>NC_062223.1:77261054-78516054 GCF_902686445.1 Sciurus carolinensis
ACAGAGAGCAGTGTTGTGAGTATGGACAGGAAATAATATGGTGAAAGGGAGAAAAAGCATTCTGGGAAGATGAAATGGCATATATAAAGTCAGTGGAGATAAGGTATGACATATCTAGGAATAGTGAGGTGTGTGAGGGCTGGGGAGGAAAGGCCTGTTAAAGGAGTGTTGAAGATATGGCTGGAGTGATAGATTGGGTCCTGTGTATAAATCTTGGAGGCAGTGAGGAGCCAATAAAAGTCATTAAGTAGGAGGATCATAGGGTCTTATCTCTTTATACAGAACTAGGGCAGTAGTGTTGAAGATAAATGGAAAGACAGAGTTGAGAGATAGGGAAGCCAGTTAAGGTTACCACTGAATGCACATAGTGTCTGTACCAAATCGTATTGGATTAGAGGAGATGAAGAACCTGTTTAGGTTCATTTTATGGATGTAGAAGCAGTTCTAGCAAAGATAAACACTGTTAGGTGCATAGCCAGTGGGTAGTAGATTTGAATGCTGTTCTGACTGGTTCCAAATATTGCATGTTCTAATTTTGGTATCATTCTACCTAAGGACCATTGTAAATGATGCTCTGCTTCAAACAGTAGAAGTGAAGTTCAAAGGATTCTGTATCATGGTGGTGGTGGATGGGTAGTAGGGACAGTCACATGGTCTTTGTCTGCCTAGGTAAAAGACCTTCAGCTCCAAGACCTTCATCTCAGCAGCCTTATATACCTCCATTTGATTCTGTAATCTCTTGAATCATGTGTCTCTTCTTGCTTTGATTGTACTGATCCAGTGCAGGTTGTCTAACAACAAAACCTTGATGCTTGACCATTTCTGGATTCAGCAAAGACTTTTATTTGCTTTGATTCTACTTTTGTGTTACATCTGCTTTTGCAAATCCTGTTGATCTTGTCAGTCTTTGCCTTCTTTGATTCAGGGATTGACAAACTATGGCCAGCAGGCCAGATCCAGCTTCATCCCATGTTCTGAAAACAATGCTTCTCTTTCTTAGACCTGTTCTCTTCCTTATGTAGATTCTTACTGCAACATTTGTTTTGTAAGATTGATTTGGCAGTTGTTTTTTCCTTTGTGAATCTGTCATCATCTCAATAGTTACTTAAATCTGTTTTTTTAAGACTTGTTATGCATTTTTCTTAGCTAATAAACTACACATAAATGCTTTGGGGAAAGTCTCCTGCCTGGTCTTTGGGTATTTTCTCTTCCCACACCTCCTTTCCTTACTGCACATTCCCTCTTTTTAATCCCTGGTAATTATTTCCATTATTCTTACACACTTACGTATGATGACTTGGTATGTTATCACTACTATTTTGCATTTCTTACTTTGTGAGTTCTTGTATTATATCATTGTTTCTTTTTCTGTTATATTATTGCCATTTCTGTGTTTAATGTTTTTTCACATTTGAGATTATAAGCATACTCAATTTGGCATCTTTCATCTTTCAATTAGTTTAAATGGTTTCCCATCTTATTAAAGCAGTATCTCATTATTTAAACATTTCTATATAATTTTAATAGCTGAATAATATATGAACATTATAGCCTCAATTTTGGATATTGAGGTTATTCTTGTTTTTTATTTTGCAATTTTGAATAATGTTGCAATGAAAGTATTTTTACATAAAAGTTTTTCTGTGTTTCAGATGATTTTCTTACATTCTTTGACACTAAATTATTACATCAAAAGCTACAAAGAACTTGTAAGTTCTTGGTATGTGGGCTGTGATACTTTGATTTGATTAATTCTTTGCCAAAGGATAGTTTAAAACACAGTGAAATTTAATGTGGTTATATTCAAAGGTGTTAATTATGATACTTAGGTAAGTAGTCATAAAATTTAATATTATTTTATTAGCTTTTAATTTTTTCTCTGTGCAGTTCCTGTTCTTCCTAGGTAAACACTCTTGGTATTGCCTACTGTAAATTGTTCCTTTTCTTGGTCAAGTGGGTAAGTAGTTGTATTAGTTTAATACAGTGGGTACTTATTGACATCTTAACCTGGTAGCAGGTTAAGTGGAAACCACTTTAGTTCATTTTGTGGTTTGCTTCCTATATTTCCACCTTCTTACTTTTGAATGGTATGCTCACTTTAACATTGAAGTTTCTTTGTTTACATATTACACTTGGCAGTGGGTTTCAGATATTTAGTGGATAGTATAAGGTTAACTGGAGACTAATATTGATGGTGGCCTCTTGTTTTCTGTGTATCTCAGTATTTCATGTATATTTCATTTTTTTAAGAGATACAATAATCCCCCTTTGTTTTCTGGAAATATGTTCCAAAACCCCCACTTTGCTGGGTGTAGTGGCACAAGCCTGTAATCTCAGTGACTTGGGAGGCTGAGGCAGGAAGAGTGCAAGTGGGAGGCCAACTTCAGCAATTTAGCGAGATTCCATCCCAAAAAATAAAAAGGGTTCAGTGGTAAAGTGCCTCTGGGTTCATTCCCCAGTACTGCACACACAAAAAACAAAAACAAACCCAGTGTATGCCTGAAACAATGGATAGTACCAAATATGTTTTCTATGTATTTTCCTATATGTTCATGTCTGTGATAAAGTTGAATTTATAAATTAAGTACAGTAATAGGTTATCAACAACAATAATAAGTGCTGGGGATGTAGCTCAGTGGTAGAGCACTTGCCTAGCATGTATTAGGCCCTGGGTTTGGTTTCCAGTACTGTGTTAAAAAAAAAAAAAAAAAAAGGTAAACAAAAATAAAATAGAACAACTGTAACAATATACTGTAGTAAAAATCATTTAAAACTTATGAATTGTTGGACTGGGGTTGTAGCTCAGTGGTAGTGCCCTTGCCTCGCATGTGTGAGGCTCTGGGTTCAATCCTCAGCACCACATATATAAATAAATAATAAAAATATTGTGTCCATCTACAACTAAACAAAATAAAAAAAATACTTATGAATTGTTCATTTCTGGAATTTTCCATTTAATATTTTCAGACCATAGTCTGTCAGAGGTAACTGAAAACATGGAAGGTGAAACTGGACAAAGGGGAGACCCTTACTGAACTTTGAATCATTGTCTTCCTTTTGCTGTTGTGTACCTCTACTTCTTGCTGTGCTATGCGTCTCTGAGGTATTTAGTTTGCAACTTGGGCATTTTGTGGTTGTTTTACCCAAATATTTTTCTTCCCTTGTAAGGTTGTAACTATCTTTAGGACTTAGACCACATATGTTCTACTTTGTGTAATATTCCTTTCTTGACATTCTCAAAGAAATATTTTCTACTCCTGTGTTTTTCTTCATTTCTCATTCCTTCCTTGACCTCTTAATTCTTGGCAATTATTTACATTTTCATAAATGACCTGTTAATAAGAACTTCCCTTCTAGCCACATCTATTTGATTGCTCTAGTTGAGAAATAGTATTATTATTTTAAAATTATGTTGGTTCTATCTTTTCCTGTTCTTTTTTGGTTTCTTCTTACCTCTCTTGAAAGCCCCATAGGCCTCTTTTTCTACTCCTATTATTCCTTTATAGGATTCATCCAGTTATATCCACTCTTAGAATTTTTGGTAACGTGTCTACGTGAACCTGCCAACATATGGGTCTAATCCTCTTAAATTAGTTCTAGTACTATATTCAACTGCCCACAAGATATATATTTCACGTCCTTTCTCATCAGAATTTCAATATGGATAAAACCCAAGGAGGATCTCTTAGCTTTTTCTACTACCACTGTTTTATCCTTCCTCTTCCCAGTTTTCCCACAGATCTGTTAGACCTTTTCTTTCCTTCATTCTTCTTACCTTATGTCTTCATTATTACATTCAATCAATAATTCAATAATGATTGACTGTTCTCCACTCCTTTCCATCCTTATTAGTTTTAGATTCATTTCAGAGAAGGGTTTCATGCCATATCTATACCCTTAGATTTAGGAATAAATAAGTACTTGTTTTGTCTCTGGAATTAATCCTCTGGAATTCAATGCTCAGTGGTAGGCATTTAGGCTTTCTTATCTGTTTCCATCTCATTTATCCATCATTGCCTCCCACTACTATCTACCATATTTGACTCCATCCATACAACATATTCATTTCTGCCTTTGCCGAAGCAGTTTCCTTTGCTAGGAATGACTTTGTTTTCTTTGTAAGTACTGTTCTTGATGCTTAACATAATTCACCTCCTCCAGAAAACCTTGCTGTTATTAAGTCAACCTTGTTGATCCTTTTTTCTTCTTTCAGATTTACTTATAAATGCACATTTGCCTTATGATATGTTTCATCTCATACTTTAAAAATAGTTTTGCCTCATTTTTGGTTTGTAGTTTCATCATGAACATCTTGTCTTTGCTGCTTATGAAATGTAGATTTTGCTTCTGGCTGCAGTAAAGCAAATTCTAGCACACAAAAACTCCTACTGAGAATAGCTAGAAAAGCGTGATTTAAAAAAAAAAAAAAAAAAAAAACTATATGAAAGCACTGTAAGTTGCCAAGGCAGCCAGGATTTTAGACTTTTGTGGATTCTTGCCAAATGGAGAGAACAGCTATTAAAGAGGCAGAAAAGTCAGAAGTGCTTTCTTCATGGAATGGAGGATACAAAAATTGTATTTCAGGGCTACCAAGACAACCAGAACCTGAGAGGCCAAGGTCCCAGAGAGAAAGGAGGTGCATCCCTCCAGCTGTTTTTTTTTTTTGCCTGAGGCATTTGCTGGTTTTTAACTAACCAAGGTAAAAGGCCAAGAAGCCTCACAGATAGCTATTGAGGATGTGTTTGGGGGAGGGGAGGGAAGACTTTTAGCAGTTCTTGAGAGTTGAGGAGGAAAAAATTGTTTCTCTGTAGGAAAATAACAGCATCCAAAGCCTCTACAACCTTTCATATTTTTGCCAGGTAAACCAATAAACCAGACACAATTTAACCGAAATTGCTAGGTAAACTAAGACTTGGAATAAAAACAGAAAATATAGAAATAGATCTATGGTGTCCCAGTCATCTAATAATTTATTTTAATCAGTCTATTTGAAGGACTTTTAGGCTAGTGTGGGTATAGCGAGTGATCTTCAGTAATATTCTTATACATACATCTTTGTAAAAGTATGTAATATATCTTTAAGATAAAAGATATCCTTCCCAACTCTTGTCTCTATCAAACTTTTTGATGTTTTCCAGATTGGGTTTTAGTCATAGTTTCACTTACAGCAGTGTGGCCTTGGCAAGTTAAACTCTCTGTATCTCAATTTCCTCATCTATAAAATGGTGATAATAAAAGCACTTCCTTAAAGAAACATTATTAGGTAGAAATGGGTCTTGCATACCATAAATGCTATATAACTACCTGCCATCATAATGATGCTATTGGTGGTAATAGAAATGGAAATTAACCGTTTATTCTATGTGTGGCAAATACTTTTTTTCCAGATTTATCTTCAGCCTTGTCTTATTATCTTATGCTCTGCAGAAATTTAAACTGAGTTTTAAGGATGAGTTGTCTTTAGCCTGGTTTGAGGTGGCTGTGGAGAGTAAGTGTAGAAGATAGGAGCATTTTAGGCAGAGGCTTGACGGTAGAAATATTGGTTTGATCCAGGAACCTTAAACTGTTGATGGAATAGAAAGTAGGGAGGGAATGAAGTGATAGATAGCTGAAGAAGTAGGCAGAGACCTTGTCTTGCATCACTTCTGATTTCATATTAAAACATGTGGTACAGAACCAACTTTTATGAATATAAAAAGTTATCCCCATATATTTAAAGAAATTACATTACTCCCTGGCTAACCATTTAACAGCAGATATTAATATAACTGTATATTCACATAGCACTAATCAAATGCTTACCAGTGTACAAGCTTTTGAATTTATTAATTTTTTCTTGTCCTTAGTTCGGAGATATGGTTATATTATTGAAAAGTTATAGATGAAGAGATTCAAGTACAAATAGAGCTTTTTTTTTTTTGGTATGTCCAAGTTCACATAACTAGTTATGGGAACATTCAAATGAGAATCTAAGATTAAGTAGGTCTTAAGACTCAGTAAACCTGACACAGTGGTGCACACCTGTAATCCCAGGGACTCAGGAGACTGAGGCAGGATGATTGCAAATTTGAGGCCAGCCTGAGCAATTTAGTGAGATCCTGTCTCAAAAATAAAAAGAGCTGGGATGTAGCTCAGTACTCAGTGCTAGAGCAGTTGCCTAGCCATGTGAGAGCCCCTGGGTTCAATCCCCTGTAACTAACACACACATACACACACGACTCAGTAAGTCCAAAATTCTTTTTCATTCTGCTGCACTCATGAGAAATTAAACCTGGGGGGAATGGAAAAATCAAGCATAACCAATGTACCAAGAAATGGTTTCTTATGGATTGGAGGGTTGTTAGGATAGCATCTTCCCACTATAGTTGAGTAAGGTTTTTCCAGTATCTTGTGTGGATGCTTTGACAGTGATGCTTAGTGTGATAACAATTAGCAAAATGCCTGTCTTAAAGTTTGTTTTGTTTGCCTTTAATAGCTAGTTACCCCACCCCAAAGAAAATCCTCTTTTAGGAAGGACCTTCAAGGAAATATGACTGTTCAACAGTTCACATAGATTGAATGCAGTACTTAGTTTAGGTCACTGGCCACAGGTGTATGTCATTCTTAATACATCATATCCTTAGAGAATTTCTTTTCCTACTAGGTACAGTTGTAGACAGAGGGTTAGGCATTAAGAAAATATTTCAAACTTTGGATTCATTTATGAATGTTAAGATGTTCAGCATTTTTGTGACACCTGCAGTAGTTTTCAGACTTTCTCCCCCACCCACCCTGCCTTTTTTTTTTTTTTTTTTTTTAATATACTGTTGTAGGGTCTGGAAAGGGATGAATTGGCATGAATCCAGAGCCTGGCTTCAGAGTCAATGTTTTGTTCTGGTCCTGGGGATTGAACCCAGGGGCACTTAACCACTGAGCCATATCCCCAGTCCTTTTTTTTTTTTTTTTTTTTTTTTTTGAGACAGGATTCACTAAGTTGCTGAGACTTTCTTTGAACTTGGGATCCTCCTGCCTCAGCCTCCTGAGTTGCTGAATTATAGGCAAGCTCCATCACACCGGGGGGCCAGAATTTCTTTTTTCTTTTTTTTTTTTTTTTTTTTATTGGTACCAGGAATTGATCCCAGGGGTGCCTAACCACTGAGCAACATCCCCAGCCTTTTTTTGTGTGTTTTATTTAGAGACAGGGTCTCACTGAGTTGCTTAGAGCCTTGCTGAGTTGCTGAGACTGGCTTTGAACTCGAGATCCTCCTGCCTTAGCCTCCCAGACTACTGGGATTACAGGTGTGTGCCACTGTGCCAAGTTCACAATTTCTTTTCTTTAAGGAGAAAGAAGCATGAGTGGTTGTTTCTTTATTACTGAGACACTTGAAATCCCTGTATCATCTTGTGGAGGGATTGGCAGATTTGTGAGTAACTCTCTGGACTAAGAAGAGTTTTGATTCTAACCTGACATCTTGTTGCTCTGTTTTTGTATTAGTATTGCTAACATTTCAATTAGTTTCCTCTTTTGGAGAGGAAGAAGCTGACATGTGATCCTAGGATGGTGAGGGAAATAAAGAGAAATAAGTTCTACATTGGACATAGACTTTGTAGATAATTGTTCTTTTCTCTGTTAAAATTCAGAGAACCTGGGCTGGGGAGATAGCTCAGTCGGTAGAGTGCTTGCCTTGCAAGCATAAGGCCCTGGGTTCAATCCCCAGCACCGCAAAAAAAAAAAAAAAAAAAAAAAAAAAAAAAAAAAAAAAATTCAGAGAATCTGAAAGGTTAATACTGTCTTAGTATAATTAATAATGTTAAATGCTACATATATATTCTTCATTTGACTATAAGAGACATTGTGAAAGACTTTGACTTAAAGGGCGAGTTTAGCTTTTTCTGGCCATTTTCTGGTCCACTTTTCATACTAATCCAGGTGGATCGAAACACTACATTTTGTAAGGTTTCAAAGAAATTATTCTGACACTGTAACTATTCTTACAAGCTGTAGAAGCTATAGAAATCCTAATAACATTTTACCTGTAATATTAAACTTTAAGGACTCTATAGAATTTAGAAAAGTGTATAAGTAGGAAATAGAAGTTAAATGAAGGTATTACTATTCAATTATTAATTTTAGAAGTTTTCTAATGTGTTGTCTTTATTTCTCAGGTAACCAAGATTTAAAGAGATTTTTAGTTCATGACACATGTGTGTGTGTGCTTTGGAAGGTCCCTAGACTACTCATAGTTTCAATGATTCACTAGATGCCTTTATATGACTCACTACATAGTTGTTTTTGTTTTTGTCAGTACTCGGTATTGAACCCTGCAGTGCTCTACCACTGAGATATATCCCCAGCCCTTTTTATTTTTTATTTTTGAGACAGGATCTTGCTAAGTTGCTGAGCTTGGGTGTGAACTTATGGTCCTCCTGCCTCTCCTTCCTGAGTAGCTGGGATTACAGGCAAGTGCCACTGTGCTGGGCTTCGACTCAGTAGTTGTACTCAAAGCTGTGATATATTACTGTGAAAGGATATTGAGTAAAATAAGCAGAGGAAAAGGTATGTGGGACAAAGTCTGGAGGAGACAGGTGTAGGCTTCCAGAGTCCTCTCTCAGTGGAGGCACACAGTGTGTATTTAATTCCCCAGTAAGGAGATGTGACAACATGTATGAAGTGTTGCCAACCAGGGATCCATGTTAGTCTTAGTACCTAGAGTTTTTGGAGGAAGCTGATCACATAGACACTCTCTGCTTGGCACCTGCCAAAATTTCATACTTGTAGCAAGAAAGCAGATGTTCAGCATAAACTATTGTTTCTATAAACAGTTTTGATTCAGTGAACTACTCTTACCAGTTAGAAAGGATAGTAGCTCTCCTGAAATCCATATTTCTAGGCACTGGCCAAAGGCCAACTTTGTAAACATAGACTAGGCAGTTAGGTCTGTTATTTCAACTCTTTTTTTCTGCAATGAGTATGTATATATATGTGCAACACTAGGCATATAGTGTACTCTCACTAAGTGTTGTTATGGGGATTCTTCGTCAGTTACCACTACTACTTATACTTTTAATTGTGGTCTGCTTTCTGAGGTTAGTCAGTATTTTGATCCTTGTTTGATAGATTAGGAGACCAAAACAAAGTGACATTTCTATATACTTCCACTTAATTGACAGAGCAAGTATCTGAACCTAATGTTATGTTCTTTTTCCAAGCCTGCAGGGAGGGGAAAAAAAGAGGTTATTTTTCTATCTTGGCATTGCTAGGAGGCATTTATAAAATGGGAAATAGGATTAAATGTTTAAGTTAATGTCTCATTGGACCCATTCACAATGTTTTATGCTTAACTGTTTTGGTATTCAAGAATTACTTAAGGGGCTGGGATTGTGGCTCAGTGGTAGAACACTTGCCTAGCATGTGTGAAGCACTGGGTTTGATCCTTGGCACCACATAAAAATAAATAAAAGGTGTTGTGTCTATCTACAACTAAAAAAAAAAAATTAAAAAAGAATTACCTTAAACTATCTATGTAATTCTTAAGCTTTTTTTTCATTTAATGTAGTATAATCTTGTTGCAGCAAAAATGATCTTGACTATTTAGCATTTTATTTTCTAACCCAAGATTATTTATATCATTACTAATTCTTGTGAGTATAAGGTGGTTCCCCACCCTTTCCCCTCTCCATTACCTTTTGATCTCAAGTCAGAGGCATTATGAGATTTCAGTCAGTATGCTTAGTTTCTACATAGCATTATACAAACTTCGATATTTCTTAATAATGCAGAGTGAATTTAAGTTTTCTTGTGATATATGTATCAAAGCAGTTAGATCATTATCTTTGTTTCTTATAAATTGTACTTGCAAATAAATCAAATCAAACCACAATTTAAAGAGAATGATCCTACTAACACAAGAGACAATTTTTTGCCTAATAAATTATGCTGTATGGCACTCTCCTTAAAGTTTACAAAGTGTTTTCACTCTTATAATACTTCTTTGATCCTGTCATATTTTTATTAATCAGAATTATATTCAATATTATTCTGCTTTTATAAAAGAGGAAATTGAAACCAACTTATCCAAGACTCTGAAGCCTTTATGTTGGGGTTCTGGTTTTTAACTTTATGTTATTTATGTTATATAAAAGATGAAGATGTTAAACTCTTTTTTGGGGGGGAAGGGGTACCAGGGATTGAACTCAGGGGCTCTCGACCACTGAGCCACATCCCCAGCCCTATTTTGTATTTTATTTAGAGACAAAGTCTCACTGAGTTGCTTAGCAGCTAAGTTGCTGAGGCTGGCTTTGAACTTATGATCCTCCTGCCTTGGCCTCCCGAGTTGCTGGGATTACAGGCATGCACCACAATACCTGGCAAGAACCATTTTAGAGCAAATTCTTCAATAACTAGTCAAAATTGTAATTTTTTACCAGGATATCTCTAAAATATTTTTGGTCTCTTGTGTTGGATAGACTTATTTATAAGTCAAAATAAGAGTATGCTCCTTATGTTTGCTCCCTAAATGAAAATAAAGATTTAGACTTTTTTAAAGTAGATCTGGAGTTGAATCTTATGGTTTGTACCAGAAGAAACTATGACAGAATTAATTTTATCGTAACCTAAGAAAGGTCTTTGCAAATATGATGTAAAATGCAGAGGCATAAAAGAAAGGTTTGGATAATGTAAACTACAAAAAAAAAAAAAAAACTCTAAGAAAAGTCAAATACAAATGATAAACTAGGAAAAGTATTGCTGTTCATGTAACATAGGACTAATTTTCCTAATAAAGAGAGAGCTGTAGCAAATCAAGTAGAAAAAGTTAATAGAATAAAGGAAAGGTACTCAATTTCACTGGCCAAATAAGTATTAAATATACATAATTTTACATTTTATTTGCAGTTCTTTTTTTTTTTTTATATATGTATACTTTTTAGTTGTAGATGGATACAATGCCTTAATTTTATTTTTATGTGGTGCTAAGGATCGAACCCACGGTGTCATATGTGCTAGGCAAGCATTCTACCACTGAGCCACAACCCCAAACCCCATAATTTCACATTTTAGATTGACAAAAATTTTAATTGCTGTTGTTTTGGAAAATATGTGAAGAAATGGTACTCTCATGTTGCTAGTGGGATAAATTGATAAAGGTTTTAGGAAGGACAGTTGGGTATTATCTGTTAAAAAGCACATTATTCTTGACTCAGTGATTGTGATTCCAGCACTCTACATATGGATATATTTGCAGACATGCAAAGTGATATATGTACAATATCACTCATTACAGCATTGTTTCAATAGTCTCTGGAGAATTATCTGTATTTAGGTTCTCCTTTTTATCCTGAGTATTTTGTTTTCTCTGTTTTTTTTTTTCCTTTTACTAATTTTCCTAAATTCTGGTTTGCTGGTTATTTCAAAGTACCAAGTAAAAAATTGAATCAGCCAAAATTGTTAGTGAGACAGAAATCTGCTCTGGAAAGTTTGATCATAAAAGTAATTTATTGAGAGACTGGATAGAGTCAGTGATGGAG
The DNA here is from genome assembly GCF_902686445.1 of Sciurus carolinensis. Taxonomy (NCBI): domain Eukaryota; kingdom Metazoa; phylum Chordata; class Mammalia; order Rodentia; family Sciuridae; genus Sciurus; species Sciurus carolinensis. The sequence continues at coordinate 77,272,560 of NC_062223.1, forward strand.
TACTTGTCTAGCAGGTGTGAGGCACTGGGTTTGATCCTTAGCATCACCTAAAAGTAAGTTAATAAAATAAAAGTATTGTATCTATTTGCAACTAAAAATACTCTAAAATAATTTATTGAGAAAGAATATTGGATAATATAGTCATCAACCAGAGAGTTAGAAAGCTAGGCATGGAAAATATTTTGGTGGCAAGGGTGGATTCTTTGAAATTTTTTGAAACATCTTTGTAACTTAGTATATCATCAACATTTAAATTGTTTCTTGTTGGCTTTGAGGAATATGTGTTGTATTTGTTCAGTGTATACATATGTATGAATATGCATGACCAAATTTGTTAATTTTATTGTCCAGTTTTTCTATATTTTTACTTACTTCATTTGTCTTAATTTATTAATTGTGGTATATTGAAACATCCTACCATAATTTTGGATTAATTTCTCATAATCTTATTTGTTTTTCTGTGTTGTATTCATACAAATTCATGAAAATTATTTTTTGATGGATTGCCTTTTTTTCCCCTAATGATATTACGAAAGACTTTTCTTCTCCTCCTCTACTGCCCTCATCTTTCCCCTCCTTTACCTCCCTTTCTTCTCCCTCTTTCCCCTTTTCCTCCTCCTAATAAATAACTATTTTTATTTATTTATTTATTTTAATATATGCATCAGTATCTTCTACATTCTTCAGTATACTAAATAATCTTTCTAAAATAGTTAAGACAAAGGAAAAATGACAAAAGGCAACATTTTGAGGAGTTTAGATTTCTCGAGCAAACATTTCTCAATGGAATGTAGAATTATCAGGAAGCCTTAAAATTATTACTATAGTTAGACCATTAAATATATAGAAATGATGTAATACATGATTAGGAAGGCAGAAGTATATACTTTCCTCTCCTTTTTGATAGCATTTAAGACTTATTAAGACTTAAGATTTTACCATCTGTTTAACTATGTGTACTTCCTATGGACCTAATGTCTCAGATTTAAAATTATCTAGAGAAGGAGAGAAGACAGAATTACAGCTGAGAAACTAACATAAAAATTTAAAAGTATATGGTGTGTGTGTATATATATATATGTATATATGTATATATATATATATATATATATATATATATATATTGTGATTAGATAGTCCAGGGTTGAGAGATAACAGTGTTTTAGAAAGAAATAGAAATCAGTCTGTGGAGAACCTTGAAGGATATGTTCACAAGTTTTGACTTTACTTTGTAGCCCAATCAAAATCACTGAAGGCTTTGAGGATAAAAAAAAAAATTAGGTAACTTATTGAAAAAATATATATATACAAGATACAAGATTGTATACAGGTTATATGCAGGAGAATACTTTGGTGATGTTGAGAAAGAAATATAAAAATATAAGATTCTGAGTAAAACTTTAGCTCATTTAAAATGCTACTAGGTAACATTGAACTAAAAACTTTATTTTATTGTATTTTTAGTTTGGTACTACATCCCCAGTCCTTATTTTTTATTTTGAGACATGGTGTTGCTAAGTCACTAAATTTCTGAGACTATCTCTTTGAACTTGAGATCCTTCTGCCTCAGCCTCCCAAGTAGCTGGGATTACAGGTGTGTACCACTGTGTACTGCTGAAGTAAGAGCTTTAAATATAATTTTTCCTTGAGGTCTTTTAACATGTTACTTTATCAGTGAGCTCCTACCAGACTGCTCTGTATGAAATAACATTTTCCTTGCACTGTACATTTATTTTTTCCCATAGCATTTACACACACACATACACATACACTTGTTTGTTATTATGTATTTCTTCCATAATATTGTAAACTCCATAAGAGCAAGGACTATATTTACTGAGTACTTTTCCCAGTGTTTAGAACAGGACTTGATTTGTAACCTTTAATAAAAACTTGTTAAATGAATGAATGAATATTCAAATTAAGATGACCACAATTTTTTATGTACTTTATAATGTGGGGGCAGCAGTATGACAAGGTCTTGGTTCCTTCCTGGAAAATCCTATTAAAAAGTATTTTTATTTTTCTTTTACCTTCAGAGTTTATATTTAGAGCACCAATCAAAATAAGCAAGCCTGGGGAACTTCGTGAGGAATATGAATGCCTGAGAAAGGTATAGTATACGTATTATCATGACATTTATTTTCTTAAAGTAAATCAAAATAATGACATTAAAGATTGCTTAGTGTGAGTTTGGTTAACTAGTTTTTAAAAACTTACAATGTAGAATCTGTCTTTCATCATACCCAGTTAGACTAGCCCTACAGTTAGACTTAAAACTCTAATCAGAATAAATTTTAAGAACACCTTTTTAGTTGTCTTTTTAAAGATGAAAATGTGGTATATAGGGCCTGTCACATACCTGCAACAGTAACTGGCTATGGAAAAACAACAACAAACAAAACACTCACTTGTAAGGTCACTCTAATTACATGTAGCTAATGTTGTCTTTTTATTGCTTTCACTCTGTTAAGTACTCCAAAAGAAGTATAAGGCTAGTAATGGGGGTAGTTAAATAATTTCTTAATTAGAAAATGTTTTCCATTGAGGAAGCTTTTAGCTGTATCCACATAATCTTATTTTTGTTGTTTTCAAACTAATTGGGAACCACCTATAGAAGTAAGACTTTGGAAAGTCTGGGAATAAGATGTATGTTGCTGAATTTGTATCATTACTCTCTAGCTCTCCCTGCACTACTTCTGCTCATCTAGCTTTGTAACTGATTAGGAAAGCATTCTGTTTAATGTTTTATAAAGGTAAATAATCCATTTAATCTGAATTAGGCATTATACAACAGGTGAGACAATAATGATACTGTGGCATTTTCTATAGGACTGAATTTAAAAAAATATTTAACAAGGACATGTTAAAGAAAATAATGGAAAACTATGCTTGATTACTATATATTCTTTGATGTTCTCTTAAATGAGAGTGTCAGGTATTGACTTGGATCCTCATGCTTTTTTAATATTTTTATTGTGAGGTTTTAAATCATTTACAAAATTTTTTTTTTCCTATATAGGAATAAATTATTTACAGGGATCATACATCTAAAGACCAACAGGTCATTCTTAAAGTTCCAAATTATGTAGATACACTAATATACCTTTTTGGAAATTTTAATAATACAGACATTTTAAAACTATCAGTTTGAAGATAATCTTAAAAAGGGAAAACAAGGAGTTAGGGGTAGAAAAAGGAGTTAAAGCAGAAGGCATAGTAAGAGTCATAGGTGAGAAACTATCCTTTTCTTGTCTGAGAGGACAGGGCAGTCATTTTAAGAGGTACTGATTGGGCTGGGGTTGTAGCTCAGTGGTAGAGCACTTGCCTTGCATGTGTGAGGCACTGGGTTCCATTCTCAGCACCACATATAAATAAATAAAATACAAAAGATCCATCGACAACTAAAATAAAAAAAGAAAGGTACTGATGGTATAATGTTGAGTGAAGCTAGGACAATCTGGATTGGGTTTGAGAAGCACTAACCTATGCTATTTGGGTTAGTTATAAGTTAGCTGTAGCTGGGTGTGGTGGTGCATGCCAATAATCCCAGTGGCGTGGGAGGCTGGAACAGGAGGATCACAAGTTCAAGGCCAGACTCAGCAACTTAGGCCCTGTCTCTAAACAGAATACAAAAAGGGACTGGGAATGTGTGTCAGTAGTAAAGTGTCCCTGGGTTAAATCTCTAGAATCAAAAACAAAAAGCAAAACGGAAAAGACCTCTGGTCCCTCTCTCTTACCCCAGTTATTCAAGTTATCCTACATCCATTGTACAACCTGGAAAATAGAAATTAAAGTCATAAGATCTAAGGGCACTTATATGGCATATCCACACAAAGGAGTACTGTTCAGTAATATTAAGGAATGAATCACTGATACATGGTACCATGTGGATGATCCTCAAAAAGATGCTAAGTGAAAGAAGTTAGATATAAGAAATCATATAGTATATGGTTCTGTTTATAGAAAATTTCTAGAGTAGACAGATATACAGAGACAGGTAATAGATTAGTGATTGATTGGAACAGGGGGTAGGAACAGAAATTAGTAGTAAAATGAACATGAAGAATTTTATTGGAGTAATAAAAGTTTCTAAAACTGACATATTATGTTCCATGACTTAGTAAATTTACTAAAAGTCATGGAAATGTACACTTGAAATAGATGATTATATGATATGTAAGATGTGCCTCAATAAAGCCATAAAAATATTAAAAGGAGAACTAGATAGAGAAAAATATCTCTCGTAGGATGCATATTTTCTAAAACAAAGCAGTAATTAATCAAGATTAATCCTTAGGAGAGGAACATGTTTAAATGTTTTTACTGAACTTGAGATGGTAAGCAGAAGTTAATTCTATGCAACTCATTATTGTTAATTTCTTTTTTTTTTTTTGGCGGTGCTGGGGATCGAACCCAGGGCCTTGTGCATGCAAGGCAAGCACTCTACTGACTGAGCTATCTCCCCAGCCCATTATTGTTAATTTGATATGTAGCATACTACTAATATACTTTTTATTTAGTAGACTATTAAGTGACAATAAAAACTTTTACAAGGTCTGTAAGAAGTTTGACAAGAAATTTTATGCCTGTAATTCTAGTTCATTTAAAAGGCATTAATTTTATTTAATAATTATAGAGTCTACCATTCATGGGACATTTGGGGAAAACCAGCTTGGGATGAGTGGACTACTGTGGAATGAAAGTGATTCAGACACTGCAGCAGGATCTAGGGGCCTACTATAGATAGGGAGGTAGGTTTCTCAATGTCTTTTCTAGCAAAGGACCTTGGTTTTAAAGATGAAAATGTAGTTTATAGGGCCTGTCAGATACCTGCAACAGTAATTGGCTATCAAAACAAACAAACAAACAAACAAAATACTTCTATGAGTTAGTATGAGTTTCTAAATTTTAAGACTCTATGGATAGATTTATATTGCTTTTTTTTATTGTAAACAAATGGGATACATGTTGTTTCTTTGATTGTACATGGAGTAAAGGCATACCATTTGTGTAATCATAAATTTACAAAGGGTATGTTGTTTGATTCATTCTGTTATTTTTTCCCTTCCCCCCACCCCTCCCACCTCTCTTTTCCCTCTATACAGTCCTTCCTTCCTCCATTCTTGCCCTGCTCCCTAACCCTAACTCTAACCCTAACACTAACCCCTCCCCCATTATGTGTCATCATCCACTTATCAGCGAGATCATTCGTCCTTTGGTTTTTTTGAGATTGGCTTATCTCACTTAGCATGATATTCTCCAATTTCATCCATTTACCTGCAAATGCCATAATTTTATCATTCTTTATGGCTGAGTAATATTCCATTGTGTATATATATACCATAGTTTCTTTATCCATTCATCAATTGAAGGGCATCTAGGTTGGTTAGGTTTATATTTCTAAATGTGTTAATTTTCTTTTCTTCCTGTTGTGTATTGAACTCAATTTTGTCTTTTTTTTTAAATAAGAAAAATAATGCAGAAATATGCAGAACAAAATGTGAAAGTCCCTCTTTACCTTTCTTCCCACTGTCTTCTCAAAGATAACTGGTATTAACAGTGTATATCTTAGACTGTTTATGTGCTTACACACATGCACACACACAGTCTTTTTTAGTGTAAATGATATCATGATGTATATTCATTTTTTTTTTTTTCCGGGGGGTTCTGGGGATTGAACCCAGGGCCTTGTGCTTGCAAGGCAAGCACTCTACCAACTGAGCTGTATCCCCAGCCCTTGTGTATTCATTTATTAATCAGATTTTTGTGGTGCTAGGGCATGAACCAGACACTAGGGGTATAGTGCTGAAGACAACATTGTTCCTTTACCTCAGTGACATTCCTTTCTAGGGGCAAAGACAGAAAATAAATAAGCAAACAAATATTTAACATATAACAATAAAGCAGGGTAAGAAGAATTGGAAGACAGTAGAAGGAGACACAAAAAGTCAGTTTCAGATAAAAAGTTAGAGAAGGTCTCTTGGAGGAGGCAGCATTGGAGTTGAGAAGTGAAAGAAATGAAAGAAGTGAGGGAAGCGCATTCCAGGCAAAGGAAGCAGCAAATGCAAAGACTCTGTTGTATTTTATATCTAGAATGTCTCCCAGAGCCTTACGTGTTAAAGGCTTGATTCCTAGTGCAGTAATGTTTAGAGGTGGGGCTGTTTCGGGAAAGTGGATCATAAGGGCTCTGCCCTCATCATGGATTCATCAGTCCGTTGATGAATTCACAATTTGATGACATTGAGAGCTGGTAGGAACTTTTAGGAGGTGGGGCCTAGTTGGAGGAAGTAGGTCACTAGGGGCATGTCCTTGAAGGGCATATCATGTCCCTGGCCCCTTGCTTTCTTCTTGCTTCCTGATTGCCTTGAAGTAAGCAGCTCTGTTCTATTCTGTGCTCCCTGCCATCATGTTCTGCTTTACCACAGGTCCATGGCAATGGGACCAAGTGGCCATGGACTGAAACCTCTGAAATGATGAGCCAAAATAAACCTTTCTCCTTTGTTTTTCTCAGCTATTTTATTACAGAAGCTGATTATTACAGGCTCAGAGACACAGAAGATTTGGCTTGTTCAAGGGCTAAGAGTTTCTGTAGGTCTGGAGCTGAACAGTGGAGGCAAAATGGTGGTGGGATTTGGAAGGAGAACAGTTGAGAAATATTGAAGGACCAATTCAAAGAAGGCCTATTTGATCTTTTAAAGAGCTTAAATTTAGTTTAGGTGTGATGGGAAGCAGGCAGTGCTCTTTCACTTACAATTTTAAAAGGTCTTAGGTTGCTGTGTGAAAAATAATCTGTAATGAACCTAGGAGTAAGAATTTGTATTTAAGGTAAATAATAGAGATCTATAAATAATTTGAGATTCCTGCTAAATGAGTAGATTTTAGCCTCTCTTGCCATAAAAATGAACAAAATGGGTAATTATGTGAAATAATGGATATGTTAACTTGCTTTACTATAATAACAGTTTTACTATTTGTATGTATCCCATAATGTCATGCACAATAAATTTATTTCAAAACAAAAAAAAAAAAATGAGAGTTTTATTTTCCTCAAGTATAAGAATGTGAGAAGCAAGTAGTACAGGGCTAGTAAGACAACTTGGTAACATCAGAAATTTGAACTCCTTTTGTTTTTCCTGTTGAGACATCTTCAAGATGTCTCCTTGTGGTATGAGATGGCTGATCCTTTTCTAGAATCACATCCAGGCTCTAGGTAGAAGCCAACTGAATTGACTTCTTTTAAAGAGCTTTTCCTAAAACCACCTACCCAGTGACTTTACCTATATATTTTTTTAAATTCACAGTCACAAACTCCTTTTTGCTGCTAGGGAGGCTGGGAAACATAGTGTTTAGTGAGGAACATTATCTTCCTGAGTAAAATCAGGAAGATAATCAGTAAAATCCTTATTGTGGGTGGTAAGAAAAGACAAAATAGATGCTGGCTAGGCAACTAGCAGTTTCTACATCATGGAACAACAACAGAAATAAGACTAGTTAGGATACTTTTGGGGTAAAACATATGCTAAGATGAACTAGTTTTTTCAGAAGTATGACAGAGAGATATAGTGATATTGAAGGTGTATATAAGAAAGTTATTATATTGTTGGATCATGGAGTGAGGTTATTAAAGGAGGGGACTGGGGACATGAGAGTAGTAGGGCCAGCTGACTGGAAGTTTTGATGATGAGAAAGAATTGCAAAAGTAAAACCGCTACTATACAAGAAAAGCTGGAAACTAGGAAGTGATGGTCTAAATGTGAGAAGCTTATTAAATGGGAAGTAGTTAAATTGGGAGGTGTTATATTATTGTATATCACACACAAGTTTTAAGGTATGAATATGGGAGTAAGTAGGTGAATAAAAGTTTTAAGGAAGAGGTGAAGGAACCAAGAAAGTACACTTATAAAGAGGTTTTCCGGAATAACCACCATAGTACTATAGTTGAAGTTAGTTTTTCTCTGAATGAGGGGAGGGGAAATGACAAAAGGGGTCATTGATGTTACAATATGATGGTAAATACTTCAGAGGAGCTAGGATTCTTGAATAATATTATCTATTCTGTAACTTGCTTTTTTTGTTTAATAATTTAAAAAAACAATTTTTATCCTGTATATTTCATAGTATAGATGAGGAATAATTCACTTAACCAATTCATTAAAAAGACTTTTTCAACCTATTCTTTCACCAACACTAAGAATAATTATTTTTCCTCAAATCTTTGCCAAATGTTTTTCACTATTTTTGATATCTACTCAAAAACAAGGAAACCCACTTGGGACAAACCCCCAGTCCCCCCCCCCCCACCATGGGGGCTCCACTTCCTTTGTGTTTCAAAAATAATTTGTTACTTTGCTCTTAAAAAGAAAAGAAAAATATTATATCTATTGGCCATTTATGTCTATGATTTGTTTATTACATTTAGATGTGAAAAACATTTCTGTCTTTGGGTATTTGTGATCTTGATTTCTGATGGCATGGTTTTTTTTTTTTTTTTTTTTTTTTGGTACCAGCGATTGAACCCAGGGGCACTTGACCACTGAGCCACCTCTCCAATCCTTTTTTATATTTTATTTAGAGACAGGGTCTCACTGAGTTACTTAGGGCCTTACTAAGTGCTGAGGCTGGCTTTGAACTCTCCATCCTCCTGCATCAGCTTCCCAAGCCTTTAGGATTATAGGCGTGTGCCACTGTGCCTGGCTGTTTTCTGTTTTTATAGATTTGTTTTATTAAAAGAAGTTTTCTGACATTTTGTGGTGCTCTAAGTGGAAGGAGAATATTAACACATGCTCAGCCCTCCATCTTGGCACATTGATTAAGGGAAAGAATTTTGTTGCATTCATTTTTGTTACATAGAGGATTACAGTAAATATATGTCAAAATGAAAAAATGATTCGTTTCCATCTATTTAAGACTGATGATCATCTTTGTCTTATGAAACAATCAATTCGTCTCTCTGAGTTCTGTTTATTGGTTAGATTAGCTTATTGTTTATACCATTATTTCTTCTGCTAATTCAGCTTATTAGATACCTGGTTTGACCATGTGGTTAAATAACAATTGTTTTATGTTGGAGTTGGGAAACACAAACATTATCTAGCCTGCTTGTGTCTTCTTTGAATCACTGGCCTCTGAAAAATTGAAGGTTGTGGGGAAAACCAACCTTTCTCCTAGACTGCTTATCTTCCTTGGTTTCTTAGTGAAAAAGATAGACCTGCTTTTGAGAATTCTGTGCATCACATGAGTGGTTTAGGCTTTCTCTGAATTGTTTCATTTTCTTTTTTTCCTCTCCCCTGGTTTTTGAGGAGTATTTTCTCCCCATTGTAATATATTATTCAAGTAGTAAAAATGCCGTTTATAGTCATAGTCCTTATCCAGAGAACAAGAGTAATCAGTATGGTCAGTGGTTTACTGAAGTGAGTAAATAGCATGATAAGGCAGTCATTATCTTTTGTGAAGCAATTAAAAAAAAAAAAAAAAAGAATGTAAAGTTTTAGGACCTAATTGAAATTGTATTTTTAAATTTTTTTTTATTATCTTTCTGCCTTGAACTGTAAAATAAGACATACTTCATTAAAACTTGAACTTTTCACTTAAATCTGTTTGGCTATGCAGTGTATCATGGTCTGAATATTGAGGTAACCTCCCTTTTTTTTCTTTTTTCTTTTAAAAGAAGCTTATATTTACCTAGAAGGTTTAAAATATGTTTGTCACACCAAAGAAGCAGTAGGTTGTTGGTTTATTTAAAATGTCTTTTTCTATTAGATTGTAAAATCTTTTAAGATGGATCTGATTTTTTAGTCTCTTTATCTCTACCATGTCTAATATAGTATCTTCCATATAAGTGTTCACCAAATTCTTAATGAATTGTTGATAATCTAATTTTAAAGCCTCATCTTTTATGAGAATGATTTATATAAGGATGTACAGCTGGTTCATGATAGAGCTTGATGCATTTTAAGATTTCTAGGGTTCTTGTTGCTACACTATTTGCTATTTTTTCTTCTTTCCTCTAAAATGTTATATAATCTTTGAAGAAGTGCCCACTTTTGGCATGTGCTGGCATGCCTCTTTCAAGAACCAGAAAATAGGTCCAGGATCTCATATCAGATAAAATGTGTGGAACTATGAAGAAGGGAAATTATTGAAAGAAAAAGTTTTAATTTTGACTGCACAAGGGAAGAACAGTTAACTGTAGGATGCTCAAAGTCTAAAGAATGTTAGACTTGGTTATTGTCTCTTTTTGTTATTCACAACTACCCAGATGGGGAAAAACAGCTTTATCAAGTAGTGTGCTTTAAAAAAAAAAAAAATAACGTACTTGGGAAATTCAAAGCATGATCTAAATAAATTTAGAGTAGAAAGTTTTTTTTTGGGGGGGGGGTTGGGGTACTGGGATTGAACTCAGGGGTACTCGACCACTGAGCCACATCCCAAGCCCTAGTTTGTATTTTATTTAGAGACAGGGTCTCACTGAGTTGCTTAGTGCCTCACCTTTGCTCAGGCTGGCTTTGAACTCTTGATCTTTGTTTTAGTCAGCATTTTAACTGCCGTGACTAAATAAATGATCTGACCAGCACAATTATAAAGGAGGAAAGGTTTGAGGGCTCACGGTTTCAGTGGTTTTAGTCCGTAGAAGGCCGACTCCATTCCTCAGGGCTCACAGTGAGGTTGAACATCAGGGTGGGAGAGGTTGGTAAAGGGAAACAGCTTATATCATGGTGATCAGTAAGCAGAGAAAGAGAGAGTTCCCACTCTCCAGATACAAAATATATACCCCAAAGCCACGCCTCAATTCCAGTCTCCCTCCAGCCACACCCTACCACTTCAAATCACTCAGATAATCCCACAGGGGTGAGGGGGGGTGTTAAATCACTGAGTTAAGACTCTCACAACCCAATCATTTCTCCTTTGAATCTTCATGCATTGGCTCACGTGAGCTTTTGGGAACACCTCACATCCAAACCATAATAATCCTCCTGTCTCAGCCTCACGAGCCACTGGGCTTATAGGTAAGTGTCAATGTGCCCAGCTAGAGTAGAAAATTTTTTAGGTTATTTTTGCAATGTGCTGTTTATCCTTGTCACTTTTATATCTATGAGGTGGATCAGCAGTTATGCAGTTACTTTATTGGTATAATTGTTTTTATGGTTTCAAGAACAATTTAAATAAAATCACTTGGCTGTCTGCAAGCCAAACTAGGGAATCTTCTAAAAGCAGCTGCAGCTATCCTGTCTCTTGTACAAAATAAAATATTTCGTTTAAATATCTGATTAGTGAGTCTTTTAATAAACAAAATAGCTTTATTTTTTTCATATAAAAGAATTGTAAAACAAAAAGCTCAGTTTATTAAAAGGTTTAAAAGATACTATCATGTATAACTAATTAGAACAAAACAAATATAAAATAATAAATAAATAAAGGAAAAATTACCAGTAACCCTGATACCTAATAACCATATTTAAATGCCTCTCAAATTTAAGCTTAAGACTTTTTAAAAAAGATTTAAGATCATACTACACATTGCATTTTTATTGCCCCTTTTAATTGAGCATGTCTTATGAAGCTAATAAATATAAATATAAATCTATGTCTAAGACTGTATAGAATTACAGAAAATATTGTGATTTATTATATGTATACAAGTGTTTTCCTTAAAGCCAAAACCATTCAAAAGTCAGGAATAACTTTAAAAAGACAATATCTAAAAATATTCCACAGATAAATTGATTTTGAAATCCTAACTCTAGCCGAATTTGTGCAGAACTTCATAAGTAATGTGCTTTAGGTGTTGATTGCTCTAAAATTGGGAACTTTGTTATATATTTTACTGGATTCTAGTGAGAGTTTAAAGACTCATTTACTGCCTATATCTGAGAATCACCTTTTTTGTTTGTTTAGCTAATACTTTAAAAACAAATGCAAGTACTTAATAAACCACAATACAGATTATGTGGTTTAAGGTGAGAGGCAGTGTTATAGTAATTAAGAGCTGACTGCCTACATTTAAATCCCTGCTGCTGCCACTTCCTTCTATGTGAAATTGGACATTTACTCTTTCTATGTAACAGTTTTCTGGTCTCTAAAATGTATACCATAGTAACTTGCTTATAGTAACTCTGTGATTTTGGGAAATAACCATTTAGTCAAATTTTTATGTCTATAAAATGGTGATCACAAACAGAGCCTTTAAGGATTAAATGAGATAAGCTTTATAAACTTAATCCCTGTAACAGAAAAGAGTTCAGATAATAGCAGTTATAGATATTTCTTATTCATGTTTATTATACTACTTTCTGACCCTCCCTGAGAGGTTTTCAGTATAAAAACTCTCTGCTAGAGACCAAGTTCTCATTTTTTTTTTTTTTTTTTTTGTACTGGGGATTGAACCCAGGAATACTTAACCACTGAGCCACATTCCCAGCCCTTTTTATTTTTTATATATAATTTAGAGATAGGGTCTCACTAAGTTGCTTAGCTAATTTGCTGAGGCTGGCTTCGAACTTGCTGCATATGCTTCTAACTGATCAGCTGTAAATTGAGGTTCCCCAAACCCCCACCTTGTGTTTGATTATTTTGCTAGGGTGGTTCACAGGACTCGGGGAAATACTTAGGTTTACCAGTTTATTAGAAAGGATATCACAAAGGGCTGGAGTTGTAGCTGTGTGGTAGAGCACTTGCCTAGCATGTATGAGGCACTGGGTTCGATCCTCAGCACCACATTTTTTGGTCTTTTTTTTTTTTTGCGGTGCTGGGGATCGAACCCAGGGCCTTGTGCATGCAAAGCATGCACTCTACCGACTGAGCTATCTCCCCAGCCCAGCACCACATTTTTTTAAAAAAAATTTTTAGTTGTCAATGGGTCTTTTATTTTATTTATTTGTATGCAGTGCTGAGTATCGAACCCAGAGCCTCACACATACCAGGCAAGCGCTCTACCACTGAGCCACAACTCCAGCTCCTCAGCACCACATTAAAAAAAAAAAAAAAAAAGGTATTGCGTCCATTTACAACTAAAAAAAATAAAGAAAAAAAAAGAAGAAAGGATATCACAAAGGATAAAAAACAGAGAGATACATAGGGTCAGTCATGTGGAAAGAAATGTGGAACTTCCATGCCTTCTCAGACACCCCTACCCCCATAGGAGCCTTCTTGTGCTTAGTTTTCCAGAAATTCTCTGAACCCTGTACTTTTGGTTTTTTAAAATTTTTTAATTTTTAATTTTTTATTAAAATCTTATTTTTACAGACTGCATTTTGATTCATTGTGCACAAATGGGGTACAACTTTTCATTTCTATGGTTGTACACAGTGTAGATTCACACCATTCATGTAATCATACATATACATAGGGTAATACTGTTTCATTCTACTATCTTTCTGTCCTCTACCCCTTCCACCCCATTTTCCTCTACACCTTCCAAAGTTACTTCATTCTTCTCTTCCCCCCACCACCCTCATCGTTATATATTGTCATGCACTTATCAGAGAAAACATTTGGCCTTTGGTTTTTTTGGGCTTGGCCTATTTCACTTAGCATGATATTTTCCAACTTCATCCATTTACCAGCAAATGCCTTAATTTTACTCTTCTTTATGGCTGAGTAATATTCCATTGTGTATATATACCACAGTTTCTTTATCCATTCGTCAGTTGAAGGGCATCTAGGTTGGTTCCACAACCTAGCTATTGTGAATTGAGCTGCTGTGAACATTGATGTGGCTGCATCACTGTAGTATGCTGACTTTAAGTCCTTTGGGTATAAACCGAGGAGTGGGAAAGCTGGGTCAAAAAGTGGGACCATTCTAAGTTTTCTGAGGAATCTCCATACTGCTTTCCAGAGTGACTGCACCCATTTGCAACTCCACCAGCAATGTAAGACTGTGCCTTTTTCCCCACATCCATGCCAACAATTATTATTGCTTGTGTTATTGATAATAGCCATTCTAATTGGAGTTAGATGAAATCGGGTGGTTTTAATTTGCATTTCTCTAATTACTAGGGATGATGAGCACTTTTTCATATATTTGTTGATCACCTGTATATCTTCTTCTGTGACGTGTCTGCCCATTTCCTTAGTCCATTTATTAATTAGGTTCTTTGTATTTTGAGTGTAAAGTTTTTTAAGTTCTTTATAAACTTTGGAGATGAGTGCTCTGTCTGAAGTGTGTGTGGAAAAGATTTTCTCCCACTCCGTAGGCTCTCTTTTCACAATATCAGTTGTTTCCTGTGCTGAGAAAAAAATTTTTAGTTTGAATCTATTCCATTTATTGATTCTTGCTTTTATTTCTTATGCTATGGGGGTCTTGTTAAGGAAGTCTGGTTCTAAGCTGACGTGATGGAGATTCAGAACTACTTTTTCTTCTATTTGGTGAAGGGTCTCAGGTCTTGATCCATTTTGAGTTGAGTTTTGTACAGGGTGAGAGATAGGGGTTTAATTTCATTTTACTGCATATGGATTTCCAGTTTTGCCAGCACCAGTTGTTGAAGAGGCTATCTTTTCTCCATTGTAAGTTTTTGGCACCTTTGTCTAGTATGAGATTACTGTACTTATGTGGATATGTCTCCGTGTCTTCTATCCTGTACCATTGGTCTACCTGTCTATTTCGGTGCCAATAGCATGCCATTTTTGTTACTATTGCCCTATAGTAGAGTTTAAGGTCAGGTATAGTGCTACCTTCTGCATCACTCTTCCTGCCCAGGATTGCTTTGGCTATTCTGGGTCTTTTGTTCTTCCAGATGAATTTCATGATTGCTTTTTCTCTTTCTATAAGAAATGTGAGGGATTTTAATTGGAACTGCATTAAATCTGTATAGCACCTTTGGAAGTATGGCCATTTTGATAATATTAATTCTGCCTATCCAAGAACATGAGAAATCTTTCCATCTTCTAAGGTCTTCTTCAGTTTCTTTCTTTAATGTTCTGTAGTTTTCATTGTATAGATCTTTGACCTCTTTGGTTAGATCGATTCCCAAGTATTTTTTTTTTTTTTTGAGGCTATTGCGAATGGGGTTTTTTTTTCATTTCCCTTTCAGATGTTTCATCGCTTATGTATAAAAATGCTTTAGATTTATGTGTGTTGATTTTATATCCTGCTATTTTGCTGAATTCATTTATGAGGCCTAGAGTTTTCTGGAGGAATTTTTTGGATCCTCTAAATAGAGAATCATGTCATCAGCAAATAGTGACAGCTTGAGTTCCTCTTTTCCTATTAGTATCCCTTTAATTTCTTTAGTCTGTCTAATTGCTCTGGCTAGTATTTCAAGTATGATGTTGAATAGAAGTGGTGAAAGAGGGCATTCCTGTCTTGTTCCCATTTTTAAAGGGAATGCTTTCAGTTTTTCTCCATTAAGAATGATGTTGGCCATGGGCTTAGCATAAATAGCCTTTACAATGTTGAGGTATGTTCCATTCTAGTGTTTTGAGCATGAAGGGGTGTTGTATTTTGTCGAATGCTTTTTCTATGTCAATTGAAATAACCATATGATTCTTATCCTTAAGTCTATTGATACGATGTATTATGTTTATTGATTCACGGATGTTGAACCAACCTTGCATTCCTGGGATGAACCCCACTTGATCGTGGTGCGCTATCTTCTTAATATGTTTTTGGATACAGTTTGCCAGGATTTTGTTAAGGATTTTTGCATCTATATTCATCAAGGATATTGGTCTAAAATTTTCTTTCCTTGATGTGTCTTTGCCTGGTTTGGGTATGAGGGGATTTTAGCTTCATAGAATGAGTTTGGTAGGGTTCCCTCCTTTTCTATTTCCTGGAATACTTTGAGAAGTATTGGAATGAGTTCTTCTTTGAAGGTCTTGTAGAACTTCACTGAGAATCCATCTGGTCCTGGGCTTTTCTTGGTTGGTAGGCTTTTGATGGCCTCTTCTATTACATTGCTTGATAATTATCTGTTTAAATTGTGTATGTCCTCCTGGTTCAGTTTGGGAGGAGCATATGTCTCTAGAAATTTGTCAATGTCTTTGGTATTTTCTATTTTGTTGGAATATAGATTTTCAAAGTAGCTTTTCATTATGTTATGTATTTCAGTGGTGTCTGTCGTGATATTTCCTTTTGCATCATGTATTTTAGTAAGTTGAGTCTTCTCTCTTCTTCTCTTTGTTAGTGTGGCTGTTTGTCTATTTTGTTTACTTTTCCAAAGAACCAACTTTTTGTTTTGTCAATTTTTTAAATTATTTCTTTTGTTTCAATTTCATTGATTTCAGCTCTGATTTTTATTATTTCCTGTCTTCTACTACTTTTGGTGTTGTTCTATTCTTCTTTTTCTAGGACTTTGAGCTGGAATGTTAGGTCATTTAGTTGTTGACTTTTTATTCTTTTCTTGAATGCGCTCCATGCAATGAATTTTCCTCTTAGTACTGCTTTCATAGTGTCCCAGAGATTTTGATATGTTGTATTGTTGTTCTCATTGACCTCTAAGAATTTTTTAATCTCCTCCCTGATGTTTTCTGTTATCCATGCTTCATTCAATAGCATATTATTTAGTCTCCAGGTGTTTTATTTTGTCATTGATTTCTAATTTCATTCCATTATGATCTGATAGAACACAAGGCAGTATCTCTGTTTTTTTGCATTTACTAAGGGATACTTTGTGGCATAACATATGGTCTGTTTTCGAGAAGGTTCCATATGCTGCTGAGAAGAAAGTGAATTCGCTCGTGGATGGATAGAATATTCTATATATGTCTGTTAAGTCTAAGTTATTGATTGTGTTATTGAGTTCTTTGGTTTCTTTGTTTAGTTTTTTCTTTGGAATATCTATTCAGTGGTGACAGTGTGTTAAAGTCACCCAGAATTATTGTGTTGTGGTCTATTTGATTCCTGGAATTGAGACGGATTTGCTTGACATACACGGATGCACCATTGTTTGGGGCATAAATATTTACGATTGTTATGGCTTCCTGATTTATGGTTCCCTTAAGCAGTATGAAATGTCCTTCTTTATCCCTTCTGACTGACTTTGACTTGAAATCTACTTTATCAGAAATACGGATGGAAATCCCCGCTTTTTTACTGAGTCCATGTGCGTGGTAGTTTTTTTCCCATCCTTTCACCTTTAGTCTGTGGATGTCTTTTTCTTTGAGATGAGTCTCTTGCAGGCAGCATATTGTTGGGTCTTTCTTTTTAATCTGTTCTGCCAGTCTATGTTTTTTGATTGATGAGTTTAGGCCATTAACATTCAGGGTTATTATTGACATATAATTTGTATTCCCAGTCATTTGGGCTTATTTTGGTTTTTAACTTGACTTGGTTTCTCCTTTGAATGGTTTTTCCTTTAAGGTAGTTCCTCCCTTTGCTGACCTACATTGTTATTTTTCATTTCCTTCTCATGGAATATTTTGTTGAGAACATTCTGAAGTGCAGGCTTTCTATTTGTAAATTCCTTTAACTTTTGCTTATCATGGAAGGATTTTATTTCATCTTCAAATCTAAAGGTTAGTTTTGCTGCAGGATTTTTGGTTGCCAACCATGTTCTTTCAGAGCTTGAAATATGTTGGTCCAGGCCCTTCTAGCTTTTAGAGTCTGGGCTGAGAAATCTGCTGATATCTGTATTGGTTTCCCCTATATGTAATCTGATGCTTTTCTCTTACAGCCTTCAAAATCCTATCTTTATTTTGTATGTTAGGCATTTTCATTTTAATGTGCCTTGGTGTGGATCTGTTGTGATTTTGTGCATTTGGTGTTCTGTAAGCCTCTTGTATTTGATTTTCCATTTCATTCTTCAGGTTTAGGAAATTTTCTGCTATTATTTCATTGAATAGATTGTTCATTCCTTTTGTTTGTATCTGTTTGCCTTCCTCAATCCCATTAATTCCTAAATTTGGTCTTTTCATGATGTCCATAGATCTTGGAGGTTCTGTTCATGATTTCTTACCATCTTCTCTGTTTGGGCAACTTTATTTTCAAGATTAAATATTTTGTCTTCATTATCTGAGGTTCTGTCTTCCAAGAGGCCTAGTCTGTTGGTGATGCTCTCCATTGAGTTTTTTATTTGGTTTATTGATTCCTTCATTTCAAGGATTTCCATTTGTTTTTTTTTTTTTGTTTATTTTTTTTAGAATCTCTATCTCTGTTGAAATGATCTTTTGCTTCCTGCCGTTGTTCTTACAACTGCTTATTGGTGTGATCATTCATTGCCTGCATTTTCTCTCTTATCTCATTCTTTGCTTCATGAATCATTTTAATTATGTATAATCTGAACTCCTTTTCTGACATTTCTTCTCCATACTGTCACTGGATTCTATTAATATAGAATCTAGGTTTGTTTGGATCATTTTCTTTCCTTGTTTTTCATGTTGTTGATATATTTTCCCCTCTAGCAGTGCAGATCTTGGGTATTGCAGTTTCCCCCCTATAGGATTATAGTGACCCTTTTCTTTAAGGGGGAGATCAATATTAGCAGTGCCCTGTTCAGACAATATGCAACACTAAACCAAATAGTCTCTATGAGGATGTTAACAATATTGTCATAATAAACAGAATGAGTTCAAGTATTATCTGCAGTACAACAAATAGATTTGCAATAAGGTCTGCAGTTACTAATGGAGGACATAGAGGATGGGGAGGGGTATAGGATATAGCTGTTAATGGGATAAGAATACATAGAAGTTCTAGATCATAGAAAGAGTGAGAGTGCAATCAAAAGAAGTTAGTTGTTAGCATGTGAAAAGGGAGAAAGAGACTCTGAGGGAACAGGTAAACAAAAGGAAAAGAGAGTGAGAAAAGTGAAGAAATAAAAACTTTAAATTTTTCTATAAGGAGAAAAAAAATTTATACTATAAGAGTCATATAGTATTCAAATCTCCCAGTCTTCAGTAGCCTGATGTATGAGAGGTACCTGACAATGAGCTTCCAGTCTCCAGCAGGTGTCTCAGGATGGGATTTGCCCCACCTAAAGATGGGAGATACGACTTCCAGGATTATCCAAGCTGGCCACTCTGGCTTCCAAATGTGTTGGGAAATGGGGAGCTGCAGCTCAGGGTGTGGGCGTAGTCAGCTGGAGGTCCTGGAGGCAGGGTGCAGTTGGTCAGGCAGGCGTCCTGGAGGCAGGTTGTGGTTGGCTGGGTTGGAGGATCCTGGAGGCGGGGTGCAGTCAGTCAGTCTGGGGGTCCTGGTGGTAGGACACAATCAGTTGGTCTGAGGGCCCTGGAGGCAGGAAGTGGTTGGTTGGGCTGAGGGTCCTGGAGATGGGGCTCCAGTCAGGGGTCCTGCAGGTCCTGGCCATTGCCTCAAAATGGCGGCAGCCACGTGTAACCAAACCTGCAGGTACTGTGACATTGAACTTCTAGGCAACAGCAGGCAGCTGGTGCTCCACTAGCAGTCTGTGGTCAGTCTGCTGGCTGCTGTCGTAGGATCGGCAGGTAAACCTCGGGTGGTGGGTGATGGGTAGGTGAAAGGCAGGTGATGGACCCGCAAGAGGCAGGCAAATGGTGAATGGTAGATGCCAGACAGTGAGCAATCTGTACTCAAAAAGTAGTTGATATGCTGGCAGACTGCAGGTGATCACAGTAGACAAATAGGGTAAACAGCCATGGATCGATAAGCAGCAAAAACTGCCTCACCAAGAAACAGATATCCTCTGCTTGAAACCCGAGTTGTGGAGCGACAAGGAACACAGCCTCCCTCTAATCTGCCATCTTGGATCTCCTCTTCGGGTTTTTGTGGCACATGATTGAAACATGGACAACTTGCTCAAATGTGAGTGGGTGAAAAAGGGTATGATCTAATGCTATTAGGCTATTTGGGGAAACCCAGCAAGGCCGGTTTGTTCACATTCTTGTTGGCGTTTCTGGGCAGCATTCCTTGGTACAGACAGGACCCCTCCTGAAATTGCAGGTATTAGGGGTTTGTATGATCTACTATTAGAAAAAGTAAGGAAAAGAATTTCTTTAGGGTCATCTCCAAGACAGAAAAGGCAGGAGGGAGGGAGCTGTTTAGAGAATATTTTTAGAGCATACGATCTACCTCGGGAAGAGAAATTCTGGTTTTGAAAGCGGTGCAGGAGAAGATCAGAGAGATAGATTTTGATTTTTGAGGCCCGAAATGCCCCAACATTAGTCTAGTTACTTAGGAAATAACAAGGACTGTGGGAGTTATGAGCCAGGAAAAGGACAAAAGCAAAAAATATATATCTTAATATCTCACCCATATAGAAGAAAACACCAACATTATTCATGTGGAGATTTAAATGGAGGGCTGGAGTTGTGGCTCAGTGGTAGAGCACTGCAGACATTGCCAAATGTTCCCTTGCGGGTAAAAATCATCCTTGATTGAGAACCATTGAGACAGATGTAGAGTTGAGTTAGGACCTATTGGTGTATCAATAGGTTCAAATTGGTGTATCAGTTTGAACACATCTGATTCTTAAATCAGTGAAGTGAGATAACGTTTATATGTATAGGGCTGAACTTAGCATCTGGCATACAGCTGTTAGTAAATAATAATTATTATGATGGTAAAACCCAATTACTTTTGTGCCCCGCTGCTTATCTTCTGAAAGTAAAATGCCCTTTGGTGTAGCATCTGATCAAATTGTTGAACAAGAACTTCTAAGATCATAAAAGACATTGATTCCTTTATGCAAGCAACATAGGCTTCAGTTTTGTTTTCTCCCCAGCTATGGATTTATTTTTCTTCCCCTTGTGTTCTTGTTTGAATTGGGCAGAGATTCATTTGCATCTTCTCCTGTCATAGTGTTGTGTGGTGGTCTTTGCATACTCAGAACCTTTTTTGTTTTGTACTGGGGATTGAACTCAGAGTCACTTAACCACTGAGCCACATCCCCAGCTCTTTTTTTTTTTTTTTTAATGTTTTTATTTTGAGACAGGGTCTTGGTAAGTTTTAGGGCCTCACTAATTTATTGAGACTGGTCTTGAACTTGTAGTCCTCCTACCTCAGCCTCTGGAGTTGCTGGAATTTCAGTGTGAGCCACCACATCTGGCATAACCTCTTGAATTAGACTCTTGTCTTGAAGATTGATTTATGCTTACAGGAATTAGACTTACAGAAATTGGAAGGGAAAAACTAAGGATTTATTGTTATTGTGGGGTTTTGTTGTTATTAACACTGAGGCAACACCCTATCAGAAATATTTGTTTCTAACTTTTTTTGCAAAAAATAATTAAAACTATTAGTATCTTATAATTGCTTTGATATATATATTGTTATTTAAATTTTATTGAAACCCCTGATTCATAATGTACTATAAGAGCACAGCAAGAAACTATGTTAAGTACTATGTTTTATGTTATCTCATTTACTCCTTCCAGCAGATCTATCTGCAAAGTAAGAAGCATTATCCTTACTTTGGAGTAAGCAGATGATGATTCATTGCTCAGTATCATGTGCTCAGTATCACCCAGATTTATATTCCAAACCTGTTATTTTCATAAATGCCATGCTACCTCCCCCAAACAAGGAACATATGCCTTCACCTTAAATTTCTTTGTATACCATGTATCTTTTTTTTTTTTGCATTAGGAATTGAACCCAGGGACACCCTACTATTGAGTTATACTCCTAGCCTTTTTTATTTTTACTTTTTATTTTTGAGACGGTCTCTCTCTTAGTTGCCCAGGCTGGCCTTGAATAAATTTCAATGATCTCTAAAAAAATTTTTAAAAGATCTAAATGTATGAATGACTTTTTCCTCCTGCCTCAACCTCCTGAGTAGCTGGGATTACAGGCATGCACCTTAGACTATGAATCTCAACCTATCCTGTACCCATAGGATAAAAGCGTAAATATAGAACACTGGAACTGTAGTAAGTCATGTTCTTGTTGTTGCTAATGAGATCTAGCCCAGTTTCTCTGGTTTTCTTTGGCTATTTTTGCTCTTCTGGTCCAGTGTAGTTATACTGGGATTATGAAAGAATGGAGAACTATTAGGTTTACTTTTTTTGTGACTACTTTTTGGTTAGCTCTTATGGTTTCATATTGCTTAAGAAAACAGAGCAGAGTTAAGGACATACCTTAGTGGTAGAGCTCAAGTCATGAAGTGTATATTTGGTAAGTGCCAAGTAAAGGCAGATTTACTTGAAAATCAAGAGCGATGATATCTGATAAGCAAAAGTCTAAAAACTGCCTTGTGATTTGTTTGTTCTACACTATCAGCTGAAGAGATTTTTAAGTCTAGAATTGCCTACAACTATTGTTTCTGTGTAATTTGTATTTTTTTAGCTGAGAGAAGAGAAGTTGCAAGAGGAAAAAACTTCTGAAGATCAAATTCACAAGCTATTACCAGAGGACACAGAAACAGGGAAAAGGAAAATAGATGAACAGAAAAAAAGAGATGAGCCATTAGGACTGAAAACAAACCTGGAACATGTAAGTATATCACCTTCTTGATGGACATCTGCCTCAAAAATCAGCAATTACCCAGGTGACATGGATCTGGAAGTCCTGTTAGTGAACTGAGACCAGTAATGATCATTATATGCAACTTAAAGATTGTAGCCTCCAGATGAGAGCTGGAGAAAATAATTTTTCAATGAACAATGAGATCTGTGGAAAGATTAAGGGAACAGTGTTGGGGGGGAACAGTGAGTGAGAGAATAAAACCTAGTCTAGTATATATACCATGTGTGATGTTTTATGTATATATTGACATTTTTACTTCCATGTTGTTCTTTGACATTTAAGTTTTATACTCTTTTTCTTTGCAGTACTAGGGATTAAAACCAGAGGTGTTCTACCACGAGCTACACCCACATCCCTTTTTGTTTGTCTGTTTGTTTTTGTGGTGCTGGGTATTGAACTTAGGGTTTCATGCATCCTAGGCAAGCACTCTACCACTAGCTACATCCCCAGCCCAACCCCAGCCCTTTCTTTTTTTTTGAGACAGGGTCTTGCTAAGTTATTGAGACTGGCCCTAAACTTAGATCTCTTGCCTCAACCTCCTGAGTCACTGGCATTACAGTTTTGCCCTCTATGCCTGGCTCCTCAGTTTTATACATGTTATATTCTCAACTAGATTTCCTTAAAGCTTATATTTTACTTGTCTTTATTCTTTATAATTCCCTAGGTAGAACAGTGGTTAGATATAAAGTATGGTCTCAATATTAGATAATTTAAACTTACTCAAATTATAGATTGCTGTTTTAGTAAATTTTTTTGCTGCTGTGACCAAAAGACCTGGCAAAAACAGCATAGAGGAGGAAAAGTTTTTATGGGGCTCACAGTTTCAGAGGTCTCAGTCAACTCCATTGCTTTGGTCCTGAGATGAGGTAGACCATCATGGTGGAAGAATGTGTCAGAGGAAAGCAGTTCAAGACATGGCAACAAGGAACCAGAAATAAAAGTTTGATCACCGGGGATAAAATATATACCCCAAAGGCATGTCCCCAGTGATCTACCTCCTTCTGCCACACTCTGCCTGCCTACAACTACACCCAGTTAATCCATTCAAGTGGATTAACACACTGATTAGGTTAAGGCTCATAACCCAATCAATTTTTAATTGGGCCAAATCTTGACTGAATATTTTTCATTACTTATTTACCAAGTAAATTACTGGAAAAAGTTGTAAGTTATGTATTTAACTTCTATAAGAAAGCACTTTGAGAAGATCTACTAGTGTGCTTTCAAGTTCTGTATCTTAGGAACCACAAAGGGCAAAAGACTGCTACTGGACAAGGATACAATTTAGTTAGAAAGGCAAGAATAAGATATATGTTGGTCTTATACATACAGTATGTCTTCTGACTAGTACCTTACCTGGCTGTGATCTGTGGTCTGTGAACTGTGGCTCTGCCTCTTCCCCTCATCAGGACTGTCTGTTAGAGCCCTCAGACAAAACAACCCAGAAATACCTTTCTTTTTAGGACAAACCAGCCCTGATAGAGTTATTCTTCTCCATAATCCTTTGATAAAAAGAGCTGGCTGTGCCTGGCCTGCCAGATTCAACTTTCCTCTAGGAAATGATCTAATATTAATGCATGCCAGGACTGGGAATTTGCTCTAATTATGTTTTCTTTTACCACTGCTATATTTGAAATAGAAAGCAGGTGCATCAACCTAATTCTAATCTTGATTCAGAAAGTACAAATTCTCAGATTCCTTTATTGGTAATAACCAACTTCACAAAATTTTCAATGCAAAAACACCTTGAATAAAATCTAACCTGTGGGGGCTGGGTTTGTGGCTCAGTGGTAGAACACTTGCCTGGCATGTGTGAGGCCCTGGGTTCAATACTCACACCACAAATAAATAAATAAAATAAAAGATCCACTGACAACTAAATATATATATATATTTAAAAAAATCTAACCTATGAGCATACAGGTTTTAGGTTTTTGCAATTTTTGCCTTTTTCCCTATTTACTTGCTTTTATATTTCTGAGAACTTTTTAGTTAGTACTTTTTCTTTTTTTGGTGGTGCTAGGAATTGAACCCAAGGTCTTGTGCATGCGAGGCAAGCACTGTACCAACTGCGCTGTATCCCCCTGAGGATTTTTAAATGATGTTAATTGTACTTTAAATATGTCTCAAGAGGTTTTGGTATTGAGTAAATGATTTCATTTAGTTTAGCCAAGACTGTATTCAAATTGTAACTCAATAGAATCTCAAATGGTCCCAGAGGAAAGCCAGCCAGAACGATTCAGTGATTCTTTTTTATATAGGCAGTATTGTGATTAGAACTGGACTGATCATATCACTCTCCTAATCAGAACCTCAGTGACTTCACTTTTTCCATGAAATTAAATGAGAATTCTTCACCCCAATATTTAGGTTCTTCCTTAACTATGATTCTAGATTCTTTCCATTCTTGATTATATCCCCAAACTCTTGGGAACAGAGGTGTTTGCTTTCTCCAAAATATGTACTCTTTGCTTTCTCTCCTCAGGGTGCATTGTCACCAGCTTACACCTGTTAAGGCTATTCACCTCTCTGTGTCCTGTTCAAAAGTTGTCACCTTCATGGAACCTAAAGGGATTTCTCATTTGTTTCTCCAGTTCTGTCATCCACCCTCTCTTCCTTGCCTCCACAATTAGTAACTTTTACAGAAATTATTTCATTCTCCCTTATATTGTGGTTTTTTGTGTGTGTTTGTATTTCTCTGTGGGACCACAAATTTGTTGAAAAATTTCTTACCAGTTTTTAAATCTCATAGAGTACCTTGCACATCACAAGTTTTTGATAATATATTTGTGAAATTGAACTTGGATGGAGGGAGAAAGAGCTTTTTCTCCAAGCAGAGATTATCATCTGTTATTTTTTTTCAGAATGGAAATAAAATAGGCACAATGTTTACTGTATAATTTGTTGTGGTGAAGCTAATCCAATGTTATTATGACTTGTTGGAAAACAAATCAGTGTATTGAATCTTTACACTAAAGATTATAAAGCAAAAGTGAAAAATTACTATTCTATAACCTAGAAGTAACCTTTGTAAACATTTTGGTAAGTATCCTTTCAGAACTCTTTTCTGCATGCATTATATATACATTCTGTTCTTTTCCTTCCAGAAAATGCAACCTCTTTTATAACCTGTTTTTAGTTAATTACAAATCATGGCAATCTTTCTCTGTAAATTAAGAACCCACATCATTAATGATCTCCTAATATTCTTTTCAATGTGTGTGTGTGTGTGTGTGTGTGTGTGTGTGTGTGGTTCTGGAGATTTAACCCTCTCCTGATATTTTTGACTGTAGAATTTATTTTTAACTAAATTAATCTATTGATAGTTTGCTATCTTAAATACCACTGTGATGAAATCCATTTTCCTCTGTAGTTCCTTAGGAATAAATTGCTTTAAGTGAAGTGACCAGGTCAAAGGAAGTATCATTTTCAACATTTTTTATATTTATTAGTCATTTGTCCCCCAGAAAGTTCATATATACTTACACTACTTCTAGTGGTACAGGAGAGTATTAAACTAATTTTCTTATTCCTTGCCTACTCTAGGTATTATTAGTCTCTTAACTTTTTTTGGTACTGGGGATTAACCCCAGGGGTGCTTTACCTCTGAGCCATATCCTCTGCCTTTTTTATATATATTTTTTTTAAATTTTGAGACAGGGTCTTGCTAAGTTACTTAGGGCCTAGATAAGTTGCTGAGGCTGGCTTTGAACTCACAGTTCTGCCTCAGACTCCTGAACTGCTTGGGATCACAGGCATGCACCACTGCTCCTGGCTCATTCTTTTAATTTTTTAGGTTCAACATTGTTTTACCTGTTCCTGCAGGAGTTCCATTTATGCATGCTTTTTGCCCTTTTAATAATCCATAGTGCTTTATCTAATGACCTTTACAGCCTAGACCCAACTTTCTTTCATGACTTTTCTCCTGTCAGTTCTTGACATGGAATTCCATGAACTCTACCACAACCAAATGACTTTCACTCTTTACGTGTACTATAGCTTTTAAAACCATTCTTTTGGACATGTTCTTCCTTTTGTCTAAAATTCCCTGTCTGCATTCTCTGCCTGTAAACTATTAATTGACCTTTCAGAGTCATTTTAAAGGTCACTTTCTCTGTAAACTCCCCCTCCCCCCAATTTATTTTTATCTAAGGGGAAAGACGAGAGGTAAATATTTTCTTATCTCAAGATTCTAGGTTTTTTTTTTATTTATTTTTATTTATTTTTTTTATTTTTTTACATTTACATAGGGTAATGATGTTTATTTTATTTTTTCCCTCCCCCCACCCCTCCCACCCCTCTTTTCCCTCTACACAGTCCTTCTTTCCTTCATTCTTGCCTCTCTCCTTAGCCTAACTCTAAACCTAACCCTAAACCTAATGCTAGCCCCTCCCACCCCCCATTATATGTCCTCATCCACTTATCAGCGAGATCATTCGTCCTTTAGTTTTTTGAGATTGGCTTATCTCACTTAGCATGATATTCTCCAATTTCGACCATTTGCCTACAAATGCCATAATTTTATCATTCTTCATTGTGGAGTAATATTCCACTGTATAAATATGCCACAGTTTCTTTATCCATTCATCAACTGAAGGGCATCTAGGTTGGTTCCACAATCTGGCTATGGTGAATTGAGCAGCAATGAACATTGATGTGGCTGTATCTCTGTAGTATGCTGATTTTAAGTCCTTTGGGTATAGGCCAAGGAGTGGGATAGCTGGGTCAAATGGTGGTTCCATTCCAAGTTTTCTAAGGAGTCTCCACACTGCTTTCCAGAGTGGCTGCACTAATTTGCAGCCCCACCAGCAATGTATGAGTGTTCCTTTTTCACCACATCCTCTCCAACACCTATTGTTGCTTGTATTCTTGATAATCGCCATTCTAATTGGGGTGAGATGAAATCTTAGGGTAGTTTTGATTTGCATTTCCCTTATTACTAGGGATGTTGAACATTTTTTCATATATCTGTTGATTACTTGTACATCTTCTTCTGTGAAGTGTCTGTTCATTTCCTTAGCCCATTTGTTGATTGGATTATTTGTATTCTTCGTGTAGAGTTTTTTGAGTTCTTTATAGATTCTGGAAATTAGCACTCTATCTGAGGTATGGTTGGCAAAGATATTCTCCCACTCTGTAGGCTCTCTCTTCACATTTCTGATAGTTTCCTTTGCTGAGAGAAAGCTTTTTAGTTTGAATCTATCCCAGTTGTTGATTCTTGCTTTTATTTCTTGTGCTATGGGAGTCCTGTTAAGGAAATCTGATCCTGAGCCAACAAGTTGAAGATTTGGACCTACTTTTTCTTCTATAAGATGCAGGGTCTCTGGTCTGATTCCGAGGTCCTTGATCCATTTTGAGTTGAGTTTTGTGTAGGGTGAGAGATAGGGGTTTAATTTCATTCTATTGCATATGGTTTTCCAGTTTTCCCAGCACCATTTGTTGAAGAGGCTATCTTTTCTCCATTGCATATTGTTGGAACCTTTGTCTAGTATGAGAAAATTGTATTTATTTGGGTTTGTGTCCATGTCCTCTATTCTGTACCATTGATCTACCTGTCTATTTTGGTACCAATACCATGCCGTTTTTGTTACTATTGCTTTGTAGTAGAGTTGAAGATCTGGTATTACAATACCCCCTGCTTCGCTCTTGCTACTGAGGATTGCTTTAGCTATTCTAGGTTTTTTATTCTTCCAGATGAATTTCATAATTGCTTGCTCTATTTCTGCAAGGTACATCATTGGGATTTTAATTGGAATTGCATTGAATCTGTATAGCACTTTAGGTAGTATAGCCATTTTGACGATATTAATTCTGCCTATCCAGGAACATGGGAGATCTTTCCATCTTCTAAGGTTTTCTTGAATTTCTTTCTTTAGTGTTCTGTAGTTCTCATTGTAGAGGTCTTTCACCTCTTTTGTGAGATTGATTCCCAAGTATTTTATTTTTTTTGATGCTATTGTGAATGGGGTAGTTTTCCTAATTTCTCTTTCTGAAGATTCATCACTTATGTATAAAAATGCATTGGATTTATGAGCATTGATCTTGTAACCTGCTACTTTACTGAATTCACTTATGAGTTCTAAAAGTTTTCTGGTGGAATTTCCAGGTTCCTCTAAATATATAATCATGTCATCAGCGAACAGGGATAGTTTGAGTTCTTCTTTTCCTATTCGTATCCCTTTAATTTCTTTGGTTTGTCTGATTGCTCTGGCTAGAGTCTCAAGGACGATGTTGAATAGAAGCGGTGAAAGAGGGCATCCCTGCCTTGTTCCAGTTTTTAGGGGGAACACTTTCAGTTTTTCACCATTTAGAATGATATTAGCCATGGGCTTAGCGTAGATTGCCTTTATAATGTTTAGGAATGTTCCCACTACCCCAATTTTTTCTAGTGTTTTGAGCATGAAGGGATGCTGTATTTTATCAAATGCTTTTTCTGCATCTATTGAAATAATCATGTGATTCTTAACTTTAAGTCTGTTGATATGGTGAATGACATTTGTTGATTTCCGAATGTTGAACCAACCTTGCATCCCTGGGATAAAACCCACTTGATCGTGGTGCACTATCTTTTTAATATATATTTGTATGCGATTTGCTAAAATTTTGTTGAGAATTTTTGCATCGATGTTCATTAAGGATATTGGTCTGAAATTTTCTTTCCTCGATGTGTCTCTGTCTGGTTTAGGTATCAGGGTGATATTGGCTTCATAGAACGAGTTTGGTAGGGTTCCCTCCTCTTCTATTTCATGGAATAGTTTGAGAAGTATTGGAATGAGCTCTTCTTTAAAGGTTTTGTAGAACTCGGCTGAGAACCCATCTGGTCCTGGACTTTTCTTTGTTGGTAGGCTTTTGATGACCTCTTCTATTTCATTGCTTGAAATTGGTTTATTTAAGTTGTGTATGTCCTCCTCATTCAGTTTAGGTAGTTCATATGTCTCTAGAAATTTGTTGATGTCTTCGAGGTTTTCTGTTTTGTTGGAGTATAGATTTTCGAAATAGCTTCTAATTATGTTTTGTATTTCACTCGTGTCTGTTGTGATGTTTCCTTGTTCATTCCGAATTTTAGTAATTTGAGTTTTCTCCCTCTTTCTCTTTGTTAGTGTGGCTAAGGGTTTATCAATTTTATTTATTTTTTGAAAGAACCAACTATTTATTTTGTTAATTTTTCCAATTGTTTCTTTTGTTTCGATTTCGTTGATTTCGGCTCTGATTTTAACTATTTCCTGTCTTCTACTACTTTTGGTATTGGTCTGCTCTTCTTTTTCTAGTGCTTTGAGCTGCAGTGTTAAGTCGTTTATTTGTTGATTTCTACTTCTTTTTTTGAATGCACCCCATGAAATAAATCTTCCTCTAAGTACTGCTTTCATAGTGTCCCAGAGATTTTGATATGATGTGTCTTTGTTCTTGTTTACTTCTAAGAATTTTTTTATTTCCCTCCTGATGTCTTCTGTTATCCATTCATCATATAATAGTGTATTATTTAGTCTCCAGGTATTGGAGAAGTTTCTGTTTTTTATTCTGTCATTTATTTCTAATTTCAATCCATTATGATCTGATAGAATACAAGGTAGTATCTCTGTCTTCTTGTATTTGCTAACAGTAGCTTTGTGGCATAAAATATGGTCTATTTTAGAGAAGGATCCATGTGCTGCTGAGAAGAAAGTGTATTCGTTCTTTGTTGGATGGTATATTCTATATATGTCCGTTAAGTCTAAATTGCTGATTGTGTTGTTGAGATCTATAGTTTCTTTATTCAATTTTTGTTTGGACTATCTCTCCAGTGGTGAGAGAGGTGTGTTAAAATCTCCTAGTATTATTGTGTTGTGGTCTATTTGAATTCTGTAATTGAGAAGGATTTGTTTGACGTACGTGGATGAGCCAATGTTCGGGGCATAGATATTTATGATTGTTATGTCTTGCTGATTTATGCTTCTCTTAAGCAGCATGTAATGTCCTTCTTTATCCCTTCTGATTAGTTTTGGTTTGAAGTCCACATTATCTGAGATGAGGATGGATACTCCAGCTTTTTTGCTGTGTCCGTGTGCATGGTATGTTTTTCCCCATCCTTTCACCTTTAGTCTATGGGTGTCTCTTTCTATGAGGTGAGTCTCTTGCAGGCAGCATATTGTTGGATTTTTCTTTTTAATCCAATCTGCCAGTCTGTGTCTTTTGATTGATGAATTCAGGCCATTAACATTCAGGGTTATTATTGTGATATGATTTGTATTCCCAGTCAATTGACTCATATTTGTTTTTGACATGATTTGGTTTCTCCTTTATTTGGCTATTCCTTTAGGCTAGCGCCTCCTGTTGCTGATTTGCATCATTGTTTTTCATCTCTTCCTCATGGAATATTTTGCTGAGAATGTTCTGTAATGCTGGCTTTCTTTTTGTAAATTCCTTTAGCTTTTGTTTATCATGGAAGGATCTTATTTCATCGTCAAATTTGAAGGTAAGTTTTGCTGGGTATAAGATTCTTGGTTGGCATCCGTTTTCTTTCAGGGCTTGGTATATGTTGTTCCAGGCCCTTCTAGCTTTTAGGGTCTGGATTGAAAAATCTGCTGATATTCTTATTGGTTTCCCTCTGAATGTAATTTGATTCTTTTCTCTCGCGGCCTTTAAAATTCTGTCTTTATTTTGTATGTTAGGTATTTTCATAATAATGTGCCTTGGTGTGGGTCTGTTGTAATTTTGTATGTTTGGAGTTCTATAAGCCTCTTGTACTTGGTTTTCCATTTCATTCTTCAGATTTGGGAAATTTTCTGTTATTATTTCATTGAATAGATTGTTCATTCCTTTGGTTTGTTTCTCTAAGCCTTCCTCAATCCCAATAATTCTTAAATTTGGCCTTTTCATGATATCCCATAATTCTTGTAGATTCTGTTCATGATTTCTTACCATCTTTTCTGTTTGGCCAACTTTGCTTTCAAGATTAAATAATTTGTCTTCAATGTCTGAGGTTCTGTCTTCCAGGTGTTCTATCCTATTGGTTATGCTTTCTATGGAGTTTTTAACTTGGTTTATTGTTTCCTTCATTTCAAGTATTTCAGTTTGTTTTTTTTTTCAGTATCTCTAACTCTTTATTGAAATGATCTCTTGCTTCCCGTATTTGGTCTTTTAACTGTTGATTGGTGCGATCATTTAATGCCTGCATTTGCTCTTTCATCTCCTCCTTCAATGCCTGCATTTGCTCTTTCATCTCCTCATTAGCTTCCCTGATCGTTTTAATTACGTACATTCTGAACTCCCTTTCTGACATTTCTTCTGCTGTGCTGTCATTGGGTTTTATTGATGTAGTATCTAGGTTTGTTTGGGACATTTTCTTCCCTTGTTTTCTCATATTGGTCAGTTGTCAGTGGGACCCTGAGATATTGCAGTTTTCCGCTACTGGCTTATAGTGTCCCGGTAGATTTCCAGTGTATCACCTCCCAGCCTTCAGTAGCCTGATGTCTTGGAGGAATCTGATAAAGCAGCTCATCCGAAGAAAACTGCCCCTAGCCCCCTACTGGTTCCACGGTTTGGAACTGGCTCTGTGCGGAAATGCTGTCACTGTGGGCCTGCGCCGTGCAGCTGGCCGTGTGGGAGGAGCCCACTGCCAGAGTGTGGAAGGCTACCTTGGGAAGACTCTAGCTGCCCTGCCCGGCTCCAATAAGCCACCTCTATCTGGGCCTGCCACCCGGGCCGAGCTTTACCCAGTGGGCAGACTCACCCGTGGCTCTATTTCAGTCCGAGTGTCTCAATGCCTCCCCTACTTAACTCCTGGGTTCTGGAGCAACTAGGGGTGCAGTCTCCCTCTAGGCCGCCATCTTGGATCGCCCCGTGAAGAGAGCCTGCAGCCGGAGTGGGCAGAGCCGCCTGAAGAGGTCTCTGGCTGCCCTGCCCTAATCCCAGAGGCTGCTTGCTGATCGCGGCTCTCCGCTGGTTCGTTGCCGGAGTACGCTGCGCTGCAGTGGCTCCGGGACTCGGAGCCTGCTCTGTTCAGAAAGGCTCTCACTAGCGGGCCAGTTCCGTTCCGAGAACCTGGAGAAGCTTGCTGTCGATTCTAGGTTTTTTGATAGTAGAAATGTGTAGGGGTAGCATAGCTTTTGTCTAAAAAGGTACTTATTTATAATAATTAAATTTATTTTTCAACAATTAAAAGAAACTTAATAGAATATTTGCTTATAGCAATTAAAATTTTTAAAAATACTAATAATACTTAAATTATTAAATAAATCTATCTTATTTTTGAGTATTTTCTTGTTAGCTAATATATGAGGTACTTTTACTGGCTTATCCAAATCTTTATAAAGTAGAACGAT
The DNA here is from genome assembly GCF_902686445.1 of Sciurus carolinensis. Lineage (NCBI taxonomy): Eukaryota > Metazoa > Chordata > Mammalia > Rodentia > Sciuridae > Sciurus > Sciurus carolinensis. Next base: position 77,305,239 of record NC_062223.1, read on the forward strand.
CTTGATTTTATGCTTGAGGAAACTGAAGCTCAGAAGGATAAAATATCTAACTAAAGTGACAGTGATAGCAAGTAATAGAGCTAATATTTGAAGTCTTTTACTTGGTACTGAACTGATGCCCAAATAGGAATTGCCATTATTTATCCCACTGATTCTATTGATATCAAAGATTTTTCTTTTTTCCAAAGTTCAGAAGACAATATCATATCAAATTTGATAATCGGTCAGTGCTATTAAAGTTTCTGCAGTGAATATTTTGGGCAGTAGAGTTCTCTAAGGAATTACACCCTTCAAAACTGAAAGACCTCTCTGTGAATTACAATCCTTTACCTCCTCTCAAGGGCCACTGTTAGGAGATATAGCCTATTGTGTATATCAGCCTAGAAAGTAACAGTGTGTTTAAGGAATGCAGGGCACTCTGATCCGTATAATGCCTGGCATACCTGTGTCTGTAACTTTCACTTTGGTAATCATTTGATCACAGAGCAGTTAATCATTAGATGATTAGATTTGTTTGTTTACCTACTATCTAATGGTATTGGGAATTTTTTTCAAAGGTGGTCACTTGCTCTCATAGTTTATTATCTAATGAAGAAGATAGACACCTATATAAACTCCAGTTCAGTGTAATTAGTTGCTACTCATGAAAAGAAAAAGATTCATGACATACAACCTTGGTATATGTTTTATACAAAAGGTATATTTAAAAATAAAACAATTCAAATGTGAGTTGAAAAACTCTTAAAAAAAGGACTCCAAAGGAAAATGAAGATAAATGAATGAAAATAGACAAGATGGAAAAAACTAACTCTAGAGGAATTTGAAAGCCTTTATAGAGAAAGTGGCATTTCAGATGACTTTGAAAGACCAATGATTATTTTATTGACAGAGAATGCAGCTTTAATAGCACTGACCCATTATCAAATTTGATATGATATTGTCTTCTGAATTTTGGAAAAAATAAAAATCTTTAATAGCAAAGGGAATATCAAAGAATGGTTTTGAAAGGCTATGTACATCTAGAGAGTGGAAAGTAGTTTGACTGGACTGGAGTTCATGGAGTTTTGTGTGAGGAATTGGGGAGGGGAATGTAAAAGAAAGTTGGGTCTAGGTTGTGAAGGTTATTGTATCATGCTGCACTGTTTAGCCTTCATTCTGAGGTCACCAACAGTTGAGCAAGGGAGTGAAGAGAATTTTCTTCGTGTGCTGGAAAGATAATTCTTGTAATATGGAGGCTGTTCAAGGAAAGAAAACCTGAAGAAAGTGAGACAGTAAATAGATTATTGCAATAGTGGAAGTAAAAGATGATGAGGATAAGGTAAGGCATTGCCAGTGAATATAAATGGGAGGAGTTAGATCTGAGAGATGTTTTAGTAGTAGAATGGAGTAGAGTAGAAATTGCCTGGAGACTGTTGCTCTGAATTTAAGAATCATCTGTACCCATCCATTAACTCTGTAATGGTAGGCAGATTAACTACTCTGTCCTTGTTAGCTATCAGTGACAGATAATAATCTATGTTTTAATGGGATTGATATAAAGAATAAGTGAAATAAATATTTAGAAGTATTAGAGTACCAAAACCTTTATACAAATGTTATTATGACTTAGAAGTAAGGGAAATAAAAAAATCACAGATGACTTTGAAGTTTTTTGAATGGGTTGATGGTGGGGATTAGAAAAGAGAAACAGTTTGATGTTGGACCTGTTGAATTTAAGCTACATTTGAGATTGGGGTCTCTAGGGGGGCAATTGGAAAACAGATCGGAACTTAGAAAACAAGAGCTTTGAAACTATAGCTAAGGTAGATTCCACCGGAACCCCACATGGACTCTCTTATCTCCCTTGTCTTTTTGCCAGTGTCCTGCACGTCTCTCAGATTCAGAGAATGAAGAACCTTCTCGAGGCCAGATGATACAGACACATCGCTCAGCATTTGTTTCCAAGAACAACTCCTACTCCTTAGCTTTCCTGGCAGGGTAAGAAACTGATAGTGAATTCAGTCAGGGTTCTTCCATTTTGGGGTGTGAGACAGAAGGAACTAGGAAGCAAAGGTATTTGTTGTAGCTACTTTTGGGGAGGTGGAAGGGGTGAAAAGAGGTGGGAACTGGATTTTCAAATATGAATCAGAAGGGGCTAACCTGAATTTTAAAAGAAAAATAATATTTAACCATTTTTTGCATCTTCAGTATAGAATTATGCTAATTTCTTCTGCAAAGTTTAAATCTTTTATCCTGGGAAGAACAATAACAAAATCTTCTTCACTCTAACAACATCCATGGATTCTCCCTCTGAACTTTAAAACTCTTCATAGGAAATGAGTTCAGAGTTGATTTTATTTTTCAATTCCTAGGTCTAATTATATCTTTATGGATTTCAGGAAGGCAAACTGAAAAGTTTTTAAGACCTTATCAAGGAACTTCTTGATCCTTTAGACTTTGCAGGCCCTAGGGAGGAATTGGATGGATGCTAGATGCGGGAGGGATAAAGAAGGGCTAGATGGAAGGAAAGAAAGGAATCATTCATTCAGTAGACATTTTGGAAACAGCAGATACTATGTGCCATATTCTGTTTTAATAAAGAGATGAAAAAAGGCACAATCTTTAATTTGTTGTCTTTTTTTTTTTTAAGGCTGTTATCGCTCACCCTCATCCCTAGGACTCAGCTCCTCCTTCCTCCCAGCACTGTGGTAGCTCTCTTTTTCTTGCTGCCCCTGTGAATGCACACCTGGATCATTTCTATCTTAAATATTTTACTGGTAGTCACTCACAAATAAGACAGAAAAAGCTACCAAATTTCAGAATTTTATGGATATATTTCTGAACATTTTTTTGTGGGTGTTATTTTGGAGCAATTTTTCTCTTTTGAAGATTTCTAAGAGTAAAATTCACCAAATCTCCCTTTCTCTGAGATGCCTCCCCTTCTCTAGGTAATGGAGCTCCTTCTCCATGAAGGCCCCTCCAACCCCTCCCAGAATATTTACTCACTCATTTGATATTTATTGAATAGGCATTGTAACCATAACCACTTAGGCTTAATTGATATAATCTGGACCTAGTAGGTGGTTAAGCCAGTGTTCTTGCCATATGTGGTGAAGATGGGACTTTCACTCTGTGTGTATGAGCTTAACTATATATGCCCTCCAAAGTTAAAAAACTGAAGATTGCTTGACTAGAAATTGCCACTTCCTGATTGTGTGTGTGAATTTCTCCCCATTTATAGCAGACATATCTTAATGATTATAAAAGGGTTCTGCTGAAAAGTAAAGAAAATAAATCATTAATTTCAATCAAATCAAAATAAATACTTTTGGAAGCTAATAAATGTTGCCTTATGAAACCTGTGACTATTATCTTATAATTTGAAATAACTTAGAAAAGATAAATTTATAATAAAATCCAAATGGGATACTAAGGTAAAACCATCCCAATTATTTGTGTAGATATTTGAATGGGTGAATTATTTATCCTCATTTCCTGTGTCTATCCTTGTACTCTTATAATTCATTCTTTTAAAGGGGGGGGTAGCAAGTTGATATGTCATTACATAAAATGCTTTGCATATTCTTCTCTGAAGAGCAAAATTGTATATATAGAGGAGTGTGCTTTTGATTATGTGTGCCTCTGGAATATCTGTCATATTATCTTCTTTTCCTTCTCCTAGCCCATCCTTGCCTTCACCCTGTATCATTGAGCCAATTAATAAAGGAAAACATTCACTTTTGACTTTACTATTAAGAAAGTTTGTGATCAATATTATACATTTCTGGATTTTAGAGTTCATTTTCTTACAAATATTCAAGGTTGGGTTGAGTTCAATTATTAGTATAGTTATTAAGACAATTTAATTGGATCCTTTCTGCCTGTGGACACCCTCAGGAAAAATCGGTTCTCTCTTCCCAGTGTCATCATTTCTTCTCCTAAAGAACCTAAATAGCTGAGAAGCTCCTTATTAGAGGATCTAGCTTTCAAACAACTGATGAGTATCTGAGGAGCTATTGTGAATAAGGGAATATTCAAAGACTGTGTGGTAATGTGATATCCAAACACCAAGTGCTCCAGGGTTTTTTGATTTGTTATTTGATGCTGTGGAGGAGATTGGAACCAAAGAGGACTGTTTCAAGAGAAGTTTCTCCAAGACCAGGTGCCCACTTGACTGTGGAGAAGATCTTTGTTGGTAGCAGTAAAGAAGATGCAGAATAAGATCACCTGAGAAATTACTTTGAACAGTTTGGGAAGTTGAAGTGTTTGAAATCATGACTGACTAAGGCAGTGGCAAGAAGACAGCGGCGGGGGCTTGCTTTTATGACCTTTGATGATGGGTGAGATTTTCATTTAGAAGTACCATACTTGATTCCTCTGCTTCCTGATGACCATGTGAGCCACTTTCCTCTGCCACAGTCTTCCACCATGATATTCTTTCTCATTTGAACCCCAAGGAATGGAGCTAGCCTTCTATGGACTAAGACTTCTTCTAGAACCACCCAAGCCTCACTGAAGGAAGGGTTCAAGACTGCTCAAGGAGATCAGTCTTTGGAGGCATAAGAAGCGAATCAATCTTGATCAAGACATCTTTTATGGAAAATTATGAAAGATAGTGAAAAAACCCAGGAGGAAGTAAATGAGAAAGCAAAGAATGCATATCAACTTTAAGCAATATGGAAAAGAACCAACAGGATATTTGCTGCACCCTATATCCAGAATCCATTGATTTGGAAAGTAAAACAATTTACAAGTTAAAAAAAGAACTAGGAAATAGCATAAATTCTTCAGAAGTATTGATTCTTGGACCCTATGTTTCCAGGGTCCTAGGTTAGACTCCTTGCTTCCATGCAGCAAGATGTCCTCTCCTGCAAGACTGCACTCAGCATCCAATGAAGAAAATACTATGGGGTTAATGAGATAAGATCAATACACAGACTCTAGGGTTCTTTGTTATGTTTGTAAGGACTCAGCCCTTGTTCAATAAGGATCTTTTATTGAATGTTGTATGATTATATTTCCTGATCAGAAATTAATCCTGATTGCAGGATTCAGTTACATGTTGATATTGGTATGCTAAAATGATGTTTTGCATTAAGACAGATTTGTTCTGCAACCTCAGAAACCCTTGTGCACATTTAATTCAGAAAGCTTCCCTAGATTCAAAACAAAGCAGAACTTGCTGCTAAGGTAATGACTCCCTTTAGACTACCTCTCAAAATAAATAATGATAATATGCACTTTCTGGTCCCTCCATGTGTGTTACCTCATAAGAGCACCAACTTAGAGTCAAGAGGTCATAGGGCAAGCTTTTTTCCTGTCACTTACTTGGAATGTATATTTTGAGCAGTCACTTACCTTCTCTGAACCTCAGGATATATATTTCTATAAGACGGAATTAGTAATAATCTCAACTGTCTGGGGCTATAGAGACCAAAAAATACATTTTCAAATTTATTGTTTTCCCATAGAGGCAGTGGTATAATATTATTGATATAGTAATTGTGTTTTATAATATGGAAAGATGATTGATTCAAATCAGTGTGTCAAAGAATGTCCTTACTTATGATCCTGTAGAAAACTGGTAAAGATCATAACCAAAAATTAATAATGGTTACCTGAAGCAAAGGGAATTGTAAATGACTTTCCTTCCTCATATGTTTTGGTACCCGAGTTAAGAAAAAATAACATTGTTATCAGTGTGTTAGTTTAAAAAGTAATGTTATCTGAAATACAAAAATTAAAATGTTTATGTGATTTAAAAAAAGAGAAAAATACCACACTGTGAATTGTCACAACTATGAGTTGAGGAACGCCCTGTCAAAGCAAGAGATGATGAATGCTTTGTCTAGTCAAAGAGGTTGAAGTTATTTTAGAAACTTTGGTGATGGCTGTGGTGGTGTTCTCATTGGCAGTGACAACTAGGTTTTAAGGAAACTTAAAACTTCAGTGATCCTGGTGGCTTTGGTGACAGACACAGTAGTGGTGTATATACTGGCAATGGAGATGGCTACAGTGAATTTGGAAATAATAGAAGCTATTTTGGAGGTGTTAGTAGTTACTGTGATTTGGTAGTTAACAACAGTCTGAATTTTGGATCTCTATAGAGAGGAAACTTTGGATGCAGAAGCTCTGGCCCCTATGGTGGTGGGGGCCAGTACTCTCAACCTGAAACCAAGGTGGCTGCAGCAGTTCCAGCAACAGCAATATCCATAGTAGTGGCAGAAGGTCTTAATTTTCATGACACAACGCTTTGAAGGAAGGGAGAGCCAGAGAAGTGACAGGGAAGTTACAGATTATAGCCATTATTCAACTCAGCCAGGCACAGTGGTGGCAGAGCTTAACTGCTACCAAGAAGACATGTTTTAGACAAAACTCATGCGTGTAGGCAAATAACCTTCAAGAACTGTGTTTAGGACTAATTGTATAACAGGTTATTTTAGTTTGTGTTTTGTGGAACATGTAAAGCTTTCCAACAAAGGGTTTTAATGTAGGGTTTTTTTGGGCACTCATGCTGTTGATTGCTAAATTTAATATCTTAAATATGTGCTGAATAAATATGTCTTCAGAAAAATACAACTGAATTTACTTGGTAGAGTTATCTTTAGGGAAATAATTTGCTGATGTCGTAGAAACCTTAGGTGGGAAAATCAATTATGGTAATACTGTAAACTGTATCTCATATTTAAATGTACTTTTTCCTTAGATAAGAAAATATTAAGTTTCAGGTACAAATTATTTTTAGGAGAACAATATGGAATTGTTAGTGTTGACAACAAGATGCAGCATTATAGACATTTTAAAAGAATTCAATTGGTGATGGTTGTACAACAATGTAATCATAACTTAAAAATAGTTAAAATGGTAAATTATGTTTTCCCACAATAGTTTAGCACTGTTTATAGTTTTTTAATATTTCAAATAAATATTTTTTTCTGTTAAACAACAACCAAAGAATAGGTTTTCTCTGCAAATTTGCTTTTTGAAAAGATTTCATATGTAAAAAATTAAAAAGTTTTTAATAAGTATATTTGAATCAAATGAATTTGCTATTTGTTTTGTATACCTACTTTATGAACTTAAGCACAAAAGCATAAAGGTAAGGGTGAATAGGCATGAATGATGGGATGATTATTTTGAAAAAATACATCAGAAGATTTTGGCTCTGAGTCTTGCCAGCAGATCAGTTAATTTTCACTTGAAAATTTTGAAGTAAAGAGGGCTTTGTAGCCATGTGATGAAGTTCTGTAGAACTTTGAAAAGGAAACTTCTAAATAGACCTGTAGAGCTGGCCATGGTGACACACACCTGCAATCCCAACAGCTTGGGAGGCTGAGGCAGGAGGATTGCCAATTCAAAGCCAGCCTCAGCAAAAGCAAGATACTAAGCAACTCAGTGAGACCCTGTCTCTAAATAAAATACAAAGTAGGGCTGGGGATGTGGCTTAGTGGTTGAGTGCCACTGAGTTCAATCCCCAGTACCAAAAAATAAAATAGGCCAATAGAATTATAGTTAATCCAAGATCAATTCTAGGTTAATCTCAAAATATTTGCTAGTTGAAAAAAATTAATTTGAATAGTAAGTAGTATGTGTAATTATAAAGTTAACTTCTCATTTTAAATATCTGAAAACTAGATAAACTAATTAATCATTTCTAAAAATTTATTTCCCATCTCGCCTCATCCTTATCTTCCCCAACAGAATCAAACTAAAACTATGACCCAAATTCTTCTTAAAGCTCAGCCTGGAAAATCTTTTGTTAAGCTAGTGTCTTTTCTGTTTCACAAGAGCTCCATATGCAGTTGCATTTTCCTCATTGCTTTGGCTGTCAGGAAATTTAGTATTAGGATTAGTTTAGTAACTGTGACTTTCCAACATAGTCTAACTTAAAAAAAAAAAAATTTTTTTTCCTGTACCCGTCTGATACTTGCTAATGTGGCCTTTATTTTCCACTGAGGCTTAGTCTTTATAGATCTATTACTTTAAATCAGTTCAAATTGTTCTTAGAAGTATCATGTAACCATAGAAAGAAATATAGTCAAATCTTGTTTCTAGTTTACAAAACAAGTGATTTGATAATGACAATACTGCCTCTCCACACAAAAAGTGTATCATAAGTAAATGGTACCTAGCAAGATTTCTGGCACATAATAAACCTTTAGTATTCTTGCTGGTGCTGCTGCTATTTTCTCTTTTTTTGAAAAATGAACTCTTGGAACTAAAAAGGATCTGACGTATCATCTCGTTCAACCCTTTTGTTTGTTTGTTTGTTTTAGATGGGACGACTAAACCCCAGAGAGAGAACATGGTTTGCCAAGTTTTAGACTGCTGGAATAGTAGTAAACTTAGAACTGAGGCTTCTTGGCTTCTTAGTGCCCTTTCCACTATACTCCATTGTGCTCAAACCTTCTTGTGTAGGTCCCTGTGCTGTATCGGCTTATCTTCCCCACTAATATTTAAACTTTTTGAAGGCAGAACAACATCTTGTTCAAAATTACAATTCTGGTATTAATATAGTGACTGGTGCATAGTAGGGATTCTCAGTAAATATTTGTGTAAGGTTTGAGTGAGCTAAGCCTATGCCTCTGGGTAGGTTAATCTGGAACTTTGTCAGAACTGATTGTCAAACTTGCAGCATGGGGCTTCTAGGAGGAGAGCTCTGGGAAATGTGGAAAGATGAATTTAAGGCTAGTGGCCATTTTCTAGATTCAGTTTCATAGGAGTAATATGGGATGGGAGGGGGAGTCTAGTGACTGCATTGATGAAACTTTTTATATTATGAAGTTGCTTATAGCCTTCCAGTGCATTAACAGTGACTTTTGATGATACTTTTTCTACTCTATAAAAATGATTTGTGTTTCACTTAGCAGAAATTAGCTATTGCTGTACCATTTTGTTTTCTAATATCTATATATTTTATGCCTGAGTCTGTGCTTCTGAGTGTACCACATTATGAAACCTGGAGGGGCTGTGCCTTCTATAAATTGTGTGTATAAGGAGAAAGAGATTGAGTGTCTTAGTGATACTGAATGGATGCCCAGTCAGTGTTGGAGTGAATTAAAATGCGCACACCTTCTTGGAAGTATGTCCTTCTTCCTTATAATGAACAAATGGAATATAGAAACTCTCGGGTAGCAGAAAACAAACAAACATGTAAATGGTATGATTTTGAAGAACCACTGCTAAAATTGATGAAAGCAAGCAAAACTAGAGGTGGTGAGGAGTTGGGGTGTGCTAGCCTAGGGGAGGTTAAGGAATATGTAGCAGCATGACCCTGAATGAAATCAGTTGACCTTCTGTCTCTTTTATGTAAAATGCAGAGCTACAAGCTAGGCAGATCGTATTACTCAGTGATTTCTCAAGATTCTTGTCACCTCCAAAATCAAAATGTCTAGAGGTGACTGTTTTGGTCAGTTTTTTCATTCTGTGACCAAAAGACCTGATAAGAACAATTAGAGGAGGAAAAGTTTATTTTGGGACTCAACAGTTTCAGTCCATAGACAGCTGGGTCCATTGCTTTGTGCCCAAGGTGAGCCAGAATATGATGGTGGAAGGGTGTGGCAGAGGAAAGCAGGTAGGACATAGCAGTCAGAAGCAGAGAGAGAGATTCTGTTCACCAGAAACACAAAGGCATGCCTCCAGCAACCCATCTCCTCTAGCCAAACCCTTCCTGTTTATGCTACCACCTAGTTAATCCTTTCAAGAGGATTAATGTACTGATTAAGACATTCATGACCCAATCATTTTACTTCTGAACATTGTTGTTTTGTTTCATGGATGAACTTTTGGGAGACATCTCATATCTAAACCTTAACAGTGACTTATAGCACAGTTTTGAAGGATGGAGGAAATGAGACAAGGGCATGAAGAAATCCTTTTGCATTATGCTAGGCATTTTGGAATACAGCTATAAAAACAGAGTTTTCCTGTTCACAAACAGAATGCAGTAGTGCCCCCTTGTCTGTTGGGGATAACTCCCAAGACCCCAGTAGATGCTTCAAACTGTGGATAGTACTGAAGGCTATATATGCTGAGTTTTTTTTTTTTTTTTCCTGTACTTGCATACCTATGATAGTTTAAATTAGACACAGTGAAAGATTAACAAAAATAACTAAAATAAATAATTAGCAATATACTGTAATAAAAGTTATGTGAATGTGGTCTCTGTCTCTCAAAGCATCTTAACTGTACTGTTTACTTTCATCCTTCTCATGATGATTTGAGAAGCAGTGCCTACGTGATGACACAAAATGAGATGAATGGCATAGGCATTGTGATGTGTGTCAAGCTACTGCATAAGAGTTGCCTGAACACAAGCACTGTTTTACCCCAACAGTTGATCTGATAACTGAGATAGCTACAAAGTGACTAACAGGAGGTTTTATAGTCATCTTTTTTGCTGCTGTGACCAAAGACCTGACAAGAACAATTAGAGAGGAGGAAAAATTTATTTTGGGTCTCACAGTTTCAGAGGTCTCAGTCCATAGATAGCCTCAGGGCTTGAGTGAGGCAGAACATCATGGCAGAAGAATTTGGTGGAGGAAAATGGCTGAGGACATGACATAATTGGAGAGACAGAAGGTGGGCGGGAACTGGGGGAGCTGTGTTCAACAAGGACAAAATTTAAACCTCAAAGGCATGCCCCCAGGGACTCACCTCTTCCAGTCACACCCTACCCTCCTATGGTCACCACCAAATTAATCACTATCAGGGATTAATGCATTGATTAGGTTAAACCTCTTATAACTCTATCATTTCATCTCTAAACTTTCTTGTATTGCCTCTCCCATGAACTTTTGGGGGATACCTATATCTAAACCATAACAAGAGGATAATATATACAGTATGAATACACTAAACAGAGTTCACATCCCAGGTGGTATTGAGCTGGAAGGCATGAGATTTTGTTATGCTATTCAGAATGGTGTGCAATTTAAAACTTATTTTTTTCCTGGAATTTTCTATTTATTATTTTTGGATCACAGTTAACCATTATAATTGAAACCTTGAAAGCAAAACAACGAATAAGAGGGAACTACTATGCTAGTGTATACTCAGAATAGGCAAATTTATAAGTTACAAAATAGAATTAATGATTGCTTAGGGTTGGAGGAGGGGAATTTTGGGATGATAACTAAAGGGTATGGACTTTTTTTTTTTGAGGTGATGAAAATGTTTTAAGATTGTTGTGATGATTAAAGAACTCTATGGATATACTAAAACCCAGATCTGGGCTACCTGCCTTGTCCATACTAACATTCTTTCTTACAAGTGTACTATTTAATGTGTATGTATATATATATATATATAAAATATATATAATATATTATATATATTATATATTATATATAATATATAATACAAGTGTACTATTTAATGTGTGTATATATATACTATTTAATATAGTGTGTATATATATATATATATATATATATATATATATATATACACACAAGGAAAGGATTGTAATAGAATCTCCCCCATTTCTGGGTACATGGCAGTCTCACCAAGACTTCAGAAAATATCTGGTTTCATTTGTGTGTCTCCTCAAAGCATGATTAAGGAGCTAATGTAGTATAAGTATGTGAGAGTCAGAGTAATGAGCAGGCAATCTTGAGTATAAGCTAAATTTTATATCATATATTATCATTTGAAACCCTTTTAACAGTGTTTTATAAGTATTAAAACTTTTAGCTTTCCAGATGACTGTTTATACTGACTGCGCCTCTCTTTTCTTTGTAAGTCAAATTTATTATAATTGTGGGTATTTTTAGCTTCATTCGACATACCAGAACCATCTTGGTCTCTTGGCAGTGGAAATTTTAAACCAGTTGACTTCAGACAGTGCTGCTTTCTCTTGTTGATGACTTCATTTTGTGTTCAAATAGAAAGAGCATTCCCCTAGATGTGTTGGGTCTGTTCTATGACAGAGTAGAGTAAAATGTTAGGTCAGTGTGCTGTGGCAAAAAGAACACAGGTCTTGCAATCAGAGAGATATTATGGGTTTAAATATTTGTTTCAATAGGTCTGTAGTAAAGGAAAGAGCATGTCTCTCATTTTTGTGTCTATAAATTGAGAATGAGTTTTAGTATAGATTAAATGTGATACAATATATTTAAAACACTTCGCAAAGTGCCTGACAGATAATAGGGTCTGAATAAATGTTGAAGTATTTCCCAAGGGGAGAGAGACATTTCTGCACATATTTTTATTCTTTAATGAGAACTTTATTGAACATATCCGTTATGAACCAAGTACTATGTTTGGGTTTGGGGATACAAGAAATGAATATGCACAAATGACGCAATAGGAGTTACTTCCCTCAGTTTTTAGTGAAGCTGTTATTTGAGCTCTTTCAATCCTAAGGAAATTATTAAGTTTACTGTTCTTGACTCTTTAAACCAGCATTTTGAAGATTCTGTACCTAGCCAAATGCTGTAGTAATTATATTAATAGTAATAATATTACAAATAATATACCTATATGTTTCTGTTTTATAGTGATTTTACATTCATTATTTTAGAGAGTTTTAGTGTCATAATTTACAACCCCATATCTGTAGAACTACTTCTTGGGCTTCAAAGCAGTGCCATCAGAATAAACCTTTCTTGCCCTGTAATTCAAATATATCTCATCTGTATCTTAAAAGGTACTTTGCTTTGTGATATTAACAAAATAACAGAAAAGAGAACTCCAGAAGCCTATCCCTTTTGGTAGAAACAGTCAAGATTAACTTTTAATCAGAAGTTGATAGCAAATAAATCATGTTTAATTAAGAAAAAAAAAAAAAAAAAACCCAAACATGTAGATCTTGGCATTTTGATATTTAAAGGATAGATCTTACAAAATCAGTTTTTAAAAGTGAGTAAACAAGCAAACAAATAGCAACAACAAATCCAGGGGAGGGGAAAGAGTCTGATTTTCATTGTTGCCATCTTATAATATAGTCATGCAATGCACAGGTGATGTTTTAGTCAACAATGGACCACATGTATGACTGTATTTTCCATATAACCCTAGGTGTGTATTAAGCTATACCATCTAAATTAAGCACATTCATAACTTTTTTTTTTTTTTTTTGGTGGTGCTGGGGTTTGAACCCAGGGCCTTGTGAATGTGAGGCAATCGCTCTACCAACTGAGCTATATCTCCAGCCCCACTCATGATGTTTTGCAGTGACGAAATTGCATAACAATATATTTCTCAGATTATACCCTGTGATTAATGCATAATTATTCAAAATACTCATTTTTCAACAACCAGTAATGAGGCATGATAATAAAAATGTGTGGCTCATACATAGAGAAAAAAATGGATAGAAACTCTTCCTGAAGGAAGCCCAGGGATTTGATTTTCCAATACAGACTTTAAATTGTATCCTGAAGAGCTAAAGGAAATCATGAACAAAGAACTAAAGGAAACTGTGAGAACAGTGGAGAATTTTAAATTATAAAAAAATGAACCAAATAGAAATTCTGGACATAAAAAGTACAATGACAGAGTAGATTTGAGCAAGCAAAAGTGTCAAAAAACATGAAGATAGGTCAGTTGATATGATCCAGTCTGAGGAACAAAAGAAAAAAGAATGAATAAAAATGAACATAGCTTAAGAAATCTGAGGAACACCATTTTGTGTACCAATATACACAAAATGTAAGTTCCAGAAGGAAAAAGAGAGAAAAAGAGGCAAAAGAATACTTGAAGAGTAATGCCTGAAGTTACTCTGATGAAATAAAAAAATATTTATAGGTAATGAGAATCATGATACAACATATCAAAGTCTCTGGGACACTGTGAAGGTAGTGCTAAAAGTAAAGTCCATTGCATTGAGCTTGTTCATTAAAAGAATATAAAGTAAACAAATAAATAACATTATAACTCAAAGCCCTAGAAAAAGAAGAACAAATCAACACCAAAAACAGCAGAAGACAGGAAATAATTAAAATCAGAGGAGAAATCAATGAAATTGAAACAAACAACTGAAAAAATTGACAAAAGTTGGTCCTTTGAAAAAATAAAATTGATAAACCCCTAGCCACGCTAAAGAAGAGAAAAAGAGAGGAAACTCAAATTACTAAAATGCATGATGAAAAAGGAAAAGGACAAGACTGAAATACAGAAGATAATTAGAAACTATTTTGAAAATTTATACTCCAATAAAATAGAAAACCTTGAAGACTTTGACAAATTTCTAGAGATATATGACCTACCAAACTGAATCAGGAGGACATACACAATTTAACAGATCAATTACAAGTAATGAAATAGAAAATGCCATCAAAAACCTACCAATCAAGAAAAGCCCAGGACCAGACAGATTCTCAGTTGAGTTCAACAAGACCTTCAAAGAAGAATTAACACCAGTACTCCTCAAATTATTTCATGAGATAGAAAAGGAGGAAACCCTTCCAAAGCCATTCTATGAGGCTAATATCACTCTGATACCAAAAACATACAAAGATACATCAAAGAAAGAAAACTTCAGACCAATCCCTGATGAACATAGATGAAAAAATTCTCAATAAAATTTATGGCAAATCACATACAAAAACATTAAAAAGATAGTGCACCACAATAGATTAGGGTTCATCCCAGGGATGCAACGTTGGTTCAACGTATGGAAATCAATAAACATAATTCATCACATCAATATACTTAAAAACAAGAATCACATGATTATCTCAATAGATGCAGAAAAAGAATTTGACAAAATACAGCACCCCTTCATGTTCAAAACACTAGAAAAACAGGGATTTTAGGAACATACTTCAACATCATAAAAGCTATATATGCTTAACCCAAGGCCAACATCATTCTAAATGGAGAAAAATTGAAAACATTCCTTTTAAAAACTGGAAAAAGACAAAGATTCCCTCTTTCACCACTTCTATTCAACATAGTCCTTGAAACTCTAGCCAGAGCAAACAGGAGAAAGAAATTAAAGGGATGTGAATAGGAAAGGAAGAACTCAAACTATCACTATTTGCTGATGACATGATTCTGTATTTAGTAGAGTCAAAAAATTCCACCAGAAAACTTCTAAAACTCATAAATGAAGTCAACAAAGCAGCAGGTTATAAAATCAACACCCACAAATCAAATGCCTTCCTGTATGTATATCAGTGACAAATTACTGAAAGAGAAATTAGGAAAACGACTCCATTCATAAGAGCTTCAAATGTATGTATATACACACGCACACACACACACACACACACACACACACACACTTGGGAATCAGTCTAACAAAAGAGTTGAAAGACCTCTACAATGAAAATTATGGAACATTAAAGAAAGAAATTGAAGAAGACCTTAGAAGCTGAAAAGACCTTCCATGCTCCTGGATAGGCAGAATTAATATTGTCAAAATGGCCATATTACCAAAAGTGGTTATACAGATTTAATGCAATTCCAGTTAAAATCCCAATGACATTCTTCTTAAAACTAGAAAAAGCAATCATGAAATTCATTTGAAAAAGTAAAAAACCTAGAATAACCAAAGCAATCCTTAGCAAGAAGAGTGAAGCAGGAGGCATCACCATACCAGACCTTAAACTGTACTGCAAAGTCATGATAACAAAAATGGCGTGATATTGGTACCAAAACAGACACGTAGACCAATGGTACAAAATAGAGGACACAGAGACAAACCCACATAAATACTGTTATCTCATACTAGACAAAGGTTCCAGAAACATTCACTGGAGAAAAGATAGCCTATTCAATAAATGGTGCTGGGATAATTAGAGATCCACATGTAACAAAATGAAGTTAAACCCCTATCTCTCACCCTGTGTGAAACTCACTCAAAGTGGATCAACTTAGGCACCAGACTAGAGACTCTGTGCCTAATAGAAGAAAAAGTAGGCCCAAGTCTTTACCATGTGGGCTTAAGATCTGACTTCCTTAACAAGACTCCCAAAATGCAAGAAGTAAAATCAAGAATCAATAAATGGGATGGATTCAAACTAAAAACTTCTTCTCAGCAAAGGAAACAGTTATGTGAAGAGAGAGCCTACAGAATGGGAGAAAATCTTTACCACATGCACCTCAGATAGACCAATCTCCAGAATATATAAAGAACTCAAAAAACTTAACACACACACAAAAAAACTCAATCAATAAATGGGCCAAAGAGCTGAACAGACACTTCACAGAAGAAATACAATCGATCAACAAATATATGAAAACGTGTTCAACTTCTCTAGCAATTAGAGAAATGCAAATTAAAACTACCCTAAGATTTCATCTTACCCCAGAATGACAATTATCAAGAATACAAACAACAATAAATGTTGTTTATGATGAGGATGTGGGGGAAAAGGTACATTCATACATGACTGGTGGGACTGCAAATTGGTGCAACCACTATGGAAAGCAGTATGGAAATTCCTCAGAAAACTTGGAATGAAACCACCATTTGATCCAGTTATCCCACTCCCAAAGGACTTAAAATCAGCATATTACAGTGACATAGCCACATCAATATTTATAGCAGCTCAATCCATAATAGCTAAACTATGGAACCAACCTAGGTGCCCTTCAACAGATGAATAGATTAAAAAAATGTTATGTATACACACACACACACACACACACACACACACACACAATGGAATATTACTCAGCTTTAAAGAAGAATGCAATTAATGGATGGAGCTGAAGAATATCATGCTAAACAAAATAAGCAAATCCCCAAAAACCAAAAACCAAATGTTTTCTCTGATATGCAGATGCTAATTCACAATGGGCAGGGGGGCTAGGGAAGAATAGAGGTACTTTAGATTAGATAGAGGGGAATGAAGGGAGGAGAAGGATAGTAGGAAAGATAGTAGAATTAATCAGACATTATTATCCCATATACATATATAACTATATGACTGGTGGTATTCTACATCATGTATAACCAGAAGAATGAGAAATTACAGTCCATTATATATGATGGATCAAAGTGTCATGTGTAACTAATTTAAACAAAAAAAAATTTTTAAAGATTAAAAAGAATACTTGAAGAAATAATGACCAAACACTTCCAAATTTGATGAAAGACATAAATCTACACATCCAAGAAGATCAGAGACCCCAAAGCAGGATAAAGACATCTGCGTCAAAATCAAACTGTTGAAAACCAAACAGAATCCTGGAAACAGCAAAAGAGAAGCAAATCATCACCTACTAGTGATCTTCAATAAGATAAACAGCAGATTTCTCACCAGAAAGTGTAGATGCAAAAAGGCAGTGGTATGACATCTTCAAAGGACTGAAAGAAAAAAAAAAAAGTCAACCAAGAATTCTATATTCAGAATAATTATCCTTCAAAATTAAGAAGAAATTAGCCAGATGTGGTGGCCCATGCTTGTAATTCCAGCTACTAAACAGACTAAGGCAGGAATATTGCAAGTTTGAGACCAGCCTGAGCAACTTAGCAGGACCCTGTCTCAAAAAGGACTGAGGGTATAGTTCAGTGGAGAGCATTTGCCTAGTGTATATGAGGACTCATTCCAAAGTACTGGAAAAAAAATTTAAAGAAAAATTAAATATTTCCAAATAAACAGAAATTGAGAGATTGTCATGAGTAGACTTGCCTATAAGAAATATGAAAGGAAATCCTTCAGTGAAATATTATATTAACATACTTTTGGTATGTAACTCCTTTTTAAAAAATAAATAAAAGTACTAGTCTTGGCTGTTCTTATTATCTTTTGTCTTAGACACATGTGTCAGAACTGCCTATAGCAAGATGTTTTCAGGAAATGCCAAAGTTGGGCCCCTATCCCCAACTTCAAAGCCACAACTGTTATCCCAGATGGTCAGTTCAAAGATATCAAACTGGGCGTGGTGGTGCACATCTATAATTCCAGGTACTTGGGTGACTGAGGTAGGAGAATTGTAAGTTCGAGGCCAACCTCCACAATTTACTGTCTCAAAATAAAAATCAGAAAATAGTAAAAGCACCCTCATTTCAGTCCCTGGTCCCAGTCCTCCCCCCACTTAAAAAAAAAAAAAAAAAAGGAAAGAAAAACAGAAGAGAGAAAGATATCAGTCACTGGGGGTGTATTCAGTGGTAGAGCATTTGCCTAGCATGTTTAGTCCTCAGCACCCCCAAATAGAAAAGCAAAGATATCAACCTATCTAACTATAGAACAGAGCATGGTGTATTGTTTTACTCTATTGACTTCACCTATGTATGCCTCCCAAAGATCACAGCTTTCAGTGATAGGGCAGATGAATTGAAGAAACTCAGCTTCTAAGTAATTGTTTCTGTGGATTCTCATCTCTATCATCTGTTCTGCTTTTAAAACACCCAAGAAATAAGGAGGACTGGGACCAATGAATATTCCCATAGTATCAGACACAAAATGCACTGTTGTTCAAGATTATGGGGTTTTAAGGGCTGATGAAGGCTCTCATTCAGGTGCCTCTTTGTCATTGATAATAAGGATATTCTTTAGCAGGTCGATATAAATGACCTTCCCGCGGACCACTCTGGATAAGACTTAGATACTAGTTCAGGCTTTCCAGTTCACTGACAAATATGAGAAAGTGTACCTGACTAGCTGGAAGCCTGGCAGTGATACCATCATGCCTTATATCCAAATGAGCAAAGAATACTTCTCCAAGCAGAAGAGAGTGCTGGATTATTTTAGTGCCAGGCCACAGTGGATGGCCATGAGAACAAAAACCCTTTTGTACTTTGTTCATGTTTAGAACACAAGATGTAGTGGGGAACAAAACATGCCCTTCCTACAAGGACTGGGAAGCCAACTTCTTTTCTATTGGTGGGAATGGCCTGAGCTGTGTTGTGGAGCAGGCCATCTGAGCTGTATGATGTACAAGTAGTGGGACATCAGCCCAATGATCTTTTGTAGTATCTTAAATTTGAACTGAAAAATAAAAAGACAGCTGCATAAAAGAGTGTTGATGTGTACACAGTTTGTAAGTTGGTGGCAATAGCAACATGAAGAAGACATAAGAGGAGCAAGTTTTTGTGTACTATTGAAACCAAGTTATAATTCAAAATAGATTGTTATAAATTAAGATCTTAATTATAGTCCCCAGGGAAACCATTAAGAAAATATAAAAGCACTTGTGATAAAAGAAATAAGAAAAAAATTAAAATGGTACATTAGGAAATAATCTAACAAAAAAGAAGGCACTAGGGCTGGGGAGATAGCTCAGTCGGTAGAGTACTTGCCTTGCAAGCACAAGGCCCTGGGTTCGATCCCCAGCACCGTAAAAAAAAAAAAAAAAAAAAAAAAAAAAGAAGGCACTAATGGAGGAATTCAGGAATAAAAAAGATATAATAGAAAACAGGGACTAGGGATTGCCTAGCATGTACAAGGGTTTGATTCACAGCACAAAAAGAAAGCAGAATGGGAGAAAACCTTATCATAATTATGTTAAATGTAAATTGAATAAATTCACCAATTAAGAGGTAGAGATACAAAGAGGAAAGGTTTAATTTAGCTAAAATGTTCAAAGATTTCTTTCCTTTCCCTTCCCTTCCCACCCTCTCCGACCTTTCTTTTCTCATTTTCTCACCCTCTCCCCCTCCTCTTCCTTCCTTCTTTTCTTCCATCCTTCCTTCCACTAGGGGATTGAGCCCAGAGGTACTCTACTATGGAGCTACATCTCTAGCCCCTTTGTTTAATTTTTAATTTTGAGACAGGGCCTTGCTAAGTTGATGACGCTAGCCTTGAGTTTGCGATCTTTGTTCCTCAGCCTCTGAGTCACTGGGATCATAGGTGTGTGCTATGATTTTAGAGGTTTCAGTCTATGGTTTGGCCCTGTTCCTTTGATGCACCCCACAAAACTCAGTTGCATTTCTATACACAAGCAGTGAAAACACCAAAAAATGTAATTAAAAAAATAATTTTTAGTAGTATCAAAAAAGTAGAATGCTTACAACTAAACCTAACCATGGAATTGCAAGATTTGAACACTAAAAACTATAAAACATTGTTGAAAGAATGTTAAGAAGATAAAAATGAAGAGGAAGACCTCCTGTGTTCATGGATTAGTATAGTCTTTCAAGATGGTAGCACTTCCCAAAATGTTTTACAGATTCAGTATGATGTGTATTAAAATTCTGGTGGCCTTTTATTTTTTTGCAAAAAATCAGCAAACTAATGCTAAAATTCATATATGGAATTGCATGGGATCCCAAATATGCAAAGTGATCTTGAAAAAGGACAAAGGTGGAAAACTCATACTTTTTTATTTCAAAATTTACTTCAAAGCTGTAACAATCAAAACAACGTGATACTGGACTAAAGGTAGACATAAAGATCAATGAAATCAAATTGAGAGTCTAGAAATAAATTCATACAGTTATGGTCAGTTGATTTTCAGCAAGGGTGCCCATAAGACCATTCATTGAGGGAAAGAAATAGTCTCTTCACATTTGGTACTGCAACAACTGGATGTTAACATTCAAAAGAGTGAAGTTGGACTACAGCCTCACACCATAGACAAAAATGAATTAAAGATGGATCAAAGACCTAAATATAGGAACTAAAACTAGATAAAACTCGTAAGAGAAAGTACTTGGAGAGGTTAGCTATATATGTTACCTGTTGTTTTTCTTACAGCTTATATGCTATAGTTTAGTAGATTTCAGTGATTCCATGCCTCCCTGGGCCAAGATTATCCTCTTATCAACCAGTTCTTTGCATAGAATTGGTGCTCTGTAAAGTGTGTCGACCAAATGAATAGAAGAGACACTGATAATGTCTGCCATATTGAGGTTTACCAAAAAGATTTTTGAAACTCTTTGTGTGTCCTCAATGTGTGCTTTGTCACTATAAGTGTGAGTTTGGACCTTTCCTTTTACCACAGTGAAGTTTAGGAGGCATGTGAACAGGTTCTCCTGGCTACTGTTAGTTGTCATTTGTGTACCTGATAACTTGTATATGGAACCAGTGATTTTTACCTTGTTACTTTTGACAAGATAGACTCATAAATTATATTAAGTTCCTTAAAAATATATTAAGTTAATTCTTAATTATGGAATATTTGGAACTTAAAGTTTAGGTCCATCCTCAGCTTGAAATCTCTTGATGGAGTCAAGCTCAAAATCTGTTGGAACAGCAATCAGTTTGATTATAAAAAGTTACAAAGATCTTTCTTACATTGATCATAAAATCTCTTCCTCATATTGTCTACTTGATTCTCCATGGGAATTACACCAAAAACTCATATATTCAAAATAATGCTGCCTCTCTCTGCTCTATATCCCTTTCTCCTGACCAAAATATACATTTCACCAAAGTATTTTAATGTGTTTCCATCTTACTGGGTGGCTTACACAAGTGGCAATTTGTGTGACTTCTAGGAATGCAAATGAATTTTAATAGTTTTCTAAGTAAAATATCTATCAGGCTGACTTCTAAGCAGCTGTCTGCATAGGGTGACATTGGAATTTTCCATCTGTATCAAAATGTATCTCCCACCAGATAGTACAATTTTCATATTAGTCATTTGGGTTGGGATAAGTGTTCAATTTGGTGGTGCATGGCCCTCACTTTCTCTTGATAATACCATGTGGCCATGAGACATGGAATGGGAGAATTTTGAATGGAAGGAACAACACAGAGATGTTGGAATAGAAGCCATGGTGAGTAGGTAGGACTGTAACTAGAGATGCAACAGAGGAGAGAAACTGTAGAGAGATTCCTTCATAAATTTTTTCCTGAGCTAATCCTGACACAGGATCTCTCTTGACTTATGTCAAACACTCATCCATCAAAATGCACATGCTATAGGAAAGGTTTTTCCAACTTCGTTCTTACTCCATCACAGGTTATTACTAACCCTCTCTTTTATGTCATTTCTGCTCCTTAGGCAGACTTTGTGTGTGTGTGTGTGCGTGCCCCTTTATTGTATTGCCTTGTTTAATCATCTGCCCCACTGGACTTTGATTCCTTGAAGTTTTAGATTGTGTTTTGTTATATTCTGCATTCCCAGTGCCTGGATAGTGTTCATCAGTGCCTGGCATATAGTAAGTCTGCTTGGTGAGCAGACATATTAGGCAGGAGTTGGGAAATGGAAAACAAAGGTAAGAAATTATAGTCTGTGGGGCAGGAGACAGTTATTTGAACATGATTCTAAGATTCACATGCAGGGCTGGGTATGAAGTTAGATCCCACCCTCACACCATATATAAAATTTAGTGTAGTCAACTTCAGTATACAATACAGGTACTGTGGACTTTGATTTGTGTTGTAAAGTCATGATGTAATACATAAGACAATAATTATACGTTCTTAACCGGGTATGGTGGTACATACCTGTAATTACAGCCATTCGGGAGACTTGAGACAGGAGAATTGCAATTTAGAGAGACTGGGCAGTTTAGAGAGACTCCATCTGAGAATTTAAAAACAATCAAAAGTACCAGAGATGTAGCTCAGTGGTAGAGAGCAATGCCTAGCACATGCGAGGCTATGGGGGAAGGAAGGAAGAAAGGGAGGGAGAGAGGGAGGAAATCATGTGTTCTTGAAAACTCAGATGGAGTTGTGGCTCAGTGGTATAGCACTTGCCTGGCATGTGTGAGGCCCTGGGTTCTATCCTCAGCACCACATATAAATAGATAAATAAATAAATAAAAAGATCCATTGACAACTAAAAAAATACTTTTTAAAAAAGGATTAAGGGAGGGACTACATTTAATTTTGACTCTCTACATAAAAATGTACTACTATGCGTTTTTATAAGTATTTTGGTATTTGTTTCATGGCTGATTTAGATTGCTTGACAAGGGGTTTGGGTCTAATAAAATAAACTTTGTTTGTAAAGGTGATTTAATGCTGAATCCATTTTAAGGAAGGTGAAGTATGCCTGCATGTCTCTAAGCTTAGGTCTTGCCTCATTTAGGCAGGGTCTAATTTGGAAACAAAAGCTTGAACCAGAACATTCTTTCTCTTTTGATAGGTTTGTTCTTGGAATATATTTTGTTCATAAATTAACTCATTTTTTATTGTAGCTGCCTAAGGGAATTGTCTTTCTTGGTGAGTGGTTTAGAATGCACAAAAGAGATTGTTATCTTTTTCCTAAATTAGTATGGACTAATTTTCATTTTTTGTCCTTTATTTATTCCTTTTCTTAGGAAGCTAAACTGCAAGGTGCAGAGGAGTCAGAGCTGCAGTGACACAGCTCAGGACAGAGTGAAGAACAGACTCAGAGCAGCTCCAACCATCAAAGCCAAGGTACAATCACAGCCATGGCTGTGGAGCTCTCTAGTCCCTCTCTGTAGCTTCTTCTGCACATAGAAGAAACAATTCCTATGAGAAGAGGTAAAATGGGTCCCAGGCATATTATATTAGTTTTGTTGGAGACTTCTGCACACAAATGTGAAGGAAGGTTTAAATTAGTAGCCACATGAGTGGCATTTGGGCCATTAGAGAAGCTTTTTAAAAGCTCTAGATGTTTCTTTCCCTTCAGATTTTTAATGTTAATTGATTCAAGTGCATAGAGGTTACTACTAAATGGTATGCACTTTGGGTTGGAGACTTTTTCAATTTCTTGGGCTCACATCACTCTTCCTTTTCTTCTTCTTCTTCTCTTCATTGTCCCTGTTTCTCTGCTGTCCTGAAGGAATTATGTAGAAAAAATGTATGTGTAATCTTCTTAATCTTTTTCAGGTCACAACTATGACTCCAGCCTCCAACCCCATCATTGGTGTCCTCTTGTCCACTCAAAACAACCGCTGTCTCTCAGCCCCTGACTTAACCATCGAAAAGCGTCTGCCCTTCAGCTCCCTCTCATCCTTGGCTTCCCTACATAAGCCAGAGCGCTCTATCAGTCCTGAGAGCAATGACAGCATCTCTGAAGAACTGAACCATTTCAAACCCATTGTGTGCTCACCATGTACTCCCCCTAAGAGACTCCCTGATGGCCGCGTGCTGAGTCCCCTCATCATCAAGTCAACACCTCGCAACCTAAACAGAAGCCTGCAGAAGCAGACTTCTTATGAGGCCAGTCCCCGGATCCTCAAAAAGTGGGAACAGATCTTTCAAGAGCGGCAGATCAAAAAGACCCTTTCAAAAGCCACTCTCACCTCCCTGGCATCTGAAACAGGAGAAGACTTAATAAGTTCTGAAATTATCCATTCTAGCAAGGAGAAGCCACTTCTGGATTTAAACACAAGACTCTCCAGTGGGCAGGTACTCTCTGAGGATATTGGACCCACTCCCAATACTGACCTTGAGTATTTCCCCTCAGTTAGCCAAACAAAAGCAGAAGAGGACAGTGATGGTAAAAGGAGCACTGAGATCCCATTGGAAACCTGCTGTTCCTCAGAACTCAAAGGGGGAGCCAGTGGGACTTCTTTGGAGGGGGAGCAGTTTGAGGGGTCAGGGTCAATCCCAGATACCAGGTTAGACAAAACTTATATAAACCCAGCCGTGAAAATCTCAACAGTTAATTCAGTGCTACCCAAAAACAATGTTTTGGGTGGAGTCCTCAAAACAAAGAAACAGCTGAAGACATTAAATCATTTTGATCTAGCTAATGGTGTTTTGGTAGACAGCCTGGGTGAAGAGCCACTTCCTTCCTTGCGGCGGGGCCGAAAAAGACGCTGTAAGACCAAGCACTTGGAACAGAATGGCTCCCTTAAGAAACTGCGACAGACCAGCAGTGAGGTGGGTCTGGCCTCAACAGACCCAGCACTTCGAGAGATGGAACAGAAGTTGCAGCAAGAGGAAGAGGACCGACAACTGGCTCTCCAATTGCAACGCATGTTTGACAACGAGAGGCGGACTGTGAGTCGGCGAAAAGGAAGCGTGGATCAGTATCTCCTGCGGTCCAGCAGCATGGCTGGGGCCAAGTAGCACTTAATGAACAGTGTTACCTGTTTTTAAGAGGTCTTTGACCTTGATCATTTATCTGGAAGAGCTGAGTGTTCTCATTTTGGGTTTCTTTTAATGGCAAAACACTGTCTAATATGGTTCTGAGAGGGTCCAGGGCCTTGGTAGTCAAAATTCAAGGGAACTGTGTCTGTTTCTCTGGGACCCAGACCAGAAGCACTCCTCACCCCAAACCATCCCCACTGGAGTGACCACCTCTGAGGGCTTCTGGGCCAAATCTAGCAGCACCCACTTGAAGTGCAATTTGGAATGGCCTCATTCAGGAGCAAAATGGACAGAGTTAGAAATGGTAGAGGAAAAAGGAGATACCTTCTGAAGCTGATAGACCTCCTGACTTCTTTCAACAGGGTGTTGTTTTAAATCAACCTTGCAGATAAAAATTAATTTCATCTTTTTCAAAGAAGTGAATCAGTGTAGTGCTTTGGAAGATCTAAAATTAGATTGTTATGTCCCTCTTTTTCTTTACCCTTGCTACAAGTAACTGTACCTACCTAAATCAGTTGAGCACATGCTTCTACAAAAGTTAATTTACATTCTCTGTTTAAAAAACAATGTGATTAATGCTGTATGGTTGACAGTGTACATTTCCGGACAGTTTAATTCGGTCTTCCTAAGAGACCTAACTCATAAGTGGTACCTTTTCAGATAATGAAACCAGTGTGCAGATGTTCATGTTCTCTCAAGAACTAAGTGGCATTGCCCAGACTGACAACTGGGTCCCTGATAACAAGTCCCATGGGTATTCTACACTAACAGGTTGTCCAAGTGGACTACAAACCAAGGGCATGCCAGGGGCACCTAGAGAAAGCAGGCTGTGTATTGAACATTGAGAGTGAAAAATCCACATGCAAGTGATTAAGGTTGATGGGATGTGCCATTATCCTTCTGTTCCCCCAGTTTACATCTTGTGTTTTCATAAGAGTTCCTGCCTGTGAGACCAACTATAGTGGGGCTTCATTATCATTTTCCACATGGCCAGTGGTTATCTGCAATGTTGATCTAAAATCCTAAATTCCCTAAAGTCAGGCAAAGAATGATGCTGAAACTCCATACTATGGAAACAAGGTATCTAGCTGGATTCAGCTGGTAAATTCAGTCCCATGAACCTTTGGGGTTTATTTTCCTTAGCAGCTGACACCATGTGTCTTTTGCATCCCTGGTGGTGCTTGGTGCTTCTGCCCGTCTGGGCTCATTGAAAATAGAGATTAAGAAAATTTTAGGGAATTTCAGATGCGCTGGCATTCCCTGTGTATGTATGAGCTGTTAATATAGTCACATGACTGGCATTTAACAAACCTTCCAGAGCTTATATATTCCAATATATGACATCCCCTTTGAGTAGCCCCAGCAGGATATGCATAATTTTTCCAATGATGTCTTTGGTGAAACATTTCTGAAAACTGTTTTCAGAGTCTAGAAACTTCTAGAGACATAGACTCACTCCCAAAATGTGAGAACTGGAAGGCACCTTAATGGTATTCTAGCCTCCTTCTACTAAGGCAGAGGATGGTATCCAGGTCAGACTCGCTAATGAAGGAAGTAACTTATAGCACCTTCTTCTCAGGACAGATCTTCAATCTTTTAGAGTTACAGGAGAGAGAATTTTAAGTTCTAAACTAGCCAGAAGCTATTTGAAGGGTCTGGGAAAGAAGGCAGATTGTGAGGAGGGTTTGGAGTCATAAATGAGGTACCACTGTAAAACAGAGCCATTTTCTTGTGCAGCTCACAGTTCCCAAATAGTTCCCAAAGAGAAGTTCCAGAGATGTCTAAAGCATTGTGGTCATCACTGAGATATGTGGGACCTCTTCAGTGGCAACTCTGGTGGGGAACATCTCACTTGAATGTATGTATTCTGTTTTCTGTGCATGTGCGCACATGTGCAGATGTATGTTTAAAAAACATACATCAATCTCGTGACTTTATATTCACACCACTTCAGTTCTAGGTCCTGCATAACTTGTGGATGCTAGTGCCCGAAATAGAAGAGTTGGCACTGGTCTGCAGAGGACAGGGAAGGTGACCTTACTAAATGCCCATAGAGAATACTTTTCAGTTACCGCCATTTGATGTATTTCCTCTTTGATCTTAGTAAATATTATTGGAAAGGCTAGTCTTATTGGTAGTGGCAAAGACACTTATTTTTCCACTTTCCACCTTTTTCTATAGCACCAATAATTTGAAAAACATTTTCAGTTCAAATTGATTTTTGTTTTTGGTAAAAAGATAAATATTTTTAATAGACAAAAAAATATATTTTAAATATTTCCCCAAGTTAATACTTTGATTTTAAGAACTCGTGTAGCAGTAGCAACAAGTTTAGACTTCAGGTGAAGAGTTGAAAACTATTTCTTGTTAGGCGGATATTCCAGTCCAAGTTACTGACTGTCCCCGTGCGCCTACTGTGATGCCAAGGATGGTGTGACAGCTGCTTTCTACACTTCTGCTGAGCAGTAGTCCTTTAAATATAGGCAGAGCAGTTCAGGTTAAGGAGGGAAGAGGCTTTATCTTTCATCTGCTTGGCTTTGGAGAAGGAACAAAACCACTAAGGTATTATCTGTATTTTAAAATGCTTCACATACTTAAACTAAAATCTGAACACTTTTTCTATCTGAAAAAAATTTCATTTCTTGTTGCCTGTGAAGTTGGTCACAAATAAGAGTTGTTGACAGGGATTCCTTGGGGGACAAAAGTGAGAGAAAAAGACAAGAAAGGAGAATAGAATGATGGGGCAGTGAACTAGAATGAGAGACACAGTATTTCAAAAAACAAATATGTTTTCTTACCATTGAAGTCCAACTCACTATACAGATTTCCCGCATCCTACCAAATGTGTTCCTGTGTATATGCATTCTGATTTTTCTTACTAAGGGGAAGTTATGATGAGAAGTGGGAGGGTAGGGGTCATTCTGATGGAAAATCCAAGAAATGTGGCCCCCTCAGAAGGGGGCTCAGCCTGTTTCTGCAGAGAAGGAAAGATACTGGGGACATGTTCCACAATCCATCAATCATTGTATCAGGTGGAAGAAATCATCTGGGTCTTTTGGGTTGGTAACAAATCAAAGGATTATGTACCCAGCCTGTGGCCCCTTTCCTTTAATTTTCTCTCTTTTTAAAAGGGTAAGTCTTGGCTGAGGCTTGCCAGGGAAACTTCCTAAGTGACTTATTTTTAATTTTGAAATTTTTTGCCTGGAGGAAGCATTGGTCATAACTGCCTTCTTTGGTTTCTGTTCATTTTTACCTAAAGGAAAAAATGCCTCTGGGATTAAAAGCTGCTTAATTAATTGCTGTCTGATTATGAACTGACAAACTGCCTAAATGGGAAGCTGCCACTGTGCATGTCTGGTGAAGACTGTGCTCTTCTTCATCCTTTCTGCTCATTTGACAGATGCTTCCGGAACTCCTAAGCTTGTGCCAACTCTGTGCTGGAGATACAATGATGGATAGTCTCTGCTCTTGAGGAGCTCAATGTCCAGTGGAATGTATCTGAATGTGTGTGGCTAGAGAATATGTTAATGGTCTTATGAAAGGCTTTTTTTTTTTTTTTTTTTTTTTAAAATAGGAGTGCTCTTCAGAAGTCTCATTAGGATGTCCAGCACCCAGCAGGCTTCCGTGAACATTTTAGAGATCATCAGATTCATGAATTTGATTGTAACACTACTTTCCATTTCCTAAGTAATCTTACCAGGGGAGAATGAATCTTCTTTATCATGGTTACAGGACAATGGCCTCTCTTCACTAGTTGCTTTTAGCTCAAGAGCCAAGAAATGAGGCAGGTTGTGGATCACTAATGTAGTCAAAAGTGGCCCACCCCTCACTTCAGTGACATCCTGATGTCTTCCCAGTCCAGCCTCTCACCAGAGCTGGCAGCAACTTGGGATTCTTTTTTTCCTACCTGGTTTTTCACTAAAGTGGGGGTCCAGCAGGAGGAGGAGATGGGGGAAAAAGGATCATAATCACAGTGTTATGGTTGCAAATCAAGTTAAAGCCCCCTACTCTTTTTTTTTTTTTTCTTTAAACAAATGAGGGTTCAGTGCCCTGTGTCCTATTTTATCTTTTTATTTTCTAGAACCCGAACAATTCTTAAAATTACACACGTGTATGCACACACAATTCAGGAATGAGGAGGACAGTCAAATGATGTAGAAAGTTTTATAATAGTTTTTTGCCCTAATTTCAGTTAAAATGAAAATGTCCCTGTATCTCCTCTATACACACTTGGTAGGGAAAACCGCCACAGTGTATTGAGTAATGTAAATGGGGGATCTTGGGAAGTAATATGTTTTGGTTGGAATGATTGTCATTTTAATTACCAAGGGTTAAAAGCTTCATTTGTCTTTCAAAATCATAAACTCCTTAGGCTCTTGAATCTTTTTTAGCCTGCCTTTTCTTCATCAACCCACCAAGTGATATTTTGACTAGGTCTTCAGCAGGAGCATAGCTGATTATGAATTCTTGTAACAATAAGAAAGTAGGCCTGTGGGGGGGGGCAGCTGAATTGATTTTCTTCTGAAGACCCAGAAATGCATCTTCACACAATTATTATCCACTGTAGCTTTCTGAAGAAGATTGTTCTTTTGAAGAGAGATTCAGATATGCAGAGGTCATTGGTTTAGTGATTAATCAAATTGAATGAAGAGAAAAGTGCCAAGACTGAATGTGCAGACTGCTCTATGTATTATCAGTATTTTTTCTTCTTCCTAGGGGGCACTCCTTGTTGAGTAAATGCTTTCTTAACGTCTTGGAGTGGTAACTTTTAATAATGAGAAGCACCCTCAAACTGGCCAGGCTCTCTCCCTACCTTTTCCTGTCTTATGACATCAGAAAAAGCCAAGGTCAAGGCTTGTTTAATTTTCTTTCCTCTCATTTAATATGAGACACAGACAATGCACTCTTCAAATATCATGGTTCCAAATTAACATGGTGGCAGCCAGATTTCTCCCTGGTTAGCACCACCCATCTACCAAGCCACAGCCCTGGATGGGAGCAGAGCTCTCCATCAGAGTCAAGTCTGGATCAAACATGGCATCACTAACCCTGAGCTGCCAGCAAAGCAGTTAAAAGTTCCAATAACATTAGGTATTATGCAAAGGAGGGATATGATTATCTTAAATGCCAACTAATGGGTTTTCATTTTCTTTTTGCACCTGCTATGCTGTTTACTCATAACTGTACAAACAATTGCCCTAAGGGCCTCTCCCCTCTCCCACCTAAAAATAGAAAATGGGTCTCTATTGGTTTTATTCAACCTGCTGCAGCTACTTGGTGGTCCAGTGATTGATTTATTCAACCTGCCATCTACATTAGAATTGGAGAAGGGCCCTGGATCATTGTGGACTGCTACTGCTGGCTCCTCCCTCTCCAACTCATCATAAAGAGCATTTTGACAAAGACAGAGGACTCAAACAGGGCATGTCTCATCAGGGATACTTCTGCCACAACGAAATGGCTTGGAATCAAGTGGGATGATGTGTTGTTTATTTAAACAGTACCAAAGTGCATCTTTCAATATATATTTGCTTGAGGCAAGGCCCAAGTTGAGAATACAGTAAAACAAATTCATGAAATTGAATACTCTGTCTGTAATCAAAGTCTTGTCTCTGGAGAGCAAACTCAGACAAACATGGGCTATGCTTGGACGACGTGTTGTTTGATTTTTGGTGTTGCCTTTGCAATGGGAGATAACCTTACGTTGGAATGTCCTGCGCTGGCATTCAGAATGATGGGAGAGATTAGGAGCTGGGATGGGATTTCCATGGTGCGTCATCTTTGGATGTAACTCATAATGTAAGTTACCTCCAGCTTATAATTTACTGTCAATTCTTACATTCATACTCTTAATGAAGGCACCAAGAAAGAGTGTGAGTAAATTAAGAATGTATGGGATGACACTGTCCTTGGATATTAGGACTGTACTTAGAAATCTTTAAAAACACCCCATTTTTGGAATCTTTGTTCAGGAATTCATCAAAATGTCTTGGGATCAGATTCTAAACTTGGAAAAACAATTTGGAAGACTGTTGGAAGAACTGGTGCCAGACATGGTTAAACCAGCATGTGGGATTTTTGAAATCGTCTGGCCCAAGACCTTCAAAAGTAGGGTGGTTAAAATGAACAGTATAGCTAGTTGTAGCTAGGAAAACAGGACTTGCATATCTCTTGGTCTAGAGAGTAATAGATGCTCTACACCACTCATTCATTCCTTTAGAGCCAGGTGTGGTAGATGGGGAGGTCTTCAGTTACACATGGAAACTTTGGTCCTGACGGTTCTTCTAGCCTCTCCCTCCAAAGCTACCAATTGGTTTTTCTGCCACGTTGGCCTAAGCCAACCTTAGGGCATTGCCACCCTCTACCACTGGCTTTAATGGTGGTTCTGGGTTGCTTTCTGGACTGGCACTGGGACTGGCAAGGCCAGAGACCAGGCTGTTTTCCCTTTGCACCTCCACTTTTGGAGGCAGCACAGGATGTGAGACATAATCTCTTCCCCCATCACTTCTCTTTGGGCCACATCTGGCTTCCACAGTGCTCACTGGCATCTTGGACCAGTGACTAGAAAAATAGTTCAAGTTGAAGCTGAGAGGATGAGTGTAAAACATGAGCTCCATATGGTCTTACCAGGTCTTCCTAGAGGAGTTGCAGTCACTGGGTACTGCATAGTGGCTCCCTTCTTGGGGACTCTGTATTGACATCATTTGGTTATGTGTGAGGGAGAAGGAGCCAGTACTCTAGTACTCACTATATAAGTCTCCAAGATGGAAGCCAATCAGATCAGGAATTCAGAGTGATCATCAAAAACTTAGCATGTCTAGACAAGGCAACTAATATGTTCAGACAGTCCTTAACTGAGAAGTTAATGATGTTTGACCTACCTAGGTGTCACCTTTTCAGGATGTTCTCATGTTGATGAAGGGTTGGTTTGGGAGGGCAGAGAGCAGATAAACTCGTGGCCAAAAAGCCGAGGGACTTAGGCAGACAGCATAGTCCAGTGGCTAGAACTGTCCAACAACCTTCCCAAGAAAGAAGGGTTACTTTTGGGAAGGCACAACTCCCTATCACTAGATGTGCAAGCAGGAGCTCACTTATTGGGGAGATTGCAAAAAGCTGTTGACATGGCCACTGTGACAGGGATGTGCCTAGGGGCCTTTCAGGCCCAAGAGCCTATGGCTTGACAGCAGTTCTGACTGAAGGAAGCAGTCCAGGTGGAACCAGTGAGGTTGACAGTGTGACTGTTGGGTGGGATTCTCCTAACAATAGAGGAAGGGTGGTTTGGGGGCAGGAGATCCAAACTGGTGAGTCTGCACCATGCCCCAGTACAAGACTGCTGCGTGTGTTCCAGATCTATTCAGATGCCTGTGTGAATGGGCAAGATGCAGGTTACTTGGTATGCTGTTGTGATGATGTTGAGTGTGTGCCTCTGGATGTGACCACAGCTGGGGGTAAAGAGTTCACCACTTTGTGTGAGATTCTGCAGTTGAGTATAATAGTAAATATTTAGCTTCAGTATAGGCTGTGGGAATCTGTGCCTTGCTGAGGCTCTTAATCCTTATAACTGCTTCCTGGGCCCTGGGAAGCCTGCCACCCAGGTCTGAATTGTAGGCATTCCCAGGAGGAACTGCCCTGGTGACTAGGTTTCACCCAGCATTTATCCCCAGATGCACATCCTGGAGTCCAGCACAGGGGGCCCTCTCCAGATGCTCTTCTATAGCAAGTATTGCCTACTGGGCACCCATCAAGAGTGGGGCAGCCCACAGGCTGCCTTGCCAGAGCTTTACTTTACTAGGAGCCCAGTGATTGCACAGCCCCAGGGTGTTCTGGAGCCGTACCTCCATGTATTTGCATTGTGCCTTCAACTTGTGCCCTGGATTATAAAACCTTGGGAAACTCCATGTAAATCTTCCCCTCAGCTCAACCCATTTCTCTGACCATGGCCATCTGCTAAGGGAACACACTCTTCTCTACCCTGCCTATGCATAATGGGAAAAAACAAAACAAAACAGTAAAAGCACATAACCTGGGCCTTACAGGCCTTGGTTTTGGCCCCTCTGCCTTGTATCCGGCCATGGGCAGAAGCGGTAATTTCTGAGCCTTAGGTTCTGTGCTGCTGCTCTGTTCCAACACCCCCACTTTCTATACCAGCACCTATCACATACGTGTGACTCAGGTGGGTTTCCCACAGGATACTTGGGGATTTTCTCCAGTGTGACCACACTGTTGTGACCCCGGGCCGGCTTCCAAGGAAGAATGCCTGGCACCCACTCGATTGCTCTATGCGCCCACTCTTTATTACTGCTGAGCTAGGTATCAGGTCCTGCCTGGCTCGAGACGGGGAGGTTCTGACGAACTCCCCGCTCTGAGTCGGGCAAGCGAGGGCAATTCAAGCCCCCAGGCCTGCGCCCTACCTAGCGGTCCCGCGGCGCAGTCAGGAACGCAGAGCCCTCGGGGAGGGCGGGCCGGGCGGCGCGCACGACCCCGTGCGCAGCCCTAGCCTTTTAAGTCACTGGTCGTGGACTCCTGGCAGAACTCATCCATGAACTCGAGGAAACGGCCGAACTTGGGCTGGCTCTCTCGCAGCGCCGGGCGTGCCTGGGGCGGCGGGGTGGCCCGG
Organism: Sciurus carolinensis; assembly: GCF_902686445.1. NCBI lineage: Eukaryota > Metazoa > Chordata > Mammalia > Rodentia > Sciuridae > Sciurus > Sciurus carolinensis. The sequence goes on from NC_062223.1 coordinate 77,338,686, forward strand.
AACACTGTCCGCAGAGAGCCGCGCACAAGCTGCCGGTAGCGCGCGCGGTATTCCTTCAGCAGCCGCTTGGCCTCTTGGTACTGCTTCTGGTTCACCAGCCGCTGGTCCGCGCGCCTGCGCAGCACCGCGCCTGCAGGGGCAGAAGTGGCAATTAGCGCCCAGTTCACCGGCTTCCAATTCATTGGTTGCAGAGACCCGGGCGAGAGGGGGAGCGCGGGAGGAGGAGGTTAAAGGGTTGAAAATGGCCTCCCCAGCTTGGGAGGGATGGGAAGTCAGCGGTATCCCCCCGACTCTATCGCAAGCCTTGGTTCCGGTCCCTATCACACTGTGACTTTCAGAAACTCCCGACCTCACGCTGGTTCTCGTTTTCTCCATCTGCACACAGAAAGGGTGGCGCAAATGCCCTCCAAGAGCCCTTACGGCTCCAACACAAGCTCTTTGCCTCACACCAGCGGATGAGCAAACTGCTGACTCGGTCCTGGCAGATGAGGAGAGTCCTACCTAGTGGAGCCTCTGTAACGTTCCGGGGGTCCCGCATGCGAATGAGGATGTCGTCCAGCAGCTGAGCTCGAGTCTTCCGTGGGGGTGGAACTGGGATCCTCTGGGCCTGCCAGACGTTAAGGGAGGAAGCTTATCTCAGGTTCAGGGCAGCCTTTTCTGGCCTCACCTCATGCTGTCACAGCACCAGGCAAGGAGTACTGGGGTCTCAGAGGATCCCAAGTGACAGCCACATCTGTGCCTGTGGGGGTCCTCCGGAGTCATGCACATATTCAGTGGGCTGGATGTTTACCCGTTTCTCCTTGGGGACATAGTGTTTCTGAATAGTATCCAGCTTGGGCTTGGAGGGGTGGCAGAGAAGAGGGTGCTTCAGCATGTGCTGCAGGGCCTGCGCGTTCTTCTGGATGCCTAGGGCAAGAAGGTGAGACAGAGACACAGCGCCTGACTCCTGCCGTCCCCGCCTCAGAGCAGCCCTTGGTAAAAGGACTTGAGAATCTCCGAGATGACAACTCTGCTTCCAGACCTCCCTAATCTTGTTCCAGTGCTTGAAGTTCCATCGTTCAGTCAGTGAACACGTCCCCTGTGAGGACAGATCCTAATGGAAACGCAGCATTGTTGGAGAAAAGGCCAGCCCCAGTCCCCATTAATCTCAGGGGTCACACTATGGAGGCTGATACCCAAGAGCCATTTCCTTTAGAGGCACAGATGCTGTAACACATCAGACTGAAATAAGGGGCTCAGGGAGGGAGCTGCTTCCCTTGCCTCAAACCAACCAGGGAGGATTTGGGATGTTCCTTTGGGAATTTAAGGGGACTGGAACAAGCTCAGGAATCTGACATGGTGTGTGTTCATGAAGCCCTTCCAACCAGAGCAGCTGGGCCAGCCTGGCTGGAATTTCTAAGTGAGTAGTGGCTTCCCCAAGCCAGTGAAAGTTCAGGGAGGAGCCTCTGACATTCAGACAGAGACAGCACACTGGCTGAGAAAAGGCGGCTTGGCACCAGTTCTGGTTTGGCCATGACTTGCTCTGGGCAGTGAAGGCAGCCCTGACCCTCACATACCCTTTGGTTCGATGAAGGCTGAATCTGGCTGAGCTGTCAGCAGATCCTCATAGCCGTGGTACTTGCAGGGGATGGAGGCAGATGGGAGCTTCCTCTGAGTCCTCTTCCCCTCTCTGGGTGCTGTGGCTGGTCTCCTTTGGTCTTTCTCCTTCACTTGTAAGTCACCCCTATGGGTCATGTGAGAAGGCAGCTCACTCACCTGTGCCAGGAAGAAAACACCTTCACTCACTCCCTGCATGCCTCTGAGCCTCAGCTCTATGCTGGACTCCCTGCTACTGGCAAGACAAAGACACAGGTGGAGGAAGCAGACAGGAAAAGAGGTGAGGACTGAATGCCTCACTTCTGTTAACAGAAGGGTGCATGGTGGCTTGGGTAATCCTAGAGGAAGCAGTGACGCAGCCAGGAAGCTCCCTGGAGGGAGTGATTCCTTAACCTGAGCTAAGTCTTAAGACAGGAGAGCTGTCCCCTGGGCAAGGCTGGGGAATGGAGTGGATTGTAAGTGACAGGGAGCAGCATGCTCAAGGGTGCAGAGGGAAGACACATCAAGGTGCATTTAGGGGAACAGAGGAAGGCAATGCAAAGTGACAAACTAGAGTGGTAAACAAGGCCCGAACTGATAAGGACTTTTAAATGCTAAGCCCAAAGTGTTCATTTTGTTTTGCATTTACTTTATCTTCACTCCAGTACTATACTTGATGTGGGGATGTGGTTATACCGTACCCTGCTAAAATGGCTAACTCAGAAAGAAATAGGAACTCCAAATAGACCTATAACAACTTAAAATGTTGAATTAATAGTTTAAAAACTTCCCACAAAGAAAAGCCTAGGTTCACTAGTATATCAAACACTTACAGAATTAACACCAAGCCTTCACAAATTCTTCCAAGAAATTAGAAGAGGGACATTTCTCAACTCATACTCTGAGGTCAGTATCACCCTCAAACCCAGACTACAGAAAGACATTCCAAGAAAAGAAGCCAGATATCAGCATCACTTATTAATATAAATACTAAAATCCTCAAGAAAAATAGTAGCAAACCAGACTCAGCAAAACATAAAAGCACCATGAAAAGCAGGATTTATCCCAGGTGTGCAAGATTCACTTAACATCTGGTAATCAGTTGATATAATACATTTTATCAGTAGAATAAAAGATTAAAACACCATATGATCATTTCAATAGGCTCATACAAAGATTTAACAAAATTCATGATTAAAAAAAGCATGCAATAAACTAGAAATACAAACTTCTTCAACCCAATAAAGGGTTTTTAATGTCATAATTAATGGTGAAAAACTGAATGCTTTCTCCCTTAAGATCAGGAAGACAAGTATATCTGCTCTCACCACTTCTACCCAACATTGTACTAGAGGGTATAACTATGGAAATTAGGCAAAGGACAAATAGTTATGTTTGTTTTTTTAATGACATGGTGACTCAGTTGATTGTATTGCTTTGGCTGCTAGGAAGCTCAGAGCTGCACTTTGATAATACCCATATTATGAGAGCAGGGTATGAAGTATATGTTTGAGTGACATTTACCCTTGGACTTATTATTTCCTTTTGTGTCAATATTTTCCTTTCTTCTAACTCAGTGTTTTTTTTAAGACTGCACTGTAGTACTTTTATACTGGATGAATTTACATGTCCTATGTGGAGTAAAGAAAAAAACAGGTGAGAATTAGATATAAATGTATGGATGAATATACACCTGGAAAGATCTGGTAGTGGGCAGATTAGAGGGGCAAGATTGGAGGCAGGGAGATCAGAGAAAATTATGTAATAATAATAGAGTTTAAGGGGACCCTGACCACCTTTCTACCTTACACAGGTTGAGCATCCCTCATCTGAAATGCTTGGGGCCAGAAGTGTTTTGAATTTTGGAGGATTTGCATATACATAATAAGATATCTTGGGGATGGAATCTGAGTCTAAACAAAAGATTCATTTATGTTTCATAAACACCTTATACACACAGACTGAAAGGCAACTTGATACAATATTTTAAATGATTTTTTATGCATAAAACAAAGTTCTATGGTACAGAACTTTACACTTGTGGTCATGTCAACACTTGAAAAGTTTCAGATTTTGCAGCACGATGGAGTTCAGAGTTTTGGATTAGGTGTGCTTAAGCTGTATTTCCCTTTCCCTACATGATCATTCTGCAGCATTGACACTGGACATTCATGCTTCCTGCACCTTCCATTTTAATTTCTCTCCTCTCTATGCTGTTTCCTGCTGTTTCCTCTGCCTAATATGCCTCGCTACCCATATCTTCACTTGCTAATTCCTGCTCAGTCTGGGGCAGAGGCATCCCTCCTCCCTCCAGGTTCCAGCCCCTGGCCTTCCCAAGTCTCGGACCGATCACATGTTGTCCCTGTCCATCTTTCCCATTAGACTGTGAGCAGCTCAAGGGTAGGACCTACATCTGGGCCATGTGCCCAGGATCCAGAGCAGCATCAGAAGTGCGATGACTTTAAGCAGGAGGCAGAGGCAGTGACAACCCTTTCTAAAAACTGGACAGCACCACATCCCAGCCAGACCCCAGATACCGTCACATGTCCCTCTGGGAGTCCCCACCAGGAGCCTCAGATCAATGGATCTCTCAGAAGAGCTTGTGAGTCCTGCCAATGGTGCTGCCCTCTGGTTCCCAGTCTGCCGGCAGCAGCTGAGGGCTGGGCAGAACCTGTGGCACTGTTGACAGCGGGCAGCTGGACACAGGCACCTGGGTCAGGAAGATGGACTCTGTGCTCTTGATGTCCTCGTCTGACAGGTGTTCTGGGCTGGGGTGGCTGGCTCCATCGCTCACGTGGAACCTGGTGTCATCACTGTGCAGACTGGAGTCAGAGCGGATGGGAGGCAGAGGCACAAAGGTCCGGTGGGGCAGGTGGGGGCCTTCCGGGCCCTCCATGGCCCTCTGTGCTTTCAGAGAAGTGCTTCTGGCAGACTCCAGCTCTTCAGACAGCCCTGCCTCAGCCATTTCCCTTGAGGGAGACTTGATTGTGGTCAAAGGTTGGTGACGCGGCACCAGAGGCTGCTTTGGCACCTTGGGGATTTGTGTTTTCACCTGCCGTGGGAGAAAGACTGGCTTGGATTTGCTCTGTAGTCAGGAGTCTCTGCTCCTGAGCCTCACCAGCCTCTGGCCACTTGTATGGTGGTCAGAGCACCATATAAGGGCTCAGGGAGGTGGTGGGGGTCACATTTACTGGGTATCTGCAATGTGCCTGGAAATCTATACCTCAAAACCACCCAGGGAATAATCATCCTCATTTTATAGATAAGGAAACTGGGATGCAGAAGTGAAATGGCCTGACCAAGGTTACAGAAGGACCAGGAGCCTCACTCTTCAAATCAGGTTTACCACCATGCCCTTGACTTTCCTCAGGGAGTCTTAGGAGGGGTTTGCAGGGTGGCCCACATTTTCTGGAAGGTGGCAGCACCAGGCCTGTGTACCTTATATAAAGATCCAAAAGGCAAATCTCTCTGTAGGACCAAAATAATTTCCCTCTTGCTGAACTGCTCCATTCCCTTAACCGGCAAAAGCCTATCCCCATCCTCTCCTCCTCTGACTCCCAGCTGAGGTCCCTGTGCTCCTCCCCTCCCTGCGACATGGTGGGTTGTTTACATTCTTTGTCAAAGGTATCTGGTCCACTTATATGTGTACTTTTACAGACTGAGTAGAGTGGTGGAAAGAGTCCCAAGTACTGAGGTCAGGAACATCGGAGCTGGAACACAGCTCTTCCCTTCGTACTTCCATCTGCTCCCGTGGGGAGAGACCATTCCCACCCTGCCCCTATTCCTCCAGAGTGCTCCCATGTGGGATGATGTGTGAAAAGCTACTCAACAGATGAGGAGTATGAAGGATGTCTCTCTCATAAATAAATTTCTCTTTAAGAAAACATCTTGGTACACACCTGTAATCCCAGTAACTCAGGAGACTGAGGCAAGAGGATCATAAGTTGGAGGCCAGCCTCAGCAATTTAGCAAGACCCTCAGCAATTTGGCAAGACCCTGTCTCAAAATAAAATTTAAAAAAGACTGGGGATCTAAGTTCAGTACCCTGGGTTCAATCCCTGGTATCCAAAAAAAGAAAGAAAGATAAGAAAAGATTTTCTTTTGAAAATATGTAAAACCTCAATGTTTTGACTTAAAACCTAAGGGACACAGAGTCAAAAAAATACATGCCACAGGGGAACCGAAGACAGCACTAGGCCTTGGCATCTGATATCCAGTGCCACCATTTGTTGGTGGGCAGACACTCAGCTCTCCCTCGGGGGTGGGGAGGAGCTGGATGAGGCACTCCCTCTATCCCTCCACTATTTCCAGCCCACTGCTACAGGGAGAATGGATACTGTAATTGGTCAGAGGCCGACAGTCCCTGGCCCTGCTTCACTGCTGGGCTAGACCATCTGCCATTAAAAGCAGCTGTCCCATCTTCCACTTCTGTTCTCACTAGCAAAGGGCTCACACCACTTCTAGACTGCAGGCCTGCCCCAGCAGGTTCTCTGATTTCCCCTGTTCTGCCCAAGCCTAGGCACAAGGAGAGGGCCTACAGCCTTTGTCCACATCTCTCTGAGCATGGTGGGGAAGACAGCTATCCCTAGGTGGGTCCCAGGCCTAAGCAAGTCTCCAGTTCAACCTAGAGGATGTCTGCCCGGAGTAACAAAGCACTGATTTGTTTCCCATTTGGCCACTGGAATTTGTGTTTATCTAACTCGAATATTCAGAAACTTAGGTGGGAGGAGGGGGTCTCAGGACTCCAATACTAACTATCTATCTATCTATCTATCTATCTATCTATCTATCTATCTATCTATCCATGTATCATCTATCATCTATTTATTTATTGGTACTGGAGATTTAACCCAGGGGGCTTTACCACTGAGCCATATTCCAAGTCCTTTTTGTTTTTTGAGGTACCAGTCTCTCACTGAGTTGCTCAGGCTGGCCTCAAGCTTGCAATCCTCTTGCCTCAGCCTCCTGAGCTGCTGCCAGGAGGTTTAACATTTAACAAGTAGGTTAGTGCACCTTTCTGAATCTGTTCCCGCATCAGTCATGAGCATTAAGTGACAGCATGTGGGCAAAAGTGCTCAGCAGAGTGCTGGGTGGGTGCTCTGTAAAGTGGGGAGAGGATTCTGCACTCAGCACCCAGCTCACTCTGATTCTCCTGCCTTCCCAGCTGGTGGGTGAGCAGAGAGGTAGAGGATCCTTAGAGGAGGCAACAGACTGGGCAAAGATTGTGGAACTCCTTGGAATTTGTCTGTTTCTGACTTTAAATGCTTGCTATTGTCCTCTTGGGACTTAGACAGGAGCCTGGCTGGACAGAGGCAGGCTGTGGAGCAGGAACAAGGGCCAACGGTATGTAGCTTTGGGGATCAGCAACCACTAGTTTAGTTTTTGGCTGTAGAAAGGCTAAAGTTCAGGAGGGAGGAGCATTTCACAGAAAATTTTCGAGACTCTTCAGATGAAAGAGGAATTTGACTTACTCCATGGCACCTAGAAGGCAAATCTGAGAGCACTGGCTGGAGCTGCAGAGGAAGCGCAGCCTCGACAGGAGGACGCACTTCCTAAAGATGCAGGTGGGAGATGCACTCTGGTCCCGGAGCAGCTGCAGGGACTGAGACTTGTACCGGGAGGAGTTTGGGGAGTTTATAATGTATTTTCACATCTGCTGTTTCATCCAGTCCTCTCAGAGTTTCTGAGAGGTTTCAGAGTTGAGAAACCTGAAGCTCAGAGTTTGAAACTCTTGCCCAGGATCAGGCAGCTACGGAAAGTGAGGGATCCAGGCCCTGGGTTTTCTAACTTCAAGGCTGGTTTCTCCCCACTTCTCCTTCTCTGGGCCTTACTTTCTCTGTAAAACTAGGGAGTCATGGACTCAATAATCTCCAAGGCTCCTGCCTACATGTTTGGGCTTTTCTTGATCATCTTGTCCCTCCTGATTCTATCCATATTCAACAGAGCAAGGCAAGGACGAGGCAATCCTGTGTCTAATGGAGGGTTCCAGGCATGTGGGTCAGAGTGGTTCTGCTGGCAGGCAAGTCTGCGGGCATTAAAACAGGCTACACCTCCTCTGGGGCTGAGCCCTGTCCTGGAAGTCTTACCTTCCATGATTCCTTCCGAGGCATCAAAATATGATGCTTAGCCTTTACTACCTTCCTTCGAATTAAATGGATCCCCAGTCGCTCCTGGAGGAAGCTCTTTAGCAGTGGAGGGACTCCTGGCACCATGATGGGAAAATAAGATGACTATTAGCTGACATTTACTGGGGGGTGCCGTGTGCCGGGCAATGTTCAACTTGCTTCTTGAGTATTAATATAACTTACTTCATTCCCTTATCTAAGAGGCAGGTACCACATCATTCCCATTCAGTAGGTAAGGAACCTGAGGCTCAGAATATTCCCAAGGTAACAGTGTGGAATAAGGGTTAGGGCTCCACTGGTGTCACTCTTGGCCCAGGACCAGCATGCCTCCAGCTGCAACATCTTGGACTGTGGCCTCCCCTGTGATGCAGTACTGCTGCATTCAGCATGCTGTGGGAGGGGACAGCGATGCAGTTGGGCCCACACCCCTCCCCAGATGGGAAGTAGAAAATGAGGCCACACAGACCTGCTCTGCAGAGCAGGGTGTAGCTTAGAGAGCTAGTGCAGGGCCTGGATCATTCAGGATTGGATGCCCAACTCTTTCTTGCTGTGTGACCCTGGGCAGATCATGAACCTCCCTAAGCTCCAGTTCCTGCCAAAGTCCATGGGGACAATAATGCCAGCGTCACAGGGTTGCTGGATGTGCCGGTGGATAGCAGTCGTTCAGCAGCATATCTATGCATTTTCTGCATTTCCCCACACACTGGGAATCTCCTCCACCCCAACACTGAGCAGAATCCCAGCCCGGCATCCACTGCTCCTTGACACTGAGTTGAGGGGCAAGTGTGCAGGTCTCATACCTCGTGTGTGGGCCACCAGGGGGTTGTTATGAAAGATAAGCTCACAGAGAGATGGAAAGAGAGCTACTGGCAGAACAGCATCCTCCTTCGCAATCTATAACAAATGCAGGACAGACCATTAGGTGGGCCCGCCCCTCACCTCCGCCCAGGGATAGAGGGGGTGGGGCCAGGCTGAGGTCCCATTGTGCCTGGCCCTCGCTCTGGGCAGTGTGTTGTCCTTGCAATATCAGCTGCTCAAGCTCAGAACACTTGGCCCTCCTGTCTCAAAGTTTCACCATCACTGTTCATGTTTGAGAGTTATTTATGTTTCTCTCCTCTCCATACTGGATACATAGCCCATGTAAGGCTTAGGGATAACAGTGACGAATAATAAGAACGAACACAGAGCACTTGTCTCAGAGTCTGGAAGGACGGCAGGGCACTGACTCTGACTTCAGTGTACAATCTGACACTTGGCCTTCCTCAAGGTCAACCTCCGCACACCCATCAGTCTGTCAAGAGCACTCCCAAGGGCTTCTCTCCTGAGGCCAGTCCTGGGCCCTGCGGCTGTCAGGGAATCCACCCAACTAACGGATAAGCAGAGCCAGTGTGAGGGACATCTCATGGTGGTCTGGGGCCCAGAGGCTGCTCTACTCCTGTGAAGGTGACTGTTGGCCAGACCAGCCTTGGCAAGACAAAAATTAAGAAATTAAAAATTAAAAAACCCAAGTCCTTATTGAGCAGAGTGGCTGGAACACGTGGGGACTGCCTCAGGGAAGCTACCTATGAGCAGTGGAGCAGCGTCAGGGCCATCAGTGTCAGAGGGGCCAGGAGTGGAGCAGTGGCTTCTCAGGCCCCTGGACACGCTGAAAGGTGCTGGTTGGATGCAGGGCCCATCCAAGACACTAAGTTCCCAGGGCCGGAAGGGCAGCAGGCCTGAGTGGGGCTTCCTTGGGAGCCTCACTGGATGACACCCAAGTTCCACTGGGCAATTCACCTATTCGTTCATGTTCATTTTTATTCATTCAACCAACAAATATTTACTGAATACTTACCGTGTGCCAAGCGCTATTTTGGGAATGAGTGACAGAAATGAAGCCTGTCCTCAAGGAGTGCTGTGTACTGAAAGCAGCGCTGGAGGACAGTAACACAAAGGAGAGTGGACTTACTACTGTGGGTGCCGCAAGAGAGGGGCCTGAAGCATGAGGGCCATTCGACCTGCCAGAGGGCTAAGAGAAGGTGTCCCTGAGGTCTGAAGGAAGGCAGGAGGTCCTCAGTGAGCGCGTGGGGGATGGAGCGTGTGGCGGAGACACGGCTGTATTAATTAGAACCATTTCTTTACCCCCAGCCCACAGCTAGCCTGTCTCCCAGCTTTTGGGGTGGGGTGGGGGGCTAGGTGTGATCATGTGACTTAGCGATAGCTGGTGCAGTGTGGGAACAAGTAATAAATGTCACTTCCAGGCACAGCTCACACCAAAACCTCCTGCGCCTCCTCTACTTCTTTCACCATGCTCCCCACCACCCAACCATCTATCCATCAGATACACAGGCTCCAGGAAGGGGCTCTTAAGACCCTACAGGATAACACAACCACAGCCAGAGGGACCTGTGTCTCCAGATGATCACGTGGAAGGTCATCACCTGCCAACCATGATTATCCACGGTGGATGTTTTTTATTGTGTTACGTAATCAAGATGTTAAGTCTGTAGCATCAGCTACTGTGACCCTAACCAACACAGACAGGAAGTGTTCAATGCAGAGAATGGCGTGCAAGAGGCCCGTGTGTGTTAGAGGAACTGAAAGGCTACTGTGACTACAAGCAGACAGAAAGCAGGTTCTGGGTATGAGATGAGACAAGATGCAAGGACCGCCAAACTAATGACAGAGACTTTCACACTCTGTCCTCTGTAACTAACGAACAAATGGACAAAACAAGAGCACACAGAAGATCTGAGCCACACCACCAGCCCCTCAACTGACATTCACCAATGTTATCTCATATAACTGCACAAGACACAGTTTTTCTAAAGGCACATGATGCTCCATAGAGAGAACTATGAAGCAGTTTAAAGAGATGTCAAAAGAAAGAAATCTTACAGATTATGTCATCTGACTACAAGAGAATTAAATTAGAAACCAACAAATCTAAGATTTTGAAATTTAATAAGTGACTTCTAAACAACACATAGGTTAAAGACCAAATCACAAGAAAAACTGAAAATATTATAAGCTGGGTGCCATGGTGCATGCCTGTAATCCCAGAAGCTCAGGAGGCTGAGGTAGGAGGACTGTGAGTTCAAAGCCAGCCTCAGCAATTTAGTGGGGCCCTAAGCAACTCAGTCAGACCCGGTCTCAAAATGAAATACAAAAAACAAACAAACAAACAAAAACAAAACAAACAAACAACAAAAAAAACCAAAATACAAACCAGGACTGGGGATGTGGCTCAGGAGTTGAGTGCCCCTGTGTTCAATCCCTGGTAACCACTACCTCCCCCCACAATAAAACACCTGAAAATATTTTAGTTGAATGAAAATAAATACATGGGCCAGGAGTATACCTGAGTGGTAGAGCACATCGTTAGCATGTACGAGGTCCTGAATTTGATCTCCAGTGCCCAAAATAAATGAATAAGTGGGGCTTTACAGAAAAAAATAGACCATGAATATTGGGAATATACAGGAAAAACATGGGATTTCTGTCCCAGGGATTTATATCTGCTGTTCCCTCCCTCTTTATTTGACTACACTTACTGATTCAGATCTTAGCTCAAATACCACTTTTCCTTGAGAAAATTCCCTGATCCCAAATATTAGGTTGCCCTCCCTCATGATATCACTGTGAACGTCTTTATAACACTAAACATGACTGTGCTGTATCCATCTTCCCTATAGCTGATGAGCTCCAAAAGACCAGAGGTCAACACTATTTTCATGGCTGCATCCCTAATGCCTAACACAAAGCCTGGCACGTGGCAAGGGCTAAATACATATCTGTGACTGAATATATGCACTCCTGCCCTGGCTGCACTCTTGTCTGCTTTCCCCACCTTGAGAATTCCTGGGAATTAAAGGTCTGTGGAATTGAAGGAATCAGGGAATTGAAAGATTGGCCTTCAGGCCATAACGGTTCCCCATCCCACCTCCCATCTGTGCCCCTGAGGAAGCAGGTAGAGAAACAGAGTCACCTTGTTGTAGGCCAGGCTAAGGTACCTCAGCTCCGGGAAGGGTGGGGCCAATGTCTGGTTCCTGGCCTTCAGTGACTTCACAGGAAGAATCTCAAATATGGGTGGAAGTGAACATACCTTGGTTGTCTTAGAAGAAAAAAAAAGTCAAAGTCAAAGTGCCCTGATGATAAGGAAGTTGAGGCCGCCAATGGCCAAAGACCCTTCCTATGGAGTGGGCTGAAAAGAACCACCTTTGTAGTGAGGCTTGGCCTAAGAGACATCTAGGGTCATAAGAGCAGATGTCACCAAGGGCCTAGAATTCTAGCTCTGAATTCTCTGAGGCCCCTTGTGAGGAATTCTCTAACACCCAGTTGGAAGTTCTCTGAGGTCACAGTTCCTACAGTACCTCTGCAGACATCATAAGCACTCTGCCTCACTCCTACCCTCTGCCCAACAGCAGTTTATCCTGAATTGGGCTTTCTATGCAGGTGGGTTAATATTTCCCCAAAATATTAGTGCCCTGCATGGTTAAGGGATTTTTCTTAGTGGAGAGAGGGAGACCAGGACTGATTTCAGCCTAAACACCTGTCTGACAGGCCAGCCCCACCCCACAGTGGAGGTTCTTCATCTGAGGATGAAACAACAGTTAAATCCTGAATGATTTGAGCCAGACTTTGGGGTCTGAATGTGGCCTGGTACATCTGAGTCACTTGAGGGTCATGGTCTCTCTGTACAACAGAGATTGCCTCAGGGCCAAAGTATTTGATAAGCAGAAAAATGAAACTACTGGATTAACCATGCCCGACTCAGTTTACTCACTGATTCCTTGATTTTGGGCTGATGGTTAGATAAGGATGATCTAAAAGCTACCCTGAGCTCCATTAACCATGTATAATCTTGGGCAAACATTCAATTTTTGCTTTTCCATTCACTAAATGTTTGTGGAGCACCCACTTTGGGGCAAATACTTCCTGTCCTTCTAGGTCAATTTTTAAAGCCATACAAATGGGACATCAGTCATGGATGAGAGTAAAATTAGTGATACTATTTGGAAACGTATATGACTCCCCTCCCTAGATGATCCCAAAACGAATCTCTGAGAAAGTGGATGCTCCTTTGGGAGTTGTCCTTAGCAGATTTAACTTTGCCCTGCCTCCGTCTGCCCTTCTGCAAGGTGGCTTCCTCTCCCTGTTCTTTTACAAGGGTTATGTCCTGCTTTTTCCCAGCATTCTAGATTCTAAATTCTTAAACGGTTAAGATGTTAACTGTTAAATAAACTTGCTTTAGATTTACAGAACCCAGAACATCTGTTGACCTTTGTCACCCCCTCCTTAATCTTTAGTTCTATACATCAGCTAACCCAAAGCATATATATTATTGTGAGGTTTAACTTGCAGGAAAATAATATATCTGTTTTAAGAAAATATAGGAACTGGTCCCCAGACTCTGAGGTCCACTGTGGTGTTCTGACTAAAAGAAAAAAGAAAAGAGGCACATGTCCTGGAGGTGAAGACCCCGCTCAGCATGCAGCCTTCTTGCCCATGGTCTCGCTGTAGCTCATGTCCCTCCCTGAGTCCCTAAGATGGAGCTTTGAGGATGACACCCCTCCCAATCTTCCAAGGGGCCAGTCCTTGAATAAATTGGATTCCTTCCTACCAACTCTTATCTCCTGAATATTGGCTTTCAAGTGGTGAGCAGCCCAGACCTGAATCCAGTATCAAAAAGGCAGCCACCTCCTCCATGCAACTCCCTACTTGGAGGAAAAGTGGGTGAGCTGAAGGCAGGCAAGTCAGACTAGAGGGCAGAAAAGAAAAGTCAGTGTGTCCTGACACGAGGGCATGACTGACCCTCCTGAGGACAGAGAGGGCCCTGTCTTGGAAATGCAACCATCTAACTCATCCTCCAATTCTCAGATGCCAGACAGCTGGGATCTAAGCACTGGAAAAATCCTACCAATTTTCGACCTCCATGGTAGACAGCTGAGTGTTCACAAGTCCCTCATTCCCATATGCATGACCTTTTGCAGTGTGGTCTTGCTGCTCCTCTCATTCAGAGGGAATCCATATCTCTACCTCCTTGACTGGTTACTGAATAAAGAATTCATCTGATCTTTGTACCAGGTTCCTGGCACCTAGTTTCTAGAACCCTTGGAATTTCCTGAGTGATAGGAATGCCTCTGTTATTTAGGATTCCTTGGATCACACCTGAATTTATGCTCATGAGATGACTCAGGATGGGGGCTGGCCAGTCCTAAAAGACCAACCATGTGATTAGGGTTGGGGCTTTAAACCAGCCTAATCTCTGCAAGGAAAAGGGCCAGAGATTGAGTTCAAGACTGAAGCCAATGACTCTCCAATAAAAGCTCTGGACTCAGGTTCAGACACGCTTCCTGGTTGGGGAGCACATCCATGTGCTAGGACTGGGGGCAGGGGTGGGGAAATGCCCTGATTCCACAGGGGAGGGTGTAGAAGCTCTGCATTTTTGCCCTTCCAAATCTCACTTTCTGTGTCTTTTTATTTAGCTAGTCTTTATTTGTATCCTTTATGGTAAAACTATAACTGTAAATATAAATCTTTCTTGAGTTCTGAGTTGCTCTTGTAAATTACTGAACCCAAGTGATATATGGGAAGTCCCAAATTTACAACCAGTTGATCACAAATGTGGACAGTTTGGGGACCCCCAAACTTGCGACTGGCATCTAAAGTTAGTGCAGTTTTGTTGGGAACTATGCCCTCAAACTTGTGGAATTTGTACTAATTCTGGTAGTTAGTGTTAGAAATGTATTGCAATCTTATTATATTGCCAAGAGCATATGGTAAAAGTGACACTCTTTGAATTTCAGAATCTTGAAATTCTCCTTTGCTCTCTTGAAACCCAGATGCCACAAACCTATAAGGCAATCGAGGGTGAAAAGACCACAAAGAAAGGCCAAGCCAGGTCATCTGTCCATCTGAGTTCAGCTCCCTGCTAACCTGCCTGCTGAATGTAGCTGCATGAATAAGTTCTGGTGAAATCACTAAAACCACCTAACTCACTCAGATAATTGTGAGAAACAATAAGTGGCTATTGTCTGAAGTCAGTAATTTAGGGTATCTTATGTAGCAATAGTTAATTTAACTGGTACAATTTCTTACACACTTGTATCTGAGGAGGCAGTGTACTGAGCTGTCTCTCAAGGAGGCCAGTGGGGTAAATGTAGAGTTTTGCTTCTTATTTTAAGTGAACAAATCAATATTGAGTTTATGTACATGAGTCTCCATGAGCTTGGTCAGTGAGCATCTGCCCTGAGAGAAAAATAAATTTTCTGTGCTGACAAAAGTCAAGCATCTAAACCTTTGATATCAAGGATTTGATCCTGGATAGTAGTATGTCTGGCAAGAACTTGTCCAGCTTTTGGAGACTCTTGTTAGAGACCTTCTGGGCTTCATGCTGGTGGCAGCCGTATTTCAGCAAGTCTTACAACTTGAAGTAGCCACTGTTATAAATTATGCTGAAAAAGCATCTGAGGATAGCAAAAGCTAACCTGTGGGCCTGTCAGGGCCTGTGTGCTCAGCTCACTACTGCCCTTCCAGTGGCCAGCATCGTGCCTTGCACCTGGTGGGGACTTAGCACATATCTGTTCCATTAATGGGCCTTCTCAGTGTGATCTATAGAAGTGCCTCTCATGAGCCAAAAAATACTTGTTTTTTGTCTATTAAAATTAATGTTCTTGGGCTAGGGATGTAGCTCAGTGGAGGAGTGCTTACTTAACATGCGAGGCCCTGGGTTCAATCCCCAAGACTGAAATTAAATAAATAAATAGAATTGCTGTTCTAACTCAAGTACACAAATATAAATTAGGCAGTTCCTACCTCTGAGGTTGAAAATCCTGGGTAAGATGAGAATACAACTTCTGAAACAAAAGAGAAATGGAATGAAGGTTGGTAAGAGCGCAGAGTGACTCCCAGAGAGGCCAGGGTCTGCATCTGCCCCCAACTACGTACAGCAGGGTACCCTTTAGACCAGTTCCAGTCCTAACTGGGAAAAGGAGCAACTGTGTTTTCCATCAGAAGTAAGTCCCTTTGCACTATGATAAAATCCAAACTCCTTCATCAGGCCTCGGAGGCCCCACAAGGTTGGTCCCCTGCCTCCCCTATCTCATCCCATGCTACCCTCTCCCTCAACACTGACCACACTGAGCCACACTGACCTTCTTTCTGATTTAGCAACGTGCAAGCTCTTTCTAGCCTCAGAGCTATTAGAGAGTCCATACTGAGCAGAAAGCTAACCAGCTGTCTTAGAAGAAAGAAATATATATATATATATATATATATATATATATATGTAAATCCTGTCAGAGGATTTGAAAATCCTCTTTGTCATATTAGTAGAAGAAATAGAATGCGTTAAGTCAGTGAATTCAGGAGAGATGGCCAGCATGGTTAGTAGCATGGTCCAAAGGAAGAGGATGTGGAAAGATTTCTTTCTTGGGACCATCTGACTAAGGTGTGCCAAGAAATAGCTGAGTTCACTCTAAAAAATGATCTGCTGGGACTGGGTCCAGTACAGATGTCACTTGCGTTTACCCTGGTGAATGGAACCCCTTCCCCACATTAATGATATTATAATGAGAAAGGTCATATGTAAATATGACCCCTGCCATAGATGAGGGTCTGCAAGTCAGGTGGGAAAGGTTTGTACAATGAACCAAGTTGGAGTTTGTAGGGGGATGGGACATGGTGGTAAGTGTGGGTCCTGAGCAATGATCCCTTGATGAACAGAGAGCTCCCCTTTCTAGAAAGATGGGTTACAGAAGAACACTGTGCCTGAATGCAAGTCCGCCCTTTCCCACAATCACCGAGAGTGACTCCGGACATCAGAACCCACATTCTAAGCTTCTGATGGGGATTGTAATGTGAAAAAAGGAACAATCAAGAATCTCCAAATATTTGAGGAAAATTAACCTTGTGAAAAAAGTCATGAAATATAGATGGAATTAGCACTGGAAAAAATTCAGATTATTTAGCAAAAAGAGTAAGAACTTTAAAATAGAATCAGTATCCTTTGAGAAATTTGAAAACCTATTTAATTTCTAAAAGTATGCTGTTGTGGAAGTGAAACTACTAACACTTTTGTAAATTTAAAATATGGTAATGTAATAAAAGACTGAATAAATGTGCTAGATACAAGAACAGACCCAGCTAAAGAGCTAATCCACAAAGTGGAAGATGGAGCTGAGAGACTCTCTCAGAATTCAGTATAAAGGCAAAGAAATTAAAAACATGAGAGAAAAGAGAAACAGAAGATAGGCCAAAACTTGTGGAATCTGAGAGAATTCCAGAGGAAGACTATGTAGAGAATATCAAGAGGGAAATAAAAAGACTTTCTCCAAGTGAAGGAAACCACTCATCGTTTTTTTCTGTTTTTTCCCCCACATTTTTTAATTGGTGCATTGTACTTGTACATAACGACAGGATTTGTTGTTACATATTCATATATGCATCAGTAGATCTGATCTCCCTTTACTTTTCATCTGATCACACCCCACCTTTATTCTCCTTTTTCCTCTCTAGCTTCCACATACGAGAAAAAACATATGACTCTTGACCTTCTGAGTTTGACTTATTTCACTTAATATAATGGTCTATAGTTCCATTCATTTTACTGCAAAGGACATAATTTCATTTTTGAGAGTTCTTTCAAAGATGTGTGGTTCCACTATGGAAATCTGTATGGAGGTTCCTCAAAAGGCTAGGCATAGAACCACCATATGACCCAGCTATACCACTCCTCAGTGTTTGTCCTAAAGAATTAAAGTCAGCATACTGTAGTGACACATGCATACCCATATTTATAATAGCAGCACAATTCACAATAATAGCCCATCTATGAAACCAGCCTAGGTATTCATCAATGGATAAATAGATAAATGTAGTGTACATACACAATGGAGTTTTATGCTGCCATAAAGAGTCAACTGTGCTCCTGAGTTATACACACAATAAAAAATCTAAGAAAGAGGAAGCTTTGAGATACAAGCAGTTGTGGCAAGAAAGAGATAAAACTAACAGCTCAATATTTTAACTAAAGAATAGTTGATGTATAATTTAAAAAAATCAAAACCAATCTAAGTTATTATCAGGGTTTATTACATTATGGGAAGCAATGGGGGTGGGGTGGAGCAGATAAATGCACATTAAGATTTTCTTATTATTAAAGGGAAGATTTGCTTTCGGTTGATTCTAGTTATTGACAAAGGTGAGTTTGAATATGTAGATAGAATCTTAGGATAACCATTAGAAATACCAAAATGAGATGCATTACTTTTAACAATTTAAGGAAAATTTTAATTAGAAGAGGGAGTGCTCGCAAAAAGGCACAAAAGAAGAAAAAAATACTTAGGTACATAAAAACATATACTACTAATGGTGGAAATAGGTTGAAATATACCAAGGATCACAATGTAAGTTAAATTCCTCTATTAACAAAAAGACCAACAGAATTAGGTATGGTGTGCATACCTGTATTTCCTGCAATTTGGGAGACTAAGGCAGGAAGATCCCAAGTTCAAGGTCAACCTGGGCAATGCAGAGAGACCTTTCTCAAAAAAAGCAGGGCTGGGGGTGGGGGTTGGGGATGTAGTTTAATGGCAGCATGACCCTGAGTGTGCAATGCCATATTGTTTTTGAGAATGCCTTAAGATAGGCATTCATACCAAACAAAAGGCCAATCAAGGCCCAAAAAGATAAGACATGATATTTTACAGTGATTAAAAGGCATAATCTACTGAGATAAAAGCTGCAAAGCTAATAACAGAAAACAAACTTCATAGTAAAAAATGCCAAAACTGCAAAGAGAGATTGACAAACACACATTAGTGGTGAGAAACTTGATTTATTTATTTAGGTACTGGGCCTTGAACTAGGGTGCTTAACCACTGAGTTACATCCCCAGCTCTTTAAAAAAAATTTTTATTTAAAATTTTGAGACAGGGTCTTGCTAAGTTCCTGAGGCTGGCTTTGAACTTGTAATCCTCCTGCCTCTGCGCCTCAAATTGCTGGGATTACAGGCGTTGCACCACTGTACCCAGCTGATGAGAGACTTTAATATGCCTGTTTCCAAAGTTAACAAACCATGAAGACTGAAAGATTTGATTGGAAAACTCATTGAATAACATAATCATGTCAATTATTAATTTCCCAAATTTGACTTTTAAACCAACTCTTCTGTATTCTGCTTTGGGATGCTGGAGCTGGGGTTTGGAAACCCTAAAGTCAGGTTTTTGCCAGCTGGTTTCCTGTTACACTCTGACGACGGGGTGGTGCAAGAGGGAGACTGCAGAGTTGGAAGAGGAAGGGCTGGTTCCCTCGTCTGCTTCCCATGGGTTTCCTGACTGCTGGCAATTCCTGTGAAGGCCAGTGGAGTAATGCTTCTACCCCAGCAGCAACTGAAACCACCTGGCCTGTTTTTCACTTTTATAAACCAGTCTGATTTTGACTCACTAGCCAGTATTCCATCCTCAGAGACTTGGTTCTCAGCTCCCCAAGTCCCATCTGATACCAGCAGTCGAGCAGCACCAGTTCCTTGCAAGTACTCTTCCACTGAGCTAAAGTCCCAGCCCCAGAAAAAGCATTTGACAAAATTTGCCGAGCGTGGTGTCGCACACCTGTAATCCCAGTGGCTCAGAAGGCTGAGGCAGGAGGATCTCAAGTTCAAAGCCAGCCTCAGCAAAATCGAGGTGCTAAGCAACTCAGTGAGACACCCTGTCTCTAAATAAAATACAAAATAGGGCTGGGGATGTGGCTCAGTGGTCAAGTGCCCCTGAGTTTAATACCCTGTACCACCCAAAAAGAAAAAAATCCATTCGTAAAAAACTCTCCAAGAATGCAAGAAAGTTTCTTTAATGTTCATTATCATCACTGCTTGTTGACATTTTTTTTTGTGGGAGAGGGCACCAGGGACTGAACCCAGGGGTGCTCTACTGATGAGCTACATCCCCAGCCCTTTTTATTTTATTTTGAGACAGGATCTTGCTAAGTTGCTGAGGGTCTCACTGGCCTTGAACTTGTGATTCTCCTGCTTCAACCTCCCAGGTCAGACGTGTGTCATCATGCCCTGCACTTCTATTCAACATTGAACTGGAAGTCTTAGCCAGCAAAATAAGGCACTAAAAAGGTATAAGAGGTATTAAGATTGGTAAAGAAGACAAAATGATCATCATTTATGGATATCATGTTGTGAACATAATCTATGTCTATAAATGATTAGAAATAATAAATGAATTTAGAAAGATTACTGGATACAAATTGAGTCTGTCTTTGTACTAGCAATAAATAAGTGGAAATAAATGTTTAAAAAGCAATATCAATGACAACAGCATAAAAAAAGATTAACTGCCCAAATAAATCTAATGAAAGATGTGTACAATCTCGCCATTGAAGACTATGAAGTATCATTGAGAAAAAACTTTAAAAGACCTAAAAACTACTGGAATATGTTATTTTAAAGTATTAGAAAACTCAATATTGCAAAGATGTTGGTTCTTTCCAAATTGACCTATAAGGTCAGTGAAATTCCAAATTCTAGCAGAATTTTGTGTTGAAATTGACAAGCTGATTCTAAAATTTATATGGAAATGTAAAAGCTTTATAGTACCCACAGCAATTCTGAAGGACAATGACCTAGTTGAAGAACTTTACTACTAAGTATCAAACCTTGTTTATAGCTGGGTGTGGGCACATACCCCAAATCCCAGTGGCTCCAGAGGCTGAGGCAGGAGGATCCCAAGTTCAAAACCAGCCTCAGCAATTTAGCAAGGCCTTCAGCAACTTAGGAGACCCTGTCCCTAAATAATAAAAGGTCAGGGATGTGGCTCAGTAGTTAAGTCCCCTGGGGTTCAATCCCCAGTACCAAACAAACAAAAACAAAAACAAAAAATCTCTTAAAATGGGAAAGGAAAAGTACCAACCACATAATAAAAGACTGATAAATTTTGCTTCATTAAAATTAAAACTTATGTTCATTAAAAGTCACCATTAAGCTGGATGTGGTGGCATATACCTATAGTCCCAGCAACTTGGAAGGTTGAAACAAGAGGATTGCAAGTTTGAGGCCAGTCTTGGCAATTTGGCAAGATCCTGTCTCAAAATAAAAATTTAAGAGGTTTAGGGTGTAACTCAATGGCAGGATGCCCCTGGGTTCAATTTCTAGTACCCTTCACCCTCCACCTGTCATCATTAAGAATATGAAAAAGCAAGTCACACAACTGGGAGAGTTGTAATATACACATCTATGAAAGACTTGTATCCAGGATATCTAAAGAACTCCGATAAACCAACAAGAAAAAGACAATTCAATATGTATATAGGTGAAAGCCTCAAATAGTCAATTCCAAAAGAGGATGTCAAAGTGACCATCAAACATATGAAAAGATACTCAATATCATTAGTCATTTCAGATGTAAATTAAACCACAACAAAATGCCATTATATAGCCACCAAGACAGCTACACTTGCAAAGACTGAATTACCAAACCATTTGTGAGGATCTGGAGTAACTGGAAATCTCTTACATCAATGTGGGAGTAAACACTGGTACAACCACTTTGGGAAAGCATTTGGCAGTATCTACTAATGCTCGACAGACTTTTATAGTCTGTGACCCACTAATTCTGTTCCTGGGTATATATCCAAAGGAAATGAGTGTTTATGTCCACCAAAGGATATATAAGAGGATGCCTCAGCAGCTTTACCATAATAGCCAAACTAGAAATAGCCAGAATATCTGTCAACAGTAAAAAGGGTCAATAAATTGTGGAATAAACGAGAGCAATGAAAAAGACTGTACTACCTATACATGCAGCAACATAATAAATCCCACAGACAAAACACTGAGTGAAATAAACCAGACATAAAAGAGCACATGCTCTACAATTCCATATACATGAATGTTAAATCAGGGAAAATTAATCTTTGGTGATAGAAGCCAGGATGCTAGTTATTTTTGGAGGAGGTATTGGTTAGAAGGGACACTGGAAATATCCTGCACTGTAATGTGAGGAGTAGAAAAAGATGTATGTAAAACTCCAAGCCCTATACAATATTTCTGTATTTTACCCAAAGTAAATTATTTTCTCAATTTAGAAGAAATGTAAAAAAACAAACAGCATGGTAGTGGTGTAGTAACTTGTAACTAGATCAGTGGAACAAAACATAATCCAGAAATAACACTCCTACATTAAAGGGATTCTGGTTCATGATACAGATAACATTCCTTTCTTTTTTGTCTTTGAATGCTGCCATGCGGGTGTGATTCTTGGACTGTGGTAGCCACCTTGAGACCCCAGTGGAAGCAAGCCTAGCAGAAAGGACAACTGAGCAAGCTACGGAAGGCAGAGAAGACATGAGTCCTTAGAGGACATTGATACTCCATAGAATTAACCATCTCTGGAAAGCCTTCCTTCTGAGTTTTTTGTTATTTGAGATTTTAAAGAAATTATTCACTTTTAATTGAATTTCAAAAGCACTTTAACTGACAGAACCATTTAGAGTCACTGAACAGTTCAGTTTAAATGCAGCAGTTCCCCAGGGAGTCACAGACTTTCAGGATCAACTCCCAGAAGTTCGCTCCCACTATGGGGTAGTGGCTGGAACAAGGGGCATCACTCACCTGTCCGGTCAACATCCTTCTTCATGGGCAGTACAGTATAGTCTGGTTGTTCATCTGAGGGCTCAAATATCCATGACTTGGGCTGCAGGGTGAAGTGGGGCTCTTTCCGGGGACTTGCCCTGACTCCAACCCAGTCCCCTGATCCATCACAGAGCTGAACCTGCTGTAGGTACGGGATCCGGAAAATCCTGTTTTGGTCCAGGCTTAACTTCTTCAGTCTTCAATTAAGGAAAGTGAATACAGAATCACAGCAATAATGATACCTTGGGGATATTCACTGAGCAACTTAGGGAAAGAACAGGGAATCAGGCTTGGACACCTCCTTCTCTTGTGTGACCTTGAGCCAGTGACTTACCCTCTCTGGGTCTCAATATCCCTCTCTCTAAATGGGAATAATGCTTATAACTTTCCAAGGTTCTTGTGAAGATTAAATGAGACAATATGGAAATGGCCTGGCACAAAGTCATAGTCAGTAAATGGTAGCAGAATCCAAAGGAAATTTCCAAGGATCTAAAACTTGGTCATTTAAATGCTAGCATTTTCTTTACTTCAACCAAATACATAGAATTTAGCAGTTAAACTTCTGATTCTGATTTTTTGTTGTTGTCCTTTTCTTCCTGGGGTCAGGATGTAGTCTTGGGTAATATCTCCTCCTACCCTCTTTTTGCTTTGCTGCTTCTCATCCAGTCACATGATCAGAACTGTTCTTCCTGATCCCCCATTTTTATGATGAGCTAAAGCTCAGAGGGGAGAAATCACTTACCCATGGCCACACAGCAGAGATAAGTGGAGGAGCTGGGCCTTAAACCCAGGCCATTCGGCTTGCAGAGCAGCACTCAGGGCATGAGCATGGCTCGGGTGAGAGAGGGCGGGCCCTGAGGAGGCAGGCTTGTGGCTTTACCTCCTGAGCCCTGCCAGGCTGGCAAAGCAACTGGGGTTGGAGAGTTTGTTGTCATCCAGCATCAGGGTCTCCAGTGCCGGGAACCTCAAGATGTACCTCTTGCTTGTCAGCGATGTTACGGATGCCTCCCTGTGAGAGCAAAGTAGGGGTAGGGCAGGGCAGGGGACGCATGCTCTACCATCCCCAGGAAGAAATGGAGGATAGGGAATCACCTGGGAGCACTGACCAGCATGGGGACTTCTCTAGTTCCCAGAGAGGTCCCTGTAGAGATAGACCGGAAGTGTGATTCCTCCTCACTGACCCCTTCCCCAAGCCCCACTTGCACACACAATCTTCTGTGTGGGGAAAGTTCACACACATCATGGATGAAACCTGGGTCAGCAAGGTATGGCGAAGGAAGCTGGGAACATTCTGCAGGTAGAATACTGCAGAGCTGTGGCTCAGGGCAGTCTCCTGGGAGTGCTGTGTAACCCCTGGGACTGGTAACCACAGGAGCACCAGGAGACAATGCCTTTGGTATTGATTTGGACCACAGCTTTGCCACCAAGTGGGGTTAGGGTAGGCTGGATAAAGGGCACCATCCCTGGCTGCAGCAAGGTTCTCCTCTCAAGTGACTCCATAAAATAGACATGTCAGTAAGTAGATAAGAAGCGTCTTTATAAACTCAACTCTGAGAATTCCAAGAAAAACCTGAGCGTGCGATTTAAGAGGTTGAGGTCCTTAATTACACAGGCAGGCAGGAAGGGCTGGCATTTTAGGTGCTACTGTGAATGTGATCTTGTAGGTGAATGAGGCCTAGGTAACCCTACGTAAATACACAGGCAGATGACTCAAATCACATTTGCATTCCTCCCTCCACACTCCATCCCGTCCACACACCAAGATAAAAACACCCATTGACACGAGACAAGGGACAACTATACAGATACCTATACAAGCCACAAACACACACACAAGAAGAAGGAGGTAAACAAACATTTCTTCAGAGCCTGCTGTATTTCTGGCATCGGTTAGATGTTATGTGTTATCACAGACTCTCCGTGGGGAGGATGAGGATTATTTTTCTGCTTTTCAGAGCAGGAAACTCAAGCTCAGAGTGACTTGCTGAAAATTTCAGAGCTAGAGAGTGGCAGAGAGAAAATTAGAACCTACTTTTGCCCTACTTCAAAACCCAGCCTCTTTCCATTCCTGCTGTCCACTTCTCACATTCACAAACCTTCAGACCACATGTGGATTTAAAGGGTGGAGAGATGGAGGAGTGGGAGGACTTAACAAAGGTGGACAGAGTTCAAAAGCTAGCACATACACAGAAATCAGGACTGTTCACTGATGAACTTAGTGGGGGAATGTAAGTCATTCCTATATTCACTCATTCATTCACACTCATGACTCTCTTTAATGTACATTCGTACAGCCAGGTACTGAGAATACAAAGAGAAAAAGAATGTAGTCTTCCCCTTTGGGTGTTTATAGGGTGTTTATAGTCTCATGAGGAGACCGATGTGCTACACAAAGTGGGACAAGTGCTCTAACAGAAGCAGGTGGGGAGGGCTCAGGGAAGGCAATACTTAAGCTAAACCATAAAGAATGAGAGGCAATCTGCCATACTCTTAACCACTATGAAAAAGAACAGAGAGAAAAATCACCTCTTTATGACTGGATCTGTAACATAATTAGAAGTGCTGGGCAGCCATCTTTCCTACCATGGGGCTCAGAAGCACACACATTGAGGAGAAATGAGGCAAATCACAGAAAGGAGCAGATGTGAGGCTGTGAGACAGGGCTTCCAGGCTGCTCCACAGTGCTCAGGACCTACGTTCTCTAAATATGTCTCTAATGCATGGCTGTGAGTTTCCCCGATGTTCTAATAATGAATTTCCTGTTTTTCGCTTTCTGTGAAACTTTCAGACTTCTATAGATAATAAACATGGTAGAGCTAACTCAAAAAAAAAAGGGACATGACAGATAAGGATTCAGGAAGAGCCCTGGAAGCAGTGTGAGGAATAGGCTTGAAGTTCAACGACAGAGACATTCAACAGAGAAGGCACAGGAGTATTTCAAGATCACAGGTGATCTTTTCCCCTACTTGGAAGGACCAACTTTCACATACTGAATTTTAAATCTCTGCCTAAGAGCAAGAACAGAATGCTGGACGGCAGCTCTGTTGATTTATAATTAGTTGGCCAATCTTTATTTTACTCCAATGAAATAGAGAAAAGACTTCAAAAAAATTCCTCTTGAGCTCCGTGGAGATGCTGGCTCTGTCTTGTCTCTGTGATAAGTTACACTGCTTTGCTTTTTTAAAGTTCTGCCCCAACAACAACATGGGAAAGGTTCATTTCTGTCTATAAAATAGGTGTGTTAAACGAGGGGGCTGCAGCTTCAGAGGCTGTCCTGCGGCAGTCTCTCACGAGAAGAGCTCTTTGAAAGGTGGAGAAGCTGATGTGTCCAATTGTTCAGAGTGGTGGATTTTTATCATCCTTTCTTTCAGCAAATAGAATTAATACCATTTAAAATGTGATACATTTAACTTATTATTATTTTTTAGATGCTAAGAGTACATCCAGTGGTTGGATTCAGCAATGGGAATTTGTGTGTCATATTAGAAGAAGCAAGGCAATGGGGATCAGGAGCCCTGAGTTCTGGGTCTGGTATTGCTGCTGCTTTGCTTGCTGTGTCACATCAAGTTGTTGTTGAGCATCTCTGGGCTCAGATCCTCTATGTACATGGTAAAAGGGGATTTACATCCTCAAAGTTTGGATTAGGTCAAATATTTTGCTCAATAGACTGCACTAAGCACTGCAGCAAACAAAATGAAACTGAGAAAGCTCTTATATCAGTATAAGTGTTAAAATACAGAAAATCCAGGCTGCAAACACAGGATGAGGGAATAGAGCATAATAGACTATTTGCATAATAGAGGACTCCTGATAAGGCTGCTAAAATGCCAACACTCTTTAGGTGGCATTATTAGGAATACAGTGACTAGAAGAAAGGAGATAATAATTCCCTTCTTCCCTGTGCTGGTCACTCCCACGTATCTGACGTACATGGTCCAAGGCAGAAAGGGAACAGGCCTAGTGGGAGAGCAGATATCAGCTCAAAACAAGTAATAGAGCAGTCTAAAGATGGAGTGGGTCAGATATGATTCCCCTAACCCATCCAGATAGGGATGATAGCATGGCTTAAGGTCCAGGCGAGGAGATGTAAAGAGTTCAGAACAGATGAGGTGTATCAAGAAATAATGAAGAGAAAGGAAGATGGAGAGTCAGGCTGTGAAAAGCTGTGTGAGCAATGTTAATGGAGTCTAGGATACTGGGAAGCTGCTGGAAAACTCTCAACAGGGCAATGCTAGAGTTGCATGCACGTTTTAGAAAGCTAATGCTGGCTGATAGGAAGAAGGATGGGTTGGGAAGTGAGAAGTAGAGACTGAGACTAAACAGGAGGATAGCGGAAATGAGCAGGCTCCAGAAACATTTATGAAGTACATTTCCCAGCATCTGGTGACAGAATGCATGTTGGGGGAGAGAGGGCAGTGTTCACGTGGATGCCCAGCCTAGACAACTGCACAGCAGATAAGAGAGCGGTGCCAGGCATTCAGGCCAGGGAAGGAGAGTGAGGAGGAGGAGATTTTGGCACAGGGATGTGTGTGATGAGTCTGGTATAAGTAGGCGATATAGGCTTAAAGTTCAGAAGATAGAAGTGAGGTAGAAAAATAACCCAAATACTGCAAAGGATGAGAAAACATACTTTTAAAAAGTGGGGGTAAAAGCAGAAACGGGGGAGCACTAATACTGAAGAGGCTGGTAGAATAAGAGGAATTCAGAGCATGTTGAGCAAGGACAGGTGGCTGTGAAGAAAATAATGACAAATGAAACCTGTCTGGAGCCCCAGAGTCTTCAAAGCACAGTGAGCTCAGTTGATACTCTGTAGGCAGAAGCCTTGCCTTACTTTATGCAATGAGGCTATCCACTGGAAACAACAAGAACAATGCATAAAATTTGAAAAGATGTAAGAGATGTGAAGACAGTGGAAGGAGTATGCCAGAGAGAAAAATGGCATAGGAAGTCAGCTGAGCCTCAGGGGAATTTGCTGACCCTGTTGAAATTGAACTGTGGTTTAATAGTCTAGTGGGAGCTAAAGAATCAAAGCCCTGGGGTTCAATGACAGTAGGGCATCTAATCAGAGACCACCGATATGAATCTGGGATCCTACAGCAATATACCTCAGGATGGCATAAACCAGAGCCGAACCCATTCCCCTTATCCCATAGCCAGGAAAAATTATCCTGGAGTGAACAGAGAAGGGGAGGTTGGGTAGACGGGTCCTCTTGCAAAACTGTAGCCCAAATGTGTATCATCAGAGTAATCCCCAAAATACTAGTCAGGGATTTAGTCTGAATTAATTCCATAGTAAATGCGCCTAGGCACCTGGCCAAAATAAATGAAAAGATTTATGGTATTGCAGACCAAGTAATGTGTATACTCTTTCCTGGGTATAAAGGAGAAACACCAGGCAAAATATAGAAGTGAGGTAGAAAAACTTTAAAACAATATGCTTGCCAGCACAGTGGTGTACGCCTGTAATTCCAGTGGCTCAGGAAGTTGAGGCAGGAGGATCCCAAGTTCAAAGTCAGCATCAGCAAAAGTGAGGTGCTAAGCAACTCAGTGAGACCCTGTCTCTAAATAAAATACAAAGTAGGGCTGGGGGTGTGGCTGAGTGGTTGAGTGCCCCTGAGTTCAATTCTAGGTATCCACCCCCACAAAAGAAGAACAACAATATGACTTAAGGTTACCTGGGAACTAATGAGCCATGAAGATTTGAAAGGAGGAGATCCAAAGGAGTTTGTGTCACATTTGTGTATTTGTGGCCACTTTTCTCTAGGCTGTCTGCTGACTTGAGAAGTGGCAGAGAGGATGAAAAGTTGAGCAGAGATTCTGACAACATAACTAGTCCAAGGGCCAAAAACTGACGTTCAAGGTGTGGCATAGAATGGAAGCCTGATAAAATGGCCATGCTATAAGGTAGGGTAATAAAGGACACACCCTGGGAGGAAGTGTGCACTAGAAACAGTGCAGCCCTTTCAGAGGCTGAAGGTGACCTTCAATTTCAATCTCTATAACTTAATTATAGAGATTAAGTAGATCTGGAATTATTAGTGTAGATCACCAAAAAACTCAATCTGGTGAGAAAAAAGTAATCCATGTTGCCCACAGGGAGAGTCATAGCCTTTCATTCAGCTCCCTTTTTACATTAAAATGAAAACCAATTAAGCTTCAATAAAATTGAAAATATAGTTCCTCCCTCACACTAGCCACTTTTTATATGGTCGATAGGGCAAGTAGCTACCACATTGAACAATGTCCATATAGAACATTTCCAATGTTGCATTTCCAAAGTTCCACTGCACAGTGCTAAACTAGGATTATAAAATTTACTAGACAGTATCAGCAAATTGGTGCTAATGTCTGGGAATATGAATGGCATGGTGGCCCATCACTCAAAGTCTGGGAAGGTGGTCAGATAAAAGGTCAGAAATTTAGCCTGAGTCAGTTTCAAAATAGACTTAGTGAAGCCATAAACCTTCTTCATAGTTATCTTCCCAGTTCCTAAATGTGTAATTGAAATAGACATAATAAAGAACTAATAGAATACCTCTATTTGTTCACCCACCAACAAAGTGAGAGCCATTAAGTTAGAAAGTGTCATCTGAAACCCCAGGAACTTCCCCAACAGTAAACCAAAAATAAAATGACATCCCTGATGTAATTGTAGAGATGACTGCCAGCACTAAAGATTAGAAAGATGGAAGGATAGCGAGTCCTATGATATTCCTGTTTAACACCCAGTGTTTACTTGATTTGTGCAAACTTTTGTGTTTTGGTACTAGGGACTAAACCTAGGGACACTTAACCACTGAGCTACATCCCCAGTCCTTTATTTATTCATTTATTTATTTATTTATTTATTCATTCATTCATTTTTAAAATTTTTTAGTTGTAGATGGACCTAATACCTTTATTTTATTTATTCATTTTTATGTGGTGCTGAGGATCGAATTCAGTGCCTCAAGCATGCCAGGCAAGCGCTGTACCACTGAGCCACAACCCCAGTCCATTATTAGTTTATTTTTTTATTTTGAGAGAGCGTCTTGCTAAGTTGCTGAGGCTGGCTTTGAACTTGCAATCCTCCTGCCTCAGCTGCTGGACTCATAGGCATGCGCCACCACACCTGGCAGAAGACAAGTCTAACAGAATAATTGTAGATTTCTATGTGTTTAATCATGCAGTGATTCCAATTTCAGCTGCAGTTTACAAGTGGACTTTTTCCCTTTTGCTGGGGATCAAACTCAGGGCGGGTTTCATGTATGCTGGACAAGTGCTCTACCACTGAGTTACATCCCCAGTCCTTTTTACTGTTGTAAATCAAAACAGCTCTTGGCACTTGGGATACAGATAAGAATCTGTCAAATGTTCCTTTCTCTTTATCAATTAACAAGAACTATCAGAAATACCTTGCTTTCACCTGACAGGCACAGTGGTACACCTTTGTCCTCTTCCCTCAGGGCAATATCAACCCTTAAACCCTATCATAATCTATTACACAGGGATCTTGATTATTTTGGTATCCTACAGAACATTATACTGATTGAACCTGGTGACCAGGAAAAGTCACACATACTCTATATGTCTTAGTAAGAAACATATGTACCATAGGATGGAGGTAAACCCCACAAAAATTCAGGGAACTGTCTGTCATCTTGTTTAATTTTCTTGGTGTCCAGGTGTCTGCATTGGGATATACCTCCAATGTAAAAGACATATCCCTGAGCCTTCTGAAATCTTTTTGGATTTCACATAAAACATTTGGGTTGTTTTGGTCCATTTACTAAGCATCCTATAATGTTATCCGTCTTCAGTGGGGCCAGAGCAAGACAGGGTCTATAGTACACCCAGACTGCAGTGCTAGCTGATCCTCCACTGGGATCACTACTCCACTGATCCAACAGGACTATAGCAAATAGATGTATAGTACAGACTGCTTTTCAAGGACAGCCTGAGTTTTCACCTGTTATTCCAAAATAGTTATCAACAGTGACTTTTTAGGGCTGGGGAGATAGCTCAGTTGGTAAACTGCTTGCCTTGTAAGCACAAGGCCACGGGTTTGATTCCCAGCATCACAAAAAAAAAAAAAAAAAAAAAAAAAGTGTCTTTTTAAAAAAATTGAAATCTTTTTTAGTTGTAGATGGACACATACCTTTATTTTATTTATTTATATGTGGTGCATAAGGATCAAACCCTGGGCCTCACACATGCTAGGCAAGCGCTCCATCACTGAGCTACAATTCCAGATCCTCAATAGTGACTTTTTTTCCCTCTGAAATATATTCTGGCTTGGATAATAAATTGCAAGGTGCTCTGAATAGAACCTATTGTAGGTACCAAGAGGAGGAATTATTTTTGAGTATAATTATGTTTTATTATGACAATTGTTTTCCTTTTGGTAAAGTTTATGGCTTACTACCGCATGTTGGTAAAGACTGATCACCTGGTCATAGGACGCTAAGTGGTCATGTGACCTGAGATACTCATGAAGGACAGAAAGTACAACAGAACTACCTCATCAAGTGAAAGCAATATTTAACAATTTTTTTCAGTTGACATATAAAAATGTACATATTTATGGGGTACCATGTGATGTTTTGATACATGGATACATTGCATAATATTCAAATTAGAGAAAGCATATCTATCTCCTCAAATTTTCTGGCTTTCAGAAACATACAGAACACACTCAATATCTATAATCACCCCATTGTGAAACACTACACCAAAACTTACTTCTCCTATCTACCTGTAACTCAGTACCCACTGATCCACCTTTCCTTATCCGTTCCGTTTTCCTTCTCTCCCAACCCTCTGTTCTGTTCTACTCTCAATTTCCATGAAATCAACATATTCACATATGGTGAGATTATATACTATTTGTTTTTTTTTTTTTGTCCAGAGAAAACAGTATTTGAGACCAATCTCCAGCAAGTCTGAAAAAGTTTCAGGAATACATGACTCAGATTCCAAGGGTGCCTATCATGATTTTGCATGACACACTGATATCAACCAAAAGTGGACTACTGAAGTATTGTAGCCCCATACAGGAGCAGCCTAAAAGACGGGAAGGTAAATCCTCCTGATAGGCAAAACTTAGAGCAATATATCTGACTGTTACATTTGCTGGTTGGACAGATAGCCAGAAGCACAGACTTGTGCTGATTCATGGGCAGTGGCATAATGGTTTACCTGAATAGTCAAAGCTTGGGGAAAAAAAGAATGAAAAACTAATAACAGGGAGGTATGGAGAAAATTTATATGAATGGACTCTCAGAATGAATAGAGAATACAAACATTTGATTATATACCATATGAATGTATTTGCTATAGATGATTCACGATGATTAGGTAGAAAGGTGACCCCTTCTATGAAGGTCACTTCCTTTTCCCCTGGATATTCTGGTAATTGCAAAATGACCTTGGCTGTACAGATGAAGGCTATGCACTTGTCCTCACCAAAGCTAATCTGGTTATCATCTCTGCTGAGACCCAACCTGCCAGTAGCAGAGGCCATTGCTGAGCCTCTAACATAACACCATTTTGGGGACAGTGAACAGCTAAATAGTACCAGACTGACTATCACAGATACCTTCCTCCAAAAATAGCAGCAATTTTTTTCCTTAATGGGATAATTATACATGTATTTTTTGGATACTGATTGGTCTTCTCTGCCCACAATATTTTAAATGTGGTATTGTATACTGCTGTTACCATAATGCTAGTTTTAAAAAAATCACCCATGTAACTACCTTTACTGAGATTATTCTTACTTTTTGAAAATTTGGTGCATTATGTATACAAAAAGTACACACATTTAATATATTTGTACATTCACAGAACATAATTTGGTTGATTTCATTCCCTAGTACATACCCTTTCACTCTCCTCTGCCCTTTCCTTGCTAACTTTCCTCTGCTCTACTGATCTCCCTTCTGTTTTTGTGAGATTCTTCTTTTTCTCTCTAGTTTCCACATATAATAGAAAACATATTACACATGACTTTCTGAGTGTTATTTCACTTACTTTGAGTTACTGTCTAGTGTCATTTCATTTCCAATCCGCAGGACTCCTTTTAGCATTTCTGGCATGGCAGATCTAAAGGTAATGAATTCCCTTGGCTTCCCTTAGCTTTTATTTATCTGAGGATGTCTTAATTTCTCCCTCTCTGCTGAAGGACAGTTTTGCTAGATATAGGATTCTTAGTTGATAGTACTTATTTATTTTTGCCCTTTAAATATATCAGCCTAATACCTTCTGGCCTCCAAAGTTTCAGTTGGAAATCTGCTGATGATCTTATTGTGAGAATCCCTTGTATGTGACAAAACACTTCTCTTGCACTGCTTTCAAGATTTTTTTCTTTGTCTTTTGACAGTTTGATTATAATGTGTCTCCACAGGAGTTCACTCAGTTTCATGGATGCTTCTATTCATATAAACCTAGTTTGGGTCATTATTTCTTTAAAGCATATCTCTGCTCTTTTTTCTCTCTTTCCTTCTCTGAGGTTTTCACAAGAAATAGGTTGATTTGCTTGATGGTGTCCCACACGTCCTTTAGTCTCTGTTGAGTCAACCTTTTTTGCTCCTCGGACTTGATAAATTATCTTTGAGTTCACTGATCCTTTCTTCTGCCTTCTCAAATCTACCTTTGAATCTTCCTGGTGAATTTTTCATTTCAGTTATTATAATCAGCTTTAGAATTTATTTTTGATTTCTTTTTAGTTTTTCTATCTTGTTACTTCCATTTCGTTTGTAGGTCATCTTGAAGACCTTCTTTGTGCCTTCTGTTAGTTTTTCAGGCATCCTTAAGACAGCTGTTTAAAAATCTTTATGTAGTAGTCCTTCTTTTGACCTATGAGGGATAGTTTCTATTGCTTTATTTTTCACTTTGACTGGTCTATGCTTTCTTATATCCTTCTATGTCTTGTGATTTTTGGCTAAAAACTGGGTATTTGAATCTATTGATATGGTAACTCTGAAGTCAGATTCTCCCCTCTCACCAAAATTAGCTGTTTTCTGTTTTTGTTTTTGATTGTTGTAGGCTGTCTCCATGCCAAGAATCATTCCAAGATAAAAACCTAAGGTCTTAGTTCTCTTCTAAATCTGCGCCTTCCCTTTAATGTTTGTGGTAACTTTCTAATTTATCTCATATATGACATTGCTTTTGAATGTATGACTCCCAAGGGGGAGGGGACAAATGAAGGTGGATAAAGAAAAAGGTCAGTTCTTTAAATTCTCTGGAAGTGTCTTCAGCTGGGGAAGGAGGAGCTTACAATAGGTGTGCATGTGTGTCATAATGGCTGCCCAACTGTGTCTGCACCTCATGATCATAAGTAGCAATCAATGATCAGAGCATAGATCCACAACAATTGGAGAACAGGGACCTTTCTTCTCATCCTGTTTCCACAAGCTGCATGAGTTACTATAAGAATACATGCGTGACTACCTACCATGTGACTGGGGTTAGGGAATAGGCTACAAACTGAAATTATCTTCAGTTTGCTGTCCAAGCCTTCCTTTGGAAAGATGTAATCCTTCAGGAGGGTCTAAAGTCAAAAAAATTGTCTCATCAGACATTTTGTCAATGCATTTGTTGTTTAGGTCAAGAGACAGATTTCTAGTGCTTCCTACTCCACCATCTTCGCAGAATCCTCTGGTGAAATAGCCTTTTATAATGTATTTACTACACCAGGTATCTATATTTGGGGAAGTTGGGACCTTAACAGACAGCATGGGGCATCACATAAACCAGCAACCAATACTGATGCTGTTTTTCTCATAACAAGAACTTAGGAGTTAATGAACAAAAGTGGAAGTGGTTCCTCTTACAATTATATCTAATAATCCATTTGGAGAATTTTTGCTTCCCATTTCTGTAACGTTAGGCACTTCTAATTTAAAGGTCTTAATTTCCAAGGGAGGAGTTCCCAGGGCTACAAGAATGGTTCCCTGAACTGGTAATTGAGATTATTACTGGACGTTTGGGTTTCTTATTTCACTAAGTCAACCATCAGGCAAAGAGGGACTTACTCTATTTGCTGGGTGATTGATACATATTCCTAAAGTAAATATAATTGTTGTTATGTATTGAGGAAGATAATTTATATCCCTGGAATCTAGGGAATTATCTGGTGCTCCTCTTAAATTCTATGTCCTTTAGTAAAGGTAACTAGAAAACCATAGCAACCCAATAATAGCAGGACTCCCTTCAGGTGTGAAGGTTTAGGACATCACACCAGTAAAAGAACCCTAATCAGGTGAGGTGCTGGATGAGAGCAAAGGAGCACAGAATGGGTGATGGAAGGATTCAAAAATATCCACCACGATCTCCTGATCCCTTAAGAAGAAATGACTGCAACAACTATAAATATTTTCATGTGCATTTCTTCCTTCGTTTTATGTATGAGCAATGTGTGTTCATGTGGGTAAATACTGCACATATAAATCATTAGTGGTGATTGATTTTACAACTTAGTTTTTAGGTTACAAAATATCCATGAATTTCTTTAGAAGAAAATATAATGTCATGTAGAGATGAATACAGTAACCAATGGAACTGTGTCTCGTCTCTTTTTAGTGGGGGTCTTCAGTATGAGAGGGAAAAAGAATTCTTGAAGTTAGGTCAAAGCACATTGTGGTTTCTATTGTGTAGGAAATTAAACATGGAGAAAAGGAGAGTGGATGTTAGGGTTCCCATGGGTCAGTGGTGCTAGTCATCATCCTATATGCTCTCAGGCATCACCCCTTCCTCTGTGTTCTACTAGGTATGGAAGGGGCTGGAGATACCTTCTAACTACACTTCCTATACCGACTTTCCAACTGGCATCCAGTTAGGTTCTGCCATTGGAAAGGACTAGAGAGAGACTGACTGGAAGGCAGAGCAGGGGAGAGGCAACTCTCTTGTCTGGCCCCAATGGTAGAACTGAAGTGGCAACTGTGTTGACCAAGATCAAAGCAGCACATCTTCAGCATATCTAGATTTAAAGCAACAACCTCTCTAGAAGCACAGTAGTAGGTACAGACTTACGGGTTCAATTCAACAGTGTTAGTAGTTTCTGATCTCCAGGTATCAATCCTTCTTCTTTTTTGTTCTTCCATGCCTCTCTTCTCTAATTGCTTGTCCAGACCCTCTAAAAATATGTTACCAACTCCCTCCATTTATCATTGGTGATACTTTAGGTGAAATAAAAATTGACTGGATATGATTTTTAAAAGAGCCCTTTACTTTTTGAAGCTTATACTGGAACATTTATACACAAAATTATATGAATCTGCTGATTCATTTATGGCTGAATTCATTTTTAGCTGGATTCATTTATGGCTGGACACATCTCAGATTTTTCTAAAGAATAATCTAAACTGGGTTGTGATGGGGGCAAAGATAAAAAAAAGATTGGCCATGACTTCATTTAAAAAAAATTTTTTTTAGTTGTCAATGGACTTCCATTTTGTTTTATTTATATGCAGTGCTGAGAATCAAACCCAGTGCCTCATTCATGCTAAGCAAGCATTCTACCACTGAGCTATGACCCCAGCCCCTTGGCCATGACTTTATAACTGTCAAGTGATATTCACTGGGTGATAGGTACATGGGAATTCATTTTACTATTAACTCTACTTTCATATATGTTTGAATTTTTCATAATAAAATACCAACTATTATCTCTTCTCCCTAAGAAAGCATAAATCCTTCTATTTGTAATACATTGAGTGTTTTTTTATTCATGATTAGAGTCTGACCGAGACATGTCATGTCAGGGAGAATAAAGCCAACACAAAGTTCATGTGTGTGAGAGCAAGTGACAGATTGAAGGAAGTTGCACCCATTACCAAGAAATAGAGATGTACACAGAGTTCTGATAGCATTCTGTACGCTCATATCTAGCTAAATGAATTCAGCAGGTTCATTTTAGGACTTTTCAAATACTAACCTATAATTCCCTTCTGTTTACACTAGTTAGAATTGGACTCATGTCACTTGAAAACAAAAGAATGAATTCGGATTAATGAAATCCCGAATATAACAATCATCACCTGTCATTCCGACCCCCTTAAGCAACTAACCAGCCACCACTGTCGTTATCATCTCCATCAAATTTGCCATCGTGGCAATGAACATTAACACCATGACTTTTACCATCAACATCTCTAAGTTAGTCAACATTCATTGACTAGTTGCTGTGGGCACTGGATCTACACCTAGGAGCTGCAGATCAGAGATGAGCAAGAAAGAGCTCCTGCTCTCAAAGAACTCCCAACATTCTTGGGGAGGCTATATATATGTATTATACCTAGTATAATAATACACACATATTTATAAAACATAAATCCCAAAAGAACATGCTCAGTACTAGATTAGCTGAAGAAACATTGAGTTCACCTGATGCTCAGAGATGGGAGGAAGTGGGCTGAAGGAGTCAGAGAAGGCTTCTGGTGAGGACAACAGGAGGATCTGAGCTTGGAATATGCACAGAATTTACATAAGAGAAGGGCTGAGGGTGTCTAGCACAGTGGTAGAGCATTGCCTAGCATGCACATAGCCATGGGTTCTATCCCCAATACTGAAAAAATAAAAAGAGAAACTAGAGTCAGATGAACTTAGTTCAAATCCTGATTCTGTCACTGATTAACTTTGCAACTTTGGGGAAATCATTTAATTTGTCTGTGCCTCAATTTCCTAATCTAAAAAATTGGGATGACAATAGGACATCTACCTCATAGAGCTGTTGTGAGGATTAAATGGGTTAACGTATGTAAAATGCTGAGAATAGTGTCTGGCCCATAGCAAGCACCTCATATGTATTGTTATTAAGAGAGAAAGGTCTAGTACATTTTAGCCAGAAGGAATGGCCTCAACAAAGGTGCAAAGTAGGAAAGTACAAAGCTATTTAGAAACTAGAAAATAGACTTACTCAGCTGGAGCTTATTGAGGGGAACTGTCTGGCAAGAATAATATCTACAGTTTACAAATGACCAACAGAGGCAAAGAAAGCAGCTTGCCAAACACCTGGGTCTCTCTTAACATCACACAGGAAAGTGGAGGAACCTATCCAAACCCTTTCCTGGGAGCTTCAGTAGGTGGCATTCCCTGTTTTGAGCACTCACGGCCTGTCTTTGGCACTTTCAAGCTGCTCTGGACTATTTCCTTGGATACTTGTACCCAGACAAAAGCTCCTGGGGGAACTCGCAGAATAAACTCGAGGATACAGAACTTACTGTTCGGTGACAGCCATATTGGGTGGCAGGGAGGTGAGCCCATTGCCTGTGAGGAGCAGGACACGGAGGTGGGGCAGAATCCCCAGATCACAGATGGCCTCCGCAGTCAGGTGGTTGAAGGAAAGGTCCAAGAACTACCGCGTGAAGACAAAAGGTGGGGGAACAGAAGCACTGTGTGTGACATAATGTTCTTACACGAGGCGGGAGCTGGCTAAATTTATTCCCTTTCTGGAGAGCCCCGTTATCCATAGGATTAAGAGGCCTTCTGGATAATGTTCAAAGCCTACTAGAGCCAGTTCCCAACCTTTTTTCCAGCCTTAGCTGCAACTGCAGACCTGTGTATATCCTATGGTGCAGGTCAAATTGATCCCTCCCTGTTCCTTGCCCCACTCATCTCACCTACAGCTTCCGGCTTGTGCTTTTCACTCAAACCAGAAAGCCCTTCCTCCATGCACCCAGACCCCAGCCCCAGTTGGAAGCTGCCTCCTTATAATCAATCAATCAATCAATCAATCAATCAAACTTTTCCTAATTCCCCAGCTAGATGGCATCTCTTCCTCCCCTGACTTTGAGTGTTTTATCTGAACTGCTCTCAGTTATTGTCAAAGCTGGCCATCTGAAACAGCTGAATACATGTATGTGGAATAATGATACTATTATATATAGTATAATAGGGACATGTTATACTATAGACAAATAGATGAGCCACATATAATGTCTGGCACACAGTGATGGACTAGATCATAAACCCTTTGAAGTCAAGGATCAGACCACTGGATCACTGTATTCTTGTGACCTAGCGTAGGATTTGGCACAAAGTAGGTAAATATTTAAAAATTATCTGAAACGAACTGTTTTATAAGAATAAAGGCCTCAAATGGTCACCCCAGTATCAACTAGCTTCTAACTGGCCACCTGGATTCATAATATGGTTGACTGGGGTCCAGGGGCCACCCAGGAAGCTGTTTCTCTCAGCAGAGATAAAGTCTAGTAGGATAAATGACTTGTGCCCAATCTCTGTTCTCTCTCCTGAGCCTCTCAAGATACTCACTTTAGCTCTTCTATACAAGTTGGCTTCCTTCCTTCTACCCCTTTTTCTTGTGCACATCCCTGTACTGCTCCTCCACGTTAAAGCCTATGGAATGGGCTCAGTTTCAGTGTCTTAAGCAACTGGAGCACAAGCAAGGTCTTTGGTCAGTCACATCAGTGTCACATAGTTAGTCAGACATATGCATGCTGCAGATCACTGGGTTTGGTCTGACTCTGCTATAGTAATTGACTGATCGGCTCTGAAAGTCAAGGTTTAAGTCATGGTTAACTGTGTGATTTGAACAAATTACTTAACCTGGAATTCCCAGCTATAGAGTGGAAATAAGTGGTTCTTGTGTAGACTAGCCTTTAGCCTGGAGTCTGGCACATAATAAGTGCTTAATTAATGTTGGCTCTGATCATCCCTTCATTCATTAATGGTATGCTGACGGCTTTCTTCAGATCAGCCCCTGCCCTTTGGGAGTATCCAGATGGCTTGGGCAGCTAGTTATAAGTATGTCTATTAAGTAGCAATGCTGCTGGGTCAGACTCACAGGGCACAAGGAAAAAATGGTCAGATCTATCAGAGATCAGGGCAGGCATCACAGAGCAGGTGTCACCAGAGTTGTCCTCAGAGACTAGTAGGTATTTACCATATTGTTAAGGGCAAAAAAGACATTCGGGTTGGAAAGCAGCATAAAACAGGAGGCCGCCTGGCTTGCTCTGAGAGCTGCAGTAGTTCAGGTATGACTGGAGCTCCCTGGATGAGACAGGGCTTGATGAGGCATGGGAAGCACCAAGCACCAAAGGAGTGCTGAGTTCATGCTGTCACCAGCAAATTGAGGGTTTGAAGGTTCACACGAGGCTGATCCCACTTGGCTGAAGCAGGGAGAAGAGGAAGGCCTGGAAAGCTGGCTCAAATAAGCCCAGGTGAAAGTGGGGGAATTTCTCTCCCTCATACTCCTATCTGAAGTCATCAAGACCTGTGGATTTTATCAACCTCCTTAAGATCTCTCACACTGTCCCCTCTAATTCTTCACAGAGCAGCCAGAATGGTTTTCCTAAAATACAGTTCTAACCATTTCCTCAGCCTAAAACTCTTCAATGACCCATAAGATCTTAGCTCCTTAGCAAGGTTTCCAGTGTTTTCCGCAGTCTCTCTTCTGCCACCTCTCCAGGAGCTTCTCTCACTCCACTCCACTGTGTCTCACTCTCCATTATAACCATGCTGAGCTGTCCCAGCAGTATTCCAGGTCAGGTGAGCCAAATCCAGCCTGATGCCTATTTGTATGGCCTGTGAGCTAAGAATGATTTTTACATTTAAAAAATTAAAATAAAGGAAGAACAGTGTGTTACATGTAGAAATTATGTGAAATTCAAATTTTAGCATCATAAATAAAGTTTTATTGGAAGATGGCCATGCTCCTTTGTCTACATATCATCTATGATTGCTTTCCTTCTACAACAGCAGAGCCAACTAGTTATGACAGATATGACCAGGTATGCTTAGTTATGACCACATGGACCACAAAGCCTAAAGTATTTTCTATCTCCTACAAAAAAAGGTTTGTGGACTCCTGTTCTAGTCACTTTGGCTATTTAATGTTGGATCCAAATTTGCTTTCCATGGAATTAAGGGCAGTTAAAAGAAATGAACAGTTTTAGAATCACAGGTCATGGAATTTCAGAGCTGATCCAGAATTTAAACAGGGGAAAACTTAAGTTCCTGAGAATGTAAGTTATTTGGCCAAGGAGGTATGGCAAAGTCCTGGCAGAACCAACTAGAACCAAGGTCTTCTCACTCCTAGGGGAGGGATTCAGTTGCACTATTTTCGGATATGTCAGCAGAGAATCAAATCATGGTGAAGTTGAGTTGTTCTAAATTAACTCCTGAAGAATTCTACTGTGGGCTTTTCCTCCTGGGGCAGCCTTTCTGACAAACAAGGACAGAAGATTCCTAATCTGGCTACTATATCTGCTGAGTCACATCAAGTTTTATTACACATCAAAGTATTCATTACTGTGAGCTGCAAATTCAGGATATATGACAGGTTTATCCTTTTTTCTTGGGGAGCCCTTGCAAATCATACAGAGATGAAAACAAAGGACTGGTCTGGAGATTTCCTTTTCTCATTTGTTTTCTATATCCTACTTTGGTCTGTTCTCTCATAAATAAAGTCCCTCGGTTAAGGCTGAATGTGCTAACTAATCATTGGATGCTATCAAACTATAAAGTAGGTTATCCACAAACTCAACCATGAGCAACTACTAGATCCTAAACTAGTCAGTTGTGGAGTTTGAGCTGTGGTCGTGTCCCCAGCGCTGGCCAATGGCACTGGAAACAAGGGTTTGGAATGGTGGGGTGAAATGCCTTGCATAATAACCATCACATAAGCGCTCAGTGTCTATTCTCTGAAAAAGTAAAAGAAAAAATAAATGGAAGGTCTTAAGAGTCTCCCCGCCCCAACTGGGCCTAAGGTCCTGGAAATAGCTTCCTGTATCTCTAGAGCATCTAGGACCCATTTCCCACTCTACACTAAAATATACCATGAATTTTTTTTTTAACATAGCATCACACTGTATCAATTGTTGTAAATTTACTTTCTCTTCATTTTATTGAACTTACAGAGCTCAGTTTCCTGGACAAGTCTGAGGGCCACTCCTGTCTCATGAAACAGAGTAAATCACTGCTATCTTAAATGTGTCTTGAAATCATGAGAAGAAGTTACCACTACATTCAACATAGCATTCTTTAAAAATGCAGCCAGGCATGGTGGCACACGCCTGTAATCGTAGCTATTTGGGAGGCTAATTGCAAGTTTCAGACCAGTCTCAGCAACTTACTGAAACTCTGTCTCAAAATAAAACAACAAAAATGGGCTAGGAATGTAACTCAGTGGTTAAAATTCAACTTAGGAGAAAGACCATTCCAAGATATTAGAACTTTTTAAAAACTCTGGCATACAAAGGCCACTGAATCTGAAAAAAGTCAGTCTTGTGAAAGGTCCTTCTCTCTGATAAGACCAAGGTAAGTGAGGTTTGTGTGAATGATTGACCCTTGATGTTTGCAGGTTAAATCATTGAAGTTACCAATTCTTGAGGTCAACCCTAAGCTCATGACATGCAGGTAGTTTGCGCAGGTGTGAATTGGAAATGCTT
The DNA here is from genome assembly GCF_902686445.1 of Sciurus carolinensis. Taxonomy (NCBI): domain Eukaryota; kingdom Metazoa; phylum Chordata; class Mammalia; order Rodentia; family Sciuridae; genus Sciurus; species Sciurus carolinensis. The sequence goes on from NC_062223.1 coordinate 77,380,388, forward strand.
TACTATGAGGTCAGCATGTGGGGAAGAGGTCATTAATCGGGGAGAATGAGTCTGGTCAGGTGCCCAGCCCCCTGGCTCCACTTGCTTTGCTCTTTATTCTCCACATGTACAGTAACTAAAAGGTAGTGACAAAAGTTGTAGTCCTTCATGAAAAGTGGTCCTCAAGTTTTTGTGAAAGTTGAAAAGTAATTAACCTGAAGTATGATGGCATGCATGGAAAACGTCTTAATTTAAATTTAGGAAAAAAACCCACCAAGAATGGAAACAAAATTTTCTTTATTTTCAATCTTAGGTTTATAGTTGCAGATGTGCATATATCTAGAGTTTGCTATAGAACTCACATCCTTATCTCCGGGCGTATGGACCAGGCCGACAGACTGCTCTACACCAGCCTGCTATGACTGATCCAACTCACTCAGCCCAAGATGGGTCTTTGACATCAGTCCCTAACATCACTAATAAGTTGCACCTAGTTTTTAACTGCTATGGATCTTTAACTCTCACTAGATCTACCCTCAAACTCCCCCTCCTATGATACTCTGTTTAAATACACTTTACTACATGGACTCTCTTGAACATAAATGACCCTTGGCATTTATTTTCTAGGACCACACACCAATGGCCGTAGGTGTCATTCATCCTCCACACCGCTGCCACCACCACCATCACCACCGCTATCATTACCATCATTACCACACTCCCAGCCCCACCATCACCACCATCCTCCCTGGAGGCCAGCCAGGAAGCAAAGGCCTGCTGTAAAGGTCCAAAGAACCCCTTCTAAAAAGTTGTAACCAGTAGAGAACCCTATATTCATACCTTACAGGGAGACAGGTGGGCACCAAAAGCTCCCTACCTCCAACTTACTTCTAATAACTTAAAGTCTCCATATTTCACGTAGACTCTCTTGATGCCATTAAATGCGAGCTCCAGTTCCTTTAAGGCTGGAAATGTGTGAAATGCCTCTACACGGGGAAGAGAAAGAGAGAATCTGCAGCTTGTAAAGGACTTTGAGAGAAAAGCATCAGTAATGACCATTCACTGGGTTCCCCCTGGGTCAGGTCAAGCATGGTGGAAGGTGCTTTATAAATATAGCCTCTAAATCTCTAACAACCCTCAAAAATAGGGAGTACTACTTTCATCCTATGACTGAGGAAATGGAGACTCAGACAGGAGGAACAATTTTCTAGAAATGGGATTGCTGATAAGTAGAAGAACCAAGAATTGAATCTAAGTCTATCCAACTGCAAAATCCATTTAAAATTATTTTTATTTACCTATTTTTATAGTGCTGAGGATCAAGCCCATTTCTATTATTTGATTACAGAAGCTAAACATTTCCACTTGAAGTAGTCATACATCACACACACAAAAAATGTTCCCTTTAATCCCAACACCCAGAGATAATGATTAAAAGTTTCATGTATAATATACCACACTTCTTCTCATGTGTATATTAAAATATACATACTCTTTACAAAAAATAGAATTACACCACATTGTATTCTGATGTTTTTCCCTCTAATAGTATGATTATTCCATGTTAATATATATGGATCTACCTAACATCTTAATATTTTCCATAATTCCCCTATTGATAGGCTTTAGGCTATGTGGTTAAAAGGTAATTAAGCATTTCACCCTCTGCATGAGAACTGGACCTTGCATTAATTTTCTAGTCCTGTTTCTCTGGTAACATGAAATAAACGCTATGGTAACTGTTACTAGGCAATAATGTTCACGGTGAAAATGCCTCCAGATTGGTAAATTGCATCTGGAGCAGGAGAGACTATAAATAAACTATAAATACCTGAAGAAGATGCTTCCCTGTATATGGTGACTACTGTGTTTGGACATGTCCTTTGTGGGAAGTCTAGCTATGCCTATAGAGTATCACAAGGAATATTAACTCCTGTGGGCAATAAGCTAGCTTTTGCTTTTGCTTTCTCTCTCTCTCTCTCTCTCTCTCTCTCTCTCTCTCTCTCTCTCTCTCTCTCTCCTTCCCTCCCTCCCTCCCTCCTTCCTCCACTGGGAATTAAACCCTGGGAAGCTCTACCACTGAGGTACATCTCCAGCCCTTTTTATTTATTTATTTTGAGACAGGATCTCATGAAGTTTCCCAGGCTGGCCTTCAACTTGGGATCCTCCTGTCTCAGCCTCCTGTGTAGGTGGGATTACAGGTGTGTGCCACTGCACCCAGGGGTAATAGGCTTCTAAGCCAGGAAGGCTCCTGCATCTACCAGATGAGTGTCATTGTCTTATACCTGAAGTGACACCAGGGGCAGGCCTCAAAGAATGACTCAGGGATGGCCGTGTGGACTGCTACATGGATGGTAACAAGGATTCCAGAGAAGAGAACTCCTGATGCTGCGCTATTGACAACTATGTAGAATTATTTTGAGCCTTCTAAGTGAGCCTGGTGTCCAGTGTGGCCTATAATAGGCTTATGAGTCAGAGTGTAAAGTAAGGTCTGATAAATAAATGACTACTCTGTGGGTATTTCAGGGTGTTTTCAATGAACTTCCTTGCATGAGAGTGTTTCTACAGAATAAATTCCTGGAACTGAACTATTAAAGCAATGACTATTTAAAATTTTGAGTGATACTGGAAGACTACCTCCAGGATGTCTGAGCAATTTATTATATTTCTACCAGTTGAATATACAAGCATTCACTTCCTTACCAACACGGGTTGTGAGTCCTTTTCATTTTTGCCAATATTTGATAGACAGAAAATAGCACCTTGGGGTTGTTTTGATTATCAGTGAGGCTGAGCATCTTTGCACACGCCTGTTGGCCTTTTCCTGTCAAGCCCATACTTAGTATGTCAAGATACCACAGTCTCCTCAAGGCCAGGGGTATCATTAGGTGCTTCTTATAAACACTCCTAAACTCAATGTGACAAAACTGACTCATCCCATGTCCCCCTAACCTGCCTCCCCCAAGTATGCTATCTCAGTGACTATCCCCTTGATCCCTCCTTCCCCTTACACTCCCACCACCTGATTTCTGCCTCCTCCTGAGTCATTCTCTTTCAATTCCCTTCACTCTTCTTGCCATAGCCTCACTCAGGTCTCACCTCTCAGGTTCCTGGCCTTTGCCGCCTTCTCTTATAGTCTACCCTCCTGATGGCCACCACTGAGCTTCTCTATTTAAAAGTCTTCCAAGACCATCTTTCACCTACTAGATTAAGTCCAAATCATTCAAGGCTCTTGAGGATGGAGTCCCTGCCACCTTTGTAAGTCCTCTAATTCCTAAGTCACTCCTATCTTTCTTTCTTTTCTTTCTTTCTTTCCTTCTTCCTCTCCTCTCCTCTCCTATCCTCTCCTCTCCTTTCCTTTCCTTTCTTTTGGGTGTGTGTGTTTTTTTAGTTCAGGTTCATGTAGCCCTAATTCATTCTTCCTCTTCTCAGAAGTTCCTCCTAACTCTCCAGCCTGGGTCAAGTCCCACTCATACGCTTGTATGGCATTTACTGACTCCCTCTATCCTTGCTTATACTGTATCCTGCTCTGGCTGTGTTTAAGCCCATCTCTCCCACCAAACCACAAGTTCATTGGAGCAGAAACTTGCTCCCTTCTAAAGGAGGGAGCTCCCTTCTAAAGGCCAAGCACTCACCAGCAGGGGTCACTGTGGATTTGCTAAATAACTAAGAAGGCTTTCTGTTCCTCTAGGAGCACTTACAGGCTGAAACATCTATCTCATCTCAGTCTGCAAGGTAGCCTGCAAAGGGAGGAAGAAGGGAATTATCCCCATTTACAGGGAGAGAGAGAGGCAGCAGCTCACAGAGAAATGTACCAACACAGGGCTGCAGTCAACGTCTGTGTGCTCTTCCCACACCCAGAATGTTGCATTCCACAAAACAGATGAGTGGCCAATCGTGGATGGATGGACACAAATCTTAACACAAGTGACTGACTGTGCTGGCCAGGAGGTAGGATACAGTTTTCAAGAAGAAAGAACTCACCTAGAGGGAGCAGGTTTTCTGAGGCATTGATATAAATCACGGAATGGAAGTGCTTGAAGTCCTTTTCCTTCACCTGTGGGAAGACGTTTCAGGAGAAACACCACATTAGTTCCTTATAGAGAAACCCTGTTGAAGCTTCAGAGCAGCTGCCAGAAGGAACAAAGACCTAAAGGGATAAGAGACATCCTTAGCACAAGCGCAGCCATGTGTTAAGGGCTGTAAGGGCTTTTTTGCTACTCTTTTTCTATTTTGAAATATTTCATATGTACAGAAAAGCATAGTGACTGATACTCCAAAGACCCATGGAAACTTTATCTAGTTTTTTTTTACTTTACAATTTTTTTTATTTTAATTTCCTTTTATTGTAAACAAATGGGATACATGTTGTTTCTGTTTGTACATGGAATAACAGCATACCATTTGTGTAGTCATACATTTACATAGGGTAATGATGTTTGATTCATTCTGTTATTTTTTCCTTCCCCCCCACCCCTCCCACCCCTCTTTTCCCTCTATACAGTCCCTCCTTCCTTCCTCCATTCTTGCCCCCCTCCCACCCCCCATTATGTGTCATCATCCGCTTATCAGTGAGATCATTTGCCTTTTGGATTTTTGAGATTGGCTTATCTCACTTAGCATGATAGTCTCCAATTTCATCCATATGCCTGCAAATGCCATAATTTTATTATTCTTTATAGCTGAGTAATATTCCATTGTATATATATACCACAGTTTCTTTCTTTTTTTTTTTTACTATTTATTTATTTATTTTGGCATGGGGGATCAAACTGAGTACTTTAAGCATGATAAGGATGTACTACCACTGTATACTCCCAGCCCAAGATTACTTTTTTTTTATTGTAAACAAATGGGATACATGTTGTTTTTCTGTTTGTACATGGAGTCAAGGCATACCATTTGTGTAATCATAAATTTACATAGGGTAATGTTGTTTGATTCATTCTGTTATTCTTTTCCCTTCCCCCCACCCCTCCCACCCCTCTTTTCTCTCTATACAGTCCTTCCTTCCTCCATTCTTACCACCTTCCTTAACCCTAACCCTATACCTAACCCTAATCCTAACGCTAACCCCTCCCACCCCCCATTATATGTCCTCATCCGCTTTATCAGCGAGATCATTTGTCCTTTAGTTTTTTGAGATTGGCTTATCTCACTTAACATGATATTCTCCAATTTCATCCATTTGCCTGCAAATGCCATAATTTTATCATTATTTATGGTGGAGTAATATTCCATTGTGTATATATATATGCCACAGTTTCTTTATCCATTCATCAATTGAAGGACATCTAGGTTGGTTCCACAGTCTGGCTATTGTGAATTGAGCAGCTATGAACATTGATGTGGCTGTATCTCTGTAGTATGCTGATTTTAAGTCCTTTGGGTATAGGCCAAGGAGTGGGATAGCTGGGTCAAATGGTGGGTCCATTCCAAGTTTTCTAAGGAATCTCCACACTGCTTTCCAGAGTGGCTGCACTAATTTGCAGCCCCACCAGCAATGTACGAGTGTATCTTTTTCCCCACATCCTCTCCAACACCTATTGTTGCTTGTATTCTTGATAATCGCCATTCTAATTGGGGTGAGATGGAATCTTAGTGTAGTTTTGATTTGCATTTCTCTTATTACTAAAGATGGGGAACATTTTTTCATATGTTTGTTGATTGCTTGTAGATCTTCTGTGAAGCGTCTGTTCATAACCTTAGCCCATTTGTTGATTGGGTTATTTGTATTCTTCATGTAGAGTTTTTTGAGTTCTTTATATATTCTGGAAATTAGTGCTCTATCTGAAGTATGAGTGGCAAAGATATTCTCCCACTCTGTAGGCTCTCTCTTCACATTGCTGATAGTTTCCTTTGCTAAGAGAAGGCTATTTAGTTTGAATCTACCCCAGTTGTTGATTCTTGCTTTTATTTCTTGTGCTATGGGAGTCCTGTTAAGGAAGTCTGATCCTAAGCCAGCAAGGTGAAGATTTGGACCTACTTTTTCTTCTATAAGATGCAAGGTTTCTGGTCTGATTCCGAGGTCCTTGATCCATTGTGAGTTTGTTTTTGTGCAGGGTGAGAGATAGGGATTTAGTTTCATTCTGTTGCATATGGATTTCTAGTTTTCCCAGCACCATTTGTTGAAGAGGCTATCTTTTCTCCATTGCATATTTTTGGCACCTTTGTCTAGTATGAGAAAATTGTATTTATTTGGGTTTGTGTCCATGTCCTCTATTCTGTACCATTGATCTACCTGTCTATTTTGGTACCAATACCATGCCATTTTGTTACTATTGCTTTGTAGTATAGTTGAAGTTCTGGTATTGTGATACCCCCTGCTTCGCTCTTTCTGCTAAGGATTGCTTTAGCTATTCTGGGTTTCTTATTCTTCCAGATGAATTTCATAATTGCTTGCTCTATTTCTGTAAGGTATGTCATTGGGATTTTAATTGGAATTGCATTGAATCTGTATAGCACTTTTGGTAGTATGGCCATTTTGACAATATTAATTCTTCCTATCCAAGAACATGGGAGATCTTTCCATCTTCTAAGGTCTTCCTCAATTTCTTTCTTCAATGTTTTGTAGTTTTCATTGTAGAGATCCTTTACCTCTTTGGTTAGATTGATTCCCAAGAATTTTATTTTTTTTTTTTGAGGCTATTGTAAATGGAGTTGTTTTCCTCATTTCCCTTTCAGCTGTTTTGTCGCTTGCGTATAAAAATGCTTTAGATTTATGCGTGTTGATTTTATAGCCTGCTATTTTGCTGAATTCATTGATGAGGTCTAGAAGTTTTCTGGAGGAGTTTTTTGGATCCTCTAAATATAGAATCATGTCATCAGCAAATATTTATCTAGTTTTAATAAGCATGAATATTTTGCTTGGAATTTCTTTAAAGATAGAAACCATTACAGAGGGTTGACCGCCACCATCACAACCTCCCTCCAAGTTTCCCTCACCAGTCCCATAATAGCTCTCTTGAATTGATGATCATTACTCCCAATCTTGTTGTATTATGTACACATACCCAAACATGTGTGTATAGTCATAAACCATATATCGTGCTCTTTTTGTGTTTTAAAACTTTATATTCAGTTCAATCATATGCCTTCTCACTCACTGCTGTTTTTGAGATTTACTTGTGTTGATACATGTGGCTCTTTCGAGATTATTTGTATTGACTCATACAGCCCTAGTTCATCCATCTGAATTCTTGAATAGTATCCCATTATTTGAGTATATTAAAAGTTATCCTTTCCCAGTAGATGCACATTTAATGTATTTCCAATTTTTCATTATTACAAGATGCAATGTACATTCTTATTTCTCTAAGGACATACTCATATCAGATTGCAGGCTCTTGTGATGGAAATTAAAATTCTACAGCAAACTCAAAACCAGATTCATAAGGTAAGTTTCTTTAATTCACATCAAATAAGACAATGACAATACTGAATTGATAGCAAAAGTTTGTTTCTGAGTACTGTTTTCACTCATTGAGTCCTTACTGGCCCTCTCTGCCCTCCTTCTACGTGACCATATTTTCAGTTCCCAGGGAATCTGGAGGCATAACAAACAAAACTAGAACAGCCAGTTCTACCTCAGATCCGGCTCACCACAACATCTTTGCTGCTGGCCTCACCTGGGAGAACTTCAGGCCACTCACGTTGATGCTGCACAGGTCTGATGGTTTCTTCACATGGTGGTGCTTCAGCTGGGACACAGGACATAGAGTCAGGTCTTGAGGTCACAACAAAATGTAATTAGTTAAGCTATTTTTATTCTGTGTTGTTTTATCAGGCAATCTCATAATCTGTCATAATTCACTTCTTAGTTTGTTCATTCATTATTTATTTACCCATTCACTCACCAAATATTTACTGAGCACTACTTTGGGTCAGGCCCTATGCTAAATATATTAACAAACTTTCTTATAATCCTAACCAAATCCTTTAACATAAGTAGTATTACCTTCCTTTTTAAATGAGGTTAACAGAAGTAAAGTGTCTTACCTAAGGTCCTACAGCTACTAATTGATAGACCTATAGTTTGAATCCAAATCTGTAATCATTAAACTCTATGCTATTGCCTATCACATCACACTACCTAATTAAAAAGTTAGAAGTAAATGTCAAATTTGGAGCTTCTATGTGTGTTTAATGGAACCTCATTTCTTTGTTCTGTTAATTATAATATCTGCTTATTATACTTAGGCTCTGAACTAGGTATTGGGAAGATAATGGAGAAAAAGCAGAAACAGTCCATGACTTCAGGGAGCTTATAATCTCCCTGGAAGCCAAGCAGCAAGCAAGCATTTATTAATGTGACAAATATTTTAAAGGAAAAATTCAAAATCCTCTGGGAGACAGTAACAGAAGGTCCTAACTTCAGTCTGAAAATGAGGAAATATTTACTTGAGAAAGTAAAACTCAGCTAAGACTTAAAAGCTGCATAGGAGTCAGTTCCAGGAGAGTGGGTGGCGAGGATTGGGAAGGCTACCCAGGCAGGAATAGGTGAAGAGCTTTTGAGAGGATGAGAAAACCACAACAAGGTTAGAGAGGCAGTCCTTAGATCATGTGGGTCCATGTTGGCTCTGTAAAGGAGTGTGGGTTTTATTCCACAACCAATAGAAAGCTACCAGAGATTTTTTTTGGGGGGTGGGGCAGAGACTGATAGTAGTTTTATAAAAATTGGTAAGTCTGATAACACATTGAGAGACACATTTAATGTATTTCCAATTTTTCAGGACAGGAAAGATCACTGTAGCAGCCATTGTTACCTTCCCAGTAACCACTTCTATATTCCTTCCTTGTTAAAAACACCAGTGTTATTCACATTTCTCCAAGGGGATGTGTTCTTAAGCCCCTGCAGCAAGGGATAAGGTTTGATCTGTCTAAGTCAATCATAGAGGTCTCATTCCTCAAACCAATTATTGTGATATAGGTCTGGCCAATCAGACACTGGCTGCTAAGGGTAGGGATGGGTAACCAGAAAATACTTCTAAAAACAGACCTAAGACAATGACCATCCCTTCTCTACTCTGAATGTTATCCTCTATATGTGATGACTGGAATTGCTGCAGCCATCTTGGAACCATGAAGTCAATCAGCCCAAAGGACATATCAATATGCCGAGAATGGCAGAGCAGAAAGATGGAAGGAATCTGATTCTTGGAAGATGTTATAAAACCAGTAAATTAGTCTACCCTAAACAATGTCTCTGGCTTATTTATATGTGAAATAAAAGCATCCCAATTGGTTCAAACCAGTTAGGCAGTTACTAGATTATTCTAATAATAGATGATGGTGGCCAAGTTAATGATAATTATAGTAGATGAAAAGAAGACAGACTGATAACTCCTTAATAAGTACCAGGACTTGGATAGTGAAGGAGAGGCCAGTATAAAGTGTAACCATAGGTTACTGGCTTGGTAACTGAGTAGATAGTAGTGCCAACATAGAGACCATACAGTAAACACTGGAAAAAGCTATGTCTTAGGACGTGGAGTAGGAAAATTGTGCAGTAGTTCAATATGAGCTGCCAGTGAAAAACTCAAGTGAAACTATCCAACAGGTTGAGGAATATTTCATTACTTTAAAAAACATCCATGTTGCTCCTGCCACCCAAAGTGGCAACACAGGTAACAAGCTATACTGATTATATACGGGAATTAGCATGTATAGTCATCCCTCAGTATGTGCTACAGATTGGTTCCAAGACCTCCCTTGGATACCCAAACATAAGGATGCTGAAGTCCCTTATATAAAATGGTACAATATTCATATATAACATACGCATATCCTCCTGCATACTTGAAACCATCTTTAGATCACTTATAATATCTAGTACAATGTAAATAATATAATAGTTGATATCGTATTTTTTTAGGGAATAATGATAAAGAAAAAGTCTGCATATGTTCTGTAGAGACAAAATTTTTGTTTTTGTTTTTTTAATCTGTGGTTGTTTGAATCTGTGAATGTGGAAACTATTAACATGCAGGGCCAACTGTACTTGGAAATGAGGGGGGAAAAGATCACTATGGAAAGTGTTTGTCCCTCCTCAGTACTGCTGTTTCAGTCCTCCTCATTCTTAGTGAGAAACGAAAATAATGAAACAAATTCCACAGGTTCTGCAAAGAGCTTGTACTTGAAGTGAGACAAAACCAACAAAGTTCTCTTTCAATCTCTGATCTATGCAGACACCCATCTCTTGGGAACCATAAGCAGAAAGAAGCTCCCAGAGAGTTCGTCTGAGAAAGCCGTGAGTGTTGGAGTGGTCATTAATATTGATTTACAAAACATGTCTTTCTTTGTAAATCCACTGAGGCATTGCAGAAAGCAGATGTGAAATTACCTGGCTGGTCTCCCACACAGCCTCTCCAGCTGTCTTCATAAAGTCTGGCTCAGGCTTCAAGTAATACCTAGGCAGCTCTTAGCCTTCAGCAAGGCATGAAAGCCAAAGACAATGACTGGGAAAGGAGGACTTCCCCAATCCCACTTGGTCCTGATGAAATCACTGCATGGCAGAACAGAATAAGAATCTTTCCAGCCTCTTAGGTGCTGGAATGGGATTCACAGTGGACGCTTTCCCCCTGAACTACCCCTTTGCCTCTCCAACTCCAACAAGAGTTTTTACTTTAGAGTCTATAGGCCAGTGTTCTATTCTTGGCACAGGCACTTCCTGGCCATGGGACCTCAGCAATAGCAATTTACCTCTTGGGGCCTTAGTTTTCTCATCTGCTCAATGGCAAAAATAATAGGAATGACAATACTGTGTCTATCTCAGAGGAGGACAAAAAGCAGGCTTCACATCTAAAGAAAGTTTTGGGTCCCTTCATCATTCAGGCTGTATTTGCCAACACTACTCTCATAGTTTGGAGTAGGTTGGGGGTAACTGTACCAGGGCAGGGCAACTTCCTTGTCCCCAGCAGCACGAGAGCAGAGCAATACAAGTCCTTGTCCCTCCACCCTCTTCCTCAGCTGATGCTGCCAGCCACTCCAGGATGTGTGTACTCTCACCAGAAAAGCCCGATCCAGGATATGTCCAGGAGCATCCCCTTGATTTTCCCGCTGAATCCTTTTCTTCCCCACAACATCAAAAGAAACCTTCTTCTGGTTTTCCCGACCTTCAGTGGGTGCCTCAACAATACCCTTGGGTTTATTCTTGAGGTTACCTTTCCGAGCCACTAACCAGTGTCCTAGTCCTGTTGGAAAGATCAGAACAGTGAGAAGGGGTAAACTCCAAAGCTATGAGTGCAATTACAAGATAGTTATCTATAACACTAAAAGAAAAATTAGCTCCTGATCACCTAATATGCACCAGACACTGCACTGCTGCTGGGTAGGGGTGTCTACACATCTATCTCATTTAATTGTCACCCAAGCCCAGTGAAGGACATATTACTGTCCCTAGTTCACAGATGGAAGAGCTTAGACTAAAAGAGGTAAAATAATCAACTTAACTCTTTACATAATGTGTCTTATCTCTAAATTCTATTGTTTCTTTGACACCCAAGATCAAGTATTTGCTGTTGTTTGAAGTCTTCCCTGATCCCCTCTCAGTAAACCAGATCACCCTTTACTGTGCCAGTTACTCCCCCATTGTCATCTCTTAGGTAAAACCAATGTGTGACCTCAATGGGCTCCATCTTCCCAGACCTTCACGTTTATAGGGGAAAGATTGTGTAAGGAACTCAAAATAGGAAAATGATAGGACAGTTGGCATTTAAAACAAACAAGCAAGCAAATAATAAATGTTCATTGTCAAAAGAACTGGAAAATTTATGCAAGTAAAAAGAAGAATATGAAATTTACTGGTAAGTCTACCTACTAGAAATTGATGATGATATTCTGAAATCTGTTTTCTCTTACATTAGCAGTTGATTTACTGATGGCCTTCACTGAAATCTATAATTGTTTTATTTGCTGCTTATTAGTATCCATCTCTCCCTCTAGAGTGGAAGCTCTATAAGAGCAGGGAGTTAATCTGATTCCTTCATCTCAGTATTCCTGAGGCCTACATAGAATTTACCACATTGTGATTGTTGCCGAATGAATGACTTAATGAACTCTGAGAAACAGCATCTGTCCAACACAATAGTCTATTCAGACCTTTTCTGAACATCTACATTATTTTGGAAGCTGGAGTTAAGCAAATGAATAAAATAGAAGCCCTGACCCCCAAAAGCTCAATAATATATTTGGTGCTGTGGAAGCCCAGCACATAAGCAGGATCTAGTAAATTGAAAGGAGTTCACTAATGGAGATTAAAAACCAGGCAGTCTAGGCAGAGGTAAGAGTCTAAGAAATAGAGGTATGAAAGATCAAAATAGCATGGCTATGGGAAAGAGTGTGGTGCCTCTAACACCAGCTCTTTTCTGAAGCAGCCCCTACCTTGCCTCAGGGGCTCCCTCCTCGACCTGATCACTGTTGCCAGTGATCACTACTGCTTCTTATGTAAGCCACTTCCCATTTCCACTCTGTGCCTGACAGTCTAGGTAGCCTGCTTCACAAGTTGCCCCCATCTGAGGCATGGACTTTGATTCTCCCTTATCCTATCCTCATATCCTTGACTCCTGCAGACTTCTGTCTAGGTTGGTATCAAAATTCTCAACATGGTCAAGGGAAAAGGCCCAAAATGTGTCAGGAAATCAACATGAGGAAAAAGAAATGAGGCTGGAGAGGTTAGCAGAGTCATGAAAAATACCCTAAGCCAGGTAAAAGGTTGTAATAGAGTAGGCTTCTAGCAGAAAGGGGATACAGAGTGATGGTTTTTTTTGTTTGTTTGTTCCTCTGTAATTTTTCATTTTGAGATCATCTTAGACTACCAGAAAAGTTTTAAAAATAGTACAGTGTTCCCTTGCAGCCTTTACCCAGCTTCCCTAATGTTCACATCTTATGTAACCATAACAAAATTACTGAAACCAAGTGCTATTATTTTGATATGAGATGTCCCCCCAAAGTTTCTGTGTTTCTGAAGGAACATTCAGAGGTGAAATGGCTGGACTGTGAGCTGTAACCTAATCAGTACACGTTAGTTTGAAGGGACTGGTGGTAACTGGAGGCAGGTAGAGTGTGGTTGAAGGAGGTAGGTTACTGGGGGCATGCACTGGAAGGGTACCTCTTTCTCTGTGGCTCCGTCCCCACCCTTCTCTGCCTCCTGTCTCTGCTATGAGCTGAGCAGCTTTCCTCCACTGCTGCTCTTCTCTCATGATGTTCTGCTGCCCCTTGGATCCAGACCAATGGAATCAGTCACCTATGGAATGAGACCTCTGATACCATAAGCCAAAATAAACATTTCCTCTACTAAGTTGTAAGGTCAGGTATTTTGGTCACAGCAATGCAAAAGTGACTCAAACAGAAATTGATTCTGAGAAGTGGGGTCATTACTAAGACTAACATGACCATGTGGTTCAGAAGCCTTTGGAAATGGTTTGTGGGAGGAATTTGGAAATGCAAGCTGAAAAAGTCTTAGTACATCGTAGGCAGAGCTTAATCGACGATTCTCATGGCAGTACAGAAGACCAAATGCCAACAGGAATGCAGACTATACTTATGAAGTTTCAGAGGGAAATGAGAATTCTATTGGGAATTGGCCTGGAGGCCATTTGTATTATATTCTGGCAAAGAACTTGTCTACATTTTACCCATGTTATGAGACTGAGGGAAACTAAATTTAAAAGTGATGGACTAATTAATCTGGTAGAGGAAATTTCAAGGCAGCGCAGCATTCAGTCAGTGGCATGAATATTGCTATTGGCTTTTAAACAGGTGTACCTGTGAGAAATAGGAGCAGAAAACAGAAGTAAAGGATTTTAAAACTTACAATTTGACTAGAAAAGTGCATGTAAAGCTTGGGTCAAGGAAGGCACTAAAGAAGTGCTAAGTACTTGACATAGAGACACTAGAAAAAAATCCCAGGGATTTGCAAGACCAGGGTCCAATGCAGGATCTCACATTGCATTTGGTTGTCATGGCTCCTTAGTCTGCTATTCATGACAGTTCCCCCATCTTTCTTTTTCCTGTGTAATCTTGACACTTATGAAGAGTACTTGTCAAATATTTTGTAAAATGTCTCTCAATGTGTACTTGTTTGATGTTTTTTTCCCCCAAGATTAGATTAAGGCTTTGCACTTGGCAAAGGTACCACAGAAGCAAAGTTGTGCCTTTCTCAGAGCATCATTTCAGGGAGTTCATAAGGTCACCATACCCTATTTCTGGTATGTTAATTTTGATCACTCAGTTAAAATGATCTCTGCTGTGTCTCTCTACTGAGAAGTTACTATCTTTCCCTTCAAAATTAATAAATGTATGTTCAGATTATTCAAATGTCCTGTTTCTCATTATACTTACTCTATCAACTGTGACAGTTATGTGTCAGCTAAACTAGGGCATAATACACAGTTATTCAGTCAAACACCAATCTAGGGATTGCTGGGATGATTGTTTGTAGATGTGACTAATACCTAAAATCAGTTAATGTTTAGTAAGAGACCATACTTGACAGTGGAGGTGGCCATCACTCAATCAGCTGAAAGATCCTAAGAGCAAAAACTGAGGCTTTTCCTCCAGGTTTTCCTGCAAACACGTAAGTCAATTCCTGGGGGAAAAACTGTCTGTCTATCCATCTATCTACCTCCTACTAATCCTGGTTCTCTGAGAACTCTGATACAACATACACAGATGGTTCTCACCTGCAAAAATTACTGTGATGTTTGAACAATGATTTCCTATTTCCTTCATTCATTCTACATTTATTCTGCTGTAAGGAAGGGCTGTTCCGTCTCCCCCATTTATTTACTCAAATATTTATTTGTATCAGTATGGACTCATGAATATTTATTTATTCTGTGGTTTAATCCACACTCCTACCATTGTTTATGTCATTGCTCAGACTGTTCCACCTTTGGCCATAAGCTCTGTTGCTTGGTTCCTATGTCCTTTCAACCTGCTCCTATCATTCTTCTCAGCACTTCTTTATTTTCTGGCACCACAAGCTGTTGCAGGCTCCACTTGTATTTTTTCCTGCCCCAGCCCTTCAAACATCGATTTTTCTTAGGAGCCCTTGTTCCTTTCAATGCAGACAGTATTTAGAAACCAAGGTCTAGGTAACAGTTATGTTCTTCACTACCGAGGTATTGTTACTCTCAGCGGACAAACATATCTATACAACACACAGAGATATATGCCTATATTTATTTCTGTATCTCTCCATCTGTGATGTGTGTGTTGGCGGGGAGGGACAGACAGACCATGAATTCATACTGATAGATCCACTGGAGGGTTGGGTCAGGGAAGTTCCCTATGTGAAAAGTAAAATAGTCAAGAGAAATGGGGAGAACAGACTGAAGAAGAAAGTTCTTCCAACATTCTGTGTAAGTAGTTTCCCCTTGTCTGAGGTTTCTATGGTTTCAGTTACTGGCAATCAATAGCAGTCTGAAAATATTATATAGAAAATTCCAGAAATAAATAATTCACAACTCTTAAATAACTTTTAGTACAGGATGTTGTTCTAAATAATATAGAACAATTATAACTATATATATGTTAACCTCATAACTGTATCTAATTTATAAATTAAACTAGGGTTTGGGCTATCCACAGGTATCTACTGAGGGTCTTGGAACATATGCCCCATAGATTAGAGGGAACTAGTTCAAACAGTGCCTAACAAGTCACTACATCTGGCATAAGTGAGATGTACTTCTCTCTTGTCCTACCCTTTCAAAGCAACAAATATAATTCATACTTATAGACCATGTCCCATATATAGGTCTCTGCTCACTATTAGGAAGAGTTCCTGCTCCATGGGGAGTTTTTAACTACACAAATATTTGAAACCCTACTTAGCAGAGTCAAGCTTAAGCCATTTTATTTAGAAGCTGGGTAGAATATCATCAAAATAAGAGACAAAGTCAGAAAGATACACATAAGAAAGACTGAAGGCTGGGGTAGTCAGATGGCTTATTGGAAGAAGTAGAAGGGTGGAGATTCATGGATGGAAAGAGTTTGGCTTTGGAATGAAGGCTAGAACATTCAGGGAAAATAAAAAAGCAAAGTGAAGAGAGCACTGTGGAATTGGGTATGAGAATGGGGTCACAGAAGACAGTAAGGGCAGGTTAGAATGGAATGACAGCATACCAGCTAGAGAAGTCAGGCTTGAGAATCTACTGAACAGAAGTGGGCACTGTGGTTAAATGCACACTGCAGAAGTTCCACTGAGGCTGCTGTGAAAGATGGATGGGAGAGCATAGGCTGACAGGGAGGGGCAGGAGGGAATGATAGTAAAAAGCCTGGAGAGGAAGACATGAATGTGAGGGACAGTGCAAAGCAGGAGTGGATGTAAGGAAAAAGTACCAGTTTGAGAGTCACCTGACCTTCTTCTGGAATCCGAAGCAGACTTTTGGCTGGAAAGCAGTTGTTCAGGTAAGGCTTCCCATCATCCAGTTTGTAGACTCCGGAGGAGGCCATCTCCCTGAGGGCCAGGCAAGGACAGTGAGGAGTCAGAAGAGCAAGCAGGGGCAGCAGAACTCTCTCACCCCAATGTAGCTTGTGAGCCCACCACCATGTCCTCCCTCTGAGGCCCAGGAGGCCCACTGCCCTGCTTCAGAAATGGCCAGGCCATTTAGATGGAGAGGGAAACAAGGCCCTAGGTTCCCAACTCAAATCAGTCCTAATGCAGAAGACTACTAGAAAAGCATTGCCTTTAGGCTCAGACAGAACTGGTTTGATTCCCAGTTCTGTCTTAAACTTATTATGACAGAGCAAGTACCTCTATCCCTCTGAGCCTCAGTTTCCTCACCTGTAAAACAAGGGTGATAATCCTACTAAACAGAGATATGAGAGGGTCAAGAAAGAAAGGTACCTAGCACATTTTAAGTACTCACTAGAAGTTTTCTATTTTAACAGAGTTCAGAGAAAAGGGGGATCACACTATTAGAATGGAAGATGTGCAAATGGGATTTGAAACGAATACATAGGATTTGAGGAATGAATTGAGTTTACTGACAGATAAATATTCCAAACACAAAGAGTCATAGGATGGACAGCATGGTGTTCTGCAGTAAAGAAACAACAAGAACCAGGAAGGGCAAGGATGTGTGTTTGGGAGTCTTGGACAGTACAGTTGGACAGAAAGGATGGTGCCCGCTCCTGACAGGCATTTATGTCAGGCTAGGAGCTCAAGCTTTATCCTGTAGGTGACTGAGAGCTATGGATGATTTCTGAGCTGAATAAGGTCATGATTCAAGCTGTGCTTTTAGAAATGCCTGACAAAAATAGTAATAAAGTGACTGGCAACTATGATTGCAGGTAGGGGAGTACTATATCACCTCAGGGGTGAGCTGATGAGGGACCATGCAGACAACTGAAGAACTAAAGAAAGAAAGATGGAAAGAAAAAAAGGAAGGAAGAGAGGGGGAGAGGAAAAAGAAAAAGGGGAATAAGAACAACTAGAAGTAGGAGCATTACAGTATGCACGAAGGAGGAGCAGTCCCTGGAGGATTCTGAAATAAATAAATTTTAGAGAAGTAGAAGGACCTGGAGGTGGTAGAGAGAGGAAGAGGAGGTCAGCAGAGAAGTCAGGAAAGGTGAGGCCATGAGAAGTAGGAGGTCAGTTTCTAGGGAAGGACAGAGTTAAAATCTGACTTTTACTATGTATGGAAGAGTGAGTGGAAGGCGAGGAAGTACAAAAAGTGAATTTAAGTTTTCCAAGAAGGTTGGCTCTGAGAGAGAGAGGAGAGAATCAACTGGGAAGGAAGGTAAAGTCAAGAGAGAGGTAGACAGCAGGAACAGGACCAGGGGAAGTGAGGGAGGTGCTTGGGAAGCCTTGAAAGAGGCACTTGCTGTCTTTCAGAGGGGTAACTGCAGTGTCAGCACTTGCCTCTACTCTCGCCCCGCCCAGCACACTACAGAGCACCAACTCTGGCATCACCCTACACCTCTTAACAAGCTGTGTGGTCTTGGGCATGTAACTTAACATTTTTATGCCTTTGAAATGTGAACAATAAGTAAACCTAATTCACAGGGCTATTTTGGTGAATGAAAATGCTTGTGAAAGGATTTAGAATAGTAACTTACACATAGCTAGCACATACTGCTAATTTTCTATTATGATGATTATTAATAGGAAGAGAAAGACCTGGTTACACTCTAGAATGACAGGAAGAAGTAGAAAGTGAGGAAATGCTTGAAGTGCAGGAAAGATGGACTCCCTACAGAGCCATCCCTGAGGGAGAAGGAAGAAGGGCACACACTCAGGGGAGGGGTACCTCCCTGGTGGCAGGGAGGGAGGAGTGGCTCTCTCAGGGACAGTTGTGATGGGGAGGATATTTCAAATAGTCCATTTGCCCTATTTCCCTAGGTCTAAAGAATAAAAAGAGCACAAAAGAAATAACTTTTCACTTCCCATCTGCTGTACAGACGTGTGCCTACATGTATATGCACAAAAATTGGGAAGACAGTATGGTTCTGACTCTAGGGTCTGACTCAAGCTTTTCTTCATTAAATTATTCCTCTCTTCAGAGAGTAAGATGCAAAAATAATTCCTCAAAGAAGTGACTACCCCCAAACATAATTATATTTATCATTTGTCATTCAAGGATTCTGAAGTTAATGAACTTGCTGAGTTAAGAAAAAATACAACTTTGTTATAGTCTGATGTCAGTTCTTTTACTGGTGTATTATAATTATACAGCAGTGAGATTAATTGTGCCATATTTGTAAATCACATAAAATAATTTGCTCAATCTCATTCCCTTTCCCTCCCCTTTTTACTTCCCCTTCAACAGTCTGATGTCAAATCTTGCAAAACCCTACATTTTAATCAAGAGTTGAAAATGCAAATGGTTAGAGGAGTTGGCAGGCCACAATAGTAAGTGATGAAAGCTGGATGTGAGAGAAGGGAGTGAAAGGGGAGGAAAGGGAGTGAGTGTGTGAGTGTGCAAGTGTCTAGAGGCAGCTACTGTTCAGCTTTCACCAATTGCTGCCATACAAAAATGTAAGTCAATGTTGCCAGATCTTCCCATTTTTTCCCAAGAGACATCTGCCTTTTAGGTGACATCTCTTTTTTATTTGAGTGTCCACACTCGTCTGCCATTTTGAAACAACATGCAGCCAAACCGAACATATCTGGGAGCCAGATTCAACTCACAGGGTACCACTTTGTTTTTTCTGATTGAAATTTTTTTTGTCTTCATGGTGTGGGAAACAAACAATAAGTCCCGTTTTAAAAACTCCCATTACTTGGATTTTCAAATTCAGTAACAAACATTTCCCTTTGTCTGTAAATGCACACTTGAGCACTACCCAGTGCAGCCTGGACATCATCTTAGATCCAGCACCTCTCTTTTGATCCCATGCATTTAACTGGTCATTGAGCTGTGACCATTTTGGTTCAGATGCTGTTATCATGTGCTACTCTTCTCCAGCTCAGTTTATCCCAACTAGACTACTGTAACTGTCTTCTGACTGGATACCCACTGGGTATGAAGGGCAGATGCCTGAGCCTTTCCCTAACACCCAATACTGGGGATTAAACCCAGGGCCTCATGCATGCTAGGCAGTTATCCTACCATGGAGCTACACGTGCTCCAAAGCCTGGTCTTGAAGGTCCTTGGTGTCCAGAGTTCTAACTCAGCTCCAGTCAGTCCTGCCTATTCAGGCTTATGAGGTCATTTTCAGTACCCAACACACACCATTCACGTTCAGTCTTCACAGTCTTTGTTTTTGGTGTTCATTCAGCCTAAAAAATCCTTTCCTTCTTATCTACTTGGTTGATCTTATCATTTATCATTCAGTACCAGTGCCACCTCAAAAACCTAAGATTCTTAAACTTTGAGTTCTTACAGTTTTCTCTTAAGGGGGATCCAGCCATTCCCAAATCTGCTGCAGGACATCTTCAGACAGTTTGAGGTAGAAAAGATTTAGAAATCCACAAGTCCCTGGCTGGGGTAAGGGAGGCCACAGGAAGAATGTGGGATCATGAAATGGAGGGTTTGGGATTATTAGTTCAGTACAAGGCAGCAGCAGTGTGGAGAAATGGGATCTAAGAAAAAGTTTCCTGGAAGTGATAAAAATGAAAAGTAAAGTGGTGGAGTAGGAAGGAAAAAAATTGGGGAACAGGAAGCTTAAGTTGGAGTCTAGTTTCCAAGACTAAGTTCAGTAACATTGGGAAAATCACTTTACCTCTTTGTGCCTCAGATTTCCCACACATAAAATGAGTATAAAAATTCTGTGTCTCAGAGAATCATAGTAAGAATTAAATAAAATAATGAATAAAATGCATAGAAAAAAGCATATTTCTAGACCCAATTCAGTTGTCACTTTTTCCACAAAGCCTTCACTGACCTTTCTGGTGGGAAATAATTGTGTTTTTACTAAGCCCTGGAGTTATTTCTTAGTTTCTCTTTCATGGTCTGAGAGATTTATATCACATAAGATTACTAAAAATCATGAGAGGTTCCTTCAAGGGATTACAAACCAAGTTTGGAAACATGTCCAATTTATGGTCTCTCTTCCACCCTTGGGACCTAGCTTATAAGAAGTACCCAATAGACATGGTTTAAAACAAATAAGAATAGGATGAGGGGTGTATGCATACATGATTTCTCTAATTAAGACTCTAAGACCTTAAGGGA
Organism: Sciurus carolinensis; assembly: GCF_902686445.1. Lineage (NCBI taxonomy): Eukaryota > Metazoa > Chordata > Mammalia > Rodentia > Sciuridae > Sciurus > Sciurus carolinensis. The sequence continues at coordinate 77,400,991 of NC_062223.1, forward strand.
AAGGACAACATATATGGTATTCAACAATCTAACAGCACCTGGCACATAACAGATTCCATAAATGTCTATGGAATAAATGAATGAATGTTGATATTTCCTTTGGTTCTATATTGGGCACTATAAATTTTCTGATCCCTACCCTCCTCTACCAAGGGTTGGAGGTTCATCTCATGTGTTCTTATGATATCCCAGATTTCTACTAGTTTATATAGTACTTATTACTTTATTGTAATTGTTTACTCCCCTCACTAACTTCCCACATGCTATGGGGCCTATAATTACTTATTCACCTATGTAACCCTAGTATCTGGCAGAATCTAGAACTCACTAAAAATATGTTGGGAAGGGCTGTAGTTGTCGCTCAGTGGTAGAGTGCTTGCCTAGAATGTGTGAGGTACTGGGTTTGATTCTCAGCACTGCATAAAAATAAATAAACAAAATAAAGGTAAAAAAAAACATGTTGGGGAGATTAATGGGTAGGTGGATGGATGGGAATAGATTCACATTCAGTCAATTTGTCCTTCAGGAAATCTTCCTGGTGACCAACCACACCTATCTGCTAGATAGGAAAATGAAAGAATGAATGAATAAATCACTGGCCAAGAAATGTTAGAGATGATGACTGCTAGAGAAGTTTCCAGTAACTTATAGAATACTGGATCTGGCTTCAGGTCTACACAGTACTTACTTGATCTTTAACTTTGGGAATAGCCCTTTGATCTCTCTTTTTTTGTGCTTCTTGACCTGTTTCTTCACCTGTAAAATAGATGTTATAATCCCTCTTAGTCTGTCATTCAGAATTTTTAAACTTTGTTATAAATTATATCCTACTGTGAGCCTTCTGTTCCAAAATTTATCTTGCAAGGGACTAGGGGAAAAAAACATAAAAGATACAAGAAACAGCTGGATATAGATACAGAGAGGGTGGGGACAGAGGCATCGATGGGAAGAGGAATAGAAAGACAGTTTTATGACAATGAAGTACGACTGGATTGTTTAAATAATATATGAAAAGCACAAAGGAAAGGAAGGGATCATTTATATATCATTTAAATGAAATAAATTTCTACAAGATAAAAATAGCAAAGTCAAAGTTGAAAGATAACATTTGGTCTGGGAAAAGATACTACTATAATGCAAAGGATAAATCAAATGCAAGCATACAGACCTGGCCATAACTAATCATAGAAATTTCAATTTCCTATGAAGACTATTAGGTGAGAAGGTGTGGATCTACAATTAATGGGCCAAGAGGGGACATAACTCCCAGGTTACATTTTCTAGAAAGTAACATTAAGGTAAGTGTGAACTTTATCTTTATGGCAGAATAAGAAAAATTTAAGTTTCTGACTTGAGGCTGCCTGTCTGGTAAACGTCAGTTACCTCCAGTCTCTATATCAAACTTGAAACTCTTGCCAATCTGACTGTAGTACCACCTGTCTCCAGAATATATATATTTCTTTCTTGTGCATGTATATGTGTGTGTGCGTGTGCACCCACACACACACACACACACACACACATACAGAGGCAGGAATGTTCTCATCTGCACCTGCACATATGTTCTTGTTCCATTTCTTCTAGATATCACTTTTTTTTTTTTTTGGTCCAGCTCATAGATAACTTTCCTGCAACCCACTGCTCTCAGGTTGACCCTCCTCTCTGTTACCACCTTGGGCCCACTTCTTAAGGGAGGTACTCTGTCACACATAATGGCCTGCTTCCTTGACTGTTCCCCCCGACCTCAATATCAGGCTGAGTCCTTCCAAAATCAGGCCTGGGTCCTACTTACCTCTCTATGCCCAACACTTCATACAAAGTCTGGCATACCAAAAGAGTCTTGATGAGTGTTAACTACTTAACTAAGCCATGAACAAAATGCTACAGGAGAACTTCATTATATTTATAAAGAAGGAAAAGCAAGGGTCAGGAAAATTTCTCCGAGCAGGTGACATTAGAGCTGGATCTTTAAAAATGGGAGATTACATCATATGTGGATGTTAGAGAGGAAAAAGGAAAAGAAATGTGGTGGGTGGATCTCATGAAAATTTAAGGGAGATCAGTAGAGTAGAAGAAAGGAACCAGCGGGAGGGAAAAGGGAAATAGTGGGGAATGATATTGGCTAAATTATATAACAATATATAATGTATATTACATATATTATAAGAATATGTATTGTAATATTGTTATGTAATATATAACATTGTTAATAACATTGTGTGCACACACAAGTATGTAACAACAAATCCCATTATGTACAACTATGCAAAAAATGAGAAATTACAGAAGATGAAAAACAACAACAAATAGCTACAGGGGAATCCATTCAAGTGAACTCACAGAGGTGAAGAAATCTAATCTGATATTAAATGGTCATTATTTTCATATGTTAGCTTTGTCAAGACAAGTTTTTTGTCTGTTTTATTCAGGGATGTATCCTGACTGACTAGAAAAGAGCATGTTATATACTAAACAATTCATTAAGTATCTGTTCCATTTGGACACAGGGATAAAAAAGACACAGTGAAATGTAACAGAGCAGAGTATAATGTAATACTACAGTATGATAACTCTAGATCTCTAGAATAGTGACTGATGATGATGATGATGATGATTTTTAAACTGGGGATTGAATCCAGGGACTCTTCACCACTGAGCTGCATCTCCAGTTCTTTTTTTTTTTATTATTTTTTATTTTGAAAAGGGGTCTCGCCACGTTGCTGGGGGTTCCCCTAAGTTGTTGAGGATGACCTCGAACTTGTGATCCTCCTGCCTCAACTTTCTGAGTCACTGGAATTACAGGTGTGTGTAACAAAGTCCGGTTCAACCAGGTCTGTTTTGATCCCTCTGTATTCTTTAGTACAATGCCAGGCAATATTGGTGCTCATTAATATTTATGGAAAAGACAAATTGATAATTGATTTAATCTAGAATGAGACTATATCCTAAAACTGTAAAAGGAGAAGTAAAAGCTCCTGAAGAAGAAAAAAAAAAAAAAAAAAAAAAAAGAACAAAACAACCTGACTTCCAACAGGATCTGATACATACTATCTGGTCTTGGGTAAGTTCCTTACTTTTCTCATCTGACAGGGTTGTTCTAGGACTAAAAGAGGATGGATGTAGATGCACGTAGGACAGGCAAACATCTGTCACTCCAAAAATGTGAATTCTACATGCAACATTGCTTACAGCTAAGAAGACAGTCACTTGAAAGAATAATGGGTTAAGTTCCCTAACAGGGATAGAAAAGGATGAAGGACGAGCTGTTCCTTAGCTCCTCTGAAGACTCCGCATATGGGGCGGATGAGACTCTTAAGTAAAGCAAACGAAGTTTCTAGCCGCACCTGCCTCCGCCGTCGCTTCCGCCTCCGAGGGTTCCGCGGAGGCAACGACCGGGTCAGGCGGAAAGCGCGCCTGCGAGCCTCTCGGAAATCTCGGAGGAGCTCCACGGTGGCGCTTGCCACTACCTTCCTTACTCCTTAGTAACCGCGACGCCGCGGAGGGCCGTGTAGGCAGCAACCGGCGGCCGGAGCTTCTAACTACAAGTCCCGGCAAGCTCCGCGGTCACTTCCGCTGATAACCTCGCGTCAGCCCGCCCCGAATTACGGATCCCGATGGACTCCGCGCGGCGCGTCAGGCCGGCAGATTCAGCCAATCGGCTTCCGACAAGTCGGAGGGGAGGGAGACGCAGAAGCAGACAAGATGGCGGCGGCGGCTGCACAGGGCGGGAGAAGTGGTGGCGGAGGCAGTAGTGGGGCTGGCGGTGGCCCCAGCTGCGGGACAGGCAGCGGCCGCAGCGGTTTGTTAGATAAGGTGAGGAGTCGGTTCTTGGGGATAGTCCAACTCTGGGGAGGCTTGGGAAGCGGCGAGACCACCTTCCCATCCCCGCCCCCTTATTTTCGGCGGCCTCTTGAGGGAAGCCCTTGTCTAGCCCTCCTGTGCTCGCTTGTAGCCCGTTCACCTCACACTTCAAGCCCGAACTTTCTTTACGTCTTCTTTTCTTCTCAGAAGTGTCACTAGTCCTTAATGCTGGCCACCACAGCTTCGTCTTGATTACTCCCACACATCAATGTGGCCATCGCTTTTCCCTTGTGCTGATGCCCACCGTACAAAGAGCCCTTCACTGACGGGTAAAATTTGAAGCCCAAAGGAATTAAAGAATCTGCTTGAAGTTGGTAAAACACAAACTCCTCACCACGTCACCCTCGTGTGCTGCTGCAGATTCCATGTGTTCCTTGAGTCATTTTGCTTACTGAAGTTTTTGGGCATTTTTATTACGCCGAATAATGAAAACATTTGAGTGTTGACTTACCGAAAACAGGGCTGCCGCTGAGCTGAAAAGAAAGATTTTCCCCTCGTGTCTTCTTTACCCTCCCTTCTCCGCCTGTTAGCGAGCGAGTGCTTGCCCCTTTCCTTCTGTGCCCGTCAGGGTTTTTTGTTTTTTAATTGCACTCTTAGCAACAAGGGTTTAAAGGAAAGGAAAGGGGGGGGGGAGAGTAAAACTGTACCTGGGTTGCCCTTTCTTATCCTTTGCACAGCATGTAGGAAGAAATAGATGCAGGGAAAGCGAGGTCCTAGTATTGGTTCTGTCTGTGACCTTGTTGTATACTTGCTCTATCTACGTTTATTCATCTGCAGAATGAGAGATTTAACCTAAATGTACCCTAAGGTCTTTCATATGGTAAACAGGATTTTTTTACTTTCATTGGAAACAGCTTTGAGACTTTCCTGTGCCTAACACATGGTAGGTGCTTAAGAAATGAATACATGATGGTATGGAGAGGCTCAGATTTGGATCTTTTTTGTCTTTTTGTGTCTTATGGGTTCTTACACTTTTAACCTTTAAAAGACAGGAATGTATTCTGGAATCTGGAATAGTAAATTTCTTCAAGACATGTGAGAGCATTGGGAATTAATGGACAGTTTCATATACAAATTCTATTTTTCTGTTAAGCCAGTACCTCACGACCTGTGCTTGTTTTATTTTATTTTTAAAAATTTCCCTACTGACTGTTCTTCGTCCACCCTCCAATCGTATCATCAAACATTAAGCATGGGCCTTCTGCTGAGGCAGAAATTACTAAATAAGGTGTCCCTCTATGTCTGTTGAGATTTGGTTCCAGGAGCTGTGGATTTTGACACTGGAGGATGCTCAAGTCCCTTATATAAAATGGTGTAGTATTTACATATAAACTGCACATCTCCAGTATGCTTTAAATTACCTATAGATTACTTATAGTATATAATGGTATGTAAATAATGCTATGCTATATCCTTTAGGGAATAATGACAATAAAAAAGTATACATGTTTAGGACAGTTGCATTTTTTTCTGAATATTTTTGATTCATGGTTGGTTAATCTGTGAATGTACAATCTGGATTTGGAGGGCCAGCTGTATGTACTACATGGCATCATTGTGTTATTAGAAGAACCTAGATTTTGGGGTATTTCTGCTCCTTGGAAACAGTATGAAGACTGGCAAGTCAGTTAGCCTCACTAAGCTTCTTTTCTGCATCTGAAATATTAGGTCTCTGGCACCTACATTACAGATTTTTTTGGAAGACTCAAATGTGACAATATACATTAATAATCTCTGTACTCTATAGTGTCCAGTACAGATGTGTGATTGTGGAGGAGTACATCAAGAATCCTTTTAGAACTGGGTGAGGTGGTGCACTCCTGTTATCCTAGTGGGTCAGGAGGTTGAGATATGAGGATTGCAAGTTCAAAGCCAACCTCAGCAACTTAGTGAGACCCTGTCTCAAAAAATAAAAAGGGATGAGGATGTGGCTTAGTGGTTAAATGCCTGTGGATTCAATCACCTGTATCAAAAAAAAAAAAAACAAAACAAAACATAAAAGAATCCTATTAGGGAGTACTACATAACCTAATATGAGAGATGAGGTAGTCAAAATATTATTAAATATATTTAAGGAAGTATATGGTATATCCAAAAATATGCCTTTTGCAGAAATTTAAATGAGAGAATGATCCTTAGATGTAGTTGAGGGTGAGGGCTCTAGGGGAATGTCTCTTAGATCTGAGAGTGGAGATCAGACCTTAATTTGAGGGAGAGGAGAAAAGCATATCATTTAAGAAAGTCTCCTGGAGCAAGATGATCAGAATGTGAGGGTACCTTAGGTTTCTCAGGTAGCTAGTTAACTGGAAGGTTCTCTAAGGGGACTTAGTGACATATAAAATCATATTGGGGTGGGCATGGTTTGCTTGAAGTTGGAGTAGAAACTTTTAATAGTTTTTGAGACTGGGTAAAGTTTTTTTAGGAAGTTATTCAGATAATTTGGAGAGGTGGAAATTAGAAGTCTTCTACTAAGGACCTATGCCATACCAGTGTATAGGATTTCATGGAAAGAAACCTAAGTTTGAATTCTTGTGTAACATGCTAAAAGCCATATTGCCTTAGATAAGTTATATATTACTGAACTTGAATTTCCTTATTACAATAAATATTGTGAACATACATAGTCTTATTGTAAAGATTAAATAGTAGTATATTGGTAAATGTTCTTTTAAAGGGCTGTATAAAAATGGAATAATGGGCTGGGGTTCAGTGGCACTAACATGAATGAGGCACTGGGTTTGATCCTTAGTACTGCATACAAAAATAAGCAAATAAAATAAAGCCATGCTGTCCATCTACAACTACCAAAAATAAAAAATAAAAAAATAAAAGGAATGACAAAATGATGAGAACTCCAACTTGAGTAGCAGAAATAGATATAAAGGCCTCACAAAGGAGCACTTGGAAGTTTTAAGCAAGAAGCAAGGACAGAAGAGAAAATAGAAACTGTTTAAGTGCTTTTTCTTGGAAAATTTCATTTCAACCTTACATTGAATTCTGAATTTTGCTAAATCTTATTGCACATGGAAATGAATCGGTCACCTAATATGTCATACTGCCTTGTATTTCTTCACCCATTTGTATTTGTCCAGTTACCTTTGAAGGATTCTCTATAGTGCTCAAGTCAGTAACTACTTACAAGCATTGATTTTAACAGGAAAAAAAAAACAAAAAAAACACCTACTTCAGTGTTCAGAAACAGCTTAGAGGATGATGTATTTAATTCTATGAAAATTGAGGGTACTGTGGGAGAGAGCATGATAAAATTGTTCTCAGTGGAGCAGGATTGGAATGAATAGAGCAGCTTTTGCTCTGTGGGAACGAGAGGCTGTTACCTTTAATAGTCCTTTAGTTCGATTTATCTTGATTTTGAGGGGGAGGGTTTTAATTTCTGCAGCTGTAGTTTCATTTGCTATAAAGAATAATAATAAAATAAGGCACATGTACTTCTAGCTTTCTCTGAACAGATGTGAATTTCTGCTCCTCTGAAACTGACTTTAAGAACACAGCAATTCTTGTTTACTGATTTTGAAAACAAGTATGCAAATTTTCTTCCGGCCTCCTTAACTTAATGACTTGACTTAGTTCATTGCACAAAGTTGCTTTGCCCAAAATATATTAAGGCATTTTTTTCTGAGTGGCAGCTATAAATAAAAGCTGCTTGCTTAATTTGTTTTGGCTATTAACATTGATATGTTAAACTGAGCTTTCTGAAGCTGTGTGCAGTCTCTTTTAACCTCATACCTGGAGTCTGTCTTTTGTCTGAGCTGTCAGCCTGATCTTAAAACACAGATTTTCTATTTTAGTTGGGAGCTTAAGCTCTGGAGCTAAACTTGTCTAGCTTTGAATTCTGGCTCTGCCGTCTTCCTGATGTGCCTTATTGGGCAAGTTAATAAATCTCTTTGTATCTCAGTTTCCGCATCTGTAAATTGGGGATAATAATGATATTTGCCTAAAAAGGTAGTGTCTGGCACACAGTAAGCACTCAAGAAAAAATATGTATATGTATAAATATATATAATTCCTACTTATAGCTGGTTCTTCTGGGTTTCAGTTCCTTAGATAAATAAACATTTATCACAATGTGAGGTTTATTTACACGAAATTCCCTTGGGTATTGTTAAGAATAACAGATTTTTGGACCTCTTCTCACATCTGTATTAGATTCTGTAGAGTTGAGGCCTGAACATTGCATTTTTCACACATCTCTTTTATTCTGCATTTTAACAGTGACCTTCACATTGAGGACTACTGGTCAGATTCTGTGTATATTTTGAATGTATAGTCAAATATGTATAATGATGGTCTGAATGTATAATACAAGGCAGGAAAAAGAATCAAGGTTAACAGGTATTTGTTCCATAAACTGGATGAGTAGAGGTGTCTTTTATTGAAATGAGGAAGATTGGGAGAAAAACACTTTGAGGGAAAAGCAGAAATCAAGAATTCGATTCTCCCTGGGACAGTGGTGCACACTTCCAGTCCCAGCTCTTTGAGAGGCTAAGACAGGAGGACTGAAAGTTTGAAGCCAGTCTGGACAACTTACTGAGACCCTGTCTCAAAAGAAAACATTTTAAAAGTCTGGGGAATGTAACTCAATGGTGAAGTGCTTGCCCAGCATGTTTAAGACCCTGAGTTCCATCCCTGGTACTACCAAAATAAAAGAATTGGACTATTTAAGTCTGATGTTGTAAGACATTTAAGTGCAGAGGGCAACAGGTGTTGAGCACATAGGTTGGTGCATAGGAGATGTCTAGGTTGGAAATATAAATGTAGACGTTATCCATTTGTACATGGCACTTAAACCCTAACACTTGGGATCTCCTTGGGATGAGTGTAGGCAGAGAAAAGGGCCAAGGACAAGATCAGGAGCTTGCCAATATTTACTGATCAGGAAGAAGACAAAAATCAAATAAAGAAGTCAGATGTCAGGAAGGAAGGTAAGTGGTGTCCTGGAAGCTAAAGTTCACCGTCTAGTGACTTTTTTTTTTAAGTATACTCACAAGGTTATTCAACATTACCACTAATTTCAGAATTTTAAAAACATTTAATTAATTTATTTATTTTTGTGGTATTGAGGATTGAGCCCCAGGGATGCCAGATTTTCTACTACTGAGTGATACCCCCCAACAACCCCCCCTACCTTTTTTTTTTTTTTTTTTTTTAAATTTTGAGACAGGATCTTGCTGAGTTGCCAAGGCAGCCTCAAACTTGTGGGCCTCCTGCCTCAGTCTCTTGAGTAGCTGGGATTATAGGTATGTGCCACCACACATGGCTCTCAGAATATTTTTATAATCCCCAAAAGAAACCCCATATGCTAACAGTCATATCTTGTTCTTTCCCTCAGCCCCTAGCAGACACAGGTCTGATTTTTTTATCAAGTGGTGCTGGGTATTGAACTCAGGACCTCACACATGCTAGGTCAGCACTCTGCCACTAAGCTCTTCCTCCCAGCCCCCACAGATCTACTTTTTTTTTTTTTTTTTTTTTTTTTTGTCTCCAGGGATTTGTCTATTCTGGCCATTTCATATGGAATTTTAAAATATTTGGCATTTTGTGACCATCTTCTTTTACTCAATGTTTTCAAGATTCATCCATATCATATCATGTATTATTACTTTATTCATTTTTATGGCCAAATTATAATCCATTGTGCAGTTGTACCACATTTTGTTTACCCATTTATCAACTGACTTTTGAGTTCTTTCTATTTTGATTATTCTACTATAGACATTAGTTTAAGATAGACATTTTCTATTCTCTATAATACACCTAGGAGTAAAATTCCTGGGTCTTAACGATAACTGTTGAAAGCAACTGTCAAACTGTTTTCCCCTGTGGCTGAACCATTTTATATTCCCACTAGGAATTTTTTCCCCCTGCTAGGAATGTTTGAAGGAATTTACCATACAGCTACATTTTTCTGAACTGATTATATACAGTTCTTGGAATGTATGACCTGCCACCTCTATAGAATAAGGACTCATCTCACACCCTTACCTCTGCAGTTGTTTCACTTTGAACCATTTTTAGTCTTATACTTCACATATACTGGGATCAATGATGGGATGTTTAAACCATGGATTCAGTGTCTGGAGCTGGCTCCCAAAGAACAGTAGTAGTATATGCTTGTTAAGTCATGGGGTCAGGCTGGTACAGAAGCAGCCTAGTCATTGCTAATATAGTTTGCGGCAGAGCAGAGAAGGCAATGGAAAATATCTAAGAGTCAGTTTCTCTGGAGTTGCCACTAATGTGTATGTTCATAATGTAATTGACACATGGTAATTATAATTTCCAGCTAACTATAGTCATAAGTGCAACCACTAATAAGCACTAGTAAGCCAGTGGTTTCCTTTGCAGTGTTTTTTTTGGCCATTTTTTATTAAAAAAAAAGATTGAAATTGAAGATTTGGTGTGTTGCTAAGAGCTGTAATCTCTTCTTTGGGTTATCATGGGTTTTCTGAATTGGGATCTAAATTAGGTGACTGCAGTCTCAAGATAGACATTTTCTTCCCAAATTGAACGCTTTTTTTTCTTGTTTTCGAACTTATTTCTACTGATGTTTTCTTGCTAAATGTGTGCATGTGAAGGGGGTTGGAATTCATATATATGTACAACTCAAATAGTAATCTCAGCCTCTGAGTCTTCTTTTAGTTTTCGTTATTTCATTTTGGTGTAGAAAATTCTGAAATCAAAGGGAAGAAAAATATAATTAAGAGTGGAAACAGCTCAAGCTCCACACATAGAAAGGGATAGTTATCCTTTTTCCTTCTGTTGTCCTTTTCCTGGAAAATGACACAGTGACTCAGACAGGTTATCCAAAGCCCTAATTCTTGGTAGGTGGTCATCTCTTTTGTGTTCTTTATAACTGTTCTGTCACTAAGCTCTGCTAATTCTGCATCATAAGTATTCCCTTTTCATCCCCCTGCTGCTGCTTGTTGAGCATTCAGTTTTAGTACTTAGGTTAGGCACCATCTGATGTGTTTGTCTGTGTTGGTTACTCCCCTGAAGACCATCTGCCAGGTTGCTACTAAAATGACTTTTTAAAAAAACAAACAAATTTTTCATTTCCCTGCTTAAAATGCTGTCCATTGCTTGCCTCAGAATAAAGTTCAAATTCTTCAGCCTTGTAAATAATACTGTGTAGAATATGGTTCCCCACTCATATGCCTTGTTTCCTACTATTTTTCGCCCTTGCAGCTAATATCCATCTTCTGAAATGGCTACATCAAAGAAGGGAGAGAAAAAGTTTATTGACTTTTCTTAGAGCTGTGCTCAGTTCTTTAAATCAGAGTGGGGTCCTTTCATTGACCACTCATTCTTGTCCCTTGTTCTTCATCTATCCAGTAAGGCATCAAGTATGCTCGTTTGATCAAAGATGACTTCTCCTCCTGTTGGTGGTGCAGGAAAGTGATTTCTTTAAAATAATACTTTTGAGCTCTATTTGCAGCCAAATTGCAGTTGATTTTATTTTTTTTAATTTATTTTATTTTTTGCGGTACTGGGGATCGAACTCAGGGCCTTGTGCTTGAGAGGCAAGCACTCTACCAGCTGAGCTATCTCCCCAGCCCGCAGTTGATTTTAAATTGAGGGGGAAATGGTAAGTTCAAAATTTTGGGTATTTTGCATGTTTCTTGGGCATATTTGAGATTAAAATACTCTTTCTAGATTTCTTTATATTGTTAGAGCTTGTTTGATAGAAATCAGTATATACTGTATAGCTGTCCTTTCAAGGATCTCTGCTTTATGTTCTATTTGGTGTGTGTGTGTTTGTGTGTGTGTGGTGCTGGGGATTGAACTCGGGGCCTTGTTCATGCAACTGAGCTATATCCCCAGTACTTGTTTCTCTGTTTTTGATAGCTAATAATTTCTTTCCTTATACTTTATAGAAAGTATTGCTAATTAGTGAAGAAGCATGGATTTTGAAATCAGTAAAACCTTATTTGATTATTGGTTTTACCACTTACAGATTTCACTTTTGGCAAGTTTTTTTTTTTTTTTTTTTTTTTTTAATCCTTAGTGTTATCTGTAGAAGGAGGATAACTGTTCTTAATTCTTGGGATTCTTGTAAGGATTAAATGGGGTAGAATATATGTTCTTAACTCCTGGGATTCTTGTAAGGATTAAATGAGGTAGAATATATAAACATACATACGTATGTAGAACATATATGTATTCAAGAAATGGTAGCTATGACTATACCTTTTGCCTGCTTTCCAAAAGAAATTCTGTAAACAGGAACCAGTGAGATAATTTCAGCCATGTGTACAGTAGTTGTCAAGGAAGAAGTTTTTATTTTATTTTATTTTTTTTTTGGCAGTACTGGGGAATCGAACTCAGGGCCTTGTGCTTGCAAGGCAAGCACTCTACCAGCTGAGCTATCTCCCCAGCCCAAAGTTAATGTTTTAGAAGTCCCTTTTTTTCTACGTTTTTTATTTATGAGGATTCAGACAGTTTAAAAAAATTAATAGCTATTAACACTATATTATGTTTCTGACTCAGAAAATGCAATAATATACAGTTCCTGACACCTAATGAGGGAGATAAAACTTATTTATAGTCAACTAACCATGATCACAGTGTATTATATAGTTTTACATAATTACTAACAATAGCTAATTTTAATAAGTACTCTCTATTTACCAGGCATTGTGCTATTTCATAATTGCAGTATTTAATCCTCATTCCAACATGTAGATAATTTTACTACTCTGAATTTACAAGTGAATAAACTAAGATTTTAGACAGATTAAGTTATTTGCACAATATCTCCCCAGCTGTTAAGTGTAAAAGTGAAGATTTGAATTCAAGTAACCTGACTCCACACTTCTTGAATAATAAGAACTCACCTTATTGGTTGAGGAAGAAAATGTATTTGCCTACATCTGTTTGTATTCAGTCTAACTGCAATCACTTTGTGGTTTGAAGTACAGTTTATCTTTGAGACTAAGACCACAAACAGAACAGAGATGAAAACAAGTGGAAAAAATAAAGTTCTTTTACTGAAGAAGGAACACTTGTTTTGGGGTGGGGGAGAGGGATGGTACTGGGGATTTAACCAAGGGCCTTGCACTTGCTAGGCAAGCACTCTACCACTGAAATACATCCCCAGCCTTTTTTAACTTTTTAAGTTTTATTTTGAGCTGGAAGCAATGACACATATCTATAATCCCAGTGCTCAGGAGACTGAGGCAGGAATATAAATTCAAAGCCAGCCTCAGCAACTTAGCAAGGCACTAAGCAACTCAGTGAGACCCTGTCTCTAAATAAAATTTTAAAAAAGGGCTAGGTCTGGGGCTTAGTGGGAAAGCACCCCCGGTTCAATCTCTGGTACCCTACCCCCCAAAAAAAATCTTTTTTGGGGGGCTAGGGAGATAGCTCAGTTGGTAGAGTGCTTGCCTTGTAAGCACAAGGCCCTGGGCTCGATCCCCAGCACCAAAAAAAAAAAAATTTTTTTTTTTTAAATTTTGAGACAGGCTCTTACTAAGTTGCCCAGGTTGTCCTTGAACCTGAAATCTTCCTGCCTCAGCTTCCCAAGTAGCTGGGTTATAGGTGTGCATTACTGTGTCTGACTTAGGAAGGAAACCCCCCCCCCCTTTTTTTTTTTTGGTACTGAGAATTGAACCCAAGTGCTTAACCACTGAGCCATATCCCCAGCCTTTTACTATTTTATTTAGAGACAGGGTCTCACTGAGGTACTTAGGGCCCCACTGAATTGGTGAGGCTGGCTTTAAACTAGCAATCCTCCTGCCTCAGCTACTGGGATTGGAAACCCTTTACACCCCCACCCCCACCCCTTTTTTTTTTTTTTTAAATAGTGAGCCATGTATTTGTAAGTTAACTGGAAAGATTTTTTTTTTTTTTTTTTTTTGGATGGCACTTAACATCCCTGAATCCTAGTTTTCTAATCTAAAGGACAGTAGTTTCCAGATTCATGGTCTGCTTGGTCCTTCATAGTGGCGTTAGCAGTTTTGTAGATGAAATTTGGCCTGTGTAAGGGACGTACGTTTTGAACATTTAGATACTGATTGCAAAAAGAGCTTTTTATACAGTTTTCAGGAATCAGAATGGCTTCAGAAATATCAGTAGTCACACATTATTGAAACAATGGATTAAAATGTCAAACTTTATTTTTGCAGGGGGTACTGGGGATTGAACTCAGGAGTGCTTAACCACTGAGCCATATTCCCAGCCCATTTTTGTATTTTATTTAGAGATAGGGTCTCACTGAGTTGCCTAGGGCCTTGCTAAATTGGTGAGACTGGCTTTGAACTCGCAATCCTCATGCCTCAGCCTCTTAAGCTGCTGGGATCACCCCAGCTATGTGCAGACTTTTTAAGGAGAAATAATTTTCTATTATTCAAGTATAGAGGGTACATTTTCAGATGCATGAGATCTCTAAATTTATTTCCATTACACACTTTTCAAGGAAAACACTAGATTTGTGCTTCACTAAATCAAGTGAATAGTGAACCAAGGAAAGAGTAAGATATAATAAGAAAATGGAATCCAGTCCAAGAGAGAGATAAGGGAACCCCAGTGTCATAGTAAAGGTAGAGTCCAGGATGACAGTTACACAGTAGGACTGGAAAGCAGCCCATTTAGATTGAAGCAAGTCTGAAGTCTCCAAAAGAGTTTTCTCTAAGAAGTGGAAATTCTTAGAGTCCTTGAATTGAATCCTTGAATTGTTCACATAAGCAGTTTGTGCACAACAAGCCACTCTTCTTATTTGGGGAATGTTTTATGTCACTGTGGGAACTGTTTAACAGATGCCATTCCAAGACCAGCTTTGCAAAAAGGTCTTTCTAAGGGTGTCAGGCTCGTTCTTTTTTTTTTTTTTTTTTGTGGTGCTGGGGATCAAACCCAGGGCCTTGTGCTTGCAAGGCAAGCACTCTACCAACTGAGCTATCTCCCCAGCCTCTTATGCTCTTTTCTGCACACTGTCCGTCACTAATTTATCCTCTGAGGTCCCATGTGTTTTTTCCTTTCTATTGCAACTTTTACTTAGTGTGAAGGAAGGCGAGAGTGAGGGAAAAAAAGATTCTAAAATAACTGAGAGCAGCAGAGAGATCAGGAAGAGTACCATGTATTTTAGTCTTGAGTAGTTGAGAATGATGGCAAATAACACTCAAGAAAAATAAGAATCTTAGGTCACTGCCCTCTTTATTTACTTTGAAATGGGCTAAGGTTTTTCATGCATACAAGAAATCAAATTATAATCTTTCTTGTGCCTTATGTCATTTACTAGAAATATTCCTGTTTTACTTGTTCCAGGTATCAGACATTGGAGTTAAGGCTGAGGCTATTTTAGCACACATTGAAGTATCTGCTTTTTTTTTTTTTTCCTTCCTTCCTTCCTTTATTCCTTCCTTCCTGGTACTGGGGATTGGACCCCCAAACCTTTTAAATTTTTTTAAATTTTGAGACAGAGTCTCACTAAGTTGCTGAGGCTCGCCTCTGAACTTTCCATAACCTGCCTCAGCCTCCTAAGTAGCTAGGATTAGAGATGTGTGCCGCAGCACTCCTGCTTTTGTGTTTTATCCCTAAACATTGCTAAGAAATTGTCCTGTGAATTGTAGAGGCGAGTTTCTCTTCTGGGATGCACTGCAGACAATGATACTGTCTTAGTTGACAGCATCTGTGCTCTTTGAGAATATGATTTTTTTCTTTTTTAGAATTACTTAAAACTTTTAAATGACTTTATTCTGACTTTATTTCATAAATAATTAAAATTTTATTGTGAATTTACGAGTTTTTTCTTTCACTTGTGGCTATCAAAATGAGATTTACTTGACTGAGTGCATATGATCTAGCTCTTTAGCTAGAAAACGTTGTAATTCATGATTCAATTTATATTTTTAGAATTTGACACCCTATACAATTTGTAAGTTGGAAGGTTATTAGAATCAGTATTGTTGCATGCTATCATGAGTAATGTTATAAAAGAAAAATTTTGTTTTTATAAGGCATCAGAGGGAAAAATTTTGATTGACTTAATCACTTTTTAAGTATGACTATTTTAGTTTATGGGTTTTTGGGTTTTTTTTTCCCTCAACAGACTTCATGAACAGTTCTTTTTTATATACTGGCCTATAGACTCACAGTCAAATTTAAAAAGGTTGATGAGATATAATGGTTTCTGTTCTTCAGTAAGCTAATTTATTCTGCATTTCCTACTGGTTTATAATATTTATGAAATACAATATTTCTTTACTCAATCTAAAATAAGAGTTGCTAATAAAAATGAAAAAAAAAAGAACAATGTTGGCTATTGTGATCTGACAAGATTTATCAGATTATTTATAAGTACTGTGTTCCACCTAAGCTGCATTCACTTAATGACTTGAATTTGAGATTTTTTTTACCATATAATATACTCACATGTTTTTAAAAATTTTAGAGGCACACATTTGAAGTCTCACTCTCACCCATTTCCCTCTACCTTTCTAGGATATCTGGATGTACCATAGTTGGTTTAACTAGTCCCTTATAGATAGGCACTTGAATTACTTCTATTTTATTCTACTATAAACAATACTGCAGTCAGTAGCTTTATATATTATTTCACATGTGTTTAGTTATAGAAAAATTTCCAGAAATTGAGGTTGAATCCAGGGAGCTAAATTCACTTGTAGATCTTGTAATATTTTGAACATCTACTAGCAACATTTGAGAGGATCAGTTGCCTCTGAATTGGCAGTATTTGGGAAACTTCTAAACCTCGTTGATAACAAAATTAAAACAAAGTTTGTCCAAAGTCTCATACCTGGGACTGGGTCAGGGACTTGGTTTGTGGTTGAAAATTCAGTGCTCTAACAGATTGTACTAGATTTATTGTACATGCTATAAAATTAAAATTAAGACATGCTGTTAAAATGTAAAAGTTGTTAACCTACAAACCAACAAGTTTTTTTTTTTTTTTTTAACTTGTTTTTGTTTATTTTTGTGGTGGTGCTGGGGATTGAGCCTAGGGCCTTGTGCATGCTAGGCAAGCACTCTACCAGCCTAGCTATAACCGCACCCCTGACGAAGAAGTATTAAAGGAAACCCTGCCCATTCTCTTTAGTGTCTGTAAATTCCCGTATGTATTTTCTGAGTTGTAGTTTTGTAGTTCATGAAATAATGAACAAATGGAATTTTTTTCTTTACTCACATTTGTGTGAAATGGATGGGGGTGGAGAATATGAGTTCACACAGAGACTAGCCCGTGTAAGTATTCTTGTTCTGGGCTTGTATAAGATTTTGACTTCTCTACTTGGAGATTGTAAACATCATATGTACATCAAGAGTACTGCCTGATTCTAGTGGCCTAGTCTTGTCTCCTTCAGCCTTTCTTTTCTTTTCTTCCTTTTCCTTTTCCTTTTCCTTTTTCTTTTCCTTTTCCTGGCCTTTCCAACTAAGATGTCAAGTTCCTTGATGAACAATTTTTCTCTTTGTTTTACAGTGGAAAATTGATGATAAGCCTGTAAAAATTGACAAATGGGATGGATCAGCTGTGAAAAACTCTTTGGATGATTCTGCCAAAAAGGTACGTTCTTGAGCGTCCTTGAGCATGTATACAGCTGACAACCCATTTCCTGGAGGATGTTTTTCCTCTGTTAACTTGAAGTGTCCTTAATTTTCTTTTTTTTTTTTAATTTTTATTTATATGTGGTCATGAGAATCGAACTCAGTGCCTCATGCATGCTAAGCGAATGCGCTACCACTGAGCCACAACCTCAGCCCCTTAATTTTCAATATTAGAAAATAAGGCAGAAAGCAGTTACCAGAACTCTTACAGAATAGGGGGAAAGTGTGTTAAAATATAAATGTTGACTATCTCAAGAAAGTTGGTAATTTATTGTTTTTGAGATTAATTCCCTTAACGCACAGAAGGTTGAGAGAAGATTGGTCATTTATCCATGATTAGTCATTTCTCCATTTGAAAAGGGAAAAGAAAATTTTAATTGTATCCTATGGGAAAAGTTGAGGATTTAAAAAAAAAAAATGTAAGGAGTTGATGAATTTTTTTTCTGGGATCTTTTATAAATGACTCAAGTCATCTTTGGTTAGAGGGTAAAATACAGGTTGGAGAGAACTATTTGTTAATTCATATAATTATTTTTCATAGAAATCAAGAATAAAAGCAGGTAGCATGAAGAAAACATTCCTGGCAGTTTGATTCCTTTTCTTCTTACTAGGTACTTCTGGAAAAGTACAAGTATGTGGAGAATTTTGGGCTAATTGACGGTCGCCTCACCATCTGTACCATCTCCTGTTTCTTTGCCATAGTGGCTTTGATTTGGGATTATATGCACCCCTTTCCGGAGTCCAAACCCGTTTTGGCTCTTTGTGTTATATCATATCCTTTACTTATACTCAGGTTTGTTTCCTACCAACAGTCTTTACATATCTCTTGGTGCCTGCCTATGTTAGAATTTAACATAATAAGCATTTAGATTTGTTTAGTGTCTTTGATTATTTTAGGTTTAATATGGTGGTTTTATCTGTAATTCACTTTAGTTGTTAACATAGAAATTGTTATAATTATTATATGAGCACTTAATAGCAACCATATAGGAATAATGAAAGCCAGCTTGTCTCACTTCTAGCCCCAAATTTTCTCCATTAGACCAGGCTGCTTTAAACCATTTACACAGAGTATTAGAAAAGCATCACAGTTTGGAGGGTCAGAAGTCAGATTTCCTTGAAGCTGAGGGGCTGGACTGGGAGTTACTGACTATGGTATAAGTTTGGCTTGTATTACAGTAGAGTTAAGAACCTCTTCTGGAACCATAGAACATGGGTTTGAAATCCTATGTGATGGTAATCTTTTTTTTTTTTTTTTTTTTTAATGTGGTGCTGAGGCTCGAACCCAGTGGCTCACAGATGCTAGGCAAGCGCTCTACCACTGAGCCATAACCCCAGCCCTGTGTGTGTACTCTTGTGGTGATAAGAAATTAAAATTTTTGAGACTGAATTTCTCTCACTTGTAGGTAATATTTGGAATTATCATGAAGATTAAATGAGATTTTATAATTGACTTGGTATGTAATGTGGTTGCTAACTTAAAATGATCCAATCTAAGATTTTCTTTTTTTAAAAAATTATTTTTAGTTGTAGATGTACACAATATCTTTATTTCATTTTTATGTAGTGCTGAGAATTGAACCCAGTGCCTCACATATGCTCGGCAAACGCTCTACCACTGAGCTACAACCCCAGCCCTCAGTCTAAGATTTTCTAAGTTTTCAAATTATAGCTGAAACAAAAAGCAAAAAGGAAAGATACATAAAAAGATTTCCCAATGTTATTATGTTATGAAAGAGTGCCTATGTAACCATTGTTTTTTGCTTTCAGTACAGTATTCAGTAAATTACATGAGCTGCTCAGCACTTCACTATAAAATAGACTTTGCGTTTAATGATTTTAAACACTGCAGGCTAATGTAAGTGTTCTGAGCGTAGATGTTCGTTAAGGTTAGGTATACTAATTGCATTTTTGACTTAACAATGTTTCCATAATTCCGTTGTCAGTTGAGGAGCATTTCTCCTCTCTTTTTTATAGTAAATTTAGAATTATGACTATTACCATTTTGATAAATCATCCATAAATGAAGCATAATTGTTCTAATTGTACATATTGTGTGATCACACTGGTCATGCAGTCATACATGTACGTCATATATGTACATGAGGTAATGTCTATTTCACTCTGTCCTTCCTACCTGCACTTTATTTTTAACTTAAGAAAAGTATAGTATACGTCTTTACATGTTAGTACATGCAGCTCTCTATCTTTTTTTGGTACTGGGGAGTGAATCTAGGGGCACTTAACCACTCCACAAACCCAGCCCTATTTTGTATTTTATTTAGAGACAGAGTTCAGACCCTAAGTAACACAGTTACATAGGGTCTTGGTAAGTTGCTGAGGCTGGCTTTGAACTGCAATCCTCCTCCCTCAGCCTCCCAAGCCACTGGGATTACAGACTTGGGCCACACGCCTGGCTCTGTATCATTAATAGTCACTGAGGGTCTGCTATGTGCCAACATTGTGCTAGTTAAAACAAATTATTAAACAACGTTGCCTGTACCTGAAATATTTTTAAAAGATTCTACCCTCAGAGGCAGTTAGCAAGCCATCTTATATAAGCAGACCCTGATCAAAAATGGTATTGTCCAATCAGTGTCAAATGATAGTCCCCAGAATTGGCACTATGTGATCCTTGATCCCTTTCAGTAACCAGATTTATCTCCCAGTATGAATTTTTCACTATTAAAACAGTTCAAAAGAATTATAACAGACTCTGTAGATGGTTCTAAGGGAACTCCAGAGGTTTGAACAGTGACAGCAACAGGAGACCTCCTTTTATGGTACTTTGATTATATTTGTTTAAAACAAAGCAAGATCGAGTCAGTTTTATATATGATAGTAGTAACTACCATTATAAATCTGTGTGCTAGACACAATATATACAGATATATTTATGTTTAAACCTCATGACAATTCTAAAAAGTTGCTGTTTTCTCCATTTTAAAAGAGGTGAGAATACTTGGGCAAGAAAACATAATTTGTCACACTTCTGTTGGTTAAAGACCAAGATTCAAATCTTAGGATCACCTCACTCCAAAGTCTGTATGCTTTGCACTATACTTTCCTGACTCTCCTGTTTATAATATTTTAATAACAATGTACACAAAACTCTTGTGCCAGTTTCTAGCACACAGTGCCTGTCAGATATGGTGGGCAATGCTGTTAAGTGAATGTAATAGTAAGCCCATATATACATAGGAAATAATTGATCGTATAGTATAACTAATTTGAAGTCACTTTTCTTCTAGTGACCTTGAAATTGGTGGAATGTGGTCAAGTCCATTGTGATTATTGTGTTTTTTAAAATAGAGAAATAGCACAAATTATAATGGAGTCTTGACAGGCTAGGTAATAGGATCTTACTACACGTCTTTGAGCATAAAAGATGAGAACTGGTTTGTGCCCTGTAGTTTTTTCTTCTTTTTTGAGATGTTTGGAGGATTAATCAGCCTTGTTTCTCTTGGTACATAAACACAGGATGTTTTTGCAGTAAGGCAAAATCGACCGTTTTTAAGACTATCACGAGGGGCTGGGGTTGTAGCTCAGTGGCAGAGTGCTTACCTAGCACGTGTAAGGCACTGGATTTGATCCTCAGCACCATATAAAATAAACAAACAAAATAAAGGCATGCTGTTCATCTACAACTACAAAAAAAATTCAAAAAGATTATGAAAGTTTTTGTGTTCTTTGGTCAGTTTGTGTTGTTTCTCTTTTGTTTGCATGTTTATGTGATTTCCCCTTAACTTTATTTGAACCTATTTTGTGATGATGGGGATTCTGACAATTTATACCTCATATAAGGAGAAGAGCATCTTTCTTGTGGCTCACAGGAAGGATCCTACTGGGATGGATCCTGATGATATTTGGCAACTGTCCTCCAGTCTCAAAAGGTAATGACTCATAAATTCTTAAGTTTTAGTGTTGAATTTGCCCCAGGGTGTTGTCATTATTAGCAGCAACTATTAAGTGTGTATTCTATGCAGATCATGCATGGCACTGGTGATGTAAAATGAAGAAAGGGATATGAATGAACGATGTAAAAGATTTTTCCTAACACTGCATGCAGTTCTGAGATTGGGTTATCACAGAAATGCTCTGAGGATAAACCATCTAAGAAAATACTTTGGTGAAATGATAAAGATCTTTTTTTTTCCTTTGTGTTGAGTTAACAAATGACAACAGTAATAAGATCAGTTATCTTTGAAAAACCTGTTTAGCTTTGTACCTTCTGTGATCCTGACTGCACTCTGAATGCTGTCAAGAATCTCTGGATCATTGCTCTGTATAACTTTATAAAGCATAATCCAGAGTCCATATAAGTACCCAGAAGGGAGTCCATTTGCCAGCTCACAAAAGTCATTGTGTGACTTTTGGTAAATTATGTAAACAATCTGAGCTTTGGTGAAGTCAAAGATGACTCCTTAGAGTTATTGGGAAGATATGATAGCAGTTATAATAATAGCAAAATTCCATTATACCATTTACCATAATAGCAAATGTATTACATTTACTATTTATCAGGAATTGTGCTAAATACCTCAATAGATAAGAATACAGGCACAAAGGTTACGTTGATTCTTCCAGCATCGTGTAATCTAAAAGTTTGAGTCCAGAAATCATGCCTTAGTCATTAACTAAAAACACGTGGTACACTTACTAGCACAAAGTAGACCCTCAAATTATAATTATCCATGTATGAAGATAACATAGCATCAGCACCAAATGCTCTCTTTCCTTGCTGATCTGTGAAAATGTCTATGAGGAAGGGGAGCAGACCTTCATTCTGATGTTGTAACTGAGTTCTTGCTTATCCCTGGGGCAGGGCTTCTAACTCCTTTTGACCTCAGCCATTGTGAATGTGAACTTTTTCCCAGGCTACTGAGGAAGAGTTGTGTAATTCTAGAATCTAGCAACATCTTGATTTCATTATTTTTATTTTGACATGTTTTTTAACAGCCTTATTGGGATACACTTCACCACCTATACAGTTCACCCTTTAAAGTATATAGTCTATTGGTTTCTAGTGTATTTACAGTTATTTGCAATCATTATCTTAGTCAATCCTAGAACATTTTCATTACCTCAAACAAAACCCTGTAACCTTTAGCTATTTCCCTGTTTCCCTCAACTCTGAGCAATTTCCCCCAACTCTGAGCAATTTCCTATCTACTTACTATATAAAAATCTTCTGTGAACATTGCATGTGAATTGTAGAATGTATGACCTGTTGAGGCCTTTTGTGACTGGCTTCTTTCACTTAGCATAATATTTTCAAGGTTTAGCCATGCTATAGCATTCTTCACTACTTCATTCCTTTTAATGGCTGAATAATATCCCATTGCAAAGATATATCACATTTTGTTTACCCATTCATCAATTGATGGTGAAATTTGGGTTGTTAACACCTTTTGGCTATTGTGAATAATGCTGCTATAAACATCTGTATACATGTTTTTGTGTGTATGAATTTTCATTTCTCTTGGAGAGGAGTTACTAAATCATATAGTAACTCTTCAATTGTTGGAGGAATTGCCAACCTGTTTAACAGAGTAGCTGCACCATTTTACAGTTCCACTAGCAGTGTATAAAGTTTCTGATTTTTCTATATTCCCTGCTGATTTTTGCCAGCTACCATATTGTTGGTGGAGAACATTCTTCTGTCCTCCCAACTCCTCCTTCTCCCCTAGTAGAGTGACTTAGTAGTTTAATAGTGCCTGATTCTGATGTCTTGTTCCATAGCTGCCCTATGAAATGGCAGTGAAAGGTTTCACAGACCATCATTTGCCATTTTCAAATGATTTGAAATGCTTTGTGATTTATGTAAGGATTGTGCAGTTCATTTGCTTCTCAGCACATTTATTATATACCCTGAACTCCATTAGCACATGAAACCTTTTAGCATCTGTCCTTCATGATATCTCTTTCTTGAATGTCCCTTTCAAAGCACATATTTTTACTCTGGCAATATTGTGGAGTTATAATTTACTGAGTTCTCCAGTTGACCCTGTGTCTTCAGTCAAGATTGTCCTCACTGGGTTGATTATCTGCCACCTGCTTCCTACTTGTTTTCTCTTCTAAGTAGTACTCCCTGACATAACTTAGTCTAGGCAAGCACTCTGCCACTGAGCTACAGCCCCAGCCCCTTTATTTTATTTTTTTTAAGTTGTAGATGGATCCAGTATCTTTATTTTTATGTGGTGCAGAGGATCAAACCCTGCCTCACATGGGTGAGGCAAGCGCTCTACCACTGAGCTACAGCCCAAACCTCCTTTCTTTCTTTTTTGACTATAACTCTGTCCTTTCCTAAGTCTTGGTGATCTCCATGTCCAGATAGGTGACTTCTTTCTTTTTTTCCCCAGTACTGTGGCCTCTTTGTTTTACTTCTGTCCACTAATTACCTTGTTTTCTACCACATCTTAAACACTTACTTCCATGGATATGCCCTAGACCTTTCCATAACTAACTACTTCCAATAATTTCCATTTTAAGTATTCCACTCTCTGACCTGTGCTTCTTGGTTTTTGTGTGTTTGTTTTTGTTTTAAGTTCTTCTACTTCTCCATTCTTATAGAATACTGGAGTCATTTTGACTCATGTTTCTCCAGTCCGTCAACAAATCCTGTTAGCTCTACTGTGTAAATGTATTCAGTCTGACCATTTGCCATCTGGATTGCTACTATCATTTCCCAGTTAGGTTTCTGTAATAATGTTCTAATGGAT
The DNA here is from genome assembly GCF_902686445.1 of Sciurus carolinensis. Lineage (NCBI taxonomy): Eukaryota > Metazoa > Chordata > Mammalia > Rodentia > Sciuridae > Sciurus > Sciurus carolinensis. The sequence continues at coordinate 77,425,143 of NC_062223.1, forward strand.
TTCTACAGCTGCTTCCCCTGCCATCTCTTCCCAGCATAGCAGTCAGAGTGATCTGTCTGAAATGTCAGATCAACTCAGTCTTCTGCTCAAAACTCTTATGCAGAGAAAAAACTTAACATCCTAATTATGATTTAGAAGTTAATACATATCTATCGTCTGCACCCCTAATCAGTGACTGTCATTCTCTTCCACTTCATTCTGTTCACCTTGACCCTTTTCAGCTCTGCATTGCAGGTGTGTTCTTGCCTAAGGGCCTTTGCACTTGTAGCTTCCTCTGCATGGAATATCAATTTCCCAGATAGTTTGTTCTCTCACCTTCTTTGGGCTCCGCTGAAACACTTGCCTAGTAAAACTTTCCTGCCCCACTATATTTAAAAGAACATCTTTGTTTTTTGGTTTCCTCATACACACTAAAATGAAAATCCCTAAATGGCATATGTTTACCTATATTGTTCATTGCTGTCTATTCTTAGCATCTGAAACTACCTAATACATACAGGTGGAGCTCCATAAATATTTGAGTTAATGAATAGCTATTTCTGAAATGCATCAGGTCACAACTCATCAGATCATATCCTGCCATCAAAGGACTGTTACTGCCAATAAAACTGGGCCCAGAAGTTAAAAAAAAAAATTAGCAACAAGTGATCAGAGCTTGAGAAAAATCTTTTGAGGTGTTTAAAGTAGTTCAAGGGCTTCACTAGTCATTACCCAAGTTGGGATAATGATCAACAGCTTATTGAAGAGTTGTGATTTGGGGGGCTATAGTTAACAGTAGTCACCATTCTAACCATGATAGTAATCCTACAAGTAAGTGGAAGTTTTCCCATTTTAAACATGCAGAAATAGATACCTAAGAAACTTCTTTATCTAAGGATAATACCTGCATGATAATCCACTGAATGTTCCATAATAAGTGGATAGAAACAGCTGGTGAGGAGTGTGTCAGCCTGCCAGAAGTTGGTGTCATTAAACCCTCTTGAATGGATGGAAATAGTAAAGATCTTCCTGGTACCTTAAGTGTAACAGGAATCTCTGGAGTTCGTGTAGCAGTGGGTATGGAATCAGTAGAAATTAGAACTCAATTTTTACAGATTGCAGGGGCTAAGCAGCCTGAAATTGGGGAGCCTCCTTGATAGCAAGGATTCTTTATTCATAAAAATGCCATGCTAAGAGTAAGCAGTTAAGACAAAAATCCTTGCCCTCAAGAATTTCCCAATCTGGTAAAAAACACAAATACACAAACTCATTTCAGTACAGATAATTGTGTTGAAAGCATGAGAGCTATCTTTAGATCTGATATATAATTTAGTATTTGAACTGAATATTAACTGATGGTGCTGTGAAAGAAGGAGACACATGTGACCCAGATAAGAGTGTTTGGGAAGTCTTTGCCAGAAAGTTTTGTGCCCAAGTACAAAGGATTCACATGTTCCCTATATTGCTAATGCCCAGCTTATTCTTTCAGAAACACTTGGTGCTCTATTGTTACTGGTTGCATCTGTGCTGTTGGTTTTTTTTCCCTTCAGTTTTAAAGCTTTTTATTATACATATTTTTAAATATACAAAAAACAGTCAAAGTAACACAATTCCCATGTGCTTATTTCCCAGTTGCAGTAACTGTCTGCATTTTGCCAGTCTTGTGTGACATAAGCACATACATTTTTCTTCTCACTGAAATATTTTGAAACAAAACCTGGATATCATAATCAATCATCCCCAAATAACTTTAGGAAAATACCACCATCACACTCAGCAGTATTAATAATATTTCGTAATATCTTCTAATACTGTGTTTGCTTTTGATATGTTCTCTTTGCCCTGATGCTTAGGTTTGATGACAAATATACCCTGAAGCTGACCTTCATCAGTGGGAGAACAAAGCAGCAACGGGAAGCCGAATTCACCAAGTCCATTGCCAAGTTTTTTGACCACAGCGGGACACTGGTCATGGATGCATACGAGCCTGAAATATCCAGGCTCCATGACAGTCTTGCCACAGAAAGAAAAATAAAATAGCCAATTCTAAAAGCAGCCCTCTTTCTGCTGGATCATGCTGAATTACTGGATGGGTGGGGGAAGAAACAGAACTTAAAATGGGTAAAGTAAGAAATGTTTAAAATGTCCCTTTTTTGTCCTGAAATTTTAGTCCCTTATGGAAAAATAGGATTTTCTAGCACAGATATGAGAAGTTGTAGCTCTTATGTCTAGCTGTAGCTTCCTTGGTCTGCCAATTGTGTTGTTTTGACTTGCTTTGGAAAAGCATTCTTGCTAAAAGCTGTACAAGACTTTTTTCTTTTGTACCTAGTAGTACTTTCTATAGTATAGCTTTGTGCCATGCAGCATTTGAAGACTCAGTTTTAAAAAATTGTTAACCTGTTTTTGACTTTGTGTTAATTCCTGTTTCAACAACTTTCCACACACCATTTTTGTGGGTGTGTATATATCTGACTTGGGAAGAATTACCAAAAAAAAAAAAAAAAACCCAGAAAACAAAAATACCAACTTTTAAATTTGTTTAAAACAGACCTGCCTGTTACATTTTGTGTTCTTAACCAATTGAAGAAATCATTGGCATTTTTAGTTTTATATTGCCTGTTTTCCACTAGTATATCCCTATTGATTTGTTTATGCCCTTTATTAACTGCCATTTTCTAAAATTTTTTTCAATAAAAGGAAAGAAGATGTGAAAAAATGGAGTCATAGTCTTGATGGAAGGAACAGAGCAGCAAGTGCTAACAGTTTTACTACTATCATAGATTTCTTTCATTTCTAGGCTGTCTCACTATTTCTAGAGCTCTGAGAATCTGTAGCTGAGGAACTCTTAGCTCTGGTGAGAATAGTAAGAACACTCATTACTTGGTCCCAGGAAGTGCTCCAAGTACCGTATATGTATTAACTCACTGAAACCCACAGTACTCCTAAGAGGTAGGTATTCTTATTATCCCTATTTTGTAGATGAGGAAGCTGAGACTCAAACTTGAATAATTTGTCATACATCTCTTAATAGACCCCGTTCTGTCTCCAGAGTTTGTGTTTCTGTGGTGACAAAACAGCATCACCAGGGGATGTTGATGCATGCCTGTAATCCCAGCTACTTGGGAGGCTGAGGCAGGAGGATGGCAGATTTGAGACCAGCCTGGGCCACTTAGGGAGACTCTGTCACAAAACAAAAAGTCCTGATATAACTCAGTGCTAGAGCACTTGCCTAGCATATGTGAGGTCCTGGGTTTGATCCCTGTTACCAAAAAATCTTTTACCATATTTCTGCAGCCTAGTCTGAGAAGAGCTCAGCCTTGCCTAGATCCTGTGACCTTTAGGAATAATGTTCATCCAGCCTCATAAAAGTGCAGTTCCAACTGTGCTTATTAGTACCACTAAGGAGAGGGTCACCAATGTTTTTCATTATTTGCAAATTTCAGCTGCTAATGTGTATTTAGTGTTTGTAGTATTTTTATTTTAGAGGCAATATTTTTTTGCTTCAGAAAAATCTTAAGAAATAAAAGATGCAAAGTGTTTGTATACACACAAAGTTGTATTTTTCTTTTGAACTGAATTCCTCTCAGTTTAGAACTCTTTCTCTCACCAATTCTCTACCTTATCTCCACCCAGATTAACCACATTGTACATCCCAAACCTCGTCTCCATGATGGAAATCATCTAGGAAAGCTACACTGATTTTATAGAGTATATCCTGTCACCACTAACAGCCTTTTCTGTTATTCAGTAGAATGTTCTGAATGATCCAACTGAAAGCACATATGTGCAGGTAACTCTCCTGACATCCATGCTACCTTAAAAATCAAGAGAAATTCTTATAACATTTTCATGCCATGGATCTTTTTGATATTCTTGTGTTTTCTATGGTCCACTTGTCAGACTAATGTTTTGAATGCTTACATTTAACATTGCTTGTTAATGAGGAAGTGGGGTGGTGGTTAGCTCTAAATAGTGGGAAATAACTTCAAAGATTGCTCTGGTTTGGATCTGAAATGTTCCCTAAAGGCTCATTTGTTGAAGGCTTGATCCCCAACCTGTGGTACTATTGGAAGGTGGTCCAACTTTTAGGAGGTGGCCCCTACTATGTGGAAATTATGTTATTGGAAGGGATACTGGAACCCAGCCCTCCCCCCCTTTTTTTTTTGTTTCCTGGTCACCATGAAGTAAATAGGTTTGCTGCACCATATGTTCCCTTCCATGGTTTCCTGTCTTGCCACAGACCCAAAGCAACAGTGCCAAATGACCATGAACTGAAACCTCTGAAACTGAGCCAAAATAAATCTTTCCTCCTTTAAATTGACTTACGAGGTATTTTCTCACAGTAACAGAAAACTAACAAAGATAATTGCTTAAAAGATGCCCTGTTTTTTAGACTCTCCTCTGGTTGGGAGGACTTCCTGATTAATCTGACAACCAGCCTCATTTCTGCTCCATTTTAACTAGTTACTGATTGATATATGTACACACACACACACACACTTTTTTGTTTTTTGTTTTGCTTTTGGATGAGCAGCAGGTTCCTCTTTTCAGAGAGACATGCACTTAAAATGAGCATAAAAAAGGATATTCTCTTTCTGCTGTGAGTAAAAACCAAGCAAATTATTTACAATTTTGACTGATTTGCTTGGGAAATGAGAGATTTGAATGTGTAGTGTGTTTTAGGGAAGAATGGAAACTTTGAGCTGCCTTACAGCCAGTCTTCTACAGTCTATCATACCAGCCAGCCTTCTGCAGTCTATCATACCAGCCGTAGACCTGTGCAGACAATAATAAAGGCCTCCGAGTGTTTTGCAGTTGATCTGGGTTGACATTGAAGGAGCTTTGGGCCTTACAGGGAGATTTCTCTAACAGACTCTTCTGGGAAACTGTTGATGAGGATTGAGTAATATTTGGGCTCTTGGTGCCCTGGATTAGGTGACCCATTGAAGAAGAAGAAACTGGGAGAGATAATGCATGAGCCCTGAATGTCCCTGAACATTCTTGATTTGTATGAAAGCAACATGCTGACCACTGTCTTCCTAGGCCATACCTCTGTATTCTGTTGACAGTAAACTACTTTGTGAGCAGGGTTTTGCATTGCTTACTATAAAAGGGTTGAATCCACAACATCAGGGTCTGCACGCAGAGGCATCCATCTAAGTCCACCTTGTGGCACTTTTGAGAGTAGGAGCCATGGGGAACTGGCACAAACATTATGCTCATGTTTCTTATTGTACTATAAGTAATAAAGTTTTTTTTTTTTTTTTTTTTTTTTTTTTTTGTCTGATCCTGGAGTCCCTCATCTTCTGCTAACATCATGAAAGAATAGCAGGCTAACTTCTAGCTTGCAAGTAGGATAAAATTAAAATTCTAGACTCTTCATAGGCTCTGAATTTTTTTCCCCCAGTGGGCAGAGAATATTTATAGACAGAAAGCAGAAATGAAGTATAAAAGCAACTTGATTAGTTAAGCTCTGCTTGCCTTATTTGGATCTGAAAATTTTATTAACAAGAATGATATCTGATCAGATGGGGTTTTCAAAAGGAGAAAGGACAAGTGTCTTTATGGGTCATGTTAGGGGATATGAGAGGATTGCCAGGCTCTGGTGGCATATGCTGTCAAGTGAAGGGGGCAGATAGAACCCCCACATTGTCCAGTTACTATCTTGAGGCTAAGCAGAAAGATGTAGGACTGAAATACTCCTCAAATAGTACTTAAGTTGTTGCTCAGCCTCCTGCCCCAGCAGCAAGTCCAAGGCCCCAGTCGTAAGACCTATGGCACTTGGGTAAACTGTTCCCCAAAGTGAAATAAATGCAGCAATAAGGATATAGAGCTTTGAATGGACCAAACACATCAGGTGGTTGAGTCTACATAGGTAGCCATTTGTAAGTAAATATATGGCCTTGCCTACTTGACCCAAACCCCAATACCTCTGATCCCTCTTTTTCTGTTGCTTTGTGGCGGGGGGGGGGGGTCTCTCCTCCATTATAGTTCTGTTGAATATAGATGTCCAAGTTGCCATCCTACTTAGTCCCATGGGGGCAGGGAGCCCTGTGCATTGGGGAGATAAACAACTGTGGGGGCAGATGCTCAGTGGGGGAGAAAAAAGAGAAGCCTCTGAGTGAGGAGTTAAAGGCCTTCCCATTAGCACAACCATCCCTTGCAGGCTAACCTATCCCTTGATGCGTCCACATACCTGGCTGGGAGACTGGCTGGGTCCTCTAACATACCTATTATCAACTTCTTGGTTTAGGTTCCCACAGGGGAGAAGCACCTGAATTCAATGATAGGTTTTCCAAACTTTTGGGCAAGTTTGCAATAGGAAGGAAAATTAAAATGACCTGTGTCTAGAGCCACACTAAACTGATTAGTGTACTGCTGGTTTATGGCTTTCATATCAAGTGTGCTATTGATATCAGTTATACATTTGATGGAATGCTTATCAGTCTCATTTAGAGACTACTGCACAAAGGAAGGTTTAGTCCAGTGGAAACGATATAGAATCCCAAGAGGAAAAAGAAAATCAGCTTAGTTGAAAACTCAACCACTCCTGTAGTACCTTTCACAGTATGGCGGGGCTACTTGGTGCTTTTTTTTTGGGGGGGGGGGTGCTGGGGATTGAACCCAGGGCCTTGTGCTTACAAGGCAAGCATTCTACTGACTGAGCTATCTCCCCAGCCCCTACTTGGTGCTTTGCAGTTACTACATACCCCTTTAAGAAAGGTTGCTATTGAGTATGGAGATTCCTCAGAAAACTTGGAATGGACCCACCTTTTGACCCAGTTACCCACTCCTTGGTTTATACCCAAAGGACTTAAAGTCAGCATACCACAGTAATGCAGCCACATTAATGTTTATAGCAGCTCGATTCATAGTAGCTAGATTGTGGAACCAACCTCAATGCCCTTAACAGATGAATGGATGAAGAAACGTATATATACACAATGGAATATTATTCAGCCATAAAGAATAATAAAATTATGGCAGGTAAATGAATAGAATTAGAGAATATGTTAAGTGAAATAAGCCAATCCCAAAAAACCAAAGGCTGAATGTTTTCTCTGATACATGGATGATGATACATAACAGCAAGTGGGGGGGTAAGGAAAGTATGGAGGAACTTTGGATTGTGTAGAGAGAAATGAGGGGGGTGGGGCAGGAGAAGGAAAGAGAGGAATGAGACAGACATCATTACCCTATGTACATGTATGATTACATGAATGGTGTGAATCTACACCATGTATAACCATAGAAATGAAAAGTTGTACCCCATTTGTGTACAGTGAATCAAAATGCAGTCTGTAGAAATAAAATTTTAAAAATAATGAAGAAAATCTCCACAACTCTAGCTTCATTGAGAGAAAAAGAGATCACCATTAGGATGATTACAATAAAAAAGAAAGCAAATGTCAGTGGGATTGTAAAAATTTGAAATCTTTGTGTACTGTCAGCTGGACTGTAAAATGGTTACAACACATATAAAAGTACAGAAGTTCCCAATTTAAAACCATAACTACCATATTATCTACCGATTCTTCTAGTTATACATTCAAAAGAATTGAAAGCAAGGTCTGAAAGAGACATTTGTGCAACTGTGTTCATAGTAACACTATTCGTAGCCAAGAAGTGGAAGCAACCTGAATGTCCCCATCAACAAGTAAATGGATCCACAAAAGGTGGTAAAAACACGACAGAATATTCAACCTTAAAAGAGAAGGAGATCCTTTCACATACTACAGCCTGAATGGACCTTGAGGACATTATGCTAAGCGAAATAAGCCAGGCACAAAAAGACAAATCCAACCTGATTTCACTTATGAGGTATCTAGAGTGATCAAATTCAAAGAAACCAAAAGTTGAATGGTGGTAACCATGGACCAAGGAGAGGAAGAAGAGTTGCTTAATGGGCATAGAAGTTTCAGTTTTGTGAGATGAAAAAGTTCTGGAGATCTGTTTCGCATCAACATGAACATACTTAATACACTTAAACCTGGTAAAGATGATGAATTTTATATTTTATTAAAATATAATTAGCTTTGTGTGTAAGCATTTTATCTATGATTCAATGCAAAAAAAAAAAAAAAGATCGTTATTGAGCTTTTGTTGAAAGAACATCTAACCTTGTAACTCTAACCTAACAATCCCCCATTTTGGGCCAGGGCAGTGCAGACTTTAATCAAAAGATCCAGCAGGCTTCCCTAGTCAAATGAAAATGGTGTATGTATGGATGTAGTTGGTCTGGCCATTTTAGCTTTTCTTGGAAAAGTGACAAACTGGGCATGGTGGTACATGTCTATGGTCCCAGCTACTAGAGAAACTGAGAGGAAGAATCTCTTGAGTTAGAATTGGAGACCAGCCTGTGAAACATAGACCTCATCTCCAAAAGACAGACTTAAAGCCAGAATTTAAACCAGGTGTGGTGTGCACACCCATAATCCCAGCTACTGGGAAGGCCAAGGCAGCAGGAGGATCACAAGTTTGAGGCTAGCCTGGGCAACATAGTGAGGTCCTGTCTCAGAATAAAAGAAAAAGTGACAGCTACTCCACTGGAAAAAAAAAATTATTTTCCACTCTGCCATCCTTGGCAAAGCCACCGACAAAATGGAGCCCTCAGTTTACAGACCTTCCTAACCAAACACCTTGGTCTGGTTCAGTAATGGTCCAGCCATTGGTGTCCAGTGACAATGTGCAAGACCAGCTGTGATAATAACATAAGCACAATGGCTAAAATTAAAAGCTGCTGTCCTAGCCTTAGTATTCTTAAAGACCAGACAGTTTTGTTGAGCCATTGCCATAGCCTAATCTTATTTGCTACTGGGAAGACTAATAGACTGTCAAATTAAAGACACTTTTTTGAATTCACAAATGGAAATGGAATTTCAGCTGTTAAACATCTAGGTCATTCATGTAGATACCTACAGTGAGTCCTCATTCTCGGAATGAGGCTCATGAAAAGGATTTGAGTATAAATGGTCTCTTTTGGATATGCAAGGAGCCCCAACCCCGTAAGGAAGTGAAAAAGTGAGAGGAAAGAGAAGGTGGTCATTTAAACAAATTTACCTCTGGGAAACGTCCTCAGTTTTGCTGGAAAGTGGTGCAAAACTACTTGCATCAAGATTATCAGACAAAGAGTAAGGAAGCTTGTATGATCAGATGCTCAATTCCTGAGAGACACTGGATCAGGACCACTGGTGACCACTGCTGATTTCCTCAGCATTTTCAGTTGCAGTTATAGTTGTCAAATTCATGGTGATTCTGTTTAGATGCAAACATCTGACAGTATCTTGTTTCTAATGTAGTCATAGTGGAGAATTTACATTTTGAAATGTATATTATAAATAATACTTCTTTTATTCTCCATTTTTTATTGTTATTTCATTGATAAAATTATAGATACATTCTTATTTATGAATTTCATTTGACAATGTAAAATAGTTGTTAAAATATAAGTATAAAGATTGACAATGTTGAGAATAGTCGCTTTCCTTTTAGGGTACCAGCAATGTCCTTAGGCATCTGTGGTTTCAGCCCTTACCATTTCTTGTTTCCTGATTGTTTCACTTCCTGTTTGCTGGGGATTTTCCTCTTTCAACCTACACTGTGATCTTTAGTATGAAAATGACAGGCAGATGGTTGTAGAACTTCAAATAGTTTTGAGTCTTCAATTTTAGTGTATGCAACCCCAGAGCTACAAACATCCCAGAACACTGTTGACCAATCCCAAAGAAAGAACTTGGAGGACTTGATGAAAAGGTTTTGGACATTTTATTACTCACTCCTTGGTGGCTGTGGGCCAGGAAACAGTGGAGGGCTCTATCATGCCTACAAACAGGGGGAATATATAGGATAGGTTGCGGGCCCACTGCACAGGTGGATTTCTTCAGATATTTTATGAGTATGCTCCTTTACAATCAGGATTATTGTTGAGAGAAAAGAAGTGGCCAACTCCCCCTCTCCATTTCCTCATTACATTCTTTTAGAGACTTTCTTATCTCACTGCAAGCTTTTCTAGGCACTGATGAGGGCCTCACGACAGGGCTCTAGAGGCACATTACATCCATATCTTACAACAACAGTACAAAGAGCAAGAACCTATCATCAAGCATGCTCAGGTAATTAAGATAGTATTAATTTGTTTAGACACTTAAGGCAAGAGATCTTGTTTTAGTTCAGTACTGTTTTATCCCAGTGTATTCCATCCTGTTTGTGGGTTGGACTACCCAGGGAAGTCCTTGTGCTGTAGTCACTAAGAGTTCTCTGCAGAACCAATAATTTAGTTGGTATGCTGTGCAACTTCTGTTGCCCAATTCAGGAATAGGTTACTTGTTGCTAACCTTGGGAGAATATGACAAATGTTTAGTAAATACAAAGAATGGCAAATCAGTTATATGAGGCAGTACATAGGCAGTACATACATGATCTTGTATTAGTAAAGCAGCCTGCACAATAGGCTTCCCAAAGCAAGTGTACCATACCTTTGTTTGCACTTCACAGTATGGAAAAAATAAGACACCTGGGGAATATGTAAATGCCATAAATGGATACAAAGTGTTCCTCAGGTAATGACACCCTAGGTAACATCACCTATACTTGTGAGGGCCAGGTTCCCAACACAGTAGGCCTTCCTTGTAAATCTAGACATTCCCTCCCTCCCTGCAAGAGGCCAGTAAGGCATACTACTGGGGGCTTACTTGTACAATCAATGATCAACTAATGGTTCCTTGTCTCTGATGTGATGTCTTGAGGAGTTTGCTGCAGAAAATTGTTACTTGTGCTCCAGGCTGGTTTTAAAAAAATGTTCAGTGGAAATGTCCTTTATCTGTAACTTAATGGAGGTGGCCATGGGTGAGATAACAGACATAACTGCAGGGCTGCTGATGTCTGAGTTTCTCACTTAGTATGCTCTGTGCCTCGGGCAGATGAGCAGCTGTCCCTGCATAGAGTTATTTCAGTCCTTAATACTTGTTTCAGCAGCCATTCATTCTTTCAATGAATCCAGTTCCTGTTGGATTGCAAGGCATGGAAAATCCATAATATGTCCCGATCTTGAGCCCACAATTGTATGCTTTGGCCTGTGGAATGAGTTCCTTGGTCACTCAGTTATCTGTGGTGTGCTATATACATGGCACTCAGCCAGATCAGTCCCTTAGTAGTTGTCTTCTGATTGGCTCTTTTGCTGAAGAAGGTTTGCATCAAGCTGTTACCAAAAGCTCAGTCCTTGTCCCCAATGTCAATTCATGCCAATTTAATAATGAGAACAGTTTTGAGGAAAAGGAAAAAAAAAAGGTTTATTGCTTTGTAGCAAAGGAGAAACAGGGGACTCCAATCCCAGAGGCTGTGGCTCTGCCCATCAGGGAAAACAGAGGGTGTTTTAAAGAAATTCTTCAAGGGTTGCATTCCAGATGTGCTCTGGTAGGGAGTCACAGGACACCCTGATGGTATGTTAGATATTCACTTCTTTTTTTTTTTTTAAATTTTTTTTATTATTGTACACAAATGGGATAAATGTTGTTTCTCTGTTTGTACATGGCGTAAAGGCATACCATTTGTGTAATCATAAATTTACATAGGGTAATGTTTGATTCATTCTGTTATTTTTTCCCTTCCCCCCACCCCTCCCACCCCTCTTTTCCCTCTATACAGTCCTTCCTTCCTCCATTCTTGCCCCCCTCCCTAAACCTAACTCTAACCCTAACACTAACTCTTCCCACCCCCCATTATGTGTCCTCATCCACTTATTAGCGATATCATTCTTCCTTTGGTTTTTTGAGATTGGCTTATCTCACTTAGCATGATATTCTCCAATTTCATCCATTTGCCTGCAAATGCCATAATTTTATCATTCTTTATGGCAGAGTAATATTCCATTGTATATATATACCACAATTTCTTTATCCATTCATCAATTGAAGGACATCTAGGTTGGTTCCACAATCTGGCTATTGTGAACTGAGCAGCTATGAACATTGATGTGGCTGTATCTCTGTAATATGCTGATTTTAAATCCTTTGGGTATAGGCCAAGGAGTGGGATAGCTGGGTCAAATGGTGGTTCCATTCCAAGTTTTCTAAGGAGTCTCCATACTGCTTTCCAGAGTGGCTGCACTAATTTGCAGCCCCACCAGCAATGTATGAGTGTACCTTTCTCCCCACATCCTTGCCAACACCTGTTGTTGCTTGTATTCTTGATAATCGCCATTCTAATTGGGGTGAGATGGAATCTTAGGGTGGTTTTGATTTGCATTTCTCTTATTACTAGAGATGTTGAACATTTTTCCATATGTTTGTTGATTGCTTGTAGATCTTCTTCTGTGAAGTGTCTATTCATTTCCTTAGCCCATTTGTCGATTGGATTACTTGCATTCTTGGTGTAGAATTTTTTGAGTTCTTTATAGATTCTGGAGATTAGTGCTCTATCTGAAGTATGATTGGCAAAGATTTTCTCCCACTCTGTAGGCTCTTTCTTCGCATTGCTGATAGTTTCCTTTGCTGAGAGAAAGCTTTTTAGTTTGAATCTATTCCAGTTATTAATTCTTGCTTTTATTTCTTGTGCTATTGGAGTCCTGTTGAGGAAGTCTGGTCCTAAGCCGACATGTTGAAACTCTGGACCTACTTTTTTTTCTATAAGATGCAAGGTCTCTGGTCTGATTCCGAGATCCTTAATCCATTTTGAGTTTAGTTTCGTGCATGGTGAGAGAGATGGGTTTAGTTTCATTCTGTTGCATATGGATTTCCAATTCTCCCAGCACCATTTGTTGAAGAGGCTATCTTTTCTCCATTGCATATTTTTGGCCCCTTTGTCTAGTATGAGAAAATTGTATTTATTTGGGTTTGTGTCCATGTCCTCTATTCTGTACCATTGATCCACCTTTCTATTTTGGTACCAATACCATGCCGTTTTTGTTACTATTGCTTTGTAGTAGAGTTGAAGATCTGGTATTGCGATACCCCCGGCTTCACTCTTTCTGCCAAGGATTGCTTTAGCTATTCTGGGTTTTTTATTCTTCCAGATGAATTTCATAATTTCTTGCTCTATTTCTGTAAGGTACATCATTGGGATTTTAATTGGAATTGCATTAAATCTGTATAGCACTTTTGGTAGTATGGCCATTTTGACAATATTAATTCTTCCTATCCAAGAACATGGGAGATCTTTCCATCTTCTAAGGTTTTCTTTAATTTCTTTCTTTAGTGTTCTGTAGTTCTCATTGTAGAGGTCTTTCACCTCTTTTGTGAGATTGATTCCCAAGTATTTTATTTTTTTCGAAGCTATTGTGAATGGGGTAGTTTTCCTAATTTCTCTTTCTGAAGATTCATCGCTTATGTATAGAAATGCCTTAGATTTATGTGCATTGATCTTATATCCCGCTACTTTACTGAATTCACTTATGAGTTCTAAGAGTTTTCTGGTGGAATTTCCTGGTTCCTCTAAGTATACAATCATATCATCAGCAAATAGGGACAGTTTGAGTTCTTCTTTTCCTATTCGTATCCCTTTAATTTCTTTGGTCTGTCTAATTGCTCTGGCTAGAGTTTCAAGGACGATATTGAATAGAAGTGGTGAAAGAGGGCATCCCTGCCTTGTTCCAGTTTTTAGAGGGAATGCTTTCAGTTTTTCACCATTTAGAATAATATTAGCCATGGGCTTAGCGTAGATGGCCTTTACAATGTTAAGGAATGTTCCCACTATCCCTATTTTTTCTAGTGTTTTGAGCATGAAGGGATGCTGTATTTTATCAAATGCTTTTTCTGCATCTATCGAAATAATCATGTGATTCTTGACTTTAAGTCTATTGATATGGTGAATGACATTTATTGATTTCCTGATGTTGAACCAACCTTGCATCCCTGGGATGAAACCCACTTGATCATGGTGCACTATCTTTTTAATATGTTTTTGTATGCGATTTGCTAAAATTTTGTTGAGAATTTTTGCATCGATGTTCATTAAGGATATTGGTCTGAAATTTTCTTTCCTCGATGTGTCTCTGTCTGGTTTAGGTATCAGGGTAATATTGGCTTCATAGAATGAGTTTGGGAGGGTTCCCTCCTCTTCTATTTTATGGAATACTTTGAGAAGTATTGGAATGAGCTCTTCTTTAAAAGTTTTGTAGAACTCGGCTGAGAACCCATCTGGTCCTGGACTTTTCTTTGTTGGTAGGCTTTTGATGACTTCTTCTATTTCATTACTTGAAATTGGTCTATTTAAATTGTGTATGTCCTCCTCGTTCAGTTTAGGCAATTCATATGTCTCTAGAAACCTGTTGATGTCTTCGAAATTTTCTATTTTGTTGGAGTATAGATTTTCAAAATAGCTTCTAATTATGTTTTGTATTTCAGTCGTGTCTGTTGTGATATTTCTTTGTTCATTCCGAATTTTAGTGATTTGGGTTTTCTCTCGTCTTCTCTTTGTTAGTGTGGCTAAAGGTTTATCAATTTTGTTTATTTTTTCGAAGAACCAACTATTTATTTTGTCAATTTTTTGTATTGTTTCTTTTGTTTCAATTTCGTTGATTTCAGCTCTGAGTTTAACTATTTCCTGTCTTCTACTACTTTTGGTGTTGGTCTGTTCTTCTTTTTCTAGGGCTTTGAGCTGTAGTGTTAGGTCGTTTATCTTTTGAGTTTTACTTCTTTTATTAAATGAGCTCCATGAAATAAATCTTCCTCTAAGTACTGCTTTCATAGTGTCCCAGAGATTTTGATATGATGTTTCTTTGTTCTCGTTTACCTCTAAGAATTTTTTAATTTCCTTCCTAATATCTTCTGTTATCCATTCATCATATAATAGCATATTGTTTAATCTCCAGGTGTTGGAGTAGTTTCTGTTTTTTACTCTTTCATTTATTTCTAACTTCAATCCATTATGATCTGATAGAATACAAGGTAGTGTGTCTATCTTCTTGTATTTGCTGACATTAGCTTTGTGGCATAATATATGGTCGATTTTAGAGAAGGATCCATGTGCTGCTGAGAAGAAAGTGTATTCGCTCTTGGTTGGATGGTATATTCTATAAATGTCTGTTAAGTCTAAATTATTGATTGTGTTATTGAGATCTATGGTTTCTTTGTTCAATTTTTGTTTGGAAGATCTGTCCAGTGGTAAGAGAGGCGTGTTAAAATCACCTAGTATTATTGTGTTATGGTCTATTTGGTTTCTAAAATTGAGAAGGATTTGTTTAACATACATGGATGAGCCACTGTTTGGGGCATAGATGTTTATGATTGTTATATCTTGCTGATTTATGCTTCCCTTAAGCAGTATGAAATGTCCTTCCTTATCCCTTCTGACTAACATAGGCTTGAAGTCCACATTATCTGAAATGAGGATGGATACTCCAGCTTTTTTGCTGAGTCCATGTGCATGGTATGTTTTTCCCCATCCTTTCACCTTTAGTCTATGGGTATCTCTTTCTATGAGGTGAGTCTCTTGCAGGCAACATATTGTTGGATCTTTCTTTTAATCCAATCCACCAGTCTATGTCTTTTGATTGATGAATTCAGGCCATTAACATTCAGGGTTATTATTGAGATATGATTTGTATTTCCAGTCATTTGGTTCATTTTTTAAATTTTATTTATTCATTTATTTTTTGACACAACTTGGTTCCTCCTTTATTTGACAGTTCCTTTAGGATAATGCCTCCCTTTGGTGATTTGCTTCTTTGTTTTTTATTTCTTCCTCATGAAATATTTTGCCAAGAATGTTCTGTAATGCTGGCTTTCTTTTTGTAAATTCTTGTAGCTTGTGTTTATCATGGAAAGATTTTATTTCATCGTCAAATTTGAAGGTAAGCTTTGCTGGGTATAAGATTCTTGGTTGGCATCCATTTTCTTTCAGAGCTTGAAAAATGTTGTTCCAGGCCCTTCTAGCTTTTAGGGTCTGGATTGAAAAATCTGCTGATATCCGTATTGGTTTCCCCCTGAATGTAATTTGGTTCTTTTCTCTCACAGCCTTTAAAATTCTGTCTTTATTTTGTATGTTAGGTATTTTCATTATAATGTGCCTTGGTGTAGGTCTGTTGTAATTTTGTGTATTTGGAGTCCTATAAGCCTCTTGAACTTGATTTTCCATTTCATTCTTCAGATTTGGGAAATTTTCTGATATTATTTCATTGAATAGATTGTTCATTCCTTTGGTTTGTTTCTCTAAGCCTTCCTCAATCCCAATAATTCTCAAATTTGGCCTTTTCATGATATCCCATCGTTCTTGGAGATTCTGTTCATGATTTCTTACCATCTTCTCTGTTTGTTCAACTTTGTTTTCGAGGTTAAATATTTTGTCTTCAATATCTGAAGTTCTGTCTTCCAGGTGTTCTATCCTATTGGTTATGCTTTCTATGGAGTTCTTAAGTTGGTTTATTGTTTCCTTCATTTCAAGGATTTCTGTTTGGTTTTTTTTCAATATCTCTAACTCTTTATTGAAATGATCTTTTGCTTCCTGAATTTGCTCTGTTAACTGTCGATTGGTGCGATCATTCAATGCCTGCATTTGCTCTTTCATCTCATCATTCAATGCCTGCATTTGCTCTTTCATCTCATCGTTTGCTTCCCTAATCATTTTAATTATGTACATTCTGAACTCCCTTTCTGACATTTCTTCTGCCATGCTGTCATTGGATTCTATTGATGTAACATCTAGATTTGTTTGGGGCATTTTCTTCCCTTGTTTTCTCATATTGTTCAGGAATCAGTGGGTCATTAAGATATTGTAGATTTCCTCTATCGACTTATAATGTCCCTGAAGATTGCTAGTATATCCCCTCTTATCCTTCAGTAGCCTGAAGTCTTGGAGGAAGTTGATAATGCGGAGCTCCAGGAAGAGGCTGCCTCTCTAGGGTGGTGACTCTCAGGTGGCGTATATTCCCTGCTATTGGTCAGAGGTGTCTCCACCTGTTGACCAATGGTCATCCAACGGGGAACTAGGCTGCGGGCTGAGGCAAGGCCTATTTGTGCCTGTGTCTCTGGTTTAACCATCCCTGTGGGAAAACCTCTCCCGGTAGGGAAGACTCACTCGGTGGGGACGTCTCGCTGGTCAGTTCCCCTCCTAGAGGTTCCCCTCAATCTACAACTACCACCTGGGCTGGGCTGTCTTCCTCTGCAACGTTCCCAGGGGCCCGGACCTACCTCCTGGGCCTGGGAGCCTCACCCTTCGCAGGCGAGTCTCCTTAGGCTGCCTCTCCCAGATAATCTGCCCGCAGTCCTGGAAACTTCGCTCCGCCCCTAGGCGTGTCTCTGTGCGGCTCTTCCAGCAAGAAGCCACCTAGCTCCTGGGACCCTGCTCTGCACCTAATCGCCTGGCTATGCGGCCCCTCCTCTGAGCTGCCACCTGGAGCCCTGTACAATAGCTCCGATACCCAGAGACCCGCCACACACCTCCTCCTCCGGACAGCAGCCCGGTTTCCGACGCAGTCACTAGGAGCCCAAGCAACTCACTTTGCGTCTCCTCCTCCCACCAACCGCCCGTAGCCCTAGGCAGTCACTCCAAGCCCAAGTGACCCGCCCTGTTCCTCCTCCTCCCCCTGGGGTAGCCCCCCGGGTGTTCAGGGGCGGTGACTCCGAGACCAAGTGACTCACCGTGCTCCTCCTCCAGGCAGGCCACCGGTGTTCAGGAGCGGTCGCTTTGAGTGCAATCAACTTACCACTCGCCTCCTCCTCTGGCAACCGCCTGTGGCTCTGATGCCGTCACTCCTAGACCAAGCGACCCGCCGCGCTTCTCCTCTTCCTCCGGGCAACCCCCCGGTGTTCAGAAGCGATTACCCTGAGTCTAAACAGCTCTCCACGCAGCTCCTCCTCAGGCAGCCGCCCGGAGCCCCAGTGGTTGCTCCGAGTCCAAGCGCTGTGCTGAGCCGCCTCCTCTACGATGATCCCAGTTGTCCGTGTTTACCGCTCCAGCGGGGGGAGGGGCGTCTCGCCGAGCAACTCCACTTCACAAATTCCCTGCGTTCCGGGGCTACCGCCTCATCCGGGACGCCTCCCCAACGGGAGAGACTCACCCGGCGGCTTTGAGTTGGTCCTAAGTCTCTCACTATCTCCTCTTTTGAATCCTGCGTCCTGGAGCAACGTGAAATGCAGCCGCCCTCTAGGCCGCCATCTTGAAACTCCCCAGATATTCACTTCTTAGATCCTCTGGCAGATATCTCCTTGTGAGGTGGGTGCGGTCAAGGACAGTTAACCACGGGAAGAAAAGATAACACTGTCTCCCTAATCTTGTCAAGGAGGGGCAGAGGGGAGAAGAGATTAAAAACATGTTCTTTTAAAAATAAGCCTCAGAGCAACCAGGGCTGTATTCAAAACGTGAACCACTGTTACAAAACCTGTAACTGTTCACACAAGTCAACACATATTTGGCTCCTTCTGATGATGGGAGAAGGTCAATGTAGTCTATCTGGCATCACTGAAGAGGGACATCATCTGCCCCTTGGTGGCATCCATTTGTCATGGGTAGTGCTGAGAGAAGGCAAGACAGTTCTGGTATGCAGCAACAACATCAGACATCTTTATGGGCAACCTCCAGCGTGTCACAGCTGCCCACATAGTCTTTCAACCTGAATGCTTTAATTTACCATGTAGACAAGTGACTATTTTTTCTGCTGGGGCCTCCTCCCAGCATCTTATCTTTGCAGTTGGTCAGCTTCATCATATTCTGGAACATGGAGAGGGCAATGAGCAGTCACATGATACACTGTGACAAATTTGGTTTGGATAGAACACCATATATTCTCCCATAGCAGCTTTCGCAACAGGCCTGTCATTAGTCATCCACTGTCATTGCCATCGGGGCAGCCACGGATGTTCTCTAAATACCACCCGGCTGTCAATGCAGATAGTAAATGGCCTACTTTCACAAGCAAGAACCATCCATACCATTCACAATTCATTCCACTGGCTGCTGGGTCCTTGTCCTTTGTCAATCAGAGCCTCAGTTCCTGGGTGATAGGTTATAGCTCTCCACTCTGGGAGGTTTCATGTTGCTGATCGTCATGTACCAGGCTGACTATGGTGTTGGAGGATGGCCTTCTTGTACAGGTGAAGGGAGTAAAGGTATGTCTTTTGGCATTTCATCCTTTTTTGCTACATAGGTGACTGGTCCTAGGAACTGTTGAAGTTCTACGCTGAGAAGCAAAATGTTGTCTATTCCTTGCTGTCAGAGGTATTCACTCCATTTCATAACGGATGCCACTTTAGCTACCCTGATTGTGGGGCCTTGCCCTTTTGCTGTAGCTGTTCTCTGATGGGGTAGGTGGTTACAACCTTGACTGCTGCTTCTCTGGTGATGGGCTCCAAGGCAAGAAGGAGAGCATAAGTGGCACACAGTTGTTTTCTGAGCTTTTACACTCCTCTGCCCCCTTCCATAACTGTGACCAAAATCCAGTGCAGGTCTTACGTCTCTTAATCCATAAAAGCCATCCAGAATTACTTAAACGGTAAACTCAGTAGGTTTTGATGTGTCTAGTGTCCCAAGGGCTTGTGCCTGTTTTACTGTTCATTTGGCTTGATTAAATGCCTCAGTATGCTTATCAGTCCAATACCATACTATACCCCCTCTACACAAATTATGTAGGTGTGGAGAGCAGGACAGGCCCCGCTCTGAATTACTTTTTGTTGTATAAAACAGTGGTTTTCAGGCTATGCCAGAACCCAAGTTACTCCATTTTAGTACAGGTGCCAAGATAGAATCATTTATACAACTAAACAGTCACCATCTGCCCGGCACCACCATAAAGTACAAATTGATAACTTATACATGCCAATTTATCAAACTAAATCAAGGAATACCTGGATATGTGGACATCCTGAATTATATCAGGAACACTAGACACAGGAGTTTATAAACCTCACCAGATGAGAATTCCTCACTCAAGACCCATAAAAGGAGGATCTCCCTGAGACCGAATAAGGTGGCATCTTGACCCCCATCACCTGGTCACTCATCATAAGCCTTGCCCAGTAAAATCACCACAGTGACAAACCTCTGATTTCCTGTCCTCATCAGTCTTCAGCAGAGTCCTCCTTCCTGTGATGACCACACATGACCCATTCTAAGCTGACACTCCAAACTACACTGTGAACTGCCATCCATCTAAACCCTTTGCTTTTGACAACTCTGTGAAACTGGTTTGTTAAAATTCTTATTTGACCACCTACAGTGACTCTTTGACTCTTCATTTCTATCTCTCTCTTCCTGTGCTCTTGGGATAGCATCCTGTAGTCCTGTGGTTGCTTTAACCCTTTCTTAGACTTCCTGTGACCTATTTACATATCATTGTGTGAAGTATGTGTGACTTGAATGTTACAGATATTAGAAAGACTGGAATAAAAGGACTTGTGTTTGCCTGGCTTATGATTACCAGGTGACTCACAAGTATTCAGTGAACCGCAACTGATGAAAGTGGGGTAACCTGTGAGCTTATCATTATTTAGTGAATTCTGACATTGTGGAAAGACAAAAGTGTTTGGTCTATGTTAATGACAGCAGGCTCATAACAATAGCCAGATGACGGATAAAAGTCCTCCAGTAAATCAGTAGTTCCACAGATTTTTGTATTTAACTTACTGTGTGGGGAAGTGGAAATGCTTGAACCTTATCACAACCTGAGGTGTATAACTTTTGTCTTACTTGACCAGAATTCTCAAGAATTTATTTATTTATTTATTTTGTTCCAGGGATTGAACCCAGGGACACTTAACCACTGAGTCATATCCCCAACCCTTGTTTTGTATTTATTTAGAGACAGGGTCTCGCTGAGTTGCTTAGGACCTTCACTGATTAACCAGGGTCCTGAACTTTTATCAACTCCTGCTGCTACTAAGTCTACCCACATCTGTCTATGGGAGACTTGGAGACAATCTAGTTTGGGCTGGGTTTTATGGACTTCTATTTTCTGTCACAATCTTCTGTCTTCCCTAGATCTGCTACCAGTTGTGCTGCTTGCTGGAGGGGCTGCCCTACTAACAGGGATAGATTATATTAACACCAGGGCCCTATGACAGGATGGTGGGGCTGCATGTAGCACTGCATCCCTTTTCCTGACAGTAAATGCCACACTCTCTAGTCCTGGGAAAGGCTGCATATAAATAGCATATTTCATTCCCAGTTCTCAAAAATAGCTCTGTATTTCTTCCATTGAGGCCCATAGAACATAGAAATAGCTCCTGAATATGGCCACATACTGTGAGTGGCAAGAAGCAGCCAAGCTAAAAATGACCCCACACTAATCAGTGGCACTGATGTAAAGCCACTGATGTAAAGCCGGGTGAACAGTTACTGAAGTCGTCTTAGACAACTTTGTAGCATTCAACATAATGCCATCTGCTCCAGTGTCCCACAGGTGGGGCAACCATGCAGGGACACAGCCTACAGGAGTATATGGTCTCATGGTGGCATGTAAATCTCTCTGTGAAGCAGGGAGCAGATCTGGATTCAACCCCCAGCTGCTTCTGCTGGGTCTTTAACTTAACCACTGAGTTAACTTTTGAACCATTACAGGTCTAACTTCCACTATAGTTTTGTCCTCCACTTCCGCTTCTGAGTCACTGGCAATAGTGGATTCCCTGAGGGGTCCCATGTCCGAGGCGCCCAGTTTTCACTAGTCATCTATACCCTTACCTGGCTCTGGGCCTGTGATGTTCCCTTAGTTTAGCTTAATGGCAGGACAAGACCTGTAGGCAGTTGTTTATAAGTTCTAAATGCCTCAACAGCACGTCCTTGCTGTCAATCTGTGCAAGATGGACCTCTTTCTAGTTCTAACTCTTCCTGTACTCTCTGTTGCTGAGCCCGAGTGGTTTCTGGATTTTCCTTGCAGACTGCATGTCCTTTCACAACTCCGGAGTCAACTCGACAAGTTTCTCTTTGGGATCCTGCACATTTTGCCAATTGTTCAACCCCAGGGGTGCAAATGTCCCAGTGTACTGGTTTCCCAATTCCAAAGAAAGAACTTGGAGGACTCAGCAGAAAGATTTGGACATTTTATTACTTACTTACTCCTTGGTGGCAGTGGGCCAGGATATAAAGGAGGGCTGCTATGCCTACAAGCAGTGGAAAATATAGGATAGCTTTGCATGCCTGCTGAGCAGGTGGATTTCTTTAAATGTTTTATAAATACATTCGTTTACTTTACAACCAGGGTCACTCTGTTTAGACCTCTCCTAAAGACTGGAAATAAGGGAAATGGCCTGCTCCCCCTCTCTATTTCCCTCATTTCTACATTCTTTTAGAGAACTTATCTTACTGCAAGCTTTCCTAGGCACTGATTAGTGTTTAACCCAACATAGTGAGCTTCAAAACTCTCACAACCAAGTAATGATAGACTACTCCCAACCCTCACTGTCACCAAGCAGCAGGTAAAACACAACTGGACCACCCTATGGTCTCTCCTGAGGACTCCTACAGTACATTGACCAGGTGCCCAGACTAGTTCTCCCAGGTCTAGAAAATGGATTTAAGAATTTGGAATCATTCCACAGATGACCCAGTTATCATTCAGGTGTTTCAGGTTGGGTTCCCCAAGAAGCAGACTCCATATGGAGTTTGACAAGATATTTAAAGTGGCACCCTTGGGATCAACATTTATGGAAGGGAGGAGCAGGCAACCAAGATAGTGCAGAGGGACAGAGGGAGTTGAGATATGCTGGCCTAATGACAATTTGTGTGTGTGTGTGTGTGTGTGTGTGTGTGTGTGCGTGTTTTGAGGTGGGGATTGAATCCAGGGGTGCTCTACCACTGAGATACATCCCATCCCTTTTTTAAAAAATATTTTTAAGGTGTTGATAGACCTTTATTTTATTATTTTATTTATATGTGGTGCTCAGAATCGAACCCAATGCCTCACACATGCTAGGCAAGTGCTCTACCCCTGAGCCACAACCCCCTCCTATCCCTTTTAATTTAATTTTTAAATTTCCCACTGCCAGTGCTAGAGTTCCTCTTTTTTTTTTTTACTTTATTTAATTAATTTATTTTTTATGTGGTGCTGAGGATCAAACCCAGTGCCTCACATGTGCTAGGCAAGTGCTCTACCACGGAGCCACAAACCTAGCCCTTAATTTTATTTTTGAGAGAGGATCTTGCTCAGCTGCCCAGGCTAGTCTCAAAATTGCAATCCTCCTGTCTCAGTCTTCTGAGTTGCTGTAATTATAGGTATGCACCACCACACTTGACCCTAATGACAATCTTAACTAAATGCATTCGTTGCTGTGGAGCTAACTTGGGTCAGAATAACCAGACCTTCATGCCCTAGCATTGATTATGCAATGTTGGATATGGACCAACCTGGGAAAGGATATGACCGTGGACGAAGCAGCTGTCTGCAGATCCCTGGAGGATGTGACAGCTGAAGACTCTGACAATACTACTAACAGTGATGGATCTCCTCCACTGAGGAGGATCTGGGAAGTGTGTCCCCACATCCATCACAGAAGGGAAATAGTCAACTCAGTGGCAGAGCCTCAGACTCAGAATGAAGCACTGAAAAATGTCTTAAGTTATTTTGGTATTTTAGAAATGTAATTATATTTTGCGTGACATCTTCTTAGGATAAATAAAGTCTTCTTGTCAGTCTTTAAAGGGGAGCTAATGGTGATTTTCTATTTCCTTATTCTATACTTATTAAAATTCTATTGTAAGAAAGAGCAATCCTTTCTCCCTAATTTATTTATTTTATTATTCATATTGATATAGACTAAGTTTTTATTTTAGTCTATGGGTTATAATCTAATACTAGCAATATTTTCTCACCTAACTGGTTCTAGCTTTGGCCATTAGGAGATTCTTTGAATTGGCTCCTGTGTGAGAAAGTCCTGTCCTTTTTGAGTTCTTTTGTACTTTATGGCACCATGCAATATTCCATACTTTTTTTCCGTGCTTCACCTTGGGAATTAATCATTTCCCCAAGGGGACCTGCTTCCTTTTTTAAAAGAATGATGTTAGAAATCAAGATCTGGGAGCTGGGAACTTGGTTTTCATTGGTACTTGGGAAGATTTTCTTAAAACATCACTACTTGTAAGCTTGTAACCCACAAATGATGGAGGCAGGAGATGCGAAGCAAACCTTGGATCAGCAAGTTTTCCTTTATTCTGCAGTGAAGTTCATTGATCAGGCATGGGAGGGCCCATTTTCTGGGTATGGAACTGGCCCCCGAGTTACAGAAGGAGTCTGGGTTTTATAGTTTCATTGGAGATTGTGGATGTGCAGTTTTGACAGTCAGGGGCTAGTTGTACAGGTTAAAACTTCAGCTTAGGAGGGTAGTTGTGAAAAGGTTGAAACTCATTATTATCTGGGGAGAGAGGAATCCAGATCCTGAGGGATGAGTATTTAAATTTCGCCCATTGCTTTTCTTTCTCTGGGATTCATTGTTTTCCAGAGTATCAATATTTGCTGTGCCTCCATTAAGCACTAATTTGCCATGGGGAAAGGTCAAAGTTCAGGGCCCAACATTCAGTATTTGCTTCCTTCCTTCTAGATGCATTGGGGACGGGAAGGGGTAAATGTTTGCTTTTAATGAAGATGCTGGGGATGAACCTGGAAAGGGATGAAAGTTTGCCTTATCCCTTCAGGACCCATTGTTATTGGGAAAGGGCACACTGGGAGAGGTTTTATTTTTGATCAATTTCCCTCCCTCCTTCTGAGCCACACTGTCCCTCCATTTTTCTTGGGGAGCTGTCTTGTAGGAATATTATTTTTCATAGTCCTTCAACTACAATGCCATTATCACTCCTAAAAATATTAGCAATTCCTGAATATATCCTAATGTCAGGTCAGTGGTAAAACTGCCTCAACTTTTTCAATGTCTTTTTTTGAGTTGATTTATTCAAATTAGGATCCAAACAAGGTTCAGTTTTTCTTTTAGTTGGTTTCTATTTTAGTCAACTTTTCATTGCTGAGAACAAAAGAATTGACAAGAGCAACACCAAGGAGAAAAAGTTTATTTTGACTCATAACTTTCAGAGGTTCAATCCATGGTTGGCTGATTCCATAGCTCTGGGCTCAAAGTGAGACAGAACATGGTAGTGGAAAGGCATGGTAGAGGAAAGCAGCTCAGGACATGGCAACCAGGAAGCAGAGAGTGAGCTCTGTTCACCAGGGACAAAACATAAAACCCTAAAGTCACACCCCCAGTGACCTAACTCCTTTAGTCACATCCTACCTGCCTACAGTTAACTACCCGGTTAATCCACATCAGTGGATTAATGCACTGATTATGTTAAGGCTCTCACAACCCAATCATTTTACCTCCAAAAGTTCTTGTGTCATATCACACATGAGCTTCTGGGGGCTACCTCATATCTAAATTACAACAATTTTAAAATTTTAATTTGTAACTGTCCCTCACCTTTCCCCTTGTCATTTGTTGAGGAACTATGTCACTTTTCTTGTAGAATTTCCCACTTGATGAAATTCATTAATTGCTTCCAGATGGCATCATTTAAATTGGTTTTTACTCAATTCATTGATATTTTGGCAAGAAGATTTCAGAGGGGGTTATGTAGTTTTTACTGCATCAAATCAAGAGGTCTGTAATATCTTCTTGCCTCTCATTGGTGATGTTATAATTATCTAATGGGTTCTGAAGTTTTTGACCTAATCCATTATAAAATTTTTTACCAAACTTTTCATCTAATGGTTTTAATATCCATTGATAATTGTCTAGATTCATTATTTCATTAGAGGCTGCAAAGTGAGGGAATTCTATTATTCTTTTGGCACTCATTAGTTATTTGTTTTATAAAGAATTTTTCCCATCAATTGAAATATGGTTTGTATAGGAAAGGGCTTGGAATAAAAGCTTGATTCTTTCCTTATCAAGCTTTGAGGTGACCAGAGATTTTATTCTCCATGTCAATATGAATTCATGAATTCTAACATTTAATATTATGCAGTCATCCTTTTAGATGCTCATTTTTTTTTCAGTATTTAGCCAAGGTTGACTCTTGTGCCATGACCTCAGTGGCAGTTTATGGCTTCTTTGCTTTCTGGTAGGAGAAGAGGTAGGCTTTTCTAATACATTTCTTTCCACAGATCTGCAATCAGCCATTTTTCCATGGAATTTTGGTTCCTTTTAGGAAGGAATCATATTTTGGAGCTCACTGGTACTGACTGGGTTAGTCTCTGATTCCAGCGCCCCCACTCCACCCCTTTTTAAAGAAAAATACATCAGGTTGGGTCCTGTATTCTTTTAGGAAACCCCACCCTTCTTTTGTGAGTTCTTTGTAGCACCACAAGAAAGTCCAGGCGCATCTTGTATTTTCTCTATATCATGAATTCAAACTTACAGAAGTTTAAAATTTTTACATCCTCTAAGTTGGCAGTTTATCTCTTTTTTAGCATTTGCCATTGTGTTTTACTTGGCTCCAACTAAAACTGACCTTGGATGGGTCTTTTTCATTTTAGGGGAGGGTGTTCTTCGTTTCCATAACTGAAACAAGAGAATGAACTTAGTATTCCATGTCAAATATAAGTATGCAAAGGTATTTATACAGACACGTATATATTATATAATCGTATGTTTTTACTCGTATTTTTTGCTAGGAGTTTGCCCAACGCTTTGGGCGCTGGTCCTTGTTGCAGGTCCCGCTGAAGCCCGGAACCTTTGCTCGACTGTCAGGCTGTCCAGGGAAGTTTTAGGCAGTGAGACCTCCCAAACGTCCAACCAATAGATACCAGCGTGGGAATGCGGGATTGAAAGGAGGAGGAACAACCGAGACTGCGCGGCGAGGGGGCGGGGCTGAGGGGCGGGGCTGAGGCTGCGACTTGCCCGCGGGGAAGGGAGGGGGGTGCCCGGGATGGTGTCAACCCTCAGCTGGCGGGCTGCGGACTACTCCCACTGGTTCCCCGGAGCGTCTTTCCGTCCCGGGTCTGTGTGTGTCTCTGGTGCCCTCTTTCCGGCCAGCACCTCGCTCTTCGCTTCTCGGCGTTCGTCTTCAGGCTCTCAGTTTCTCCTCCTCTTTCACCGTCTCCCCAACCCTGAGTGCCAGCCATTCTCCCGGGCTTCGGTGTCCGAGACCTGAGGGCCTGCCCGGCGCCCCATGGAAGAGCCCCTCGCGCCCAGCTCAGCCTCGAGAGCCACTGAGGAGCCGGGGTCCCGCGCAGGTGAGCGAGGTTGGGAGACAGGAGAGCCACCCCACCCCCCAAGAAAATGGGGTCCTGTCACTGTAGGGTCAGGAGCAACAGCACATCAGCACATCCAGCCTTTGGGTAGTATTGGGTCAGAGCCATGCGTTTGGTTAGGACCTGACAACCAGAGAGCTGTTCTTGCCTCTTCTATTTTTGTTTTCCTCCCCCTGAAGCCTAACTTCAACCTTAGATTAGCATTGTGGAGATGAAGGAGAACTGAGACAAGGAAAACCCTCTTTCTACTGAGGTATCTGTGGGCGGCACAGTCATGAGCTGGATTTTAGGAGATCTAGGACTTGGTCCAGGTTTTGCTACTGAGTGTCCTCATATAAGTCCCCCGCCCCGCAAAGCCAAGTCAGACTGCATTGTCAGTTCTACACTGTACTCTTTCTCAGTAAGAGAGCAGGGAGCACTTCACTGGAAGAGGATTCTATGGAGGAGCAATTAATTTGAGTTCTTTGCTAGAACAAACAATTCCAAAACATTCCTGTATCAGATTCTTCTCCATCCGTTCCATGCACATTGTGTGAACTACTTTAGGTGGCCATGCCACAGTCACCATGTTACCACTGTTAACATGATCAATAGAATAATAATTAATAAAAATGATTGATAATGACTAATTGTTTTAGTGATAGAGCCACAAGTGAAATTGTAAAGACATTTAAATTTATAATAAAGACTTCTATTTGTATAGTACTTTAAAGTTTGAAAGTCACTTTTGAGTGGTTCTTCATATTAGTTATCTTAGGTATTATCCACATTTTACAAACAAGGAATTTAAGACCTAGAGAGGTTTGGTAACTGGCACTAGTTCACAGTATGAAGTGGAGGTGGGACATGAATCCAGCCACATGATAAGTGCTTTTCCTTTGGTGATCTCCCCACTTCCTCTCCCTTTCCTTTTCCTAGTCCTTCTATCCCACTCCATGCCCATCCAGTGCTCCATTCTTACTGCCTTGAGAATTCAGTTTTAGATGTTAACTGATAGTCATATGTTGGCTGAATGATTAATAATTTGATATAACTCATTATTAAAGTGTTAACTTCTAAGAGTTTAAAGTATGATCTCTCCCAGAGGTGAAGAAGGATTTAAATGCTCTTAAGAAGGGGAGTTGAAATTGTTGTTATTACAGTCATGCATCATGTAATGATGACAATACCTATGAAGGAATGCATCATTAGGCAATTTTGTTGTGTGAACATCGTGACTATATATACACAAACCTAGATGGAATAGGTCCTAGGGTATATGGTACTTATATGTGAATGACATGTATGGAATATGGAGATTGATACACACGCACACATATGTGTGAAAGTATAGCAGTGAAAATTATATATATATATACATACATACATATAAATATATATATATACATACATATATATATATATATATATATATACATACATATAAAATAGCCTATTCCTAGGGCCATGATGAACAAAACATGAGATTAAGTCAAGCATAAAATAGTGTAATCAGAAGACTCAGTAAACAAATTTGTGAGGCGGCTACTAGCTAGTATGTATTCTGAAGCAAAGTGAAGCACAGAATTTAAATAACATGCTGAAGGGCACATAGTCCTGTTGGTTCAAATAGTTTTTTAACTATTACACCAGCCTGGCTCAGGGACAGATGTTACTTAGAGGAAAGCTTGACCCTCCCTGGCAGGAGGGCCTGAGTTGGGGGAGAGAAGTGTATAAAGAAGACAGTTTATTCTGGCTCATTTTTTGATTATGCTGTCAGGAGCCCAAGATTGAAGTGAGGGAGGCTTTTCTTCGTACTCAATAAGGCCATCTCCTTTACTCCTCTCATGATAGTGACCCATAGTTCTTAAGTTAGAATCAAATGACTAAATGAATCATTCATATACTTTTGGAAATTTGTCTTGATTGACTAGGAGGCTGTAGCTTAAAGCAGTACAACTTTGCCTTACAGTTCATTGCCCAGAAAGCTGCCTGAAAGATTGGTTTAAGATGATCATACCACTCCTCTGCCAAAAGCTCTAGAGTGGCTCCCTGTCTGTGGGATGAACACCTTAATAGGTGTCAGAGCCTCCCAGGATCAGGAGTTTGCTGACCTCTTCAGCCCCATCTTGCTCACAGCATTTGCATTCTACCTCTATAGTTGTACTGCTCTACTGAAAGTCCCTGTTGCTGTTTTCTGTTGCCTGTAGGCTTTTCATGTCCACTGCCTTTGCCCTTCTACTTTTCACCCTCAGTTGGCTAACCTGTTCTTCACTCTAAGATTCAATTCACTTATTTGTTCAGTCAATAAATATTAGTTGAGTTCCTATGATGTACCAGGCCTGGTTCTGGATATGAAAGTATAACAGTGAATAAAATAGACTTATCCTTGCCCTTTTTGGAGCTTCTCTTCTATAGTATGTATTGAGCAAGTGTAATATATGAGCTAGCAGAGGGTGAGAAATGGAGAAAAGAACAAGAAAAAGGGACAGAGAGGGCAAGGAAGTTGTCGGGGGAAGGCCTCACTGGTTGGATGATGTTTCAGCAGAGCTGAAGGAGATAAGGGAATGAGCTCTGTGGCTATCACAAAAAGAGTTCCAGTCAGAGCATGTAACTATTTGAGGCAGGAGTTCACTTGGCCCACACTGTTGGGTGTACACCCTCTTATAGTGTGCTGACACAAAGATAACAAGGAAGATTGCCATTTACCTCTTATTTACAGGCGAAAATCAATATGGAGATTCCTCAAAAGATTAGGAATAGAACCACTGTATGACCCAGCTTTACCACTCCTTGGTGCTTATCCCAAATAACTTAAGTCAGCATATTACAGAGATACATGCATGCCAATATTTATAGCAGCACAATTCACAACTGGAATCAGCCTAGGTATCTGTCAGCAGATGAATGGATAAAGAAAATGTGGTTTATGTACAAAATGGAGTTCTATTCAGCCATAAAGAGAACAAAATTGTGTCATTTGCAGGAAAATGGATGGATCTGGAGAGCATCTTGTTAAGTGAAATAAGCCAGACTCAAAGTCAAGGAATATAGTGTTACTGGGAGCCAAACCGAGGAAACTGCCTGGATCCCTGTTGGCCACCTGCCTGCATAGGAAATAGGCAAAGGATGTACAAAGAAAAAGCAGAATTTTATGCAGTTTGATCAAAGTGGGAAAAAGCAGCTAGAATGTTGCTCTCTGGATCCTACAGCTAACATGTGGTGAATCCACTATAGAAGTGGAGACAATTTATAGAAACAAAAGCTAAAATATATATATATATATATATATATATATATATATATATATATATATAGATATATAGATAGATAGATAGATAGATTTTAGCTAGTCTATGTTTAGCCAGAGATTTTGTCAATTTTAGTTTTCTTGGCATCTGTCCTGAGTATGAGGAAGTTTTTTTTTTCTCTGCATGAAGAAATTCAGGAGCTCTCTGTTTCAGTATGTTTTCTCTCATATGTGGCAGCTAGAGAGAAAAAAGGAAAAAAGAATCTCATGAAAATAGAAGGTATATCTAAAAAGAACAAATAAAAAAGAAAAAGAAAACAGAAGGGAAACCAGTAAGTTGAGGAATGGAATTGGGAAGAAAGGAGGTTAGAGAAAGGGGAGATATGGGAGAATGAAACCGGTCAAATTATGTGTATGTATGAATATGTCACAGTACATCCCACTGTTATATATGATTATGTGCCAATAAAAAAGGAGAAGGAAAAAAGGGGAAGAGAAGATTGCCTTTTATCCTAGGCTCCAGTATAGGGAGAAAATTTCTCTATAGAATTATTAATCACAGACATTCACTCAAATGGATTTGGGTTTATATTTATATTACCCAATACCCTAGAAACCCTGAGCCAAGAAATTGATATTTAAAACCATCCCAGACTGTTAAGACCTGTGGATTCTGGGCAGAAGCAAATGCAGAGCCTCTCTGGGAAGAGACACTTTTGACATAGGCTACATAGGATTCCTACAGAGTATGGAAAACAGATGTCAGATGATCTTGCATATTGCCTGCTTTGTATTGTTGAGATTGTGGTATTCCCTTTGTATGAAAAATAAACATTTCAGTACATCTGTGTCTTCCCTGTGCCCACCAGCAATGGAATAAAAGAAAACTTGTATGCAGGCCAGAATTTGGGTATGGACACACACATTGAGCTGCCTCCTGTCCTTACAGAGATCATGGAAGAAGTGACATCATCCTCCTTCAACAGCCCTCTGTTCCAGCAAGAAGACAAGGAAGGGATTACCTACCGGATTCCAGCCCTGCTCTATGTGCCCCCCACCCACATGTTCCTGGCCTTTGCAGAGAGGCGTTCAACAAGCAGGGATGAGGATGCTCTCTACCTGGTGCTGAGGCGAGGGTTGAGGACTGGGCACTCAGTACAGGTGACTCTTCCAAGATCTGGGCCTGGGCCTTATGTTTTTTTCCTCTCCACAGAGCTCAGTGTACTTTGGAATCAGTGCCTTTTCCTATCAGTGCTGGAAAAGCCCTGTGTGGGAAGCTGAGGAGGGAAAAACAGTAAAAATAGTGACTTTCACTGAGTGCTTCTTGTGTGCTAGGAACACACTGGATCTTCACAGCCATTCTGTGTCCTAGGTACTGTTGTCAGTCACGTTTTACCAATGAGGAAACAGCCTCAGAGAGGTTGCCATTTGCTCAAGTTCAAGCAGCTATAATATAGCTGTAGGAGACTTCAAAGTGAGTCTCAACTCCAGAGGCCTCCATGGCTCATTCAGATTCAGCTAACATGTGGTGAGCTTTTCATTTCTATTCCCAGTAATCTCTAAAAATCACCCAAGGAGGTAAACACTGTTAGTCCAGTTTTGCTGGTGAGGGATCCTGGTGCTCCCTAAGGTAAGTGACTTACTTGAGACCACAGTTAGTAACAATATAGCCATATTATTACTATTACTAAATGCTTTATGTGAGTTTCGTATTATTATCCCCGTTTTATAGGAGAAAACAACCTGAGAATTAAACTTTGGGCGCACATGTAATAAGTGGTATAACTGGAACTGGAGCCCTTGCCCTTAAGTAGCACATTTTTACCAAATGTTCGGGGAGGAAAGAATAGTTGCTGCTCTTGGGCCTGGAAGCTCCAAAGTTATTTCAGACCCCATATTTCCTATTGTTGCTTTCCTTACACCCAGAGTGGCTGAAGTGAGGATCAGAGGAGACAGTGACTTTGAGAGTCTTGTTAAAAAAAAAAAATGTATAACTGTGTCTCTGTCTGTCTTTAATAGGTACTTTAATCTCCCTAACCTGCCCTGTTTTTCTACCTATAGGTATCTGAAATCTTACCGTTAAACCTTCAGATTCATAGCAGATGCCTTCTTCCATTACAGTGCAAGTTTTATTCTGTTTGAAGTGGGCCTTGCCAACAACCTTTATCCTTGCTTTTGATGTCATTGGCTTACATTTCCAATCCCTATTCTTAAATCTTTTCTCTCTGAGTCGTCTTCATGGCTCCCCAGGATCAGGCTCCTGTTTGAATAACTGGCCTCCAAAGAGGCCTGGCTCTGTAGCCCAGCAGAATGTGGAGATCTAGCTATTTAATTTTCTTTAGGGTAGTCATGACCTGTGGTCATGTTGTTCTGCTTTCTTATCATAGCCAGAGAACTGTTAAGCATTTTTTATAATCAAACCCTACCTGTCACATAACCTCACTGCCCAGTAATCACAATACATCCACAAATTTGTCCATTGTAGCTCATTTTCTCTTCTTTTAAAATTTTTTTTATTTGTAGATGGACACAATATCTTAATTTATTTTTATGTGGTGCTGAGGCTCGAACCCAGTGCCTTGCATGTGCTAGGTGGGCACTCTACCACTGAGCTATACCCCCAACCCTCATTCTCTCTTATTTACTTCCATCTTCTGATTTACTTAATAATAATCTTGAAGTTAGAATTATCATCAGCTCAATGCCTTTTCTAATCTGGAAATATGTTTTCTATTGGTAGCTATAATAGCTTAATGGGTAAGAACTTTGGTTTGGAGTCAGTCAAGACCTACATGTATTGGCTCTGTGACCTTAAACACTTGACTCTTAAATATTTCATCATCTGCAGGATATAATTGATAATAGAAATTATAAATAAGAACTCAACATTAGTTATTTCCCAGAAAGGGTCTGCCTGCATAACTCATCAAATGAAGATCCTAATCCTGTGGCAACTTAAATTTTCTTTTTAATGAGGTAATCTCTGACTTTCTATAATTATAATCGATCTTGTTCTACCTACTTGGACTGTCAGCATCTATACATAATATAGATAAAGTTCCTCTGGCAGAGAGCTTACTCTTTGAAGTACCTGGAAACTTCATGCCATCTGTGTCTTCTTTTTTCTGGACTAAGCAGCTTGTGTTCTTTTAGTGGCTCTTCAGGCCATGGTCCTGAGTTGGTTTCTGGTCTCTTGAAACTTTGATTATTGCCCTTGGGATCTGCACTGGGATTTCAATGTCCTTTTTAAAAACATGGTATTCAGAATTAAATTTAGACTTCAAGTACAGACTGGCCAGTTAGCAATGAGGTAGTGTAGATCTCACCTTGAATCCTTTAATGCAGCCTAAGATAAAATAGCATTTATTGTTTTGGAAGCTGCATGACACAGTTGACTAATATTGAGTAGATAGTCAGCTGAAACCTCTAAGTTTTTTTTTTCATTTTTTAATTATGGTAAGATATATCTAATATAAAACTTCTTAAACATTTTAGTGTTAATTATTAAAATTGTGCAGCTAATTTCTAGAACTTTTTTTTATCTTTCAGAACTGAAACTCTATGTCCATTAAATAAGTCCCCAGTTCTCCCTCTCCCCAGCCACTGGCAACCACTACTGTACTTTCTGTTTCTATAAATTTGGCTATTCCAAATACCCCCACATAAGTGGAATCATACAATGTTTATTTTTTTGTGATGTCTTATTTCACTTAGTTTAATAATATTCTCAGAGTTCATCCATGTTGTTAAATTGTCAGAATTTTCTTGATATTTAAGGCTGAATAATATACCATTGTATGTATAAGTCACATTTTGCTTATCCATTCATTTATTGAAGGACAATTGGGTTGCTTCTACCTATTTGCTGTTGTGAATAACATTGCATTGAATAAGGGTGTGCAAATAGCTCTTTGAGACCCTGTTTTTAATGCTTTTGGATATGTATCTAGAAGTGGAATTGCTGGATCATATGGTAATTCTATATTTAATTTTTTGAGGAAGTGACTACTATTTTTCATCTGG
Organism: Sciurus carolinensis; assembly: GCF_902686445.1. Lineage (NCBI taxonomy): Eukaryota > Metazoa > Chordata > Mammalia > Rodentia > Sciuridae > Sciurus > Sciurus carolinensis. Next base: position 77,459,477 of record NC_062223.1, read on the forward strand.
CCACACATTTTATATTCCCAAGTGTTCCGGTTTTTCTACACCCTTGCCAAAACTTTTTTTTTTTTTAATAATAGCTATACTTATGGATGTGAGGTGAGATCTCTTTGGGTTTTTGTTGTTGTTTGTTTTGTGTCAGGGCCTTGTGATTGCTAGGCAAGTGCTTTACCACTGTGCCACAACCTGCAATGTGGTTTTTATTTGTTTCCCTAATGGTTAGTGATGATGAACATCTTTTTCTCCTACATTTTTTATTGGTGCACTATAGTTGTACACAATATAAGTATAATTTGGCCAATATCATTCCCCATTATTTCCCCTTTCCTGTCCCTCCTCCCTCCCCCCGTCCCATTCTTCCATTCAACTCTCCCTTCAATTTTTATGAGATTCCCCCCACTTTCTTTTCCTTTTTTCCAATGTGCATCTTTTTATATGATTTTTAGCCATTACATTTACACTTTAATCAGGTTTCACATCCTAATCATTGAGCTCACAACCTGTTTTATCTGTCAAGTCTTAGCTTGTTATGCCTCCATTGTTCCAGCTGGTTTAGATAATTTTAGGTTCTAAAGTTTTAATGCGTCATTTACAGTTTCTTCCACTTTCATGTCAACTGTGCATTAGACATATCTGGCCCAAATAATTTTCTTTTCTCAGCCAACAAGGATGACTGAGTTTCTCTGATTCCCTGCTACTCAGTGATTAAGTTGACTTCATCCCTTATCTTTGAGTTGGTTAGAGTGTGTAAGGCATTCTGATACAGAAGGGACTGCCCAAGAAATCTTGAGTTTTCTGTCTAGCCTAATTCAATGGGAGACCAAAGGGTCCCTCTGTGGGATGGGAGTAGCACTAGATAACTCTTATGGTCCAGTATGACTCTGAGATTCTGTGATCTGAAGTTTGCTTCATCTGTTTTGCCCATTCATGCAGAAATTAAATTAAAAAATTTTTTTTTGTCTCGAATGTTAATGCATTCATATAGCTGAAAAATTAGAACAGTAGGAAAAGTAACATCCCCATTCCCATTTCCCTACCTCCCATAGGCAGTCATTATTTTATGTGTTCTTCTGGTACTTCTTCATACAGAAACAAAGAAAACAGGTATATATTCTTTTCCTTTTCAATTTTTTTTAGTTGTTGATGGACTTATTTTTATTTATTTATATGTGGTGCTGAGAATTGAATCCAGTACCTCACACATGCTAGACAACTGCTTTACCACTGACCCACACCCCAGCCCAAGTATATATTCTGAATATCGCTTTTTAAAACTTTTAAAAAATATGAAGTGATAGCATATGCAGAAAACATAAATGTCAAATAATCACATAAATGTCAGTGAATTATGACAAAGCCACCACTTGTGGACTCACTACACCTAAAACTCACTACTAATATTCTAGGAAGTAGAATATTTCTAGCATTAGAGAAACTTCTCTTATGGCCCCTCTCTTCCTCTCAAAGGTAATTGCTATGCTGACTTATAGCTCTAGAGGTTAGTTTTGCTTGTTTTTAATCTTTGTGTTTTTTATGCCATCTTATTTTATCGATATTTATCTAAATTGTTGTGCACAGCTGTAATTCATTCCTTTTCATTGTTTTCCATTGTTTGAATATACCACAATCAAGGGACACATTCTACTGATGTATTTTTGAGTTCACCGTTAGGTGTATAGATAATGCTGCAATGAACATTCTTGTACTTTTTTTTGTACTATGGGCATGAATTACTGGGTATCACTCTAGGAGTAGAATTACTGGATCATAGGGTATGTGCATGTTCTACTTCAGAAGTTAATTCATGCCAGTTTTCTAGAGTGGTGGTTGTGAGGACCCATCTACTTCAGTTCTATTCTTCCTGCTAGGATTTTGCTCTTCAAGGTTCAATTTCAAATAATGCAGGGTTTACCAATGCCTCCTATTTTTGTTCTCCTAGCCCCGTATGACTGTCAAATGAATTGTTCAGTATCTCAGCCTTTCATTTATGTCTTTGAGAATTAATTAATTTCCCTGAGGGGAAATGAACTTGAAGTATCCAGCCAATATCTCTCAGTGAAATGTTTGGGACCTGTAATTTATCATTGCCTTATTTGTTCTAGTGCTTTCAAACAGGTGTTTTTTTTGTTTTGTTTTGTTTTAATATTTTATCTATTCTAGTTTTGAGCAGAAGGATTGATTCAATTACTTATTTGTCATGACTGGAAGTTCTCCATAGTTCTTAAACAAAAATTAACGTGCTGTGTATATTCTACTTTGATTTGTTCATTTAACAATATTTTATAGAAATATTTCCATATTGATATATATGGAAAAAAGATCTTTTTATTTATTTTTTAAACCCATGCATTGTGTGTTCACTTAACCAGTTCTCTATTGGTAAATAGTTGAGATGTTTGCAGTATTTTACTGTCACAAGCAAAGCTACAGTGAATAATTTTTTTACTTTATAAAGAAAAGAGGTTTATTTACCTCACTAGTGCATAATCTTATACATATTTAATTGATTATATTAGGATAAATTTCCAGAATTGGGCATGCTAGGAAAGGATAAATGTAATTTTGATATATCATACTTAAGAGTTAAACCTTTTGTACTCTAGTCCATAAATGAGGGTACCTGTTTTTTTATATTTTTACCAACAATATTATCAAACTTTATGATTTTTCCTGTTTTGTCATATTAAAATGTTGTGTCAGTTTAATTTTAATTTGCATTTCTGTTTTGTGTGAAGTTGAACATATTTTCATTTTTTCCCCTCTTTCTGTCAGTTGTCTGATCTTGCCCTTTGCCCATTTCTTTTTAAGGTTCTTGAAATTTTCCTACCAATTTTTAGTATTATTTTTAAAATATATTAAGGAGCCTTCCAGGTAGCTAGGCTTACAGGTGTATGTATATCTGGCCTTGTTTTTCTTTCTTTTCTCTTTTTTTCCTTCCTTGTCTTTTCCTCCTCTTTTTTCTCCTCTCCTTTTTCTTCTTCCTTCTCCCCTTTTCTTTGCAATTCTTCCTTTTTTGCCTTTCTATTTTGTAAAAATTTTATTTAGTAGCATCATGTTCCAGGTACTAGGCTTAACAAACTTAGTGCAGTTTGGTTTCTACCCTCAGATATCTCACAATCTAGGCAGGGAGACAGTTGCAAAAAATTTACAATGTTATATAATTGCTATAACTTATTTGGGAAGGCTTTACAAAGGAGGTGACTTTTGAGTTGGGTATTAGAGGATGATTTGGAAGTCCAGAGAAAGTATGGAAGAGCATCTCAGACAGAGGGGACCACATGTATGATATCTAGCCATGTCTTTTTCCAACTTTATAGGTCATCTTACAATATTTGAGAATGTGGGAAATGCTTGGGCCTTTAGAATTTTATAGATTTAAGGACTGAGGATGTGGCTTAGTGGTAGAGCATTTTCCTGGCATGCATGAGGCTGTGAATTCAATGCATGGTACTATGAAAGAAAAATAATAATTTTGTAGATTTCAATATCATTTATTTCCTGTTTATGAAAAGTATCAATGCTTTTAATGAGCCTCATATCTTACATTAGCATCTCACTCCCACTGTCTCTCTCCTTTCCTCTTGACTAGTGGGGACCCCTTAAGCCACTGATGGAAGCCACATTACCTGGGCATCGGACCATGAACCCCTGTCCTGTGTGGGAGCAAAAGAGTGACTGTGTGTACCTGTTCTTCATCTGTGTGCGGAACCATGTCACCGAACGTCAACAGATTGTGTCAGGCAGGAATGCTGCCCGCCTCTGCTTTGTCTGCAGTCAGGATGCTGGATGCTCATGGAGTGAGGTGAGGGACTTGACTGAAGATGTCATTGGCTCGGAATTGAAGCACTGGGCCACATTTGCTGTGGGCCCAGGGCATGGCATCCAGCTGCAGTCGGGGAGGCTGGTCATTCCCGCATACGCCTACTATTTCCCTTGCCGGTTCCTTTGCTTCCCACTACCATGTACAACAAGACCTCATTCCCTGATGATCTACAGTGATGACTTAGGGATGACATGGCACCATGGTAAGCTCATTAGACCTCTGGTGACAGTGGAGTGCCAAGTGGCAGAGGTGACCAGGAAGGCTGCTTACCCTGTGCTCTACTGCAGTGCCCGGACACCAAACAGGTACAGGGCAGAGGCTCTCAGCACTGATCATGGTGAATGTTTTCAGAGACAGACCCTGAGCCCACAGCTCTGTGAGCCCCCCCCACATGGCTGCCAAGGTAGTGTAGTGAGTTTCCGGCCCCTGGAGAACACACGTAGATGCCAGGACACTGGTGGCAAAGATGCTCCCACCATTCGGCAGAGCCCTCTACTGGACAATTCACTGAAGCTGGAGGAAGGAGCTGGAACACCACCTGAAACATGGCTCTTATACTCACACCCAACTAATAAGAAACGGAGAGTTGACCTGGGCATCTACCTCAACCAGAGCCCCTTGGAGAATGCCTGCTGGTCTCACCCCTGGATCTTACACTGTGGGCCCTGTGGCTACTCTGATCTGGCTGCTGTGGAGGAGGAGGGCTTGTTTGGGTGTTTGTTTGAGTGTGGGACCAAGTGGGAGTGTGAACAAATTGCCTTCCGTCTATTTTCAGACCGAGAGATCCTGAACTGCATATAGGGGATCTGCACCAGTCCTGGTAGGAATCTGAGCCAATTCAAGACTAAACTGACTGACTTTTCCATAGAAGGGAATGGCAGCCACAACCAGGATAATAGAGGTTACAGAGTATCAAAAACCTTAATATTCTATTCCCTGCCTCTTTTCCATTTCTTCTCCAAAGAGCAAAATGAAAAATTTTCCATAGCTTCTGCAGTTGCAAGCTCACTGAATTGGCCTACTTTAAGATGTTGGACATGTTACCTGAACTTTCTGGGCCTCAGGTGTCCATCTGTAAAATGAGAGAATTGATTCTGTGATATCTTATCTTCCCATTACTAGGAGAAGCAGAGAACCTATATGCTCCATGATCAGGACTGGCTACATAAGAACTCTGCTCAGAATGGGTATCAGAAGACTTTCTTTTCAAATGACTCTCCCCTCATCTGCCTATAGGGTTTCACACAGGTGTCAAGGCAAGAAGGAGGACCTGGATTTTTTTCCATATTTAATAATTACAATACTCTTACCTTTCTGGAAAATCATGCTCTGAGCTCTGCAGGCTCTCTGTCCTAGAGGAATTGAGCAAGACAGCAGAATCATGATGTTGCCTACTTTTTCCAGCTTCACAGCTCTGCTCAACCATCCCTTCCTTATCCAGAAAACATCATTTCCTTAGGAGAAATATGAGAAACCAGCAGCCCTTGATGATGGTGCTTCCTGCTTCTGATATCATTACCTTGATGAAAATGAGCTCTACGTTCATTTTCCCATTAGGGTGATTCCTGATGGGAAAAGGACACGGATTAGGACGTTAGAAGTGGACAAGCCAGGCATGATGGTGTACATCTATATTCCCAGCTACTCAGGAGGCTGAAACAGGAGGATCACTTGAGGTCAGAGAGTTCAAGGCCAATCTGAGCAATTTAGAGAGATCCTGTCTCTAAAAACAAAACAAAAAATTGGACGAAATTACCGATGGTCCCTTCTTCAAGGGGCTCACGGTTTATGGAACTAGAAAAGGAATTAGATTTGAGAAAAAAAAATGCTGATGGTGAATAGTTGGTAGATGTTAGGCTGTAAATTGGGATGATGGTAACTTCTGATGTCATTGTTTTAATTGCGTCTTCAGTATACCTGGAGTCCTCTTTCCAAGGGCTCACCCAGGGTGCTAGATTTTCCCCAAGTCCGTTTTACTCAGAATATTGTTGTTGCCCAGCCTCTCCTTTACCAGTGGGGAAGGTCCTCACCATTAGGAAGGTCTCAGGGCTGTAAACTTCTGAATCAGGCCAATTTGTTTGGACCTACTGGAATTGCTACTTGTGAAGTAGGGATGCCTCTCCTTCTAAGACTTTTGGGGCTGAACTTACTTAGCCAGTTATGGGCCTCTCAGATGATACTAGAGTGGTGGTTGCTTCTATCTTAGATTGTTTCCCCAATAGTTTGTTATTGTGACAGAAATTTTATCATGAGAGATTTATTTTTTTGTCTCTATTTTTATCCCTATTTAAGGAGGATAATGCCTTAAACTGATATCAGCTGAATGTTTTTGGTGTTGGGTAATGACCAGAAAGAGTAAGCCTAGTTATGGGATACAGCCTAGGAGGCTAGAGTTGTAGTTATGCAAGTCAGGTGTAAGGAATATCCTACTTGAGCATATTGCTTAAGACTGTAACTTTTGGGGGCTGGGGAGATAACCCAGTCGGTAGAGTGCTTGCCTTGTAAGCACAAGGCCCTGGGTTTGATCCCCAGCACCCGCCCCCCACCCCAAAAAGAAGACTGTGACTTTGGATGGATTAAAAAAAAAAATTCCCTTAGCCTTTTATACATTTGTGAGAGTAATTTTCTTAGTACAGTTATGATAATTCATCCATTTGTGTATACATTTATCTAAATATTTCTTGAATAGCTATGCAGAATGCAAGGTATTTCTGTTGCCATTTCTTGGTTCAAAATCATTTGTGGCTCCCATTGCTTACTAAAGTTTAAATAGCCTGACATTTAGGACCTTCCAGTTTAGGGTTAAAATAATACATAAATACTTCCCTCCACTTCCCTATATGAAGCCCACTGTCAGGGAAGACCTTTGTCAAGCTGGCCAAGTGAAGTGTGGCAGGGATCTAGGGGTGGGCAGGGTTGGTGGCACAGGGAGGAATTGAGGAAGAGGGAAACATTTCTACCCCCTCCAAAGAGGTAGAAGCACCTTGTTCATCAAAGCTTTCCTGAGTGCTACACCCCAACTAGATAGGTACTAGGAGGATGGCTAATTCTAAACCAGGGATAAAGGATGAAGAGAGTGGAAATATCCAGACTTCTTTAGGACTATCCAAGGAAGTCAGGGAAGGGACTTTGACCATGTGCCAGTGTGGGCCAAAGCTATTTAATACCAGTACTCATAAGATATCTGTCTCTAAATTGCCCCTCACCCTGGACTCCTCCCTTACCTCATGTTTGTTTCTCCTTAATGGCTAGCACTGAAACTTTTAACTGGAAAAGGGCTTATGTTCTTGTTTAAGGAATAATAAGAAAAGAGGGTGGAGACACAGGAATCCAGAATGAGGCCTAGAGAGAGGAATAGAGTGGGTGATGGCAGCTGTGAAGAAAAGATTAGCAGATATGAGTCCATCACCTTTAGGAAGGGAAAGAATGTGACCCATATGAAGTCTGGGCTGGAGAGCCTGTGTAGGTGGTAGCTGCTGTGAAGAAGAAATGACAACAGGCTGGGACTGTTCCTTGAAACCTAAGGGAAGGGAGAGAGACATGCACAGGCCTGCAGCTTGGCCTGAGAGGAATCCAACTCAGCCCTGTACCAAGCTAGCTCAACTTGGCCATGTTCCAAGTGAACAGTAAAGACATAAAGGCACTCCAATCACCCAAGGCCTCAGGACCCTGGGACATACCCTAACTAAGCTCATTTCAGCCACACTTTGGAAGGTAAATGGAAAAGATAGGGCAGGTGGTGACAGCTGTGAAGAAAGAGGAAAGCAGAAGTGGGCCTCTTGGGAACAAATGATCCTTTGCCCTAAGAAGCCCACCACCCTGTACCTTGGTCTCTTAGAATGGACGCATCCTGCACACATGGATGTGCACCCAGACCAACTGCCCACCCATTTAAACTGTTGATCTACTCATGTTCCTTAACTCCTCAGCTCTTAATATTTATCTCAGGTCCTTGTTTTGTGCTTTATTTGTACCTGTTTTTCCTGGTGAACAGTTTTCCCTCAGGTGGCCAAAGGATGTTATGTGACCGTAACCAGAGATAAGCAACTTTTCATTTTCTCTATTGGGTAATCCAAAGGATCCACATGGTCACCTGAGGCTGTAGTATTACTATCTCTACCTCACCCAGATCTGGCTACTCACTGTTCCCCAGTAGACTGTAAGTTTTCTCTACTGCATTATTGAAAGAGATGTCATGTCGTCCATCTCTGTGCTGTCAGAGGCTATACTCTGAATTTCTTTTTGGTTCTTCCACAGGCTGCTCTATATGTACCTCTCTAGGCCTCTACTAGGCCAGGGACTTCTTGAGATCCAAGTTTGACTACTCTCTGTCCTTTTTACCTTGAATCACAATGACCTATCTATAAATACATACTTTTTCTACCATATTTGGAACTCCCTGAAGGTAAGGACTGTTTGATTGCCGTCCGTGTCCTCTGAACAGTATAGGGTCTGGAAAAGAGTAGACAGCAGAAAATATGGGCTAAGTGAATGAACAAGTCAAAGAGACTGGGCCTTTTGGAGATAACTAAGGAGGCCAGGGGAGTCCTGCTACAGTGAGATGTTATATCCCTCTGGGTTGCACAGTATTCAAAACCTGATGAATGTGACCCTAAATGAGTGTTCTCTGCCCTGACCTGCTTCCAGGTTAGTCACAGTACTTCCTGGGAATGAGTTTTCTTTGACTTGGACTTGGTCCTGCCTGATGTCCCCAAATTATAGCCCAAGCCTAAAACCAAGCTGTGATTCAGGGTTCTCACTTCACAGGTATTTCCCCTCTGTCCTTGATTGAACTTTCTGTAATTCCCACTCCTCCAGGACTCCAAGGAAGATGCTGAGGCTCAGCATGTTCTCAGTGGTCTTAGCTGTATGGTACCAAGTACCAGAAATACTCCCTGTACCATAAGAACTACTATTACTCTTAGAACCAAGAGGAGTAAAAATCTTAATTTTGTTGACCCCTGTTTTTTTGGTTAGGAAACTGAGATCATCATCTCAGTTTATTCCCAATTTATATCCTAATATCCAGTTTATTCCCAATTTATAAAGTGAATTTGAGGCGGTTCTTTTCACAGGAACTTTTACTCTCAGACAACCTTAATAGTAACAATCCATCATGCCTTTACACATTGCCATTTGAACATAGTTAACTGTGAAGGGAAGCAGGGCAGGGGCTATCATGACTGGCTCAATAGCAGGCTATTTACATAGAGGATCCAGGGTACATAGGGTCACCCTGATCCCAGCTCCAGTGCTCATCACTGCATGTCTTATTTTTTTCAAAACACCTTCAAGTTATTGCCAAACTTCAGCTGAAAAGCCCACAAATATTTACCTAAAGGTAATGGGTGATAGTTTAACTTCTGATTTTAATCTGACTTTCTGTTAGTTCCATTAGGATACTTATAACGCACTACTGGATTTGATCATGTATTTTAGCACAACCTCTTATGTTCTGTCAGATCAGTCATTCATTTTTTAAAAGCCTTCAAATGGAGAATCTTTTGTCATAACATTGTGAGTCCCATAATGATAATAAAGTTTGGAGAACTGCTAATTTATCTCATAAAGTAGTTTACAATAATTATTTATAAAATCATTTAAAAATCTGGTGCTCTGTTTTATTTTTACATGTGTTATTAGATTGCTTAATGTCTGAAGGGCCCTTGGGCTTGAGAGGAATACTCAAGTATGCTATGTAAACTTTAGAGGTGAATATTATTAAACTCATATCAAAACATTAAAACCTTTAAAATATTTAGACAATAACAAATTTGATTAATCTGCCTTAAACAAATACCAATTCTAAATTAAGTAGAGCTGACCCTTTTGAAAAGCTCAAGATCTATAAAAGTAGGTAAAATATAACTAATCCAATTACAAAACATACCCTTATACCAAAATGGAGTACGAGGAGTTGATGCCATGGATTTACTTTTACATTTTGGGAGTTCTAATTTTTAAACCTCCCCAGGCTTTTAGTAACTTTATTAGGTTCTCTATACCCCCACCTTCCTAGGGATTAGTAATAACAATACCAAAGGAAAAGAATACCTGCCATTTTATACAAACTGTCCAATAGGCACACTGAACTGATAGGTTGGCGGTCTAGAGCCACAGATAAACATCCTCGACCAGTGGGAAAATGCCTGCATGCATTAGAGACAAAGAACAGAGTCAGGAATCATCCTGATGCCATCCACTGGAGCTCTTCACTGTTGTGGGAACCAATGATCCCCTAACCCTTATTTCTTAAGCTACTGTGATTTGGATATACATAACTTGCAACCCAAAGGATTTAAATATTCATCCTCACTGAAAGTTTGATTAATTGGTACCATGACCTGTTTAGTCACTACCTGGAGATAAATACAAGCCATAAGTAATTAGCTGTCAATAGAGTCTACTAAAGTTTGATTGACAGTATTATGTAAAGGGTACATTACCAAGAGAGACATTGGGATAGACTGGAGAGGACCTTACTTGGAGGAACAGGGTGCCCAGGATCCTAGTTCTAGAGCTAGTTACTAACCTGCTGGATGGCTTTGTGCAAGTTACTGGCCCTCTCTGGAAAGCAATTTATTCAGCTATAGTATGAGCACATCCATGTTCTCCTGTCTCACCAGAGGGTGTGTTACCTGCTAGACCAGTAAATTCTGAAAAGGGCTTAGCAAACAGCTATGTGTTATATAAATCAGAAGACAAATTATCTTACCTTTGGTCTCCATGACCCTCAGCACTGGCAGCATGCAATGTTTGAGTGCTGAGAATGAGTTACAGAGGAGGGAGTGTGGCAGGGCCCACTTAGGAGGGCATTTTAAGGCAGACAGCCATCCCTTGAGCAAATTGCAGGCCTGATGGTTTTGACCAACCTTCTGAGTTTTCCCTGTATCTTTTGCTTCCTTACTATGAGGAATGACCTAGTCTTAGTATGGAAGAGGCCCCAAGTAATCAAAGGTACTTGGTCTGCATCATCTGTCCTGTGCATCTACTACAAAGCCAGCATGTTATAGGAAAGAAAGGTGCCAGGAGAATAACATTTGTAAAGTGCTGGTCCCTGGAATAATGGGTCTCACTGTGCATTCAAACCAAAGGTCATCCGCTTCTGTGTGATCCAAGAGATACATTTCTTTCTCTTCTTGGAAGCCCAGACCTACTGGATTCACATTCCAGTGCCCACAACCTTCAGAGCAGCTGTCTTTCCAAGACCCAGAGTCATTCTAAACATAGATTTTGTTGTCATCAACTAGGAATAGAACCAGAAAAGAGAGCATGGATTCCCTGAAGGGGTAAACATAGAACTTGATATCAGGTGAAGCAAATTTAGTGCCAATGGGAAGCCCAGGGGCCTGCAGGCCCTGGGCAGCTCTCTGAGCCACAATTTGGAGATAGATTTTTGTGTTTGGCTTTAGCCAGCAATGCTGCCTCAGTCTTTCTCCACTGTGGGCCAGTCTCTTGAGCTGTACCCAGTAGCTAGGTCTGAGCTCCCAAGCAATGTAGATAGGCCTCCACACATTCTCTCTTAACAACCAAAGAAGCAAGGCGTCATTGTCCCGAAGCTACAAATGAGGAAGCTGGGCATTGAAAGGTTAAGTGGACAAGCATCTTTATAGTTTCTTCATCTGTAAAAACCAGGATAATAAAAGTGCCTCATAGGGTTGTTGTGAGGATGAAGTGACATAATATTAAAACTTAGATAAAAGTTAAAATAAGTGTCTGGCACATAGTAGGTGTCCAGAGAATGGAAGCTGCTGGGACTATTGTTTTTTTCCTGTAGTAATTATATTAGCCCATTACATGTGCATAGTAGGTACTAGAACTTAAATGTTTGTGTCCCCGCCCCCCCAAATTCAAATGTTGAAATTTAACATGGTGATGATATTAAAAAATAGGGCCTTTGGGAGGTAATTAAGGCATGAGGGCTTGCCCTCATGGATGGGATTAGGGCCCTCACAAAAGGCCTAAAGCAGCTTGTTAGCACCTTTGTTCTTCAGCCATGTAAGGATGTAGCCACAAGGTGCCAGCTGTGAGGCAGAAAGCAAGCCTTTGCCAAACCATTAGACACCAAATCTGCTGGCCTTGCTCTTGAACTTTCCAACCTTCAGAACTGTGAGAAATAAATTTCTGCCATTTATAAATTATCCAGCCTAAGGCATTTTTGTTATAGCAGCCTGAACTAAGACTGTGCAATTAGCAGTGCTTTTCAAACTTATGCATGCTGAAAGAGTGAAGCAGGGGGTATCGCAATACCAGATCTTCAACTGTACTACAAAGCAATAGTAACAAAAACGGCATGGTATTGGTACCAAAATAGAAAGGTGGATCAATGGTACAGAATAGAGGACACGGACACAAACCCAAACAAATATAATTTCCTCATACTAGACAAAGGGGCCAAAAATATGCAATGGAGAAAAGATAGCCTCTTCAACAAATGGTGCTGGGAGAATTGGAAATCCATATGCAACAGAATGAAACTAAACCCATATCTCTCACCATGCACGAAACTAAACTCAAAATGGATTAAGGATCTCGGAATCAGACCAGAGACCTTGCATCTTATAGAAGAAAAAGTAGGTCCAGAGCTTCAACATGTCGGCTTAGGACCAGACTTCCTCAACAGGACTCCCATAGCACAAGAAATAAAAGCAAGAATTAATAACTGGGATAGATTCAAACTAAAAAGCTTTCTCTCAGCAAAGGAAACTATCAGCAATGCAAAGAAAGAGCCTACAGAGTGGGAGAAAATCTTTGCCAATCATACTTCCGATAGAGCGCTAATCTCCAGAATCTATAAAGAACTCAAAAAACTCTACACCAAGAATGTAAATAATCCAACTGACAAATGGGCTAAGGAAATGAATAGACACTTCACAGAAGAAGATCTACAAGCAATCAACAAACATATGGAAAAATGTTCAACATCTCTAGTAATAAGAGAAATGCAAATCAAAACCACCCTAAGATTCCATCTCACCCCAATTAGAATGGCAATTATCAAGAATACAAGCAACAACAGGTGTTGGCGAGGATGTGGGGAGAAAGGTACACTCTTACATTGCTGGTGGGGCTGCAAATTAGTGCAGCCACTCTGGAAAGCAGTGTGGAGATTCCTTAGAAAACTTGGAATGGAAACACCATTTGACCCAGCTATCCCACTCCTTGGCCTATACCCAAAGGACTTAAAATCAGCATATTACAGAGATACAGCCACATCAATGTTCATAGCTGCCCAGTTCACAATAGCCAGATTGTGGAACCAACCTAGATGTCCTTCAATTGATGAATGGATAAAGAAAATGTGGTATATATATACAATGGAATATTACTCAGCCATAAAGAACGATAAAATTATGGCATTTGCAGGCAAATGGATGAAACTGGAGAATATCATGCTAAGTGAGATAAGCCAATCTCAAAAAACCAAAGGAAGAATGATATCGCTAATAAGTGGATGATGACACATAATGGGGGGTGGGAAGGGTTAGTGTTGGGGTTGGAGTTGGGTTTAGGGAGGGGGGCAGGAATGGAGGAAGGAAGGACTGTATAGATGGAGGGGAAGGGTGGGAGGGGAGGGGGGGAAGGGAAAAAATGGCAGAATGAATCAAACAACATTACCCTATGTAGATTTATGATTACACAAATGGTATGCCTTTACGCCATGTACAGACAGAGAAACAACATGTATCCCATTTGTTTACAATTTTATAATAAAAAAAAAAAAAAAAAAAAAAAACTTATGCATGCTTATAAATCACCTGGGTGGATTAAAAAAAAAAAAAAAAAAAGCTCCCAGTCCCTCATCCTCCCTCAAGTTTCCTTCCCCAAGAATCTAATTCAGTAGGTCTGGGATAGGGCCTGAGAATTTGCATTTCTAATGCCTTACGGAGGAATGCTGATGCTGCATGGCCATGGACCACTTTTGAATAGAATTCTATTGCAGTGCTTACCTCTCCATGTATTTGCTCACCTTCCTCCTACTCCCCATGAGGTGGGAGGAACAGCTTCTGTTACTTGAATGTCCCTGTGAAACCAAGCTCCATTTCCCAAAAGGTGTTTAACTTCCAGTCAGCTATATCCTTACTGGGTCACAAAGTCAGCTTTCCCATGACTTGGCAATTGCCTGGGATTCCTACTAATATTCCTACCCAATCTCATGGAGATTAAAAGTGATACTATAGCTTGACACAGACCTGGGCCTGTTGGGCACAGGTGCTTTTCCGTGCGTAGAACAGGTTTAGGACCCAGATAGTCCTGGGTCAAGGACTCAAAGAGACCTTGAAATACTTGGGCTGCTGAGGACTCAGATCTGTGAAAAGGGTTTTTTTTTTTTTTTTTTTTTTTTTTTTTTAATGCCTGCAAAAAGGGAGAATAAGGGTCAGGGCATGGGAGCCATCTAGATGGTTGCCAAGCTAGAAATTGCTGAATTCCATGGTTTGTGGGACAAGTCTGAGACTCAGGAGTCAGAGGATGGAGTTGCGTGATTCCTATCAGTCAGACCATAACCTGACACTCTGTCTGTCTGGACTGTCATCTTCTGCCCTCGGTGGTCACATTGTGTGTGGCCACAAGGCAGAGATCCTCCTGACTGTCTCCTGGTACTTATCTTCATAGCTCTCTCCCCTCAAGGACTCCAGATTCGGGTTTCTTTGGGGTCAAGGCATTGGGAAATTGTCAAGAGACAACTGTGCCCTTCCTGCTACTCTGTGTTCCTGGCTTAAAAGCTCAGGCTTCTGTTTTGAAATTGAAGGATGGTTTTAGGCTATGGAGTTTGACCTGTTGACTGGTGTGAGCTTTAAGGAGAAGGGTACCAAGTTCATTTGTTCATCTTATTCCCCTAATGTAGGGACCCAATAAATATTTTTTGAATGACCATTCCAAATAGAGAACCTCCAAAATTGGGAACTTAAGGTAGGTCTTAGGCAGGATGGGACATTCCTGCTCTTTTTGACCTCACTTGTTTGATTTGAGACTTCATGGCAGGGAAGTGACCCAGAGGATGATCCCCAGCAGCCCAAGTTACAGTGAAGCCTGGGTTCAGGTAGGTGCCACAAGAGGACCCCAGGCTGGAACTGAGGAAGACCTACTTTGCATTTCAGTAATCCTTGCACATACTATTCTCTATTGTTACTTGAAAACATTCCTGAAAGCCAGATCCAGTCCTGCATCTGCTGTGTAGTTACACTGAGGAATGGTTGATGTGCAGCACATCCGGAGCCCTGAAAACGGACAGTGAGGTTTCCAAAGGCCAGTGTGGTAATGGCAGAAGTTATAAGTAAGAGAAGACCTAAAGGGGAAGATGGTATAGGAAACATGTGGAGGCCAGAGCTTGATGTGAGGAGGAGAGGGACTTGAAGTTAGGGATCCTTGTTTGCTTTCTAGGCCAGTGGGTGTCCCAGAGCTCCAGGAGTTCCAGTGGGAGGACACAGGTCCAGAGTCAGAAGTTGGGGCAAATCCTCACAGACTTCCTGGGCTCAGTGGGCCTGATAAGGATCCAGAGTCACGGGTAAATGCACCCCTACTCTGCAGCTAGGGCCGATCCTGCCACTAGGAACAGATGGGTTATAGATTTAGAAGCTCTGGTCAGCCACTGTGCTAGGGCAAGGCTGCTGCTTTTGGTGGTGTTCAAAAGTGCCTGGCCAAGGGGCAAGAAGGCCTGAAATCCAGCCAAGAGTGGAACTCCAAAGCCGTGCACTTGTAAGGCTGCTACTGCCCAGAGGGTCATCTTTTTCTATTTAGCACTGAGTGGGCCATGGGAACCCTGGTCTTGAGTAACTGAGTTAGGACTAATCATTGCTGCCTAAGAACTCTTCTTCGGGGGATGCTGGGCCCAAAGCCTGGCTCCCCTCCTTGTGACCTGAGAAGTTGACCTGGGCCTGTGAGTCAGGCTGACTTCCCCTCACTCAGGGCCAAGAATACGTCTGTCCTGCATTTAAATATGAACCCTCTTAAAAGAGAACTCTGGATCTCTTTAAAAGAGACCATGGGACTTCTGATCTGAGGGTAGAGATTAATAAATTATATTTTCTATGACAAAAGTAGGAGGGAAGAAGGAAAACACTTAAATGGCATTTAGGAGAATGTTATTTATTGAAGTTATTGAGTAGAACTTTACTGGATAGAGCAAAATTCATGCTGGGAATGAAGAGGAAGTCTGGGGCAGAGGTAAAGGGTTTTAGTTCTAATTCCAGGTCTAGATTTTTTAAAAAATCTCTCCCTTCCCTGCTTTTCTTCTCACCCTCCTGGCCCTGCTTTTTAAAACCAGCTAAGTGAGAACTTGGCAACTAGTAAACTCTGAGCCTGACTTTCCTCCTCTGTAAGGTGGACAAAGCAGCACTAACCTCATGGTTGCTGTGAGGGCTTGAAATGCATCCATATGATATGCAAGGTGAGAGTCCAGGGGAGCTTGTCTCCCTCTCTAACTTTCCCACTCTCATAGCTGAGTGGGGCTGAGGGTCTGGGAGGGAGAGTCTCACTGAGTGTGGGTTAAAAGGGATCTCTTTTGTGTCTGAGGGAATGACAGTGACCCACTGAGGAAACCTGGCTTCTGGCCAAGCAGGGACCTGAAGATGTGAAGGCTATGGGCCTGTCACATCTTGTTGGGACTGCCAGATCGGTTTCTTCATAGCCTCTCCAGCTCCCTTTTCCTTCCAGTTCATTCTCCACACTTAATGCCTCCTATACCAACAGGAAAAAGCCTTTATCTTGGTGTTTACCATCCAATCTAGTGACCCCATTTCCCACAACAGTCCTCCATACACGTGGTCAGATATTCCTGGACCGGCCACATTGTTTATGCCTCTGTGTGCCTCCCTTTGCCTGAAAAGCCATTTCTCCCTCTTCTTTGAAGAGAAAACTCTGTTTTCCTCTCAGGTAGACACTTAAAGGTCCCATTCATGAATAGCCTGCCCCTCCGCCAATCAGGACATGATCTGCTCTGATCTCCCATATTCCCTCTAACACAGTACTGACCCACAAGGACCATGCCCTGAGAAATGTGCCCTTTCTATGTCCCCAGAGCCAAGCCTAGGGCCTGGAACAGAGTGTAAACACTACATGGCTTTTTGGATGCATGTGCCTGTGTGCAAAAGTGATAGGAATGGTGGGGAGTTGCCGGAAAGTGGCAAGTGGCAGATAACTGTGCCTCCAGGCCACAAAGGGTCATCTGGATTGGGTACAGAGTAAAGAACTTACGATATTGGTCTCTTCTGCTAAAGGATATTGGGTCTGAATTTGTTTCTAAAAATCAGAAGATGTTATCTGTAAGACCATCTGGGAATAGCAGGATAAAAGTCTGAAATTTGAGTCATCTGTGAGAAGTCAGAATGACCATGCCCTGCACAGCTCTGTCCAGGGAACTGTCAACATTAGCCACTAGGTGGCAATCTTTCCCTAAATCCCTTCAGGCACAGGAATCTGTGCCTATGGATGGTCTGTAAAAGAAGAGCAATCTCTGTCTAGACTTTCGAAACTGCCCGGAGGCATCATGTATTAACCCTGGGTCTTAGGGCCTCTTGTCCTCAGCCCAAGGGGAAACTGGTGTCCCAAGAGGGACACTAGCTTTCCAGAGGAAGTTCTGTGTGCTGTGTGTGTGCAAGAGTGTGGAATCTGCTTCTGCTTCCATCTGAAACTGGTGGGTCTGTTGAGCTGCTGTTGGTCCAGTTGCGGGGCATGATTCTCCTGGCACTGTGTTCAGTTTCCTGTCTGCCCACCCTGTTGTTAAGGCCATTCTCAGAATTGGGCAGCTAAGTTTTCCTTTGATATTGCCACACACCCAAGGCCCAACTGCTCATTCAGGTAGAGTCACCCTTAGCTGGTCTGGGACCATTGGGACAGCCCCACTGATCCTTCCTCTATTGGCTGTGTGCCTCTTTGTATGGAGGCATGGGAACTGCTGTGTTCTTCCATGCCTGTCTATAGCCAGAAAGAACTGGGAAAGGGAGTTACCTAAATTCTTCTCAGAATTCCTTACCTTGCTGCCTTTGATCACTGTTGGATGGAGTGAATTCTTGCCCTCATGTCTCTTTACTAGAAATTTCTATCCAGTCTCTGTTCTGCCTCAGGGTGGTCTGTGAGTTCCTGGTTCAGCAAGCTTTCTGCCTGAATATGGGGGCAAGGTCTCCCTTCTGGCAGGTATGCCCAGTTTCCATGAGGAGTGCTCCCCACTCTCCATCGTGATGGTAACTTCCCAGTATGAGCCTAGCAGTCCTCACAAGGTCTCTGCTGACCTTTACCCTTCCCTCCTAAGTGTACTATGAAAACACATGCACACTCCTTCATGCTTCTCTATAGACGGGGTCTTAAGGCCTCTTGTCCTCAGCTTTGGGCCCTCACCTCAATTCCACAAATAGGAGACCTCAGGGAAAATCTTACTTGACATCCTGTCAAGCAAACATCAGGACAGGTACCTGTTTAAGCATGACAGGGTTTAGTTCAGAAAGGAGAAGACAGGGAGCTTCTGGAGGGAGGCACTGCCATTGGAGCTCCTTGTCCCCAGCACCAAGCAGGGGCCCTGCATGAAACAAGCCCAGGGATAGTTACATGAACAAAGGACCCTGAAGTGACCCCATCCCTTGTGTTAAATCATGTGTGCCTTCAGAGAGAAGGGACCCCATATTCTCCTTTAAAGGAAGATGAAGAGGGTGGAGCACAGAACAAACATTCATGAAGGCAAGCATTGTATGGCCATTATTTCAGGGGTTCTCAAGCTCCTCTCATTCACATGTGTCTCCATGATTTTCATTAAATCTGTGTATCATTCTTTCATTCTTTTTTTGGTACCAGGGATTGAACCCAGTGGCACTTAACCATTGAGCCATATCCCAGTCCGTTTTAATATTATATTTAGAGACAGGTTGCCGAGTTGCTTAGGGTCTTGCTAAGTTGCTGAGGCTGGCTTTGAACTCGCGATTCTGTCTCAGCCCCTCGAGCTACTCTGGATTACAGGCGTGTACCACCATGCCTGGCTTCATTCTTAATATTTTTCTTTAGCATGGTTTGTAAATACTTAATTTCATGGTCTCTTAAGCAATGATACAGGTTTGATATATTAGTTATATTTTTTTCTAAGACACATTAAAATAAATGCATTGCTATATTTTAAATATAGTAAAGACCACTCCCAAACATCCTAGATACCTCCAATAAGGTGTATACCACACCCGAGTTATTTAATTTTCACAAAACCTTATGAGGTCACTAAAGTCATTTCTGCTTTACAGGGGAAGAAACAAAGGCTCAGAGAGGTGCATTGACTTGGCCAAGGTCACCTAGTCTTCTGATCCTGGCCCTCCCCTGCCCCCGCAGCCTAGGGAAGGGCAAAGGGAAGGGTGGAGCATGTGCTTAAGGGATGATGGGGTGGAGGGGGGCAGGGACAGCTGCCAGTGAGAAATGGAAGAAGGCAGGGAAGACAGGGTGGGGGACAAGACTCCACATCAGAAAGGCAAATGACCTGAGTTCCAACGTCCTATGCACAGTAATGGCCATGAAAATAGCTGCAGATTTGCCTGCATTTGGGTGACCAAGATTTATTGTGCCAGCAACTCCGGTAATTGGATGATGAAAGCTGTGCAGCTGGGACTGTGGCTGGAGATTAATTATTAGGGAGAGGAGCCGGGTGGGGCGTGCCCTGCACGACACCTGGTGTGGATAGACTGCAGTCTGCTGGACAGCAGGAAGCAGGACTGGGAAATCTAGTGGACCCCTCCCCACTCATCAGAGACCCAGAGAGGGAAGCAACTGGCTCAGTGCCACGACCACTCACAGCAGAGCTGGGTGAAGACTGTTTCCTTCCCAGGAAAGATGCACAGCTATAGCAGCAGGACATGCCTGGACTTGGAGTTGGACTAGAGAGGGAATCCCGATTTCTCTGTCCCTACTGCTATGTGGCCTTGGGAAGCTTACTTTGTTCATCTCTTTACAATGGGGATGATGCTGACTTAACCAGGCTCTGAGGAGATTATTTGGTCCCATTTAGAGCTGGGATCCACTCTGGGGAAACCTTCATTCTTACCCCAACTGCTCAGGTCTGGCTCTTGTCCCTTCTGGCAGAGTCCTGTGAAGCCCTCAGTCTCTCCTCAGGGTCCTAAAACTTGAAACGTAGCCACCTCCAGCCCTTTCTGCATGAATGTCAAGTCTCCTCAATTGGATGGGGAAACTGAAGGAACTAGGGGTTGGGGCAACTCAGGAAGACCATCCTCCTCCCCAAAAGGCTAGGAGAGCCTCTGGCTGGCATCCAACTTGGCAGGACACTTTCTCGGGGGCAACAGGCTCTGAGAGAAGAGCTGGGAATGTAGAGAAGGGGCCTTGTCTTGCTGGCTATGGAAGGAGCAGGAGTGGACTCTGGAGAAAGGAGTCTCTTGAATTCCAGTTCTACTTCTGCCACTTAGCCAGCTAACTATGTGACTTTTCACAGCCATTTTCCCCTCTCAGCCTTAGCTTTCCCATCTACAAAATGGGGAGAGGCTTTGTTTGGATTTCTTTAGTTGCCAAGAACAGAAAGTCACTTGAGCATATTTGGACAAAGTAGAACTGAGTTAGGAGCTAGCTGTGGGAACTGGAACTGGAACCTAAACATTGCGGGGGAGGGAGGAGAAGCCACCTGGGGGCCAGCTCTTCTCTCCACCTCTGTCATCTGCTCCCTCCACTGTTCATAAGCTGATTCCTCACCTCTCCCCTGCACTTCCTCTCTGTCTTACAGCTTCTCCCTGCTCAGAATCACGGCTCTAGTGCTCATGCGTTACTTCTCATGGCACCACTCCATGGTCCCTTACTCTGGGACCCTTGTGATTTCCCTTTCTTACTCCCAGCTGCCCCCCATCCTTCCCAGTTCTATGCTTACAGAGGGAATCTGATCGGCCCTGCTTGTTTTTCTGGTCCAAACTTGTCAGAGATTATGGAACTATTTATGCTTTGCACCTGATCAGGGGCCACAGGTCTTCATTGGTCTGTGGGAGGCATGGCCCCTGGATTGATATGCCTAGTACTGGATGGGGTGGAGGTTGAGTTGGAATAGCTCACATTTATAAAGTGCCACGCATGGCACCTGACATGCCAACGTACTCAGGATTGACTGAGTGAAACTCAGAAATTCTTCTCTTCTACCATACTCTTCGGGTCCCTTTGTCTTCACTCTAGCCTGCTATTTTTCTTGGCCTCCTTCCCTGGCTGGCCTGGATTTGAGGTGGGATGATCCTTCCATCCAGACTCCCCAGAGCACCCTGCACCTCAGACCTTGTACTTAAAGCTCCCAACCCCAGCTCTGCTTTCCCTCTCAGCAGACCTCCTGCCAAGGTCTATGTCACTGGGAAGGGTGGGGATTTTAAGTAGCTACCATTCACTGAGCACCTCTACGTACCTGGCTCTGCTCAGTGCTTTACCCATTTATGTTATGAGCTCTTCGCAACCCCCTCTTGAGAGGGAGATATTCCAGATGGAAAAACAGATTTAGCATGGTGAAGTATGTGAACCCGGCTCTGTCTAACTCGAAATCCTTGGCTGGAGAGCAAGCTGTTAGCACAGGCTCTCCCTCACCCTCCCTTCCAAGTGCAGTTTCCATAGGCCATGCCAAAACTCCACCCTTCTCTCTAGCTTTAGAAGATGGAATAGCTAAGAGCTAATTTTTATTGACTATTACTAGCTAATTTTTATCAAGTATTTAATACATGCCAGGCACTGGCCTTAGCTCCAGATACGTATCAACTTATTTAATCTTCCTGACTATGTAGATTAGGCACCCTCAGTATCCCCATTTTGCAAACTTCTGCCGTAGGTTGATCAAAGTCACACTGTGCTGGTGGAGGATTCAGGGCCAGGCCATGTGTCTGCACTCTGAGCTCTTACTGAAGGTCAGAGAGCTGCCCTCGCTCCAGTTCAAGGCTCTGGAGTGCTTTTCTGCCTACTTGCTCCAGGAACTGCTTCCATCAACACTCCTCCACCTTAACTTTCTCTCTCCCTCCTGGTTCCTTAGCACTCAGCATGATTACAACTTCCCCATCCCTGAAGAGTCCTCAATCCCATGTTACTCCACAGTCACGACTCTTTTTTGCTCACTCTTTCCTCGCTATCACATCCAATTTTTTGAGATTCTCTGCTGACTGGCCATACATCCTCGCCCCTGTGCAAACTGGCCTCCAGCCCGGCCCCTCCACTTAGTCTGCCCCAAGTGTATGAAGATCACCCCCCACATTTCCAGAGGAAAAAAGATTATTCCTTTCAACAGTCCTAAAATATGGACAATCAAGCATGAAATCAACTTTGTAAATTGTAAAACCTGTTACAGCTCTAATATTTCTTCAAGATCTTTCCAGATTAAAAAGATGAACAAAGATAAACAGTGCTTTTATAACTCAATTGGCAATGACTGAGCCTTCTCCACCCAGCTGGAGTTTTGCTTTTCTGCTCACATGCGCTCTAATATTATACCAAGCCTAGGGGCCATTCAAGTGTAAACACATCTGCCAAAGTGTCCTTCAAGGCAACAGACTGATCCCTGCCCTGTTCTGTCTCACTTGGTGCACACAGTTCTTACCCTTCCTTGCTCAGTTGACATTTCAGCTGTGGTGGGTTGTAACTTTCTTGGTAATAGCTGGAAAAAAAGTATCAAAATAAGTCTCCTTTTCTTTTTGTGGGTTTTCAGTTATCATTCCTGCCTAGCAATCTTTGTGCATTTCTCATCCTCTCTCTGCCTCCTACAGTTTTCTTTCTCCTTCCCTTCCCATCTCTTCTCTGTCTTCATTCTTAATGCTGCTGCTTGTCTCACATGACTCAGGATTTGGGGGAGAGGTTGGGTGGGAGTCACTAGTGTCAGGGCCAAAAGACTCCCCCAAGCCTAGTGCACAGAGATGGTTCCGGGCCATGAGTAGGGTGCTTTAGGCCCCTTAAACTGTTTGGTAACACTGTGCCATGAAAACTGCTTATTCTACTGTGGCATTTACACATGATGGAATATTACTCAGCCTTAAAGGAGAAAAATTATGGCATTTGAAGGTAAATGGATGGAGTTGGAGAATGTCATGCTAATTGAAATAAGCCAGTCCCAAAAAAGCCAAAGGCCAAATATTTTCTCTGATATGTGGATGCTGATCCATAGTGAGGGGTTGGGAGGATGAATGGATGAACTTTGGATTGGGCAGAGGGGAGTAAGGGGAGGGAAGGGAGCAGGGTGTGGGAAATACGGTGGAATGAGATTGACATCATTAACCTAAGTACTTGTATGATCACACAAATGGTATGACTGTACATCATGTACAACCAGAGATATGAATAGTTGTGCTCCATTCACGTACAATGAATCAAAATGCATTCTGCTGTCATGCATAACTAATTAGAACAAATACAAATTTAAAAAAGGACTACTTGTCATGGTTCTCAGTGACTGCTGCACAGAGCACCTCTGCTCCAGCGCTGCCTGCTGGTCCCTAAACCGAGGCAAAGTCTTCAGTCTTCACTGTACTGACCCTTCGGCAGCACTGGGGACCATTGCTCCTTGACCTTCCTGAAGCAATTCCATTCCTCCTTGGCAAGCTTCATATCACACTGCTCTGGTTCCCGGTTCACCCTCTTGCATTCACACTCTGCGAATTGAAGTTCTCCAGGGTTCCAGCTTTGATCTCCCATCTGCTGTACCCACTCCCTCCAAAGACCACATCTACTCACATGACTGGCACTACCATTTCTTAACAATTTCCAAATCTCTAGCTCCAGGCTCAGTTGTGGCTCCACATCCAGGTATTCAACTGGCCAAGACCAAACTCACATGCTGTTCCCAAGCCCTTGTTCTTTCAGTGCTGTGTCCCCATCCACCCACTCTCCCTGGCCAGAAGCCTGCACATCATCCTTCACTCCTATCTTTTGCTTTCTGCATCCAAACAATGACAAGAATCAGAAGGCACCTATGCCCCTGCAAACTCTTGGGAAGCTGTGCCTTCCTTTCAGAAAGTAGAACACTGTAGAGAGACCTGGATTGGACAGGTACGGGCCTTAGGGATGGAGAGACCTGTGCTGAAATCCTACCTCTACCTCTTATGGATTATGTGACTTCGTACAGCTTTCTTAATTCACCTTATCTGCAGAATGGAGATTATAGTCTACTTTGAAGAATAATTGTGAAGATTAGAAACAATGATGTGAACACCTAGTACTGTGCCTGTCCCACATTAAGACTTAATGATAGTATTCATTATAATGATAATAACAATTCTTATTTCTGAATCCACTGTCATTGCTCTAGTCTAGGACAGTGTCTTCTGCCTCCTGGGACCATGGCATCAGCTTCCTCACTGCACTTCCCACCTGCACTTCCCATCCCTACTACCAAATCTACTTTTCAGAAAGTAGTTAGAGAGATGTTTTTTGAAAATGCAGATCTAATCATGACACGTCCCTGCTTGAAACTCTCCCACCCCCATTCTATCGCCCCTGTGTCCCGGCCTTGGCTGCAGTTCTCCAGGCACACATTGGTCACTTGCTCCCATGTTTTATTCAAGCAGTTCCCTCTGCCTCTGCCTGGATATCCTCCTCCCTCCCCTCCCTCACATCCTATCCGACAAATCTGCATCCTTCCCACCCAGTGTCAATGTCAGCCACCTGTCATGGGGATGTCTATTTATCTGGAGTCAACTGCCAGCTCCTTGAGTCAGGAGCAGGTCTCATTCTGTGTGGCCCCTGTCTGCCTGCCCAGAGTCAGCCTACACAGAACATTTTCAGACACTTGTCCAAGGTCACACAGTAGGTTCACAGCAGGATCAAGGCTCGATCCCAGGCCTGTGGTCTTCCAGCTGAAGACCCTTGCTCCACACAGGCCACTTTGCTCCAGTGGGGCCCTGGAGCCCAGGGCTGGTGGTGTGGGAGTGGAGGAGCTCCCCGGGCAGGCAGTGGGCACCCTGAGGACATCACATCTCCCATCTCGGTGCTGCACCGGATAAGTGGGGGAGGATAAAATTATCCACTGCCCATGTCCTGTATCTCCCCATCTGACATGGACTAGAGATAAAAAATGAACGACACAAAATCCAATCTTCTTGGTGCAGAGGCTGGCAGGGGTGGGGGTGGGGCTGGCCGCTCATCGCAGCACATCTCATATTTATTGCCTCATAATTGAAGGCAGCCTGGAGATGTCCCCGCACTAGTCCCGACAAGACAGATGGGGGCACAATGACTGCTGAGGGAAGGAGTCAGGACACAGGCTTTCTTATAGGACTATAGTCATAGAGGACAGGCAGCTAGCTGACTGCCGTATTGGCCCCAGGGGTCTGACTCAGGTTCAAGGTCCTGCTCTGCCAGGCACTTGAGGTGAGCATGGGTCCAACTCTCTCCTCTCTGGGCTCATAATTTCAGGCTTCTGGATTTCATTACCAGGGCATGGGAGAACTGGTCTGGGATCTGGGACAATTTGAACTACTAACTTGCTATGTGACTTTAGATGAGTTTCTAACTCTCTGGGCTCTTCTATTTAATGATGATCAAGGGAGTTAGGATAGAAGCAACTAAGTTGGACAGTTTAGCAGTAGCACTGGAAAACTTGCTGCTGGGGGAAGGCAACAAAACAAGAAATGCTGCCAAATATCAAGACCCTGCCACAGATCCCAACTGCTCATGGAAATGGTCCAAATTCCCAGGTTAGGTATTCACGGCTCGATGAAACCTGCATAGTCCTATTTATACTATTTGTGTCATTTTGGGGAAAGGGCCTGGGTCTGGGAACCAGGAAACCTGGATTCTGGACCAATCTCACCTCTAAATGCTGTGTGACCTTGGACAGGTCCTTGATCATCTCCAGTTACTCTATCTGTAAGATCTACATATGTGGTCTGTGAAGCAATTAAGGTCCCCAACCCCAAACTAGTCAGTTGCCAAGTTCTGTCCTTTCTCCAGCTAAGTCTCCATCCTAAATCCAGTCCTTTCCCACCCTCCATTCCTACTATAGCCACTGCCTCACCTCTTCCAGGCCAGTGCAGTGGCCTCTTCTGTTGTCTCCCAGCCTCTGCCCACCTTTCTCCACACTCCAGTTGTAGTGACTCAGGGTTCGCCTTGGGTTGTGTGAACACTCGAAGTTTAGTAGTTTGGAGCCAGGCTGGACAGGCGCCTGAGTGCAAGACGAAGGAGTTCAGACTTTAAATCCCACAAAAGATGGGGGTGCAATAGTTTTCAGGCAGGAAATGGCATGGCACTTGTGTTCTAGAAACATCTCTGATGTGTAGCAAGGAAAGTGGATTAAAAGGAACCACAGAAGACAGGAGAAGACTGGAACTATGGCACCAGAGAAGGAAAATAAGACTCCATGTGGATAGAGCTCATGGGAATGGATTTTAGAGACCTTCTGGCAGTAGACCTTGCTTTCTTGGAGCTGCAGAGGACTGCTCAGGAGGATATAGGATTCTCTGAAGGCTGTGTCCTGGGCTTACCATTACTTTGCAGAGATTGGGAGGGAGACGGGGCCCCTGGGCACTGCTTTTCTCCAGGCCCAATAGATTATCAGGTGGAGTGGTTTCTAACCTCTCCCAGTATACAGGATTCCTTATCAGAGCTTTTTTTTTTTTTTTTTTTTTTTTTTTTGTGGTGCTGGGGATTGAACCCTGGGCCTGGTGCTTTTGAGGTGAGCACTCTACCAGCTGAGCTATCTCCCCAGCCCCTTATTCAGGCTTTGGAGGGTGCAGGTGGGAAGACTGCGGCCCAGGGAAGGATAGCGTGTGCCCAGCAGTCCCAGAGTGTTAGAGCTGGGCCTGTGTCCAGAATCCAAGGCTGTGGTCCTAGCTGGGAGCCCTCCTCTCAGGCTACATTCCCTCTTGTGGCACAGGGCACTGAGTGAGGCTCTGGCAAGAGGCTTTAGAGAGAGAAGAGCAACTGCTAACAAGGGCTTATCCTCCATGAAGGGAAGCCTGCCCTGCAGGAGCTCAGAGTCCGGAATGAGGACTTGGGCTGGGAAAGACTTCCCAGGCCTTCCCTACAGGACAGAACACGCCCCTCCTGGGCCAGAGCACAAAGGCACCATCTGGCCCTCATTCCACTGAAGTGGTGGTGTGTGCGCATGCGAGTGCAGGTGCATGTGCCAGGTACAGCTACCCATTCAGAAACACAAGCTCCTATGCTGGGTGCCAGGAACACTGGGTCCTTGTGCTCTCACAGCTCACAGACTTGGAGATGGGAGACAGGGACCCTTGTGGGGAAAGCCCGTGAGGCTACATTATTGAGGCGGTGTGGATGGAGAGGAGGGGAAGGATGCAGGAGAGGTAGAATGGGCAGATATCAGTGGCCAACTGGAGGAAGAACATGGGGTGTCCAAGGCTCCTGGGTGCCCAGGGATGAGGGCAGCCAGGTGGAACTTAGGATGCATCTGACCTCGCAGTTAGTTTCTGGTGTCCAGGTCACAGGGCCTTCAAGAGAATGAATCTTGGTCAGAAAGCCTGGCTCCTGCTGGGGGATGGGCATGGCCGAGGTTTCCTAGGTCATGGGGTGGGGGATGAGGACTTAAAGGGATGACTTAGGTTTGGCCTGGAGGACCTCCCAGACCACCAACAGAACCATCAGCACAGGTGGAAATCACTGCTTTGGATGAAAGACCAGTTAATGCCCCAGCAGTGGGGAGCTGCCTAATGTAATGGTTGCATACAACTGGCCCTTTTAGGGAGTTTTTCAAGCATGAGATTATTCATTTCCTAGGTGTAACTTCCTAGGAAGGTTGAATAGGAAAAGGAAGGAGGAAGCTCGTTAGTCTAACAGCAGAAGCAGTATATTTAAAAAGCAAAATTGAGAGCAGTGCCACGCTCTGGGCTTGTAATTCCGGCTACTCAGGAGGCTGAGGCAGAAGGATCAAGATTTCCAGGCCAGCCTCAGCAACCTAGCGAGGCCCTGTCTCCAACTCAAAAAAACTGAATGTTACCTTCATAGCATGTCTTTCAGTGATGTCACAAACCCTGTGTTCATTCCATGAATCAATACAGAGCACTGTGGGCAAGGTGAGGTCTAGCGCCAGGCTTTAGGGAGGGGTCCAAAGGCATTGCCTACATTTTCTTTTTGTTTAGTTTTAGCTTTATAGATTCATTTTCACATTTAATTATTTCACTCATCTTCGGCTCATTTGGGTGTACCGTATGAGGTAAAGGTCTGAAACGATTTCCTCCCAGTTGATCTGGGTTATATGTGAGTTGTCATTTAGGTCAGAATTTTCCAGATTGATTCTAAAGAACACAGGTCCCATAAGATACTCAGGAGTAAAAAAGTTTCTGTAGTTGAGAAAGTTTAGGAACTGTTGCATACCCACAACCTTCACAGAGATTCATAGCGTGTGTTATACTAAAGGACTTGAGGTGTCCTGCAGTAAGCAAAGAGTTATGTCTTGTTTTGCCTACTCACCCCATTTTTAAGTGCAAAACAGCTGTGAACACAGCTCTTTACTTTGGAGTAAAGAGGACTCCAGGGCAGAACTGAGACTGGGGCCTCCTCCGCCTCAGCTCCAGCTTCATTCAGCACACTAATGGATCTGGGCCTGACCTGGAAGTGCAAAACACACACACAGTTCTGCCCCAGGGCCTGCAGCGCAAAGAACTCTGCCAGGAGCCGCAGCCATGGGTGCCCCAGTTAGGGCAGGTGGTTTGCCTGCCACTGGACTAAGACTTCATTGAGAAGCATTTGCCCTGGGCCTTTAAGTATGAGCAGAGGTGTGTGAGGTGACCCTTGGGAAGGCAGGACCTCTAGGGGGACCTCCTTCCAGAGTAGTGACCCAGACCAGGCCAGAACAACAAGATATAAAGAGGGGTATGAACAGAGATGCCCACGGGGGAGCCAGGTGAGAAGGCGCGTGCCCCTGTGTGAGTGTGGGCCGGAACCCCCACGGGCGCCAGGGAATGGCAGCAGCATTAACTTCCAAGTGCTGGGTCTGACTTGATGAGGGAGGGTCTCCTGGGTCTTGTTACCACAGTCAGCACAGACCACACATGTGGCCCTCTCCCAAGGCCTCTCTCCCTGGGGAGCCTGCAAAGTTCTTTTCTTGTCTGGAAAAAATAACTGAGGAGTCAGGGTGGGGTGAGGAGAGAAGGTGGGGACCCAGATTCCTAGGGATTAATTAGGGCCCTGCTGTACGAACTGCTTCCCCTTTGGAGGCCAATTAAAGCAACTGGAAGCTTGGGAGGTGGGGAGAGGGCAGGTGAACGTGTGGCATGCTTGAGACAGTCCCTTTGGTCCTCCACTGGGCTGGGCCTTTGGAGATGGGTAGACCTCAGGGACACCCTGTCCCTTTACAGCAAAACTAAAGATAATCACAGGATTGTTTTCATCATCTAAGAGCAGGACTCAAGTATTGCACTGTATGAAGTTCACTGACATCATCTCAGAAATCACTCTCATCTCCATAGTAACTGTCCTGTACCGAACACTCACTAGGGGCCAGGCCCCAGGCTGGGCCTTCAGTCATGATCTCATTTTTCACAAAAGCTTTATTGAAATGTAATTCATATACCATATATTTAACCCATTTATCCATTTTAAATGGTTTTTAATGTATTTCTAGAATTGTGCAACCATTGCCCACAGGATGCATTCATCATTCTCCAAAAGACATCTTCAGCAGTCACCTCCCTTTCGCCCTAAACCTACTCCTGCCCACAGCCCCAGGTAAGCATTCAATGAGGGAAAAATAGTCTCTTCAACAAATGGTGCTGGAGCAACTGGATGACCACGTGCCAAAGAATGATTAGAACCCTTGTACACCATATACAAAATTAAAAGTACAATGCATAATTTTATTTAAAATACAGTATACAATTATTAACAAAAATTCACTAAAAATGAACCAAAGAAACCATAGCTGTGTGTGGTGGTGCACACCTGTGATCCTAGTGACTCAGGAGGCGGATGCAAGAGGATGGTAAGTTTGAGACCAAGCCTTAGCAACTTAGCAAGGCCCTAAGCAACTTAGCGAAACTCTGTCTCAAAACAAAAATAAAAAGGGCTGGGGGTGTAACTCGGTGATAAGGTACCCCAGTACCAATACCACCACCACCAACAACAACCACAACAACAACAACAAAACTCCATATTTTTAAAAAGATTTTTATGGTTTTAATTCTTCTTCTCCTTCTCCTTTATTTGCTACTGGGGATTTAACCCAGGGGCTCACTTAGACTTTAAACAGTGATATCATCAGATCAGGACTTTTCATTCTTGGAAATGTTTTGTTTGTACATTCATTTTTTGTGCTTCAGTCACTTCAATTTATGTATTTGCCAAGATCTTTTATATTTTCCTAAACCAGTTCTGGTAATTTGGGTGTCTATAGAAAAATTCCCATTTCATTTAGGTTATCTAATTTGCTGATGTACAATTATTCATAGTATTATCTTAATATTTTTTATTTCTGTATAGTTTGTAGTACAATTCTCAATTTCATTTCTCATTTTAGTAGTTTGAATCTTTGCTTTTCCTGTCCACATACCTGTAGGTTTTCAATTTTGTTAATCTTTTCAAAGAATCAACTTCTGTTAATTCACTCTTGTTTTCCTATATTCTATTTTATTTCCAATCTAATCTCTATTATTTCTTTCCATTGGCTCTGGGTGTAGTTGTTCTGTTTCTATTCCTTAGGTTATAAACTTAAATTATTGATTTGACATCTTTCTTCTTTTTAAAGTAAGCACTTAACAACTATAAATTTTTTGTCTGACCACTACTTTCACTGTATCCCATGTTTTTAGTGTGTTGTATTTTCATTTTCGTTTGTCTGAAAATATTTATAATCTCTCTCATGATTTTTTCTTGATCCATTTGTTGTTTAAGAGTTTATTGTTAATTTCCACATATTTGTGAATTTTATAGTCTTCTTTCTTTTTTCTTTTTCTATTATGAATTTTTAATTCATTCCATTATGATCAGAGAAGGTACTTGTGTGATTTCAGTCTTAAATCTTAACATTTCTTGATATTTGTTTTGCATCTTACTGTTTGATTTGTCATGGAGAATAATCCATGTGTACTTGAATAATCCAGGTGTACTTGAGGAGAATGTGTATTCTGATGTTGTCTGGGCTTACTACCTATATTTGTCAGGTCTAGCTTGTTTATGCTATTGTTCAAGTTCTCTGTTTCCTTAGTGATCTTAGTGAATGGTGAGGCATTGATATCTTCAATTATTGTTGCTTGTTTCTCACTTCAATTTCTGTCAATTTTTGCTTCTTATATTTTGAAGCTCTTTTGTTGAGTGTGTATAAAAGTATTATATCTTCTTGTTGGTATTATCCTTTTATCAATATGTAATGTACTTCTTTGTCACTTGTAACAATTTTTGACTGAAGTCTCTTTTGTGTCTGATACTACTATAGTCACCCCAGTCTCTCTTGCTTACAATTTACATGGGATATATTTTTCTACCCTTTCACTTTTAATGTGTTTGTGCCTTTGGCTCTAAGTCTTTTGTAGATAGTTTATAGTGTGATCATGCTTACTTTAAAGCACCTTCTTCTAATCTCTGCTTTTTATATTGGAGAGTGTAATTCATTTACATTTAATATAATCCATTACTGCCAAAGAAAGATTTATTTGTCATTATGCTATTTGTTTTTCTCTTTTTGTGTGTGATTTCCAATGTTATACTTTATTTTCAAAATTATTTGTCTATTCTGTTTCCTTTGCTTTCCCATATAACTTTAGAATCTACTTGCCTATAAATATATAAATACTGCTGGGATTTTGACTAGATGCAATTTGTTTTCTATATGCACTTATCTTTTTATTTCCTCAGTTCCTTAATTTATTGACTTCTTTTGTTTTTAGAGGTTTGTTTCCTTTGTTTATTTGTTGTCATCATTTTTTGGTATTGTACTATTTTTATTCCCTCCTCATTTCCTTTTCTTTTTTCATTTTACTTTTTGGTACTGAGGATTGAACTCAGGGATCCTTTACCACTGAGCTACATCCTCAGTTCTTTTTACTTTTTATTTTGAAATGGGATCTCACTAAGTTGTTGAGTGTCTTGCTAAGATGCTGAGACTGGCCTTGGATTTGTACTCCTCCTGTCTAAGCCTCCCAAGTTTCTGGGATTACAAGTATGTGCCACTGTGCCTGGCTCCCTCATTTCCTTTCGTGAATATTTTAAAGGATATTTTCTTAGTGGTTACCCTAAGGATTAAAATTAACATTCTAAATTTATAGCAATCTAGTTTGAATTGATACAAAGTTAGCTTTAATAGCATATAAAAACCATGCTCCTGTACAGCTTTGTCCCCTCCCTCTTTATGTAATTGTCACAAATTATACCTTTTAAAATTTTGTGTCCCTTAGCATAGATGAATAATTATTGTCTTACTCATCTGTCTTTTAAAAAAAAGTAAAAAGATAATTACAAATCAAACATGCAGTAATATGAGTACCTTGGAAATATTGCAGATTTGATTCCAGACCACCACAACAAAGCAAATAGTGTAATAAAATAAGTTTCACAAAAGTTTTGGTTTCCCAGTGCATATAAATGTTATGTGTACACTCTACTATAGTCTGCTTCTAAAATATATCTTAATTTAAGACACTTTATTGTTAAAATACTAATAATTATCTGAGCTATTGGGAAAATGGTGCCATAAGACTTTTGGGTCTTCAATTATTTATTTTCTATTGTTTTTTTTTTTTTCCTATTCTTCTAGTGCTTTCATAGTGCATATGCTGGATGGTGTCCCACAGGTCTTTTAGGCTCTGTTTATTTGTCTTCATTCCTTTTTCTTTCTGCTCCTCAGATTGGGTTATCTCAATCAACTCTCTTCAAGTCATTGATTCTTTATTCTGCCTACTCAAATCTGCTGTTGAACCCAGGTAGCAATTTTTTTTTTCATTTGAATCTTTGGACTTTTCAACGCCATAATTTCTACTTAGTTCCTTTTTATAATTTCATTCTCTTTAATAACTTTCTCTATTTATTGAAACACTTTTTATCTGGTTTCCTTATTTTTATTTATTTATTTATTTATTTATTTTTGCTCAAAGTTTCCTTTAGCTTTTGGACATATTTAAGACAGGTGATCATGCTTATAGTGTGATCATGCTTACTTTAAAGCACCTTCTTCTAATCTCTGCCTTTTATATTGGAGAGTGTAATTCATTTACATTTAATATAATCCATTACTGCCAAAGAAAGATTTAAACTCTTTG
This sequence comes from Sciurus carolinensis, assembly GCF_902686445.1. Classification (NCBI taxonomy): domain Eukaryota; kingdom Metazoa; phylum Chordata; class Mammalia; order Rodentia; family Sciuridae; genus Sciurus; species Sciurus carolinensis. The sequence continues at coordinate 77,492,423 of NC_062223.1, forward strand.
TCTAGAAATTCAACTATCTGGGATTCCTCAAGGATAGTTACTATTAATTATTTTTTTTCCTGCAAAACTTTTTTTTCCTGCATACCTTGTAAAATTTTTTTGGTCAGTAATTGCACATTTTGAATATTATAATGTGGTAACACCAAATATCTGATTCTCCCTATGCTTCCTAGAGTTTACTTTTTTGTTTGATTGTCATGAGCTACTATTATTTCTTTGTGAAGTGACTTTTCCAAACTATTTTTTTTCAAAAATTGTATTTCTTGTCATATGTGTGCTATACTCTGAAGTGAAATTCCTGGAATCTCTGGTAATTCTGTGTTTAGTTTTTTAGGAACTGAAATACTGTTTTCCACAGTGACTGCACTGTTTTACATTCCTGTGGCAATGCACAAGTTTCTCATTTCTCTATATCCTTGCCAAAGGTTATGGTATTGAATTTATATCCCTGATGATTAGTGATGTTAAGTGTTTTGGGTGCTTATTGGTTACTTGTATATCTTTGGAGAAATGTCTATTCAAGTCCTTTTCCCATTTTTACTTTGAGTTGTTTGACTTTGGCTTTTATGTTACTGAGTTTTAGGAGATATATATATATATATATATATATATATATATATATATATATGTCATAGAGCTGATAAAAAATTGATGTCCAGTTCCAGTATATATATATATATATATATATATATATATATATATATATATGGAATACATATATATACAACTCCTGAATGCCCAGGGACCAAGACTATATTCCTCAATGAGGCACTCTGGGCTCTTTATTGGGTCAGTCCACATTTCCAGTATATATATATATATATACTGGAACTGGACATCAATTTTTTATCAGCTCTATGATTTGCAAATATTTTCCCCATTACATGAATTACTTTTTATTCTGTCGATAGTATCCTTTGATGCACTAAAGTTTTAAATTTTGCTGAAATCCAATTCATTTTTTTCTTTTCTTGCTTATGCTTTTGGTGTCATAGTCCAGATCACTGCCAAGTCTAGAGTCATGAAGTTTTTCTACAGTTTTCTTCTAAGAGTTTTGTAGTTTTAGTTCTTATGTTTAGGTCTTTAGGATTATACCTGTTTAAGCACGGCTCATTTATTGAACATCTATTGCATACCTGTTAGATGATGAATCCTGAGTCAGGCACTGAGGAGTATAATGATAAACACAACTGTATAGGTCAGATATGTTATTGATGAAGTATATGAGATTAAAAGAAATGAGATAAACCCATGATCATACAGCCAATATTTGAGAAAATCATGACTCCACTCGAGGTTTTCAACTCCAAATCTACTTTCCTATGTTATGTCTTTCCCTTGTTTGCACATCTCTTACAACTCCTGAATGCCCAGGGACCAAGACTATATTCCTCAATGAGGCACTCTGGGCTCTTTATTGGGTCAGTCCACATTTCCAGCCTCATCTTTTCTGAACCACCTTTCTGTATCCTTTACTTGAGCCAATGGTCAGGTCTTAGTCCAGTGCCTCAAACTCTCTACCTCTCTCTTCTCTTTGTCTCAAATCTACTCACACTCAAAGGCCAAGATAAAAATCCACTTTTCGGACTAAGACTGTGGCTCAGTGGTGGAGTGCTTGCCTAGCACATGTGAGACAGTGGGTTCAATCCTCAGCACCACGTACAAAACTGAATAAAATAAAGCTATTATTTAAAAAATCCACTTTTCCCACTTTCCTAACCTTTCAACCTTGATACATCTTTTCCCTTTCCTTCCATTTCACAGAACACAGAGTATCGATATTATACCTATCTTTAGTTCATAAAAAAAATTTAAATCTCATGTGAATCAGCATCAGATTTGGAATCAGAGAAATCTGATCATCAAGCCTCTTTCTTCCACTTTATAAAGTCACTTCATTTCTGAAAGCCCCAGTTTCCTCCTCTGTAAAATGGGGCAGTAACGCTTTCGTGACTAGTTTGTTGTGAGACCTAGAAACAATGATCTAAAGCTGCTGTCTCTGGGCAGGGTCCACAGCAAGTATTCAGTGATGTTGATTATTGGTCTTGTCCTCCCTCCTCTGGCCCCGACTTCCATGCCCTAAGTTGAGTCTCCTCTCCCCAAATAGGACACAGGTGTGTTCCCCTCCAACCGTTGAGCTGATTCTCTCACTATTGTGGCAGTGCAATGCTTGGAAACCACCCTGCAGGCTCATGCTTTCCTAACCCCACCGTGAGATTGTTATTGTCTTTCCTCAGATCTGAGCTAGGTCTGTCACACGTGTGTCTGATGGTTTACTTCATTAATAGTACTACAAAAATTGTAATTATCTGGCCTATTTATTCTCTGTTCTTTCACTGAATGTAGATTCTACAAGGACAGGAATTTTGTCTTGTTCATTCCTTTATTTCCTATATCTAGCTTATATTTTTTTCATAAGTGTTTATTGGGTGAATGAATGCTTACCAACTTGCTTCAAAGGAAAAAGCAGTGGGAAAAATAGTTAATTCAGCATGTCCCCTGAAGACAGGCCTTTTTAAGAGCATTCAAATCCCCCATCTACAAGCAACTTTCAGCATCCTAGTGGTTCAGATTAGGAAGAGCCCTTAAAGACATTTTAACCCAAGCCTCTCAATTTACAGAGATAAAACTGAAGCTGGGAGGTGGGGGAGGGACACATGGCAGGGCTGTTACAAAACTTGATTGGAATCCTGGCCTCCAGCTACCCAACAGTAGGAGATTGTTGTGGAACTCCGTTCCCTAAAATCATTTAGGATGGTACAATCGTGGAATTGCAAAAGCCAGATGGCAGCGCTGTCAGAAACAGTTGATAACATTACCTTATCAGGCAGTAACAGTAGATATTTTATCTACCTGCGTATTTACCACTTTTGTTGATATTCATTTCTTCTTGTATCTAAAGTCCTCTCTGAATTTAGTTTTTTCGTGCCTGAAATACCCATTAGTATAGGTTGATGATGATAAATTCTTCAGCTTTTGTTTGTCAGAAATTTGCTTTATTCAGTTCTTTTAAAGGATGTATAAATTTTTTGGTTGGTAATTATTATTTTCTATTACTACTTTCAAAATATTACATTGTCTTCTATTTCTATCATTTCTATCAAAAAACCTACTATCAGAATATAAAGTATGTTCATTGAGGGGAATTCTTCCTTTTAAAAAACTGGCTTATTTAAGAGCTTTTATTATTCTTTGGTTTTTAACAACCTTATTATGATATATATCCATTTATTCTCATTAGAGTTTGTAGGGTGTAGCGTTACTTGAATACATGGATTTGTGTCTTTAGTTGGAATTTGAAAAATTCTTAATCACTTGCTCCTCAAATATTAAAACTTCTCCATTTTTTCTACTAGTAGTGATTGAACTTTGTTAGACCTTCTTTCTCCATTGTATACAGTTCTTATACTCTCATCTGTATTTGTTATGCTTTTGTTGTATCATGCCTAATTCTGGATATTTTATTCTGATGTATGTTGCAGATCACTTACTTTTTTCTTTAAATATCTAATTTGCTGGTGAGCCCATCCTTTCAATTTTAGTTTCAATTATTGTATTTTGTAATTTTAGAAATATTTTTTGTGTCTTTATCATAGTTTCTCTGTTGAAATTCTTCATATCTCTAAGTGATTTTAAAATATTTAACATTAAATAACCTTAAAAAATTTCTTTATCAACCATAGGCACTTTTTACATTGTGGTTTTCCAGTTTCCTAATTTCTTAGTAATATCTATTCTGTTGTTAATTTCATGGACTGTATTCTCTATTTTGACTATTGCATTTGTCATCTGTAATATTTCTGCTTGAATCTTTTGCTTACTCATGTATGTGATACATTGCTAATGTCTTAACTCATCATTATAAATTTTTTTTTTTGGTACTAGAGATTTAACCCAGGGGCACTTTACTACTGAGCCACAAGCCACATCCCTAGCCTTTTTGTTGTTGTTGTTTGTTTTTGGAGACAGGTTCTCACTAAGTTGTTTAGGGCCTTGGTAAGTTGTTGAGGCTGGTGTTGAACTTGAGATTCTCCTGTCTCAGTCTCCTGAGTCATTGGGATTACAGGCATGCACCACCATATATGTGTGTGTATTTAATATTCATTAATTTAATTAGATTTATTAGAGTGAGAAGGTTTTAGTAGGCAGGTTAGGCAGGAGTTTTTGGGGGGGATGATTTTTAAAAATTTGTTCTTTTTAGATATATGTGACAATAGAGTGTATTTTTACATAACATACATACATGGGGTATAACCTCTCATTCTTGTGGTTGTAGAAGGTATGGAGTTACACTGGTTGTATATTCACATGTGAACAGGAAAGTTATGTCCATGTAAATATATTTTAAAGCTAAACTTGATTCTTGATCTTTCTGCTTCAGTATTTCTGTTACTAGGAAAATCTGTAATCCTATATGTTGTTTTTCCTTAAAATTGGTTGCGCTCCTCGAATGCTTTGTTATCTTAGTCTACTAATTCAATTCCCCCAAAAAACATAGGCTCATGGGGATCTGTCAGTTCATATGATGAAAGGTCAGAACTAAACTGGTAAGTTCCAATTAACTCAGGATGTGGACAGCACAGGAAATCCAGGTTGAGTATTGTCATACTCGATCACCTCATCCCTGAAACAACTTCTCAGGAGGCCAAGTTATCACCCCTTGCCTTACAGGGAGAAGCTGCATTAGGTTCAGACTGTAATTAGCTGGTAATGACCCATTCCCAGGCTTCTGGCGGGGAAGTATGCACAGACAAAGGTCCATACTGTTGTCCACACTTCCGTTTCTCAGTTTCTCAGAAGTGCTTCTGTATTACCACCATTTTACTTGCGAGGTCACCTGGAACTGAGTTCCAAATTGTTGCTGCTGTAGGGAGCAGGAAGAGTTTGTCCTAAGACAATGTTTTGAGAGATATCAAAGCAGAACTCCAATTATTCCCTTTTTGCTTTGTCCTCCTACAATCCTTCAAGATTACTTTCTGTCCAAAACCAATACCACCACCATCTAGTCTGCGAGCTCCAGATGGGCCCCAGCACCTCAGGAACTGCTTAGAGTTTTCTCAGCATCGCAGTGTTTTCCCCGTGGTCGTAGGAGGAATAGGCAATCGTGCCAGTTCAATAAAGGAGTGAGAACACCTTTATTTATTTTCAATATGAAGTCCCTCTTATATTTATCAATACACAAGCAAGTCCCATTAAAACATAGTTGAATTTTATTTTACTTAAATTTAATAAAAGAAAAAGAAACTGAAATAAAACTGAAGACACCTATGAACTTAAACTAAATGTATCTTCAGCTTAAGAACTATTAACTCCTAAAAGAAGCATAAGAATTAAGAAATAAAAAAGATTATGAAAAACTTTAAGGGATCAGAGTCATTATTTTTTAATTTCTCACTTTAATTTTAGAGGATATTAACTTTAGGATATTAACTTTGTACATTTGTTCTCACTTCCCTTTGATCTTCAGAGATGTTATTTATATTATTAATTTTACTCTGTCAGAGTTTAGAATGTTAATTTCTATTCTGTAGAGATAAGCCCCAAAGTTTTAGTCTGGATTCCATGTTTAAGTGGGTTGTTTAACCTTTTATCATTGTCCTTTTTTTCCCCCCTCTTTTGTTAGTACTGGGGATTGAACCCAGGGGTGCTCTACCACTGAGTTACATCCCCAACTCTTTTTATTTTTTATTTTGAGACAGGGTCTTGCTAAGTTCCCCAGGCTGGTCTCAAACTTGTGATTTTCTTGCCTCAGCTCTCAAATAGCTAGGATTATAGGCTGTGTAGTAGAGTTTTTCCCCCCTGCTGGGGTTTGAACCCATGATCTCATGCCTCCTATATCTCCAACACTTTAGTTGTTTTTAACAAAGAGCACACTACTACTACTACTACTGCCTGGGCTCCTTCGTGTCTGAGAACATTTTTTAAAAAAGTTTTTTAGTTGTAGATATACACAATACCTGTATTTTATCTATTTTTATGTGGTGCTGAGAATCAAACCCAGTGCCTCACACAAGCTAGGTGAGCACTCTACCACTGAGCCACAACCTCAGCCCCACGTCTGAGAACATTTGTCTATTGTGTTTAGTCTTGAATGACTTCAGAGGTGTTGTCCTATCATGTTGTGACATTGAATGATGCTGAGAAGAATTTTTCTTCTCAAGTGCTTGAAATATTTTTTTCTTTATCCTTGGAGTTTGATAACTTAACTAAAGACTATGTAGGTATTGATCTTCCTGCACCATTTTTTCTTGAAATATGCTGTACCCTTTGATGCTGCACAGTTCTATATTCCATGGAACTTTCCTACTATTTATCTTTAAAATTTCTTTCCATTGCATTCGCTGGGATTGCTACTTCAAGGACATCAAATAGTCTTATTCGCTGTTCTGTACTTATTATCTTCCCTCCATTTTTGTATTGGGAGGAGGGACAGTTTCTCTCTCTCTCTCTCTCTCTCTCTTAACCTGAAAGACATCAGTAAACTAATTCAAGAAACATCTTTATTAAATAAACAGAGTTGAAAACCAATCAATCAACATCTACTGATGACTGACTGTCTATGATGCAACTTAGTCACAAGATTTAGCCCTTGTTCTGTGTCAGGCTTTGTCCTGAGCCCCAAGGACTGAGATGAATCATACTCAGTCTCCATTTCCAGGACTGTAGGAATGACAAGAGGACACAGGCATACTCAGAAGATAAAGCAAATCTGAGAGAAGCAAGTAACCCAAGAGGAAAGTAAGGCCCATAATCAAAGAAGGAAGTTGATACAGATGTGTAGAATCAGAGGTGTAGAGGGGATACAAGACCGCCAGTGGAAAATAATCTTCAGGATACTGAGACCAGGTTGAAGGTGTGCAAGATGATTTGGGGAGAGGGGTTGAGATGGTGGCTGTGAACGAGGTGACAGTGCTGGCTGTGTGACCGTGGGGTAGCTAGGCCACTTTATAGGTGCTCAGACTAAATTGTAGATTTGGGTCTCCTGAGGCCCTTCTTTTGTCCTTCCACATCCCTGCTGGGCTGCATTTCCTCTTCCTGAGCTTTTCTTCTCCCCGCTCAGTGGTTTGTCCTTGTGGCAGGTCCTGATTTTGTCCCCAAGTCCATCAATTCCACAATCCTGAAGGTTCTTCTCTTACGTCTCCTTAGAGGAGAATGTTTGTGGTGCTTGCAGGAGGAGAATGGAGCAAAACAAAATAATTCTCTTTGCACCCTACTTTCTAAAGATGATACCAGAGGGAATCATCTTTACCAGAGGTAAAGGAGAAGCCGGAGTCAGGAGAGAAAAGACAGGGGGCTGGGATTGAAGCTCAGTGGCAGAGTGCATGCCTAACCTACGTGAGGCACTGGGTTCGATCCTCAGCACCACATAAAAGTAAATTAATAAAATAAAGGTATTGTGTCCATAATTTAAAAAATATTAAAATTAAAAAAAAAGAGAAAAGACAAAGGCACTGGGAAGTCTTGGAATCACACTAACCGTTCACACTGTGTTCCATGGATATCTTTGTCTCTATTCCTGCTCCGGATAGCACTCAACCTAACCTGTCCTCTCTCTCCAAGGATAAAAGAGCAGAGCTGTTGGGAAGAAATGAGCGCAGACTTGTTCTGGACCTGGAGGAAGGTACAGATGCAGAAGAGAGCTCTGCTGTGTATTAGCAAAACCCCTTGATTGCAAGAGAGACAAGCCTAGCTCCAACTAGCTGCACCTGTCAGGGTCTTATCCACAAATAACAGAAAACCACCCTGGTTGGCTTAATCAGCAAAGAATTTTCCTAAAGGTTATCAGTGGCTTACAAAATCTCTGTGGGAACAGAGAATCTAGGCCACATGCCTGGGCTCTACTTAGTAGGGAGACTGGGAAACAAGGGAAGGCTTCTTTAGTGGGTAGCTTCTCAAACCCAGGAAGATTCTGAGCAGCCAACATAACCATGTCCAACACACCAGCTTGAGTAGGCAATTTACTTGTGCACCTATCTGGGAATTCTAAGGAAGTGGTTTGACTTCTGAAATAGCTGATCTGAGTCCTAAAAATACGGTGTACTTTAGGCTCTGTACCTACTATGCCTGAAGGTAAGTCAGCCTGGGCTTCTTTCACCTGAGTTGGCGAGTAACAACTCTTGACTCACAGTGCTGATATTGTCTTTACAGCTCATCATCCTAGGTGATGGGAGTCCTCAATGTTGTCTCTCCTACCATATAGATCATTCTTGACAAATCCCTGGGCTCACTTGTAGAAGATTCACTGTGTTCAGGATGTGGAGATATTCTCATCAGAATAAGTTACCTACCCACTTGTGTGGTTAACAGGCTCGCTGAAGTCACATGAGTGCAGCAAGGATTTTCCTAAAAGGAAGAGATCCTGGGCACACAGAAAAGCAACACAGGTCTACTCCAGTACTGCAGAGAAGGTAGAAAAGTGGAGATGAGGTTCGCCACCATAACTGATCTGGCCTTAGGAGGAACTGACTTGCCAGGAATGAACAGCTATGACCTTCACTAAGGTTTGCCTCTGAGCACCATCTTGAAAGTCATAAATCACTTCTTGGTAGATGGGCTGGAAAATGGATTTATTTGCTCAAGTTCCACCAGTGATTAGGTATAAAGTCATAAAACTATAGATCCCATATTTTAACTTAAGACTTAAAATTTTAACAATTTGGAGTTTTTTTTGGAAAAACTTAGTTTCTTAAGGTTTTAGTATTTTAGACTCTATGAATCTAAAATCTCTAAACTCATGGAATTTTAGACTTTGGTTCCCTTTGCCTTGTGATCATTTTGTCTAAATTGTAAAACTTCACTTTTTAAACCATATCCCTCAAATCTGAGAATTTTAATATCTTATACTTTAAGAATGGTTTGAGATAATAGAATATTTGAATATTTGAATCTTACTCTCAAAATCTTGTTTTGGGAATCACTAATATTTAGAATAAGAGAAGCGAAGGTTCTGACTGCTAGTCCCTTAACCTTAGGGCCTATGAGCTATCAGGGACTTAAAGTCAGGAAAGACATTTAATTGGCATTTCAGAATTTATAAGGAGGCACTAGAGTGGGCGGTAAATTTACAGTCTCAGGGTTGAGTTTCTGCTCTGGTATCCCATCCTGAACCTGAACTTCCCCTTGTCCAGTTTCTTCATACTCTTTCCCCACAGCCTAGAACATGCATAAGCAACACCCCAAGCCCATGCCACCCCATCTCCTCAGGGATATTTCTCCTCTTTTGGGGGGCTGGTATGCCCATGCCTTCCCTGCTGACCACCCAACATGATTAGGGTCCAGAAGAGTCAATAGGAGACAGCAATAGCTCCTTTCCAGAACTTTCCCCAGGGGTCTTCTGAGACAGTAAGTTCATTTCTGAATATTGGTCCACTGGCAACTGAAATGGAGGGGATTCCAGCCAGAGGAGGTCCCAGTAAGAGAGAAATGCCAATGAAATCCCACCGGACTCTTACACCAGAGGATCAACTGCTGGCTTGGCCTAGGCCCTCGTCGTCAGTATCACCTCAACACTTCCTTCATGTTGCTCAGGTCTGAAGGCCCCTCCTCCCCGAGGAACATTAATGAAGCAGTTCAGGGATGGGACGATTACTCGAAACTGGAGATTATTCAAAACAATTACTGAAAAGAAAAGGTAACACAAAATAGTATCTAGCCCTCACATTTTTCTGGTGGTCATTATTTTGTTTTAAGCTGTTGTCTTCATAATTATATCTCAACATTTATATATAATACATATGTGTTTATTTATATTTGATGTATAAGAAGGACCTGAGATAGCTAAAGACAAGGTAAAATAGGACAAAACATAACAAAAATAATTTAGAGGGAGGGAGAAGAGAAATAGATATTTTTAGGCACTTGACAAAGAAAGGTGCAAAAGATGAGAAAGAGGTTCTGAGTTCCTGTCAGCCAGGCAAAAAAGAATTTGGCTGGATATGAAGCATTTCATTACTTGGCAAAAGAAAAGACAATAGTTTACTTTTAGATAAAACTCTTCTTTTCCACTGCATGTAAGGAGAACATTGTAGGGCAATGCTAAGCAATGGACATTATGTTCAACAAAATATTGTTAAAAGTCAACGTTTACTGAGTACTTGCTGTGCACTTATTTATGTTAGAATTGTAAATCTTTGGGCTCCACCTAAGAACTACTGGATGGAAAAAGGAGAATGGAGCCCAGAAACCTGAGGAGGATTTCCACACATGCTGGAGTTCCAGAAGCACTGGTCTAGAGGGCTGACTGGAGAATGAGAGAAGCAGCAGCTTGATATTTCCTGTTGTTATGGAAAATCAGCCTTAGCAAGTGACCACAAATCACTCAGAGAGTTGGAGAACTCAGGTTTATTTATTTATGTGTGTATGTGTGTTTGTGTGTGTGTGTGCGTGTGTGTGTGTGTGTGTGTGTGACTCAGATGAACTAGTGCCCTGAAGTTCTGCGCCCTGACCTGAGGTTACATGTGGCTTTTACAGGAAATTTGACATCATTTCTTAACCAGGACAACATTGGTAGGTTTGAATTCTTGGCCTACATGACCAAAGACCCTGCACAGGGAATTTACGATAAGTAGTTCATAGATGTAGAACAAAGACTATAAAACACCTGCGAGTGTTATTGTGAAGTGGCCACAGGCAGCAGTAACTCAAGATAACTTGAATTTTCCTCCCTAAAAACTATTGTTCTAAGAACTAAGCCTACAAGGTTGTACTTTAGACCACAGTTAATTGGCCTAGCAAGTAGTGATGCTGCTACATTTCCACAGAATTCAGAAAGTTACAAAGATTAGGAAAATTAATCCTGTCTCCAGGCATTGGTTCTTTCACCATAATGTTCTTATAATTTCATTCTATAATCAGGCCTGTCACACTTTCACCGTGAATCACCCTCCAGGTCCTTGAGCCTTTTGAGGAAAACAGACCCTTGACTTTGTTTTCACTTACGGAGTATGAATCTGCATCCACTTTTCCTAAAAGGTTAAGGTAGGGATACTTAATGAACAGAGACAGCTTAATGGAAATGGAATGATCTCAGTCAGGAGTTGGGCTGTAGCTCCAGTTTTTTGTTTTTTTTGTTTTTCCCCATTTACTCTGAGTCCTTAGGAAATGCATGTTCTCGCTCTTTGGACATGCCTGTATCTATCTATGCAATGTAGGATTGGACGAGATGACTGTTCAGAGAGAGGGAGGGAACCAATGCTGACGGACACTATGTGTCAAGGGCTGAACATTCATTAAGGCCCTATGAAAGGCATGGGGACACAGACATGGAAAAGACTGGCCCAGTGCCTGCCCTCTCCTGACTTCCCTCCTCCAATGAAGAATGCATACAAGTCACAACAGGGTAATTACAATTCGGTGCCACAGGGCAATGGTTGGGAAACTCATTGTTGGCTAGAAACTGGTTTTATTTTACTAGCCTAACAACTAGAAAAATCTTTTAAATGCTTTTCATGGTAGTAACAAATAATGAAGTTTATACTACCAAAAGTCACTACCATGTTTGCTGAAAAATTAAAAACTTAAATGATAGACATTGAAAGGTTTAAATAAATGGGGAGATACATCAAACAAGTGGGAGGAGTAGCATAATGCAATTCCCCCCAAATTTATTGCTATGTTTATATATTTATTTGGTAGTGGGTATTGAACCCAGGGGTGCTTAACCACTGAGTCACATCTCCAACCCCTTTTTATATTTTATTTAAAGACAGGATCTCACTAAGTTGCTTAAGGCCTCACTAAATTGCTGAGGCTGGCTTTGAACTCATGATTCTCCCATCTCATTCTCCTGAGCTGCTGAGATTATAGGTATGTGCCACTGCACCTGGCATATTGCTGTATTTTTGAGGGAGTTTACAAACTTAGTCCAAAATGTAAGTAGAAGAATAAAGACAAGCATTTAGCTAAATCAACTTTGAAACCATGAAAGGATTTAAGGGGCTTCCTATGTCCAATTATAAAAAAGGTATATTCAAAAGCTGTAATAATAAAACAATATATTTCTGGCATAACAATAGGCAAATTGATAATAGAACAAAATAAGTAGCTCAGAAGTAGGTAAGATATATAGGAATTTTATATTGATAAAAAAAGCATCATGCAATAGAAGAACAGATTTTTTAAATGATGGATTTGAGGGGAAAAATGACTTTCAATATGAAAAGAAGAAAGAAAGAAAGAGGAAGCCCTTTCTTATATCATAAACAGAGAGAAACTGTAGACAGATTCAGGATATAAATGGGAATAATAAAACTAGGACACTAATGAAAGAAAATGTTGGAGAATACCTTTGTGATATATGTGGAAGGAAAGGCTAAAATCCCACAGATCATAATGTTAAAAATGCAATGGGTTTGACCATATCAAAGTAAGAATTTTTGCTCAATGAAGGACAGATTGCAAACTGGGAAAAATTATTTACAATATTTAAAGTTGACAAGGAACAAACATGGAAGTCCTGCAAAGCAATAAAATCAGACAAGAAATCCAAAGAAAATGAGTCAAATTTTTCAATGAGCAATTCATAGAAAGTGACATGCAAGTGCTAACAAGTATGATAAAAAATTTCTATATTCATTAGTAATTAGAGAAATGCAAATTAAACAAATGAGGTAGGGCTTTGTTTGTTTGTTTTTGTACCTGGTATTGAACCCAGGGGCACTTAATCATTGTGTCAAATCCCCAGCCTTTCTAGTTTTTATTTTGAGACAGGGTCTGGCTATGTTGCTTAGAGGCTTGCTAAGTTGATGAGGTTGGGTTTGAATTTGTGATCCTCTTGCCTCAGCCTCCTAAGCCACTGAGATTATAAGCATGCATCACCATGCCCAGCTCAGAATGAGGTAGCTTTTTTTTTTTTTTTTTAAACAGACACATTTTGTTTCATTGTACACAAATGGGGTACAAATTTTCATTTCTATGATTGTACACAATGTCTATTCACACCATTCATGTAATCATACATATATATATAGGGTAATACCGTCTGTTTCATTCTACAGTTTTTATCTTGATAAGAAAAAAATTAGAAAGTTGAATATAGCAAGTTTTGGTGAGGATGTGAAAATGGTACAACCATTCTGGGAAATTATCTAAAGCACAACTTTCTTTATTTGCATTAATTATGTTCTGTGAAGTTACTGCAAATAGAATTAGTAAACAGTGAAAAATAGTTCTAAGGGAAATACAAGGTTAGTTTCCTACGAACCTATAGTTTCAACATTTTTGTCAATTGAATAATACATGTATTTCTGTTTAAAGACACCTTATTTAACAAACATCATTGATTCACTGACATTGAACTAAAGCCAATAGCTCTATAACTCATGTCTGAACAAAGCCCAGTCGACACACGTATTTTCTCCTTAAGGCACACCACAGCCTTCTTAAACTTGGCAACACCAGACCACACTTTGGCACTATGCTTGGGGGATGTTTTAAACATGAAATCACCACGTGATTTTCATGCAAAACTGTGACTCCAGGTAGACACCAAAAGGACTGAAGCCATATTGTTTGATCTCACCTGAAAATCTGCTCACAGGGGACTCAGTGTGGCTGCTCTGTGCACGTTAGAGGATGGCCCTGAAAGCCTTCCGAGTACTGGTATTGGATAAAGGAGCAGCGAATTTGCAAATGTTGGACACTACAAATCTTGAGGATTTAGTTCAAGGTTAGGCACACCCAGTGACTAATCTATTTTACTCCTTGGCTTATATTCCTGGGCAAATCCTCCATGGGTCCATAAAGGGATATATACAAGGTCATTTATCAAGACCTACTAGTGCTAAAGAGTTAGAGGCAATTTGGGTGTCCTTCACAAGAAGAAAGTAAAATGTGATGAAATCATCCAATGGATCATGCATCAATTGGAACCAATAAAACTAGATGTAGAAAAACAACATAGATCTGAAAAATAGAATTGGGTAAAAAAAAAGATCAGAAATAACTGGAGTTACGACAAGTCTTTTTATGTAAATTAAAAATACACAGACAGGTACAAAACAACACTACATATTTTGCAAAGATATACTTTTATCTATGGACCTGTATCCAGCACCTTAGACTGCTTTGGCGGGAAGAGGATTGAAAGAGGACAAGTAAACAAGCCAGCGGGTCGTGGGAGCTAAGAGTGCACTGTACCCCGAGCTCTGTTCTCACAAGGCCTGAAACAAAAGCCATGATGGGGAACAATAAGTGCTCTGGGGCACCCAAGAATGGTGCCTATCTTACATTTCAGGGTGAAGTGCCAGAGCAGGCTCCCTGGAGATATTTCAGGAGAAGGCTGACTTGACTTAAGGAGAAAGATGACTTCCAGAAAAGGAGAGTTTGTCATCGTGGACTTGGTGTGTTTGAAAAGCTGGAAGGAGGTCAGAAGGGCCATGTGAGAGGCCATGGGGAGACTCGAGGCCAGAGATCACAGTGCCAGATAGAGAAAGCCTACCTGTGGAAGTCATGTGGAAGGCGGTCCGCGAACAGATCCACATGTCCAGAAGCCCACCATGGCCTCTGCACAGGCATTTGGTAGCGGCCAGTGGAGACTGCTGTGCTCACTCAAGAGAGGGAAGGGGTGACACTCGCCCAGTCCATGGAGGTGAGAGGCAATAGGGTGAGAGAGGAGAGAGGAGGCTGCCCGTTGGCCCCCAAACCTTCACAGCCTCCACCTGAGGGCCACCAGGGAGTGCCTCCCCCCAGTGCATGGGGCCCCAGGTGCCTGCCCGCCTGCCCTCCCATCTTTTCAAGGCAACTGCTCCAGTGATTCTTTTTAGGTTATTTATTTAGTTCGTTGATAAATAAAAAAATTGTATGTGTTTATTGTTTACAACACAATGTTTTGAAATACATATACATTGTGGAATGGCTAAATCAATTTACATATATTATCTCATTTTTTTGCACAGAGAACACTACAAATCTACTCTCAATGATTTTCAAGTGCATAATACATTAGTATTAATTATTGTCACCATGTTGCAAACATATCTCTTGAACTTATTTCTCCCTACTAACTAAAATGTTGTATCCTTTGATTTATTTCTTCCCAAGACCCCCCCACCCATCTCCTTCTCTGTTCTTTATGTTGGTGCTAACCCACATGACTGCCCTCCCTCCCTCTCCCTCTGACTATAGCTTGTTGGTGCAGAGGTAGACATCTGACAAAAGGGCGACCAATCCCAAAGCTACTGAGTGACCTCAGCTGTGACCTGGTTTGAGACTATATAAATTTTTAAAAACTATGATAAAATATATATGACATACAATTTACCATTTAACCACTTTCACAAATTGGTGACATTAAGCACATTCACAATGTTGTCCAACCATTACCATTATCCACTTACAGAATTTTTTCATTATCCTAAACAGGAGCTCTGCACCATTAAAAAAAAAAAAATCTTTCCATTATTCCCAAACCCCCAACTCCTGGTAACTATTGTTCTACTTTCTGTCTCTATGAACTTAACTATTCTGGGCAACTTAAATAAGTGAAAATATGCCTGGCTTATTTCTTTTAGTGTAAGGTCTTTAAAGTTCATCTATATTGCAGCAAGTATAAAGAATTTCATTCCTTTTTGTGGCTGAATAATATTCCATTGTATGTGTTTTAGTCATCTTTGTGTTGCTGTGACCAAAAGATCTGACAAGAACAATTTTAGAGGAGGGAAACTTTATTGGGGGCTCATGGTTTCAGAAGTCTCAGTTCATAGATGGCCAACACCATAGCTTTAGGCCTGAGATGAGGCGGAACATCATGTTACGTTCTTCAATGCACAAAAGTTTGAAACTATTCTTATGTGGGAAATACAGACTGTGCCAATTAGCAGATGTGACTACAGATGAAAATATTGTTGTTTTCATTGTAATTATTTCACATCTGCTTGTGAAAACGTTTAGGAGGAGCCACAAGAAAATAGTGAGTGAGGGTAGAGCTAGCTGGGGATTCCATCTCACTGCAGTTCATTCTCCACATGATTAATTCTTTGTTCCATCTACAAGGGTTGCTGAGGATGGAAGGGTGTCACGATCTGGGGACATAGCAAACCAGTTTCACCTAAAACTAAAATTGATACCAGAAAAGAAGTTCTGAACAGATGAGCCCAAAACAGAACTTCTGTAGTAAAATGGAGGTAATTTGGGAGTTGTTTATTGGATGGTAGTGGAGTAGAGAGAGAAAAACCTTCCTCTCCACATCCTTAGGTTGAATTCTAATAGCTCATGGAACTCAATGGAAAGGCAGTTTATTACTCTGTTTCCTTTAGAAGTTGAGGATTGTGGTCCCAGAGAGGTCTAGACATAGTTTCAAAGAGTGAGTAACAAACATACTATAGAATGAATAAGATTTAAATAGAAAACAGGAGTCCCAATCCCAGGTCGGCAAACAAGGAAACTCAGAGGCTTTATATCTCTCTGCTTCACGAAGCCCTATCTGACTGTAGCAGGATTTCTGAGACCACTGAGAGATAAATCCAGCAGCAAATCATATTTTTTGTGGAATTGCATTAGTTGAGTTCCCATCTTCATTGGGTTTTATGCAATAGGAAAATGGTTAAAATTCATGCCATGATTGGCAAAAACTGGAACCCTAGCAATTGGAATGAGACTATCTGTGAAGAGCCGAAGATTGAGGACATCTGTCATCAGGGTCACCCACCTTCCCACCAAATACTTTTTACTGTTCTCTGTTTCCCTGGCTGGACAAACCAGGCAGGACTTTAAGAGGAAAGTTAGCATAGAAGAAGGGATTGAGGGGCTGGGCTGACTACTAAGGCCAGAAAGAGGAACACCGGGGACTGTAGTTTGAGAAAAAAATGCTAGCTGTGGGAAGAGCATACTACTAATAAGGAGAAATTTCTCTACTTAGCCACCCATTGTCATGGGCAGGGAAACAGCAGTGTGCTTAGAGTTAAAACAACTGTGATGTTTTTTGTCCAAACAGGTGGGTTCAGGGACAACCTTACCTGAGCATAAGCTGCTGGAGACACCTTCAAGACCTGCCTTGAAGACACCATGAGATCTAGACAGCAGAGGTAGACCTCCTGTGGGACACCATTGAAATATTTTTGGTGGCAGTGAATTTTTAGCAGTTGGATTGAGATAACAATTTCAGTTTTCCTTGTGAGGGGTGTTTGTGAGCAGCTACTTCTGCACAAAGGACAAGAATGATTTATACCTACATGCCAGAGATGCTGGTGATTTTCAGAAATAGTGAAAGAAGAGATGCAAGTGAAAAGACTGAATTTGTTGCTGAATATTTGCAGGCTCTGAGAATGCACATTGATTTAATGACAATGTGACCTCAATTGTATTTATAGTCTTATGAAATTGAGGACTTACAGCTTAAAAACATGCTGACTATGAATGAAGGAAAATATTATTATTTGATTATAATGGAGGAATAGCTAGGACATACGTGAGAATTATTGTTCTACCTTGCTGCCTGAATTTTCTACTTACTCTGTGCCGTTGTGTTTATGAGAGAAGATGGAATCGCCCCTCTGAGTCGGGGATTCCCAGTGTCCTTTGGCTCCTGGGGACATGCTATTTTGGTGATGGCTGCTTTGACATCCTTGTTTCTCAGCGTGTAAATGAGGGGGTTGAGAACAGGTGTGAGGATAGCATAGGCCACATTGCCCATGATGTGGAAGTCGAGGGGCAGGTCAGCCCTGTAGGCCACATAGGCCACGGCAATGGACGAGTAGTAGGTGCCCACCACCAGGAGGTGGGAGCTGCAGGTGGAGAAGGCCTTTGAACGTCCTTCTCGGGAGTTGATGCGAAGCACGGAGGCCAGGATGTGGGCATAGGACAGAAGCACCAGGAGAAGGGGGAAGAAGGAGACCACCATGGCGATGCAGAAGCCCATGAGGGCCTGGGGAGCCGTGTCAGAGCAGGAGGCCTGGACCACAGCCAGGTGGTCACAGAAGCAGTGATAGATGTGGGCAATGTTGTCAAATGCCATCTGGGAGGTCTGTACCACTGCTGGGATGGGCAGGAGGAGGGCGGTGAGCCAGGCACTGGCCGCCAGTGCAGCGTTAGTCTGTGGGGTCATGTGGACGGGGTAGTGCAGTGGGCGGCAGATAGCCACATAGCGGTCGTAGGCCATGACCACCAGGAGGAAGGCTTCTGAGCAGTTGAGGCCATGGAACAGGTACATCTGCAGAAAGCAGGTAGGGAAGCTGAGGAAGTGGTCCCCAAGCAGGAAGAGGGACAGCATCTTGGGAACAGTGGTTGTAGTAGAAAGAATGTCCAGGGCTGAGAGATTAATTAGGAAGAAATACATGGGCTTGTGGAGGCTGGGCTCTGCCACCACAGCCACTAGGATCAGGGCATTACCCACTAGGATGAGTAGGTAGAGAAGGAGAAAGATGAAGAAGATAGGAAGGAAGAGGGATTTTGGAAGAGAGGGAATGCCCATAAGGTAGAAGATGACTGAGGAGTCCCCTGATCCATTACAGGGTGTGGTCTCCATGTTGGGTGAGTGCTGGAGGTTCAGGAGGTGAGTAGTGAGAACATCTGGCAACCAGGCTCATCTGGAACCAGAACAATGAGAAATTCTGGAATGAGAATTATAGGTAATCACTCTACACTTAATGCAATCACCTTTATTGACAAATAATTATAGAGGATAGATAATGGGACTGTCCTATCCCCAAACTCTTCAACCTATCCCATAATTCCCTCTTTCCTTTTAAAATTAAGTATAGAAAAAAAAATTCCTACAATTTACAAACCATGTTTCATTTGCTGGGCATATAGTAGACAAATCAAACAAGCAGGAGAAGGTTTCTAACCTCATGGGGCTGAAATTCTAGTAGCAAAGAAATACATTAAGCAATGAATCACATAATTATTTAATTGTAGTTGTGTTAACTGCTGTGGAAGAACTTCTGTATTCTTTTCCATGCTCCATATGACCCTTTTGGGGATATCAGATCTCTTAAACCAGGACCCTAATTTCCTTTCTCTTTTGGCATTGCTTCAAGTTTTTTTTAAAAAAGGACATCTTTGTCACCATGTAGCTAGGGAGAGCTGATTTTCTATAACAGGCTGCCTTCCTGCTGTAATTATTAACCAGGGACTGGCTTCTTTCTCTCGTTTGCTTGGTTCATGGTTCTTCTGTCTCCATCTAAGCTGAGTACTCGGGTCCTGATTCTGGGTATTGGGCTCTTTTCATTGTTATAGTGAAGGAAGTGACTCTTGGCAGGAGGGACTAATCCTGACTGGGGTCCTGATAATGGCCTCTCCAAAAATTCTGCATTGACAGAGAATCCAGACAATCTCTGCAATTTCACTCAGTGTTCCTCCCTGGTGGCTGCTGCAGGCGGCAGGAGCTCTTGCTTGACCACTGTGCACACACTGCCCAGCAGGCGCCCTCGAGAGGCATTGCTGATGGGGTGAACCGGGCTGTGCCTGCAGTAGTTGCTCTGAGACAAGAGACTCTCTCGCGGAGGAATCAGAAATGAGTGCGTCGACCCAAGGACCTAGGGATTTTGAGCTGAAGCGAAATACTGACTTCTTTTGTATTGTAGGCTTGTCCCTTGAACTAAGAGACCCTCAGGGCTAATCCAAGTTAACACTTGTATTATTGCTTCCTTATTCCTGATGATTCCATGTGCAGTTTTCCTCAGAGTCACTTCTAATGTTCCATTCTTTTAACAACGGCAACAAAAAATCTCTCAGGCATAAAACCATCAATATTTCAACTGGAAAATACCTAAAAATTTTTTTCAACACCTTCCCCACTAGGCCAGAGACTGTGTAGAGAGAGGGCAGGGGCTTTCCCAAGTGCTAAGCCGCTGGCTGACAGCCAGGGACCGGGCCGGGTCTTTGATTCCCAGGGCAGTGCTCTTTCTTCTCTGCATTTTTTATTGGAGAATCCAAGGGGGTTTATGTTTCCAAAGGGAAAACATTAGGACAAAGATCTCTATTTCCCCTTTTGTTTTTTCAATTGATAATATCAGACAAAACCAAATTTCAACTTTTTCTCTGGGTTTCTATATGGTAGGTACTAAATTGGTTTTCGGCAATGCCAATGCTTCCTTGAAGTAATGTCCTAGAACCTGGCAAAAGAATGAGTCTGCTTTGTCCCAAATTAAGAGAGCTGTCCATCAGTTAGTCAGACCCCATTCTAACAGATTCAGTAATTAGGGTTTCTTCACACCCAAAGGGACACAGACTGTACCTCCTTGGACATTGCTGCACTCAGAGGAAGCCATGGGCTGTTGTTTCCAGGTTAGGCTGAGTTGGGACATTGGAGGGGCAGAAACTGAGAAGGTCAAAACTAAAGGAGTCCTAGGAGGCCACCAAGTCTAGCTGCCCTTTCTCCTCGCTCCTCTGTCCACTGTTTTCCAGATGGAAACACAGATGCTGAGATCCTCGTGGAGAGATGCCTATGGATTTTCATTGCTGGATCATCCAACAGGCAGCTCAGGCTTAGGTCACCAGCAAAGCAGGGTCATCAAAACTAGTTTTTGAAAAAAATTTAACATTTAATACTTCCAAGCATAGTCAACTAGTTCATCATAGGAAATACTGGAATTTGGTTGAACTTTCTTACACTTATTTTACAGTTCAAGTTCATATTTTTCTGATTACATGCTACCTCTAAGTAATACAATCCTGTGCTTAGGGCCCACAGGACAGCATCTCAAGGCACAGATCTTGCCTATAGGAATTGTCTACAAGTCAGTTATGGGAAAAAAGACAGAAAAATCAGTCACCTGAATGCCCAACCTGCACTTTTATGAGCATTCCTCTTGTCACAGAATTCTGCCAAGGAGGGGTTATGTGACTTCAATGAATGAAGAAACTGAGGGTCAGAAAAGGGCAGGCCACAGCTGATGAGGAGCGAGAGCAGAGGTTGTCTTTGTAGCCAGCCTGCTGCAAAAGGTGGAGCCCCTCCTGGCAACCAAGAGTCCTGGCTCCTGGACCAGCCTTGCGGCTCACTTGCTGTGACTTTGAGCCCCTGAGTCTTGGTTTTCTCATCTGTACAGTGAGGGGTTTGAGGAAAGGATCCCTGAATGACTTTAACTCGATGAGCCATTTTCCGAGTGTCTTCTCTGTGTTTGGCAGAGTGGAGCTTTCAGAGAGATGTTGCATGGTCCATGCCCCAAAGAGGGAGGGAGAGGGCTCTTCTACTTAGTGAGTCCTCTCTGCAAGGCCCAGATTTTACCTTCATTATGCTGCAAGCACCTTAGTGCTTCTAACTTGGGAGTTAGAAAGGACTAGATTCCAATACTATTCCTATCTCCAGCTGTGTGACCTTGGACAGATCACTTTCCCCTCTCTGAGCCTCTTTGAGACCTCCTAGGGTTTTCTTTATTGAGGGAATGATTAGACAGTGCTTACAAAGAGCTTGGAACTTGTAAGAGCTCAAGGTTTGCAACCTTGCCAGTGGTTTCTGCTGTGGTCAGCTATGTCTTTGTGTAGGGAGGTCTTAGCCAAGATGGTTTGAACTCCATCAGTGAACACACTCTCCTCCCCCTGATATATTGAGATATCTGGCCCAAGGTCTCACAGGTGGACTCTGGGTGCATACTTCCGTGTAGACCCAATTCATCTTCCTAACCTCTGGCCCAGGTTTGTAGCCCCGGGCCCGCTCCTGTCTTTCCATCCTAGTTTTCTTTGCCTATCTCTGGGCACTCCATCCCCAGCAACGTGTACCTGCTGAGCCTGGTCCACACTGCTGTGTTCCGCAGTTCTCCACGTGAGGCCTTGATGGAGGTAGCAGGCTTGGGGCTGAGCCATGGCCCATTAAACCCTCATGCCCCTCCTTTCAGGCAGACCTCTTGGGGTACTCTCCCTAAAGATAGTGCTCCCCTGGCACCACACCTACCATCCCTCAGAGATCACTTCCTGGCATCTCCCAGAGCATGAATGACGTGAGCAGTTAGGATTTGTCCCTGGGCTTTGACGATACTGAGATCATTGTTAACAGCCCTCAAGGGTGCAGAGTTTTACACTAATGGTGTATCTTTTATTCTCATTATCCCATTTGATACTCACAATGATAAAGGAGACAGGAAGTAGCAACAGGGTATACAGGAAGTCCAAGAGAAGGAAAATGAAGTCCAGGAAGTGAAATAACTTGACCCTTTAACACTGGTGTCTAGAGGCAGAGCTAGTATTCAGACCCAGGGCCCTGTTCCCTGCCTAGCATCTTGATTTCTACAATAAGATTGCATACTGGTCAAGAGGATTGGGTATAGAGCTATTAATTATGAAACATCTTCCTGTATTGGTTTACTGGTTTTCCATTCACTTTTACAATTGCACATAGAAGTACTAATATACCCTCCAGAGAAGTCTCTGGTTACAGAAATAATTCTTCCTCCCATTACATAGCCATGACTGTGTTTCCTCTTTCTCATTAGATATTTTAGTTGTACCCTTCTTTGCTTATCAATTCAGTTGCACGTGGAGCTCCCAAAGCTTAGGTGGCATTATCTACTTCCAGTTCAATAAAATGATTATTCCATTTCTAGCAGGTACATTCCATGCTTAGGAACTAAAATGTTCATGCTTTAGGAACTAAAACTGTCTTAAGGAGTGCAGGTTATTTCTCCATTCTTCAACCAGGCCAGCTGCTCTGAGAGATGGGGTACATTGTAAGGTCAGTGACTCCTATGCACATGAGACTTACTGCTTCACCTCTTTTGCTATAAATTGAGTTCCTTTGTCAAAAGCAAGGGCATATGGGATATCATCATGATGAATAAGGCATTCATTAAATCTTTAGAAGGTGAAACTGGCAGAAACACTGTGAGCAATAAAGGTAAATTCATACCCAGAATAGGTTTCTACTCCAATAAAGACAAACCACTTCCCCCCAGATGATGAAAGAGATCCAATGTAATTAACCTGCCACCCATAGGGGTGAGTTTCCTTGAGCGATGGCTCACATCATGTGCTCAGTATTGGACTTTGTGACTGGCATATTGGTACTTATCAGAAACCAAGCCAGATTGACCTTGATGCATCTGTGTATAACCCCCATCCACACTACTGTGACATTTTTTCCCCATGAATATATTGAGCAAAAAGGAGCTAGGACAGACACTGATTGATAGCCATGGAATGGATCATTGTGTCTACTTGATATATCCTACTCTTGCTGATTTTGGAGACATACATTTCTCCATAATTTGCACCCATTCTGAGAGGTCTACCACCTCAACTCCTCCCACCAATTCATTCACTTCTTTCTTTCCTTCTCTCTTTTTCTTTCCAGCATGGTGAGTTACAATTGGGGTTCTCTACCACTGAGCTACATCCCCAGCCCTTTTATTTTTGTTTCAAGACAGGATCTTGCTGAGTTGCCCAGGCTGGCCTCAAAGTCCTCTCACCTGGAACTTTCCAGGTGAAAGAACTAGATACACACCCCTAAGTTCTGCCCATTGATAGTATTTACTTCTCTGATGTTCCTTCCAGGCCTCCCCCGAATGGCACTGTAAGGCAGCAGCAGTCCACTTGGAGTAGTCCAAGCATATTTAAAAGAAATATTTGTAATTAGAGGCCTGGTTTTTTTTCTTTCTGAGGGAGTTGATTACAGGGAATTTCCCATGAGGCTGTATGTTAGAGTTGATGGAAAGATGCCAATGCAACAAGACTGGGTGTCCCTGGGGTCTGTATCACCTGCTCATGCAACTTACTAGTGTCTTTGTGATCTGCTTGAACCTCATATTACCGTTCTTACTTTCAATTGATGGTAGGATGTGATCAATTTTAATGTTTTTTTTTGTTCAAATTAATAACTAATTCATAAGGAACAGTTAGGGACCCATATTCATTTAGTGTTCCCTGGTCAGACATTCAGACCAGGAATTATCTCTCAAAAGGAAGATGGTTATCTACAGAATAAAACATGGATTTGTATTAAACTCCTAAGAGACTGTGATTCTCCTACCAATAGTTTACCTTACCTCAAAATCTCAAGAGGAATTCGAAGTTTGGGCTATGATAGAGTAGTTTGTTTGGATTAAACTATGTGAAAAAAAAAAAACAAACCCACAGAAGCTGCACAAAACATGTAAAACAACTGTTTGAAGACTCTGGAGAAAGCCCAGGGCAGGCCATCAAGTCTTCAGTCCTGGGAGAAGGGAGGCACAGGAGGTGGAGTTCCATATGACCCCAGTTCTTTACCCGAGGACCCTTCCCAACTTGTGGGACTAGAGAACAGAGCCCAAATAGGAAACAGAAGTCCCGTTGGGCTGCAGAGATACAGATTGGAGTTTGGGTTGCCAAAATGACTGGAAGTTTAGAGTCAAATTCCTGGAAAGGAAGATATTGCCGAGAAGGAATGCCAAAATTGGTGTATATATTCCCTTAAGTCATTGACCAACACCTGAGGTATGTAAATACAGGGAAAGACTCAAAGGATCCAGAGGAATGCAGCAACTGGGAGGCTAAAGAGCTGCAGAAAGAGTTTAATGGCCATGTGATGTTGGAGAGTCAGTCAGTGGTTTTCATGGGCAGGGGAGCCCCATTTGAAAGGAGGGGATTCCAATGGAAACCCTAAAGTGCCAGGCTCTAGGAATAAGGACCAAATCTAAAAGTAAAAGAAAAATTGAAATAAATGAGCCATAATCTAAAACCAAGGCACAAGGACAATCCATTTGAACTATTTGCTGGAAAGAACACAACCCTTTCTAGAGGAGAATAAATCATTCAGAAATGTAAACTTTTAAAAATTTTCAATGCCCAGTACCCAATCAAAAAGTATGAGGCATGCAAAAATAGATCTTGGCAAAAGACAGCCTTTAAAGAAATGTTGCTGGGAAAACTGGATAACTATATGTAGAAAAATGAAGTTAGACCTTTATCTCTCACCCTGCACAAAATTCAAATCAAAATGGATTAGGCTTAGGAATTAGACCAGAAACTTTACAACTGCTAGGAGAAAACATAGGGTCAGCACTCCATCATATAGGTACTGGCACCAACTTCCTTTACTAGACCCCCAAAGTGCAAGAAATAAAATCAAGAATCAATAAGCAGGATGCTGTTAAACTAAAAAGCTTCTGCACAGCAAAGGAAATGATTAAGAGTGCAAAGAAAGAATCTACCATATGGGAGAAAATCTTGGCCAGCTACCCCTCCAATATGATTAATATCCAAAATATGAAAGAACTAAAAAAACTTAACACCAAAATAATAATAATAGCCCAATCAATAAATGGGCAAAGGAACAGAAACTTCTTAAAACACAAAGGCCAATATATATGTGAAAAAAGTTCAACCTTTCTAGCAATCAGGAAAATGCAAATCAAAACTACACTAAGATTTCATCTCACTCCAGTCAGAATGGCAATGTTCAAGAATATGAATAGCAATAAATGCTGATGAGGTTGTGGGGAGAAAGGTACACTTGTACATTGTTGGTTGGATCACAGACTAGTACAACCACTCTGGAAAGAAGTATGAAGATTTCTCAAAAAACTAGGGATGGAACCACATTTGATCCTACTATCCCACTCCTGGGTATTTTCCCAAAAGATCTAAAATCAGCATACTACAGTGACACAACCACATCAATTATAGTAACACAATTCATAATAGCTAAATTATGGAATCAACCCAAATGCTCATCAATAGATGAATGGATTAAGAAATCATTTATACACACACACACACACACATATAAGCACACATGCACAATGGAATTCTATTCAGTCATTAAAAAGAATGAAATTATGGAATTTGCTGGTAAATGAATGGAGACTATCATGCTAAGTGAAATTAGTCAAACTCAGAAACTCAAAGGTGGAATGTTTTCTGTAATGTGCAGAAGCTAGAGTAAAATAAAGGAAAGAGGGAGAGGATAAGATTACATAAGGAACCAACTAAATAGAGATAAATAGTGAGAAAAAGTAAGTCTGGTAGAGTAGAGGAAGGAGAAGGGGAGAGGGGAGGGAAAAAGAGAGGGAAAAGGGGGATCATTAACCAAATCCAATTTCCATGCAGGTATGAGTTGATGAACCCAACTACTGTGTATAACCATAAAGTTCTGGTAATAAATAAAAAAAGAAAGAAAGAAAGAAATAAAAATATTTTTTAAAAGTGTGAGGCATGATTACAAATAAGCAAGCAAGTCAGTGAGCAAAAACAAGAAGAGGAAGAGAGAGTAGAAACAGATAAGTTGATTCAGATATAGTTATCATTTAGTACCTGTAAATAACTATGGTTAATAATTTTTAAAGAAAAGAGGAAAAAAAGTGATAAAATATAAGAAACAATTTAAAGGCAGAATTTGGATCTATTAAAAAAAAACAGAAAAAAAAACAAATGAACATTCTGTAACTAAAAAATAGTGTGCCAACTTCAGAATTTTTTAGATGGTTATATATAAGAAAGGATGAGTGAAAAGAAAAACAGAAAATATCCAAATCAAATCACAGGAGAAAAAATATCTGGAAAAGAAAAACGTTGTAGGACCTGGCAAAAAGTTCTAATGTGTACTCATTGAGTCCCAGTAATAGAAAATGAAGGGAATCTTGCAGAAATGATTTGGACACCTGGATGTGGTGGCACATGGCTGTAATTCCAGTGACTTGGTAAGCTGAGGTAAGGAGGGTCACAAGTCCCAGGTCAGCCTCAGCAACTTAGAGAGGCCCTAAGCAATTTAGTGAGACCCTGCCTCAATATTAAAAAATAAAAAGGGTTGGGGATATAGTTCAATAGTAAAGTACCTCTGGGTTCAATCCCCAGTACCGGAAAAAGAAAAGAAAAGAAGAAAATAGAAACAATTTGTACAGAGATGATGTTTGAGAAATTTCCAACCTGACTCTAAGTCAACTCACAGATTTAAGAAGTTCAGCAAATTCCAGGCCAAAAAAAACAAAAATAAACAAAGACAGAAAAAATAAATAAATAAAGGAACCACATTTATATCATAGTCAAACTGCCGAAAACTAAAGATAAAGGGAATAACTGAAAAATAGAGAAAGTAAGACTAATTGCTTTTAATGTAGCAGCATAGGATTGACAGCCATCTTTTCAACAGGAACTATGGAAGCCAACAGACTATGGGATGGCATCTTCACATTGCTAAAAGGACAAACTTTCCAGCTTAGAATTCTGTACTCACTGAAAGTATCCTATACAAATAGAATTCATAGAAAATAACATCCTCAGCTTGATCTATGGATATCTTTGAAAAGTCCACAACTGACATCATAGTTAATGGTGTAATACTGAACACATTTTATTCTAAGGTCAGGACAAGACAACAGGTCTTCTCTCACAACTTTTATTTAACATTGTGCTGAAGATCCTAACCAGTGCAAAAAAGGGAAGAAGAAAATAATAAAAGGCATATATATTAGAAAAGAATAAATAAAGTCATTATTCACAAATGGCATGATCAAATATGTTGAAAATTCTAAAGAAACTAAAATAGCTTCTAAAACTAATACATGAGTTTAACAAGATAACAGGATACAAAATTATTGTACAAAATATACTTTATTTCTACATGCAAAATAAACTATTGGAAAGGAATTTAAATATGTAATTATTACATATCAATTAAAAATAAAAATAATATCATTTATAATGGCAAAGCCATGAAATATTTGGGGATAAATTTAACAAAATATATGCAAGACAGTACTCAAAACTATAAAACATTGCTATGAAAAATTTTAAAGGTAAAGATTTAAATAATGGAGATATAAACCATGATTATAGAGTAGAAGAGTCAACATTGTTTAGGTGTCAAATATGCCCAAATTGCTTTATGGAATCAATACAATTCCCATCAAATCCAAGTAGGCATTTTTTTTGTGAACTGAAGTGATTCTAAATTTTATATGGAAGCGAAAAGGACCTGAAAGAACCAAAACGATTCTGAAAAAAAAAAAAAAAGAATAAGTTGGGAGGACATAGGCAACATGATTTTCAGAATATCTACCTGAAAGATACGAAACTTGATGTTTACCTCATACCATATACAAAAATCAACTCGAAAGGAACTATAAACCTAAATGTTAAGACTCAAAGCAACAAAACATCTAAAAGAAAACATAGGAGGAAAATCTTTGAAAACTTGAGGTAGACAAACACATTTTAAATAGGGTACAAGAAACACAAAACATAAAGGAAAAAGTGGGAAATTAGATGTTATCAAAATTAAAAACGTGAACTCTTCAAATTACATCATCAAGAAAATGAAAAGGGAAATCAAAAACTGGGAAAAAATAGTACAGGGAGTTTCAAGATGGCGGACTAGGGGGCGGCTGCATTTCACGTTGCTCCAGGACGCAGGATTCAAAAGAGGAGAGAGTGAGAGACTTGGGACCAACTCAAAGCCGCCGGGTGAGTCTCTCCCATTGGGGAGGCGTCCCGGATGGGGTGGTAGCCCTGGAACGCAGGGAATTTGTGAAGTGGAGTTGCCCCGCGAGACGCCCCTCCCCCCGCAGGAGCGGTAAACACGGACAATTGGGATCATCGTAGAGGAGGCGGCTCAGCACAGCGCTTGGACTCGAGCAACCACTGGGGCTCTGGGCGGCTGCCTGAGGAGGAGCTGCGTGGTGAGCTGTTTAGACTCAGAGTAATCGCTTCTGAACACCAGGGGGTTGCCCGGAGGAAGAGGAGAAGCGCGGCGGGTCGCTTGGTCTAGGAGTGACGGCATCAGAGCCACAGGCGGTTGCCAGAGGAGGAGGCGAGTGGTGAGTTGATTGCACTCAAAGCGACCACTCCTGAACACCGGTGGCCTGCCTGGAGGAGGAGCACGGTGGGTCACTTGGTCTCGGAGCCACGGCCCCTGAACACCTGGGGGGCTACCCCGAGGGGGAGGAGGAGGAACAGGGCGGGTCACTTGGGCTTGGAGTGACTGCCTAGGGCTACGGGCGGTTGGCGGGAGGAGGAGACGCGAAGTGAGTTGCTTGGACTCCTAGTGACTGCGTCAGAAACCGGGCCGCTGTCCGGAGGAGGAGGTGTGTGGCGGGTCTCTGGGTCTCGGAGCTATTGTACAGGGCTCCAGGTGGCGGCTCAGAGGAGGGGCCGCATAGCCAGGCGATTAGGTGCAGAGCAGGGTCCCGGGAGCTAGGTGGCTTCTTGCTGGAAGAGCCGCACAGAGACACGCCTAGGGGTGGAGCGAAGTTTCCAGGACTGCAGGCAGATTATCTGGGAGAGGCAGCCTAAGGAGACTTGCCTGCGGAGGGTGAGGCTCCCAGGCCCAGGAGGTAGGTCCGGGCCCCTGGGAACGTTGCAGAGGAAGACAGCCCAGCCCAGGCGG
This sequence comes from Sciurus carolinensis, assembly GCF_902686445.1. NCBI lineage: Eukaryota > Metazoa > Chordata > Mammalia > Rodentia > Sciuridae > Sciurus > Sciurus carolinensis. The sequence goes on from NC_062223.1 coordinate 77,521,650, forward strand.
TAGTTGTAGATTGAGGGAACCTCTAGGAGGGGAACTGACCAGCGAGACGTCCCCACCGAGTGAGTCTTCCCTACCAGGAGAGATTTTCCCACAGGGACGGTAAAACCAGAGACACAGGCACAAACAGGACTTGCCTCAGCCCGCAGCCTAGTTCCCTGTTGGATGACCATTGGTCAACAAGTGGAGACACCTCTGACCACTGGCAGGGAATATACGCCACCTGAGGGTCACCACCCTAGAGAGGCAGCTTCTTCGTGGAGCTCCACATTATCAACTTCCTCTAAGACTTCAGGCTACTGAAGGATAAGAGGGGATATACTAGCAATCTTCAGGGACATTATAAGTCGATAGAGGAAATCTGCAATATCTTAATGACCCACTGATTCCTGAACAATATGAGAAAACAAGGGAAGAAAATGCCCCAAACAAATCTAGATGTTACATCAATAGAATCCAACGACAGCATGGCAGAAGAAATGACAGAAAGGGAGTTCAGAATGTACATAATTAAAATGATTAGGGAAGCAAACGATGAGATGAAAGAGCAAATGCAGGCATTGAATGATGAGATGAAAGAGCAAATGCAGGCATTGAATGATCGCACCAATCGACAGTTAACAGAGCAAATTCAGGAAGCAAAAGATCATTTCAATAAAGAGTTAGAGATATTGAAAAAAAAACCAAACAGAAATCCTTGAAATGAAGGAAACAATAAACCAACTTAAGAACTCCATAGAAAGCATAACCAATAGGATAGAACACCTGGAAGACAGAACTTCAGATATTGAAGACAAAATATTTAACCTCGAAAACAAAGTTGAACAGAGAAGATGGTAAGAAATCATGGACAGAATCTGCAAGAACTATGGGATATCATGAAAAGGCCAAATTGAGAAGTATTGGGATTGAGGAAGGCTTAGAGAAACAAACCAAAGGAATGAACAATCTATTCAATGAAATAATATCAGAAAATTTCCCAAATCTGAAGAATGAAATGGAAAATCAAGTTCAAGAGGTTTATAGGACTCCAAATACACAAAATTACAACAGACCCACACCAAGGCACATTATAATGAAAATACCTAACATACAAAATAAAGACAGAATTTTAAAGGCTGTGAGAGAAAAGAACCAAATTATATTCAGGGGGAAACCAATATGGATATCAGCAGATTTTTCAATCCAGACCCTAAAAGCTAGAAGGGCCTGGAACAACATTTTTCAAGCTCTGAAAGAAAATGGATGCCAACCAAGAATCTTATACCCAGCAAAGCTTACCTTCAAATTTGACGATGAAATAAAATCTTTCCATGATGAACAAAAGCTAAAAGAATTTACAAAAAGAAAGTCAGCATTACAGAACATTCTCGGCAAAATAATTCATGAGGAAGAAATAAAAAACAAAGAAGCAAATCAGCAAAGGGAGGAATTATCCTAAAGGAACTGTCAAATAAAGGAGGAACCAAGATGTGTCAAAAAAGAAATAAATTAATAAATAAAATTTTAAATATGAACCAAATGACCGGGAATACAAATCATATCTCAATAATAACCCTGAATGTTAATGGCCTGAATTCATCAATCAAAAGACATAGACTGGCGGATTGGATTAAAAAGAAAGATCCAACAATATGTTGCCTGCAAGAGACTCACCTCATAGACAGAGATACCCATAGACTAAAGGTGAAAGGATGGGGAAAAACATACCATGCACATGGACTCAGCAAAAAAGCTGGAGTATCCATCCTCATTTCAGATAATGTGGACTTCAAGCCAATGTCAGTCAGAAGGGATAAGGAAGGACATTTCATACTGCTTAAGGGAAGCATAAATCAGCAAGATATAACAATCATAAACATCTATGCCCCAAACAGTGGCTCATCCATGTATGTTAAACAAATCCTTCTCAATTTTAGAAACCAAATAGACCATAACACAATAATACTAGGTGATTTTAACACGCCTCTCTCACCACTGGACAGATCTTCCAAACAAAAATTGAACAAAGAAACCACAGATCTCAATAACACAATCAATAATTTAGACTTAACAGACATTTATAGAATATACCATCCAACCAAGAGCGAATACACTTTCTTCTCAGCAGCACATGGATCCTTCTCTAAAATAGACCATATATTATGCCACAAAGCTAATGTCAGCAAATACAAGAAGATAGAGACACTACCTTGTATTCTATCAGATCATAATGGATTGAAGTTAGAAATAAATGAAAGAGTAAAAAACAGAAACTACTCCAACACCTGGAGATTAAACAATATGCTATTATATGATGAATGGATAACAGAAGATATTAGGAAGGAAATTAAAAAATTCTTAGAGGTAAACGAGAACAAAGAAACATCATATCAAAATCTCTGGGACACTATGAAAGCAGTACTTAGAGGAAGATTTATTTCATGGAGCACATTTAATAAAAGAAGTAAAACTCAAAAAATAAACGACCTAACACTACAGCTCAAAGCCCTAGAAAAAGAAGAACAGACCAACACCAAAAGTAGTAGAAGACAGGAAATAGTCAAACTCAGAGCTGAAATCAACGAAATTGAAACAAAAGAAACAATACAAAAAATTGACAAAATAAATAGTTGGTTCTTCGAAAAAATAAACAAAATTGATAAACCTTTAGCCACACTAACAAAGAGAAGACGAGAGAAAACCCAAATCACTAAAATTCGGAATGAACAAGGAAATATCACAACAGACACGACTGAAATACAAAACATAATTAGAAGCTATTTTGAAAATCTATACTCCAACAAAATAGAAAATTTCGAAGACATCAACAGGTTTCTAGAGACATATGAATTGCCTAAACTGAACGAGGAGGACATACACAATTTAAATAGACCAATTTCAAGTAATGAAATAGAAGAAGTCATCAAAAGCCTACCAACAAAGAAAAGTCCAGGACCAGATGGGTTCTCAGCCGAGTTCTACAAAACTTTTAAAGAAGAGCTCATTCCAATACTTCTCAAAGTATTCCATAAAATAGAAGAGGAGGGAACCCTCCCAAACTCATTCTATGAAGCCAATATTACCCTGATACCTAAACCAGACAGAGACACATCGAGGAAAGAAAATTTCAGACCAATATCCTTAATGAACATCGATGCAAAAATTCTCAACAAAATTTTAGCAAATCGCATACAAAAACATATTAAAAAGATAGTGCACCATGATCAAGTGGGTTTCATCCCAGGGATGCAAGGTTGGTTCAACATCAGGAAATCAATAAATGTCATTCACCATATGAATAGACTTAAAGTCAAGAATCACATGATTATTTCGATAGATGCAGAAAAAGCATTTGATAAAATACAGCATCCCTTCATGCTCAAAACACTAGAAAAAATAGGGATAGTGGGAACATTCCTTAACATTGTAAAGGCCATCTACGCTAAGCCCATGGCTAATATTATTCTAAATGGTGAAAAACTGAAAGCATTCCCTCTAAAAACTGGAACAAGGCAGGGATGCCCTCTTTCACCACTTCTATTCAATATCGTCCTTGAAACTCTAGCCAGAGCAATTAGACAGACCAAAGAAATTAAAGGGATACGAATAGGAAAAGAAGAACTCAAACTGTCCCTATTTGCTGATGATATGATTGTATACTTAGAGGAACCAGGAAATTCCACCAGAAAACTCTTAGAACTCATAAGTGAATTCAGTAAAGTAGCGGGATATAAGATCAATGCACATAAATCTAAGGCATTTCTATACATAAGCGATGAATCTTCAGAAAGAGAAATTAGGAAAACTACCCCATTCACAATAGCTTCGAAAAAAATAAAATACTTGGGAATCAATCTCACAAAAGAGGTGAAAGACCTCTACAATGAGAACTACAGAACACTAAAGAAAGAAATTAAAGAAAACCTTAGAAGATGGAAAGATCTCCCATGTTCTTGGATAGGAAGAATTAATATTGTCAAAATGGCCATACTACCAAAAGTGCTATACAGATTTAATGCAATTCCAATTAAAATCCCAATGATGTACCTTACAGAAATAGAGCAAGCAATTATGAAATTCATCTGGAAGAATAAAAAACCCAGAATAGCTAAAGCAATCCTTGGCAGAAAGAGTGAAGCAGGGGGTATCGCAATACCAGATCTTCAACTCTACTACAAAGCAATAGTAACAAAAACGGCATGGTATTGGTACCAAAATAGAAAGGTGGATCAATGGTACAGAATAGAGGACACGGACACAAATCCAAATAAATACAATTTTCTCATACTAGACAAAGGGGCCAAAAATATGCAATGGAGAAAAGATAGCCTCTTCAACAAATGGTGCTGGGAGAATTGGAAATCCATATGCAACAGAATGAAACTAAGCCCATATCTCTCACCATGCATGAAACTAAACTCAAAATGGATTAAGGATCTCAGAATCAGACCAGAGACCTTGCATCTTATAGAAGAAAAAGTAGGTCCAGAGCTTCAACATGTCGGCTTAGGACCAGACTTCCTCAACAGGACTCCAATAGCACAAGAAATAAAAGCAAGAATTAATAACTGGGATAGATTCAAACTAAAAAGCTTTCTCTCAGCAAAGGAAACTATCAGCAATGCGAAGAAAGAGCCTACAGAGTGGGAGAAAATCTTTGCCAATCATACTTCAGATAGAGCACTAATCTCCAGAATCTATAAAGAACTCAAAAAATTCTACACCAAGAATGCAAGTAATCCAATCGACAAATGGGCTAAGGAAATGAATAGACACTTCACAGAAGAAGATCTACAAGCAATCAACAAACATATGGAAAAATGTTCAACATCTCTAGTAATAAGAGAAGTGCAAATCAAAACCACCCTAAGATTCCATCTCACCCCAATTAGAATGGCGATTATCAAGAATACAAGCAACAACAGGTGTTGGCGAGGATGTGGGGAGAAAGGTACACTCATACATTGCTAGTGGGGCTGCAAATTAGTGCGGCCACTCTGGAAAGTAGTATGGAGACTCCTTAGAAAACTTGGAATGGAACCACCATTTGACCCAGCTATCCCACTCCTTGGCCTATACCCAAAGGATTTAAAATCAGCATATTACAGAGATACAGCCACATCAATGTTCATAGCTGCTCAGTTCACAATAGCCAGATTGTGGAACCAACCTAGATGTCCTTCAATTGATGAATGGATAAAGAAATTGTGGTATATATATACAATGGAATATTACTCTGCCATAAAGAATGATAAAATTATGGCATTTGCAGGCAAATGGATGAAACTGGAGAATATCATGCTAAGTGAGATAAGCCAATCTCAAAAACCCAAAGGAAGAATGATATCGCTAATAAGTGGATGAGGACACATAATGTGGGGTGGGAAGAGTTAGTGTTAGGGTTAGAGTTAGGTTTAGGGAGGGGGGCAGGAATGGAGGAAGGAAGGACTGTATAGAGGGAAAAGAGGGGTGGGAGGGGTGGGGGGAAGGGAAAAAAAATAACAGAATGAATCAAACATTACCCTATGTAAATTTATGATTACACAAATGGTATGCCTTTACGCCATGTACAAACAGAGAAACAACATGTATCCCATTTGTGTACAATAATAAAAATAAATAAATAAATAAATAAATAGTATAAACATGACAGAAGACTGATATTTAAAATAGAGAACTCCTGCAACTCATTAAATGAAAATAAATAATCCATTTATAAATAGGCTAAATATTTGAACATATGCTATAAAAAAAAGACACGAATGAACAATGAGCTCATGAAAACATGCCCAACATCATTAGTCATCATGGAAATGCAAAATAAAACCACCATTGAAGTACAACTACTCATTCATTAGAATGGCTAAGATTTTTAACTCATAATACCAATGGGAAGGATTTGGGACAACTGTGGGAATGGAGCACACGGGAAAGCAGTTACAGAGTTACTTTTAAATTAAAGTTACCACGTGAATTAGCATTTCCACGCCTAAGTATTTCCCAACAGAAATGAAAGTGTATTTCCACATACATATACAAAATGTCCTTGGAAGCTTTATTTATAATACCCAAAACCCAAATGATCATCAACTGGCCAATGAACATGTATATCCATGCAATGAAATAATTCTAGCAATAAAAAGGAATGCACTATTGATACATGTAAAAACATGGGTGAATTCTTAAAATATGCTGAGCAGAAGTCAGATTCAAAATACTACACCCTGTATCATTCAATTTACATGAAACTCCTAAAGAGACAAGTCTAATCTACAGAGATGAAAATCAGCTCAGGGGTTGCCTGGAGTCAGAGCTGAGAAGGGAGACTGGGACACATTTGTACACTTACCTCAATAAAATTGATTTTAAAAAACTGTAGAGAAAAAAGGAGGTAAAGAAGTTACGGCTGCTGTCTGGGTAGTGGAGTGGCCATGGATAGAGTCGGCGAGCTTCCGGCGGGAATGCCAATAAGCTAAGAGGATGCGTCATGAAGCGACCCATTTGGCTGGTACCTAACACATTCCTAACAAGGAAGGGCAAAACTCTGATGAGTCTTTGTGGCCTTAGGAGAATTTTAAGAGAATAAAGAGTGTGCTCATAAAGGTGAGGGTTGATGATTTCTCAAAGGGTGTGGTTGAAAAAATCTCCAATATTAGGTTGACCAAATGGAAGCAAATAAGAAACTAGACTGGCCATGGAACACTGGAGCAGGGAGGATGCCCCATCCAGAACCTGGTCTCTTGTGCTGTCAAACTGCAGCCTGAGATCACTTCCCAAAGATGTGTTCTCTGGTCAGTGCTAAATCCTTGATTGCAAATCTCACGATCAGGATATGGATATGCAAGAAGAGTTGAGAACACTTGACCCTTTCAGACCATCTGAAACTTCCTGCTCACTCCCGAACTCCCTCATAGGACAAATTTGTAATTTTTCTCCTTAGGAGACCATCTCAGGAGCTATGTTTGTATATGCAAAGGTGAGGGGGTGACAAGGTGCAAAGAAACTTTTTTGGGGAAAGGAACCTGTTTTCTCATCTCCACACAGTTTATTTTTCATCAGCATTTGCAGCATTGGCCATTAAGGGAATAACAGTGGCTATCCAGTTGTTATAACACTGTTTGTTAAGACTTTCCTTCTGCCAGGCACAGTGGCGCATGCCTACAATCCCAGAGGCTCAGGAGGCTGAGACAGGAGGATCTTGAGTTCAAAGCCAGCCTCAGCAATGATGAGGTGCTAAGCAACTCAGCGAGACCCTGTCTCTAAATAAAATACAAAATAGGGCTGGAGATGTGGCTGAGTGCTTGTGTGCCCCTGAGTTCAATCCCTGGTAACTTTCCTTCTTCAGAGAATATTGGCTCAATTTATAAACTTCTGTCCTATTAATCTATATTTCTCTTCCTATGCTGAGAGTATAGTGTCTTGCTTACTGTAGTTTTATAGTAAGTTATGGTAAATTGACTTGTACCCATTTCTTTACTTCATTTTAGCAGTGTTTTGCAGTTTTAGTAAAGTGTATTGCACATATTTTTCTAAATTTATCCCTAAGTATTTTGGCTGCTATTATAAGTGGTATGTTTATATTTTTATTTCTAGTTGTTCTACAAAAAACCTTCAGCTAACACAGCAGTGAAATACTACTATAAAGAATAAGAACAATGCAAGAATGTCAGCTTTCACCACTTTTATAACATTGTACTGGAAATTTTAGTTGGTGCAACAAGAAAAAAGAAGAGAAAAAGAGTTTTAGAAGCTTTAAAGGGAAGAAGTAAAACAATAAGGCAAAAGAAAAAGTATTTGTCAGCTGTGCAAAGGAAAACACCACTCACATGAGCAATAAAACAGGTGAATGTCTAAAAACCGTGCGGCGAATGACAGGAACCAAGTATGTTTCATTTATATGAAATCCTGGAAAAGGTTAAACTGATCTATACTACCAAAAACCAAATATGTGTTTGCCAAGGGACACGGTAAGGAGGACTGCAATGAAACCCTCTGGGTGATGGAACATTCTTTTATCTCCACAGGGATGAAGGTTACAACATTGTATGTATTTGTCAAGATTTTTTGAAATGTCCACTTACAGAAATGTCCTTCACGTTGCTTATAAAATCTGCCTCAATAAAGTTGATCGCATGAATTCCTAGTTCATCTTTGAATTTCCCTGGCAGTTTTATAACTGGTTTGTTGGAATGATAGGGAAATGAAAAGTGATGCAAGTGGAAAAAACGAAAGTAAAATGAAATTCATTTCTTTGCTTAATTGCTTTGAATGGTGACTGTCAAAAGCAAAAGTAGTAGCAATGTTCAGTGTGTTTAGAACATATATGAAAGTAAAAGGTCTGACATGGCATCCAGGCTGGGGATCTACTGTTACAAGGTTCTTCTACACATCAAGGTAGGCTGTAATTACTTAAAAATGTATATAGTAAGTCCAAGGACAACCACTAAAAAATAATAAGCTAAAAGAGAGGACAACACAAAATCATATTTTTAAAGCTTTTTTTTTAATTTAAGGAAGTTATTTCTTTTCTTATGAAAACACTGTTTTGTAGCTTCATGTGTGTGTGTGTGTGTGTTGTTCCTAGGGATTCGACCTAGGGGTGCTCTACACTGAGCTATATCCCCAGCTATTTTATTTTATTTTATTTTGAGACAGGATCTCACTAAGTCATCCTGGTTGGCCTCAAACATTCAATCCTCCTGTCTCAGCCTCCCAAGTCATTGGGATTATAAGGCATGCACCATTGTCCCAACTGCTCCCTCTACTTAACAATACGTCTTAAGAATGACACCATATCAGCATGTAGAGCTAACTTGTTTCCTTTCCTTACTCATTTCCTTACCTAAAAGGAAAAATGTATGCTCATTATACATTTTAATATTTTATTCAATGAGTCCCTTATTGATGAATGTGTAAGCTAAAGAATGATTGCCAGTGAATCTTTGGGACAGATTCCTAAGGTGAGATTACTGAGTCAGAGGGGATGTGCACGAGGACCTTTGGTAGGCACTGCAGTAGCACTGTACTAATTTTCATCCTCATAAGTGACTTAGGAGACTTCTACTTTTCCCAGGAATGTCATCAAAATCATAGGATTTTGCTTTTCTAAATAAGTGAAAAATGGCATTTTGGTATAGTTTTAGTTTGTATACATTTAGATAGTAGATAAAATAACTTTTCATGGTGTAAGAGGCAAGTTTTGATAATCTTTCTACTCACATTGTGCCATTTTTATACTGAAATATTAGACTTTTTCTTCTAAAGTTCTACGAGCTCATCATGTGTTATAAATAGTTGTTCTTTTCCTGAGCTGTCTTTTATTTTTTGACTTTGCTTATAAAGGGTTTTTTTCTGCCATGCAGATTTTTTTAATTTCAGCAAACTTTTGTTGAATTGTTCAGTAGTGAAAATTTTATACAACAAATTAAAATTCCTGTGCACATTAATATCATTCCAGTGTACCAGAGGGAAAAACCCTGGACCAAAATATGAAAATCACTTTTGGAGCTGTCTGCTCACCTGAATTTTATTTTACTATTTTATATCATTACTTTATTCATTCAACAATATTTATTGAGTTTCCACACCAAGATAAGCATCATTATTTGGTGTCTTGGGAGCAGAATTGGCTGCATTTAAAGGTCAAAAGTTCCTGTCACAGCCTGGTTTTTGAGATATGCAATTTCATGATGGCAGCCTTGACATCCTTGTTTCTCAGCGTGTAAATGAGGGGGTTAAGAATCGGTGTGAGGATAGCATAGGCCACATTGCCCATGATGTGGAAGTCGAGGGGCAGGTCAGCCCTGTAGGCCACATAGGCCACGGCAATGGACGAGTAGTAGGTGCCCACCACCAGGAGGTGGGAGCTGCAGGTGGAGAAGGCCTTTGAACGTCCTTCTCGGGAGTTGATGCGAAGCACGGAGGCCAGGATGTGGGCGTAGGACAGAAGCACCAGGAGAAGGGGGAAGAAGGAGACCACCATGGCGATGCAGAAGCCCATGAGGGCCTGGGGAGCCGTGTCAGAGCAGGAGGCCTGGACTAGAGCGAAGTGGTCACAGAAGCAGTGATAGATGTGGGCGATATTATTGTATGCCATCTGGGAGGTCTGTACCACTGCTGGGACGGGCAGGAGGAGGGCGGTGAGCCAGGCACTGGCCGCCAGTGCAGCGTTAGTCTGTGGGGTCATGTGGACGGGGTAGTGCAGTGGGCGGCAGATAGCCACATAGCGGTCATAGGCCATGACCACCAGGAGGAAGGCTTCTGAGCACGTAAAGCTTTGGAAGAGGTACATCTGCAGTAGGCAGGAGGGGAAGCTGAGGAAGTGGTCCCCAAGCAGGAAGAGGGACAGCATCTTAGGGACTGTAGTTGTGGTGAAAAGAATATCTAGGGCTGAGAGGTTGATTAGAAAGAAGTACATGGGTTTGTGGAGGCTGGGCTCTGCCACCACAGCCACCAAGATCAGTACATTACCTGTGAGAATCAGAAGGTAGAACAGGAGGAAAATAAAGAACATGGGGAGGAAGAAGGACTCTGGTAGAGAGGGGATGCCCACCAGGTAGAAGACAGGGGTGCTGTCCACTGAGCCGTTACAGGTTGTGACCTCCATAGTGAGACACAGCTGGATTTCTGATAGCTGGACAGTTGGAACATCTGGACACTGAGAACATCTGGAAACCATAAAAACAAAGGATTTGGGAATGATAATTCTATAATGATTACTCTATCGTTAATATGAGCACAATTATGATTTCTACCCAGTGAACCCCAAATTTTTCAAATATTAATTATCAATTGATTAATTAATGATCTAGTAAATGGAAGGCTTTATGCTGTGTTTAGGTGATCATGCTGAAGGTGAAGAAGAAAGGCAAAATTTCTGTTTTCTGAGAGTTTACATTTTGCTGGGAAATCAGATCTAAATAGTTGGTTATTTAATCATGACTGATTTCTTTAGAAAGACTCTCTGGTCCCCATCTTAGGTTCCATGGTGTGTGGTTTGGGTTGTGAGATTTCTTGAATCAAGACATTAATCTTGTGTCTCTTGTTTTTGCAGTCAAAGTTCCACCACGTGGTTTTGGAGGGGCTGCCGTGTCCAAGGTTCTCTGTAATATGCTGCTGCTCATATACTTAATAAGCTTCTTCCTCCCCTGTATTCCCTGAGTTGTGGTCCTTCCTGACTCCACTGGAGCTTGGTGTCTGAACTTCTGCTCCTGCCAAGGATGTAACAGGCCATGGTAACTGAACTCTTCCACTGCGATAACTAGGAAAACCTGGATAAATTACACAAATCTCATTTTTAAACAAATTGAAGAAACATATGTGCAATAAGGATAAAATTGAACTCTTCAGGTTGGAATGGCCCTCCAAAGCAAACTAACAATCACCAGCTCCTTGCTTCTCTGGGAATATTCGGTTTGGGGGCCATGATGGGTTTTGAAGTTGGACTAGGCAGAAAGAGAAAGAAACAAACCTCTTGTCAGTCAAAAAAAAGACTTGCAAAATAGATTAGAAATTTTGGGACTGGTGATATAGCTCAGTTGGTAGAGTGTTTGCCTTGCAAGCACAAGACCCTGGGTTCAATCCCCAGCATCCAAAAAAAAAAAAAAAAAAAAAAAAGTTGATTAGAAATTTTAATGGGACTTCTGAATTCTGGAGAGCTAGGCTGAGGGCTTCAAAAAGAATAAAATCTCCCGTGATTTTGTGATGCTTGAAAGACTTGTTGTAAAAAATAAAAGTAGCTAAAACATTAAAAAATAAAAATAAAAGACTAGTGGGGAGGGCTTGCCTCAAACATGCTGTTCTCCCCCTCAAAATATTTCCCAAGCATTGAAGCTACATGTACCTGGGCAGATGCTATGGAAGGGGGTAAAAGGGCATCCAAGGACCTTCTCAGACCTTCTAAAAGAAGAAACAAATCTCCCAGTCTTTCAGGGCTGAGGAGACAGATCAATAAGATTATAAATTCAAAATACAGGATGGTCATGCCTAGGAACAGAAGCAGATCAAAGTTAGACTAAATCCTACTAGAACTGAAACTCAGTCCTGACCAAACTCGAGCATCAAGATGATAAGCTTCTTACTCAAGCTGCCTAATAGAGAAAAGGGAGAAATCTATCCGGTGAGAAGTCATGTAGGATCTCCATGAATCTAATATAACATTCTACCCACAATAAAAATTATTAGATGGGCTGGGGTTATGACTCAGTGGTAGAGTGCTTGCCTAGCACATGTGTGGTGCTGGGTTTGATCCTCAGCACCACATAAATATAAATAAATAAAATGATTAAAAAATTATTAGATATGCAAAAAGAAGGAAAATGTGACCAAGTGCTAAGAGAAAAAAACATACTACAAAAGTTGACATACATATGATCCAGATACCTGAGTTAGCAAACAAGGACTTTGGTATAATTATGCTTTTCTGTCGAGGAAAATATTGGTAAAATGGACTTTGAAATAGAGAATTTCAACAGAAGGTTGGATTCTATTTTTAAAAATCAAACATCTGGGACTGGGTTTGTGGCTCAGTGGTAGAGCACTTGCCTGGCATATGTGAGGCACTGGGTTGGATTCTTGGCACCACAAATAAAGAAATAAAATAAAGGTCCATCAAAAAATAAAAAAAAATTTTTAAAAAGTCAAACATCCTAGAACAAACATATACAATATTTGAAACTAAGAATTCACTGGATAAACATAATGTCAAACTAAACACAATGGATGACAGATTAGAGATCTGAAAAACAGATAAGTAGAAAATATCAAAATCCCAGAAAGAGATAAAGAGTACATGCTATGTGATTTCATTGATATTAACTGACAAGCCAAACTAATCTATGGTATTAAAAGCCAGTACAGTGATCTCCTGCAGGGGTGAGAATTGACAAGAAGTGGGCCAGAGTACACTTTCTGAAGTGATGGAGATATTCTATATATTGAGTTGAGGAGTGGTTACATGGCTGCTTCTTTATATTTATAAATTCACATAGAATTATACACTTAAAATCTGTGTATTATCATGTAGATTTTATGTCAATTAAAAAATACAATGCCAAATATGATGGCACATGCTTAGCTCAGGAGGATGAGGCAGGAGGATTGCAAGTTCAAAGCCAGCCTCAGCAACTTAAGGAGGCCCCAAGCAACTTAACGAGACCCTGTCTCAAAAAAAAAAATTAATTAATTAATAAAAAGGGCTGGGGATGTGGCTCAGTGGTAAAGAGCCTCTGGGTTCAATTTCTAGTACAAAAAAAAAAAAAAAAAAAAAAAAAAAAAAAACCCACAACAAAACAAACAAACACAAAACCCAAAGTGAGAAGGTAGGACATTGAATGGGAGAAAATATTTTCAATGCATATATCAAAGGGCATGTATTCAGCATATATACAAATCTTCCACAAGCAATAAGAAAGAAACAGATGAACTAAGAGAAAAATGGGAGAGAGACTTGACTAGGCAGGTACCTCATACAAAAAGACCATCCAAATGGTGAATAAGCACATGAAAAAGTGATCAACATTTGTGGCTCTCATAGAAATGTAAATTAAAGCATAATGATACCTCCACATGCTCACCAGGATGGCTAACATGTAAAGCTCCCAAGTGTTAGTGAAAATTAGGAGTAATAAGTGCTCTCACACATTGCTGGCACCTGGGAAACCACTCTGCATAACACTTTGGCAAAACCTCATACAACTTATGACTTGGCAGTCCTGCTTCTGGACACATGCCAAGAGAAATAAGTGCTGTGTCCATGGCCCGAAAAATACACCCCAAAAATTGAACATACGTGTCACACAAGAACTTGTACATGAATGTTCATTGCAGAATTATTTATGATAGTCAAAAGGCAGAACACTCAAATATTCATCAACTGATGAATGGATAAACAAAATGTGGTACATCCATACAATGGAATATTACTCAGTCATGAAAAGAAAAGACATGGATAAATCTTTTAAACATTATGCTAAATGAAAGAAGCCATATATAAAAGACCACATGTTGTATGATTTCATTTATATGGTATGTCCAGAATAGGCCTCTATAGAGGCAGATAGATTAGTTATTGCCAGGACTAAAGAATGGGCGTGGGGAAAGGGAGGATAACTGCTTAAGGGATATGGGAGTGATGAAAATGTACTGGAATTTGATAGTTGTAATGAGTGTACAACATTGTATAATGTACTAAAAGTCATTAGTTCGTTTAGTTTAAAATGGTAAATTTTATGGCATGTAAATTTTGCCTTAATAAGAAATGTACCTAGAAGCTTTTATTTATAGTTCTCAAATGAAACAACCCAAATATCCATTGACAGTAGAATGGACAGATTGTAGTATAGTCATACAACGAGGTACTAAATGCTGTAAAAAAAGGATGAGCCACCGTTATGAGCAACACAATACAGGCCGCTCACAGCCAGGAGGTTGAATAAGAGGAACCAGATCCAAAGATTACATGGTAGCCACATGATCCCATTTAGATGAAGATCAAAAACAGAAAAAGTTCATCCATGATGACGGCGGTGACAACAGCAGCTACGTGTGGGAGAGGATTGGTCAGGTCTGGGGCAGAGAGGCTTCTGGGTTGCTGGCAATGTGCTACTTATTTTGCTATATCTTTAGCTCATCTCTAACTAGATAGCCGTTTCTATCTGCCTAACATTTGTGGGCTTTATTTTCCTGTGTTCCTTAAAAAAACAAACCCACATGTAGACCTGAACACACTGCTTGCCTCTGGTGTTTCAGTGAAAGGAACGGCAGAGGATGCCTTTTGTGGGAGGAGTCGCTTCCCGATGGGAGTCGAGTTAAAGGAGTAGTCTACCTATGTTGGCAGCTAGCTAGAACATCCAACTGCCCCTTGATGGAAGGGCATCCTTGTGTGATATTGTGGCTTTTCCTTCCTCCCAGCTGCGGCGCTGTTCAGCAGGTGTTTCCGATTGACCGTTTCTTGCCTAGGCTTCCCTAGCCCCAGATAAGTAGGTGCTGCCGTAAGGTCAAGACTTGGGAGCTGCCATCACTAGAGAAGAACACACGCCGTGTTGTGACAAGAGCCCAAAGTCCAAAGCCCTGCCCTAGGAGTTGCTTTCCCCTTACTGACTCGCAGAACCAGGGGGGTCTCCATCTGAGGGAGAGTATGACTCGCCTACTATTTTGGGATGTTCTTCTGAATGAACGCGCCAGGAGCAAGCCTGTGTGCACATGGCTATTGTGTCCTCTTCAATGCCATGATTTTAAGATTACCGCCTCCCTGATTTTTCCAGAAACTTTCCCATTCCTCTTAACTCTAATAAAACACCTGTCACGGCACCAAATTGCAAAAACGTCAAAACTGAAAATGTCTAGTCAGCTTTTTTCTATACAAAAAGGACAAAAGACAAAAGTTTCTGGATCTGCCCAAGCTCCCATGTTCAGTGAGCCACTGGCCTAGGACCGGAGTCCAGTCCCCTCCCCATCAACCCTCTTTCTTCTCTAGCCTGGAGAATCTGGAAGCTGAAGTTTTCATGAGAGGAGAGACTGGGACAAAGGTTTTCTCATTCCTTCTCATTTCTTTGGCGGCTAGTGTCATTTGGTGGACTGATCTCCACATTTCAGAGTTTGGTTTTTGTCTCTTAAGTGTGTGACCTGGTCTCCATTAGAGAGTGAAGGTTGGTAAAATGTCTTCATGGGACAGTCACTCTATTGTGAATGCCCCCTTGAAAGAGTTCTAGGGGTCGGCCCCATGGCCCAGGCAGGAAAGCAAACCCCTGCCCCTCCCCTGAAGTTGACCAGACCCTCGCTGCCTAAGCCCACCAGCAGGTTTTCTAAACCCCAAACAGATGCAAGCTACATTTTTCTGAATGTCATTATGGCTCAGAAAAAGTCAACTATGGATTCACCGTCACTGAATTAGGTTGAGATGGCATTTGAGGGGCTAAAACTCAGAGCCGCTGAGTACAATTTTACCAAAACTCTGCCTCACTTCCATTAAATAGTGGGGGCATTTGCTGATTCTGAAGTCCAGAAATACAGAGTATCTTTCCAAGGTCAACCAACACATTTATAGAAGTACAGGTCTTGAACCCAGTGTCCTGGCTCCTGGCCAGCACCCAGTTCCGTGCTGGAAGAAGGCTCCAGAGCCTGCCAGCCACGCCTGGCCACTTCATCCCCCATTCTAGACCATGGCAACTCCTGCCCTTGCCTGTGCTTCTGCCAAACTCAACTCAAAATATCACCTCCTCCAAGAGGCCTCACGGTCCTGGGTGGCTCAGTGGCCTCTTTTCCAAAGCCTTGAAGTTGCTGTACTTCCCTTTGTCATCCTTCTGATCACACTGAGTTGTCATGGTCTATTTATGTGCCTCTGGCTTTACCAGACCAAGAGCACTCTCAGGGCAGGAACGGGGCTGATTGTTTTCTATTTAATAATGCACCGCTGCGCTTCCCAGAGCTCCTGCCGGAGAGGCGGGAGCCCAGTGCAGCTCCCTCAATTTGCCTCTTTTTGCTGATGAATCATAAAATAGGCATGAAGGAGCCATTAGTGATTAAGCAGTTTTAGTCTAACCCCTTTTTTATGGGGACACAGAAGGGAGGCTGGGAAGTGGGCTGTGATTTTCCCAAGGTCACACAGTAAGAGAGGTGACAGCACTAGAACTAGACTCGGGGAGGCTGGATTATCAGCCTCGAGCCAGGGGTAGCTCAGCCAGGAGCCTGGGCTGCCCCATTTACTTGGGACCACAGGACAGACCAGCCAGTTGAGGTTTTTGTGCTCACCCCAAAGGCACTGAAACACTTTGCTCCCCTAAACTGCTGTTCTGGCAGAGCGGGTCTGTGTAACAGACAAATGGAATGTGTGCCCAGGGCCCCAGGCAGATGAGGAGAAGCACCAACATTTTTAAAAATTTTATTTATTTATTTTTATGTGGTGCTGAGGATCAAACCCAGTGCCTCACACATGCTAGGCAAGCCCTCTCTCCCTGACCCACAAACACAGCCCCAAAAAATATTTTTGAAAGAATTCAGTACCTGATATTTTTAAAGAGCATTGATGTAACATTGTGGTAAAAATCAGAATATTGTTTTTACTTCTTTACACTTACTGTTTATTTAGAAGAAGCGATTTTATTTTTAATTACATCAGTGTTTTTGATGCTTCAGGTTATTAATGGTATTGTTGGGGAACCACTTTCTTAATAGGATTTTCCCTGTAGAGATTGCCAAGAACCTGGTACTATCCCAGTGGCGGACAGAAAAGACAGAAAAACCAGCCACCTGAATACCCAACCTGCACTTCTATGAACATGATCTCTCATCACACAACCCTGCCAAGGAGGGATTATGTTACTTCAACAAATGAAGAAACTGAGGGTCAGAGAAGGCCCTCATCCAAGGCCACAGGTGGTAAAAGATGAGAAAAGAGTTTGTTTCTACAGCCAACTTGCTACAAAGGACTGAGCCCCTCCTGGTAACCAAGAGTCCTGGCTCCTAAACCAGCCTCGTTGCTCACTTGCTGTGCCTTTGGGTCTCTAAGCCTCAGTTTTTCCATCTGCAAAAAATGAGGCTTTTAGAAAAATATTATCTTCTTCAGGTCAAAAAATTTTTTGTGCATTCCTTCTACATTTGGACAATGGAGGTGTTCAGAGATGGATGGCTCATGGCCCAAGGCCCTAAGGAGGGAGAACAAGAGTGCTCCCATTTCTTAAGCAGGTTTAATTCTTTACAATCATTGTATCGTTGCACCTCATGACAACCCCCAAATCTATGCAATTCAGTCATGAGGTTCTCACTGTGCTATTCCCATAAAAAAGGAGCAATACATGTAAATAATGTAGGTCCATTAACTTTGGAGTTAGAAAGATCTGGTTTCCACTTTCCCTGCCTGCACCGCATTTCCCTCATCTGTGACTCTTGCAGAGTTGACAGATGCTTCATTAATTATCCCCATGTCTCTTGCTGTCATTGGCTTTGCCTCCTCGTGAGACTCTCCTTCCAGATCTGCAACCTCCTGCTGGTGACTGCACATCCCTGTCCTGGCCTCCTTGTGTCTGACCTACAGTCACAAGGACTGTGTGCACAGCTGATGTAGATTCTGAGACCTTGTCATTCGTATCTCAGGTGTGTGTTCCCAGACTCTGCACCAGGACCCTTCACACCCTGGCCTCCCGAGCCTGTCTCCACCCCAGCCTTTGTCTGCATCTGCAGCTCCATCCCCAGCCCAGCTCACCAGCCAAGCCTGGTCCTCCTGAGTGTCTTCTGTGGAGTCATCACATTTGGCTCTGTTGGGAAGGGCCAGGTAAGAGCTGAGCCACAGCCCACTAAACCTCCAGGCACCTCCCTGCAGCAGGCCTGCTGGGGCACCCCCTCCAGCTGGCTTTCCTCTGGGACCACAGACCTGCCTGTCAGCTGGGAACGACTTCCCAGGGTGGAGCAGGAGACCTGGCTGATGGTGAAAACAGCATCACCGACAACTCTCAAGGGCCCCAGAACTTGATCACCAGTGGGACAGTTTTGATCCTGTTTTCTCAGTTGGTCCTCACAACCACCAGGGAAGGCAGGAGTCAAGATTGCTCGCACTATTTTATATTTGAGGAAACTTAGATCTAGAGAAGTGAAATGACTTGCCCAAAGTCACACGAGTGCACATGGCAGAGCTAGGAGCCAGGCTCAGCAGCATGTCATCTAGGGGCTGAGACCTGAGTCTCACAGAAGCTTCCTCACCTATAGAAAGGGTGTAGCAGCACCACTAATGTCACAGGCCACTGGGTGGTGCTGGGTTGCTTAGTCCGGAGTCTGTCAATCACTAAGCATTCAGCAAGTACAAGCTACTATTTAATGAAGCAAAATACTAAAACTCAGCTGCTGCTGTGCTGTAA
Organism: Sciurus carolinensis; assembly: GCF_902686445.1. Taxonomy (NCBI): domain Eukaryota; kingdom Metazoa; phylum Chordata; class Mammalia; order Rodentia; family Sciuridae; genus Sciurus; species Sciurus carolinensis. Next base: position 77,540,477 of record NC_062223.1, read on the forward strand.
CAAACATGCCAAGATTTTGTGGGAGGAGGTGAGGGTAGAAAGCTACATCCTAACTCCAGGTGGGACCAAGGCGAGAGTCTCAGACCCCCTCCTGCCTCGGTCTCTCTCATTTCCTCCTTCGACTTTACTACTCTGTTTCCGATTCTGTCACTTTTTCACTTATATGTATATGAATTTCATCAACTTAAAAAATTTCACAATAAACAAGTAGAACTTCATTGTAAAATATTTTAATCAGTACAGAGCTTTTTTTGAGTGAAAGTGAAAGTTAAAGTCCTTTTCGTGCCATCCCTTCTCCATATTCCCCCATCTACACCCCATAGCTAATCACTGGTTCTGATTTTGTTTCTTCCAGACTTTTCTAAGTGAGTGTGTGGTTTTTCTCTTAATGTAAATTGAATCATCTTGTACTTATTGTGTAAAATAATTTTAATTTAACGATGAGTCTTGGAATCTTTCTATGACTGATTCCTTTGATCTTGTATTTGGTATTTCATAATATGGATGTAGTTTCTCTAATAAGACACCTGTTGTGTACATTTAAGTTGTATCCAGTTATCACACTGTGGCCAGTTTGTGATGAATATCCTTTTAACATGCATTTGGGGTTACATGTGACAGAATATTTCTCTGAGGGAACAGATCCCTAGAAGTAGAACTTTGGGGCCAAGCAATTATTACATTTTAAAATGGCACAGGGTCCACATGGGCAGAACCTTTGGACCTGTATGTAAGGATTTTGGGAACACTGAGTCTCAGCAATGATTGAGATGACCCTCTTATACTAGGGTCTGATGCTTCTGCCCAGAACCAGGGGAAATCCATGCGTGTGGGGTTCATTTCAGTCCACAGCAGACTTCCATAATAGACTGCTGGTGACTAGGTTTACAGCTGCAAAATGGGGTTAGTAAATCATTGGCAGCTGGGCAGAGATTGCTGTCCTCTTTTGATCTAGTGAAGTTCGTGATGGAGCTGAAGATGGTTTTGGAAATTTCTTTGAATGACAAGCAGAAACTATGCGTACTGTCTTCATTTCTCTATGTCTTCTCACTCTGTGGAAGAGAGGAATTTTGGGTTGGAATAAATGTGTTCATGTGGATCATTGCTTTAGCACCATAAAGGAAAATATTGCAAATTTTTTTTGGGGTGGTGGTGGTGGAGATCTAACCACTGATAAGTTAAAAGCAAAGAATCCTGCAGAATTGCCAGATGATAGGTGGATTTTTTGGGTCTACTTCCTGTTTCTCAGACACAATAGAGAACATTAATAAACTTTAAAAAGCTATTTTTTTTGGCAGCATGAGAATGACGAAGACTTTGGGGATGTGCGGCTGAAATTAATAAAAAGAGTTGGGTGCCTGGACTGGAAGAACCCAGGTTGAGTGCAACCGTTGGCAGAATTGTGGAAAGTAGGGAAAATCAGACAAACTAAACCCAAGTCTAGATGCCTTTTTCAGAGGGTTCTTGTTTTATTTGGTTTTATATAAGAAAATGAGCCAAAACAGGAGAGTGAAAATGTTGGGGGAGATTTCTTTGGAAAAAGCCAACATTTTGAAGAACTGCTATTATTATATCATGAGATGAAAAGCCTTTTGGTTACCTCTGAGAATAAAATTGTTCTCATACTTCTAGGAAAGGACTGGTTGTTCTATAGCCATGGTAATGAATAATCATCAGAACTGGTTTTAAACCTGCTTGTTGTTCAATGACAGCTTCACATCAGTTCACACACTTCTCAAAGTCACTCAGAACATCTTCCCTCCATAACCACACTTCCACAACAAAGGCAGACCAGTCCCTAAATTGCCCTGCCTGAAGTCCATCAGCCCCTGATCTCCACGTTTTCCAGCCATGTACAGGAGCTAGTGATAAATCCAGCTCTTTGTTTCATTTATATATATTTTAGTACCGGGGATTGAACCAGGGGCACTTAACCACTGAGGCACATCCCCAGCCCTTTTTTGTATTTTATTTAGAGACAAGGTCTCAGTTATTTACAGCCTCGCTAAGTTGCTGAGGCTGGCTTTGAACTTGCCATCCTCCTGCCTCAGCCTCCAGAGCCACTGGGATTACAGGCTTGTGCCACTTTGCCTGGCTTGTTTCAGATACTGAGTGGTGGTCTCTTCCCTTAATATTTCTTACTTATCTCTATATGGTGAGTAGTAATAACCCCTCAATTTATTGCTTATTTTAGTAATTGGAATCTTCTCTTTTTTCGTGCGTAAAGACTGATATAGTCAAAGAGCTAACCTAGATTTCGTTGATTTTCTCTATTGTTTTTCTGTTCTCTGTTTCATTTATTTCTGCTCAAATCTTTACAATTTTGTCCCTGATTCTGTTTTATTTGCTGTTCTTTTCTAAGTTCCTATAATGAAAATTTATTGATTCGAGATTTTTCTTCTATATAATATAGACATTTACAGCTATAATTTTCCCTCTAGGAACTGCTTTAACTGTACTCCCTAAGTTACAGTATGTTGTTTTCATTTCTTTCATAATACTTCCTATTGTTCTTGATGATTTCTTCTTTGACCCATTGGTTATTTAGGAGTAAGCTGTCAAATTTTTACATATTTGTGGAAGTAGCATTCAGTGATAGAGCTTTTATGACTTTAAAGATAACAGAAACAGTGGGCAGATTATTTAAAACATACATTACTTAGGAAAAATCTAGTTTATAAATAACCAAGTCTTCAAAAGCAAAAGGAGGTAATGTTAGTGTGGACACCTCTGGGAAGATGCTTTTAAGAAAATGTAAGGGGAGAATAACAAATTAAAGTGAACCATGTGATTTGAAATATAAACAGAAAGTTCTGAGTCAGAATTTGGTGTTTTTTATTTATCTCAAGAATATACGCTAGAGAAATGACAATCATAAATATCACTCTTGTTCCTTGTTTCATAATTTTGACTTAAAACAGTGATAATTGTGACTCAGAATGAGCAGTAGAGGGTCCCTGGGTTGAAACACTCCTGGGAGACGTGCTTCATGACTCAACACCAACTTCCGCTCCTGCCATCCCTGGATCTCTCAGCAATGCACCTACCACACTGTGCTGTTTGTGCCCACTGCTGTGACCCTCCCTGGACTGGAAGCATCTTGAGGGCAGTGACCGTTCCGATTTTTTCTGGGCCTCTAACTCTTCTTGCTAGCTCCAAAGTTCAGCAATGTCGCTTAAAATGGGTGTGGTGGCACATGACCCTGATCCCAGCGTCTCCAGAGGTTGAGGCAGGAGGATAGCAAGTTCAAAATCAACCTCAGCAATTTAGGGAGGCCCTAAGCAACTTAGCAAGACCCTGTTTCTAAATAAATATAAAATAGGGTTAGAAATACTAAGGATGTGGCTCAGTGGTTAATCATCCCTGAGTTCAATCCTTGGTACCAAAAGAAGAGAGAGAGAGAGAGAGGGAGAGAGGGGGGGAGAGAGAGAGAGAGAGAGAGAGAGAGAGAGAGAGAGAGAGAGAGAGATTGCTCAGATGAGTGAACTCCTGGGGAAAATGATATTGAGCAGCTAATGCTTGTGATGAACGTGAAGAGCAGACCATCCACTGCGCCCTTGGAAGACCTGGACCAAATACTGACAACCACTATTGCAACCTCTGCCCTGGAGCAATGCCTTATGTGAGTTTGGTATGAAATGTAAGATTCATACAGAACAAGAATATAGAGAGCCTAATTGAAGTCATATGTGACATAATGACATTTCAGTCAATGACAAACTGCATATAAGATGGTGGTCCCATAGACTGTAAGGTGTGCTGTGGTGCACACCTGTAATCTTAGAGGCTTGGGAGGCTGAGGCAGGAGGATTTTGAGTTCAAAGCCAGCCTCAGCAAATTAGTGAGGCCCTGTCTCTAAATAAAATATAAAAGAGGGTTGGGGATGTGGCTCAGTGGTAAAGCGACCCTGAGTTCAATCCCTGGTACAAAAAAATAAAACAAAACAAAACAAACAACAACAAAAAAACTGTAATGGGGTCAAAAAATTTCTTTTTACCTATAATGTCGTAGCCATTGGAGGGTCATTGTTATGGTTTGTATGTGAGGTGTCCCCCAACAGCTCACGCATGTGACAGTGCAAGAAGGTTCAGAGGAGAAATGATTGGGTTTTAAGAGTCTTAACCCAATCAGTGGTTTAATCCCCTGATAGGGATTAACTGAGAGGTAACCTAAGTGGTAGGGTGTGGCTGCAGGACGTGGAATTGGGGCATGGCTTTGGGTATATATTGGTATCTGGTGAGTAGACGCTCTGCTGTAAGCCCTGTAAGCCGCTTTCCTCTGCCACATTCTTCTGCCATGATGTTCTGCCTCACCCAGAGTCCCAAGAAATGGAAGCTGCTGTCTATGGATTGAGACCTCTGAAACCGTGTGCCCTCAAACTCTTCCTCCTCTATAGCTGTTCTGGCAGGACTTTCAGTCACAGCAGCAGAAAATCTGACTAAAATAGTCCTAGTGCCACACCTTCCTCCTGGGTCTGAGGTGCGGCTGGCGTGAACAGCCCTCCTGCATTACCGGTTGTGTACAAGTGCAGGCCACACAATTATGTACAGAACTAATGCTTGTTAATGCTAATAAATGGCCGTTACCATTTTAGGTACTTACTATACTATACTTTTAAATAATTATTTTAGTGTGTACTCCTACTTATGAAAAAAAGTTTACTGTAGCCAGTGCGCTGTGCAGCTCTGGCAGCCGCCTCCTGCATTTTGCATCTCTTCCGTCTTCGATTGCATCACTTGGTTTACTATCACGCTGTTTTGCTCATCTTCTCCCCGGGAGCAATGCATTTCATACAGCCTCAGTGCGTAGTCGGCCACACCATCCACTGCCATGCCTTCCCAGTGATGAAGTCCCCTAGTGACGCATTTCTCAAAACTTATCCCTGTTAAGCAACGCACGACTGTGTACAGTCTGATTTAAAGCAACCCCCTGTGTCAACATTCAGAAGAGAACGCTGACAACACCTCACAAACCCCCGGGGTCTCTCAGTGCTTACAGCCCTCTTCTTCTCTTAGAAGTAACCATGATTCTGATTTTTATGATAATTATTCTTTCTTCACAATTTATGACCTCTGTATGCATTGATTAAAAAAAAATTTAGTTCTGTTCAGTCCTAATCTTTATATAACTGATTAGTACTATATCATTTTGAGTCTTAATTCTTTTTTTTTTTTTTTAAACCAGGGATTGAACCCAGGGGCAAACGTGCACACTGAGCCACATCCCCAGCCATTTTTACATTTTATTTAGAGCCAGATCTCCCTAAGATGCTTACGGCCTCCCTAAGTAGCTGAGGCTGGTTTTGAACTTGGCATCCTACAACCTCAGCCTCCCAAGCTGTTGGGTTTACAGATGTACACCACCGTGCCTGGCTGAGTCTTAATTATTTTGTTCAACACTAAGTGAGATTCCTCCATGTTGCTACCTGCAAATGTAAGTCCTTCTGCATGTAGTTGAGTGGGTTGAGCGCAGGTGTGAGAAGGACAAAGAGCATTCTCAGCAGGTGGGCTCTATAGGCCTTGTTGGCAGTGGATGAATAGCAGGTGCTATATTAGTCAGCTTCCTGTTATGATAGTGAAATGCCTGAGCCAATTTACTTTGGCTCACAGTTCTGGAGTTTCCAGTTCAAGATGAAGTGGCATCATCAGTTTGGGTCTCTGGCAAGGGTGATAGATCATAGCAGATGTGTGCGTTGGAGCAAAGTGAAGCAGGAAGTAAAGAGGAAGAGACCAGGGTCTTACAATCCCCTTGGGAGCATGTCCCCAATGACCTCAGGACCTCCAACAAGACCCCATTGCCTAAAGGTTCCTGGTACCTGCCAATAGCCCCACCCTAGGGACCAAGGCTTCGTGGTACATCCAGCATTCAAACTGCAAAGGCTGTCCACCATCACAGGATAAGAGCTGCAGGGGAAGAAGGCCTCTGAACGTCCTTCTCAGGAGCTGATGTGAAGCACCAAGACCAAGATGTGAGCATAGAAGCACCAGGAGAAGCGGGAAGAAGGAGACCACCATGGCGATGCAGAAGCCCATGAGGGCCTGGGGATCCGTGTCAGAGCAGGAGGCCTGGACCACAGCCAGGTGGTCACAGAAGCAGTGATAGATGTGGGCAATGTTGTCAAATGCCATCTGGGAGGTCTGTACCACTGCTGGGATGGGCAGGAGGAGGGCGGTGAGCCAGGCACTGGCCGCCAGTGCAGCATTGATGTGTAGGGTTACGTGGATGGGAAGTGCAGTGGGCGGCAGATAACCAAGAGCAGTCATAGGCCTGACCACCAGGAGGAAGGCTTCTGAGCAGCTGAGGCCATGGAACAGGTACATCTGCTAGAAACAGGTGGAGAAACTGAGGAAGTAGTTCTCAAGCAGATATAGGGACAGTGGGTACAAGGATAAAGATGTCCAGGGCTGAAAGGCTCATCAGGAGGTGCATGGATCTGGGCTCGGTCGTACACAGCCATGATCCCAGAGACTGCATAGGGCATAGTCTGAGGCAAGAGAAATGCAAGTTCAAGGCTAGCCTGGGCAACTTACCTAGACCTTGTCTCAAAATAAAAAAATTAAAAGGACTGGGGATGTAGCTCAATGGTAGAGCACCCTGGGTTTAATCCCCAGTATTGAAAAGAGAGAGAGAGAATGAGATTGAGAAAGAGATATGAACCTGGGCTTGTGGAGACTGGGCTATGCCACCACAGCCACTGGGATCAGGGCATTACCATCTGGATGAGCAGGTAGATTAAGAAGAAAATCAAGAAGAGGAGGAGGAAGAGGGACTCTTGTCAAAGAGGGAATGCCAGCAGGCAGAGACTGTCGAGGAGTCCTCTGATTTGTTATAAGCTGTGCCTCCCATAGTGGATCAGACAGTGGGTGTCTGCAGACAGAACTGGGGACATCAGGACACATCTGGAACCCAGAGCAATCAGGAATACTGTAACTAGCACGTGCATTTTTTTCTTTCCAAGCATAGATCATAATCCCAATATTTTCTTTCTTTCTGTATTTTTATTTTGGTATGGAGGATTGAACTCAGGGGCACTCAACCACTGAGCCACATCCCCAGCCCTATTTTGTATTTTATTTAGAGACAGGGTCTCACTGAGTTGCTTAGCACCTTGCTTTTGCTGAGGCTGGCTTTGAATTTGTGATCCTCCTGCCTCAGCCTCCCGAGCTGCTGGGATTACAGGCATGCACCACTGTGCTCGGCCCAACATTTTCTTTATGTCAGGAATTTTTTGCACCAGTAAGATGCTCAGAACCGTGAAGTGTCTAACAGCAATGGTTGAGAGAGGTGGTCCTGTTTGGTGAGAAGAGAGGTGGATGGGAATGCCTGAAGGGCTGTGGGAAGAAAGGAAGAACACTTATGAAGAGTGGCAGCAGCTTCAGAAGCCCAGAGCTCAACCCACATAAGGAAGAAATTTCCTTCAATCAGAACTATTGCATAAGGCAAAAGGTAGCTTGGAAAGTAGCAAATTCCATGTAAGAACATGTATGCAAGGTGGAGTCTTTTTGGCTGGACGCTACAGAAGAGATTGAATACTTGAATAGGAGCTAGATTTAAAACCCTTAAGCAACCTTCTAAATCTAGATCTATGGGTTCTAAAATAAACAAAAAAGTTACATAAGTGAACATTAATAATACTGCAAGATTGGAAGGCAAATGGAACCCGAGAAAAAAAGACTAGAGAGGTATATTTAAATGCCAACTATAAAATCAAGTAGCTCCTTTAAGCAGATCTGATGTTTCAGGCTACTGCTGCCACCACAGGTGAAGGAACATTCAGGGCGTAGTAATGTTGACGAATCACTTGCCACGTTTTGCCCACAGTCACACCGCCATCTAGACTACAGTCATTTGATACAAGCCCATCCAGTCTAGATAGCTCTTCACAATTCCTGAATGGACTTCTTTAATTCAGGACCTTTTGAAGACAGCAGATTCACTGGTTGAGAGTGAGTGAAGTTAGGTCCTAGAGAAAACTCCACGTGGTTTACTTGGAGGTTCTCCTCTAGGCCTCCAGGATTGTCCCTGGCCTCCAGGATTGTCCCTAGCCTCCATGAGGACTTGTGTCCATGAACTCTGAGGAATTGGCAGGTTTCTTCAGAGATGGCTGGAAGAACCACTTCTGCTCTGCTCTGGATTCAACTCCTCTCCTTCTGTGCCCCACTCCATCCTGTCACTCCATCTGGGCAGGGACACCATGTCTGCCCTTTATCTTTGACTCTGCATTTTCATCCTATTGAGGACCCCTGCCCTGTCTGTGTTATCTGTATCTTTAGCTGCTTCCCCAGGGAACCCAGGAATGGCCTCCCCTTCTGTGCACCAGTGCTGGGACTCTCTGTGTCTGTGTCAGACTAACCTGGGTGCCCTGTGACCTGCCTTTGTATCCTAGTTCCTTGTCATATGGTACAGTGATCAGCCATCCTGATTTGCCCAGAGCTTTCCTGGGTTTAGCACTGGAAGTCCCTCGTTTCCCAGACCATCAGACACCTTGAGAGGGCAGACTTTGTATTGCAATATGTCCTTGATAGAAGGAATCTTTTCCTCTGGTGGAATCCAGGTTGAATTCTATTTTCCCGTGGAGGAGAAGCGTGCCCCCAGGGTCGCTCTGTAGGTCTTCCCTCCTCCTGGCTGCTGTTTAGTGGTTTCACGCACTACCCTGGAGCTTCCTTTCTTTGTCCTACTTCAAAGGGTGTCGCAGAGAGCTGAAAAGTCATAGAACCGGTGTTGCAAGAAAAGACCAACCACTGCAGAGAATCATTCCTTTCACCCCAAGCTGTGGGAGAAGGTTACTGGGTGTGATGGTCTGGTTATTTGTCCATTCCCAAACTCATGTGGAGACATTTCCCAAAGTCATATGCTCTTGGAGGGGGATCCTCTGGGTAATAGAATAAGATGAAGACATGAGAGTGGGATCCCCAGGTTACACTAGTGGCTTTTTAAGAAAAGGAAGACTTAGTGTGTTGCTCTGTCCCACCATGTGATGCCCTCCACCACGTCATGACCCAGCAGGAAGACCCTACCAGATGCTCATCAGATGCTGTCGCCATGCTCTTGGACTTCCAGAGCCATGAGCTGAATAAACCTTTATTCTTTATATATTTCCCAGTCTGTGGTATTCAGTTACAGCAAAAGAAAATTGACTGGGCATTCCTGGCACCCCATGATCTCTAAAGTGAGACTTTACAACCCACAGAACTGAGCTAAAGGAAGATGATGACCTGTCCTTTACCTTGGGCTTGTCCCTCTATTTCATCTAGGGCCAGGTAGTGTGACCTCTGGAACATTGCCACTTCTACTCTGATAACTTCTTGGACAGTTTCACTTGGCTTTCCCAATACCACCTTTGGCTTCTCCTTCTAACAAAATCTTTCTCATGTCACAGAATTTGTAAGAGGGGAAACAGCCCCACAGATAGTGGTGTCCATGTTCTTTCCTCACAAGTGAAGGAATCAGATTTGGGTGGGGTGGAGGAGGGGTCGCCATCAGGTCAACAGCTGGTCTACGACGGAGTCAGACCTAGGGCCAGGCTTCCTGGCTCAGGCTCTGACCCTTGCCACCAGTCGAGCTACCTAAAGAACTTGGAAGTTCTGATTTCCACCTGGAGGAAAATTAGGCAAAAGGTTTTATTTCCCTCTGTTTCTTAGGTTGATATCAGAGAGAGCTATAAATCACTGTTTTGTTCTGAGGACATTTCAAAATAGTTTCAGATGGACTGAGTACTAAGCAGAAGCTGTAAATGACTAGGAAAATGCTATTTCAAGAAGTGACTTAAGGCCTAGTGTGGTGGCACATGCCTGTAATCCCAGCGGCTCGGAGACTGAGGCAGGAGGATCGCAAGTTGAAAGCCAGCCTCAGCAAAAGTTGCGTGCTAAGCAACTCAGTGAGACCCTGTCTCTAAATAAAATGCAAAATAGGGCTGGGGATGTGGCTCAGTGGTCTAGTGCCCCTGAGGTCAATCCCTGGTACCCCTGCAAAATAAATAAATAAATAAATAAATAAGGAAGAGAGAGACTGGGCTATTTTCATTAAAAAAAAAAAAATGGTTTGGGCATCCAAACTTCACATCCTAAGCATAAATGTTTCACACCTGCTTCCTGACTCCTAATAAACCCTCTATAATGATTTCTAATAAATGAATTAATAAATATAAGGGTTAACACAAGTTAAGCGGAACTTTTTCCCATAATGGACCAGTCAGCAGGGATTTTTTTATAGCCTCTAAACGAATACAAACCATACTTCTCTGAAACTTGCTATAATTCCAAGAGGTTGTTCCCACCACCCACTCGGCCCATGAAGGTGCAAGGTATATTGGGCAATCCCAGATCTCCAGAGCCTCAAGCAAACAAGGTTGTCTAATCCCCACTTCCCCTGAACCCTGTTGACTCAGCAAGGGGAATGACTTGGTCAAGGTCACACAGAGAGTTGGTGGCTGTTTCACCAGAAGCCCTATACCTGTTCCCTGGCCAGGACTCCTAAAGAGCCTGCATGGGAGAGACACTTAAGCCTGCCTGTCTGGGCCCAGATCATCTAGGGGCTGTTGTCCACATATGCATCTGTTCCTCTCTGGCCTGGGGGTTCTCTGGGGCCAGGATTCGTTCTGACCTCTCTCCTAGAAAGCTAACACGTCAGTGGTACACTGGCCCCTTGCTTCCTAATTTTCCAGAGGCAGAGATTGGGCCATGGCTGTCCTGACCACCTCAGGGCTTTCTGTCCAGCACTGCGATATAATCAGAAGCCATTCAGCTCTGTGAAGATCTTCTGGTCTAGTTCTCTTATTCTTGCCAGAGGGTTGGGGAGGCCCAGAGAGGGCAACAGCTGGCAACTCAGCAGCAGAGCCAGGCAGCCCAGAATGCCATCAACTAAAGCAGAAGGAGCAGAGCTGCCTCCCTCCTTTTAGAGCCCCTCTCAGAGTTGGGCGAAGGGCCCTCACTGCCTCCTCCCAACACCCTGTCTTCCTGGAGCTGGGCCCCTGCTGGGGCTGGGGCTGGCTTTGGGCACTTCCCCATTAGCCTTCTTGCCCTACGCCTCTACAGCTTGGCCCAGCCCAGCTGTCCTACCCAGGCCCCTGCAGCGGCTCCTTCCTCTCCCCATCCAGCTCAGGGCTGAGCCTCATTGCATTAACTCCCAAGCTCTACACCTCCCAGTCTGCCGGGACCCTGACCCCTAGAGATCCCCTTCCACTGTGACCTTGAGTAATGTTTTGGGGGGACTCCCAGGTGGTTTGTTAGCAGCTACCACTGGGCTTTGCTGATAATTAGAACAACAAGATTAATAGTCCTCACTGGGACATAAAACTTTATGGTCTATGGGGGCTGACTGAACAACAATCGGTATGATCAGGTGCAGACAGGGAGAAGATTCGGGTGGAAGGGGTGCCTGGGTGCAGCTACCCAAGCCCAGGCAGATCTGAACTCTTGGATTTGTTCACCCCCAGTCCAGCTTCTGTGCCAACCAAGGACACAACGAGAAAGGACTGAGATTCTCTGTGTGACTGTAAAGTGTGCCACTGGTCTTGAGGCCCCTCGGATGCTCTGGAGCTAGAGGAGCAAGTGTGACAGCAGAGGCCTCTTGGCCCCCAGTCTTACCCGCCTCTTCATGCTCGCTCGCTCTCGCTCTTTGTTGCCCTTGCCCTTTCTCGATGCCCTGTCGTTCCAAGTCCTTCCTCCTTCAGGGGGCCTTCCGTGACTGCCTCTCCCTCTGACCCCAGTGCACTTGCCCCTCTGGATTAACCAGGCTGCTGCCATTTGAGGATTAGGAGAACTGCAGCTCGACGTTCATGCCACACTGAATGAAGCTAGCTTTATGCTGGGTGTCGCGTCACAGCCATCTGACGGTCTAGTGGGGTGGCCAAGGGAAAAACAGGCCTTTGTAACCACTGTGAGCTCTGCTACTCAGGAGTCACGAGGCCCAGAGGAGGGCAGGACACGGGAGACTTGTCGTATGGAAGATGGCTTTCCAAATCACAAATTATAAGCAGACGAGGAGCATTCTCCCAGGCCAATATGGAAGGGGTAAACCAAGTCACCACAGCAGGACAGGCAGGAGGTGTGTAGGGGGCTGGGCGGAAGTTTGGAATCCAGTATAGATGGAGAGACCGGGAGTCTCAAAAGGTGAGGTGAAAGGGGTCCGTGGGGGCCAGAGGGGAAAGGGTCCCAAATTCCAGGCTAAGGAGTAAGAACTCAGCCTGAGGACACTGGAAAGCCAAATGCAGCCTCTAGACGGGGCACTAACATGGTAGTGACATGTTTCAGAAAGCTCAGAGCCACCGCGGCAAGGAGAATGGATGAGAGCAGGAGAGGCTAGAGGAAGTCAGTCCAGCCAGGGAGCTTGGTAGGAAGGAACAGGAAGAGTCAAAACAGTAACAGTAACGGCTGCCCTTGTTAAGTGCTGCCTTGTGCTAACAACTGTGCCCTGGGGGCCACATATTTCATTTCATTTAATCCAAGCAGTAATTTTTATTACCCCTCTTTTATAGTTGAGGAAGCTCAGAGAGGTCAAGTCACCAAACCTGCCTTGGTCAGAGTTAGAGTTTGATCCCTCTCCAAGGCCCGTGCCTCTTGACCGTCAAGTGTTGGCAGAGTCTCAAGGGGTAGAGAAGGGCCGAGAAACAAAGTGGGTTACAGGTTAGGTTTACAGACCTGGTACTGTGAGTTTACAGACCTAGCTGGGGATGAGCCTCCTTTAAGACCTGAGTGTTGGAAGAATTTCCTGAGGATGCTGGGAGTTTAGGTGCATTTGTTCACCATCAAACAGGACTGGGAGGCAGGAGAGTGGATAAGGCTTAGATCTTGGTGCCAGCTGGATTTGAATTCAAGTCTGACACATTTGAGAATCTATTTCCTTTTCTGTGAAATGAGGGTTTGTAAGCTCTGGGAATGTAGCTCAGTGGTAGCTTGCTTGCCTAGCATGTGCTAAGGCCCTGAGTTCAACCCACAGTGATGCAAAAAAGAAAAAAAACCAAGAAACAAAGAAAGAAATGAGGGTTTGTTCATCCAGTAAGTTGTTTAGTCTTGTTTTAGGGCTGGAAATTGAACCCTGGGGAGCTTTACACTGAGCTACATCCCCAGTCTTTTTTTTTTTTAATTTTTAATTTTTAATTAATTTTATTCTATTTCATTTGATACTGGGGATTGAACTCAGGGGGACTCAACCACTGAGCCACATCCCCAGGGCTTTTTTGTATTTTATTTAGAGACAGGGTCTCACTGACTTGCTTAGCTCCTTGCTATACTTACTGAGGCTGACTTTGAATTTGTGGTCCTCTTGCCTCAATCTCCCAAGTCACTGGGATTACAGGTGTGTGCCACTGCGGTTGGCTATTTTTAAATTTTGAGACAGAATCTCACTAAATTGCTGAGGCTGGCCTTGAACTTGCCATCCTCCTGCCTCAGCTGCCTGGGTGCCACTGCGCAGGGCTCCAGCACTTCTGTGTGGAAGCTCCGTCTACAATGGTGCAAGTTCAAAGGCAGTAGAAGATGCAAGAAGGTGTCACAAACATTCTCCACCCAAACTGCCTGAGCCCCTGTCCCTTTCTCTGGGAAGGTCCACACACTCACTGTCCACTGTCCCTCCTTTCTCAGCAGGTGGCGAGGTCCAGCGACATCTCCAGAAGGAGCCTACATCTCAGGAATACTTAAAACTTCAAAACAGAAAATAGCCCAGCCCTCAGCCCAGGCAGAGGCCAGATGCCCGTGCCCGGCCCTGGTGACAATCTGTCTCTCTCTGTCTCAGCCCCACTGCTCCTGGCCACCTGTGTGAGGCCTGGGCAGATGCGAAAGTGACAAGAAAGAAAATGAAGTTATAAATACAACTAGGGAGAACCCGGGTTGCCTTCCCCAGCCTGGGCAGGAGCCCGACAGAGCTCTGGGGAGGAAAGTCCAGAATTGGCGCCCACTGCTGGGGTCTCTGACGTGATTGTCGTCACCCTTTCACTGCCACCAGGAGGAGTGCAGTCTGAGGGAAGGGCATTCACCGTGGGGTGGGGCCACGTGCATCTCGGTTCAAATCCCAGTTCTACCACCAACCAGCCGTGCGTCCTTGGGCAGGTGACTGCATTTCCCTCTGCCTTTGTCTCCCCTTCGTGGAGGAGGGTGATGGTACCCGCACAGTCGCTTCGGGAACGGTGTAGTGACATGTTCTATGTATTTTGCAAACTGTGAAGTGCTGTGGGACCATCACCCCTACAGCCCCACAGAGGCCACCCCAGATGTCCTTTCTTCTGCGGCTTTTCGCCCTAGGAAGGCTGAGACCCTTCCACAGTTTCTCTTCGGGATAGTGCTGGTCCTGCGATGGGTCGCCCTGGGCCACCTCGTTCTTAGTCCAGGGTCCCAGAGGAGGAAGAAGCATCAGAACTCTGCCTCACTGGAGGGACGCTAGAGGAGCAGCAGGGAGAGGCGGCTGGGGCCGAGGAGCTGGCAAAGGGGAGCGGGAAGCTCCATGCGGGGGGCCAGCTCCAGCTGCTCCTCCACCGAGGGCTTGTGGAACCTGGGAGGCTCGACCACGTGCACCTTCTCCCTGGAGGAGTCTGGAAACGCTTAGGTGTGGGCGGCGGGGCGGTTCTTGGAGGTTGAGGAAGGGCGTTTGGCCAGAGGCAGGGAGACAAGAGGGGGCCTGGTGACTGGACGGGGCCGGGAAAGTAGGTTACAGGTATGTGGGGATGGGTGTCGAATATTAGGCTAAGGGAGAAAGTTTTGCTCCCAGAAAAAAGAGTTTTCTTAAACATAGTTTTTGGCACAGTACGTTCAGCATTTGGAAAGACATCGGTGGAATGTGGAGGGCGGGTTAGAGCAGGGAAAGCGGAGTCCCGGGAGAGCGAGGAGACCATGCAGGGGTCCCAGAGGATTGAGGACTGGGCTCTGGATTAAGGGGTGGGGGCAAGAGGAGGCAGAAGAATGTGAAGGACAGAGTCGTCACACAGGTTGAGGGGGGGGACACAGTTGGGGACAGGTCTGACACTAAGGAGACTGGTGGCTCAGCAGGGACTGGGAGGGGCATTTTTCCCAGAGGATGAGGAGCTCTCCTGGGGTGGACGCGAAGAGCTCAGGAGGAGCCCTGGCTGCAGCAGAGATCTGGGGGTCACCAGCTGGGATTTAAGCCCTTCCTGTTATTTGACAGGGAAAGTCACACAAATGGTCATCAGTAGAACAGGACTGGAACCCAGCCACAGGCACTAGTTCAGTACTCAACTCAGCATTCGACTCCAAGGCTTAGGGACTAGTGGTTGGTGACTGAGTCCTCAAGCCAGCCCTCTGAGCAGTTAGAGTCATGGTTAGGCATTTGGATTCTGGGGCCAGACTATCTAGGTTCAGATCCTGGCTGCCTCTTACCAGCTGTGTAACCTTAAGCAAGTGTCTTAGCCTCTCTGTGCCTCAGCTTCCTCATCTGTAAATTGGGGATCATAATAGGTTGTTGGCAACACTGACTGTACAATACAAATAGAGTACTTAGAACAGTGCCTGACATGTACTGAATGTCAGTCAAGTAAACTGAGGCTTAGAGTACTAAAGTCACTGCCCAATGCCACCCAGTAGTTGTTGACAGAGCTCAACCCCAAAGACTGAATTGGTTTGCTTAGGCTAAACTGCCTGCCTTGCTGGCTATTTCTAGAAGATGATTGGTGTTTTTAACTTAAGAGACTGGAATCCCAACACAGAGGACCCTTAGTTGGAGACAAGCTGTTAGGCTCCTGGTCTGGGCCCAGCTCTGGGTCTGTTTGCTGGAGTGACCCAATGCCTGCCCTCACCAGAGATGAAGCCTCTCCATTTGTATGACCAGAGGCATGGTCCGCCCCCTGTCCCTGGGACACACCTGTGCTCCACCTAACACGTGTGCGCGCACACACACACACACACACACACACACACACGGGGCATGCATTTAAATAGGGGAGCGTGGCTCATGGGTGGGAGACCCTTAGACAGGAATGCCAGCATAGTGGGAGTGAGCAGATCCGGGAAAGCGGGCCAGGCGGAGGAGGGTGTGTGTCTGGGTGCAATGGGAGAGACTCGAGCCAAGTGCAAACTGACAATGCTCTGAATAAACAGCCCTGACGGAAACAAGGCGGCTGCAGAGGCAAGTTAGGGTGCCCTACCCTGGCCTGCTCCGCCCTGACGCCAGGCACAACGCCCCTGGCCGCTCCTGGCCGTGCAGGCTGGCCAGAAGCAGCTGGTGCTGTCTGCTTCCTGCCCTCCCTCCCCAGGCTCACGGCCCATCAGGGGAGGAAGTGACTCATCTTCCTAGAGGAAGCAGGTGGTATGCTTCCCAGCAGCCGTCATAAACTGCCCGAGCCACATAAATGAATCCCAGGCAGTGGTGGGCTGTGGGTTTCTAGAGATCACCCAGAGCAGCCTCCTCAAGAGGAAAAAGAAACCACCGTCATGAACGAATACTACTACTGCCTACTAGGCACGGAGAGGCACCTGCCCGTGTGCTAGCCCATCCTTCAGATAAGAAAACCGAGGTGGAAAGAGTCAAGTAACACATGGGTTTGCAATCTCAGTTTGGGAAGATGACCGAGTTCTGGTGATGGATGAAGGTGAGGGTCACACAACACTGTGAATGTTCTTAGAATCACTGAATCGTACACTTAAACATAGGTACGATGGTAATTTTATGTTGTGTGTATCTTACCACAATAAAATAAATACTACAAACTGAGAAGTGACATCAAGTGGAGAAGCCGGAGGTCACACCCAAGCAGTCCTGCCCAAGCATCCTGCTCCTCACGCCCCCTATATTGTCTCCCTTGCAAGTGGAGATAGTGACCTGGCAGATAGGGAGGATAGTGACCTGGATGTGGTTGGATGGAAGGACAGGTGCCACTCAATGTCAGGCTGAGAGAGATTGTTTATGAGGGGGAGGGGGAACTGTGGCAGGATTTTTTGTTTGTTTTATTTTAAATTTTTTTTGCATCCTGGCTTTTTTAAAAAATATTTTTGGGGCTGGGGATATGGCTCAGTTGGTAGAGTGCTTGCCTTGCACTTGCAAGCACAAGGCCCTGGGTTCAATCACCAGCACCACAAAAAAAAAAAAAAAAAAAAAAAGAAAAAAGAAAAAAAAAGAAAAAAAATATTTTTAGATATAGATGGACACAATACATTTATTTTTTTAATGTGGTGCTGAGGATCAAACCCCATGCCTCACACATGCTAGGTAAGCATTCTACCACTGAGCCACAACCCCGCCCTATTTTTTGATATTCATTTATTTACGGTACTGGGGATTGAACCCAGTATCTATCAGCCTATCACTGAGCTACATCCCCAGCCCTTCATTTTATTATTATTATTATTTTAAAAATTTGAGACAGTGTCTTGTCAAGTTGCTGAGGGAGCTTGCTGAATTGCTGAGGCTGGCCTTGAATTTGTATCCTCTTGCTTAGCCTCTTGAGTCACTGGGATTACAGGCAGTGTCACCACGCCCATCTATGGCAGGATTTTAGGCAGAGGCCCATGGTGGGATCTGCAGGTTCGAAGCTCCCTCTGGCTAACAGTTAGATGGAGTGAAAGAGAAGACTGGAGGTGGGGAGGAGGCCCTAGCCTAGGTAAGAGATGCTGGTGGCACAGACCGGGGCAGAGGCAGTGGGATGGAAAGAAGCAGGCAGGTGTTCAGAGAGAGGGAGGAACAGACGATGGCTGCTGTCACTGGGCTCCTTCCAGAAGCCCCCATGGACAGAGGTCCTTCCAGAGTTCCTGCCTCCCTGACTGAAGTCTCAGAGGAAAAGTCAGGGCACAGAACTCCTCTCTGCCTCCAGGGGGCAGTGTTGCAAAGTCTTCAGAGAGATGGGTCCTTGTGCCCAACTGTCCACAGCCTGGACTGATGCTTGCTGCCATCCAATCCCCACCCCAGCTGTGTCTCCCCTCCCAGCCTGCCGCACTGCCCTCCATCAATGTCCTTTCTCCAAGGACACAAATTATTAATAACTGTAACCCTATGCTTGACACTTTACAATAACAGCGGTACATGCATTTGCTTATGTGGTCCTTCCAAAAGAGGGGCAGAAAAGAATGAGGTCCATTCCCAATCCCCTCCCCACTCATGAGGAAACTGAGGACCGGGCAGAGGACAGGACTTGAGTAATACCAGGATGTGGGTGGCAGAGTCAGGGCTGGGGACCCAGTTCAGCCCATGCCCAGTTGAAGCCCTGTGAGAGGCGCAGCCTAGTAGCATCTGCAGAGCTATGGCTGTTATCGGAGACCACCAGCCTCTCTGCTGAGGCCCCATTTTTCCCTTGAGCTAACTCCTACCTCAGGGAGCCCTTCCCAGTGATTTTTATTCCCATGGGTTGTCACTTAGGTGTACTGATCTGACACACAACTCTGTGAGTTACTTCCCCCTCACTCTCTGCTTCCAGAATTACAAGTCATCACCCTCACTACCACTGCCATATTGACAATGGTTTGTGTCTGCTCAACTGTCAGGATTTAGAAGGCACTGACTGATCCATCCATCAGTTCACCTGAGCCTTGACAGCTCTGGGAGGCATCTCACAGACAAGGGCATAGAGGAACAGAGAGGGAGATCAACTGGCTCCAAGTTGCCCAGCGAGGCCTCAGGAGAGGTTCATCTCCTTTGCGAGATAAGCCGTGCACTTACCAAGGAGAAGATAGGGCAAGATGATGGGGTCCAGTGCAGTCTTATCAGGTGGTTTCTTGTCATCCTATTTCACAGAGGACGCTGAGCCTCAGAGAACTTCTTACTGGATCAGGATTGAACTGTCTGATGCCTAAGCTCATGTGCTTTCTGGGACACAGGGATATCACTTCCAGGAAAGGATGCAGAATTTGTAGCACAGTCTGGAGGCCATGGGGCCCCGGAGAAAGTCACCGCTGGGTGAGAGAGCCTGGGGTGGGGGTGGCTTCCCAAAGGTGTGGAGGTGAGAGGAGCCCTGGGCAGGGTTACATTGCTACAAAGGTTGGGTGGGCTGGCCAAGGTGGGTAGCACGCGGCTCAGCCTGGACCCCTCCCGGACCCCCACCTGGCCTGCAGCCCACGCTTCTCCTCTCGTGGTTGGGAAATGAGCCGCGTGGGGAAGGAGGAGCGGTGCCAGCAAAGCGGGGAAGCCCAGAACGCTTGGCAGGTGAGGCTTATTTCTCATCTGTCGGCAAGGAAACTGAACCCAGGGAGAGAGAGACAGCAACTCCCCCACGGTCACCACACCGTCCAGGCCTCAGATGGTCAATCTGAAAAAGGGAACAGCTGAATTCAATGAGCGCCACACACTTCCCGCTCTGACCTCTGAGAACCTCGCATCCATCTTTGCAGTTCTTGGCTGGCGCCCCAGCCCCGCTGTGTATAGACTTGATGCAGAGCCCTGGGCAAGTCACCTCTGAGTGGCAGTGTCCTTACTGGTAAAAAAAGTCTGACATTGCCTTCCTCAGGCAAAGCCAATGAGCCAGGCAGGGCCGTCTCCCAGTCGGGGGTCTGAGCCCGAGGTGGCATCTGAAGCAGGGGAAGGTCACGGCCCTGACAGAGGCCCCCACTTGTCCACCCAGCGTAGGGCTCATTTATAGATATCCGCTCCCTGCTGGCAGACTAGAGGGAAGTAGGATCGAAGGTGCCGATGTGGCATTTTGGAGCCTTTCTCAGGAAGAAGCCTCTGGTCATTCTTCCTCTTTTCCCCCTCCCCCTCATCTTCTGAGAAATCTCAGTGACCCTCAGGACCATTCTGGAGGTGGGTGATGTGATGTCATGATGTCCATTTAACAGATAGGAAGACTGAGACCCAGAGGGAGATTTGTCCAAAGTCCCACAGCAGAGTTGTGGCACAGCGGGGACCAGAATTGAGCTCTCTAATCTGGAGCCTACATCCTTCCCTTGGCCCCAAAGTGGATGGTTCTGTAAGATGAAGAGTTCCTATTTTGCCTGTTTACAAACCTCACGTCTCTAAGTGGGTTGGCTAAGAGAGGGGAAGGGTTTGGGATCTGCCAACTGTTCAGGATTTGACAATGGCAACAGGCTTAGCTTGAGACGCAGGGCTGTGCCAGCATTATGGAGCCCAGGGAGCTGCAGAGTTTTGCAAGCCATGCCAGGCTTTGCCAACAGCACAGGACTCTCAAAAAGGCATCAAGTTTTGCAAACTGTGGGAATTCACAGCTGGCATTGGGATCCACACATCATGGGCTCTATAACAAGCACAGGGTGTAGCAAATACCACACATTGGGGTAAAGCCAGGGTGCAAACCAGTGTGGTCAGACTTTAAGCCAGGGCCATCCACAGTGGGACTTCCCTGTGGGACTAGCCCAGGATGGGTTAACCTAAATGCCAGGATCCTTGTTCTAATTCCATAGCTCTGAGTGCAGGAATATTCAAATAGTCCCAGTGCATACCCAGACTGTTCCATGTACAGAAATTTTTTTTTCCAGCTTCTGGGGCCAAGATGGGGCAGTGAAGCTCCCAGAAGTCTAAAGCAACCTTCCCTCTCTCAACTGTGCACCTGCAATTTGAAGTCTAGAAAGTTCCACCTCTGGCAATCTCTGAAGATTCACAGTGCAGACTTTAGACTGAAGGATTTAGAAAGAACTATGGAAAGAACAAATTTGGTTTTCCCAAGCAGGATCAGTGTCTGTCCTTTCCATCAATCCAAGCTAACGATTAACCTCTCTCAACGGGCATGCGTTCACGTTTCTGGTTTTTCAAAGATGCATTTGTCTACATGACATTAGGTATTCCACTGAGTGCCTACTAAGTGCCAGGCAGATCTGGGATTATTTTAAGCACTCCCTACTTCCTATAAACACCCTCATGCAGCCTCTAGGAGCCCAGTGGGGCTGCAGGATACTTCTCTATCATTGCCCTGAAAGCAGGGCTCTGAACCTGTATCCCCTTCCAAAGCAGAGACCCTATTCCTGGAATGGGATCAGGTTGACTTCTTTATCTTGTTTTGGGGGAATCCAGGGGTCTTTCTCTGAGAAGAAAGCCTGGGTAGAGGAAGAACCCTAGTTCTAATGTCAGAGGTCCAAAACATGATCCCGCAATTAACTCGCTGGGTGATCTCTGGCAAGGTCCTGAGACTGGCACGTCTTCTGCATAGGGGGGATTACCTGCCCTGGGGTCCATGGGCCAGCCCAAGGGAGCCTTGTATAATAGTTCAATGCCAACTGGGAAAGCAGATCAGCATCTCCTCCACCCCGAGCCCCGCCTCTGCTGCTCCCTGAGCTTCAGGCCTCCAGGCTTGGCCTCTTTATGGCTCCCTGAACTTTCCCAACAGCCCTACAAGGGAGGGTTATCGTCCCTTCTTTATAGATGAGGGAACTGATACTCAGGGAGGTGCAGGGACCTGCTTGAGGTCACTTGGCTAGCACATGCTGGCTGAGGCAGGACCTGTCTGTCAGCCCGGCTTCCATCCTCTGTCCTCAGTCCAGAAATTTCTGGGACTTTCACAGTGGCCCTTCTGCTCCCCCTCCCGCATCTAGGTGACTGTGACTGATCTACAGGTGGGCTGCCGCTGTGCTTCCAGGGGCTCTTAGTCTGGATACCTGGGGGTTATTGTGTGAGATTGGACAGGAGCTCAGTAAAAGATGATGGTTCCGTGGGGAAACATGGGCTCTCCGTGGGCTCAGGCCACACAGAACAAGGGCTTGGTAGAAGGGGCTCAGAGGAGATTGAGGAATCTGTGCCCCAAGACCCTGGGCTGAGGGAGGCCCATCGGCACCCCCTGCACCCCACCTCTCCACTGCTAGCAGAGTAGGGGAAATATCCAAGGGAGAGACAGTTGCCAGAGGCTGGGGAGGAGGGCGGGCCAAGCCACCGGGAGGTGGGGTTACAGCCTCCTCCCAGCAGGGGCTGGACCCAAACAAACCCAGCCTCCTCCTCCACTCTGGCCCCTGGTTGTCCCAGCCAGAGATTGGAGGAAACCAAGGGCTAGGGGGAGAGGGAGGGCTAGGGCAGAGGTGGGGGGGTCAGGACAGAAAGAGAAGGACCAAGTACCGGGAAACACAGGCACTTGGAGAGGGGTGATTTTGAGTAGGACCCCCGAGCCTGCCTGGAGAGGTGGCTGCTGTCTGCCTAGTGTGGCTCAAGAAGCATCGCCCAGCGCGTGGGGTTAGTTCCTCACATAGACTTGTCCCTGCTGTGGCTGGCCAGCTGCTGTCCTCCAGAGCCCCAGGGCAGGCTTACTTCCTTCCTCCTGCTAAACTCCAGGTCCTGAGGTCGATTTAGAGGCTGGAACTCTGCACTCCACAGTCATGGGACCTAGGATAGGTAAGTCCTGGCCAGGTGTGGAAGGGCGTCAGAAGGGGGCAAGTGGGTGTGCTGGGGAGGAGGGGCACACAGGTCTCTGCACAGAGTGAGGCACAGGCTGGAGACCGTGAAGGCGCGCTGAATGAATGAAGGAGCTGGAAGGGACACTGTTCACTCAGCTGGAGGCAGGAAACCCGAACAAACCTCTCCACCAGACAGAGACACAGAGATCTGCCCCAGCCCCGCCTCAAACCTGTTTCCCCCTCTGAAGGAGACAAAGGTAGAGAACCACAGAGAGAGAGAGAAGTGGAGCAAGCCAGAACACGGGCGGGGACTGGCAGACAGGCAGGCAGAAAACAGGGATCAACAGGTGTCACAGGAGCTAAGAGAAAGAGCAACCCTGGAGAGAGGGTGGCAGCCGACGCTGGAAGAGACCCAAGCAGGACGCTGGGAGGAGAAGGGAGATCACAGATCACTCAGACAGACCTGCAGAGGTCTGTGGCAGGGCGGGGAGGAGGCTGGAAGGGTAAGGTCTGGAAGCCTCCAGAAGCCCTGTTTGGAGTGGGACAAGGTACACTAGGGGCAGGGTGATGTTTCTGGGAGCTGAACTCCACACCCAACCTATCTTAAGCAGCAAGGGAGGATAGAAAAGAAACAAAGTGTCTTTAGACAGGGATCCCCAGCTGGACTCCCTGCAGAGCTCACCTCTGGTCTCCTTCCCAGCTGCCTTTGCCCCGTCTGTGTAAGCCTCACACCCTCTCAGGCAAGGGGGGACTTGCTCCCTGGAGCCCCACAGTGAGGGCTGCAGAGGCGGCCCAGGGGACAGACCCAGCCAAGGTGCAGCCCAGGGACTCCAGGTGGATGCAGCCACATGGTGGGGACCATGGCATGGCAGGAAGGGTGGATTGGACACTTCCTCACAGGGAACCTCATGGGAGAGAAGAGAATGAGGTCACATTTGGCAGGAGGGGAGTTGGCTTGAGGGGGTGACTGGGTCACTGACTCACAAAATTCTCTGTTAGGTTTGGCTCAGTATGGATGGGAGGGTTGGAGACCCAGCAGATGGGAACCACCAGACACTGGTTGTCCTGCACCTGCTCCCAGCCTCCACCCCTCCCCCATGACTGTTTTTCTGGCCCCTGCAAGACCCAACTCTGGAAAATTCTTTAGCTGCCCCCTTAGTGTTGTACACAAAGAACAGGAGGCTGCCCACTGGGTCTCCAGAAGTCACCTCTAGCTGTGTTTTCTGAGCCCCACCTGGGCTATCGCCAGGTTCACTGTGCACTCTGAAGGATGAAGGGAAATCCAAGACCTAAAACCTGGAAAGAATCCTGGGCCCAGCTGACCAGATGGAGAAGGGCCTGCTGTTCCCACCATGGTCAGATACCAGAAGAAGCAGGGTCAGATGTGGTTCCTGCAGAACCCCACCACCAGCTGACCATGTGCCCTTGGGCAGCATGCAGAGCTTCCCTGTCTGGGCAGGGAGAATATAATCTCCCTGTGCTGTTCCCACGGTGTGAGCCAGAGAACCCACTTTCCCACCTCTGCACCTGGCTCAGGAAGGACCCTGGTCACATCCCATTCTGGTGAAATTTGCCCTGTTTCCCAATCTTCCAAGCACCAGCTCCTCCAGGAAACCTCCAGGGTTGACTTTCCCAGCTGGAGGTACCCTCTGCCAGTCAGCATCCATGTGCTATATGCCCCTCTCTGTGAGGGTCTTGCTTCCTTGCTCCCAGCATTGTGGCTGATGCTCTCTGCAGCCCCTCTGTGCTCAAAGGTGAGTCATCTCAGGGCAGAAAGTGGAGTGAGGGAAAGAACCAGCTGTGTTCAAATCCCAGCCCTGCATTACTGCGTTTTTGTTTATTTTTTTATATTGGGGATTGAACCCAGGGGCACTTTACCACTTGGCTGCATCCCCAGTCTTTTTTATTTTTCATTTTGAGACAGAGTCTTGCTAAGTTGCTGAGGGCCTTGCTAAGTTGCTGAGTCTGGCCTTGAACTCACAATCCTCCTGCCTCAGCCTCCTGAATTACAGGGATCACAGGGGTGTGCCACCACATCTGGCTAATGATTGGAGAATGAGCAGGACTTGGGGGAGTTGTTCGCTCCCAGGCTGCTGCACTGGGCCTTTCCTGCTGGGCCAGATCTCAGGCAGGTGAACCAGGTGTGAACTGGCCTAGACTCCATCATAGGGTAGCAGGCATTCAATGCCCAGTTCCTGTGATTTGGTTTTGTTTTATCAGTGCAGTGGATGAGGAGTGGGAGGTGGTGGTCAAGAGGTCACTTGGTCCCTTTTTTTCCTGATAATCTTGGTCTCTGGAGGGTGCCGTGGCAGAGGCCTCTCCACAGGGGCAGGGCCAGGTCTTCCCATCAGTGTTGGGGGCCTGGCTATCTCCAGGGTACCAGCCTGACCTCAGCTGCATCTCAGGGTAGAGCTGCCGCCCCTCACACGCTGCAACCCAGAGCCTAAGCATTAATGCCTGAAGTGGTGGAGAAAGATGCCCATCTCAGCATGCTGGGAGCTCCCTGGGGCTAGGGCCCGACTTCATCCATTCCAGGGACCCTGAACCCAGCTTGGGGCTGGGCAGAGATGGGGTGGTGGGAAAGTGCAGTCCATAACCGTCCTCCCTGCTCTGCATGACTCCTCCCTCCCTCCAGGCTTCTTTGAAGACCTGAAGCCGGCACTGAGCCAGGCTTCGTACTAATGCAAGAGACACAGGATAGAATCAGGCAGGGGTCCTCAGGAGCTCCAGGGAGACCAGAGTCAGACACAAATCACGTGGGTAACAAAACCAAAGCTTGAAACAGGCAGGAAGTTGGCCAGCACAGAGTAAGGCCCAATCCATGCCAGCGTGGGTTACGGGTGGGAGTCGGGGAGAACTCCAGGAGAGTGGGCATCAACAGGGCCTCCACAGGATACATGTTCCAGGGGGTCAGAGGGCATTGCAGATGCTTAGAAGTTACTAGACCTGGCACGTTTGTGGGGACAGAGTGCTGCCCAGTGCAGTTGGAGTAGGGGAGGTCACTGGTGATATCTCAAAAAATTAAGTCAAAGAAGCTGATAGGGCCCCATCACAAAGAGCTCACATGCCAAGTTAGGTATATGGACTTTGTCTTTCTAGAGCAATTGGGAGCTATAGAAGGTATGTGAGGAAGGCAGTGGCCATGCTTATGTGACCGAGGGAGTTTGTGTCTTGGGCACACTCATAACCCCACTCATGTGGATAGCACTTTTATGAGTACAGAACACTCTCATGTCCATCTTGCAAATGGAGAAGCCAAGGCTGGGAGGAGCCCATTTACATGCCCCAGACCAGGCAGCTGGTCAGTGGCAGAACCAGAGCCAGCACTCTGGGCCCTTCCTGGCCCTCTCCTCTTTCTTGATGCATCTGCATCTTAGGCTCCTGTGTGTCCTGCTTGTGCCTGGTGGACACAGGCCTGAGGGGCCAAGTCCCTCTTCAGACCTTGGAGTTGGCAGTGTTCAAATAGCCTTAAGATAGGTCTTTGGATGACCTGGTGCCTGGAGACCTCACCCAGGATGGAGATTCCCGATAGGAAGTGAAGTTGAGAAATGTGGCCCTTTAAGGGTCAACTGAAGCACACTGAGCCATGAACCATGAACCACAAGGAGGGGTAGGAGAATGGCCTGGGCCATTGGCTGCCTGTCTCTGAGCCTCATTTCTTTTTTTTTTCCCCCCCTCCTGCCTCAGTGTAACCTATACAGTCAAGAAACTGAACTCAGAATCCACCCACCCACCGCAGGAGGCCCCAGGACACCTGGCTTGTAGGTATTCCACCACACGAGCCTCATCTCTTAGTTTTAGGCCTAGGGAAATTGGCCTGGGTTCTCTGAGGACTCAGGGCTCACCCTCCCCCACAGGCCCTGGTCCCTATTTTTAAGGTCATCATGGGTTTAGATGGGGTAGCTGGAGACAGAACTGGGAACAGAAAGTCCCAGCACAGGGTCTCTGACCCAGCTCGGAAACCACCAGAAAGTGTCTGGCCAGACAGATCTCCCTCAAGAAGCAACGACTGGACCTCAAGCATGCTGTCGTCCTCCCAAATGACCACCCAAGGGTCCTGCCAGAAGGAATTTCCCCCGAATGGCAGCCAAGGCCAGCTCCTGCTCAGAGACCCCCCCTTCCTGCCTTTGACTATTTCCCCTCCATGCTGTGCTGGGTTGAACTGGAAAGTGGAGCCCGGAGGCCCTCGCTCCTCCTGTGAGCTCGTGGGCAGCCCCTGCCTCTAGCCCAGGCACCGGCCTTCTCGTCTCCCTCTTTTTTAGCTCAACTCAATAACGGGCTCTTCAACTGGGCCAGGCCTTGAAAGATAAGTGATTTGCAGGAGAGGAAGGACATTCCAGGCGAAGAGTACAGCATGTACAGAGGCTTAGAAGTGGGGAGGAACAGGATGAATTTGGGGAATGGCGAGAATCTGTTGGGGCCAGAAGATAATGTTCTCCAGGGCAGGCGGATGAGGCGTGAGTAGTTCCCAGTAGCCTTGATCTGAGACTAGAGAGGCTGGACTCCGTGTTGCAGGTGGGCAGGGAAAAGGCAAGGGAGCCAGTCATCGTTGAGGATCTGAGGACAGCTGTGTACCAGGCCTGGAACGTTTTCCCGCAGGCCTCCCCAAACCTCTGTGAGACATGCACTATTCTCTCAGAAGAAGGAAATGAGGCTTGGAGAAGCTAAATAAGTTGCCCAGGGTCACACAGCTACAATATGGCAGAATAAATATTTGGATCCAAAGTCTTCTGACCCGGAGAGTTTCAACAGAGATCTAACATAATCCATCAGGACAGGTGGAGAGGACAGTCCCAGCCCTGGGGGAGCTTACCACCTAAACAAGCAGATGAGAGAAAGACATAAATAGCCAGAGAAGGACCAGCTGCAGCTGTGGAAAGTGGCCTGGAGGAGCGTGCTTTGGAGGGATGAGATGGCTGACCTGGGCCATAGGACTAGGCAGAGGATGGCAGATGAAGGACCCCAGGGCAATTTAGGAGGTAGGGCTACCACTCTTGCTCTCTTGCTGCTGGGAGTACTCCTGCTTCCAGGTGCAGGCTGTGGGACGTTAGTGCCAGAGGTTAGCAGCTTTTCCAGTGTCCTGTCCTCTGTGCCTGGAATATGAGTCCAGGGTGGATCCCTCTTTCCATTCCATGCCCATCCTTGGGGCACATGGCAAGGGTTTCTCACTCTCACTGGGCAAGTCTGGCTACTGTGGCTCCACCGCTGCCTCCCAGACCCCCAGGGTTCTGTCTCCAGCCCTTGTCCTCTCTTCTGGAGTCATGCCTTCTGGGCATCTCCCTCTAGGGCCTCTGCTGCCCAAACACACCATGTCCAATGCTGAACACATCACCACCCTGTAATCCTGGCCTTCACTGATGGTTGGCCCACACAGAAAGCTGTGCCTCTCTCCAGGTCCACATCACTGCCTGGTCCCTCTGTCCTCTCCAGCCTGGGCCCCTGCTCTACCTCGGTGCTCTAGCTTGCCACATTCTTTGTCCCCTGAGCAATCTTTATACTTTCATACTCCTGCCCTTTTCTCTGATGTCTTTTCCTCCAGGAAAGCTTACAAACCCTTCCCATCCAGGCTAGGGCCTCTCTGCTGTGTTTCCATAATAGCTTTAACACACCTCCAGTGGCAGCTCTGAGCCGGCACTGATGTCTTTTGGACAGCCCCCATCCCTCAACACACACACCAGGAGCTCCCCAAGGGCAGGGACTGGACTTTCTGCTTCTGGGGCTCCAGGACCTGTCAGTGTGTGTAGAGTGAATTTTCACTTGTCTTTTAGGACCAGCTAAATGCCAGTTCTGTCCCTGCTGTGGTGACCCTGGGCAGGTCATGGGCCTCTTTGGCTCATTTTTTCTGTTCAAAGTGGTGGTTAGCCCAGTCCTGGATTCCTGTCCAGGAGTCTCCCCAAGCCCAGTGTCACTGGGACATCAGACAGGGAAGTCCACAGGTGAAGAGAGCCAGGAAAGGGAGGGGGGCGATCATCCCTAGTGAGGCTCCTGCAGGACAAATTGTCATGAGCAGGCCCAGCACCGTGGACCAACTGAGGTCATCATATGGGAGTGTGGACTGCTGATTTAAGAAAGAAAGAAAGAAAGAAAGAAAAAAATACCCCTAATCTGGAGTTTTGTGTGAAATTTCCTGATTTTTAAATGCTGGAAACTAAAAAACACTCAGTGAGCCAGCATTGTGCAAGCCCCAGCCCCCACCAACAGATCAAGGGCCAAATGTGTCTTCAGTCAGGACAATTCCAGAAGTGACAGTCTTTGTGCACTGCTGCCCGGGGGCCCCTGCTGGACTCGCCCAGTCCTACCTCTGCCTTGTCTTCTGCCTCTGAGGGTTCCTGTGACGGCCTGGCACCGTGA
This sequence comes from Sciurus carolinensis, assembly GCF_902686445.1. NCBI lineage: Eukaryota > Metazoa > Chordata > Mammalia > Rodentia > Sciuridae > Sciurus > Sciurus carolinensis. Next base: position 77,569,030 of record NC_062223.1, read on the forward strand.
GGGGCAGTGTGGGGAGAGGCCTTTTTCTCTGTGTACAGGAAAATTAGGAAAAAACAAAGAAGTCCTGGAATGCAGTTGGTGAGGACTGGGAAGGGACTGGGGTGGAGTCAGGGTGGGGACACAGATGGTGAGGGAAGGGACTAGGAGCCAGCCTGCCGAAGGAGGCATTCCAAAGGGAGCGGTGCTGTTTCCAGGACCAGGAAGAGGGGAGAGAGCAGAGTGGGGTGAGTCTCCCCACAGGAAGGAAAATAAGCTATTCTGAGTTCTGGTGGTCAGGCCCGCAAACAAACTCCCTGGTGAGTTTGGGGAAGACTGACAAGGCTGGTACTTGCAAGTCACCTTGGAGTTGACCTAGGACAGCCTTCACGCAGCGTGAGAGGTGAGCCTCATTATTCCCATCTTCCAGAGGCTTGGAGAGTACAATAGCTATCTCAGGGCACACCACAGCTGAGTGGTCCTGTGAGAGGAGACAGGCTGGCACATTCTGGAGAGTGTCCTGAGTGTGCCCTCCACAGGCTGACCCAGAGTTGTCCTCAGGATGTGCAAACCCTCCAGGACTCTATCTTGGCATTTCTAGAAACCTGTTGCCCTATTTCTCCGGAAGGTTCAAATCCAGGCCTCAGCTGTGAATCCTGGGCACGCACACTGCAGCCCCCTGGACTGGAGGTCCCACGTCCCTCTCACCACTTTCTCCTTCCCGGCTCTTTCCTGACAGTGTTATCTCAAGCTGTGGGAAGAGCACTGATGGTCACTGAGTTGACTGGTGGAGTGACAGGCCATCCCCATACAATCACCTTTGACAATTCACAGGAGGGAAGCTGGACCAGAGTAGGAAATGACCACATAGGGATTATTGTTATATCTGTTCTAAGGCCACACAGGCAGCCACCATCTCACAGCTGCCATGGGGGGGCCCAAGAGTCAACAGATCTGACTTCCAGTCCCAGCTTTGTATTCATACCAGCCCTGGGGCCCAGACAAGCCGCTTCCTCCCCTGAACCTTGCTCATATGCGTCGTGGAGTCCCAGCAGCACCCACAAAAGACTGGTGGGAGGGTGACCATGTGTACCCAGCCCTTCCTTGTGCCTAGTGATGCTGGTTTACAGCAGTCCCTGCTTCTGCTGAGCTCCAGCTGCCTGGACAAACTCCGCCATCGGGTCTGCTATTCAGGGCTGCCACTTTGTAGGGATAAGGGGAACTGAAGGGTGCTGTCCCAGCTAGGGCTGCGATGGCCTCCCTCCCCCTCCCCCAGCCCTCTGCTGCTGAATTCTTGCCTGCTTCTCCAGTTGTTGATGTAGCAGTGTTTGTTGCTGCCACAAAGCAAGTATGGAAGCTGGGGGAGGGGGACAGGGGTTGTTGTGGCAGAAGGACAGCCAGCCGACTGACAGGGAAAGGAGCAACCTTTAGTGAACACCAACATTCAACCTGTCAACACTGGCTCTCCAGGCGTGACCAGCACAACCTGTCCATACGGCAAAGTTTATTGCTCACCGCATTAAGGAGTTCGGTCATCACTCGAAGCTCGGCAGTGTCTCTGCAACAGGGGCGAGTGAGCTCGATATTTATGAAGAAAGCCAAGTGTTTTCAAGCCTTTTGGTGCAGGACGGAAGGGGCCAGGGGGTTTGATTAGGACAGGATCAGCACTGGAAACTACACCAAGGTGAAGATTTGGGGAAGGGACTCAAAGGGTCACGCTTCCTGGATGGTTTCCCTGGAAGAGTTGATCAGCCTTTCACGAGGTCCCCATAATGAACAGTCCATCCATTTGCTTGGGCCGGTCAGACTGGAAAGAGACAGCATGCCAGTGAAGACAGTGGACTAGCTCTGTCATGGTGGTGTGGGGAGTAGGGGGTGGTTTCAGGGGACACTAGTGCCCAGGTCAACCTCGCAGTAGATCCTTTAGGCTCTCAGTGGATGCTCTGCCCTGGAGAGGAGCCCGTGAGGACTCAAAGGGTCTGCCGATCTAAGGCTGCATGGTGGAGCTGCAGAGGGGCTGGGGGTCCTCCCTTCCAAAGCCCCTGAATGTGCATGGAGAGGAGGGATCCAGCTCCTCAGCCCTGTGGTTGACTGGGGCCTGGGAAAGAGGGAGGTAGTCCAGAGATGGAAGATGGTGACATCAGGACAGAAGAGTCCCCTTGGAGGAGGACACGGTGTAGATCGCTGTGTACATGGAAGGGGATGGCTCCCTTCAACCTCAGGGGTGCTTGAAGATTTATCAGGAAAGGGGAAGGAAACAAGGGTTCGCCGCGTGCCAGGCATGAGGCCAGGTGCCCTACCTGCATCATCCCCTCCAGGCAGAGCAGAGGACGAACAATTTCTCGTCCTTCTCCACCACTAGGTTCATGGCTGAGGCATCTATAACAAAAGATAGATTAACCTGAGATCAATAAAAAGAAACCAGTCTAGAGGCAGTGAAGCTAGTTTATATATGTTTTCTCATACAACAGCTATTTTCTTAGCTATTTAAAGCAATTCCCCATGTGTAGGGATGCAAATCGTTCTCATAAAGTTGTTTCTAACAATGAATAAAAGCGATTCATTTTCACATAAAAAAGATTGTAAGAGAAAAGCACATTAATTTAATATAATTTTGTTGTTGTTGTTACTGGGGATCGAACCCAGGAACACTTTACCAGTGAGCTACATCCTCAGGCCTTTTTAGTTCTTATTTTGAGACAGGGTCTCACTAAGTTGTGCCTCACTAAGTTGCTGAAGCGGGCCTCAGACTTGCAGTTCTCATGCCACAGCTTCCTGAGTTGCTGGGATCACAGGTGTGCACCATCGTGCCCAGCTTATTTAATATAAATTTTACATGACATGGGAGCCTTCAGTAATGAAGACCCAAAGAAGCAGGGAAACCTGTACATTTTTTATGCAAAGTTTGATGACTAAATGTAATTGTGAAGTACAATTGGACAAAGTATGTGTGAGATAATGGTAATGACTGAGGGGAACTCAGCATACCTGTTTGTTTTGAGTCTTCTCTGTGCCTTCAAAGATAAGGATGTGCCTTTTCTCTGTATAGGGGGGGGCAGCTTGAAAAGGAGGGTCTTATAACATGCTTCAGAGGAGAAGGGTCAGTGACCTTCCTAGGTCTTATGACGGCTAGAAGGGAGAAGCCCAAGGGTTTGTGAGAAGGACCTTCTGCTTCTGTTTTCTCAAATGCCAACATGCTGTCTTTGGGGGTAGCGCATCCTAAACCCTCTTGGTAAATGCAGTTCTTCCCTGTAAGGTGAGGAAACAGGCTGAGAAAGACAAGAGGTGTGTCAGGCTCACACAGAGGACAGGTGGTGGGGCTGGGATTCCAACCCCGGTCTGAGGACAGAAGACCTATACTATTCTCAGTTCCACATTTCCCTGGAACTTGTCTTTGAAGGTAGTGGAGAGAGGCAAGGTCCTGAGCCTTCCCATCAGAGAACAGGCAGAGCAAAGGGACCCTCCCATCAGGCTGATCTCTGAAAGGATGCCCCTCATCACCTGGCCTCAGCTGGAATGAAACATAGACTCCTGCTCACAGGGATAGCCTTGCAGGAGGCCCTGACCAGCCAGCTTCCTAGTAAATGAGATTTCCAGCTGGTAGATGCTGGGGCCATCATTGCTCTTGGAGCCCAGGACCTGGCCAATGCTTCCTCCCTCATTCTGAGGCTGAGGCTTTGGACTTTGTCCTGGTAACAACCCTATTGCTAAAGGATAGAGTAATCCTAGGAAGACTTTGAGCCTTGGCAGAGGAGGTGAGGTGGAAGCTTCAGGGCTGCCAGAGGTGAGACTACTGGAGCTCATCTGGGGCAGGTGAGCAGTTCCTGGAGTGAACAGTGAGGGAGGGGCTGTGACTGAGGCCAGACAGTTTGGGGCACAGAGAGGATGACCTCTGGTGTGCCCCAGGGGCCACATGTGCTGAGCTGGCCCATCCCTCCCCACATCCATTCCTGAATTTCCTTTAGAGCTGGGGCTTCCTGTCATCGTCCTTGGTCCTCCCCGCATCAGCTCCAGCCCTGTCTGGCTGGCCTGACCCCTCAGTGGTCTGCCTACATGACGAGGCGAGGCAGAGAAAGGGATTGTGCTCCTTTCCCTCAGCAAACCTGTTCAAGGAGCATCAAGGGATGCTGGGTTTAACTCCTGGGCTTGAGTCCCTGGATAAAGGTCCGCCAGCAGAGGGGGGTTCCTCTGAGCCTGGGTATCCCTATCAGAAGTACAGAGATCATAAATATGAGAGGCACGGAGCTCTGGAGAGGTACAGAGACTGAAGCTTATGACAGAATCCAGATGGTAGCAGGTGACAGGTCTCTGCTGGTGAAAGAAACTGAGGCTCAGAAGTGGTGCCCTCAGTCTCTGGAAGCATTTGCCTCTTGTCCTTCAGGTGTCCTCTACAGAATGTTCCTGTACACTTCCCTTCCCCAGGCCAACCCACAGGCTCCTCCTAGCCAGGTGTTGATTTTTCTTATTTCCTCCAAGTGTCTATGTTCAAAAAAAGAGAGCTCCTCCCCAGACACATGCTCTTCCATTTCCTCCCTCACAGTCCTCAAGCTGATAGTATAGCCAGTGCACGCCAGAGATGTGCAGATGGCCAAAGGCCCATGAAAAGACGCTCTCCATCACTAGTCACACCACACTGAAGACACTGCGTCACACCTACTAGGATGACTGTAAGTGAAAGAACAGACAGTGACAAATATTAGCAAAGGTATACAAAAATTGGAACCATCATAGATTTCTGGCAGGAGTGTAAAATGGTGCAGCCACTGTGGAAAACAGTTTGGTGGGTCCTCAAATTGTTAAACATAGAACTACCCTACAACCCAGCAATTGCACTCCCAGTTAAAGACCCAAGAGAACTGAAAATGTATGTCACCAAAAAATTGGTACATGAACACTTATAATCTCTGAAACAACCCAGATGTTCATCAGTTGATGAATGAATAAACTGATCTATGTACACAATGGAGTATTATTCAGTCATAAAAAGGAATGAAGCACTGATATAAGTTATAACATGGACAAACCTTGAAGACACTATGCTAAGTGAAAGAAGCCAGTCACAAAAGGCCGCATGTACAATTTCATTGTATTAAACATCAGAATAGGTAAATCCATAAGGACAGAAAGTGAGTTAGTGGTTGCTGGGTCTGTAGGTCAGGGAGAAATGGGGAGCAACTGCTGATGGTACGGGGTGGGGTTCTTACTGGAGTAATACAATGTTCTGGAATTAGATAGGGTCGTGGTTTTACAACTTCGTGAATATAGTAAAAATCATTGAATTGTGAACTTCTAAAGAGTGAATTTTATGATATGTGAATTAAATCTCAGTGTTTAAAAAGAGTCCTAGGGCTCCCAGGTACCTCATGGGAGGGGCACAAAACCTGGTTCTGGGCCTCAGTAACCCTCCCAAAGTTTGTCTTCCAAGGCTGGGGATGGAGTGGGAGGGAGTCCCTGGGGTCAGAGGTGTCTCCAGGTCAGTTTCCAGGTTCCAGAAGCCTGTTGAATAAGGGGAAGCTGCTGCCTGCTGTGAGAGGGACATGAAACAATGGAGGGCCTCCCGCAGGAAGTGGAGCCTGGGGAGGGGAGGAAGGCCAGGAGGCCTGGGCTGCCAGGAGAGGCAGGTGGTCTCCATCTAAATGGGCCGGCTGTCTCCCAAGACTGGACTTCCGGGCTCCCCATGAAGAGTCAAGTCAGGGGACCCTAGTGGGTGCCTCTGAGAGAGATCTGACTCCTCTCACTGTGGTGAGTGGGATACTGACATGGTTACCATAGTTACCGTGGGAGGAAAGCCAACTCTGCGCAATGGGGGCCAAGGAGCCAAGACAGCTCTGCCTTCTGAGTCATTGTCCCACTTGGGCCTCTGTTTGTCCAGAGGGAGTTAAATGGAATGAGCTTGGAGGGCCCTTTCTGCACTGACCAGCAGCAGGTTTGATGGCATGATCCAGGGAGTGGACTGGTTAGCCCTGACCACATAGAGGGTGGAGCCCTGTGGAAGGAGGTTGGTATCTGTTCCAAAATACACCCAAGGCTTTATTCCCTGACTCTGAGCCAAGCCTTGACCCCACACTTGACCCCAGATCCCTGGTCCTAGACTGAGCCAGACAGAGTCAGGCCCAGCCTGCAAGAAGACAGACCATCTCAGCTGGAAGCCCAAAGTGGCTGAGACCCCTGCGGTTCATCCTGCTACAGGGGCCCTTGCAGGGGCCAATGCCGGAGGGCCTGCTGTGTGCAGAACTCTGCACCTTCTCCTTAGAAGGGAGGGTTATGCTGGCAACAGTGAGGTGCGCACTAGGTGGGCCCCAGTGAGATCTGGCCAGCAACACATGACACTCACCCTCTCTTAGGAAGGTCCCTTCCAGCACTGTGGCCTGGGAGTCAGGAAGGCTGAGGGTGCCCTGGCTCTCAGATTCCCACCAATCACTACAGTCCCTCCCCGCTTGAAACTGAGGTCAGGGCCATTCTCTGGGATTTCATCTCGCCCCCTGGTTGTCTGTCCCACAGGGCCAGCAGGTGAGGGACCCCAGATGCCAGACAAGGACAGCAAGGCCACCATGGATGCAGAAGACACATCTGGAGGCAAAGCCAGCTCAGAGCCTCAGAACTTGAGGCCTCGTGTGTTTCACAGCATCAAGGTACCTCTCAGGCCAGGCGAGGCTGGTCCTCGAGCGCTGTGGAGCGGGCTGCGTGATGCCAGGCTGGTTTCCGCCTTCCTCTGTTTCCTCACCCGGAGGGCCCCTGGCTGTGAGGATCAAGGGGACGATCTCCGAAAGCCCTTTTTAGCTTGAAGTTGGGCTCATAGACAGTGGCCAGAACATGTTCTGTCCTTCCCGAGATGAAAGAGGGGCTGTCCTATGGACAGTGGGGGATAAGGATTGTCACCTCCTCTTTCCCTAGAGAGATGGAGAAGTGCCTGAGGATCCCGAACACCAGGGAGGCCTGGCTTCACGGGGGTGGCGTTGATCATCCAGCATCACTGGCATTGACGCCTACTGGGTGCCAGACCCTGTGCCAGGTGCTATCGTGCATGATTTTTTTCCCCTGGAATCCAGGGGTGCTCTACCACTGAGCTATGTCCTCTGGCCCTTTTAGTTTTTACTTTGAGATGGGTCTCACTAAGTTGCCCAGGTTGGCCTTGAACTTGCTATCCTCCTGCCTCAGCCTCCTGAGTAGCCAGGATTACAAGCGTGCACCACTGCATGTGGCCTGACGTGAATATATTAAGGTCTGACATAAATACTCGTTTTAAAAATCTTTGAAGCAAGTTTTCTTAGGAATTCTGCCAGTTGTTCAGCAGACCACAGGCAGTCTGGGAGGTTTGGGTGGAGTAGGGTTGGGCGGCCTCAGTATGAGTGGGTGGTCCCCAGGGTAGCTCTAGGGGAGAACTAGGTAACAGTGGGAGAGTTTGCTGGAGAAAGGGGCCGGGAGGGAGGTCCAGGTCAGTCTGAGTGGATCTCTGATGGTCAAGAGGGCCCCACCATGCCTGACCCTGTGAAGACTCCACTCTCTGGTAACCCCTAGACCCCAGGACAGCTTGTCTAGTTTTCAGGCCCATGCGAGACGCCTTGGGCTACTCCCATAACTAACAAACTACCCCGGCTCCTTCCACACCCTGACACATCCACTTTGGTCTCTGTCTCCCTTCTCTTGTCTTCTCTCTCCCTCCCTTTCTGCCCCCTATGTCTCTGACTCTGGTTCCCTCCTCCCTACCTCTTGCTCCTCTCCCGTCCTCCTTCTTCCTCTGTTCCATCCCTCTGTTCCCTGCGACCTCCCATCCTCACTGCCTCCGGGTTCCTCCACCCACGGCCCCTCTGGGTTCCTCCTACAGTTCTTCGTCCTGTGCCACAGCCTGCTGCAGCTCGCCCAGCTCATGATCTCCGGCTACCTCAAGAGCTCCATCTCCACGGTGGAGAAGCGCTTCGGCCTCTCCAGCCAGACCTCGGGGCTGCTGGCCGCCTTCAATGAGGTATCGGCCCTGGCCCAGCCACAGAGGTGGACCCCAAAGGAGGCTTGCGCCCCAGCTTCCACCAACCTCCTCTCTCACTCCCCTTTCCTTCCCAGTCCCAGGGCTGCCCCCAACACTGCCCTCCCTGAAAACCTCCATCGCTTTCTCCTCCCACGGTGTCCTGGCCCAGAAACCGGCCAGCATAGGCTTAGGGTGGAGACAGCAGACCCCTCCTGCCCCCAACTGTCACGTTTGCAGATATCTTCTAAGACCCTGCGGCCTTGCCCTTGGGAGCACTTGGCTGGAGGGCGCCAGACATTTTAGAGCTGTGCAGGGTCCCCAACCCTTCCACTCTCCCTTTGTCTACTTTTTCAGACACCTAGCTATTGGCTGTCCCAGGAAGGAATTAGAGAAAGTCACTTCTGTCTCCAGAGAGGCTTTAATTACATCCAGGGCACTCTCCGACCTTGGAGTGTGGCGGGGTGAGGTCTGGGAGGAGTGACTGTCCTCAGAGTAGTCCTGGGAGCACAGGCCCTGCCTGCAGCCCACAGCCAGACAGGGAGGAGAGGATGCTGCTGGGTGGATTAGGAGATCAGATTCCAGCTGTGCTCTGCCCTCCCACCCCAACAGATGTTTCACCCTCAGAGAAGGAATCAGCCTCTCTCTGCCCCTCCCCTGCAGATTTCTGTGAAATTCCCTCCCCTCAGGTAGTGTGTCACATTCCTCCCGACCTAACGCCTTCCAGCTGCAGTGTCCCAGAATGCGCCTCGGCAACCCACCTCCAAATCTCAGAAGGGAAAGGCAGTTCATCTAAAATGGAGAATGACAGTCCGTCTCAGGGCCAGTTCCTCCAACAGCCTGTGTTGATGTGGCCCTCCTCTCCCCCCGAGGACCCTGGAGCTTGCCCACAGTCACCAGCCAGGAAGTAGCGTAGCAAAGGCACCCCCTGCCCTGCAAACTCACAAATCCACTCTAAAAAAATGTTTATATATTTATTTATGCAGTACTGGGGATGGAACAAAGGGGGTGTCTTACCACTGAGGTACATCCCCAGCCCTTTTCATTTTTATTTTGAGACAGGGTCTTGTTAAGTTGCCCATGCTGGCTTCAAATTGGTAACCCTCCTGAGTTACTGGGATTACAATTGTGAGCCAGCAGACCCGGCCACAAGGCCCCTCTAGCACGGCACCCGAGGATTGTGATTTTAAGGCTTGAAATTCCAAGCCTCAATCCTTTGGCTTCAGACTTTCTCTATTGAGTCTCTCATTCATGAAGTCCCTGAAGCTCAAAATCTTTTTTTCTCCACTGCCCATCCTCCTCCATGTTCCTAAGTGAAATTGATCTAGCTTTGTCCTCATTTCTCTTCTCTAAAGGGGAGTGAGATCCTTGCTAGGAGGACCCAGAATCTGTATTTATAAGAGAGATCAAAATAATGCTTATTCCTCCAGCCAATCCATTACACAGATGGGAACACTGAGGTTGGCAATAAGAAAGAAGATGGAGCAGGCCCTTGGCTCTGGGTCTCTGCTCCGCTTTAATGGGTCACCTCATCCCTTTGCAGGTGGGGAACACAGCCTTGATTGTGTTTGTGAGCTATTTCGGCAGCCGAGTGCACCGGCCCCGTATGATTGGCTGTGGGGCTGTCCTGGTGACCCTGGCAGGCCTGCTCATGACTCTCCCACACTTCATCTCGGAGCCATACCGCTACGACCACAGCAGTCCTGGTAAGAGCCAGAGGGACGGGCGGTAGACCAACCTGAAGCACGATGGTCCCGTGCACTGGGGCCCGTCCGCAGGCCCACATTAGGCGAGAGGGGTCCCCGCTTCCCAGGATACTCCCCTGTCCTCTTCATCCACCCCCACTGTCTCCCCAAGTCCAGCCCAGGTGGGTGTCCCTGGCAGGCCTGGGGAGGGGAGCAAGGGGCAGCCCCAGAGCAAAGGGGAGGGCTGGTTCACATGCCACTGCAGCTTATTTGAGGTAGGGACCGATTTACAATGCCACCTACTGTAGGGCCTGGCATGTGGTCGATCCTCAGAAATACCTGTAGGAGGACAGCAGCATCGCACACCCCCTCCTCCGCAAGGGACACCGACCTAAGCACTTTCTGTGCATTGGGGCATTTAATCCTCACAAACAGCCAAGACAGTGGTGAAGAAAGAAGGAAAGAGTGAGAGAACAAATCAGAAAATGAAAGAATTTTAGTCAGGAATAGTGACACCTTGTTCAGTCCAGTGGGATTTTGTTACGGGCCTACTTGACAGACAGACACCTGTCCCTTAGAGAAAGACCCAAGCAGCTGAGCATTTGCTCCGTTCCTTCCCGCTCTCCTGTTCACTACCTGCTCATCCATCCATCCATCGATCCACCCATCCACCTACTGTTCACCCACCCACCCACTCATCTACTCACCCATTCATCCCTCCACCTACTCACCTACCCACCCGTCCAACCAAAAGTTCATGTAATAAAACTTTAATGCTGCTGTCAGGGGACTCGGTCTTTGCCCTCAGGGAGTGCCAGTCTGGGGAAGAAACAGACATATACAAAGCCCAGTGTGTCGTCTGTGTGCGGAGAGAAGCACAGGGATGTGAGGAGCCCAGGTGGGGAGCCTGCCCTGGCCTGCCATCAGGAAGGTTCCCCAGGCAGGAGAGCATCAGAGCACATCCTTCTGCCCTCGCCTTCCTGGCAGCCCCCACCTCTGGAGGAGCTAAGACCAGGGATGAGAAGATGAAGCCCACACGCCCCAGTTCAGTGCAGGCTGGAGGAAGCGTGCGCGATTCTGCTACAAGGTCTAGAGCCCAGCACCTTAGGAGAAGTGGGAGGGAGCCATTAGAAGCCTGGGTTGAGGAAGGACATTCCCAGCTGGAGGAGCTGGCAGGAGAAGGGAGGTGGCTGCACTGGAGAAAAGGTGGGCATCGCAGGTGGCGGGTGGGACGTGGGCAGGGCCAGAGAAGTGGGAGTAAGTGCCGTGAAGGATGCTGGGTGGTTATCTAGGCCTGAGGGACAGTTAAAATAGGACTTCTTGGAATGCTGAAAAACAATACTCCATGCATTTCTTTGCCCAGAATTCCCACTCGAACACAGCTTTTCCGTGCAGTGTCTCACATGTCCTTCTTCATCCTCAACCCCATGCCAAGCCCTCCTCCCTTCCAGACCTCAGGCTTCATCGGCTGAACGAGTGGGCGGGACTCCGTGATCCCCGAGCGCTCTTCCTGTGGGGCGCTCCTGGATCCACCTCCACCACCTGGATCCTCCATTCACTTCTAGTATTCATGTAGCTCGATTATGTGGCAGGCCATCTGTGAGCCACTGGAGACTCGCGGGTGGGAAAGGCAGATGCGATCTTTAAAACAACCATCATTATCTAATGTCCAGTAGATCCGGGACAGGGGCACCACTCACCAGTTCATGTCGAACCAGAGAGGCAGATGTCATCATTACTTTTTCACCAGTAAGACACTGAGGTTCAGAGAGAAGCTTCCCCGGACACAGCTAGTCAGCTGTGTCTAGAGCCCTGCTCAGAACTTCTGACTTATTCTGCTTCTGAGTTGCTCATCTCTAGAGAATGTCAGTTCTAGGAGATCCATTTCAGAGGTGAGGATCCGAGGGCTCTCATCCAAGTCATACAGCAAGACCTGGGCAGCCGCTGTTAGAGGCTAAATCCATGGCTCTTTCCAGTTTGAGGGAGTGGCCCTTGGAGCCCTGGATCCCACGAAGGGAAGGCTGCAGAGAGGCGGCCATGTCTGTATCCACATTTGGGATAATAATAGTGTGAAGATCTCTTCAAGTTTGCTCACCAAATATTGGTGAGCTACAGGGAACAGGCATCTGGTACTAAATTAAGAACTTGTCCTTTCCTGCACTCTGCATCTGTGTCCTGAGCTGACAGTGCTCCCTCCCCAGAATGAGTGACAAGGGCATCAGGGCCTTCCACGGTCCAGCTCCAGTCTCCCTTCCCTGCCTGGCCCTACAGAAGCCCTGATCTGGCCCCTCACACTTTATGATCCAGCTGTTCTGAACTTCTCATTCTACTGACATGGAGCCCTCACGTGGTTCTGGGGTTTGCTTGTACTGTGACCTCTCCCGGGAACACCGTCCTTCCCTCTTGCTGGAAAATTCTGTTTGTTTGTTCTTCTGCATTCCATTCAAACTCTGCCTCTTTTTGACCTCTTCACCCCACCGCTGCATGGTTCTTCCAGATGCCTCTGCTCACAAAGGTGACACAGGGCAGTTTGAGGTCAGGGACTCTCAAGCCAGAGCACCAGGGTTCCAGTCCTGCCTCAGTCGCTTGCTGGTAGCTGCTGAGTTTCAGTTTCCTTTTGTGTGAAATGGGGTACTGAGAGCACCTGCACCCTAGGTTTTCCGGGGGATCAAATGATTGGTATACACAGTGCTTAGAATAGCACTTTGTGAAAGTCTGGTAAGTGCTATCGTCTTAGCTGTGATAACATTTTTATTATCATCTCTCAGAGGATATGTCACAGGACTTCGAGGCTTCCCTGTGCCTGCCTACGACCTCAGCCCCGCCTCCCACTCCCTCCAACGGCAGCTGCTCCAGCTACACGGAGGCCCGGCACCTCACGGTAGTGGGGATCATGTTTGCAGCTCAGACCCTGCTTGGTGTGGGTGGTGTGCCCATTCAGCCCTTCGGCATCTCCTACATCGATGACTTTGCCCACCACAGCAACTCACCCCTCTACCTTGGTGAGGACGGGCCCACCCCTTGGCTCTGAGGGTCAGGCCAGCACCAGGTAGAAGGAAGAGAGGCCCGGGGTGGGAGCTGGGCTTTGGGTCCCTGACTGCCATCCCATCAGGTCGGTAAAGGTCCAGAGAAGCCCTAGAGAGCCTCCCAGCTCCAGAGTGGGCGTGGGCTCTTCTTGATTACTGAAAGCTAGGCAGGCCCCACCCGCTGAGGAAAGCCAAGGTCAGAAGATCCTAACGGAGGCTTTGTATTGCAGGGATCCTCTTTGCAGTGACCATGATGGGGCCAGGCATGGCCTATGGGCTGGGCAGCCTTATGCTGCGCCTTTATGTGGACATTGACCGGATGCCAGAAGGTGAGCCTCAGGGGTGAACATTTGTCCCCAGGAGTACACAGATGCTAGCTCACTGACTGCCAGTTGCATAGATGCTGAGTCAGGGGACCTAAGTTCAAACCCAGCCACACCACTGACCTATTTCCCCCTCTGAGCTTCTGCTTCCTCGTCCTGGGAATAGCCTTCGTCCTATCTCCCAAGGCTGCAACCAGAATCCAGTGAGGGAGAGAAGGTAAACTGTAAAGTGCCGTCTAATGAGGAGCTGTGCTTGCTGTCACAAGCCTTTGCCTTGTTGCCTGCCCACCCACCTCCAGGCTCCCAGCCTGGCTCGCCACACCGCGGGCAGGCAGAAGGATGTGCTCTCAGCCTGTGGGGAGCTCCTGTCTTCAGTGGGGTACAAGTGTCAGGCAGAACAGAGAGGATATCGATACACTGGGAAGAACTTAGAGCAGGACTCGGTGACACATGTGTCCACCTTGGGTCTCTCCAGAGGGGACATTACTGGGGGACCTCAAGGAACCATCTAGCTCTGACCACCTCAGAGTCTGGGAAACTGCTAGGGGCACCATTTGGGAAGCTGTGGTCTTTGATCCAGCTAGAGGTCAGAGTAGGCCAAGGATTGGGGCTCAAGCCTGGTTGAAGGTGGCTAGCGAAGGAGTGTTGGGGTTGCCATAGCTCTGGAGCCCTGGGGCAGGGAGGGGACAGAAGGGTATTCCTGTCAGATCATGTCACCGTGGCATCTCATGTACCTGCTTGTCACACCAAGCAGCTGTGAGCCTCAGGTTGGTCTTCTGCCTACTGCTACTCAGAAGTTCTTTACCTCACCTGGAGACTTTCCAACAGGTCCTAGAAGCCCTGGGTACATGTGCATGGCTGGCTGGAGTTATTCCAGCTCTTGCCTGTGGGTACTTCAGCGAGGACTGGTCTGGGGATCTCTGTACAGCAGTCATTAGGGACAGCCCTGTGCTGCTTCTCTTTCTTCTAGAATGTTGGCCTCAGAGTCAGACTGGGTTCTGGTTGCAACTTCTCTCCTCCCTGGGAGTCAGGGGTTGCCTAAGTTTGCCAGACACACCTCTGCTCTGGAGCAAGAGGATATGTTTTCTAACAGTATTGACGTTCATTCTGGAAGATGAGGCAGCTCCACCAGCCGCTGATGCATTTCTGTGGACTGACAGGCCACTTCCCGAGTCCCTGTTTCTTTCTGGGGGACTTCATAGGGTGGGCGGATTTAGCCCACTGCAGGCATAGACTGGCACTGTGAGCGGGGGAGTGGGAGCCGTGCGTGTGAACGTCCTCAGCCTGGCACAGAGGCAAGGCAGATAACAAGTGAGGAACAAATCAAGTCCTGTGAATGCAAAAGCCACATCTCTCCCAGACTGCAGATCATTTTGCTGGGTGCCAACCGTGTACCCTGGCCCCTGCCCAGGAGTGGCTCAGGGTGAAGCACCTGGGGAAACAGTTGCATAACTGGTGGTTGCTGTTGTCTGCATTTGCAATTTTATAGAGTATCTGCAGATGCGGTGGATATTGAAGGGGGATGTCCCCAACTCAGCCTCGGGTTTAAGAAGTTGCAGGGCAGATTTGTGCACTGCAGCCAGCAGGTACAAGGGGGATAATCCAATCCTAATTAAGCCTGGTTGGGAATCAAAATCATCCGGGGAATTTGTTAAAGGTATATATTCCTTGGTCACCTTCCAACTCCCCACCCCACCTCTTGGTCTTCAAGGCTGCTGTTTTGACAAGCAGCCTTGGCAATTTCATCTTTATACAGGCCTGAGAACCACAATGGCCGTTCCGGCCATTATTTAATATATGAATAATCACAAAAGTAGTAATAATGGGAAGAGAAGGAAGGAGAGAAGGAGCAAATACCTATATAATAGCTACTTTTCTAAGTACATGTATTTTTGGTAGATTTTTAAAGATTTAATTAAATTTCTCTTTTAGTTTTACATGTATTAGTTTACATAATTCTCATAACAACCCTATGATGCAAAACAAAAAAGTTATTATCCCCAGCACTCCCCCAAAAAACTACTAATATCTGTATGTCATGGAGGAAGGAACTGAGGCACAAAGAGGTTAAGTAGCTTGCCCAAGGTTATAAGTTAAAGATGGAATCCGGACCCAGTAGTTTATTTCCAAAGTCCACGACCTTGACCACTACACAGAAGAAGTGATGCAACTAAGGGCTAGAAAGGGTCAGGGACTTGCCCAAGGTCACATAGGACATAATGGCAGAATCAAGATCAGAGGGCAGGTCTCCTGACTCCAAGCTGGGGCTGACTTATGTCTCAAAGGGCAGACCCAGGGCCTTGACCTAGATGTGACAGACTAACCCGACCCTACTGTCCCCATGGTCTTCTCTTACAGGTGGTATCAGCCTGACCTCAAAGGACCCCCGATGGGTCGGTGCCTGGTGGCTGGGCTTCCTTATCTCGGCTGGCATGGTGGCACTGGCCGCCAGTCCCTACTTCTTCTTCCCCAGGGAGATGCCCAAAGAGAAGCATGAACTTAGCTTCCGAAGAAAGGTCTTGGCAGGTGCAACCTCACCTGTCAGCAAGGTAAGTCCCCCATGTCCCTGTCCCAGCCCAGGCTCCAGCCCCCACCTATGTGTCTTCCTCTGTAGCATGAATGACATCCCTTTGGGGCCTTATGCATCAAGCTTACCAAGTTTGTTTCTGTCTGGGTGCCTCCCCAGCCCCCACAGGGAAGGCTATCAGCTTCTTCCATGGCTGAGGAGCTCTAGGGTCTGAGCTAGAAGTGACTTCCTCAGAATTCAAGCCAGTAAGGGAGCACTGTGTTGAGAGGCCAGGCTTGCCTGAGTCCAGGCCCTTTGGTGCTCGTCACTGAGTTTGTGTAAATTCTGAATGTGCCATAGGAAGGCTAAGGCCTGGAGGGTGCAGAGGATGCGTCTGGAAGAATTTCCTGGAAGAGGAGGGATCTGAGCTGTATGTGCAAGGATGTGTGGAAACACAGAGAGGAGAGGGGCAGCCACTTAGGTGGGGGAATGGCCTGGGCAGAGACTTTGGCTACAGAAGTGAACCTGACCCTTTTGCAGACAGTGAAGGGGACAAATGTGTACTGAGTGCCTCTTCTGGGCCAAGATCCAGACTGGACACTGGAGATCAGTACTTGGTCTCTACCCTTAAAGTGGGCATAATCTTGCAAGGCCGTAGACTCCTGGGTGAGGACCAGCAGTGGAAAGGATGTGCAGGGACATCCGCCAACTCTTCTGCAGCTCTCAGAGCAGGTGGGCTCCTTAAAGGAGGACACTGAGGACTAACCAGCCAGAGGGATTTACCTAAGGTCACAAAGCTGGCCCAGAGGCAGGACACTGTGAATCTATTACATAGGCAGGAGAGATGATTCTAAGCCAGGGGACTCCAAGTTTTCCAGGAACTCACAAAAACACAAGACCTGAAAAACAATAGGCTGACTCCAAATGAAAAAGGAAATGACAAAAGGAGGAGGAGGAGAAAGAAATACTTTTTTCTCTTCTTTGCAGTTCTGGATTTCTTTGTAGTACATATTAGGCCAGCACTCTACCACTGACCTGCATCCCCAGCCCTTTTTATTTTATTTTATTTTATTTATTTATTTATTTATTTATTTTTAGTCCTGGGGAATGAACTAAGGGGACTTTACCACTATGCTAAACCCCAGCCCTTTTTATTTTACTTTGAGACAGGGTCTCAGTTGTCTAAGGTGACCTTGAAATTGCAATCCTCCTGCCTCAGCCTCCTGAGTTACTGGGATTACAAGAATATGTCACCATTCCCAGTGAAAGAAATGCTTTTCAAAAGTTTAATTTTATGTCACTAATGTTAACTTCATTAATTTTCTTTAACTATCACACACATCATTATATTCTGAAAATTTATGTAATAGATTTCCTCTTTTCACAAGTATGGAAAGCAGTTGTTGAAAAACCACAGTCATCTCTAGTAATAAGAGAAATGCAAATCAAAACTATCCTAAGATTTCATCTCACCCCAATTAGAATGGCTATTATAAAAAATACAAGCAACAATAGGTGTTGGTGAGGCTATGGGGAAAAAGGTAACTCATATATTACTGGTGGGATTACAAATTGGTGCAGCCACTCTGGAAAGCAGTATGGAGATTCCTTAGGAAACTTGGAATGGAACCACCATTTGACCTGGTATCCCACTCCTTGGTCTATACCCAAAGGACTTAAAATCAGCATACTACAGAGATACAGCCACATCAATGTTTATAGCAGCTTAATTCACAATAGCTAGATTGTGGAACCAACCTAGATGTCCTTCAGTTGATGAATGGATAAAGAAACTGTGGTATACATACACAATGGAATATTACTCAGCTACAATTATGGCATTTGCAGGTAAATGGATGGAACTGGAAAATGTCATGCTAAGTAAAAAAGCCAATCCCCAAAAACCAAAGACCAAATGTTTTCTCTGATCAGTGGATGATAATACATGATGGGGGGCAGGGGTAAGGGAAGATAGGATTGTGTAGAGGGAAATGAGGGGTGGCGAGGGGGCAAGGGGAAGGAACGATAATAGAATGAGACAAACACCATTACCCTATGTACAAATGGTGTGACTCTACATCATGTGTGACTAGAGAAATGAAAAGTTGTACCCCATTTGTGTACAAAGAATCAAAAAGAAAAAAGAAAAAAAACCATCATAAATTCAGTAAGTTAGTTTGTTGTTAAGTAATTCTAATTTTGAAGGGCAATTTATAAAAATCCTGTTGGATATTTTGCAGCAAGAGGAGTTCTGATCAGCATGGCAAGTTGGCTGCTGTACAGAGGCCTCTTTAGAGCATGGAATGTTGGTCCCAGAGTGAAGGCTGGAAGGGCCTGTGCCAAGGGAAGCTGGGGTTTGAACCCAAGTCGGCCTGACTCCCAGCCTGGTTGCCCCACAGAACCTTCCCACCCCGCCCTGCCCCAGGCTGGAGCAGAGTGTGTGAACGTGGACCAAAGAAAACAGGTCGAAACAGCCAGCAGGGCCCACGACAGGAAAGGTTTTGACTGCTGGCTTCAAGGGCAGCGGGTAGCCCTGGAAGAAGTGGAGGCAGTGGGTCCTCAGTCCATCTCAGGTGCTGGGTAGAGCAGTGTGAAGGACAGGGGCGTGTGGAGGTCCAGGCGCCCGAGGAGCAGCTACGCAGGGCAGCAGGCAGGAAGTAGGGCTGCCTGGGAGTGGGACTGCCCAGATGTGGGCGCTGCTGTGCCCTGGAGGCCCCAGAGAGCGAAGCGTGGCCTGGGTGCACTGTCTCAGGAAGAGGAGAAGCAGTGGGGCGGACCAGTTTCCAGGAAGGAGACAACTGGGGACTTCGCACTCTCTTTCTTGGTTCTGTCTAGCTCAGGGCCAAAGTTTGGAGGAAATGGAAATTGGGGCAGAGTTCTTGGAAAGCAGGGGTGATCTGAGAGGAGGGTAAGAGGTTAGGTTGCTAGTTTCAGATACTTGAGTCGGGCCTCAATTTGAATAGAGGACACCAGGGGGCAACGAGGTGGGACAGGTGGAAGGAGCGGGTGTGGGGGGGGTCTGTGCTACTGGGTCACATGCCAGCTGTGTGACCCTGAGCAGCCAGTCACTTCCCACTCTACACTGGCATGGGGGTGTGGAGGCTGGATTCCTGGAGCAGCGCTCCCTGGGCCTCGGATTCTGAGGATGTGCGATTCCTGAGTTGGAGCTGCTGTGATTCCGAGGCGGGTTTGAGAGCTGTGTGCGACGGTGCTTTGAAACCCCGGCTCCCCGGCTGTGAACCTGTCTGGCTGTCTGCATTTATGCTGTCAGCACATCGGGATGGGAATGGGGAGGGGAGGGCATGAGAAGTTCTTAAAAAAGAACTGAAGGCCGAGAACATGATGATCTGCTTCCAGCAGCTCTCAGGCAATAAATATTGATGTGGGAGGAATCGTTCCCCGGCCTCCTCGAGGCCGCCTGGCCGGGTCTGTTGCAGTAACGCTGGGGGCCTGGCCCACTAGGGCCACTGATGGGGAGTTGCGTGGAGTGGGAGGATAGCCCCAGACAGCAGAATTGGCAGCCAGAAAGTCCAGGTCCCCAGAAGGGGGACGTGGATCTTCAGTAGGGAGAGGGAATGGGCAAGGGGAGAAGGTTTCACTTGGAAATCCCTTCAAGTATCCCCTCCCAGGCTTAAGGTTCAGGGTCCCCCGTGCCCTCTTAGATGTAAATGCAGTTTTTAAAGGTATTCAGGAGATGGTGGTACATAATATAAGGATTATGTGACCCAGAGAGGGTCTCTGGCCATAGTCTCCCAATCTGCGTCCTGGACAGTGGGTTTTTCAAGGTCTTCTAGCTCTGACAGGTCCAATGCTATCTCCTCTGAGCATTTTTATAGGGAATTTGAGGGGTGACCCCCTATTCCCCGCCTTGAGGAGCTCTGAAGTAGCGAAGGAAGGACAGGTCAGGGAAATAAGAATGCCCGAAAGACAGCTCAGGTTTCCCCTGTGACTGTGTCTGTGACAATGGTTCTTTGCCTGAGGGGAGGGCTCTGCAAATTCTGTAGAAAAAAGATGGTCTCTTAGGGGCTCCAAGTTCTCTGTCCCCTTGTGTCCTTGTGGTGTGGTGTCTCTATTCAGTCAGCACTCCTCCAGAGCTCTCTGACCTGAGAACCTGCCCTTGGGGTGAGGCCAGGGGCAGGGAGAGTTCCAGCCAGCTGCTCCCTACATGTGAAGGACCCCAGCCCTGCCCAGCCTCTGAGTGCCACCAGACTCTGTGATCTCCCCTTGGGTCACCTTTACCAGGAGTTTATGTGTGTGCGATTTCTGGGAAATCTCTGAGAGTGTGGGATTCAAAAACTACAGTTTTGAAGTTCTGCGTTCCTAGTGGTTGGAGACCATAGGTACCTGTGTTCTATTATTCTGAGGTTCTGTATTGGAAACAGTCTGGGACTCCCCAAATCACATTCCTAAATGGTTAGGACTTTGGCTACGATTCTTGAAGTCTCTGAAGCCCATTGTCTTTTGATGTACGGGAGAATGATCTGGGGTGGGGACAGGAGCTGGAGGTGGTACAGGTTCTTAAAACTCAAGACTTAGGGCTTGTTATTGGGATCTACCCACATTCCCCTGAGACTTTCATGTTTCCATTGCCGCCTCTGCAGATCTTCCTGTCCCCTGAGCCTCGCCTTTGCTGGCACCCTCCCAGGCCAGCCTGGGGCCTTCTGTGTCCTTCCCCACACCTGGTAGTCCAGGTTGTGTCTCCACCCCCACCCCACCACTCTCTAAGGTCAATGAACTTGAGTGATCATCCAGCTTGGGGGCCCCTGCACCTGTCTGTATGAGGTCAGGTTCTGGCCCCAAAGGCTAAGAGGCTCCCCTTCACCTAGGCCCATATAGTTCCTCATACATCAGGGATGGAGCCCTTTTGGGGTGGTCTGCTTATGTGGTTTTCAGACCACTCAAAACTTCACCATAAAGAGAATGAAGAAGAATGTTCCCAAGCAGGGCTAGGTCATTCCACCCCCTTATACACACACACACACACACACTTTATGGCTGTTTTTTTCCCCCTGTGCTGGGTAGGGGCCTCACACTCATGCTGGGCAAGAGCTTTACCACTCAGCGGCCCCCCCAGCCCACTATACCAGTCTTTAGAATGAGATTTCATTTAGAGAAAGCATTCTGTTGCTAAAAACCATTTTATTATTGGATTTATTTATTATTGGATCTAGTCCAATACCCCCATTTGACACAAAAAGAAGACTGAGGCTAAAGAAGAGAGATAACAGGTAGCTGATCAGACCCAAGGGGGTACCGTGTGAGTTTTCTTGGCATCTAGGCATTCTGTAGCTGCAGGCAAGGAGGCCAGTCCAGCAGAGTTAGATGCCCTGCATCTTATCAGCCCAGCTCTGCTACTTACTAACTCTGAAATCTGTAAAATGGGTATAACTTCAGTTTGGGGTTTTTATAAGAATCAAATGAGGTAAAGTGTGAAGGTCAGTGGTTCAATGTCCAACACACAGGCTCAGCAAGCCAGGAGTGCAGCCAGGAGGGTGCGGTATGCAGGCGCATGCCTATAATCCCAGCTACTCAGGAGTCTGAGGCAGGATCATGGGTTCAAGACCAGCCTGGGCAATTTAGCAGGATGTGTCTCAAAAGAAAAAGTAAAAAGGGCCTGGAGCGGTGGCACACTCCTGTAATCCCGGCAGCTTGGGAGTCTGAGACAGAAGGATCTCAGGTTCAAAGTCAACCTCAGCAACTTAAGAAGGCTCTGAGCAACTTAGTGAGACCCTGTTTCAAATTAAAGGTGAAAGGTTCTCAGGATGTAGCTCAGTGGTAAAGTGCCCCTGGGTTCAATCCTGACTTCAGAAAAAAGTAAAAAGAACTGGGGTTATAGCTTAGTGGTAGAGCACTCCTGTGTTGGGCCTGCTCTTGAAAAAAAAAAAAAAAGTAGATTGCCTTTTTTCTATTATTCTTTTTAAATGCTTTAATTTATTTCTTAATTTTTGAATTATTTCAAATTTTTTAATTGACAAGTAAAAATTGCACATATTTATGGCACACCAAATGTTTTGATAAATACGTGCATTGCAGAGTGACGAAATCAAGCTATTTATCATCTGCATTGCCTCACATACTTAATCTCGGGTTTGTGTGGTTAAGACACTTAAAATCAACTCTATTCTTTTAGCAATGTTCAAGTATACAATATCATGTTAGCAACTGAAGTCACTAGAGTGCAGTAGACCTCCTGCACCTATTCCTCCTGTTGACCTGAAGTCTCATGTCCTTTGATCAACATCTCCCGTCGGTCCCCTCCAGCCCTGGGCACCACCGTTCTCTGCTTCTGAGTTCCGCTTTCCCAGATTGCACATACAAATGAGATCAGGCCGTATCTGTCTTCCTGTGTCTGGCTTACTTCACTTAACATAATGTACTCCAGGTTCATCCATCCTGTCACAAATAATGGGCTTTCCTTCTTTTTAAGAACAGTACTCCACTGTGTACATAGACCACATTTTCTTTATTCATTATCAGTTGAGGGACACTTAGGTCGATTTCATATCTTGGTTACTGTGAAAAATTCTGTGGTAAACATGGTCTCTCTCTCTCTCTCTCTCTCTCTCTCTCTCTCTCTCTCTTTCTCTCTCTCTCTCTCTCTCTCTCTCCTGCCTTAAACAACAAGCATTTCTTGCTCACAGTTCTGGAAGTCTGAGACAGGGTGCATGGTGGGGCTCTGGTGAGGGAGGCTCTTCCTGGCTTGCACATGAATCTTTCTTGTTGTGCAGAACCATCTGGCAGAACCAGATGTCTCCTTGATATGCTCATTTTATTTCTTTGGCAATAGAGCTGGTGGTAGGATTGCTGGACTATGCCATAGTTCTTTTTTTTTTAATTTTTGAGGAACTTGCATACTGTTTTTCATCGTGGCTGTACTGATTTACATTCCTGCCAAGAGTGTGCACATTTCCCTTTTCTCCCCATGCTAGACAGCCCTTGTTGCCTTTTGTCTATTATCATAGCCATTCTAACTGCAGCAGGTGATGCTATGGTGCTTCTCCCCCCAACACCACTGGGGATTGAACCCAAGGTCACTCTACCCCTGAGCTACATCCCCAACCCTTTCTATTTTATTTTGAGACAGAGTCTCACTAAGTTTCCAAGCTGACTTTAAACTTGCGACCCTCCTGACAGCCTCTCAAATAGCTGGGATTATAGGCCTGCTTCACTGTGCCCTGCTGGTTCTGAGTTTTTTGTAGCCAAAGGGAAAAGAACGGCCCGTTACATGAATCTCATTGAAAAAGCTGGACGCATAGTTCATTCCTCGTAGAAGCTCACATCTCTGGGTGCTTTGCTATAAACCTCTCTCCCCCATAGAGGGCTAGGAAGTTTAGCAGATGACCCACTCTAGTGACTGCTTCTCATGGCCATATGAGAGGGAATCTGAGAGCTGTCAATGAGTTCCATATTGCCCACCAGAGACAGCCCTGGCTCCATGGGATTGGGGACCCAGTTCCAGGACAGGACCTTCTGCAACTCAGTTCCATGCATAGGGGAGCTTCAGGATCCCTGGAGGCCCAACAGCCAGCAGGGCCTCCATGGACTGAGCCCACAGAGCATGTGGTGCCCACCTCTGTTGCAGTCAGCAGAGAGCCCTTGGAGGGGGCGTTCCAGCAGCCTGCTGCCCGAGCTGCTGACCTGGGGAAAACACAGCCCCTATGGGTCACACTCCAAGCTCCTCTTGAGCAGAGACACAATGTTTCCTGTTTTTGGGACCCACCATTAGTCATCTGAAAACAGAGGAGGGACAAGAGGCAGAAACCTACTGAGAACAGAGGACAGGAGCTAGGGCTAAGTCAGGGCTTCTGACAGCCACAGAACAAAGCAAGACTTTCGTCTGGCCCAAACCTCCCAGGTCTGGTTCCTGTTCATCTCTAGCCCCAAGTTGCTGCCCAGTCAGTCACTTGCTGTAGTCAGGCTGGTGTCAACTGTCTGGCCCCGTGCAGGCTTCTTCCCACTACTATATGTCAGTTTATACTACGCCCCACTTCAACACCTCTCCCTTCCTGTCTCCCCAGTTTCAACCCAACTCCTCCCTGTGTGCCTTCTCTGGCCCCTAGATCAGTCCCTCTCTTCCTATCTTCACAACATTAGTCAGGGATATGGAAGAACCTGACTTTGAGAGCCTGATCTAGTAATATCTCCCTGGTGGCATTTCCCTTTGGGAGCCTCAGTCTTCTCTTCTGTAAAATAGGTGAACAAAGAATGCCTGCATTAAATAGACTGTAGTGGGGATGTCATGATACAGTGGATGTGACAGTGTAGTGGAGACCTTATAGGGATGTACATGTGGAAACAGATGACACTATTGATATTTTTACTGTTTTCTTGGGGACAAGGAACTCAACAAGATTCTGCTCATCTTTCCAGGACGAGTCAAATTCTCCCAGATAAGAAACATTGGAAAGCGCTCAGTCTCTCTCCAGTTGCTCCTATTTTCCTCCTTGGGGAAGTACCCTGCTCCTAGCACCTTCTTCTGTTGCCTGGGCCCTGGCTCCACTGTGATGTCCTTCCCAAGCCACTCTCCCAGAGCATGAACAGGGCCAAAAGAAATATCATATGAGCCATATATGTAATTCTAAATTTTCTAGTAGCCACACTCAAAAGTTAAAGAAATTAATTTTAATAATATTATTCTATTTAACCCAGTATATCTAAAATATTCTAATTTTGGCATATAACCAATATAAAAATAATGATATCTTTTCTATTTTTTGTACTAAGTCTTCAAGATGCAATGTGTATTTTACGCTTAGGACATATCTCAATTTGAACTTGCCATATTTTATGTGCTTAGTAGCCACCTGTGGCTCTAGAATATAAGTGAATGAGTCTAGATGTCTCACCTTAAGAAAATTTCAATGGCGAGATTTCAGGCCCCTTCAAATCATACTACTAGAGCTGGGGTTGTGGCTCAGTGGTGGAGCGCTTGCCTAGCATGTGTGAGGCACTGGGTTTGATCCTCAGCATCACATATAAATAAATAAAATAAAGGTCCAGGACTGGAGATATAGCTCAGTTGGTAGAGTGCTTGCCTCACAAACACAAGGCCCTGGGTTCAATCCCAGCACCACACACACACACACACACACACACACACACACACTATATATATATATATATATATATATATATATATATATATATATATATATAAAATATAAAAAATAAAGGTCCATTGAAAACTAAAAAAAAAAAAAAAAATTAGAAAAAAAATCATACTACTAAGGTGTCTCCTAACTCTGCCTATCCCACACACCAGGGCCACTGATTCAGAGTTTCCTACCTGCAAGCTGGAGCTCAGATCTTAGTTCTGCTGCTTTTCAAGTTGCATGGTTTTGAACAAGTTGCCTGATCTCAGAGCTTGTTTGTTCCCATGTGAAGAAGTGTCCGGCTTCTTCCTTTGCAGGTCTCAGTGAAGGTAGAGCAGGTTTGTGTACATGGAGCCCTACGTCCACATTCCCTTGGCCTAGATCTCAGTTCTGCTAGCCCCTGGGGTGCTCCGTGAACCCTTTGCTGGTCTCTGAACATTACAGCAAGAGCTCCCTCACAGCATAATACATCTCCTCTTGATGTTCTTATTTTTCTTCCAAGAACCTGGCAATGCTGGCTAGAGCCTTCTCTTACACTCCTTCTTTTAATGGGAATTTATCAGATGCTCACTGTTTTGCCCCAGGCCCTGTGCTAGGAACCAGGGTTTCAACAGAGAACAAGATAAACATGATTCTTGCTCTTAAAGAACTGAACTCAGCAGGGAAGATAGATACAGAACAAGGTTTGACCCAGACCTAAGTGAATATAAAGTAGATTTTTTTTCCTGTATTGAACCCAGGGTGCTCTACCACTGAGCTACATCTCTAATCCTTTTTAATTTTTATTTTGAGTTATCCAGGCTGACCTCAAACTTGCCATCCTCCTGTCTCAGCCTCCCACGTCACAGATTACCAGGCATGTTCTACTGTACCTGGTGATAAGTAGATATTCTTTATTTTCTCTAAGAATCAATTTTATTTCTACTCTGAATACCTATCCTGCAGATCCATGAGAAACTGAACCTCAGCGCTTCTCAGGGGCCTCCCACCAAGTTGAAGCAAAGGTCCTGAGGTCTAGGGCCCAGACTCTAGGTGGGCCCATGCCAGCCAGAAGCATCAGCATCAGCCCATCCTAGATGCTACGGCCATGCCCACCTGCCATCCTGACCCATGTGGTACCTTTCAATGTGCTTGGAGTGAGGAGTCTTTGTGTGGCTGGGAACACAGGAGCCCCACCTCCCTCAGCCGGGGCCCCCCAGGCTGAGGCTCCCCACTGCTTACAGAACCCACAGAGTGCTCGGTGTCTGCCCAGCCTGGTTTCCAGTGTTTTGTTGCAGAGAAGGGTGCTCCCTTCCAATCGCTCTCCCAGGCCTCTCCTCACACTCCTGCCACACCCCTCAGGATTCTCTCAATGGCCTCGAGCTTTGAAAACAAAAGTTAGGAAGGAAGACCTGGCAACTCATTAGTGCTTTCCCCTGCCACACAACTCCCCTGAGGCCTGGAAACCCAAAGCCTGCTCCGCCAGAATGAAGAAGAGAGGAGTAGAGGAAAAGCCCAGGGGAGAGAAACACACAGGAATGAATGTCTGAATGAATTGTCCCGCAGGGACAGGACAGGCTTTTAGCAGCCAGCCCTGGGAACAAGGGGAGGAGACATGGCCGCTCCCACAGGGGTTCTGAAATGCGGGGAGAGCCAGCATTTGCCTCACAAGGTCCACTGAAAATTTAAAGGAGAAGAAAGACATC
Source organism: Sciurus carolinensis (assembly GCF_902686445.1). Classification (NCBI taxonomy): domain Eukaryota; kingdom Metazoa; phylum Chordata; class Mammalia; order Rodentia; family Sciuridae; genus Sciurus; species Sciurus carolinensis. Next base: position 77,595,283 of record NC_062223.1, read on the forward strand.
AGACCCTGACAAAGGGTGGCAAGGTCTGCAGGGACCTCAAAGAGATAACACAGGTGGAAAAGAGGCCACCCCCTTGGTGTCCATCATTCTAGTCATGGGGAGCCGACTGGCTCCCAGGGCAGCTTCTTCCAAACCAGTCTTTACCCTGGACTTCTGTCTTCTTCCATGGAATTGGTTCCTTCTAATTCTGAGCTCATACTGCATAGCGAAATGTAGTGAAGTCAGACCCCATTTGGACACTTAGATATTCAAATGACCCTGTATCAGTAACAACTTCTCCAAGACTTAGTTCCCTCATTGAAAAAGTGTGCACAGTGATAGCGCTTCCTCACGGTGCTTGGGTTGGGACGCGGGAGGACTCGCCTGGGCCTCTGTAGCAGCCCAGTGCTCAAACTCGGGAGTGGAGCTGTCTGTCTGGGTTCCATATGAGCAGGGCCACTTACCAGTTGGTGACTTGAGGAAAGTCACTTCATCTGTGTCTCTTTTGTCATGTGAATAAAAGGGCTTTAGTGGCATCTGCTTTGAGGGCTGTTGAGAGGGCTCCGTGGGTTCTGTACTAGTCCTTAGAACTGTGTAGTAAGTGCATGTAGCAAGTACCTAGTAGGCATTGACCACCATTTACTGCTATTTCCTTCCTTCTTTCTGACTCGCAGAAGATGGTGAGTGTGCCCATGCAAACCTTTTCTTCCCCAGTCCTCTCCTTCAGGAGTTGCATGGAGGCCATCCTGACCCAGGCTGAGGCTCCTGCTCTGTAGTATCATGGACATCCTCACAGTGCTGGCCCAGAGCGAGCACATCCTTCAGGGGTGGCTTGACTTTTCCCAGGGGAGGAAAGGGGGCTGTTTTCTCTTGCCCTAACCCTCAGCTCCCATCCTGACCCAGAAGGCAGCAACGAACAGGATGGGCCTGTAGACCACACCACCCCCACCTCAGGGTAGCACAGCTCACTGGAGGCTCTTGCTCCTGGTGACTCTCCAGGTGAGGACAGTCATGAAGGATGTAATAACTGAAGAAAGAGATATGGCAGTCATCATGTTGGTGACGTTGATGGTGGTAGTGAGAGTAGAAAAGATGGTAACGGTGACAGTGACATGGATGATGGTGGTGTTGGGATAGGTGACATTGATGGTAACAGTAAGAGTGACATTAATAATGATGTCAGGAATGGAGATATAATTGTGGTGATAGTGGTAATGATGATAGGATTGTGAGTTGATGGTGTTCCTGGTGACACTGGTGGTGATAGTGGTGGAGGTGACAGAGATGAGGTTGGTGACACTGAAACTGGTAAAGACCCTGGAAGAGATAATGATGGTGTTTGAGACAGTGATAATGTTATTGATGATTCTGATAATCATACTGGTTCAGGTGACAGTGATAACAATAATGATAATGCTGGTGGTGATAACTACGACAGAGACAATGGTAGTAATCATATCATAATGATAGTGTCATGTGAATCAATTGGTCATGTAGTCAGGATGTTGGAGGTATGAATGCAGATGATTTTTAAGGTGGTAGGAATAGTACTGATGATGGTGGTTATGGTGGTAATTCTCTTGTTGGTGACTATTAGTATGCTAATGATGATGATGACAAAGTTTAGCTTCAGGAATTTCATTATTCCCTCTTTTTTTTTTTTTTTTAATACCTGGATTGAAATCAGGGGCCTTTAACCTCTGAGTCACATTCCCATCCCTTTTTCATATTTTATTTAGAGACAGGGTCTTGCTAAATTGTTTAGGGCCTCACTCAGCAGCCTGAGGCTGGCTTTGCTGAGACAGGCATTGAATTTGTGATCCTCCTGCCTCAACCTCCCAAGCCACTGGGATATAGGCACGCACCACAGCACTTGGCCATTATTCCCTCTTTTAAAACCCTTTTTGAGTACCTATAGGGCCACTGCAGGCCCCCATTGATGAAGTGACAGAGCTCCCACCTCTCCCTCCCCTCCCCACCGAGCTCCCTTGAGTCCACAGCCATCTCTGGGTAGGTCTCTGGCATCCAGCTGACTACCCTTGGTTGTATGTTTCCCCAGAGTGAGAACTCTCCCTCTGAGCAGAATCCCTGGGGGTCCCTGAAGAAGCAGGATGGCCTAGCCCAGATTGCACCAAACCTGACTGTGATCCAGTTCATCAAAGGTAAGTGAGTTCAGGCCTGGTGTAAGGGAGGTAGGGCCAGAGGCGCTCTTGAGACTATGCATGACCCAATCCCTACCTGCCTTTCTTGATCTGTTCCTGCAGGTCCTACATGAGAACTTTGTGAGTCTTTGCTTATGCAATCCTCTCTGCCCAGAACATCTGTTTTTATTGCTGTCTGTCAAAATCTTCCTTGTCCCTCTAGGTCAAGCTCAAGAGCCACTCCTTCCTCCAGCCTGCCTGGCTCTCCCAGCAAGCAAGGCTGCTTCCCTCCCTCCTCTGGGCTCTGAGAACCCTCAGAACTTCTGTATTGGCTCAGATCTGTGCCATGTACTTGTCCAGCCCTTCCCCCAAGTGGGGAGGTCTTGATGGTCAAGGCGTGAGTCCTTATTCTCCTTCCACCATCAATGATCCTGCAAACAGGGCCCTCAATAAATACTTGTTAAGTTCCCAGGCTATGGCATAGACAAAGGGAGCTCTGGACTGAGAGCTAGAGACCTGAGCTTTTGTCCTGGGTCCTTGCTTCTCTCTGGGCCTCAGTTTCCCACGTGCAGTTTCTCAATACAGTAAGACCCAGACTCAATGAGATAAGAATAAGCAGCTGGGATCAGTCAGTAACCAGAGTCCACATGACCAGGCAGTCCTTTCTGGAGTCCAATCCCATGAACACTGATTGAGTGCCTGCTGTATGCCAGGCTCTGGGAGAGCACTGGATGGCAAGGTAGACTTGTGGTCTACCCACCGCACTAACCAGTGTCTCCTCACTTCCCTGAGTCTCCTTATCTAAAAGATTGGGTCAATAATCTTTGCCACTCTCAAGGACTATTAGGATAACAGTCCTAATCAACTGGGATGATAAATGGAAAGCCCCCGTACATTGTTTTTAAAACTGTACTTCCATAAGTTACAATTATTTCCATTATCACTCTTACCCTACTGTTCTTATTCTGACCAATCCCTAGGAGAGTAAATGGAGCTGCCTGTAATTCCAGAGGGTGTCACTCAGAATCCCTCACTGGGGACTTTTCAACAGTAAAGGATTGGGCCCAATTCTTGGGAAGGGCTTCTTAGGACTCGATTTTAGGCTACTAGTAATCTGGCGCCCACCCTTACCCCTGATTTCTAGCACTCCCAGAGAAAGGGATGCCTGGACTCCATGGGGCTGGGTCTTGAGGCAGGGGCCTGGACTCCCTAACCTCAGGTCACCCCCAGCTGCTGGAAGCCCTCAGAACAATGCACCATGGAAGAGCTTATTAATCACTGCTTTGGCTCCTGCCCAGAGGGAAATTGGAGCCAGTTGCTGAAATTGAATCCTAGAGTTGGTGTTCTAGGCCAGCTTGTCTCTGGTAGTTCAAGCCTTTAGGAGACCATGACAGGGCTGACCACAGGCCCTGTGGCCAGTTAGCCAGCCTGGTTTCTGGACTTCTACTGAGCTTCATAGGGGCCAGTCTGACCGGCAGCCTGGCCTTGACTGCCAGGTTTGTCTAGTGGAGGAGACATAGTCCCTGAGCTGGGGGAGGCTAATGAGGGAGACACTGTCTAATGAGGGAGACATTGTCCTTGGGCTAAAGGAAACCCCTGGCTCATGGGAGCAAATATAGTCCTAAGCTAAGGGGGCCTGTCCTATTTGAGACAGGTGTCAGACCTCTGAGTTTGGAGAGGCCCCTGACTGATGAGGAAGGCAGTCACTGAGTGACTGTTTCTGCCCTGGCTTGTGTGATGGTAGAGACCTTGTGCTGAGCTGAGGGAAGCCTGTCTTTTCAGGAAGACGTGACTTTCAGCCAGAGGTGGGCCCTAGAATTCCCTTTCAGGTAATGCTAAGTGAAAGGCCTAGCCCTGTCCTCCAGGAATTTTCCATCTGTTCTAGAGAAGGCTGTGGATTCTGAGAAGAGACGGAGGATGCGCCCACAGTACACTGCAGTGATTAGTGCAAGAGAATGGGATGGGAACAGTCAGTAGCTGGAACCCTCTGGAGTCAGGCTGCCAGGGAGGACAGGAGTGGAGGGGGAGGTAGGAGGGAATCGAGGGAGAATGGCACTGCAGTAGAAGTCAGGGGACTCTGGGGAATTCCTGGCCTTGCTCTGGCCTCTCTGGATGAACCTGGGCCTAGGTGTGTCCCTGCCCCTTGCTGGGCCCCACCTTGCAGTGAAAGCACCTGTATAACTTGGGCCAAGCCATATCAAAATCCCCAGGCACATACAAGTCCTCAGATGCCCTGGCCAGGGTAGCTCACAGGAGGGAGGGAGGGAGAGAGGCTCAGCAGTCACCTGGGGTGAGGACCAGGGCCATTCCACTCTACTGCAAAAGCTGGCTGGATGCGCTTTGCGCATGGCAAGGAACTAGGGCCAGGAGGCAGGCTTGGGCCCTGAAGGACGGGGAATTCCATAGCCCCAGCCCCCACCCACCCAGCCTGGACCCTTTGTCTTTATTTCCTGGCTTCTAAGGAAACAACTCCTCTCCTGACCCAAGGGGCTAGGGCACCAGCTGGCTTGGCCCCTCAGCCTGGCAAATGGTTTGCTTCTCTTCCTCCCTCACTCCTCTCTAACTTGTCTTGCCTGCTGCAGGTAGGAACAAGACTCTCCCTCTTCTGCTGATAGTGGAGAGAGGGTGGCACATGTAAACACAGAAATGCCTCTGGACGTTCCCTGGGCTGCCCCTGTTGATGAAGGCACTGGGGCTCAGAGACCAGCGACTTACCCATCACTGTGTTCCTTGAAGTTTAGCAGACATGTTGTGAGGCAAGCTGTGAACGAGGCACTGTTTTAGGAGACAGGAGATGGGGCGGGCGGGCTTGCGGGGGGATCATAAGTACCCCAGCAGCCGCCTCTGTTCCTGTCTCCAAGCTCGGGCGGTGCTGTGCTTCCACAGAATTCCTTTTTCTCTGGAGTCCACCTCTCCAGGGGCCCACTGTTCTGTCCAACTCCAGGAAGCCTCCGGGCACCACGCCTTCTCAGGCTTCACTTTCTCTAGAGGCCCTAGATTCTGCCCTATGCATTTTGATATTTGAACACATATTAGTCTAATGTCATTTATTCATTCCTTCATTCATTCTACATTTATTTATTGAGTACCTCCTATGCCCCTGCTCCGGAGGTTCAGCAATTAACACAACAGCCTTAAAAAAAAAAGAAACTGATCTAAAAAACAAACAAACAAACAACAGCAACAACAACAACAACAACAACAAAAAAACAGGTTGGGAAGACAATAAAACAGTTAAACTAGGGATGCAGGCCTGGGTTGGGGACACAGGAGGGAGGACCAGTCTGGATTGGCTTGGAAAGAGCTAAAGCAGGACAGGATGGAAGGGGCCTAGTGGGGAATAAAAAGGGATGATTAAGTAGAATTGAAAGAATGAAATGGGATCAGATGGGGTGAATAATGAAATGGAATCTGATGGGATGGATGGACCAGAACTATACGAACTGAATAGAATTTAATGGAAATGAACACATTGAATAATATGCAGTCTAACCCAATGGCATGGAAGGAATGAAACAGAATTTCAAAACTGGAATAGAATTATATGGAAAGGAGTCAAATGTAATAGATCAGAACTGAATGCAAAATAATTAAATGGAATGGGAGGAAGGAATGGAAAGGAACGGAACAGCTTGAACTGAAGAGGGCGGGATGGACAGGCACAGGGAATGAGAGCTGGCCTGCCCATCCCCACCTCTTTCCCACGTATCCCAACAGTCTTCCCCAGGGTGCTGCTGCGGACACTGCGCCACCCCATCTTCCTGCTGGTGGTCCTGTCCCAGGTGTGCATGTCGTGCATGGTGGCAGGCATGGCCACCTTCCTGCCTAAGTTCCTGGAGCGCCAGTTTTCCATCACAGCCTCCTATGCCAACCTACTCATTGGCTGCCTCACCATTCCCTCGGCCATCGTGGGCATCGTGGTGGGGGGTGGCCTGGTCAAGCGCCTCCACCTGAGCCCCATGCGCTGTGGCACCCTTTGCCTGCTGGGGTCGCTGTTCTGCCTGCTTTTCAACCTGCCCCTCTTCTTCATCGGCTGCTCTACCCACCAGATTGCAGGCATCATCCACCAGCCCAGGTGAGTATGCATGCGGGTGGGTGGGGCCAGCGTGGGGAGGCTGGGACAGGGGAGGGCAGTGGACCTGGACAGAAGCCAGGTGAGTGGGGCATCCCCTACTCTACTCTCACCGCCCCCTGTAGCTCCATCTCTCCACCTCTGCCCCAGAATCCTCTGTTCAAGCTAAGGACATTCTCCCTTAGCTAAGGTTCAAGCACAGGACATTCTCTCTGGAAGGCCCCAGGGAAGGCAGCAGGCACCATTAGAAGGGACACATATGGAACTTCAAGAGCAGGGAAGCTCAGGCCTAGAGAAGGCTAGAGGTGGAGTTGGGGCAAAGTCACTGGTGGAATGGCATCTCCAGAGTGGCCGAGCCCTGCAGGCCCAGTTTTAGTGAGATGGAGGCTGCATCATAAGAGGCAGGGCCCGGCTCAGCCAGAGGAAAGCTTTTGCTGGTTAGAGGTTAGGCCTGCCCAGCAGGAGCAAGGTCCTGCCCTGGGGCTGAGGGTGGGAGAGGCAGTGAGGGTCTCTGACCCCTACCAGGAATGCTGTAAAGGAGACTTATGATGGAAAGGCTGGAAATACCTGAGAGTCTTGGTTCTTAAATCCTAGGAACTACAATTCTGTTGTCCCATGATCCTAACATTGCAGAATTCTTCGTCTAAGTCTGTGGGGCAACACGTGCCCCCACACTCCACAGTAAGGTCCCTTGATGCCTATGTCCCTCCCACTTCCTCCCACACCCACCACTGCCTCCCATTTCCTCCCCCGCCCCATCACATGTATCCACCTCCCCTTGGGAGCCTTCTTGGAGAGGTTGTTGGAAGTTCCATTCCGGCCACTTTCCCAGAATGATCTCATTTTTCCTGGAAACTGCTCCAGGCTTAGGTTGGCCCAACACCCATCAAGAAATCCCCACCCCCTCTGCCCCGCCTCTTGCTTGGCATCTCCTTCCTCCATTCAGGTGCCAACCTTCCCCACCCAGGCTGCTTTCACTTGGTTGCAGTTACAGGAGGGCTTTGCTCAGGGCCAAGGAACCCCAGGTCCCATCCTCGGGCCTTTCCTCCTTCCCTTCTTTCTCCCCCTTCTTTTCTCAAACAGAACAGTGAACTCAGCTGTCTGGCGTGGGCCTCCTGTGTGCAAAGCCCAGTCTGGGCACTGTAGCCATGTCTGTGGGAAGCCCCTCAACTGAGGAGGGACCCAGGGCCTTTCAATGATTTAATTTTTTTTTAGCAAAAAGTGGGAAAAGTCAGCCTTCCCTCCTGCCCCCCTCTCCTTCTTTCTCCCTCTCCCTCCTTGGCTTTGACATCTGATCTCACCAGAGTTCTCATCAACATTCTTGCAATTTAGTCACTGAATTCAGGTTCAAAGTCATTGAAGAAGGTTTAGGGACCAACTGAGCAAATCAAGAAAAATTTCTCACTTTTTGTTTGTTTGTTTATTTTTCGATACCAGTAATTGAATCCAGGGGAACCACAGTGCCCTTCGTGTGTGTGTGTGTGTGTGTGTGTGTGTGTGTGTGTATTTTTTTTTTTTTTTTTTTTTTTGAGACAGGGTTTTGCTAAGTTGTTCAGGGCCTCACTATGTTGCTAAGTTGTTGAGACTGGCCTCAAACTTGCAATCCTCCTGCCTTAGCCTCCCGAGTTGCTGGGATTACAGGTGTGCACCACCATGACAGGCTCACAAGAGGCAGGGGCAACTCCCAAGAGCCAAGGGTCTCCCACTCAACCCAATAGCAGGCCCAGTGCATCCTATATTATGTCTCATTGAATCCCCACAGTGATGGGCCTATCATTGCATCTATTTTAGTGAGGCTCAGAGAGGTAAGATCACCCAGCCAGTTGGGAGTAGGCAAAGCCTGAGCCAGCACTCCCCACAGAAGGAATGAGATCCAAGGAGAGAGGAGGAGCTGAGGAAGCCCCCCGCCCCCCAACTCTCACCTGCCTTCCAGCTGCTGGCAGATGATTCTGAGAAGTGCCTCCCCCTTGGCAGATCCCATTAGGCACAGCCTCCGAAGGAGTTCTTAGCTGGGATAGCACCAACCTGTTCCCCTCCCCAAGGAGACATGCCGGGATGGGAGCAGGCCTGTGGGGTAGGGGGGAGAAGGAAAGGCTGTGTTGGCAATAGCCTTTGCCCACGCAGGGCAGACCCCCACCTGAGGGAGAGAGGAGCTCCCCTCAGCCTTGATCACACACAGCCCTGCACGCCCCACCACCACACCCCGTTCCAGCTTCCCAGAGGCCATCTCAGCTGGTGTCCCTCTCCTAGTCTCCCCAGCCCTGTCGACCCTCTTCTCCATGGAACTGAGATTTTGCTAAACTTGCCAGACCTGCCGACAACCTGGGTCTCTGCCCCATTCCCACCTCAAACCCAAGAAGGGGACTCCAAGCTTCCCCCTTGGCTCCATCCTCTGCAGCCTGGCCAACACGGCCTCCTATGTGACCTGTGGAAAGCATCAGTCTCTCTGGGCTTCCTTCTCCTGGAGGTCTGCTATGCTCCCTTCTAGCACAAAGTCAGACCATAGCCTGCATCCCAGGGAGACAACTCCCTATCCCCCTCCCAGGGTGACCTGCCCCCTTGAACTCAGTCTTTTCTCACCTCATGCCCCTGTACACCCACACCTTGCCCTGGCCACATGGAGTAAGGGACATCCCTGAATAGGGTAGCAGGCCTTCAGGAAGGAGGCAGGTGCCACTGGGCACATGGTCAGGATAGTAGAGTGAGCAGCGAGGTCTTGAGACTGTGGGAGGGTGATGGGCAGGAAGGAGCCCTGGCCCAGCTGACAGACAGGGAAACTGAGGCCCAGAGTGAGGCAGGAACATTGGAGATCTTACAGCTGGTCAAGTCCTACAGCTAGCCAGGTTCTCCCATGAGTCCCCATGTATAGCTGTCCTTTTCTGAGAATAGGAAGCTACCCAGCTCACAGCGAGAATGACCTTTTTATCTAACACTTAATTCTAGAAGGAATTACCCTTGTGTTCCCTATGGAAGGGCCCTGGGGAGCAGAGGTATTTGCTTACAATTGAGGGCAGCAAAGAGGTTGCATGGGCTCCGGCCCAGACGCCCCCCTTCTCCTGTCAGGAGTCCTCAAGAACTTTTAGCTTTCTCCCACACTCCCGCTGCAGGGAGCTCACCACAGCCCGGCCATTGCTCTCAGGGCAACTGCCAAGATGGCCCCAGCCCGTGGCCAACCCTGCTGGCCTTCTCCCCCACCAGCACACAGCCCGGGCTGGAGTTGTTTCCAGGCTGTGCAGAGCCCTGCTCCTGCCCATCAGAGGACTTCAACCCTGTCTGCGACCTCAGCACCCGAGTGGAGTACATCACGCCCTGCCATGCCGGCTGCACAAGCCGGGTGGTCCAGGAGGGCCTGGACCAAAGCCAGGTGAGCCGGCGCCTGGCGTGACTGTGCCCCTCAGGGCCTCTGCCTTTCTTTGTCTCCGCAGACCTGTCTGCACCTCTGAGCACTCTCACTCTTTGGACCTCTGCCCTTTGTCTCTATCCGTCTATCTTTCTCCTTTGGTTGGCAGATGTAGAACATTATTCTCGCAGTAAGCTTTCATTACAAACCTGGGCCCAGGGAGTGAGGCAGATCTGGCCCCCTGCTCTCCGTTCAGAGGAATTGCAAAAGAAAATAGCTCACAGGAATTCCAGGGGTGCTGATGGGCAGAGTGGTCTCTACAGTCCATACCAGGACAGAAGGAAACACCACCCACTCAGGAGGGTCGCAGAGGGCTCCAAGGGACGTGCACCTGTGCCAGATCTTTAAGGATGAATGGGAAAACCAGGACTTGGGTGGAAGGGCTTTCCAGGCGCTGTGGAACAGAATATGTAAAGATTCCGACTAGGGCAGTGATATATACCTGCCATCGCAACTACTCAGGAAGGAAGATTGCAAGTTCGAGGTCAACCCAGGAAACTTAGTGAGCTCCTTTCTTAACATTTAAAAAAGGTGGAGCGGGGTAGCTCAGTGTAGAGTGCTCCTCTAGCATGTGCAATTCCAGTATTGAAAAAAAAAAAAAAAAAAAGATTTGAAAGAAGCTGATGGGTGGGCTCAGAAAAGGAAGGACCATGAATTCCAGGGCCAGAGTGGGGGCTTTAACTGCAGATCCCTGTGGAGGCATGGGCGGGTTTTAAGCTGGGGAGTGTCAGGACCACATGTCTACTTGACCAGACCTGAGGCTTCAGTGTGGAGGAAGGTGAGCAGAGGCAGGAGAGGAGGCACAGAGACAGGTGAGGAGCCTGGCTGGCACAGGCCGCCCAGCCAGTCACTCAGGGAAGCTTCGTCAAAGCCCCTCCTCTGTGTCCAGCCCTGTGCAGGGGTCTGAGGACCTGGACCCAAGGGGCCTGGCCTCAGGGAGCTCCCAGCAGGGACATGGGGGCAGCAGCAGCACACTCTGTGCAGACCTGAGAGAAGCCCAAGACCAACTACTACCCTTCCCTTTCTCCTCTGCTCCTGCAAATGACAAATGGGGCTCATACCCACCTTCCTTAGGCCCTGGTTATATTCAGTCATGTGGTGGGGAGAGGGGTGGTGTCAGGCTGGTTGTTATGACAACATCTTCCCCTCTCCAGAGTTCCCCACCTCTGTCAAACAGAACTTCTAGTGCTGGACATCAGCAATGAAGCCCAAGTCTCCTCCAGGGAGAGACTGGGTCCCTAGCTGCTACAGAGAACAGAACCTGGTTTGTGGCTGGTGGCTGGTGGCTGGTGACCGGTGGGCCTTCAGAAGCCAGCCAGGTGCAGCCACAGCTGTACCAATTGTTGGCGTTTGGAATAATGGCAATCCCAGCCTTTTGGGCCTCTTAGCTGTCACTGTCCTGACCTCATTTGACCTCTCTGAAAGCTCTTCCAGGACCTCCAGGCCCTGGCAGGTAGGACAAGATCCTGGCTAGGTGGCAAACTCCTATAGCTATGGGTTCCCGAACACTGAGGGCCCAGGCCACCTGGTTAAATTCTTGTTCTGCCTTTAACAGGCTTTGTTGGTTTAAGCAAATTATTTAACCCATGCCTCAGTTTCCTGGTCTGTAAACAGAGATAATATTATGGAATGCCTTCTAAATAGTGGGGCCTGTGCTAAATAAATGCTTTACAGGGTGAATTCATTAAATAGTAAGTGAAGAGTCACACGACATCATCCCTAAGAGCACTTGGCACTGCACCCAGAGATTTGAAGCACTCAGTACCTCTCCTATTATGCCCATTGTGCAGATGGGAAATGAAGGCCCCAAAAAAGACCAAGCAGTGCCAGATCTTTTTTTTTTTTTTTTTGTACCAGGGATTGAACCCAGGGGTGTTTAACCACTGAGCCACATTTCCAGTCCCACCCCGCTCCCTTTTTGTATTTTATTTAGAGACAGAGTTTCACTGAGTTGCTTAGGGCATCCCTAAGTTGTTGAGACTGGTCTGGAACTTTCAATCCTTCTGCCTCAGGCTCCTGAGCCGCTGGGATTACAGGCGTGTGCCCACCATACCTGGCTTCCAGAATCTTTTATTTTTTATTTTTTTTATTGAAACAAATGGGATACATGTTGTTTTTCTGTTTGTACATGGCGTAAAGGCATACCATTTGTGTAATCATAAATTTACATAGGGTAATGTTGTTTGATTCATTCTGTTATTTTTTCCCTTCCCCCCAACCCCTCCCACCCCCAGAGTCTTAATACCAGAGGTGGGGCTAGAACCCAAGGCCCTGGCCCCAGCCTGGCCCCCTCTAGACCACCAGCAGCAGTTTGAGTTTGGGTATAGTATTCAAAGGAGGGTGCAGCCGAGTCAGGGTCAGCACATGGGGTCGTGCTGGCCTGGAATTTTCCCGGCCACGTGTGCCTCCTCACGTCCACTGAGACCACCTTAGGGATGGGTGGATCCATGCCCAGGACAGCTGCACTCCATGAACAAGTGAGCGATGGGGTGAGAGGGGAAGGTAGATGTTGGGGGTGGGTCTCAGACTCATAGGGTGGGGCTCAGCGCCGAGGGAGTGGGACTGTGAGGCAGCAGGAGAGACGGAAGGCATTAGTGAGAAGACTGGATAAATGAGAGAGCAGGGTCAGGCAGGTGCTGGATCTGCCTTGGTGGTCATCCCAGAGCCTCTGGCTCTGAGCCAAGGAGCAGTGGCAGGACGTCCCTCTTCCAGAACCGCCTTAGCATGTTTCCCATCACCTATCCCTCCGCTGCGTCTCTAACCCAATGGGCTGTTCAACCAATAGTGAAGGGCTGAAGACCCGCTTCCCTGCAGTGTGACATGGCATGGACTTAGGAGGTCAGACGCAGCGGAGCACAACTGTCACGCACACACCATCCAACGATGCAAAGGGTATCCAAGAGTAACCCAAGCTTAAGTCCCTCTCTCTCTCTCTTTCTTTCTCTCTCTCTCTCTCTCTCTCTCTCTCTCTCTCGCACATGCACATGTACCTTTCTTTAATTTTACCTCCTAAATAACCTCAAATTAGCCAGGTGTGGTGGTGCACACCTGTAATCCCAGCAGATGAGGAGGTTGAGGCAGGAGGATGGTGAGTTCAAAGCCAGCCTCAGCAAAAGTGAGGCACTAAGCAACTCAGTGAGACCCTGTCTCTAAATAAAATACGAAATAGGCTGGGGATGTGGCTCAGTGGGCGAGTACCCCTGAGTTCAATCCCCAGTACCCAATTAAATAAATAATCTCAAATCAAAACCCCTTTACCATCCAACCTTGACTGACAATTGGGCCCTTCGCCTGCACCTCACCCAGTTCACCCTCCCGGCAGCCTCCTGTGCATCCTTCGTACAGCACTCTCAGGTCAATCTCTGTTGTGCTTCAAATAAACTTCCAAGCAATCCCCCTGCCCCAGCTCCTACCTCAGGACTTCCAGGCTGCTCACACTGGGCGGTGTCTGAGGCTGCCCTGGCTGAAGGGAAGAGGCAGAGGGCTCTGGGGATCCCGGGCCAGCCTGGCTGCCTGAGAGCAATGGGACCCACCCCACACGCCTGTTTCCACCTGCAACTCTGGGCACACCTGTCAAGAAGTGCTGATCTGTGGGGGGGGGAAGCAAAGCCCAGCTTCCTGGCTTGACTTTGCTCTTGTCAGGTGCACGAGTTCACCAGCCAGACCACTTCTTAAAGAGCCCTTGGCTGGAGGTCCCCCGGGATACCAGGGAGAGTGAATGCAGACTGTGGTCAGAGCCGGCCAGAGCCGGCGCCGCTGCAGAGTGGTTCCCTGCCTTGGGTGCCTTGTCTGGGCTGTGTTCTTTCAAGCCCCTCCCTCTTTCTTGCGCTACTTCTCTCTCCCCCACAGCCACAGCCCAGGCTCTGCCCAGTCTGTCCAGTCACCCGCCTGGCTCCTCAAGCCATGTGCACCCAGCTAAGGGGCCAGAGTCCCAGCTCCAGCCAGCCCAGCCCAGCTGGATGTGGGCCGTTGGGCCTCCCAGGACCCTCCCCAGCCTCAGCCCCTCAGCCGGTTGCCTGCCCTGGAGGCTGCTGAAGGCTCCGCTCCCCCTTCTCCCACCCCAGGTTTTCTACACCAACTGCAGCTGCGTGAGGGCGGGTAGTCCAGTGCTCGCGGGCTCCTGCGACTCGGCCTGCAGCCACCTGGTGCTGCCCTTCATTCTCCTGGTCAGCCTGGGGGCGGCGCTGGCCAGCATCACCCACACTCCCTCCTTCATGCTCATCCTAAGGTGAAAGCAGGGGCAGGCGGGGCGGGTGCGGCCAAGAGGCCCTTAGCCACAGGGGCTGGCCCCAGGTCTATAGAGGGTGTGCGTGGCGGGGATAGGACTAGGGGAGGGGACACCACTCCCAAGGCCCCGTCCTGGCCTCTCCAAGTGAGGCATCACACAGTGAGGAGGAGGTGAACTCCCACTTGACCCTGACCGCAGTGGGGCAGCCACAAGGACTGTACCCAGGAGACCAAACTGCAAAAGTGCAGCCCATGACCCTGAGGGCCCCCAAGTCGATAGGCAGGTATAAGTGCCCACCATAGATCCAGCCCGTGCCCAGTACTGCCTCTTGGTTCAAGATCTTCCTGGCCCTTGCCCTGAGAGTGCCCTCCAGGCCTGGCAGATTATCACCTGAGTCCAAAGTCAAGGTCTCCCAGGGGAGAGGCTGGGGTGAGGAGACCTCCGAGTTAGGTAATTCCAACTCCTCATTCTGCTGAGATTATTTTATTCACCATCACTTTGTAGAAAATCAGAAAGAAATGGAGCCCCTTGTAAATATTAGAAGACTCAGGGATCCATGAAGCAGGCTGGGGAGGCTGGCCCTGGTGGCGGGAGAGCAGGGTGCGGGGAGCCTTCCATACTGCCGCACGGCCCTCATGACCCTGTCCCTGCTTGTAAGGGGAGTGAAGAAAGAAGACAAGACTTTGGCTGTGGGGATCCAGTTCATGCTCCTGAGAGTTTTGGGTAAAGAACCTGCTTGGGCCCTTTGGTAGTGGTGATGGGAATCCAGATGTCCCCTGTGTGACAGACCTGGGGACACATGGGGCAGCAGACCTGGCCCAGGTGCAAGTAGAAGCCAGACAGTCTGGTGGGGGCTTCCTCTGATATGTAGTAGTATGTAGTAAAGGGGTGTCTGGAGGTCCCGCCATGGCCCAGAGCCCCTGAAAGGTTGTGGGGGCCTGGGGAAGGTTGGATCTCCACTGTCCCCTGAGCACATCCTCCCCTAGCCTGGATGCCCAGCCCTGTGATCCACGGCAGCGCCATCGATACCACCTGTGTGCACTGGGCCCTGAGCTGTGGGCGGCGAGCTGTCTGCCGCTACTACGACAATGACCTGCTCCGGAACCGGTGAGACTCGGGCCAGGGAAGTGGGAAAGATGCTGGGAAGACGGAATCCCAGGCAGGACACCAGCAGGGAGCAGAGGTCCCCTAAAGTATCCAGTACAAAGCTCCCCAGTCCTGTGAGCAGGATGCAATTCCCTATTGTATAGAAGAGGAAAGAAATCTAATGTAAGTGGCCCAAGGTCACACACAGTTAACAACTGGCAATGCTGGGCCTGGTCCCCAAGTTGTCTGACCACAGAGTTGACACAGGAGCCCAGGGAGAATCAGGAACAGCCCAAATGAGAGAGATGAGAGTGGGGTTGGGCAGAAAGTCCTGTCTACCTTCACTGGAACTCAGTCTACCCATCTGTACAATGGTTAGCTCAAAGCAACCTGAATGCACTAAAGCCTCTGGTTTAGGGTGGATGTGGGGAGGACCTGCTGGTAAGGCCAAGGACAGGGAGCTGACCATGTCTGGCTCTGAAGAGAGCATAGTTCCTGTGGGCTAGGACTGTTGGCGTGGTGGGGGTCCCTTCCTAGAGAAGGAAGAGTCAAACTTGGGCCTTGGTGAGTTAAACAGGGAGGAGGACCCTGTTTCCCTTGTGGGGTAAGAGCAATCCAAATTTATGCTAGTCAAGCCCCCGAGCCCTCAGAGAGGCTCAGAGAGAGGCAGAGCCAGTGTACCTCACAAGGCCATCAAGGACAGAGCAAGAGGATGACCAGGCTTCTGTCCTGCCCAGGGCTCTGCAGAGCCTCCCTGCCTCCTCCAGAGAAGGGGCCCAGTGGGAGTCAATGTCCACCCCGCCCCGAGCCTCAAGGTCTGCAATGGCACCATGAGTAATGTGTGCTGACTCCACTCTGCCCCCAGCCCGAGGACATCTGAGCCCTGGACCTGGGCTCCTACGTTCAAGTGTCCCTTGTTCTTCCCCCAGGTTCATTGGCCTCCAGTTCTTCTTCAAAACGGGCTCCCTGGTGTGCTTCGCCTTGGTTTTGGCCATCCTGAGGCAGCAGAACAAAGAGGCAGGGACCAAAGCAAGCAATCGCAGCCCAGGCCTAGAGCAGCAACTGTTGGTGTCAGGGCCAAAGAAGCAGCCAGAGGATTCCAGTGTGTGAGCTGTCCCTGGGTCTCACCTGTCCAAGAGTGGGAGTCACAGAGGTACCTCCTCTGAGTGCTTTGACCAAGATTGGGTGTCAGCAGCACTGTGTTCCTATTCTAGCTCCTCCACTAAATTGCTGTGTGACTTTGGACAAGCTACTGGCCCTCTTTGGGCCTTTGCTTATTGGAACCAAGGAATTATTTGGGGGTTTGCTGTGTTGGTCACTTGTAAAGCAAGAGGGTCTTCCCTGTTCCTTCCCCAGCCAGACAGTTGACTTAGAACCAAGCTTTCCTGGGTGGAAAGACTGCATATCTCTCTTGGGCCTTAGGGGAGGGAAGTAGCACACAGTAGTCCAGGCTGCCCTCCGTGTCAGGCCACAGCCCAGCACCCTGAGTCCCAGGCGCCTCCTGTCAGGTGGGAATGGGCTTGCCAGATGCCAGGCTTCTTTAGCTCTGACCATCTCTGTGGTCAGGATCCACTCAGGTATCCCCAGCCTCAGTCCCAGGCCACCTTCAAGACATGTCTACTTGGCGCCCCCTGGAGTCCAAGACTGGTACTGGCCTCTAAAGGGAGCCCCACTGGGAAGAGAGCTGGCCTCACACAGGGCCTCTCAGCATCGGGTGGAGGGAGCCTTAGCTGAGGCCGGAGACTCACTCTTTGGCTCGGAAGTTCCAGCCCTTATCCTCAGGGAGCCACAGTTTAGGAGTGAGGCTGAGTCTTGCCTTAGAGGCCCCAGAATGCAGCGGGAGACAGTTCCACACTAACTTCAAAGACCAAACATATACTCAGATGCACTCACGGCTCTCTCCACACTGTGGAGATCTCAAACACATTTGACCAGGGGCCACTTTTGTGACTGTTGCGAACAATAACCTACTCTCCCCCATTTCCTTCCCAGTGCCCGAGTCTGTATCACTGGGGTTGTGTAATGTCTGATTCAGTGACACTCAGGTTGAAGGTAGCATCTGGTTCTCTGGGATATCTGGATCAGTGTGACACAGGCCTGTCACACTTGGAATAGTAATGCCCAGCTCTGCACAATGAGTGACCCTGCAGCACAGTTGGGGCTGAACCCCGGGATCCTTTGCTTCATCAGGCCTTGTCTGGTTTTCTGGCCAGTTTTATCTGGTCTGGTTATTTCTCAGGAGGAAAGGATCTCCTGATCTGCTTCCAGCCCTTCTGTTGCTACCACATACCTGACTTGGCTGGGACCTACTGCTGGGGAGGCAGAGACTCTCCTACCCCTGTGTGCCCAGCCCTGAGTGGGGGGCTGGGAGAAGCTGGACTGACTTGTGTCCTCTGAACAGCTCTCAGTGCCAGCGCTCTGGGGCTTTCCCAACTGAAAGGAGAAGAAGGAAGAATAGATGTTCTAATTCCTGCTTTATTCTACTGATTGACTGTAAATGTTTAACAAATATCTGAGCCTGCATTTATCAATGCCAAGAATTTCAAAGTCTCCTCCAACCAGATGAGGCTTTCAGTATGTTTATATTTCTTCTCTTTCCCTCCTGTTGCCCAGGTTTTGCAGATAATCTGAAATTATAGATATTGCTTATTATTAAATTTGTTCATGCATAATGTCTCTTTTATTACAAAAATCCCTTCTTATAAACTGCATTAGAGGTTTGCAACAACCACATTATTTCCAGTTATTTAGATTTAAGTTTTACTAGGTTCAGTGTGCACCATTATTTCTGGTATATTGCATCTTTCTCTCTCTTTATATTCTGGTCTAATTTCCGTTTGACTGGGTTACATGCTATAGTAATGGTTTCACAAATGATTCCAATAAGGTCACGGGGCTGTCTGAGTCCTTACCTATCCAAATTGTCATTCACATTTTACAGAGGAAACTAGCTCAGAAAGGACAAGCAACTTGCCCAAGACCACATATAAAACAAAATGGAACCAGGGTTAGTTCCAGGTCTTTGAGAACTGAAGCCAATGTGGGAGACCTCTTTAACAAAGAGAGTACAAAATTATGAATACAGGTTGAAGATGCCTTCCTCAAAATGCTTTCAGAAGTCTTTCAGAGTTTGGATTGTTTTCAGATTTTGGAATATTTGCAAATACATAGTAAGATATCTTAGGAATGGGACTCTAATGAATTTAAACATAAAATTAAATTGTGTTTCATATACATCTTATATAGCTAGCCTGTGGGGTGTTTTGGGGTTTGTTGTTTTTGCTTTTGTACCATGAACTGAACTCAGGAGCACTTAACCCCTGAGCCACATCCCCAACTCGTTTTATTTTTTATTTTGAAACAGGGTCTTCCTAAGTTGCCTGAGGGCCTTGCTAAGTTTCTGGGGTTGGCCTTGAACTTATGATTCTCCTGCCTCAGGCTCCAGAGTTGCTGGGATTACAGGGGTGCACCACTGCACCCCAGTAACCTATGTT
Organism: Sciurus carolinensis; assembly: GCF_902686445.1. Taxonomy (NCBI): domain Eukaryota; kingdom Metazoa; phylum Chordata; class Mammalia; order Rodentia; family Sciuridae; genus Sciurus; species Sciurus carolinensis. The sequence goes on from NC_062223.1 coordinate 77,613,683, forward strand.
TTGATGGTAACCCATCATCTAAAGTCAGGTATGGAATTTTCCACTTGTACTACTACATTAGTTCTCAAAAAGCTTTGAATTTTGGAACATTTCAGATTTTGGAGTTTTGGATTAGGGATACTTATCCTGAACAAAATTAGGTAAGAAAGTGACTATTTACCCAGAATGAGAAAAAAAACAAAAACAAAAAAAACTCCATCACACAATTCGGAAAAATAGTTATAACTAGCTGTCATGCGTACCTCTAAAATACATTTTTCCTTCCTTGGTGATTAGAAGAATTTTCCACAGACCAGTTTCTGGCTTTGTACATTTCCAACCTTTGTCTCCTGTTTCTCCTCCTCTTCCATATACTTCCAAGTCACATGGCACAAAGCACATTCACATCATGACATGACTTCTGCGTATGACACCTTAATGTCACATTGCCAAATGAGGCAGTCAATTTGTAGGAACATTCTTAGAAGCTGTTCTTCTGCAGAGGTGGCTATGATGATTTACCTGTACACAGAAGTAAATGAGATCCACATAAACATATTCCAATGAACCCAAATTCAATCTGCCCTCAACATGATTCCCCCTAGGCCAGATCCCAGAAATGCCAATGGCCACTCATTGAGACGCAAGGGAAGTGGGAGTGGAAAGAAATTGCAATCTGGATTGTGGTCAAATTGTCTTGCCTTTCTGAATGTCACAAAAAATATGACAATATGAACTATTGGTGAGGCACCATCCCTGGGCCTGGGGCAAGGCTTTGATACCCCAAAATCATTAACCTCACAGGGGGTCCAACTCTGGGTTGAACTAGAGCTGAAGATGACCCTTGTCCCTGTGCTTGCAGTTTTCTCGACTTGTAAGGGTGAGGAGGCTCAGCAGTCACTGAAAGGGGGACATGGGGCCAAGAGCCAAGGGCAGAGCAGAGAAGGGTTGGGGTCCCCTAGGGATCAGCCCTCCCCCGTATAGTCTGTGGTCAGTGAAGAGCCACAAGTATTTGCACCTGTGAGCTCACACTCCTCCTCCTGCTTGGAGTGGGAGGAGAGGGCATTAAGCCCCACTGTTAGATTCTACTACTGGTGGTAAAGTCTAGCAAAGGACAGGACAGGGACCAGACCTGACATCCTGATGCTGGCCCTGAGTTCCTTTTACTTGTACATGTATGCAGGGGATGTTCCAAGTCAGGCAGATGCCCCTCAGGAGCTGGGAACCAGGAACCACAGCTGGCACTGACTGAGGGGAGAGAAGCTAGGGCCCTCGCCAAGGCCTGAACGTGTGGAATTCTTTCCCCTGACCACGCTGCTTTGCTGTCCCCTCCGCCCACATGGCTTTCTCCATCACCACCCCTCTGCTTGTTTCTCCACCCCCACTTCATGAACTCCTACCTAATCTTCCAGGCTCAGTTCAAAGCCACCACCTCCAGGGAAGCACAGGATAGGCAATGAGGGGCAGGTGGCAATCACCTTTGGGATCTGATTAAAGACAGAGACTGCAGAAAATTTTTTTAAAAACCCACACAAACACAATTGCACATGCAATTTCAGAGGTTGAGAGACACCCTGCCAAGCCAGGATCCCAGGCCCTAAATCCTTTGTGGAATGCACTGATGAGAGCTGTAAAGACAGTCCAATTTGGGTTCAGACATTAAGTTTCATGGAGTGACCCAGAACACACGGCAACTCCTCTACACTCAGTTTTGTCACCTCAGTAAGGTGGACCAGGACGTCTGCTCCCACATATTATACAAACCTGATAAAAAATGCTCTGGCTCATGGGCAGGGCACCTGATGATCAGAATTGTCAGGTGCCTCCCCTTCCCCTGTGCCTAACAGGATTTAATAAACCCGTGGAGCAGGGAGCGGGGGTGGGGGAGGAGACAGGGAGGAGCACACTCCCTTTGCCCTGCCCTGGCCGCAGCTCTGCTTGTCCCCTAATCTCTCCTCCGCTGTCAGCCAGGGCTCAGCTGTCCCAGTCTTATCTCTCCCCACAGCCAGCTTGGGACAGCTTTTCTCCACTAGATTTACATTTTTATTGATTTTCTTTCTCCCTTCCAGCTCAGTCCCTTCCTTCTGCTTCCCCTTTGGCTATAAAATGGGTTTGCCCTGGGAAGCAGAACTTCTGAGACAGGCTGAGAAGTGATGATTCAAGGATGGATTCATTCATTCATTTGTTCACCTACCAGCCAACATGCCCTGCACATCAGCTCTGTGCCCCTCTGCAGGCACTGCTGGGATACAACCATGTATCAGATAGAGTTGGCTCTCAGGAAACTCCCCCTGTAAGCAGACAGCTGATAAGCACTAACAAAAGCATGGGCAGTTATGCAGGAAAGGGAAGACGAGGAAACCATGGCTCTTCCTGGGTGCAACCAGGAAGCCTTCCTGGAGGAGGTTATAGCAGAGCTAGCCATAAAGATTCAGCTGGACTTCCCCAGCTGGAGAAGACACGGGTGGACAGCAGAAACAACAGGATGAGCAAAGGCAGAGAGCAAGGTATGGTTGGAATATGGTGGCAAGAGCCATGTGGCTGGCATATACTGTGTGAGAAGGAAAATCAGGAGAGAGGAGAGACAGCAGGGACCAAGCCTTGAGTTCTAGCCGAAGGCTTTGGATGCTTTCCTGAGGGCAAGGAGGAGCCCTTGAAGCATTGATTGATGGATTATTCCATTGACCGGTTATTTTAAGCAGGGAGTGACAGGACAAAGATTTGTATTTTAGAAAAGCACTGGGTGCACCATGGGGGCTTTGAGTGGAAGGGAGAAGCTGGAAGCCAGTTCAGGCAGGAGACTGGAGCAATAATCAAGAGAAGTAGGAGGCTTCGATCCAGGTCAGGAGCAGCACCCTGTAAGTGGGACATCTAAGATGAGTCTGGAAAGCTGAGTAGGAGCGCACCCAGTGGAGAAGGTGGGAAGGAAAGGCTCAACACACAGAAAGCTCCTGGCAGGCTGGGGAAATTTCCACTGGTTCTGTAGGACTGCAGCCTGGCCTGAGAGAGAGGGTGTGGGCAGGCTAAGCTGAAGAAGTGGGTCAGGACCCCCAGCACCACTCAGTGTTCTCTGTTCCCTGACCCTGGATGCAGGTGGAGAGGAAAAGGTGACTTACCACTTGTTCAGAGGTAGGTGTGCTGGGCAGAGAGCCCTGGTCAGGGCTGCTCCTTCCTCACAGCTAACCTCCCCAGGTTCAGAACACATTACATGGCTCCCTGGAGAGGAAGGCAAAAGGAATTATTCTTCCTATGAATTAGATAAAGAAACTAAGGCCCAGAAAGTGCAGGAACCTGTCCAAGGTCACTCAAGAGCTTAGGTATCCATCCCCCTTTCAAATCCCCATGTTGTTTCCAATAAGCCAGCTTGTCCCTGAATCACATATGAAATAGATATAGTAGCTGCTAACTAATCTGGTTGGAATGGAAAAAAGGACAGGGGACACAACAGAGAAAGAAAGTACTTTTTCATATCCCATTTCTTCAACCTTCATGCTGGAGCTGGAACATTCCAGCTGAAAAGACAGAACCAGGTGCCCTCTGCTTTGGAAACCAAGAGACAGGAAGGCAAATCCCAGCTCTGCCACTTACCAGGTGTGGGATGTCACTCTACTGGGCTGAGCCTCGTTTTCTCCATTCAGAAGGGGGAGAAACAAACTCCAACCAATCAGAATTGTGAGCATTGAGTGTGACAGTGTAGCACTGTGGCAGTCATCTACTGCTGAGTGACAAATTACCCCAAAAGTTAGCAGCATAAAACAATCAGTATTTATTATCTCATTCAATTCCCGAGGGTCAAGAATCCACAAGTGGGCTGACTGCATGGGTCTGACTCAGAATTGATACCGAGGCTGCTGTCAAGCATTGGCAAGGGCTATTGCCATCTGAAGGCTCGACTGGGATTCTGGGATTCTCCTCCCAGCTTATTCTGTTCTTTACTGGCAGCTGGCCAAAGACAGATATTCCTTATTACACAGGTCTCTCCCTAAGGTCACTCCTCACATGGAAACCAACTTCCCTAGAATCAATGACCTGAGATAGAGAATATATGCTACCAAGATTGAAGCCGTGGTATCTTCTTTCATCTAGTTCTGATTGTGAAACACTGTAACATTTGCCATATTCTGTCTGTCACACATGCTAACCCTGGTACAATGTGGAAGGAGAATGCAAAAGCATGTGAATGCCAGGAGGTGTGGATCATTGGGAGCCATTTGGGAGATGACTCCCACAAGGACCCAGAACAAGACCTGGTGCCTGGGAAGTCCTTACTCACCAGTAGTTACTATTACTCTCACAGAGATCACAGCCTGGCTGGGAAAGACAAGATTTGGACATGAAAAGATGAGAAAGTTTGACAAAGCGGAATGCAGCTTGAATTAGGCAATGCTCAGTTGCATGGCAGAAGAGGGTGTACCGGCCAACGAGCGCAACAGGGGAAGACTTCCTGGCAGAGGTGGGAAGGAGGGGAGGGTGATGCAGACAGAAGACAGAAGGTGAGTGTGGCAGGCATTGTTGGTTGACTTCCTGTAGCCTGCTTCCTCTTCCTCCTTGCAGTAGTAAGGTGCCTAGCCACAGGGGTAACCAAGTCAGCAAAGAAGTGCCTTCCATTTTGCCATTGAGTGCTCTAAGGGTAGACATGTGACTTGTTTTGGCCAATGAGATGTGAGGACTCAGTGGCTGAGAAACCTCTCCTCCTAGGCAAGTGAGTGGCTAAGAGGAGAACAGACCCTTTTAGTTACCAGACCCTTCCTTCTGGCTTGGGAGGACAAAGAACTAATGCACATCAGTCTTCTTATGATCACAAGGGTAATCTTCCTCAAAGCTTAGGACTGGAAACACTCAGGTCACCAGAGACATTGTCGAATCACTAGACCAGCCCTGGTGCCATCTTCCTCTGGCCTCTTGTTAAGGAACCAAGAAGCTTATGCCTGAGGAAGGTTGTCCCTTTCTTGCATCCTGCTTCAGTGAACCAAGTACCCCTGTTCCCTCTGGGTTCTTTCCTTTTTCTGAAGAAGATAGAGAGATGTGTAGGCTGGGAAGGACCCTGGGCAGGGAGGCAGAAGTCCTTGGTCTAACCCCAGGTCTGCCTCTGGGTTGCTCTGTGATCTTGAGCAAGTCCCCACACCCACTGGGCCTCCAATAATTATAGCTAATATTTATTGACTGCTTGCTGTGTGCCAAGCACTCTGCTAAGAGCTTCCCCTGCATTATCTCGTTTATCCTCACATCAACCCTATTGTGCTGGTATTACTATTCTTTTTATTTTAGGGATAAGGAGACTGAGACCCAAGAGACAGAAGGTTACACAGCAAGTCAGTGCTGGACTCTGCATTGCAAACCCAAGCTTGTCTCCCCAGTTTCACGCTCCCACACGTAGTGCCATACTGCCTAGCAGTGAAAGGAAGTCTGTAGGCAGGGTGACCTCTAAGGGCTTCTCCAGCTCAAATATTCTTTGATTTGCTGTCCCATTTCTAGTTAGATGATCAACAAGCCAGCTTAGCCTAGAGAAGAAAGAAATGAGGGATGTCTTTAGCCATCTGAAAAGCTGTCATGTGAGTGGGAGATTAGACTTGCTCAGGGTAGCTCAGAGGATGTGAACTGGACCAGTGTGGGAATACTACAGGGAGAGAGTCAACTTATATAAGGGAGAACCCTCCAGCTGCCATTTGAGCTATGCCCAGATCTAATGGCTTCCCCGTCATGAAGGTTATACAAGCCTGTGTTTGATAAATCTTGTCAGAAGTCTGGTATTGAGTGGGGATGGAGATGAATGGCTTAAGACTTGTGGTAGGAATTAAATGGGATAACATGAGAATATCCCCAGCACAGTAATGACACAAATAAAGGGGGTCAATAAACTGTAGGGGTCTTTTTTTTTTCCATTTGACACTGAAATTCTTGGACTTTAAGATTCTCTAATATGGATTTTTGGTTCTCTGGCTCTAACCTTCTGCAGATCTATAATTTCAAGACACTGTGATTCTGCCCTGCTAAAAATGCTATGGTTCTAATACTTTCCATGATTGTGTGGTTCAAAAAGCTGAGAAGTCTATGATTTTTGTAATTTAATAGTCTCTAGCTTTAACAATTTAAGATTCAATAAAGTGTCTCTCACCAGCTCCAGAACATGAAAGAGTTGCCTCAAATGCTGTGTTTCAGCGGCCTGGGCACATACGGGGTTACTCCCTCTGCCCACTCTATCATCCTCCCTCCATCCCAACCCCAGTCTCAGGCTCTGCACCCCAGCCACTGTCCTCCTAGATCCCTGCCCCATCCCCCTCTGCTCTCAACTCATGAAGTGGGTGCATTCACTACCTATATGTTTGTAGTCATTCATTAAACAAAAGCCTTTGCTGTACTTATTCCAAAGGAGATAGAAAAGAATGAGAAGACTAGGTCATGGGTCTCAAGGGGTCTATGATCTAGGGACCCAGAGCTCTTTCTTTACTTCAAACCCAACTCAAACTCACCTCTACCAGGAAGCCTTCCATGATTGACACTAAATGTCTAATAGCAATAACTTCAACAATAATGTGAAGCTCTTTGGTTGGTTATTGTGCACACCTGTAATTTATCTGTAATTTATCCCATCTCCCTACTTATATGAAAGACTTCCCCCTATACCAAGTGTTGTGTCTCCTCAGCCTGGTTGGGAATTTTCCAAAGGAAGACCATGTCTTCCCTATCAGAATGGAGGCTCCAGGTAGACATAGGCCATGACTTCCTAATATCATACTTGGGTTAGAGTTAGAGGTTGAATGATGTTTCTCCACCAGATCAATAAATTCCCAAAGGCAAGTTTATGTCTCTGTCATTAAACTGAGGATTGCATAAGAGCAGAAGCCACGTGTTCCCTAAAGATAGGGAAGTTCCCAAGGTCAAAGACTGTGCCTCCATTCTCAGACTGGGCCAGAAGTCTCCCTGGCAACAAGAAATCTAGGGCTCTCCCCTCTCTTCAGATTCCTTCAATCCGTCCTCAGGACTCTGGTCACAAAAGGGATGCTTTCCGTAACAGAGAGATAAATTTAAAAGGCAAGATTTAGGAAGCACAGGAATGCCAGCCTCTCCCAACATGTCCAGACCCTCTCTTGGTCTATCCTGAGCCCTCTCCTAGAAGCCGCCAACCCTTTGCTGGGAGTGGTCCTCTCCCAGCTCCTCCCAGGAACTCAGAGCAAGTGGAGATGTCAGCACCTTGGACAGCGCCCAACCCATTACAGGACTTGAAGCCAGCGGAAGCAAAGCTCTCCAACTGCCTCAGCCTCTGGGTGATGGATTTCCTCATTTCTCAATTTGATTAAAGCCCAGTAGATAACCAGAGCGCCTTGTTCCTTTCTCTTCTCCCTTCCTGATGAACATAATTAACTCCGTTAGGCTGGGAATACTTGCCCTTAAATACTGCCTGCCCAGCCCCCACCCAGGCATGAATCAGTAACACGCAGTCAGAACACTTGGAAAACTCATGTTTCTTCCTAGGGGATGGAGGTGGAAGAGAAAGCTCTTCCTGAGATACATAGAGGCTGTGAGTGGAGACTGAATGTGGTGGCTGAGTAAAAATACCCCTAAATTGGAAGTCAGATTTGGAGTATAGTGCTTTGCCATTAATTTAGATATGATCTAGAATAAGTTACATGTGCTTTCTTTCTGAACCTGTTTTTCCATTTGCAAGATAAGGATGTTGAACTAGACAATCTCAAGTGCTGAGTTCAGTGCTAGATTCTATTGGGGGGGTGGGGTTAAAGCAGAGAGGAGAAGCGACTTGCCCAAGGTCAAATAGCAAGCTCATGGCAAAGCTGGGCTTGAATTCAGGGCTTCCAGGTTCTCTCCCAAAGCTATTTACCCTACACAGAACTTACTCCTTCATCCACATCACAGACTTTCTTGTCTGGGGTGGAGGTTTGGAAAGTTGAAGACAGGTGAAATTATATTAATTAGTGCCAACAAAATAAATCAACATTTAATATATGTGGAAATAAATTCTGACCTCTTAGAACAGAAAGCATAAACATAAACAATTAAGATTGGCGGGGGGAAGGACCACCCGATAGACACAGAAATCCAACTTCAAACTCAGATAAGCCCAGAAATGTTTTGGGATTTGCCCAAGGCCATCCAGCTAGGCAACTGCAAAATACACTAAAAAATAAAGAGTGAATTCTTATCTTAATCAAGTATTAGGATGCCTGTCAGAAAAGAGAAGGATAACATCAATCAGCAAGAATGTATTAGGTTTCTATTGTGTGCTCAGCCCTCCGACAGGCACCTCGTCAGGGATATGAAGAATAAGACATGAACTCTGCTCTTACGGCGCCACATCTTTGATGTGCTGCTTCTACTTGGAACTCCTTCTAATGCACCCATGTATCCAAATACTGCTGTTCAACCAAGACCCACACTAAATATCTCTTCTGCCAGGAAAGCATCCACAGCCTCATTAGGATACCACTTCTTCCTCTTCTGAATCTCAAATGTTTTCTTTGTTTCTATTTTATGGTATTTAGCACCATTTGTTTTATCTGCTCCTATACTTTTCTATAAGGATAGTGTGTGTGTGTGTGTGTGTGTGTGTGTGTGTATGAGAATGTATTTTATTCAGTTTTGGATTCCTCAGAATATTCAATACAAAATTTCTAAGAGAATCTCATTAGGTATTGGATGTATAAAGAGATGGATGAATGATGAATACTTGATGCATATGTGACTGAGAGAAAGAGAAGATGGATGGATAAACATGTGGATAGGAGAGTGGGATTATAGATGGATTGATGGGTGGCTGGGTGGACAGATAAAGTGCATGACTGGACAGGAGGATATAAAATGAATGAAAAATAAGTGGATTGGTAGATGGATAGTTTGATGAACAGGTGACTGTATGAGTGAATCTTTGGATAGATGACTAGAATGGTGTGTAGTGGATAATAGGGACAGTAAGTGGATGGAGTGATGGACAGTTGGACAGTTATGTGAGTGAATGAGTCAATAGACAATTGTGTTGTTGTATGGGGAGAAAAATGTCAATGTAGATCAAGAGAGGAAATACGAAGGGGAGAACATGAAAATGTTCCTAATATCACCAGTGTCTTTTTCAAGGAGACTTTCCATTGTTAGTGCCAGAAAAAATGACCATGGGGGTTTGCTGACTCTGTGCTTAAACTTAATCAAAAGTGTTAAGCACTAAGGCCCCCTCAAAATCTCAGGCAATTTCAGGCTCTTTCAATGAAAATCCAGTAACACAATAAAAAAAACTGATGGTCCTGCTCTAACATGAGCTCTTCACACTGCTTTGGAGTCTGATCTGCTCTCTGAATCTAGAGAGATGATGATATCCATCGCTTATCCACATAGGAGACACAACAGGGAGTGATTTAGAAAGTCCACCTCATGGGGAACTATGAGAGAACCAGGAGTGTTCATCCTAGAGAAGCACAAACTCAGGGGTGATGATCACTGTGTCCCTGGATCTGGCTGGCATGCCTTGAGGCCTCAGAGGCAGAACTGATTCCCAGAGGAATCCACAAGACTGGAGCCTCAGCCCCACATGAGACAGGGCTTTCTCCCAGGTGGAGCTATCACCCAAGGGAAGGCCAGCTTAGGGGAGTGAGCTCCCCACTCCTGAGGGCACACAAGTAGGGCCCGGCATCTTCCTTCAAGGAAGATGCAAAGTAGGCACTTTCTTCCTGTGGAAAGTCAAATAAAGTCTTTTCCTACGCTAAAATTGAATCCTCTGTTCATCTCTTCATTTCTTAACAAATAAGGTTCATCTGTGTCCTGTGCTCAGACTGGAATGCAGGGAAATTCTGTCCAGACATGGGGGTTTGGGGAAATCTGAGAGATAGATAGGGTCATAGGGACACTCAACTTTCTCTACACATAGGACTGGGGCTGGAGGAATGAGGAGTTGCTCATTTTCATACACCCAAATGACTCGGGGTCGGGGGTGTGAGACTCAGGGCCGTTCAGAGCCAATCCCTGACCCAGATTCCCTGTAATTAATGCATCTACGTCACTGATGTGCTGGCTCTTGATCAACGCCATCTCCTCAACCCCAGCCTAGCTCTCTGGTATGAGAAGATTAAATCAATTAGGAGGAGGAGGAGATCTGGCTGGCGCTGGTTGGGGACAGAGGATAATTCACTTACATAACAGGGGATTGAGGTTTGGATTCCGCCCTCCAGTAAAGGGGGTGGATCTTATACCCCTCGCCTTTGCAAGGGAACTCCCAGGGCTGAAAGCAAATGTGGAGGGAGAAAGGGAGTGAAGGGGAAGAAGGAGCAGTGACCCCAGACTCATCTTCTACCTTCCTGCTGACATCTAATCCCCTATTCTCTGGGCTGGAAGAGAGCCAAATTGAAAAATTACTATCCTGTCTGCAAATGAGGGTGCCCCAGCCACCATGATCCTTCAACAAAACCAATCTAGCCACGCCTCTCTTCATAGCCTGGCATTCAAAGTCCTGTAACCTCTCCAGCTGCCTCTTCTGCCATCAAGGGGTGGGGGTGGACAGAGAGGAAGCCATCTTGTCCTGGTACCCTCTGTGCCAAGAGGTACAGAGAGAAACAGACCCAGTTCCTCCAGGAGTGCTGGCTGTGCCAAGTGGTATAGCAGAGTCTTGTGTGGACAGGGCATGGAGTGGGGACAAGTGAGGGGACCGAGGCCAGCTCCAGAAGGCTTCCCAGAGGAGGCAGCACTGACACTCACTGAGTCGTAAAGGAAGGATGGATTAGTAGGGGTTCATCAGGCTGACCTGACTGCGGAGGGCTTTGGATGGAGGGAACAGCATGTTCAAAGGCATGGCAGTGAGACAGCTTGGCATACATTCAGAGAACTATGAGCGGTTCTTGTGGACAGAGCCTAGAGGGTGAGCAGGGATGGGGGAGATGAGGCGGGAGAGGTAGCCACGTCCAGGTCTCACTTTGATGGCATGCCAAGAAAGGCCTGAGGCAAGGATCCCAGAGTCTCTGATCAATCCACACTCACTGAGCATTGACAGCATGCCAGGCCCTCTGATGGAACTGGTGGAGGGAAATAGGGGAACAGAGATGAACCCAACTTGGGTTGGACTGCAGAAGTTCTAGAAGGGGCTCAAATATTATCCCTTACCAAACTGGTTAGAACTGAGATACCCAGACAAGCAGTTATGGTCAAAGGAGAGCAGACCTCCTGGGACCTGCTCCTGACACCTCCTGAAGTCCTGTTTGGGGTAAGCAAGGACCTCGTGAACAAACACAAATGAGAGGTAATGACAGGGTGGACTGGTATCCTGGGGATGGGGGCTATGTGAGGATGGAGAGGTGTTCAGGGGGGAACTCACCAGGACCCACTGGATACCAAGGAAGAGAGAGACAGGGATGATCCTTAGGATTGTATCTTGGACCAGGCCATTGTTCTCTAGGAAACATGAGAGCACTGAGGTCAGAGGGTATGGAGATGAGTTGTTTCCTGCTGCTCAGGTCACAGGATTCATCAGCTGGAAGCCCAGGAACTCACACCATGCCTGCAGGAGCTTCCTTCACCAGGCAGAAGCCCTCCTTTCATTTCTTTCTCTGTTTCACTTTTTCCTCCAGCAGCTCCTCCCCTTTCCAGGCTGGGCTTAGAGGCATTGATCTGAGGGTCACCCTGTTCTTTGTTCAAAAGGCCAGTGCTGAGCACGGCACACCCAGAACTTTTCTTCATGAGAACTTGGGCTGGGAATTGAAGCTAGTGTTTTCATGTGGTTGAAAGATTTAAGAACTGACCTTGGTGATTACCAGCACAGAGACTGACATAGGCTAAACAAAACAGAAAAAACTTACTGGCAGTTCCACCAGGCAGCTCAGAAGGAATGAGAACACTGGAGAACTAATGAGTGGGCAGCTGGATTCCCCGCCAGGTTCATACCACAGGAACAGCTGACCCCTCTGCCTTGGTCTCTGAACATCACACAGATGCATCCCCTGAGGGCTGCATGACCCATGCACACGCGAATTCTAAAGAAGACTCCCCCGCCTCATTAATTCTCAAACCAAACCCTGAGCCAGACACCCATTTGGCCAAATTGTCAAGGGATAGAAGCAGGAGGGTATCTGACCACCTTGATTTCAAACTGGGTGGTGGGTTCCTAGCTTCCATAAGAACTTGCCTAGTGCGAGATACACTTAATATACAAAGCAAGGAAACAGTTCTATTCGGGAAAAAAATGTGACAAATGTCCACTACATTTTTATTAAGGTCTTACCAGGTGCTGGATGCATTGCCAAGAGTTTTATATACACAAATTTTCAAGGCGACACTGTAGGGATGATCCCATTTTACAACTGAGGAAACTAAGGCTTAATAGAGGTGAGATAATGTTCCCAAAGTCACCCAGTTGGTAAGTGATGGAGCCAGGATTTGAACACAGGTGGGCTTTTATTGTTGTTAATAAATATATCATGCTGCCTCCAAGATTGCAAACACAAAGCAATTTCTGCCATGTTAGAAAAAGTGTGTGACTTAGAAAGGATTGGAAGTAAATATTCCAATATCCACACACAGTGGTTGATGGGATAATGGGATCAGGAGTAATATTTTCCTTGCTTTTTAATGTTTTCTTTACTTTAAAAAAAACAAAAGCACATTTTAGCTTAATAATCAAAGAGAAAATAAAGTTTTAAAGATTTTAGTAGTGTTCACATAATTATGGAGAAAAATGCAGAAAAAAAAAAGAACTGGAGGGAAATTCTTCAAACAAGCATGTTTATATTTCTTTCAACTTCTATTTCTTTTGTCAGATTTTCTATAGTGAACACACTGTGGGAAAACTGGTAAAATAAATTTTATTTTAAAACCAAGCAGAGCGATTGCCGTGGTACTGACGTGCCTTGTCCTTCCAAGTTCTCATGGTCAGAGCCTATAGTGATTTGGAAGCAGGGTCAGTTTTCTGGGCTGCCTGGCAGTTCACACCACGTTTACCCTCAGAGCTGGTATGGCGCGCGGCAGGCCAGGAACCGCAGTTATCTCAGGCTGAATGCTGAGCCAGGGTGGGCCCAGCCCAGCACGCCCATCTCGTGTAACAAATGCACATGTTATCAGGCCCTTCCGCACTGCACTGTGAGGATTCCAGCTCTGGCTGGCTGGATTCCTCCTCTCTGCTGGTTTTATTCCTCATTTCCCAGGCTTCGAGGTTCACAGTCCCCTCTGGGAAGGGGGCAAGGCTGCTCAGTAGTGAACGGTAGGCCCCTGGAGGCCCTGGTGCATCCCTTTTGTCTGAGCTGTGAACCCTGGCGCCCTTTCCTCCACGGAGTTGCTGAGCACCGTGCATGGACAGTGGACTGGAGTTTAGGCCTGCCCTGCTCCAGTCTGGTAGGAAGGCCAGTCCTGCATCCTTGGGGGACTGAGGCTAATATGAGAACTCATCCCTGTCTTACTAACTAAGGACATTCCAATTAGGTGAAAGAAGCAGTCAGCTTTCCGGGAGTTCTCAGTGTGGTAGGGACTTGGAACCCAAGAGAGTGGGCTGATGTATATAGGAAAAAATCAATCTCAGTCAACCTCAACTCCAGAACCCTCTTCCCCAACCCCTAGGCCTCCATACTCCCTTTCCAGGCTGGACAGAGCCTCTGTCATGGCCTCCCCTGGCCTCCAGGGATTTCTGCCCACCTCCTCCATTCTCCCCCTCCCAAGTGCAAGGAAGTTTCTTTGTATCCTGTGCATCTGCTGCGAGTTGCTCCCCTTCTGTGTTCCTGGGCAAAGTCAGGGGACTGGGATAATCTCAAAGCCCTTCCAGCCCAGTGTGACACTCTTTATCCCTCACTCCTTCCCAGGCCCCTCCCCTCTCCCCAGCAGCATCTTTACCTATCTGCTCCCTCTCCTCCTCTTTCCAGGTACTCTGCCTTCCTGTGGGCTCCTAGGATCTCCAGGCTGAGACACTTTGGCTCCTGTAGCCAAGTACTGCAGTGAGAAACAATGGGGTGGGTGATGGCTGCTGGGGAGGAGGAGGGCCCAGGCCAAGGCCGAGGTCGAGGAGGCTGGGCAGGGCAGGCAGCCAGCCTAGCAGCCCAAGCCAGCGCCACCTCAGCAGCTTCTGCTAAACTCTAGCAAGGCATCTACGCTTGGGTGGCAGCCCCAGGACCAGAGAGGCTTGTAGGGGGTGGGGATATCTTGCTGAGGTCAGCATGGCCTCCAGAAACCTCTCTGGAGGAGGAAGTCACAGAGAGCCTGAGCACAAATCCTGGATAGGGACTGGTGGAAACAAGGCTACCCCTCCCTGGGAGAGGTGACTCAGGTCCTGGAAAACTAAAATCCAGGGCTGAGCAGGTCCCCAGGGGACACCTGCTGGATATAGGAATCTCCTCTACACCCCCATGGGCTATAGAGCCTGTGGTCACAGGTCTTCAGGGGTGGGAAGCTCATTCCCTTCTATGGTGGCCTTCTCTGCTGATAGTCTATGCATCAATTGCCAAACTGTCCCTAAGTCCTCCTCTGTGCCAGGGTCTGTGCTGTGTTACAAGGACAAATACAATCCTTGCCCCCAAGGAGCCTGCCATCCAAGGAAGCCAGCAGATACATCGAAATGGAGAAGCTCTGGGAGTCAGAAGTGGCCTGGACCAGCCTCAGGGTGGGGTGGGGTCAGGGCAGCTTCCCAGAGCAGATGATAGACTGAGGGGGCCCTGGATAAACAGGCACAGTGCTTCTACAGCTCCAATTACTGTCTAAATCCTATGACGCCAAGCTTTGTATTCTCAGCCCAACTCAGGGCCTGAACTCCAGAATTAAATACCCAACTGCCCATCCAGCATGTGCACTGGGATGTCACAATGTCTCTAACTCATCAGGACCCAGCGGTGTTCATGGGGTCTGCCCACCCTACACCTGGCCTTCCCTCACTCAGTGAAAGTACTGCCAACCGCAGGCCAGAAACCAGGGCCCAGCCCTGCAACACCTCATATCCAGTCTGTCACCAGGCTTGAGTATTTCAACCCCCTAGGTCTCCCCACCTCCACGCCACCCCCTGCCCAAGTGCCATCACCTTCCCCCTGTACTCCCCCAAGCTTCTCCTCATTTGTCTTCTCATGCTCAGGTCTTTCAATCATGCTGTGAGAGCAGTCTTTCCAAAATGCAAATAATATCACCTCTCTGCTTAAAGCCTTCACCAGTTTCTCCTTGCCTTTGGAATAAAGGTTAAAACTTTTAACAAAGCCTGCAAGACCCAACATGGCCTGGCCTTTACTGACCGAGCCAGGTGTATCTTAATGACCTCTCCCGTACCTGGCCTTGTTCCCACATTGGAAACCTTTGTACATGCTATTCACCTTGTCTCCCCTGTGGGTGCAAAGACTCAGGTTGCCCTCTTTCCTCTTCCAAATGACTCCCAGGACATCTGTTCCTTACATGTTCCCTACCCCTGAACACCAGTCTCTAGCCCTTTCCACTTGGAACAGCTGCAGACACAGCAGAGGGAGGCAGAGTAATGTTGTGTTTGGAGGCCAAGTTCCTGAAACCACCCAGCCTCCCCAGAGGCACATCCCTCATTGACTTGCAGGGCCTTCCAGGACTCCCACTCACCTCCTGCCTCTTTTCCCACTTCCAGGCTGGATGCCAGAGGTCTAGGGTTGACTATCCTTCTCTTAACACTACCCCTTTCTGGGACCTTGGAGTAGAGCCTTAGTGGCCCACACCACTGACAAGGGTGAGGTGCCTGGGCCACTTCACTCTGCCTGGTCTCGCACCCACACCTTCCCAAGTTCCCAAACAAGCCCACCAACCTCAGACTCAGATCAGGCACCTCCTCCTCTACAGCTTTCTGGGACTCCCTGTAGCCCAAGCCCTGGTTCTCTGGGCTGTCTCAGGAGCCTCCTCCATGCCCAGCATGTCACATTCACCTGTGGTAGAGTGACTTTCTCTTCTCCCAGGCCAGAAGCTCAACTTGCTCAGGGACTGTGAGTTTTCACCTCTGCACCCTGAGGCTGGCTCAAGGATGGTCCCAGAAAAGACTCTGGAAAGGCTCTGCATACAAATTCAGGACTAATATCACTTACATGTGTTCTTATTTTCTTTTCACATAAACTGTTATTAAGCTCTGATTTCCTTGTCCTGAGTCTGATTAACCTGGGCTTTTAATGAAGCTCCATCTTTTACTTTCTATGTGGCCTAGAGCGAGTGCTTAGCTTTTCTGGTGTTTTGTTTCTTCTCCTATAAAATGAGAACAACATCCTCTTCTTAGGGTTTTTGAAATTTGTTATTGTTGTTGTTGATGTTGTTTTTGGTACTGGGGATTGAACCCAGGGGCATTTAACCACTGAGCCACATCCCCAGCCCTTTTTTTATATTTTATTTAGAGACAGGGTCTCACTGAGTTTCTTACAGCCTTGCTAAGTTAGTGAGGCTGGCTTTGAACTTATGATCCTTCTGCTCAGCCTCCCAAGCTGCTGGGATTACAGGCATGCACCACCATGCCCGACTAAGTAAGATATCTTAAGAGTACAGCATGCAAGTATGTCCTCCTTTTCCTCTTCCCACCCCAACCTCTGAGCCCTCATGGGAAGTTGGCATTTATCTCCCTGAACTTGAACCTATGATCCTCACGTATGGATCCAACCAATCTAGATCAGTTTGAAACCCAGTCCTGCCTCTGCCATACCCACTGTGCCACCTACAGATCTGATAATCACTTTTCATTTGACCTCATTTAAGTCCTTCAAGAATACATCAGTTTGGGCACAGCAGCATGGGGGCCTGAGCCCCAAGCAGGACACACTAGTCTTTGCTCCAAACTGACATTTTCCCCCCAACCCATTCTCCTCCACCTGCTGTCCAGGTGCATACTGCTGGATCCTGCCCCTCACTTTCCATTCCCAGTATTTTTTTTTTTGTTTTTGTACCAGGGATTGAACCTAAGGGCACTTAACCACTGAGCCACATCCCCAGTCCCCTTTTTTGTATTTTATTTTGAGACAGAGTCTGAGATGCTTAGAGCCTGCTAAACTGCCAAGGCTGGCTTTGAACTCGTAATCCTCCCGCCCCAGCCTCTCAGCTGCTGGAATTACAGGCGTTCACCACGGCGCCCCACCCCAGTGCCTTTTTGAAATTAAGTTTCTGAAGGTTTCAAGAACCTTTGGGTCTTCCCAAAGCAGCAGAGAGGAGAGATTAGCCTGATTCTTTTAAGTAAGCCTATGCTGGGCCCTGGTGATCACTACCTTTTCTGCCTTTATTTTTAATGACATAAATCATTAATTTTCTGCTGCCTTTGTTAATGCTGTTAAAATCCAAGAATTTTCAGTGATCTCTGAAGAGTCTCACTTAAAAAGGATTGAGTTGACATAAACTACTTGCTTTCAACAGCTGGCTGGTGGCTGAAACAGTTTAAAACACTTAAGTGAATGCTTCCTCTACCATTGGAAATTTGCTTTCTAAATGAATGAAGGTTTTCTATAGGAAAGTGAAAGTCTGTCCTGCTCTCTAGACTCATTGTAAGTGTGGAATGGTGAAATTCAAATAATTGCTGGCTTATAATATGAGTCAGGCATTTGCTCTTTAAAACTATAACAACATTATATCTTAATTTAAAAAAATCTTAACTGTATATTTTAGGACTTAGAAAATAAGCTTGGCCAACCATGATTTTCAGTTTTGGAAGATTACTGAGAACACAAAAAGTCAGTACAAGAGGAAGCATAATGAAATCCAGCAGGAATAATTTGTAATTAGAAAACCCCACGCGACACTTTAGCCAAGGATAATGGTCATCCATCTTTAAAACACATGTGTCCCATGCTGGGCACTGATGAGCCTAATCAGACACACTTCACCAACATTTTTCACTATACCAAAGGGCTCTTAATTGCTGGTGGGTGCAGACAGCCAAGCTTCTTGCTGCTTCTCTCAGGAGATCCTAATGATTAAGAGCAGGACTGGAGCCAAACAGCCAGAGGTGGAATCCCAACCCTCCTCTACTCAACTGCGACCTTAGGCAAGTTCCTCTGTGCCTCAGTTTCTTCATCTTTCAACTCAAGGTTGAGCAGTATCACCTTTCAGGGTAGTGGTTGTGTGGACTGAATCAGCCCTAAGTGATGTTGGTCTGATCCACAATGTGTCTCTCATACTCCCCAGCTGTGACTCCCCAGTCACAGGCAGGGACAAAGAAGAGTCATCGTCCCCCTCTCTTTACCTCTTTGTTAGGGATATTTAGCCCTGCCCAAAGAATCAGCTTATGTGGAGAGGCATGGTGCCCAGAGGTGCCCCTCCTGCCCAGTGACCACCCCCCAACTAGGACAGCTCAGCTCTGACCAGCTGGCCCCCTCATGATCTGTACAGCTCCAACAGAGGTGTCTTGGCTCCAGCAAGGGTTAAAGGTTCTTCATTTTGTTTTCTGCTTCAGCTTAACCATCTGGGGAGGTGGGGGTTGGTAAAGATGAGAGAAGAACCACACTGTTCCTGTCCCTCTTCCTCCCCTGCACCCTCCCTGTGGCTGGGCAGAAGGCTGTTCAGTTGAACACCGTCTTGGGCCCCAGAAAGGCTCCCCCAGGGGTCCCCTGCATGGCACCCCATGGGATGGGAGTGATCCTTCCTCTGTACCACCTCTACCATCCCTCTGTCTCCCTCTTCTTCTGTCCTTTCCTGGCTCAGCGTCTCCTGTCTGTCAAATTCAACAGTTCTCAGCACTTACCACATGCCCTGCCCTCCCTGAACTGAGCACCACAGAGTGGGACAGGGCCGGGGAGGGGAGCGGGGGCTACAGGGATGATGCAGGCCAGGGCTCTGCCCTCTAGGAGCTCATTTTAAAGTACCCAAAACAGGCCCCTTAAACCTGTGGTCTTGGGTCGACGACTTTACCTGAGCATCCAGCTGTGTATTTAAAAATTAGGACCAAGGAGCCTACATTTCAGGCATTATGAAAATTAAATGCAATTATGTGTGTAAAGCTCTCCATTCAGTGCCCAGCACATACTGGAGGCTCAGTCGTGTCAGCCCACCTCCCCTCCCCACTCCTCCTCCTCTTCCCTTCAGCCAGCTGCTTCTTCCAGAGAAGGCCAGGACAGGGTCTATGAGCAGATTTGGAGCCCTGCCCGCAGCTGGGGGCAAACAGGCTCATGTCAGATGGTGTGAGGGGGCAAGCCCTGCACTGGGCAGCATGAGGGCAAGGAGTAGGCATGCTCTGCTGGCCAGGTGCTTTCTTTCTAAAGTAGACTCAGTCCTCTGACCTCCTTTCTGTTTCTCTCTCTCTCTCTTGCTAATTAGTGCCAATTGTGGGCTCCTTTTTAGCCTTTCCTTTTCTGAACTTCCAACTGGCTTCTTTTTTCCTTTCCCAGGGAGGGCTGGGGATACAATGGCCAAGCAACCAGATCCTGCGCCAAGGTGGGGTGAGAGCTTACTTATCCAGACTGTGCCATGGGGACCACTGAGGCAGAGTCTGGGGTTACCCCAACAGGGAACTTCTTGCCTGCTCAGTCTGCTGTCCATCTATTGTCTGGAGACTCCTGTCCTAGATCTGGGTATTTGTGAGGCAGCAAGAATCAATGTTCTGACCAGATTTTGAAGTCTTCCTGCCCAACCACAGCCTTCTTCAGCGTGATGAGCTCACAGAGATCCCCAAAGATACCAAACTCCATGGAAAACTGGGAGAGCTATCTCAGACCACACCTGGGGCTGAATGCAGTATCATTTGGGGGATGGAACCTTGAATCATATTCACAGGGGGGAATTAGCAATACAGCATCCTTGCAAATGAGTAACATGAGGCTGGGGAGGAAGAAAAAGCTCTGGGGTAGCATGAACCTCGAAGTAGGTGATCTGTCTGCAAAGAGCAGGCTCTCTGGAGGATCAGTTCATCATGAGCTGGGGGCTCCATCATGCCAGTGGTGAGAAATGTAGTCATAAGACTCAAAGCCAAGGTTAGCAGCAAGGGAGACTGAGACCCAAGGTGGGACCTAAACACCTTCAATCACTAGGAAAGGACTGAATCTGAGATGCAAGGAAGCTGCTGCTGCTGGCAGAGAGAGGGCTGTGGTGGCTGGAGCTGGGCAGAGCTGTCACTTACACAGAACAGGAAGGGTAGCAGGTCAGAGTGGTGGCACACAGGAGCTCTGCATAGAAGCAGAGGAAGAAAGAAACCAAGGAGACCAGAGGGGGCGCCAGGAAGGCTTCCTGGAAGAGGGTGTTGCTACAAAGGTCAGGAGATCTGGTGTCCAAGGTTTGGGAAGCCAACTGGAGAGTAATGGTTGATTATCTTGAGCTCCAGGGCTCTGCACTCCGGGCAGGTGCTGGGGAGTGATGCTGAACTACTCAGCGCCAAGGTGTCCTCCATGCACCAGCTCCAGCGAGCAGGAGGCCGCCACATGTTCTCATCACGCCTTCTCACCTGGAGCCAGGGCTGCTGCCTGCTGGCCCCTCTGCTAATGGCTTCCAGGTGTGTCCTTGGGCCCCTGTAGGTAGACTTCCTGGAGGACACACTGGCTCCTATCCAAGCCCCACCACTTGGTCACCTTCAGCCATAGAGCCTGATGCAAGCCATGGAGTCCCAGTGCGGTGTCACTCCTAATGAGGGGCATCAAAGGTCAGACTGGCTCCTTCTCTAATTGGCTACTGACATGATTCCACAATCACTATCATTTCTGGCTTCACCTGTGTGGACCCAGGTGGTCACATGTAAGCTGTCCTCTGGAATAAGCGGTCCTCTTTAGGGAGAGACATTGTCCTGGGTATCCGTGAGAGACAAGTGTGCCTGTGCCTGTGGGTGTGTGGCTGTGGCCTGCTTCTGTCTACATATCTGTAATTCTGTCTGCACATCTGTCTTTGGAATGATTTGTCTCTATGGCTGAAGTTATGTGTCTATGTGTTTCTCTGTGTATATCACAGCAACCTTTTCCTTGACTATAACAACAAATTTCATCAGCGTTTATTGTCTAATAAATGAAAGTCCAATATTGCCCTTCCTGTTTCACCTCCCAAAGGCCTAAAGTTTCCAGTCCAGAGTTATTTCCAGCCAAAATAGGGAAAATTTGATTCATGCTCTACTGCAGGTGGTTTATACTCAGGAAGGGAGGAGGGTCATAGCTGGTGAATTTCAAAGAACCTGAGGTGCCAGAAATCATACCCAAGTGGCATGGAGCAAGCTCCAAGGCTCCACACACTTTGGATCATCAGGTCCATGTCCCAGTATTGCCCTGGTCCAGGATGATGTTTAAGTGAGTGTGTTCTCCTCAATCTGAGGTTACGTTGGCCACAGGATTTATCATCACCATGTTCATCATTATCTCCTGCTTCATCACCATCACTACTATGATAACCCCACCACCACCACCACCACCATTACCATCACTGTAACTGTCAACACTACAACTATTATACAACAATCACTAGCATCATCAACATCACTGTTTCACTATCAGAGACTTGTGGTTGCTTTTCAATAGTTATTTTCTTTCTTTCACAGTTAGAAGGACCACAACTTTCTGCTGGGGACATTCCCTCTTATTTCCAGGATCTTTTGAAGATGGTTAGGTGTTCCATACAAGTCAAAGTGTGGAGTGAAATTATGGGGAGTGCCCATAAAGGAACAGGAGGGAGCCTTTATCCTTTTCCTCCATTTGCTATCTGATGTGGCAGCTGGTGCTCTAGCAGCCATTGAACCACAAGAATAAGAACTACACCCCTCAGGAAGGCACAGTGGGAGAGTGAAATGAGTGTGAGTTCCTTGTGACTGTGGAGAGACCATTCAAACTGTGAACTACTAGGTTTATTATGAGAGAAAAAATATGAACTTCTGTATCATTTAAGAGACTTATTTGGACATTTGGAACCTAATCTTAATTATTGTACATAACCATCACCACATATGATAATTTTGCATCAAAGTCTAATCCTGTGATCTAACCGGGGGGTGGTGTAGTGGTGGTGGTGGGGGGGACTAGGATATGGGTAGGATCCTTACTGTGGAAAGTAGCCATTCCCACACAGGCAGTGGCAAGCAGGATAAAGATGTTCAGCACCATGGACAGAGCACAAAAGCCGGCCGGGACCTTGGACAGCGCCAGCAGGATGAAGTCAGAATGGTTCTGTGCAGCTGGTTATGCTTGCCTCCAGGAAACAGGATATGTTGCCACCAAGTTCACCTTTAGCTCCTGGGGCCAGAGCAAGCAGATCAACATGGGAGTCCTCCTAGACTAGAAGGAAAGGATTGAGAAGCTGCTGGGTGGAGCAAGAAGACTGTGACAGAATGGACAGAACACTGAAGAATATGAGACTTCTGAGTGGGGGAGGACTCAGTGTTGAAAGAGGATTAGAGGGTCCATTGATCTGTGAATGAAAAGAGAGGGTAGCACTGGATGGCAGTTAAAGAAGGTGAATTTTCCAGACTCTTCCTTAGATTCATCAATGGCTCCAGTTTTGGGTCCTAGGATTCTATGATGCTGTGATTTGGTGCCGGGTGGGCATATGGAATCCATGACTAAGATTCTACAGTTCTAACTCAAAGGCTCTGCATCAGTTATCTACTCCTGTGTAACAAATCACCTCCAGACTTAGTAGTCTGAAACAATAAACATATTTTTGTCCACAATTCTGAGTCAGCAATTTGGGCTTGAGTCAGTTGTGTCTCACCTGGGGTCACACAGGCAGCTGAAGTCAGATAGATTATCTGGGAGCAGGTTGGTCTAGGGAACTTCAGCAGGATGGCTCATTTCCGGTCTCATCTTCTAAGAGGCTCACTTGTGTTGCTACGAGAGGCAATTTGGGGGAAACAAGAGGGGAGCCCCAGTGTATAAGCACTTGTTAATCTTCTGCTCACATTGCATTTGCTGATGTCTCATTAGTCAAAGGCAGTTATGTGGCCATGCTAAAGTTAGAGCAGGAAGGCATCACATAAAAGTGGATAGAGAGAGACAGAACTCATTTGGGAACAGAGATGGCACAACCTACTGCAAGCTCTATGTGCATCACCAACCCCCATTCATATTATCAACATCATAAGAGTCTAATTTTGATTTGAAGAGAACATGGTTCTATGGTTTTCCAAGTCTGCTCTTAGAATTCAATGCCTTGATTCCAAGACCCTGTGCTTCTAGAAATGGAAGGCTCAGTACAGTTGAGAAAGAACATGAGACCCTAAGAGGAGGCTAAGGAAGTTAGGTAAAGTAAGGACACTCCCAGACCTGAGCAGACACCATCTGACTCTCCCACCCTCATCCTTCAGGCCCCCAACTCCCTGCCTGGATTAGGGCAGTGGCATCAGCACCAAGTTGGGGATCAGCAAACCTAGATTGTAGGTTCTATTTCATCATTAATCTGAGGTCACCTCAAGCACAGGCTTTTTTTTTTTTTTCCACTGCAGGGATCAAACTTACGGCCTCACGCATGCTGGGCAGATGTTCTACCACCAAGCCACATCCACAGGCCCTCGAGTAGAGCTCTTAATCAGCCAGTGTTCTCATACAGTCAAACAAGATACCAATCCCTGTTTTCTGAATGATACAAAACAGTGGCAAAGCCAAAAGAACTGAACTTCCTCATTTTTATTATCAGGAGCCTGGGCTCTGGTGCATCTGGGGAAAAGGGATTTGATTCCACCTCTTCCAAATGAACTCAAAGCTTCTTAGATCCTAGATTTGTAATGAAACCAAGGTTCAAATAAGCTATTACCCTTGATCTGTTCTGATTT
The DNA here is from genome assembly GCF_902686445.1 of Sciurus carolinensis. Lineage (NCBI taxonomy): Eukaryota > Metazoa > Chordata > Mammalia > Rodentia > Sciuridae > Sciurus > Sciurus carolinensis. The sequence goes on from NC_062223.1 coordinate 77,637,270, forward strand.
CTACCTGCAAAAGAAAGAAAGGAAGGGAAAGGAAGAGGTCCAACACTGCTCCTTCCCTTACCCCCAGTCCACTCCTGCCCCTGACTCAATGGAGTCTACATTAGAGTCCTGGGGCCAGACCTTACCTGAACTTGAGCTTCAGTTGCTCTGCTCTTTAGCTTCTCTAAGACCAGTGTAGAAACATGGTGGTTCTGTGAGGGGAAGAGACCTAGATCCCAGCAAACCATAAAATTTTGCAACTGGAGAAGGACCAGTGGCAACCCACTGGCTGAACCATCTTGCAGAACAGGTGAGTAAACAGAAACCCAAGGACCTGCCACAGAGTCAGCCAGCAGTAGTAGACCTGGACTAAAAGCCAAGTAAGTTTACCCCCCCCTTTTCCAAACCCAATTTCCAATTCTAAATGGAGATGACAAGCCCAATGTGGAGCGCCATTTGTAAACTGTGAACTCCAGTGCAGAGGTAGCAAGGGAAAGATCTTTTTAGGTGGCCTGAGAGTGTGAGAGTAGGGGGGCGGGAAAAGAGCACATAGGACTTTCAGAGGACTCATCCCACTCATTTATGTCAGCCTCTCCCCTGAGGCCTAGGCTGCAGAATGGAGGAGGAGGGTATTAAATATCAGAGAGTTATTTAAAAGCCAGTTGCCTGCCCCTCAGAAGCAGAGCAAGGCCTCTGCTGAATCAACGGAGAAAATGAATCTTGGGCCTATGGATTTTCCTGTGTCTCAGGACAGTGTGGGGAGGAGGGAGGCAGTAGTGAGAAATGGGAACAGTAAGGCCCACAGTGAAGTTTTCCCCTCCCAGCCAGTGCAGAAGCTAAGAAAGAGGAGAGAACCAGGGCCTCCCCCGCTGCCTAATGACTGATCTGCATCATGGCAGGCCTGCCAGCTGCTCTCCATTTACCTCAGAGGAAGGGGGGAGGGACAGAAGGAAAGGGCAGGCAGCATGAGGGCCACCAGGATAAAGGAACCTGCATTACAGGACACTAGCGCATCATACCTACAACGACTTCCACTTTATAGTTAAGCAAATTAAGTCCTTAACTGGGGTGGAGCCAAGTTCAAGGTCATATATGAAAGTGCAAACACCAACTTGGGCAAATTACAGTACACTGTCCCTCTCTGAACACCCCTAAAAAAACAAGGAGTACAGGATGAAAAGGTCCTCTGTTCACACACACACATGCTTTTTTTTTTTTTTTTCAGACAGGGAAACTGAGACCTGGAAAAGCAGAGACTTGCCCAAGGACTTGAGTAGTCTGGAGATGTCTCTGATAACCCAGTGAGGCTGGAGCCTGACAGGGAAGGGGCTACCTATTGAGTGATCTCAGGAAAGTCACCAAACCTCTCTGTTCCCTACCAAGGTTCAGTGGCACATACAGAAAGCAAGATTTTTGCAAGAAGAAAAGGGGCCCAGATGAAGGAGCCTGATGCTCACAGAGGGGACAATACCTTGGAAGGCTTGAAGAGGGGTTCTGGGATCTAGTGGGATCTTGAGGTCCAATGTGACTGTAAAGGGGAATTCTTGTGTGGGCCCAAGGCAGATGGTCACTGTGCCTGGGTGAGATAGGGCCTCACTGCTCTTAGTTCCGAGGAAAGCCTGCAAGCCTGAGCTTTGTCCAAGGCGCCCAGTCACACTACAGGGAAAGAGGCAGCCTTGGACAGGGAGAGTTGCTGCGACAAAGGAGATGGGCAGGAAACCCATCCTGTCAGGCTCTTGTCAGGCTCTTGTCAGGCTCAGGGCCCAGGTAGCTGTGCAACCTGGGGGAAACACTTAACCTTTCTGGAACTGTCTCCTGGTGTAAAGTATAGATGTGGGATCCTCACCAAGCTGGCCTCACAGAAATAGGAGGATCAAGTCAGAGATTTAAAAATCATTATTTCGTTCAGTAAATGTTCTTAGGTGCCTTCTCTGGGCTGTGTCCTGACAACACAGGAAATCAGATCACTCTTGAGCCCCAGTTGATGACAGCTAAGAGGATCAGAAGAGTCTATCACCCTCTTCGCTAAACAAAGTTCCAAAGAGGGAGAAGGAAGCCTGGAGGGCTTCCTGCAATCAGAAATCATGCTGAGCCCTGACAATGGGTAGAACTGAAGGAATTCAAGAAAAGATACTTCTATTGGATGCATCAGAGAATGAAACTCAACTGGCTACACATTTATTGAATACCTACTACATACCCAACACAGACAACTCCACGATGGAGAGAACTGTTCTTCCAGAGAACAGAACATTCCCTATCAACACAGAAAATGTTTGCCCTGTTCTCTGGTACCTGATGATTCTAAGTTCTTCCCGGGTCTCAATCAAGGTTACCTGCTGCCCTGCAGTGTCCTGCAGCACCCTGTAGCACCCTTGGCATGGTGGGATATCAGGGATGGGGAAGGAATCAGCTATAAGCATTTAAAAAAATTTTTTTTAGTTGTTAATGAATCTTTATTTATTTATATGTGGTGCTGAGAATTGAACCCAGTGCCTCACACATGCTAGGCCAGCCCTGCTATATGCATTTACTGTACCCTCTTTTGTGCTAGCCTCTATACTGGAAATAGAGTCATGCAGAAGACTCAGTCCCCCCACCCCAACCAGGAGATGTCAGAGCTGGGGCCTGTAGCTGATGTGGGACAGGACTGAGAGGAGTGCGATAGCTAAGAGCCCTCAGCACTTGTGCCCATGTGAGAAAAGACACCACCAGCCTCTGCTCTCCACAGACCAAGGACAAGGTACAGGGCAGGAGTGGGCTCCTCATGCTGGTCAGTCTCTGGATACATGTGCTTGCATCCATGGGTCCAGAAGCCTGCCCCTCTGAGAGTTCCCCCTGGGAACTTGCATGAGCTGAGCACTTTGCCTATCCAAGCATGTATGTGCTTATGAAACTACAGACACATAACAGGATGCACTCAAATCTATGTCCCTACATGCACATGTATGAGTGAGTGTGCATGTATTTGCATAAAAGACAGATGAGCCTGACTGGAACCATGCACAAGTTTTCCCATACATGTGAATGCACATCCAAATAAACATGAGTCTGTGTGTTCACATGTGGATACACTGAGGTTTGTACATATGTCAAGCTTGCCTTTGTATGTGTAAGCACATGTGTATGTACAATCTCATGTGTGCATCTTTACAGACATGCCCAACGCTGTATATGCAAGTCGAGTGCATCCTGACATATGCGATTGTCCTCCACTAGTACCTGGAAGGTCTATAATGGGGATAGAAAAGAGAGGACTCAGGGGATGGGAAGGCTGGGGGAACCCCAGTATCACTAGCCTAGGTCCTTATTGTTCCCTGTCAGACCCAGGCCACTGCAGGGTCTGCCTCTTCTTAAGTGGTTTCGATCGGTTTGTCGATCTGTTATATATAACCTCAGAGAATTCAACCTGACAACCATTCCCAATTCAAAAGAAAAAGACTGACTGTTTCTTTGGGGGGGGGGGGGGCTCTATCCCAACAAGCTTTGCTGATACTCGAATGGCCTGCAGATCAAATGTCAGCTTCTCCAACCTGAATAATTCATGCTAAGACCAGGAATGCTCCTTCTCAGGAGCCTGTCTCTTTAAATCAAGTCTGGAGCTTCCCAGTTCTGCAAAAAAAATAAATAAATAAGTAAAATCCAGAACAAAACAAACCTATAAACAGCTCAGCCCCCACCTCAGTCCTGATCCCCTCTGACACCCCACTCTATGCTGCAAAAGTCATTCTCTTGGCCTCTGGGGCCTCCACTACACAGCTCCATTCACTGACAGGTGGGGAAGCCTGAAGAGGGGGCTGGCTGATGTTGTCCTGGGATGCCCAGGTGCTGGGGCAGGGAGGGAAAGCAAAGAGCTGAATCACTCCATCCATCCCTTCCCTGTGCCTAGGACAGTGCTTGGGAGGGTTCCAGTCTGCTGGAGGGAACCAGATGGAAGATGGGAGAGCAGCCAGAGTGGGGGGGGGGGGGGGGGTTAAGGGGATGGGGCCGAGGCACTGCAGACTTTCCAAAGGCATGGGACAGGATCAAAAAAAAGGCCTGTGGTACAGGACCTGCAGGGGTAGGGGCACAGACATGCCTAATGGAATTGGGGTCGCAGAGCCAGTGGCTGAGACTGGGAATTTTCCAGTCTCCCTCCTAGCAGAGTCCCTTTTCCTGATCAGAGAAGAGGAAGAGGTTGCAAAACGAGTAACTTTCTCAGCCCACCCCTCATCCCGGTCTCCTCTTGCAGGGGGGGGGCAGCGCTGAAGTCCATTTCCCACATTCTCGCCAGTGAAGACCCACCTGACAGTTCGCCCCAGCCGGCCCCGCCCCACACGTGCCACAGAGGGAGGAGGAATGAACCAGCTTATACGTGGGGGATGGGGAAAAGGGTGGAAGCAAGTCAGAGCCTCTGGGAGCCAAACTTCTCAGCAGCCCTGAGGCTGGCGAGCCAGGAGCGAGAGCGCAGCAGCCGAAACCCTGAGTCTCGGGAGCCTCCCACCCCGCCTCCCTCGGCGAGGAGGGCACTGAGACTCCGCTGGGGGCGGACGAGGAGGCCAGGAGGCGGGGAGGGGGAGGCAAACCCTGCCCACTCGGCTCCGAGCCCAGAACGGCCGCGGAAGTCGGAGGCTGGCGCACAGGGCAAGGAGGGCACCAGGGGCGGGGGGCTTTGCTCCCCGCCTGACCCCTCTCACCCCCAGCGAGGAAAGTGAAGATTCCTTGGACTTTAGAGCCAGCGGACAGACCGACCGGGACTGCTAGCCGCTCCGGGTCAAGGACTTGCCCCACCCGTGTCCCCCACCAGGCGCTCCCAACTCACTGGTGAGCGCTGCGGCCCGGGCACTGAATGCAGGGACGGCTGCGATGGCCCCGCGTGCGGGACAGCCAGGACTCTGGGGGCCGCTGCTGCCGGGACTGCTGCTCGTGGCGGCGGCGCTGAGCCGACCCGCCGCGCCCTGTCCCTTCCAGTGCTACTGCTTCGGCGGCCCCAAGCTGCTGTTGCGCTGCGCGTCGGGCGCAGAGCTCCGGCAGCCGCCGCGGGATGTGCCGCCCGACGCGCGCAATCTCACCATCGTGGGCGCCAACCTGACGGTGCTGCGCGCGGCCGCCTTCGCCGGCGGGGACGCGGACGGGGAGGAGGCTGTAGCGACCAGCGTGCGCCTGCCCTTCCTCACTGCGCTGCGCCTCACGCACAACAACATCGAAGTACTGGAGGACGGCGCCTTCGACGGGCTGCCCAGCCTAGCGGCGCTAGACCTGAGCCATAACCCGCTGCGCGCCCTGGGTAGCGGCGCCTTCCGCGGGCTGCCGGCGCTGCGCTCGCTACAGCTCAACCACGCGCTAGCGCGGGGCGGTCCCGCGCTCCTGGACGCGCTGGACACCGCGCTCGCCCCGTTGACCGAGCTGCGCCTCCTGGGCCTGGCGGGCAACGCGCTGAGCCGCCTGCCGCCCGCCGCGCTGCACCTGCCGCGTCTTGAGCAGCTGGACGCGCATCTCAACGCGCTGACCGGCCTGGACCCCGACGAGCTGCGTGCGCTGGAGCGCGATGGCGGCCTGCCCGGGCCGCGCCTGCTACTTGCCGACAACCCTCTGCGCTGCGGTTGCGCCGCGCGCCCCCTGCTGGCCTGGCTGCGCAACGCCACGGAGCGCGTACCCGACGCGCGCCGCCTGCGCTGCGCCGCCCCGCGGGCGCTGCTGGACCGGCCTCTGCTGGACCTGGACGAAGCGCGACTGCGTTGCGCGGATGGCGACGCCGACAGTCGTGGGGAAGAGGTGGAAGTCACTGGCCCGGAGCTGGAAGCCTCTTACGTCTTCTTCGGGCTGGTGCTGGCACTTATCGGCCTCATCTTCCTCATGGTGCTCTACCTAAACCGCCGCGGCATTCAGCGCTGGATGCGCAACTTGCGCGAGGCCTGCCGGGACCAGATGGAGGGCTACCACTACCGCTATGAGCAGGACGCCGACCCGCGTCGCGCACCCGCCACGTCTGCCCCTGCCGGCTCCCGAGCCACTTCGCCTGGCTCAGGCCTCTGAGCTTCACGGCCGGGGGGTTGAGGGCTGCCCTGCCTGGCCTGAAGCCTTGGAGATGAGACACCCGCGAGTTTGGATCTCTTGAGACCTGCTCCAGACCAGCCGGAGACCTTTGTATTTTGACATCCCTCCCACTCAGAAGCTCCAAGCTGTACCCTCTCTCCCTGGCCTCTGAGAGCTCCCACAGCCAAAGGCCAAGAGACACCCCATCTGATTCCAGAAACTGCACTCACCCACCTCAGGCTCTGAAAGCCCTGCCCCCGTTTTGGCCTCTTCTGGAGACTCTGTCCTTCAATCCAAAAGCTCTGAGACTGACCCCAAAACTCCTCTTGAGCCCTAACACCCTAGGCTACACTGACCCATCTTCAACTGGGAGCCCTCTGTCCTCCCTCTCAGGGCTCAGGGGCTATCATGTCCCTTTCTGGTCTCAGAAGCAGAGCACCTCCATTAGAATTTTGTGGGCTTTGAGCCCTTTGTCCCAGCCTAGAGCTCTAAGCCCTCCATTGTGCTTGGAGACCCTCATCTCCGGTCCCTATGGGTTGGCCATCCCCTCCCAGTCCTTGGCCCATACTTGGGGTTCAGCTCCCAGTCTGTCTCTGCCTTTCCAGGGACAAGCACACCCATTCTGGCCTTAGGGTGGATTCCATCCTCAGCTTTTCATACCAGAGCTCTGATCCTCCAACACTCAGAGCTTGCCCCCAACTCAACCTCTCAGCCCTCCACCCCAGACTGTTTTGTTCCCCTGACCAAATCTTAGGCTCTCCATTCCTCGGATGCCCATCGCTTGCACTTGTACCCACCCCTGGCATTCACTTGTCAGGGCCCTGGGAGGAGTCCACCCCTGGGATATGCCACCCCCTCTCCTCCCAGATTGAGCTCTCCAGTCCTGCAGGGCAAGTGCCGCACACACTGGCAGATCCCCTGGGAAGGAGTGAGGGGATGATGGACCTGATCACTAGTCCATGGAGGCTTCAGAGTGGAGGAGAAGGGAGCTGCCTCCTAAGGTTCCTCCATGCTGTCTCCCACCCACTGTGGCTCTTCTCCCCTGGGGACTCCTTGCCACCCCACCACCCCCACCCTGTATGCCTTCCTGAAGAGGACGGGGGTCTAGCCTCCTGCCTCAGACACAAGCCCTCCTGTTCAGGGTCAGAGCCTCAGTGCTCTGCCTTCTGCATGATCCCAAAGCACAATCGGTGAGTGGGGAGGGGACTGCCTCTCCCTGACTCCCACCCCCCGGGTCAGGCAGAATGGCTGGCTTGTGCTGCCTCTGCACACAGGAAATCTCCCTCCTTTAATGTACTGGCTTGAGACCTGCCCTCCCACCCCTTACCCAAGAAACCTGGACCTCCCTCGGGCAGTTTTCTATAAAGTCTGCAATAATCTCGGATACTGTGCTCTTGTAAGTGGTGCTATGTCATTCCTGCTGACCTTGGGGGCATTGACGGGAATGGGAGGTGACATGTGGGAGGGCATTTTGGGCCTCCCTAAAGTGGGGCAGTGACCCTTGGGAATGTGAGAGCAGAAATGGGCTCCAATTGTGCATAGCAGGGTGGAGGCTAGACTCAAGGTGGGACCTCCCATTGGGATGACATTGATCTCCAAACAATTTTGCTTATTTCCTCTAAAATGGGGATATCCACAGCCAGGTTAGGCTCCTACACTTCCTCTACATCCTCTTTCCCTTTAATTCCCTCTCACTTTGGGGTGGGAGGATGAAGGGGAGTGTAATTGGACTAACCAACACTAGCCTCAGGCGAGGCTGTTCAGGAGGAAGTCCAGCTGTGAAGAAGACAGGTTTGCTGTTTTGGGATCACCCACTTGGATGGGTTTCCTGATACTCCTGTGATGGGGGACACCCTCCTGGCTGGCTGGGTAGGAGAGGCTAAAAGGAGCAGCAACCTAGAGGTGGGGTGTAGATAAAATGACCCTATGAGATACGTGGAGAAAGGGGACAGGTAAGGGGCTTGTCTACCACACCCCCCAAGGTCATCAGACTGGATTATTTTGCATTCAAAGTCGCAGAGTCCTAGAATCCCGGGGAGAAGTCTAGAATTCTGTCATTTTAGAATCTCATTCACTGGTCAGGGTCCAGGCATATGTTCTAGAATATATGCCTTCTAAACACTGAAAAGGACCCCAGCCAGGGTAAGGTGGGAAGCCTCCTAAACTGTCTCAAGGAGAGCCTTGCTCTCCTGGAACCATCCCTTTCAGTACCAGAGGAATCTGCTAAAACCCTCTAACAATCTTAATTTTGCCTGGAAGCCAGGAGCATGCCTCACCTCAGGTCAGCTCTTCACATAGTTGGAGACCATGCATGAGTCTCCTCATCTACTCTCAGTGAATTCCCTACCACATCTCCCAGTCATTCCCCATGAGAAGATATTAAATCCTCTAGAAGCATTCCCATCTGCCAGTGACCTTCACAGGATGGCCTGAAGGTTAGAGAACTGTGTCTCTAACAGATCACCTCCTCATTACCAAGGGTGTTCCCTCTGGTGATGTGGCCCACGACTGCAATAAAACCTAGCAAATAAAGGACCATGCTGTTAGCTGTGGGTTTATTGTCTCAGCAAAAATCTTTGAGGCTTTTATATGAGAATTATTATAGTAGTCTACTAAGTACTAAGAACTCAGTTTTATTGAACTACTGAACATCAACAAAGTGTCTACAGTACACCAGTTGATGTCTAACCTTAGTGCCGTTCCCTGGTTCCCATTACAAGTTATCTCTGGTCTGCCACCATCTTTGTAATCCTTCAGTGGTCAGTGGTCTTTGGCTTTATGGGACTATTAATAGGGTCCCCAGCTTTGTCTCCTATGCTAAAGTAGCCATTCCTTCAGCCTTTACTGAATGCCTCTGCCAGTCCTAGGGAAGCCAATGATCCAGGGAAGGAATCACATTTGGTCAAAGTCTAGGGAAAAGAAATCCCAGGAAACCGTGAGGACTCAGAGTAAGGGCCCGGCTTAAGGTGTCTTCTTAGGGGAGGTCACATTTGAGCTGAGGTTTGAAGAATGAGTCGGGGTTTGCAAAACAGATCAGAAGGGCCAACTTGTGGAAAGGTCTAGAGGCAGAAAGATCTTGTTAGTCTGAGGACTGAAGAAACAAATCCTGCAAATAGTTAGAAGGATGTGTGTGTGTGTGTGTGTGTGTGTGTGTGTAAGAAGGCTTTGCATCCTCCGTTAAGAAGCACAGAGGGACTGCTGCCCCCTTGGAGCAGAATTCAGGAAGGAGCCACGTGTGGATGTGGGCAGGGGACGGGGACACCTCTCACCTGGTTATTCCTTCCTTCTGCCTGTCTTTTGGGGCCAGGCCTTATGCTGGACCCTGGAGACACAGAGAGGAACCAGACCTAAGCCATGCCCCCAGGGGGCCAAAAGGGCAGGGGGGATAGGGGAAGAGGCTGCTGTGGGAGCCTGGAAGAGACCTTGCAGGGGAAGGCGAGACGGGGTCCGGCTGGCACTGCCCTGGTCCTGAGTCTGCTAGAAGTGAGAAGTGGGCAGAGGCCTGGGGACTGCAGAGCCCAAATGGCAAGAGGAAAACATGACTTCTGGGATGTCCCCTTAGAGAGCAGGTCGGTAGAGAGTCGCAGAGGGAGGAAAGGTGTGGGTGTCATGTCGGAAATGTGGCAGACACGAAACCAGCTGAGCACTCGAACATGGCAGACTTCCCGGGTTCTGTGACCCTGTGAGCAGCGTGAAACTGCCTCTCAAAAACGTCTCCCAGAGAAGCCCTTCGCCTCCACAAGCCCTGGGGGTGGGAGCCAGGGCCGTCCTCACTGGAGTGCAGGCTTTCAGGGCGAGCTCAGCACCTGCCGTGCCCTGCCACTTGGTCCCTAGTCAGTTAGAAGTACTGGTGAGGCCCTGCTGCGTGCTGGGCGCCAGGGAACACGCAGAGCTGGCTCCTGCCTTTCTGGTCCAGCCCAACACTCTGACCTTGGACAACCTGCCCCTCTCTGGCTCTAGGTTCTTTCTGTTCAGGCTGAGGCTGGACTTGTGACCTTCGGAGGCACTGACTACTCTCACTGAAGTCCATCTCCTTCATTAAGTCTCTGCCTGGCAGACTCTTGGCCCTAATTTATGGGCCTGGCCTTTCCCAGACTGGGCGAAGTGATGGGGCAGTTAATATTCCTGTGGTAATGCACTTGGTCTCCTTCGGAGGCCCCTCCTCCATCCTCACCCCTGTCTCACTGACCCATCCTTTTCCTTCAGCAGCGCCTCAGGGCTATTTACCAGGAGTCCTCCGGCCTCACTCAGACCACCTAAACTAGCCCTTCCTTGGATGGTGGAGAAACTGAGGCTCAGAGAGCCCAGGAGCTCCACTAGGTCATGCAGGTGGTCAGGAGTGGATCCAGGCCCCAGGATGCCTCAGGGCTGTCCCTGCTCTGCTCTGGGTCTGAGTACCTGGCAGGGCCACCCCACTTCCTAACATAGTATCGCCAAAGTAGTCACTGCCTCCAGCAGCCAGACCCGGGCCCTGCTGACCTGGAGAGGTAACAACAAAGTGAAGGTGACGAGGTAACGAGGTGGGACACTCCCACCAGCTGCAGCTTCTGACAGGCTGCAGCAGCCCCGCTCCAGCCTGGCGCAGTCCATTCTCCCGCAGGCAGAAAGAGGCTTGTTTGGGATTCCTGAGCTCTGAGGTCCCCAGGCATTCCTCCCGTCTCTTTGCTGAGCATGGCTGAGCACAAGGCTTATATGGATGCACAGATCCCGGGAAGCCTAAGGGGCCCAGGGAAACCCCCTAAGTAAAGTGACCACCCACACTGGCACATTTAGTATGAAAGGGACTCCTGGCAAATAATTACATGGGGACAAGAATAAACGAGGGCTTCACAGACTGGTGGCACTGGACTCCAGTGACTTTTGACAAGACTTGGATGGGGAAAGAGAAAGCGCTAGACGGCTAGACCAGAAAGTCTCCCAGCACTACATGACCAACACACCGCTTCCTTGAACCTGTTCTCCAGCCACACCGGACTCCGTGGATCTTAGCAATGAATCCCCCTGTTTCACGCCCTGTACTCTGACTCACATGGTGCCCTCTTCCCAGCACAGGGAGCATTCAGGTTGGCCACGGGTCCCCTCAGCTCTCTTGACCTCGCCCCCTTTCCCTCTGCTCTACCACCACCAGGACCTTTATTTGTACTACTGGTTTTTCTTGTGCCTTGTCAGCACCAGGTCAGAAGCTCCCCCCAGGACAGGGGCTGGGCCACTTCACTTTTAGATTCCCCTGTCCTGTGCAGAGAGATTTGAGGAACTCCCTTGATCCCTGCCCCACCCCACCACACAAATGTACACAGGGGAAGAGGCACCATGCTGGTACAACGACCTCCCTCTCTGTGATGCAGCTTTACGCTTCTTTTGACTCCCACTGCCTCCCACTTCATTAAACTGAGGTTACAATGGTAGAAGATGCCTGGGTGCCAGTTCCTCCTTACTGTTCTACAAAGTGACTAAACCAGGTGACCCACACTCGTAATCCTAGCAATTTGGGAGGCTGAGGAAGAAGATTCACAAGTTCAAGGCCAGCCTCAGCAACTTGGCCAGACCCTGTCTCAAAATAAAAAGGGCTGGGGATGCAACTCAGTGGTAGAGAACTCCTGGGTTCAATCCCCAGTACCACAAAACAAAATGAAATGAAGTAAGTAACAAAAATATGCAGATTTACAATATGTGATCTTGCAAAACATCTTTTAGTCTTAGCTTCTTCGCTTGGGCTTTTTAATATGCTGATAGATTTCGGGCCAGCCTTTGGGAATACTTGCCCAGGGTCTTGTGTGGACAGCACCTGCCACTGGTTTGAGTTCCTCGCTTCTGGAAACTGCAGCGACATCTGTTGGCGAATCTGTGTCGGAGCGGAGCCAGCTCCAACTTTTCTTTGCGTACTTCCGCCATCTGCTGGCGGACGTGGGAAAGTTCCTTCATTCAGACAATCATTCATGAAGTATTGACCATGAACCATGTACCGGGCGAGGAAAAAGCTGGGGATACAATTTTGAAGAAAACTGACAACAGTCTCTGCCCTTAGAACATATGAATAGTACTAACATTTATATAGAATTCGCTAAGCTGGGCTCAATGGCACATGCCTGTAATCCCAGTAACTTGAGAGGCTGAGGCAGGATGATGGCAAGTTTGAAGCTAGCCTGGGCAATTTAGTGAGACCCTGTCTCAAAATAAAATATTAAAAGGATTAGAGATGTAGCTCAGTTGCACAGTGCCCTTGGGTTCAATCCCAAGTGCAGAATGGGGTTCTTGGCACTTTACTTATATTAACCCATTTTACCCTTGATGACAATTCTATGAAGTAGGTATTATTATTCCTACTTTACAGATAAAGAAACTAAGGTTCGTGGATAATTTGTTTAAGGTTATTTGGCCAGAACCAGGCTCTTAGACAGTAAACAAGTAAATGAATAAGCAAGATACTTCTTATGAGGGAAATAAACAGAATAAAGTGAGAGTGGAAGGGTTTTCTCTGAATGGGATAGGCATGGAAGACCCCTCTGAGAAGGCAGCCTACCCTGAAAGATGGAAAAGGAACCTATTATGTAAAAAGTCTAGGAAAAAAATCAATCCAGGCAGAAGATACGAAGGTACTGAGACCAATGTTTGGTGGGAGGGGAGTTCTGACTATTCTCCCTTTCCATTCTGTCTTTCTAAATTCCCACGGCTCCAGCCTCTGCATCTCTGGATCTCACAACCAGCTTGTTCCCTGATCCCCCAGCCTGCAGCTTCCTCCTCGGGTCCACTCTCCACCCTGTGGATTCTGGAAATGCAGGAATCTAATCCTTCTCACTGCCCTTTCCTAAAGCCTGTCCCCCTCTCTTTTGGATAAAAGCCAAACACTTTGCATTGATTCTTCTGTAACCCCCTCCCTCAGGTCCAATTCCATGCCAGCTCCTCCAGTTCCCTTCACCCCAGTCTCACAAAGTCCTTACTGCTTCCTAGAGGTCCCGTGTTTTCTCCCTTGAGGTTCCACAGGTGCCCTTCCACCTGAAATGTTCGTAGCCCCCCATCACCTACCTACCTCCTGCTCATCCTTGAAAACTCAGTCCAAGTGTTACTTCCTGTAGCAAGCATGCTGCGAGTGCAGGGACTCATCTGCAGCCACCCTCAGCAGCAACTCCAAACCTTCATCACCGTTCCTTACCCCCCAGGAATCTGCGAGCCATTTGAAGGAAAGGATCGTCTGATCTATCTTATTGTCTTTGGGTCCCAGCACAAGTCCCAGCAAATGGCACATGCTTGATAAATACTGTTCAGAGTTGCAAACTCTATGTTGTTCAGTTTCTTTCTTTTACTTTTTAAATGAAATTTGTGTAGCATAAAATCTACTCTTTTGGCATGCAGTTCTATGAATTTTTTTGTTTTTTTGTTTGTTTGTTTGTTTTGTTTTGTTTTTTGGTGCTGGGGATTGAATCCAGGGCTGCTTAAACACTGAGCCACATTCCCAACCCTTTTTATGTTTTATTTAGAGACAGGGTCTCACTAAGTTGCTTAGGGCCTCGCTAGGTTGCTGAGCTGGCTTTGAACTCTCATTCCTCCTGCCTCGGCCTGTCACTGGGATTATAAGTGTGTGCCACTGCACCTGGCAGTTCTGTGGGTTTTGATGGTTAAGATATGGAACAGTTCCATCAGCCTCCAAAAATCACCCCGTTTCTTTTTTTTTTTTTAATAGATTTCTTGGTATTTTTAATGAGATAATGAAGTTACCTGTGAATAGAGATGATTTTATTTCCACCTTTACAATAAGTCTTCCCTTTGAATTTTGTGCTTACCTCTGCACTAGCAAGACTTCCAGTGTGATGCTGGGAAGGAATGGGGAGGTGATCCTCCTGGCCCAGTCCCCATCTTAAAGGACAAGCTCCTGGTCTCTCAGCATTGGCTGTGATGTTGGCTGGAGTTCTTTTGCAGATGACCTTTATCAGGTTAAGGAGGTTTTCTAAGAGTTGCTTGTTTTTGTGACCATGAATAGATGTTGAATTTTGCAAGACGCCCTTCTCTGCATCTATTGAGATAATCACTATTTTTAGCTACATCTCCTAAATGTGAATGCTTATTTTCATTTTCATTTAATTCTAATAGCTCTTCTTTTTTAAAATTTTTAGTTGTATATGGACACAATGCCTTTATTTTATTTATTCATTTTATGTGGTGCTGAGGATTGAACCCAGTGCCTCACACAGGTGAGGCAAGCACAGTACCACTGAGCCACAATCTCAGCCCTAATAGATTTTCTACTTGAACAATATTTTCTAATTTTCCTTGTGATTTTCTCTTGGGCCCATTTAGAAGTGTTGCTTGATTTCCAAATATTGAAAAACTTTCCAGATATCTTTTTGTTTTTAATTTCTTGTTTTTTTCTGGTGTGATCAGAGAATATACTTTTGTGATTTAAATTTCTTTTATTTTGTTAAGGTTTTATTGAAAAGCCCAGAAGATGGTCCTTCTTGATGAGTATTTACTATGCACTTGAAATGAATGCATGTTCTATTGTTTTGAGGTGAAGCATCCTCATTTGTCAATGAGGTCAAATGAACTGACATTGTTGCTCCAGTCTTCCATGTCCTCAGTAACATTTTCTCCTCTTACTCTAGTAGTTACTGAGACAAGAGCGTCCTGGGTTTGCACATTTCTGCCATCAGTTCTATCACCTTTGGCTTCATGTATTTGGAAGCATCATGATCAGATGCATCTACTTTTAGGATTACCACATCCTCTTGATAAGTTGACACTTTTATTATCATGTCTGTCCTTTTCTACCCCTTGTTTTGAAGTCTTCTACTTTGTCAGATATTAACATAGTCTTTTCAGCTTTCTTTTTTTTTAAAATATATATATTTTTTTGGTTGTAGGTGGACACATACCTTTATTTTATTTTTATGTGGTGCTGAGGATCGAACCCAGGCCCTCACAGGTGCTAAGCAAGCATGCTACTCCTGAGCCCCAGACCCAGCCCTTCAGCTTTTTTTTATTGTTGTTTGTATGGTATATCTTTTCCATCCTTTTGCAATCAATCTATGTCTTATACTTAAAGTGGATTTCTTGTAGACAACATACAGTTGGATCATGTTTTTTTAATCTGGAAATCTCTGTTCTTTAGTTGTTATATTTATACCATTTCCATTTAATATAGCTATTGATATGATTGGTTTTAGGCTTATGTTTTAGTCAGTTTTTTCGCTGGTGTGACTAAAGGACCTGACCAGAACAACTGTAGAGGAGGAAAAGTTTATTTGAGGGCTCACAGTTTCAGAGGTCCATAGAAGGCCGGCTCCATTCCTCAAGGCTCAAGGTGAGGCTGAATATCATGGTGGAAGAGTGTGGCAGAAGAAAGCAACTCATGTCATGGTGATCAGGAAGCAAAGAGAGAGAGAGACTCCACTCTCCAGTTACAAAATATATACCCAAAGTCATGCCCTCAATGCCCCACCTCCTCTAGCCACACCCCACTTGCCTTCAATCACCATTCAGTCCCATCAGGGATTGATTCACTTGAGCTAAGGTTCTCATACCCCAGCCTTTCTCCTCTGAACCTACTTGCATTGTCTCACATGTGAGCTTTTGGAGGACACCTCACATCCAAACCAGAACAGCATACCACCTTAATTTTTCTGTTTTTTCCATCTGTTTATTTGTGTTGTTGTCTTGGCTTTCCTGCCTTTTTTTTAGGAAATATTTGAATAAGTTTCAGTATGTTATTTTTTTCTACTTTAATTTGTATTTTTTGGTCCTATTTGTTCCCTTCGTTGCTCTAGGGATCACAACATACATATGTAACCTTTCACAGTCTACTTAGGGTTAGTACTATACAATTTCAACCATAATATAGAAAACTTATGAACAAATAAATCTCTTTACCTTTCCCTGCTAACCTTTATATTCTAGTTGCTATATATGTATTTCACATTCAACTATTTATGAACATTGCTAAGCCTCCATCAGGAGTGTTACAGTTTTTCCTTTCAATAGTCATACATATTTCAAAGACTTAAGACAATGAAGGCAACCTTTTATATTTACTCAAATAGTTACCATCTCTGTGTTCTTAATTCCCGAAGATCTGATTTTATCTCTGGCATCAGTTTCCTTCAATC
Source organism: Sciurus carolinensis (assembly GCF_902686445.1). Taxonomy (NCBI): domain Eukaryota; kingdom Metazoa; phylum Chordata; class Mammalia; order Rodentia; family Sciuridae; genus Sciurus; species Sciurus carolinensis. Next base: position 77,653,361 of record NC_062223.1, read on the forward strand.
TAATTTTTCTTTTCAGTACTGGGCATTGAATCCAGGTTCTACACAAGCAAGGCAACTGCTCTACCTTTGAGCCACATCCCCAGCCCTTTTTATTTATTGTCAGGAACTCACTAATTGCTGAGGCAGGGAATCCTCCTGCCTCAACCTCCGCAGTAGCTGGGACTATAGGCGTGTGCCACCATGACTGGCTCAAACAAAATAATTTTGTTTAGAATTTTTTTTTTTTTTTAGAGCTGATCTGCTGGTGACAATTCTTAGCTGTAGGGGCAGGAGGTATAGCTCAGTGGTAGAGCATTCACCTAGCATGTACAAGGCCCTGGGTTCAATCCTGGCACTGGGAGGCAAGGGAGTAGGGAGAAGAAAAAGAACCTTTTTGTTTTGCCTTCACCTTTAAGGATATTTATGAGTTGGCAATTCTTTTCTCCTACCACTTTAAACCTATTTTACATCGTTATGGCTTCCTCTTTTTTTTTTTTTTTTTTTTTTTTTTTCAGTGCTGGGGTTTGAACCCAGAGCCTCGTGCATGTGAGGCAAGCACTCTGGCAACTGAGCTACATCCCCAGCCTAGCTTCCATGTTCTTAATTGAGAATTCCAATAGTAATTCTTGGAATGGGAAGACATACAAGAATGTTTCATTTTCTCTAGCAACTTTTTATTTATCTTTGATTTTTAGCAATTTCATTATATGTACCTATGTGTGGTTTTCTTTGAGTGTAACTTGTTTGGGGCTTGGTTAGCTTCTTGAATATGTGAATTTGTGTCTTTCCCAAATAGTGCCATTATTTCCTCAACAGACTCTCTCCTCTCATCTGGGAGTCAAATGACATGAATCTTACACCCCATGGTGGTATTCTGCAGGCCCCTGGGGCTCTTTCATTTTTTTAAAAAACTTTTTCCTATGTTTTGCAGATATAATATCTGTTGATCTAGCTCAAGCTTATCAACTCTTTTTTCTCTCTCACTTCCATTTTGCTACAAATCCATCCAGGGACTATTTGATTTCAGATATTACATTTTCAGTTCCAATTTTTTTTTTTCGTTTCCATCTCTCTGCCGTAAACAACAATTGTCCCATCCATTTCAAGTTATAATCGCCCCTTCAAAGTCTTTCATGATAATTCCAAACATCTAAGTCCTGTCAGAGTTAACATCTGTTGATGGAGGCTAGTTTTCTGGTTCATTGTATATTGAGTAAGTTCAGGTCGTGTTCTGGACATTGCGAAGGTGATACTGTGTAGACTCTGGATCCTGTTATAATGCTCTATAGAATGTCGATTTTTGTTATTATTGTTGTCAAGAGGCAATCAACCTGCTGGGTGCACTGGTGCATGCATGTGATCCCAGCAACTCAGGAGGCTGAGGCAGGAGGATCGCGGGTTTGAGAACAGCCTCAGCAACTTAGTGAGGCCCTGTCCCTTTCTCAAAATAAAAAATAACAAAGGTTGGGGAGGTGGCTCAGTGGTTAAGCACCTTTGGGTTTAATCCCTTGTACGGGAGGGGATGGAGAATGTTGACTCTTCCTCACCTAGATCCCTATTTCTCCATGTGTTCTGTTAGCCCAGGTGGCAGGAAAGACTTACAAAACTGAAGTGACTTCAGGAAGAAGTCCCAAAACAAGAGGTGGGGACAGAACAAGAGCCAGAGCTAGGGCTGGGCTGACGACTCCAAATGACGGTAGTGATGCTAAAGATAGAAGATGGAGCTCTCCCTAAGGGTCATGACATCCAGCGGGTTCTGAGAGGAATCAGAGGCTTGCAGCTTCCCCTATGCCGGACAATAGCAGGACTAGTGGGAAGGAAATTCTTGGCAGGAGCAGATACAAGAACCAGACAGGAATTGGGGACCTCAGACGAGGGAAGAAAACACCAAACCTTGTCCAGGGCAGCAGTATAGCACTGCCTGGGCTATGTCCTGCCTGGGACTTAGGAGACGGAAATAAAAGGAGGACAGCAGCATCTTCAGTCCCAAAAGACCTTTATTGGCCTCCTCCTCGTGGTTCTCTTGTTCATTTGTTCTGTCGGAGTTGAATAAACTGGAATAACTTATCAGACATACTAAAGGATGCCACAGGTGCAGCAGATTAACCTGGAGGTGGTCCAGGAAGGAGAGGGCCACAGAATAATCAACAGTCACTTCACAGAAGGGTCACAGACCTGGAGACCCGTCCCAGCCACCCCTCCCTCCCCGGCCTAGGATTCGCATGCTTGCTCATAGGAAGGGGCCATCCCACAGCATCTGTGACCAGACCTTACTGCTGAGCACAGCTGCCCAGGAAGACTGTGCGTCCTGCACCTGTTCCCTGAGGGCTCTGCAGATTGGCCACCATGACAGGACCTCACCCCAAGTTTGTAAGGCACCTGTCTCTCATATGCTGCCACTTCATACTACCTCCTCTCCTGCACGCCTCCCTGTGGCCCTTGCAACAATCCCTGTGAAGATGAGCAGAGCCTGGTACTGGCCCCATTTTACACGTGGAGAAACCAAGGTCAGCAGGGTCTCCAAGGGCACAGATTGAACACAAAGTACCCGATGGTACTCTTCCTCCCATGCCATGTGGCTTGCAGTGCCCTGAGCTGCACATTCTTATCTAGAATGTCCTGGAAGGTGGGATTTTGTGCCAAGGGCTGGTCCAAAAGTATCCACCTGCTAGTGAGTGCCCAGGAGGGGCCTGGGCAGAGGGGCAGGCAGGCAGGTAAAGAATTCAGGCAACCTCAGGTTGGGGTCAGCCTCTTTTGGGGGCACAAAATCTGTTGTCCACATGCTTGGTTGGCCACAAATGTGGTAATAGAATCCTCTTAGAATTATTCAAGGAAACTTGGTGCTTGAAAGATCTCTGGGGGAACCTGACCTCAGGAGAGAGACTTGTCATAAAGTCCTCTTTCAGTGTATCGTTATGTGAACCTGGGTGTCCATCCCTGTCGCTATATGTAGTCAAACCTGGCTCTAGCTTCTCCTTCTCCTGTCGCCCAGTTCCTCCTGACATCCCAAGGGCCTGGGCTGGGAAGTGGGGTGTCACACAGGGGTGGAGACAGAGTTCTGGGTGGGGATTAGGCCTGTTTCCTTGCTTCATGGTCTCCCATGAGGCATGGGTCAAGCCCCGACCTCTCTGATCACCAGTCCCTGCCCAAGTCAGGCCAGAGCTGGGTTTGTTTAAAAAAAAAAAAAAGAACACGAAATGTGTGTGTGTGTGCACCTGTGTGCATAAGCATGGGCTTGGGCCTTGGTCTGTGACCCAAGCGCCAACACAGACACTTCGTATTGGAAAGCTGGAGCCGTGCCAACATGAAAAGTGAGAATCAAGCCTGTGCTTGCTGGTTTAAGATCAAACCTCAGAATGGTGGTTTGAAGTTTTTCTTCAAAACAAAATTTAAAAAGTGAAACCGCAACAGGCAAGAGAGATAAAAGCAGAATTGCTCTGGTGGAAGTGGGAAGTGGGGAGGGCCAGAGACTCAACCTTGGCCCCCCACTCTTCCTCCCCTAGAGCCACTGACGAGGCCCCGTGGGATAGCAGGAGCTCCACAGTACGTGGCTGGAAGACCATTGTCAGTGTCTACGGATCGTGGGTCCCAGGGACCTGTGCTTTGATTTCCCTTTTGGGGTGATGAGTTGGGAGAGACTGTGGGGGAGGGTGCTCCCCCTTCCACATGGCCTCCCTCTGAAGCTACTGTGCCATGAGCCTGCGAGGAGTGGCCCAGGTGGGGGTCTGCCCCACGGCGGGGCTCCCTTAGTCCAGGAGGGAGGGCAAAGGTAATGGCGCTGCTTGCGCCAAGGCAGGCTGTATGAGGGAGGAGTTGGGGTGGGGGCCTTTTTTGGTCCCAATTGAGTTTAAAAAGAAAAACGTCAGGACAGGCCTAGGCCTGCATCCGTGAGACCCTGTAGAAGTTCAAGATCGGATGGGTGGGGCAGGTCCAGGCCTCGGCACTGGCAGGAGACTAGCTGCCTCTCTGGGCTGCTGAAACCACTGGGGAAAGGATCAGCCAGGGCTCAGGTCTCAGGACAAGAAGCCTGGGCTCTCCCTGGGTCCAAGGCCCTCCTGAGTGACACCAGGAAGCTCTAGGAGCTCCGCTGATCCTCAATAGGGACTTTTACTTTGAGGGCAAGGAGTAGGCAGTTCCTATTTCCCCTCACCCTTGAATTTCTTTGATCTAGCAATGGTGGGTTCAGTACCAAGCCTTCTTGACCTCTGTGGGGTCTGAGGGGGGGGAGATGTGGATGACTTCAGGCCTGGGAGGGTCCAGGATGCCCTGTTCCCCAGTCACTGAAAACATCCACATCTCTTCTCTGTCTTGGTTGCGTGTCGGCGGGCATGGCATTTCCCTCTCAGCTGGGTCACCAAGGCCAAATTGGCTGCATCTCATGCTGGCTGACAGTTACCTAGGTGAGAAGCAGGATGAGATGAAGACCAGCGGGAGGTGGGTCAGCCTACAGTTAACTTCCTGTGTGGCCTTGGGTGGTGCTTCTGCAGTTGCAACGTACAGAGTGCAGGCCACTGACTTTCATCTCATCTGGGCCTCGCAACCACTTCCTGAGTTGGGCAGGGAAGGAAGTACTGTACCATTTTAGTTAGAGAAACTGAGCCTGAAGTTGTGTGGTTTGTTCAAGGACAACCAACTGGCTGGTGACAGCCAGGGCTGAAAAGCAGCCTTGGACACTGTTCGGCCTTGGCATTGCTTTCACTGCACCATGTGGGAACCAGCTCATCAGCAACTCTCCCAGCTGGACCAGAACCCGGGCAAGCCCACTCTGGATTGTCTGGGATTTGAGGCCGAGGAGGCCATGGGGTTCAGCCAAAGGACTCAGTCCTTGTCTTCCCAAGACTGAACTCCTCTCTGGACTGGGGTGCTGAGGAAACCCAGCTGGCCCTCTGCTTTGTGCCATTTCACCCAAGCCAGGCTCTTCCTTCCCACCCAGATTGGCATCAACATACCAGCTCCATGACCCACTGGGAAGTGGGCTGCTTGACAGGAATAGGCCCCAAACGCTTGGCACAGCAAGAGCCAGTACTGTGGGCTGGTCCTGGGACCTAGTGAGGCTCCCCAGACTACTTTCACTCTAAGGTGTCACCTGGCCAGGCTGACACCAGGGTGGAGAGGGGCCCTGCAGAGAAACACTGGGTCATGTCTAGCTGCTGAGGTCAGGGGTGGTGCCTGGAGCTGACCGGAAACCTGAAAAGATGATCTGGGTCCTCCTTTTCAGGAAGGGGCCACAGTAATGCATTGGCCTGTGTCTCACGGTGCTGAAGCACACAGCTGTGTAGGGGGCCACCTGACCTAGAGGCAGATGGTACACTCACATCTGCATTCTGGTGCATTCTGATGTGGTCTGAATCCTGTGGCACTGTGTTCCAGTTCACATCAAGGCACAGTATGAGCCTGCAGCCATGGGACCTGTGTTGCAGTGGCCCTTATGACATTCCCCTGGGCTTCCTAAGAAACATGACATTCCCATGAGCTTCGTAAGAAACGAGGCTGGTTTACACCCATCTCTGTGCCTCCAGGACTGGGCATACACAGAAACTGTCGGCAAAGACAGGTGAAGTGGAATTCAACTAAACTTCACCATTATCCCTGTGCAGTCCTGGCTCACAAAGCAAAGAGAGCTCTGGTACTTCCCTGCAGCTGGAGAAACTTCAGCGACACTGGGAAAACCCCCAAAGGTGCGATTTTGAAGAGAAGGAAGCTAAAGAAACCAGCCTGGCAAATCTTTTGTGTGAATGTGTTAGGGATGGGGCAAAGAGGTTTGCAGGGGGTGGTTACCCCAAATGCTAAGGGTCTTGTACCAGCCCCAAAGGCTTCAGAGGACGACACTGAAGGATGCATGTTCTGTGCATCCAGCTCTACAGCTACCCAGCTCCAGGAGGGGTTGGATGCCTGGGGCACCTGCTGCAAGGACCACAGGACTGGCCTGGATAATTGACTGTCCCGGATGATGTAACTGTCCCAAGTTGCCTTGGTTCTGACCTGGGAAAGAGGTCCCTTGGGTTGAGTATTCATGAGATTTAGCAGGCATGGGGCCAGGCTGGTGAGAGTCATTTCACCATGGGGTGGTCATCCCCAGAGGTGGAAAGGGTTAGGATCCAACTTGTATAAAAGATCATATTGTCTCCCTTTTCAGGCAAATATGGGACCAAGACAGAAGTAAGCAGAAATTGAGGAGAAATCCCCCTCACCCTGCTAACTAGTATATCTGCCTGGGTAAACCTCATGGCACCCACATCCTCTGGGGGCTGTGAAGTCCTGCAGGCCCTATCACAAGTCTCCCATCCAAGTCTCAGCAAATCCAGGCTATAGGATAGAGTAGTTCATACAGGCTATGATATCAGGCGACACACCCCCAGACCCCAAAAAGGGCCTCTTCTAGACCTGGAGGGTGGACCAGGAGATCTGCTGGGCCCCGCTGCTTCTGAGGTCTAGTGAATCCCCTCTAGAGGCAGATGGAACAGGAAGCAGCCCGGCTCCACGCAGCAGACCAGAAGCTCAAATGTTCACAAATTTTCAAAGCCAGAAATGCCTGGGTTTTCCAGTGGGGAACTAAGGTCCAGAGAGGGGAAGAAACTTGCTCAAGATCACACAGCAAGTTAGCATCAAAGACCCGACAAGGATACCTTTTGACACTTGCTATTTATCATCCATATCTGCTCTGTTGCCCTGGGAAAGACCCCAGTTCCCAATCACACCAACACCAGCCAATGGGTACTAGGTACCCTTGACACTGGGGACTACTGGGGTCATCAATTCCCCAAGGAAGGAAGAGCAGCTTCCCTCCCTTTGCAGGAAGGCATCTCCATGGAGCCTGCTATGTTCTGAGGAAGGACTGTCTTTGACAGTGGCCACTCTCCCCACCTGTAGGGCCAACCCAGTCTCGGAAGACTACAGGGAGGAAGCAGGGATGCTGGTGGCACCGGCTGCTCTGGACTTTCTCCCTGGTGATAAGAAAATCATAAGTCTGTGAAGGAAGAGAGAAGGGAGGCTCCACTGCCCGCCCCTGCCCACCTCTGAGAGCCCCCTCAGGAAACCTCTTCAGAAATTCCCTCTGCAGGGGCTGGCACTTAAAGGGCCCCACCTTCTGCACATGTGCGCACTCAGTGTCCCCCACCCCTAACACACACACACAATACAAGGCAGTTAAGGTGCGCATCCTGACAACCCCCAAAGAAACCTGGCTAGTTCACAGGCTCGCCTCCATCTAGGTGTCTGCTGGTAAGGAAGTCAGTCTGTGGCTTTTCTCCACTTCTGGGTCTATGAGCCTATGAGCTTCACCAATGTCACTCTCAGACACAGGGACACAGGCCAAAGCATGAAGTGGGAGGGGGAGAGGTCTTTGGTGGGTCCAAACTGCAAAAAGGCATTGAGAATCTATCCACGGTTCTGCCCCTGCAGTCAGGAGGGGGTGACCTTCAATACAGTCATCTTTTAGCTGCCAGAACTGTTACCAGGTGGGACTGGGGACATCTTCTCATGTGTCTTGGGCCTTCATACCCACTCCTCCAAGCCCTCAAACCCACCACCACAGAGCCCCTCCAGCCCCACCCTCCCCTTCCCACTCCCCATCTCGGGTCGAATCCCAAGGCCAGGGCTGTGGTGGCCTTTCTGGGAATGAGCATGAAAAGGGGGTGGGGTGGAATGGTGGACTGAGGAAAGAGGTGAAAGTGGCGCATTGTTGGCATGGTGATGTGGGGCCAATCCTGAGGCCAGAGGTTCATCACCGTGACCTGGAAGACCACTTGGGGTCCCCTAGTTAAACTGGAAGAACAAAGGGGAGGGAAACCAGAACAGGAAGAAGACAAGTAAGCATCCTAGTGTGAGAGAGTGGCCCTGGAGCTGGGGGCGTGGGCCGCCTCAGTCTATCTGTTGTTGAGGTGTGGAGAGCCGGTGCCATCCTCCTCTTCCTCCTTGTCATCCTTCAGGCCTTTCAGTCTCTGGCGAGCAAAGTCCTCAAACACAATGTCGTCATCACTGCGGGGAGAAACAAGGAAATGTGGCCTGTTCGCAAGGGCAGGGAGAGAGGTCATGTCCAGAGGCCTGACCAGATGTGACAGAAGGGACCCAGGACAGAACCACACTCTCCAAGGTCTCTGGTCTCTGGAGTTAACTGGGGCAGAAAGGCCTGCCAGGCTGGCATTTACATGCCCACTGTTGGCTCTGGGGACACTCACAACTGGACTTGGGGAAGTTGTGAAGTGCTGGGGGGTCATAAACTTGACTCTTGTGCCTAAGGCCTAGAAAAGCACCCCAGTTCTGGAGAGGGTGTTGGCATGTCAAAGACAGGGAGTAGTGTGGTTCTGTGGCAGAGGAAGAAATCACTCCCACCATGATAGGCCAGGCCACCACTGGTTTCACAGTGTACTGGGAAGAGCAAGCCCAAGGAAGCCCACCCTCCCACCCAAAAAACTACCCCTAGGAAGCCGTCCTCTTTCTGAACAGAAAGGAGTGGGGCTAGCTTAATGGAGAGAAAGCTACAAAGGCCCCTTCTCCAGGGAAGTATCACTCACATGCTGCCCTCAGGGATCCTGGGTAGGAGAGGGGCTGGGATCGGGGGCTGGCAAATCTACACAGGGGCAGAGGAAGGGTGGTGGGGGACGGGGTACCTGAGCAGGGTGTAGGACTAAGGGCTGCTTCCTTTCTACCATAAAAGACAGCCACTTAGGACCAGGTAGGGGCCCACAAAATGTCCCCTGCCCCATGGTGTTCAGCCAGCCACATGGGTCCTCCTCATGGGATGACTCGAGACCCCATATCCCATATTTCTCCTGGGGGACAAGAGGGGGTGGCTTTTGCAGCTGGAGCAAGAAAGCTGCTTGGCCTTGGAGGTGGTTGGTGCAGCAGGCCCAGGTCCTCCCCCTCCAGCCACTGTCCGGTGCCATGACAGCCTTTCACCGCAGGGAAAGCTGCATCAGTTGGTCCTCAGGAGTCAGATGCAATAGGACCCAGACCCTTCCCCACCCCACAGCCTGCCTCCCACAGGTTGGCAAAGGGTCAGGAGGAGAGCCGAGTCCAGGGCCCCAACCAGCCCTGTGGGAGCCGAGCAGGCGCTGTGGATGGACTGACGGACGGACGGACGTGCAAGGACGAGGGAGGAAGACAGACCCCACCAAGGCAGGAGGAAGAGGAACAGGCACGGAGGGTCCTTCAAGTCACATGCAGACAAGCGGGTTGCTGAAGAGGCGAGCAGAGGCGGCTCTCAGCAGACGGGGTTAGACCAGCTGCTCCTCAGGGGTTAATAAGCATATATGCAAATGATCCTCCACCCCGCCCCCAGGCCCGCCCCCCAGCCATCTGCAGGCAGGGTTTGGCTTACTTCGTGTCAAGTTCTATGAGATTGGTGTCTACTGGCGCCTCGTTCTCTGGAACTGAACACAATGTGGGCCGGGTGCCCAAGGGTTAGTGTGGAGTCGGGACAGGTGGGCACAGGCCCCCATGCTGGGACAGGCAGGCTGAGGGGGAGGGCAAAGGAAGAAGGGGAAGGGCAGAGCCGAGCTCATCTCAGGTCTTGAAACACCCCAAATCATCTTAAAGGCAGGAGGGCACAGGGAGGGCCCCGGACACCCACTGCAATCCCCTTAGAGTAGAACCTCTGAACCCTTACTCCCAGGACAGGTCTCCAACATGACAGTTAATTTCCGGCATGCAGAATTTCTCTAAGAGGGTTGGGGTTTTGTTGCTTTTATTTATTTATTTTTTCACATTTTAATCTCTCTGAATTTGGAGTGTTTTACGATTGATGACATTTCACATTTCACAGTTAACTCGTGGGAGCTCTGTTTGCCTTTGTGTGTGCTATAACGTAGTCCCCCTCAACTGAACAGCCTTAGATTCAGTGAAGCATGAACGCTCCATTATCAGTTGGAAAAAATAATGAAATGCTGTGTGCATAGGTCGTCTTATCTGTGTGATTCCTCCTCACTTCTGGACAGGCCCCAGCCCATCCCTGGACACCTGGCAATGAGTTCCCTCTCCCACAGAGAATAGGAGCCAGGGCTCACTGACTTCTAGCAGGTCAGAGCAAATATGAGTGGTGGGTCCCACAAAGTCCTGGGAAGCTGGGGAGAGGGTGACACTGGGCTGAAGGCTAACACAGGGGGTGGTGGGGTGATGGGGCGACATGGTGGAGGAGGGGGCTGGCTCCTCTGGAAACCATCCACCCTGATGACCCATAGGGCCTGCTTACCTTCCCGATGTGGAGGTTCCTCTTTGGGCTTGGGGTGCATTAAGGTGAAGGGCAGTTCCACAGCCACATCACTGAAACACAGACCCAAACCCAGTGAGCCCTGAGCAGAGCCTCAGGCTGTGAGACCCAGTATCCTGTCAGTCTGAGAACTGGGAGAGCTGTGTTAGAGCAAGATCCACCACTCTTCTGGTACTCTGAGCATCCGTCTCTCTAGGAGTTGAACTAGCAGAACTGTTCTCCTGCCTCCAGAAGGAAATGGAAACCTCTCTTGTCCTGAGAAGGATCCCTGGAGTCAATGGGCTGGCAGCAGGTATAGGAGTGGGAAAGAATTATCCAGGGCAGTGTGCACTGTGGTCATGGAGTGGCTCCAGAGAAGCTTTGGGACCCTGCCCACCTCAAGTCACTATAGCCACCCCAGCCTTCCCTCACACTGCGCTTCCCAACTCCTGGATAGGACCCCTACTATCCTTGCTCCATCCCGTCTCTCCATGCCTCAAGAAGCTCCCAGCACTCTGAAATCTGGATGTGGCACTATGAAGGTCCAGGTTCAGAAGGGAACCCGGGGCTAGGGCTGTCCACACTATGCACAGAGTCTGGCAGCCTTGTGAAGGATGGGGAGGAGGGTTGGTGGGGGAGAACTGACCACCAGCCAGGGCCTCTGACCAGGCCTTCTCTCCCTTACCCCTGACAGAATAATAAAAGTAGACATTTGCATGGTGCTGCCTGTGCCAAGGACTGTTCTGGCCCCTTCCTTAGAGGAACTCATTTAATCCTCACAACAACCCTATTATTTACCTGCAACGTATGGATTGGGAAACTGAGGCACAAGGAGATTAAAGTCTCTGACATAAGGCTACACAGCTATTAATAGTAAGAGATGGAAAATTCCAGCTCCATAATTCACTCCCTTAACTACCGTGTCAATAGCAGAATTGATTCTGACAAAAAGCAGCCCCGAAGACTCCTCTCAGCTTGGGTGCCATCACTCTAGGACACCCCCAAACCCCAAGAGCCTCCAGGCACAGCCACATTTTTTGGTCTTGTTGCTCAAGGCAGCTGGGAAGGGTGAAGGGACAGGGAATGGAGCGGTCAGGGACACAAGTTGTGCAGCCAGAAAGGAGGGTTCTGCCAACCTCCCTCTCATTGGTGGTGCACTTTCCAGCTTTGAGTCCCACTGAGCTCATCTGGAAACATGGGGAGAACAAGGCCTACCTTCTAGAAGCACTGGAACTTCAGCCGATGTTGTAGGTAAAAGATCTGGTTAAACCGTGAAGTGTGAGCCCGTCAGAATCAGGGCTCAGTGAGAACATGGGGGGCTTTTTTTTTTTTTTTTTTTATGTTCGTTTGTTTTTTGTGTTTTTTTTTTGTTTTTTGTTTTTTGGGGGGTGGGTACTGGGCATTGAACCCAGGGGCACTCTACCACTGAGCTACATCTTTAGCCATTTTTATTTTTTATTTCAAGATAAGGTCTCACTGTTGCTGAGGCTGGCCTGGAACTTGCAATCCTCCCACCTCAGCCTCTGGAGTTACTGGGAATACAGGCATGCACCACTATGCTTGGCAACATGAGGGTCTTATAAGGTTTTTTCTTTTTTTTTTTTTTCTGCTATTTATTTATTTATTTATTTATCTTTGCTTCCATAGGGGGTTCACTATGGGTGAAAGACTGAGTTGGCCAGCCTTCACTGAGGCCACATAGGACATGGCTGAAAGATTCTGGACCTTAACCTTTGCCAGGACATATGGGATAAGGAAACGGACACTTCTGATTCCTCTTTGGGACTTTGTAGAGCAGCTTGAAGATGGACACAAGTCTAGATTCAGAAAGCCCTTGCTGAATTATACAGAACTAAATTGAATTAATGTCATCTCTCAAACTGGACCGAGATTTCTTAGGATGAGCAGCACTGCCATCTTGTGACAGAAGGCTAAAAGGTTGTGTCTGGGGCATTTTTGAAATGTTAAATCCACCAACCAAATTACAAGGGACTCTCATCTACCAAATTGGATCTCCCGAGGACCTCTCCTGAGCAACGTGCAGCCAGCAGTTCATTCTCAGTAGTGTAGGAGTTTCAAAGCCACATTTCTCCTAAACATCCTATAACTCAGGTGATCAGGAATTCAGTTGGCCCTGCTTGCTGGTGGCCACTCCCCAGATCACTGCTGTCTATAAAAGTCCTGTCACTGGAATAGGATGGAAAAGCAGGGCAAGGTTTTTATGGATAGGCCATGTCTCCCTCATCCCTCTAGGGAAAGTTCTAGCCCAGCACAGACCTGAGCCAGCAACCTGAAATAACCACTAGATTCCTTTCAACCCAGTGCCCTGTGTTCCTGGCCAGTTAGGCCAATGGTCTCTGGGCCCTCCAGGGAGGTGGCTCAAGCAGGAGGAAGAAGGGACTTTACCTGGATGCAAGATCTCCCAACAGGCTGGGTGGGCCAGAGGAGGCAGGAGAAGTGGTCAGGAGAGAGTGCAGAGAGGAAGAAAAAACACATTATTCACCTCCTCTGCTGCCCCGCAGAGCAGACCCGAGGGACGCACTCCCGACCCTGCTCAGCTCTGACTGCTCATCCAGGGAGACTGATGTGGCATCCACTTGCCCCAGATTCCTCCTCTGTAAAGGAGGTGTAAGAATACTACCCCTTGCCAGGAATAGCTAATGGTCGAAGGAAGAATTTGGGGGTCCCCAGAAGCATAAGGAAAACTGTGGGTCCTGTAAGGTCACATGACGTAGGACTTGGGATTTAGAGATGTCCTATAATGTACAGTTAGTATTACACACTGCCACCCGCAGAGTCATTATTCTAGTAATAAAGAGATTCAATGTCTAATGTTATTTAGATTTTCAATCTTTCCATAGACATTTATAAACTAAATTAAGGGGGAAAATCCCTTTAACAAATTAGGAGTCTTAATTCTTGATTTATAACATGTAGCCCAATATATGGAGCAGTGGGAGCTGTTTCTAAGCTTCCACCAAACTATATGCTACAGGGCAGGAATATGTCTAGTCCACTGCTGGGACCCCAGCACCCAGGCCATGACCCAAGGCTCAGGGAGGAGAGTTCAGGGAGGAATTAGGGAACCATTGAGGCTTATGGTTTCCCCACCAATAAAATGGGAGTCCGCTGAGCTCGCAAATGCCCCAATCCAGCTCAGGGATTCTGAGCCCCTTATGCCTCTTCCCCAGCAGATCAGCCCGGGCAAGAGTGGGGGGTGGGTGCTATGTCTGGAGGTGTGGTGAGCGCCATGGCGCCCTCTAGGATCCGCAGCATAGACTCTGAGAATGCCCTCCCTCCTGGGCCAGGTGCAGTCCTCAGGGCAAGGCCCTGACCTGCCACAAAGAGGACGAAGAGACAGGGAGAAAGATGGGAGGGGAAGGAGGGGCCTGGGCCACTGGAGGAGCTGAGGGAAGAGGAACAGAAAGGAGGAAGAGAGGAACAGGAGGTCCTCCGACCCCATTGCTCCTCCACAAAAGATACAGCTAAAAGTCAAACAGGAGGAATGGGGCAGGGGGTTGTGGGCCCCTCCACACTTGGGCGCTTGGACTGGGACAGAACACTCACCCGCCCCGAGACACCACCAGCTTCACCTTCACTTTGTAGGAAACAATGATCCCCAGGATCTCACGGTTGGCGCCTTCCCTCAACCTGCAAGGCGACACAGGGAAACTAATTCACAGGGTTCCCTGGTGAGCAAGACACTGCAGGTGGTAGGGTGTGGTGGGGGACAGCACCATCCATCCCTCTCCTGGCCACTCAGCCACCATGTCCAATGGAGCCCAGTGTGTACCCCACCCTGGGCCCAATGGAGGTAAGAAAGGTGACCTGTGCCCTTAGGGAGCTGGAACTTGGAGCCCTGCGTTCCAAATTGGGTGCTGAGGGTCCCTCGCTGTGTGCTTGGTAAGTGCCCTGCACCTGGCCTGGCCAGTGTCTGGCAGTACTGTGGGCGACAGGACTGTAATTACTCGCTGCTGAATTTGGCTTCTCTCACCCACGATTTTGTGCTCAGTAACTTGTCAGTCGAAAGGGCTGACCTGGGAGTTTGGAGAGGCTGGGGGCAGTTGCAGGCAAGGGTTAGGGAAGGACATCTCCAGGAGGAGGCTGGTGCCTTGACAAAGTCTTGAGGACAGGTAGGGTTTGAGCCAGGGTAGAGGGGCTGGGGAACATCTTGGAGGTCAGCGGGCAGCCTGGACAGGGCATGACGAACAGAGGATGGCCCAAGTGCAGCCTGGGTTGGCAGCAGGGGCACAGGGGCTGTAGAGGCAGGTCAAAGTCCAGCCAGAGGGCCAGAGCTCAGCAGGGAGGGTGCTACAGGCACCCCATACCCCAGGTTCTGCTACAGCAGGGTGACTGGAGGACTCAGTGATGCCCATGGGGCAGGAGTGACCAGACAGCCCAGGGGTCCCTGACTTGAAGGGTGCCCCGTGTCTGGTGTACCCGGCTCACTGTCCCACGCTCTCCAGTCTCCCCTCCTGCTGGGACCCTTCCAGGTGCTCCTCCTTCCCTCTGGCTTTGCCAGCCTCAGGGCTGCACCCCATCTGACTGAGGATACCAGGTCAGGACCTACTGCCTCCGGCAGGAAGCCTTTCCAGGCTGCTCCTCCAGACCAACCACCAGGGCTGGCACAGACTGAACAAGCCAGGTCTAGTGGCCTGTGTTATCCTCTGGGTCCCCCCAGGAGGGTGGGCATAGGGAGCCTTCCTGACCACTCAAGTGTCTGTGGATAAGCCACAGATGAGGCTGAGGGAAGAGGGCAGCCTGAACCATTTCCTTGACAGTTAGGATAGGGACAGCAGCAGGAGCCTGAGGCCAGGAGGGCAGGTCCTCACAGGGTGCTGGAGGCCAAGTTCGTGTCTTCATGCTTGAGTTTCCCATCCAGTGCAAGGCCCCGCTTCTCTCGGTTATTGGCCAGGAAGGGAGTCAGCGTGTAAACTTTGCAGAATGTTGAACTGGGTGCCACAGTATCACTGGAAGAAGGGAAGCAGGTGTAGAGGTGGCCCTGCCCACAGCCAACCCCAGCCCTGTGCCCCAATCTAGTCAGGACATCTAGCAAGTCCCAAGTTCCCCTCTGCCAAGCTCTATTCCCCCAATTGCAGAGACCACTTGGGCTAGGCCCTGCTCTGGCAGGGAGACCACTGCCACCCAAAAGAGGCACATCTAAATCACACCCAGGACTGACCCTGGGCTGGAGAAACAGCATAGCACTAAGTAGTACATTTATCTTTAAAATTACAGCTACTTACAACCATGAACGAAGCAAAGGACACATGAACCCACCACCGAGGCTGCACAATGAACTCTGCTTGCTTTATGGCATGTCTAGCATCGCGCAGGGTATTTGGGTTGTTCGGTTTTTGCTGGATCTTGCTCTACCCTCCACCCCCTTTTCAAGGAGACATCAGGAGTGCAGCAGATGGCAGGCCAGCCCTGGAGGCAGCCTCGGCTCTGCCTCTAGCCAGCTGTGTGAGCTGAGTAAGTCACAGCTCTCTGAACCCATTTCCTCATCTTCACTCTGGGACAGCAGCAGCCCCAACCTCACGGGCCTCCGCAGGAAGTACAGAGACCATGCAGGCCATCTGCTGGCTGTGCTGTGCTCTTGTGCACATGCAAGCACATCTGCGGAGCTGTGTCCCCTCTGGGGATGCAGGCTGCTCTAGCTATGGGTCACCTCACTGCATCCTTCACTAGAAATCTATGCCTCATGGCTTTGTTTTTTATTTTTTCTATCAGTAGTGGATAGAAGAAATATCCAACAAGGGGGAATGTTTGATCTACTCATATCACATTAAAAACTATCTCCAAGATCACATAATGACGTTCATGGCTTTTTTTCTTTTTTCTTTTTTGGTACTGGGGATTGAACCCAGAGGTGCTTAACCACTGAGCCACATCCCCAGCCCTATTTTGTATTTTATTTAGAGACAGGGTCTCACTGAGTTGCTTAGGGCCTCGCTAAATTGCTGAGGCTGGTTTTGAACTCTCAATCCTTCTGCCTCAGCCTCCCAAGCTACTGGGATTACAGGTGTGCGCCACCGTATAGGCCATACTAACTATTAAAATGTCTTTAAGTTGCAAAAAATACTGACTGCAATTATACATGAGTGAATATACACATACATATAAAACTACATAAAATGCAATTGCCACCCCACCCCCTTTAAAGGCAAGGAGCCAAAATAAAAAAAGGTGTGTCTTCTCTTGGGAGTAAGTAAAGACATTTCTCTTGAGACCTCACCTCTCACCTTATCTGCCAATAAACTTGGGACAAAGTTGCATGCTCTACCCTAGCAACTCTCCTCAAACCTAGACATTTTTTGTTTTCTGTACAATTATTCTCCACCCTCCCACATACAACTCTTTTTACCCAACGAGAGGGATTACTGCTTTATCAGGTAAGAAAGCTGTGCACCCAGGGCCTTTGCCTCAGCTCTCAGGGAGCTCAGAGCAAAAGTTTCTCCTTTCCACCCAGGTTTCTGGTATGGTGTCATTATTCTCACTCTGCACCCCATTCCCTTTCATTCCTTAGCTCTTGTTTTGTTGTTCTAGTTTTAGGGAGTCTTTTCTTTGACTATAGTGTGCATTTTCTTTGCACTAAATCAGGTGAATGGTTTCTGAAAGTCTTTTCCTATCATCTCTTCAGAGTCGCAAGGAAGGCTGAGGCCCATCCCTCTGCCAGGTGGAGAAGAGCCACCTGGGCCCGGGCCTGGACCCAGAACGTTTCTTTCTGCCACCCAACCCCACACACCCTGGGGACTTGTGCTCACTTACTCAGCCTCCTCCATGGCAACGGGACACTTGTACTGTGCTGTGTTGAAAAGGCAGATGTCTGCATACTGGCGCACTAGGGAAGGACGGAAAGTAGGCACGTGAGCCAGGGGTGCAGCTCCCAGGAGGTACCCCAGGCTGCTGGAGGTGGGATGCTCAGCCCCAGGTAATGGCCATTGTCTCCCAAAAGGGAGCCTCTGAAACACCCATTCCCTTCCATCGCCAAAAGTCTTCCCTGCAGGGACAGCTACATCCAGGGGCCCAGGAAACCTGAGATAAGGGATGGCCTGAACTGGCCATGAGCAGCCTGGGGCACCAGCCTCAGAAGACCCTCTTGGCTCAGGACAGGCCCTGGGCTTTAGAAGTCTTTGGTAGTAGTTATCTCAAAGCTCACAAGGGGCGAGCCTCCACCCACCCCTCCCCAAACCTTGGAGGGTCCCCTCTTGCCCACCCCAAGCTGACCCTCTCCCCGGGGTACCCGAGATCTTGATCTTCTTTACAGTCTTGTTGGTGTTGTTGGTGACATGGACATTGACGCTGATGGGTTCTCCATGGTAATAGATCTGGGAGGCAGAAGAACGGAGAGCGTTGGTTGAGAAGATACCAGTGTTCCAGGTAAAGGGGAAGGAGAAACAGCCCTCCCGAGCTCCTCAAATCTAAGTTATTCTGACAATTGCCCCAAGTGCTTCAGCTACTTGCCGCTGATGCAAAGATGGCATTGAAGCCACCAAGTATATTAGCTTTCAGTTCCCTTGGGGGACCACTGAGAGGTATTTGAATTAGAAGGTATATTCCCAGCACCAGTCCTGTCCTGGCCACCAGGAAAGAATGACAATAATAATAGCCATGTGACCTTGGACAGGTTGCCTCTTCCACACCGTCTAACCTGAGTAGCAAGGAAGGCTGATGCCCAGCCCTCTGTATACAACAGGGGTTGGACTAGGCAATGTCTCAGGTCCCTGCCAGCTCAACAGTTCAGACACATGAGGCTCTGGAAGGAGCGGGAAGGAGAGGAAGGGCTGACTGGTTCCCTGAGGAAACCAGTTCTGAATTCTCACTGCAGGGCCTCAGTCACATCTCCTCCCAGGCACTTGCCTGCAGCTGCCCTCCAGGAGGGGAGGGGGTACCCACACCTCAAGAAGCAGCCCCAAGCTCAGGGCAGGTATCAGTCAGCTGGATTAGAGGCCCTGCCTTCTTCAGCCACTGCCTCATAGCTTAGGGCTAGGTGAGGTTGAGGCAGGGAGTCTACAGGCCCCTCTGCACCCCTCTATCTCATCTTCACCATGGGCTTGAAGGGAGCTGCTGGGTGTAAGGGTCCTCGTGGAGCAGCCCCACCCCTCCAAGCCCAGCTTCCTACCTCCTTGTCCAGGGAGGCTTCCAGGTGCAGGGGCTTGTCCGACATGAGGAACTGCCTGGTGGTCTCGGCTGTGGGCTGGGGGCCAGGCCTCTCTGGGGCATATTGAACCTTCCGGATGACCAGACGCACAGAATTCCTGATGGAGATAGGTGGAGTGAAAGATGCCCAGCGTCACCTGCCTTTGTCCCCTTTCTTTGCAACCCCGACATCCCTCTCCTGTTCAAGAGGCTGCCACAGCACCCCCTGCCAGCTAAGTAGAGAGGCTGACCCAGGCTGTCACCATCTGGCCCACTCCATCCTCTCCCTTTCTGTCCCGGAGCCACCCCATGGCAGCACTTCGTTTGGGTCTGTGTCTTGGTACCCAAGAGGATGGTAAGAAAGGAACTGCTCTCACCTCCTGCCTCCTTATGTCACCTAACAGTGTAAGTTCCTTATGGACAGAAACTTTGTCTAAATTGTTCACTGCTGTATTTTTAGCATCTATGGCAGTGCCTGCCACAGAGCGAACACACTTTAAGTAAAAATATGCATAGGGGATGGGCCCCAGGAAGAAACGGGCTCAGGAGGTGTGGGCATGCAGTCAGAGGGAAACAGGACAAGGAAGACGGACACTCAGTGAGCGGGCCCACAGATGGAGGGGCTCAGTAAAGGTGACAGAGCTCAGAGAGGAAGTGAGGATGTGAGAGCTGAGGAAGGGACGAGGACTCAGTGAGGACATCTCCATAGCATGCAGGGAGTGCTGGCATTGCTGACAAGCCACCTCCACCTGCTGGAGCCAGAGAGCCAGGGTCACACTCCCACTTCTCCTCTCACTAACTGTGTGGCCTGAACTGAAGCTGAGCCACCTCAACTGTGAAATGTTCACAATAGCTGGACCTACCCACAAGGCCTGCTGTGAGGGTTAAGTGGTCCACACCTGTCCAGCACTCTGAGCATGTCAGGCACCTAGTAAGCCCTTGAGAAATGACAGCTACTATCTCATTATTACTAGTAAGTCTTCCACGTGTATTTCTTCATTTCATGAAGTATTTCTTCATTTCGTGTGGACTTAAATGTTCCATTGGTGGTGGGAGGAGGGTGATGCCTCTCAATGTTGCTTCCTCTCCCTTCTTCTGGTCATGTTCTTTCCCATACCCACAGCACCCTTTCTACACCGTAGTCTCAGGCCTTGGGGGGAGAAGGGGACACTGAAGTGAGAGAGAAGGGTCTAGTCTCAGCTCATCAGCGGCTCCCTGCTGCTAATGGAAACACCTGCAGTATACCCTCTAGCCACCAGGTGGCGAACTTGAACCACTCCCTAAAGAGGATGCAAACCCGTGCCAGACTCCTCTCAGAACAGGCCTTGGAAGCAGCGGCATCTGAATTGCTGGCTGAGGTCAGTCATGCAAGGAAGCAGGACAGAGCCTGACCCCAGGAAGGGCAGCCATTAAGTCAGGGTCAGCTTTTCTCGGCTGCCAACATGGGTTCTGTCTGTAGGGAACTTCAGGAGAGTGCACCCCTCTCTGAGACGTGGGCTGATCCCCTCAATCCTCCCCTGGGTGGGTTCGCTTTCCCCACTTCTTTCTCTTGCTTAGAGGCCTCCACTGACACATTTGCTCCACCTCCTGCTGATCCCCTCCCAGGAAGAAAACTGGGAAATGAGGATAGCCTGCAGACATCCTGCTCAGCATTGAACACAATCTGAATTTTTTCCCCCCCCCAAAATAAAAGGACCAGCAGTCGGGAGGGAATGAGACTAGAGGAAGGAAGATGAGGGAGGAAGCTGGCACGGTGGTGCAAAGGAGAAACTGAGCCCTCAGCCAGGGCGACTGAGGCCATGTCCCCTGGGAAGCCTTGCATGACCTGCCAGTCTTCCAGAGTGCCCTCAGAGCTCCAAGGCTGGAGTATGCGGCCCTCTGCATGCATTTCCAGGTGCTGGGACTTAGCTATCTTCAGTCTTGCCCCTCCTCTTTGTCCCCTCCCTCTCCACAGTCGGCGCCTCACGCACCTCTTATGGATCTTCTCCTCCAGGTTCTCAGCACAGAAGGCTTTGACTTCATAGTCCACACCACAGGCCTGTGGAGGAGGCAGAGCTGACGATGGGGACTTGGAGAAGCAGGGTCCCCAGTGCACAGCCAGCCTGCACTCTCATTTTACAAACCAGGACACTGGAAGGGACGCCAAGCTCCTGCAGCTCACGGCTCCCAGGTGTGACTCCAAAGCCCTATGCTCTGCCCCAGGATGACACTGCCCCCTGCTGCAGCTGCCAACTCCAATGACATTCCCACTGAGCTATTCCTAACTCCCCCACTACCAAGGATCCCAGACGAGCGCAGCTGGACTCCAGCCTCAGCCTCATGGCTGTCCTCATCATAGCAGCTGCCCAGAAATGGCAATAGGCAGCACTGCGCGGGGACACCTACTCTATGCAGAACCTGCACTGGGTGCCTGTTCAGTCTCCCCCAACCTCTGACAACATGAGAGGGCACATCCCATTATCTCTGCCTGGCAGATAAAGAAACTGCTTTGGAGGTCTGGGGCCTGGGGCACGTCTCTCTGAGCCTCAGTTTCTCCTGCGTGAAGCAGTGGTGATGGTTACTCCACAGGGCTGCTGGGGGCTGCGTGAGGCCAAGTGTAGGTCCTTAAAACATTTTGGTCTGGTTGCAGCCAATAATAGGACCAGCAACAGGGACACATCACAGAATGTCGGGGTGAGGCTAACCACACCCACAGCCTTGTCTGAAGAGAGGTTTCCCAGGGGGATCAAATAGGCCCAGAGCGTAGGAATCTTCCACAGGGAGGGTGGTTCCATATGTCCAGCACCTCCCAGGGAGAGAGCCAGGGACCTGGGGGCATGATGGTCCTGGACCTGGAGAGATGATCCCCTCGAGGGGACCTACCTTCCCCGTGTCTTCAGGCCCTGGTTGCAACGTCACGGAGCATGGGAGGTTTGGAGGGATCTGTTTAGAAGACAGAATCAGCCCCCTGTCACATCCACCACTGTCCCTCCCCATGTCTCACACCCTTGACACTTTCCCACACACCCATCAGACCAGGACCTGAGGACAGGCCATGTCCCCCCATCAGACTAGGGGTCCCTGGAATAGGCTGTGTCCCCCCATCAGAACACGCCATGCCAGGCGCCATGAAGGGCTAGAAGCTCCTCCAGTGAAGAGGAGGGTTGAAGCATTCCTCAGCTAAAGGGTCTGGCCCAACCCAGTCCTCACAGAGTGGTTGAGAAAGGTCTTTCCATGATGTCTACTGTGGCTGCCCCAAGATGCCCACACCCCAATCCCCAAACCATGTGACCAAGGTTACACTGTTCAACAAGAGGGACTTTGCAGATGTGATCACATTAAGGACACTGAGATGGGGAAGGGCATCTGGATTGTCCAGGTGGGCCCAACGTAATCATGAGTCATCAAAAGAGGAAGCAGGAAGCCGAAGAGTCTGTGCGAGAGTGAAGGACGTGAGACTCTAGCACCATTGCTGGCTCTGAGGATGGAGGAAGGGGACCATGAGCAAAGGAGTGTGCGCAGCCTCCCAGGAACGTGAAGCTGAAAAAGCCGAGGGCATCGGTGCTCCCCGAGCTTCCAGAAGGGACGTGGCCCTGCCCACACCTTGGTTTTAGCTCCACAGGAACCATTTTGGACTTCTGACCTCCAGAAGGAGAGGTAAGATCATGAATGTGTGTCATTTTAACTGGTTGGCCACCAGTGTTGTGGTAATTTGTGACAGCAACCAAAGGAAACTAATGCATCTATGTGACAAAGATGCTTCGGTGCCTCCCCTCCATTCGCTAATGCTCACGGGAAGGGGAAGGAGGCGCAGAATTGACAGTCTAAGAAACATGAAATTGTGAAATCCCAACCCTGGAATCTCAGCACTGAAAGGTGGCAGGGCAGGAAGGTGCACCACCCCTCCCAACCCCCTCACCCCCATGAGCGGGGTTGACGCTGGGTACACTGGCAACCACTCTGAGGGGAGACACCTGTCACGAACCAGGGCTCCTCTCTTCAGCCACCCCTGGGTCCCCCTTTCTCCCACCAGTGACCCAGGCACAGGAAGGTCCAAGGACTAGCCCGGAGGTAAGGGTGGCGCCCCCAGCAGTGGCCGGAGAAGAGACACTTACCAGGTAGTATAAGTGACAGTGCCCCAGGTCCCAATGTACACTGGGGAACTGGATGACACAGAGCGGCTGCCCCCGCTGCCCCCATGTGCCCACCCTGAGCGCTTCCTGGAGGCGGCCCCTCTGGACCGGGGCCCGGGCGGGGGCTGGCAGTCCCTGACCTCAAAGGTGAAGGGGTAGGCATGCTCGCCCAGCTTCTTGATCAGACGCTCCTGCAGCCGCGTCAGGGGCTTCTTGTCCTCGGGGGCCGGCGGGAAGGACTGCACGTTGGCCACAAACAGGTCTTTGCGAAAGGTCAGGCCCAGGACATCCAGGTCCTCCCGGCCATAGCGGAAGGCGCAGGTCAGTGTCACATAGACTGTTGGGGGCAGGGAACACTGAGGAGTGGCCTGGGAGGGTTGCACACACCCCCCCCAGAGTGCCAATTGGAGACTACAAGTTTGTCCCAAGCTCCTGTGGAGAGGGTGAGCTCTCTCCCTCGGAGGGGCTATTACTCAGGACCAGGAAGGGCAGCCCACGGCTGGGCCCTGGGAGGAAGTAGGGCTGCCTGCTCAGCCCCTTCTCCCCTCCCCAGTCCCACTCCAGTTCAGCATGTGTGAGGGCCACAGGAAATGCTCTGTCTGGTGGGGTCGGGGGCTGGAGTGGGCTGGCAGAGGACAGGAAGCAAGTGCAGGGCAGTGTCCAGGAGGCATGGGGTCTCAGCCCAGCCCAGCCCCCACTCTGCCTCCCTGCTGGCTGGGCATAATCCCTTCAGCTTTCTCCTCTGTGAAAGAAGACCCCGACTCCTGCCCTGTTGGCACTCCAGGCCTGCCATGGTCATGACGCGGTGATGAGAAACTGCTCGGGCACTAATAGTGTCTCCTAGCCTGGGCATGGGGCAGGGCTGCCTATGTGGGTGCTTGCTGGGGCTTTCAGGAGGGAGACCAGTGGGATGGACAGGGATGGGTAACAAAAGTAGCCAATGTTCTGCCTGGGAGCCAGGAAGGCCCTGGGCTGAGGTTGGTGGGAAGAAGACCTGGCAGGCAGGGGTGGGGCCACAGCCTACCTCTCCTCTCCTTGAGATACTCAGGATCCACCAGGACCACACCATCTGGGGGAGACAAAGAGTGAGCAGACCCTCCCAACTTGGCCTCCCTACCCTGAAGCCCCAACACCCACCCAAACCCAGCCATCTGTCCATCCAAAGGCATAACAAATAGGAAGGCCAGCAGCACCCAGGGGAGGCTGTCTACTGCCCAGCCTCGTCCCCACTGTGCCCACCCTCTGCCTACCCCAGAATGCCCATCAGCCAGCCGTTGACTTTGGACAGGCTATTTCACTTGTGTTTCTTCATCTGTTAATAAAAATATTGAGGATCTGAAACCTCTAAGCCAGGCTTACTTTGGATTCAGAAGTTTTGAATTGTAGAGAGGCAATAAGATACCTATTTGGGGTACTTCACTCTGCAGGATGTACACCTGCTAGTAAAGCCATGAATACCTTTGCAGGGAAACACAAATACAGTCACATGCCACATAACGTTTCAAAGGGCCCCACTTAGGAGGCGGTCCCATGAGATGATACCACCCAGTGACACAGTGTTTGTCTTAGCTTGTGTGTATGCACACTGTGACATTCCACAATGACAAAACCACATACTGATGCACTTCTCAGAATGTGTCCCCATCATTAAGTGACACATGAGGTTAACTGAGGCATAAATGGCCTCACGTCAGCCTCAGGTTTGCTGATAGAGGAACTCTGTATTGAAGTTAGTTGGAAACAGAGTTAGGTTTTCAGGGCATTCTGGATTTAGGATCTGTGGGTTAGGGTGTGGTCCCTGTGAGGACAGGTGGGTGGTCTCAGTGTGCACACGTGTCGTATGTGTGGTGCTTAGGCAGAGCCCAGCACTTGTGACCGTGATGGAGTGGGTGGGAGGTATCCTGGTGCCCCTCTCCAGCCTGTTCCTTAAAGTGGAGTGTCCAGCTGGACCCAGAGAACAGTTTCTTGGCCCAGCACCCCAGGAGGCCAGGAGCCTTGGTTCAGGGGTCATCTCCTTGCCTGGCATCCCCAGCTCATCTCTGGTCAAACCATTCTCTCGCTTGCCACCCACACTCTTGACACACTGCCCACGCAAGCCCATGTCAGCCCCACGGTCAACCCTTCGGGGAATCTCAGATGACTTGACAGGAGGTAAGTGCCTGGAAGGCTCCAGTCCAGCCATCCTAGGCAGGTCCTAGAGACAGCTGGTCAGCGTATGTCCAGCCCATCCCCATGGCCAAACCAGCCATCTTCCTTCCATTTGTGGTGGCATGTCCTTTGTGCTATGTCCTACACTAGGCACCGGGGCTCAGTGGATAATCAATACATAGGGAGCCCCAGTGAGAGCAACTCACCCCCACCAGGGGTGTCATGAAAGGCTCCCTGGGGAGAGAGGCTGGATCCAGGTCTCACAGGACAAGCAAGGGTTGTCTACTAGATGACTCAGGGTTGGGACAAAGCAGGCAGAGGGACCCACACATTTCTGAGGCCTAGAAGCACAGATACTGGAGGCAGGGGAAGATAAAAAATGTCCCATTGGGCCAGGTGCAGTGGCATATGCCTATAATCCCAGCAATTTAGGAGGCTAAGGCAAGAGGATTCCAAGTTCAAGGCCAGCCTCAGAAACTTAGCAAGACCCTCAGCAACTTGTGGAGAACTTGTCTCAAAATAAACACAAAAGAGTACTGGGGATGTAACCCAGGTAAAGTGTTCCTGGATTCAATCCCCAGAACGCACCCCTGCAAAAAAAAAAAAAGGTCCCATAAGCCAGGCCAGGTTTGGACTGGTACCCAGGCTTGATGGAGAGTAGTTAAGCATGAGGACATTATCCGCTCAAGCCAGAGGACAATGTCATGACAGGCAAAGTGTTTCTTACTCCATATCACATGAGCAACCCTGGGCAGAGCCCCAGAGCCCTCTGGGTTCCCAGAGCACACTGTGGGTGCTCTGTGAACACCTGCTGGGCAGCTCTCAGGTGCCTGCTTTTGCTGGGGAGTTGGTCCCCTCCTATCTTGCCCTCCTCCAGCCTCTGCTGCTGTCCTCAATAGGGCTGTGCTCAGCTCTGGCCTCAGAGAGTTCTCTGCAAATAATGGCCCGAAGCAGATTACAGCCTCTAAGGAGCCAGTACGGGGGAAGAAGCAAATGGCAGGAGAGAACACTGAGCCTCAGAAGACACCAAATGCTGTCCCCAGACATAGCTGGGGAGGAAGAGTGGAGTCATCCTGCCTCAGGTCATAAAGGGTGCTGAGCCTGGATGGAGCTGGCCTCCCTGAAGCTTCCTGGCCTTGCGCATGCTCCCCTGGCCCAGGGACCCCAGTGTTGGCAAGGTATTCCCCCTGGTGAGCTGGAAACTGCCCCTCCTGACCTCTGGCCCCAGGACAGCCCCTGCAGACATGAGCAAAGAAGTGTTATGGTTTAGATATGAGGTGTCCCCCAGCCAGGCGCAGTGGTGCGTGCCTGTAATTTCAGTGACTCAGGAGACTGAGGAAGGAGGATCACAATTCCAAGGCAAGCCTCAGCAACTTAGTGAGACCCTGTCTCCAAAAATTTTTATACCCTGTCTTTAAAAAAGAAAAAAAGAAAGAAAGAAAGGGGCTAGGGATGTGGCTCAGTGGTTAAGCATTATGGGGTTCAATCCCTGGTATCAAAAAAAAGGAAAAGAAAAGAAAGAAAGAAAAAGAAAAGAAAGAGATGAGATAGTCCCCAAAAGTTCATCTACTAGCCAGCAAGAAAGTTTAGAGGGGAAATGATTGGGTTGGGAGAACCTTGATCTGATCAGTACATCCCACTGAGCCACATCCCCAGCCCTTTTTCATATTTTATTTAGAGACTGGGTCTCGCTGAGTTGCTAAGTGCCTCACTAAGTTGCTGAGGCTGGCTTGGAACTCAAAATCCTCCTTCCTCAACCTCCTGTGCTGCTGGGATTACAAGTGTGCTCCACCACACCCAGCTTCATGTCCATCTTAAAACAAAACAAACAAAAAACTATCTATCTGGCCTCACTTTGCTTATTTATAAAATGGGGGTGATCCTGGGCCTCCCTCCCTATATCAGTTGTGGGAAGAAGCAATGAACCCAAGGGTCTTCCAACAAGAGCTGTGTTTCTTTATATATATATATATATATATTTTTTTTTTTTTTTTTAGTTGTCGATGGACATAATACCTTTATTTTATTTTTATGTATTGCTGAGGAAGGAACCCAATGCCTCAGACCTCCTAGGTGACCACTCTACTACTGAGCCACAAGCCCAGCCCAGCAGTGATTCTTAACTGGGAGTGATTTGCCCACCAAGGGGTCATTTGGCAAATCTAAAGATGTTTTTGATCATTATAACTGGGGCATGGGGTACTCCTGGCACCCAGTGGGCAGAGGTCAGGGATGCTGCCAATCACCCTGCAACACACAGGACAAATTCCACCAACAAAGAATTATCCAAACCAAGATGTCAGGAGGGCTGAGTGTGGGAAAGCGTGAACTTGAACAAGACCTTGGAAGGTGACTTCAGCCACCCATGTAGGACCCGCAGGTACACAGGCTTCAAAAAATTTCTCTCTCCATCTCCCACCCTTTGCCCTCAGGAGGCAACCAGAATAAAGGGTTTCTGCGGAGCCCTAGTTGGGGCCTCCCTGTCTACTAGCTCTGTGACCTGGGGCAAGTCAGGGAGCCTGTCTGTGCCTCTTTCTCCTCTTCTGAAAAACAAAGATAACTGCCCCCACTGTCGGCTGCATAGTAAGCCTTGCACGTCATCACCCTCATCCTCCACCACCCCACCCAACCATCAGGATACCTTCCCAGTTTCTCACGCCTGCCCTCCCACAATTTCCTGAGTGGCCTCACTTGAAGTAGAAAATAGCTGCTCAGAAGAAGCACCAGCCTGAAGCAGGGAGCAGTGTGCCCCCTCTGGAGTCCTGAGGGCTCTCAGGGGAGCTCGGGGCCAGTCCCACCAACCCTTCTTCCTCCCTGCCCCCCGGGACTCACCCACAGGGTCCACAAGGTCGATGTGGTCCACAAAGTCCCGCTTTCCCAGGTAGACGGTGAGCTGGGGAGGAGAGGCACAGGGGCTTTAGCAGGTGAGGGCAGGAGGGCACAGGCCTGGAGGAAACCTTGGGAGCTGACCCTGAGACTCATACACACCTCCCTAGCCCTTACTCAAATCACAGTGAGTCGGGCCTGGGTGGCACATGCCTGTAATCACCTGTATCCCAGCTACTAGGGAGGCTTAGGCAGGAGAATCACAAGTTCAGCTGGGTGTGGTGGCTCATGCCTGAAACCCCAGCAACCCTGGAGTCTGAGGCAGGAGGATCACAAGTTCAACAACTTAGCAAGACCCTGTCTCAAAAAAAAAAAAAAAAAAAAAAAAAAAAAAGAATCTCAAGTTTAAGGCCAGCCTGGGCAATTTAGTGAGACCCTGTCTCAAAATAAAAAAAAAATTTTGAAAAGGTTTAACTTAGGGGTACAGCCCTTGCTTAGAAAGCACAAGGCTCTGTGTTTAATTTCCAGCACCTCAAAAGAAAAGAAATCACAATGGGACATGCAGTCCCACCCTAACCTTAAGGCTAAGAATAGCAAATCCCTGCAAAAATTTAAAAGCACCTCATCTCCCAAAACCCTATGAAGAAGTTATTTGTTCCCATTTTGCAGATAAAGTCACTGAGGCCTGGAGAGGTCTTCATGCCAAGCACCATTGAGAGAGGAGGAGCTGAGGCCAAGCAGGCAGCCAAGGGCAGTGCTGGGGCATGAGGGAGGTGGGGAGGCCTGCGCGGGGCCCCAGGGGAGCTGACACTGGTCCTGTGCTCTTCACCTGCTCCTCCTGGTGCAGCCTAGCAGAGAGCCCCTTAGATGACCAAAGCTAGTTTCCACTCAGTAGCCAGCCTTCAGGGAAGGAGCTCCAGGCTGGAACTCCAGTGGCTCAAAGATGAATCCAGAGCATCATCCTAGAAGTTCCTGTGCCTCAATAGTCCCTCAGTCCTGATCATTCTACCTCTGTTGTCTTTCTCAAATCCCTCCGTCTCCATCCCCAAGCCACTCTTGCCTAGAGGACTTGATACACAGCCCCTCCATGCTCTACTGTCTGGGCTGTTCTCCCCTCCTTCGCCAAACGGGTTGGTGTAAAATGCAAATCTAACCATGCCACTCATGTCTGAAAACGGAGAACCCTCGGTGCCCAGAGATAAGGATGACAAATGGGTTTCATTCCAAGTGCCAACTCTGATCAATTGGTTGAGACTGCCTGGGGCCCTGGATTGAAAAGGAATGCAAAATAAATCCTGGCACAGAGGGAAGGGGTGAAAGGTGACGGGCGATGGCTGCTGTTGGACTGAAGGGGGATGTGGAAGTCGGCTATTTGCCAACCCAGGCCAGGGCTCAAGCTCCTAAGACCAGCCACGGGACTCCCACAACCCTGCCCCGCAGCTGCCCCAGCCTCCATCCCGCTCCTTCTGCTCCATCTTGGCATCCTGGGACTCAGCTGCCAGGGATGCCCCTACACCCTCCAATTTTATGTTCCTGCCTCCTTTTCACTTTGCCTTGCCTGGAAATGCGTCCCTTCTAGAGGAAGCTGTCCCTGAACACCCAGGCTTGTTCTTGCAGCCCCTGGGCATCCCTGTATCTCACTTGGCACTTTATGCGGAAATGATCAATTTCCATGTCTGCCCCACCGTCTGGCTGTGAGCACCGCGCCTGATTCATCTCAGCACACCCTACCCGATCCCCACAGGGCTCAGCCCAGACCTGGCATGAAATGATGTCAGTAATATATATCCGCTCAGCCGAGAGGAATGCAGGATGGAGCCTGGGGTCTGTGGAGGAAAGAAAGAAAAGGGGACAGGCCCTGGAAGCCGCCCTGGGATAACAAGGTGACACCAGGAGAAAGACACCCCCATGGCCAGCAGCCCGCACTCACTGCCTTATGCTCTGTTTATCACACTCTCACTGAAGCCTCGCTATGGAAGGCTGGGAGGCCATCCCTCCCCAAGCAGAGCTGGGGCTCCCTCAGATCCAGGCAGAAACTCTCTTGAAAGGCCCCTCCCTGTTTGAATTGAGGGCTCCTGGGGACAGAGCTGTGTCACCCTGACAGGAAGCCATGCCTGCTCTGTCCCCAGGAGTTATGTGTTTCCATAGAGACACCGCTGCTCCTCTGCCCAGGAAAGGACCCCAGAGTGTGGGCTCTGGCAGGAGCTGGGTGCAGCCTGCCCGACTCACCTTTCCATTGGGGCTCGCCTTCTTGAACACTCTGTGGAGAGAAAGAGAGGTGAAGCCAGGGTTAGCACATCCTTCCCAGGCAGGCGCCTGCAGGCCACCCTGAGGCCCAACAGTGGGTGTGCCCTGGAATGACTCGCAGGCACTTGGAGAGGCCAGTGTCCAGCACTACCAGCTCTTGCCATGTGTACCCGACCTCCATCTAAGCCACCATCGTGGCCATTACAGTCCTCCTGGGATACACGACAGCCATTCTTCACACGGCAGGGACTCTCAGGGTGGAAGATGTCCCAGCTCTCGCAGAGGCAAAGCCTCAAGGGCCCACAAGGCTGAAATGTGGCCTCACCTCGTCCTCCAGGCATCCCCTCCGCATCTCTCCCTCAGTCCTCTCCTACCTCCCTGCTCCGTGCTGGTCTTCAGACCCACCAGGTGATTCCTGCCTCAGGGCCTTTGCTCTAGCACTTTCTCTGCCCGTGGGATGCTCTCCCACACATCTGCCTGCCCAACCCCACGGCCTTCCCGACACTTCAGCCTGCGCCTCCCCTGACACCTTCCTGCGCTCTACTCTTCCTCTTCCCACATCATCTCTGTAACCTGCTCCACAATTTCCTTGTTCACTCCGTGCTGGCCTGTCTGCTCTCCCGGCAGGCCCGCTTCCCAAGGTCAGGGGTCTTTGTCTCTTCTGTCCACAACGCAATGGCTGGTCAATAAAACTATTCACGAATAGCAGGTGGCGAGCCTTAAACACCAGCTGAACACGTGAATGAAGGAGTTAGTGAAGGAATAATACATCCGGGGTCACAGCCAGAGCACTAGTTGCCAGGCAGGATGGACCCCCAACTCCGGAGAAGCACTGCCTGTGTCCACAGCTCCTGCTGCCACCTCGCCCTGCTGTGTCTGGGCCACCAAGTCCCCTGGACCTACTCACCATCATCTAGCCCAGAACTTCTCAGGGTAATTATTGGGATGGAAAAAAGGAAAGTGAAAGAGACCCAGAGATGAGAGAAGGTGTTGGAGCAAAGAGGGACATAGGAAGAGAGAGGACAGGGACGCGGGCATGAAAGTCAAGGATGGAACAAGAGATTTATAAAGAGAGAGAGAGAGAGAACAGTCACCAGCAGAGAGCAGGTCCACAGGGGGCTGAAGAGAGATGCCAGCCCCTAATCCTCTCCAGGAGCAGAAGGCCCAGTGAAGGCCACCTCATACCAAGATGGCGGCTCCAAGGAGGAGGCAAGTGGAGTGATGGCTCTGTGGCCTCCGGAGTCCCGGCCCCTGTTCCTCCTCTGCTCACTTCTGGGGCCCCAGGGACCACAGATGGGTCAGAGCATTGCCTGCAAAAGCGAGCTCAGCACGCCCTCCCCCGCCTCCCCTGGGAGCCCCAGGCTCTTCCCCTGTCATCAATATTTACCAGCCTTGGGAGTGTGGAGATGCCACAGTTGGCTGGGGTGTGATAATTGCTCAAGTGAGAAAAAATACAGATCACACGGTTGGAACCAGCAGCTCCCAAGCCAGGACTGGGCCTGCAGAAGAGACCAGAAAAGTGGCCCAGTCCACTGGGAACTCAGCTGCTTCCAGGCCTCTGTCTCTCTCTACCCCTCGGAAGCGCAGGTCTGAGGGAAAGGAGAAGCCACACACACCCGAGGGCGCAAATAACTGAGTCAAGGAAAGCCAGTCCAGTGACTGATGGGAAGGATAAGGCGTACCCAGTGGTACCGAGCCAGGCTGGGAGAAGCGGTACTCAAGAAGGCAGGGAGGACGAGAAGAAGGAACTAGCATTTCTTGAGTGCCTGATTATTTTTCATAACAACACTGTGAAATGGATATGATAATCCTTATTTTATAAATAATTAATTTGAGGCTCAGAGAAATGCAGTAATTTGCCCAGGAACACACAGCAAACAAAGGACTTGATCAGGATCCAGATCTAATTCTATCTGTCTGCCTCCAGAGGCTGGGTGCTCTATATCCAGCCCCGCTGTTCCCTAAAGCAGGTGTTTTTATCAACATCAGGAATAACAGAAGAAAGCGGAAATGAGGACGGGAAGGGAAGAGAAAGAAATGAAAGGGTGAGTGGGGGCGAGGGACAGAGTGGGGAGGCTAGGGGCAGGAAGCACAGCCAGCAGTGGGGACTGTCCTGGCTCTCAGTCAGCATGGGGCCACCTCCCTCAGGAAGCGGGACTCATGGCTTCCTAAAACAACAGCAGCTGCTGCCGCATCCCTGAAAGCATGTTTGTTATGCCCTGGACGTGTCTCCAAGGATGTTTCCCAGAACACTGCTGATCTTTACAACCCTCCCATTTCAGAGACGCGGAAATTGAGGCTCAGAGAGGCGACTCACTGTCTGTCTCTAGAGCCCACTCCTTCACACCACCAAGCCCTCCCCTAAACTCTTCCAGCTTCCCACCCCCAACACTGTCAGCAAAGAGGCCACCATGGGGTGATCCCAGTCTCCCAGGGCCCCACACGTGCAACACCACAAGACCACTCTCCTGCCTGCTTCGAAGAGCACAAGCTGGGGTCAAAGCCAAACCCCAGGCCAGTGCACGCCTGTGATCCCAGAGGCTTGGGAGGCTGAGGCAGGAGGATTGTAGGTTTGAAGCCAGCCTCAGCAACCTAGTGAGGCTATAAGCAACCTAGCGAGACCCTGCCTCAGAATAAAGAATAAAAAGGGCTGGGGATGTGACTCAGTGGTAGTGCCCTTCAGTTCAGTTTTTGACAAAAAAGGAAAAACAACCCCAGGTTGTGGGAGACTGGGCTCAGTTTCCCCCCAAGTTTCCTCTGCTGCTCTGCCTAATCCTCGGAGCAACAGCTGGGTTCCCAAAGAGAAACATCAGCAGCATTCTGGATGACCAGAATGCAGGCAGGGAACAGAAACCAACTGTGGGTAGCTCCAGGCAAGGAGGAGGGGTACTACAAGGGGACAAAGAACCTCACGGGAAGGATGCGCAGGCAGGTCGCACGGGGGCTGGACCCGGGAACCGGGAAGCCATGGGCTCTCAGGCGGTCGCTCCGTCTCTCCACCTCTCCTCCCTAGGCTGCATGTTCTCCCAGCTGCACAGCCGTCGGTGCAGCTGCTCCATTGTCTCTGTGGACCAATCTCTGCTTACTCAGGGCTTTTCTGTTTCTCCATTCCTTGGGCTGCATGTGACTCACACCCCAACCCTGTTCCTACTCTGTCTCTCGTTCAGCTTCCTGCTCCTAACTGGCTGAATGGCCAATTCCAAATTGGTTAGCAATTGGTTCGCTTTGGTCAGGTATTCCACCCCTGGGCCAATCAGCTCTGCCCCGGATGTATCACGTGGTCCATGAGGTATGCGCAGAAGGTGGGTAGTGTTTTCCAAACCAGGGGTCACCCGGGTAATGAAGTCAACTTAAAAGATTTTTTTTTTTTTTTTTTTTTTGGCGGTGCTGGGGATCGAACTCAGGGCCTTGTGCTTGTAAGGCAAGCACTCTACCAGCTGAGCTATCTCCCCAGCCCTTTTTTTTTTTTTTTTAATGGATCAGAATAGAGTAGAATACAGGCAGCAAAGGTATAATAGATGTGGCCATATTGAACAATATTCAGATCCCTTCTAAGGCTGGGCGGATGGGAGTATCAATCTCCTACAGCCCTATGAAGTTAGACAGGCCTATGTGGCTTGTTCTGGCCAATGACACAGGAGAAGTGTCACATGTCACTTCCAGACAGATGCATATAAGTCCCAGTACATGAATCTCCATGCCCCTTGTATTCATGTTCTATGGCTGCGACAAAAGATAATCACAAATTTAGGGGCTTAGGAGAGTACAAATTTATAATCTCTCAGTTCTGTAGTTCAAAAGTTCCAAATGGGTCTCACTAGGTGTTGGCAGGTTTCTTTCTGTCGACCTTCCCTTGCCCTCCGCGGCTTCTGGAGGACACTCACATTCCCTGCCTCATGGTCTCCCTCCTCCACCTTGAAAGTCAGCAGGTTCAGGGCCAGTGTTCACCCTGAAACACTCGGTCCTCCTCTTTGACCCCCTCTTCCCCTTTTAAACATTTTTGGGATTGCACTGAGCCCATGTGAATAATCTAGAATAATCTCCCTTTTGTAGGCCAGCAGATTAGCAACCTCAATTCCCCTGCAGGCATCACTGCTCTAACACATGAGGGTTCTCTCGATCATTCTGAGTTGAGCATTCTTAGCCTACCACACTCTTTCTTCTGCCACTGAAACCAGCAATGGTCTGGATGGGAAGGGCTGTCCTGCTGCATAAAGGTGAGCAGAAGGGAGAAAGAAAGCACTTGAGCCGCTGAGACTCAGGAGTGTTTTGTTACCACTGCAGACCAGTTTTCCTAGCTGATACAAACAGCCACAGTATTCACTGAAACTTGAGTTTCAGGTGAGGGTAATAAGTTACAATGTAAAACGAATTCCAGGCAGCAAATTTTAAAATGTTTAAAATTCACTCTTCTAAAAAAACATGCCTAAACCAAATATGTTTATGAGTGTCTGTGAAGCCTGTTGGCTGATGTTTTCTGATTCCATTACCCTCCAGTAACCAGGTTGACTTCTCCAGGGAACCCCATCCTCACCGGCATTAACGTTCTATCGCTCTTCTCAAGTCATTAATCCTTCCAGTGTCCCTTTGTACCTACCAGGGAGAGAGCTACACCACTATGGACCCAGGCAAAGTACCCTCTAAGACAGATTACCCAACAAATAGAACTTAAAATTCTGTGTGGCACAACTAAGAAGTGGAATATTATACTGCACTGAAATTATGCTCTCATCTTTCATAATTCAGGGAAATGACTAAAATAGAATGTTACGCAGAATAAGTCTGGAATCAAAACATTACATTTAGCATTAAAACCAACTTTATATTCAATAAATACCCAAGAGAAAGAATGAGAAAACTTAATGTCGTTAAGATGACAATACTCAAATTGATCTTTGAAGACCAAAATTGATCTATAAATTCAATGTGATTTTTATCAAAACCCCAGCTGAAACTTTTGCAGAAATTTGTAAACTAATCCTAAAATTCATATGGAAATACAAGGGACCAAGAACAGCCAAAACAATCTTGGAAAAAAAAATAGATCCACATGTCCTGATTTCAAAACTTAATGCAAAGGCACAGTAATCAAAACTGCATGGTACTTGCATATGAACATATAGATCAATAAAAGAGAATTAAGAGTTCAGAAAAATACAAATATTTATGATCAATTGTGTGTCGTGTGTGTATGCACGCGCACACTCCCACTTGGGATTGAACCCAGAGGCATTTTACCTCTGGGACTACATTCTTAGCCTTTTTTTATTTTTTATTTTGGGACAGGGTCTCCTAAGTTGTCATGGCTGACTTGAACTCGCAATCCTCCTGCTTCAGCCTCCTGAGTAGCTGGAATTATAGGCATGTGCCACTGTGCCTGGCTGATCAATTGATTTTTAACAGGGAAGCCAAGACAAATCAATAGGGAAAGAACAGCCTTTTCAATGAATGATAATGGGACAACTGGATATTCATATGCAAAAGAATAAAGTTAGACCCTTACCTCACACCATATACAGAGATTAGCTCAAAATGGATCAAAGACCTAAGTGTGAGAATCACAACTATAAAACTCTTGGATGAAGCCACAGGGTTAATCTTCATTATCTTGGGTTAGGCAATGATTTGTTAGATATGACACCAAAAGCTTATGCAACTAAAGAAAAGACAGATAATATTAAAACATTGGTGCTACAAAGGTCATTATCAAGAAAGAGAAAAGACAACTTGTAGAACAGAGAAAATATTTTCAAATCATGGTTTGAAAAGGTCTTATATCCAGGATATATACAGGACTATTACAAACTCAACAACAAATAGGCAAATAACCCAATAAAAATGGGCAATGGATTTATTTGCATAGACCAATCTCCAAAGAAGTGGCCAATAAACACATGCAAAGATGTTCCCCAGCATTTGTGTTCATGGAAATGCAATTCAAAACCATAAGGCTTAATTCACACCCACTAAGATGGTTATGATAGAAAAGGACGATAATACACCTTGACAAGAACATGGAGATACTGAGCCTCACATAGTGCAGGTGGGAATGCAAAGTGTGAAGCCACTTTGAGAAGCAGCATGGGGGCTCCTCTGATATTAAAACAGAGTTCATATACGATCCAGCAAGGCCACTCCCAGGACTTGGAAGAAATCAATTCCACTGAAAAGAAAATAGAAATCGTGTCCACACAAAAACTTGTACATGAATGTCCTTAGCAGTAGCATCTAAAATAGCCATAAAGAATGGGGAAAATTGCCAATGTCCATTAACTAATGAATGTATTTTTAATGTGGCATATACATAAAATATGACTATCATTCAGCCATAAAATGGGACTGAATACTGACTCACACTACAACATAGATGAACCTTGAAAACGTTATGCTGGGTGAATGAAGCCAGAAATAAAAGGCCACATAGAGTTGATTCCACCTCCATGAAATGTCTAGAAGAGGCAAATGCATAGAGACAGGAAGTGGATTAGTGATGGCCAGGAGATGGGAGGGTGAGGGAGGAAGGGGAGGGAGTGTAACAGGTTCAGGGTTTCTTTGAGAGAGGTTGATGAAAATATTTGGAATTGGACAGAAGAGATGGTTACCTGACTTTATGAATATACTGAAACCCACCAAACTGCACCAATGTCATGGTATTCTGCCTCAATGTGGAAGGAAGGAGAGAAAGAAAGAAAGGAAAGGAAGTGCACCTCAAAATCAACAGAGTCTGAAGAAGACTCAGTCGCCTGCCTGCTTTTTTCTCTCTTAACTTCTGTTATCCAGTGATCATAAGTTGCTTCATAAGGATGCTGGTGCTCCCTAACAAGGTATACCCCAAACATTAAAAAAAGGAGAGTCTGCAAAAAACTAGGGAAGTTAAAAGAAAAACTTGGATCCCAACCTCTGAAAGCTGGGGGTCAGTGTCCCTGGTCTGGAATGCACAGCCCAGCCCTCTCAGCTCCGACTCCTCAGAGCCCCCGGCCTGCAGCGCCACTGTCACGACTGCCATCTGTCTTCTGCTCAGCTACCTCTTCCTATAGGAAGCCTTCCCTGACTTCCCCAGGCTCGGTTAGGAGGCCCCAACTGCACACCCAGCATGTCTCCATTCACAGCAATGTAATGGTCCATTAAACCCCCCTCAGCTGTGCTTCTATACAGCAACGAGAGTAGCGACCTTCTCTGCATTATTGCCAGTGGGTCTCTGGGGCACAGCATGGTGCCTGGGACACAGTAGGTGCTCAGTAAATAAGGTTGGAAGTTGCTGAATGAGGGACCTTAAGAGAGGAGTCCAGTGAGAGATGGTGGAAGATTAAAGGACAGTGGTGGTGACCCTCACTCCGGCTGAGTGCTCTCCCTGGGTTTCTGTCTCACTTCCATCTCACTCTCAAGAACAGGCACTGGACTTAGAAAAGGCTTCTCAGGGGCAGGGCAGGCCCCTGCCTTGATCGAGGCCACGGATCTATCATTCACTTAGGCCCTACCAGGACCACCCTCTGAGGAAATTAACGTAACACAAGGCCAAGTTAGAGAAACTGGCCAGCCAAGCCAGCCACCAGCCACTCAGCTTTCCCACCAGCCAGGCACTGTGCTAAGCACTCGCACACGTTAGTGTGTCGGTCCATCTAACTACTCCCATTCTCCAGAGCAAAAACACCAGGTTCAGAGACTCCAAATTGGTTGTCCAAAGTCACAAGGCCAGTATCAGAAAACTCATAGAACCATTGATGGAAAATCACGGAACAAAACATGTCTAACTTAACACCAGAAAACTCATCCTGGAAAGACGAGCTATGAACACAGAGCCACTACCAGGGAACTAGGAGAGCACTCAGAACAATTCCTTCCTGTGTGAGAGTCAGAAAAAATCCTGTGAAAGCAGTGAACACGGGAAGAACTTCAGCTTTTCCCTCAATCTTCAGTCAACACCAGAAAACTCATCCAGGAGGGAAATCAGGTACCAGATCCTACTCTAAGAGTGTCACAAATATTAACTCTTATTCTTTCAACTACCCTATAAGGTGTACTACCATCATCCTATTTCGTAGATGAAAAAACTGAGGCACGGCGAGATTAAGTAATTTGCCCAAGGTCATACAGCAAAGGAGCAGAGCTAGATACTGGAGCTCAGGCGATCTGGCTCCAGAGACCATGCTTTTAAACACTCCCAGTGCTGCCTGGGAGATGGAACAGTATGGTTGCGTCTGGGAAGTCAAGAAGGACTTCAGGGCTGGAGGGGATCTTAATGGACACAGAGAGGTGCAGAGGAGGTAACAGCTCTGCAGGTGGAGGCCCAAAGAGAATGGCTGCGTCCACTGGCTTGGGAGACGGTGAGCAGCTGGGTGTGGCTGCAGTGTGTCCTGAGTGCCTAGGAGGAGCCTCAGGAGCGGAGAGTGGGCTAAAGGAGGGAGCACTCCCTCCCCAGATAGTATTGGAGCACCTCTGTGTACCAATCCTGGGCTAGGAGGGTAGGGGAACTGTGAAGGACCTTAAATACCAGGCTCATGAACTTGGCCCTCATCCGGAAGGCAGTGGGGAGCCGTGCACGACTGAGGGGCGGGAGAGTGAATGGCTAGAACTATATTTTGGATACAGAGATGGCTTCCCCAGTCCTGCTCCTGAGAGCAGCCATGGCTCTGTTGGGCAGAGTGGGCACCAGGCAAGGGGGGCATTCAGTCTCAGAGGCAGACGCCCTACATTCTGACCCACTTTCCAGGGTGTGAGAGCAGCCATCAGGGAGCAGGGAGGTGTGAGGAGCAGGTGGCAGCGGAGGCAAAGAGGCTCTGAGAGGCCTTGTGACACTCTCCCGGAGGCAGGGTTATTTGTGTACAGACTTGTCCGCTCTGCCAGAGTATCACAGCCCTCCCGCCACAGCCCTGCCTGCCTGCTCACCTGCCATCAGTGCACCTGCCTCTAAACAGCCCAGGAGGGCAGACAGGAAATGTCACCCTGTTTCACAGATCTCTGGGCTCTGGGGAGCCATAGGGGCCACAGAACAACCTGCTTCATTCCCCAGATGGAGAAATCAAAGCCCACGGGCCAGAGGACTCTCGCACTGGGGCGGCCTGGCCTGTGCCGAGCTGGGCTGTGAGGAGCACCCCAAGGTTCTGCTGCCCCTGGCTCCTGCCACTCGCCCTCCCTGGCCCCCTCAGGTCTGCACATGGCTCAGGGGGCACAGGGTGATGCCGAGAGGCCAGAGGGGTCGAGGTGGGCCGGGTCTGGTCAAGTCTGGCACCTGGGCTCTGGGCTCCCCACAGTCTTCCAGGCAGAGCGTTCGCAGTCACTTTTCTGGCCATGATCCATATTTGGGAAGTTTTCAGAGGGTACACATGAAGGAAAGAGGGAAGCCACCAGGTGGCCACGGACAGAGGGGAGGGTTTCTTAAAGGAGCTTGGTCCATTTTCTGGTAACCTATGAAAATGGAGATGTGAAAATCAAAGGCTAATAAAAATGTCACCAACCAGGCTGGCAGCTGGATACCAAAGAACCCACAGACTGCCCTGAATGCTGTCCAGCCTTCCTGAGGGTCAAGGATGGGAAGGCTGCAGAGGAAAGAGCCAGAAGCTGTGGTAGGCAGACCTTGCCTGAGTCCTGCATGACCTTGGGCTAGTCTCCCATCCTCTGAGCTCACCCCCCAGTGGTTGGAAATAATATTAAAACCTGGTAGCTATCAGGAAACCAAAAAAGGGGAGCTGACATTGTTGATATCATTACTATCATTACCATCATTACCCTGTCAGTGTCCCGCCCTCCCCCATGCTGTCGGGGAGAGCGCTTGCCTTAATGTCCCTTAGGAGGCCCTGGGACAGAGGCATAGCTATGTGACCCCTCTGGAGACAGGGAGGTCTTTTTAGCTGCTGTTCTCCTTCCCAGTCTCACATGGAAGGCACAGTTGGTGATGTTCTCTTCCCAGTTTAGACTCCCACCTTCCAGAAATCCCCAGAGACATGCCCCGCTCTTCCGTCATCTTGCCCAGCCCATCCTTCCATCCACACTCCCCGTATGCTATGCTCATCAGCTTCCCAACTGTCACCAAGAAGCCCCCAACAGCGTCAGTGCTCCTGCCCTGATTCCTCTGCCCCCTCGAGGCTTGGCTTCTCCCTCCCTTCCATTCATCCTTATTTCCCTCCTTTCTCTCCTTCCTTTTATTTTCCACAACTCTGGGCATTGTTCTTCCCTGCAGGAGAGTCAGACCCCTGTGGACTGTGTGTGTAGCCAGGGCACCTACACTCAGGATGGATGTGGAGTCGGGGGACAGACATTCCACAAAGAGAATTCTCCCCCAGGAGCAGAGTGTGATGTGCCCAGCTGGGCTCCAGCCACATCAGCCCCTTTCCCCTCAGCATCCACAGGGTGCCTGCCTCTTGCTACGCCTTAGGGGACACCATGGAACAAGGAGAATAACAAACTTCAGAGAGCAGGAACTGCATCCTCCTTTAGTCAGACCTTTTCCTTGGTACATAGTAGGTGCTTAATAAATATTTTGAATGAATGAATAAATGAACCAACTAGAAACAAACCCTGAGCTCAAAGCTGGGGAAAAATAGGACTGAGACCAAACAATAAATTAGAGGCAGCAGCCTGACCACCAGGATGAGCTGTGGCGGATGCACAGCCTCAGTAGGAACCTGCAGAGACAGAGTGCTCCAGACACCTGACAGTCCCCGTCACCTTCCCAGCAGGAAGATTTTATCTAAAGGGGTCTGGGCCAGGTATGGTGGTGCACACCTGTAATCCCAGGGGCTTGGGAAGCTGAGGCAGGAGGACTGCAAGCTCAAAGCCAGCCTCAGCAATTTAGGGAGGCCCTGTCTCAAAATAAAAAATGAAAAGGGCTTCTGGGCACAGTGGTGCACACCTGTAATCCCAGCTGCTCAGAGGCTGAGGCAGGAGGATCACGAGTTCAAAGCCAGCCTCAGCAACTGACTACGGCCTTAAGCAACTTAGTGAGACCGTGTATCAAAATTTTAAAAATAAATAAATCAAAAGGGCTGGGGATGTGGTTTAGTGGTTAAGCACTCTTGGTTCAATCCCTGGTACCAAAAATGTAAAAAGCACAGGGCAGCAGGGTGTGTGGCTTGAGGGGGGTTAACTTTTGCCCATTTAAATGTACAAACTTTTAGGAGTATAGAGTAACATATTATAGTATATTAAAACAATACTAATTCAAAACCAATACTTCTTTCCCACTGTGGATCCAGTCTGGGGACCCATCTCATATCAGCTGCTCTGTAGGTCGGTCAGGAGGCCAAGAGCCTCTGTGGCCAGGGCCTTTGCATGGGCTGCGGCCTAAGACCTGAGTGATGGCTCTTTTCCTGAGAAAGAACTCGGGGGAGGTATGCCAGATATGGTGGCCATGGTGGCTCGGAGCTGACTTGTGAAGATTAAAGAGATGACTGTCACCAGATTTTTAGGAATTTTTGAGTTAGTTATTATACAAAGTCATTATCAGTGGTTCTCTTTGCGGGGGGTGGTGGTGGCGTGGAGTTTGAGTTTGCACCCAAGGGGATATTTGGCAATTTCTGGAGACAATGTAGAGGTCTCGACTTGGGAGAGCAGTCTCCCAGTTTCTAGCAGGTACAGGCCAGGATGCTGCCTGCATAAAGCAAAGGGCACTAGTCCCCAGGCCCCAACAAAGGATCTCTAGTCCAAGTGTTAACAGTGTTGATGCTGAGAAATCCCAATAAGCATAATTAAGTAAAGTACTTAAAAACAAAGGGAATACATGCTCAAAGCTTATCACTTCCTAATGACCTTATGGAATTTTCCTATTTGTTCTTTGAGGTTACCTATGTCTATGAGGGCTGTGGAGAGGGTGGATTCTGTGTAATGGGGTCTACTGTGCATCTTTCCTCAACTCCATCTTCAATAACATCGCATTGAGCAGGCGTCTGAGGCAGGAGTATTTACACCACAGAAACTGGCAAATGCTACTATCCATTCACTTCCTTTTTTTTCCCCCCAAAAGGTCAATTGCTACCAGCACACCATTGAGTGTCGCCCTATGGAGAGAAGGAAGTTCACAAGCCTGGGGAATCCTTCCCAAGTTCCAGCTCAGTACTGGCTTGCTCTGTGGAGTCTGAAACAAGGATCTGAATGTGGCCCTGTGCACAGACTCCAGCACACACACACACACACACACACACACACACACACACACCCCATACCACACACTGACAGACACCACACCCACCACACAGACACACAAGCCACGCAAACCAGATAGTGGTCCACATCCACATATGCATACAAACATACCACATGGACTGGGGATGTGGCTCAGTGGTTAAGCACCTCTAGGTTCAATCCCCTGTATCAAAAACAAAAACAAAAAAACCAACACACCACACTCGCCACACCACAAAGGCATCGTAGACAGTTGCTACACGCATACCTTCGATGCTTCATACATCACACAGTCACACCACACACACACACACACACACAAACACACCACGTATACAACCCCACACAGTACACCCACAAATACTAAATATTCCCCACACACGTACAAACACATCACACTTGCATGATACACACACCACACAAACACACATACACTCCCCCGGTAGCCCTCCACCTAGTGGAAGAATAACTTGAACAATAAGAGAAATAGAAAGGAATGTCAATCCCACCGACTGCATTCTTCGGTGTCTGAACACTAGTACCCCTCCCCATCCTCTGTGGTCTACCCTTCCCCACACCTTCTGCTAAGATGACGTTCTCAACATTCCTCTGAAAAGCACCAAGTCAGGTGACCCTATTTCAGTACTTCTGTAACCACTGATCAAGTGCTTCCCCAGCCCCGCTCCCTGTCCGGCTCTCAGTAGCTCCAGAGCCAAATCTGGCCTCTGCACCTTCCCGAGCCCATGCAAGCAGTACCCTGGGCATTCCAGCCACGAGACACTTCTACTGCCACCAGATACGGGTAAGCCCAAATCTCCATCTCCAGTCAGACCCTGTCTGACCTCACGCCCACAAGTGATGGGATATCACTACTTGGAAGTCCCCCAAGTCCTCAGGCAAATTCCAACCAACTTCCTCCCCACGGGGCTCCCCTGTGCTCCCTGTCCCTGCCCATCCCAGAGGTAGCACAAAGGAAGTCTCAACGCACATCTCAGGAATCAAGAAATAATGATGCAAATTCCATAGCGAGAAAAACAACATCAACTTCCTGGTGAGGCAGATAGGAAGTCTTACCCCATTTTGCAGCTAAGAGCCCTGAGGTTCCGGGGTGTTCCAGGACCAGCCCTGGAGCAGAGCAGAGGCAGTGAACCGTAAGGTGCAGGGTGGCCCGTGAGACCCAGAGCTGGGGACTGCACGCGGCAGCAGCCAGGACAGGGCCAGCCCTGCAGATCGCTCTCCCCAGCCCTGAGTGAGGGGTCAGTTACAAAGAAAAGGAAAAGGCGTTCCTGATACGCGTCCTGTTTCCTCTCCTCCTCTGGGCTTCTCGAGCCACGGAGGGCGGACGTCTCTGGGCTGGCAGCACTTGGCCTGTGCACACACAGGCTACGGTGAGGGTCTCTTGGACCCCTTCCCACCCCAGCCGTGTGCTCTGCGTGGAGGCCTGAGCTCACTGCAATGACCCCTCAAGCCTCTTTCCCAGCCCCAGGAAGCCTCTGCCTTTTATCTTGAGTAGGTACCTCCTGTCCATGAATGTGCCATTAAGGCACCTCCCCAGGAAGCCCCCCATGTCACCCTCACTTGCTGCCCCAGAGAAGTCAACTCCCTAGCTGCCCAGCTCATT
Source organism: Sciurus carolinensis (assembly GCF_902686445.1). Lineage (NCBI taxonomy): Eukaryota > Metazoa > Chordata > Mammalia > Rodentia > Sciuridae > Sciurus > Sciurus carolinensis. The sequence continues at coordinate 77,696,739 of NC_062223.1, forward strand.
CTGTGCCTATTGCCTGTGGGACCTGGGCTTTCCAGGAGTAAGGCAGGGGAGGGGTCCCAAAGGCAGAGGTCATCAAATGAGGTTTCTTGAGTGAGAGAACAAAAAGGAGCCTTCCCCATCAGACAGGGGACCTTCCGAGGACACAGGTCAGGTCTCAAAGAGGGATCTCTGAAGGAGGTAGCCATGACTCCTCCGTCAGATTAGAGACTCCCGCAGGAAAAAGGTCATGCCTCACTCCTCAGGCAACCGCCAGAGGATGAGGTGCCCATGTCCCCTCTACGTGACAGGGGGTCCCAGAGAACAGGAGTCAGGCTCCCCCATCACACAGGACCCTCTCTCTCCTGGAGGACAGGGCCATGTCTCCTCCATCAGAAAGGAGCTCATTAACAGCATTGTCACCATCTGCTGCCCCCTCAGCATTCCCAGACCAGACTTCAGCTCAGTCTAAGGCAGACGGGTGGGCTGCCCTCTAGGGCAGAGCTGGAGGGGTCTTTCCCCCATCTTTCCCTGCGTAGGATCCCATGCCAGCTTCCCATCCATGCCCTCGATGAACTAAAGCTTCCAAGCCATACTTAAGACAGCCTCGTGTCTGGGTAGAGGTCAGAGACCATCTATGTTGATCAGAGTCAATGACTTCTGGAGAGATGGCTATGGGACAGCTGGGGGACCCTGACAAGAGGATGTCCAGGTCACACCATGCATTCAGTCTGGCCTCAATGCAACCAGACGTGTGACTTGGATGGATCTCTGTTTGTGCCTGGATTGGTCCCTATGGGGAAAACCCTTCCCCTTTGTCCAGTAATACCAGCCTTCTCATTTCCAAACCATGTTGGCAAACACTCCTGGTTACATAGTAGCACGAAACATCAGGGAGAGGGTAGAATAGGGCCCTTCCTAGATCCTGCTTTGAGGACAACACTAGCCTTCCCTGGGTGCTGTTCTGAGATTGGTCCAGGCATCTCCACAAACATCCTCCCTACTCATACCAGCTCCTGGGAGCTGCTATTAGTTAGCATCGATCCACAAAGTGCTTTGCTGACACTTTTTATGAGCTCGGCCTCACCCAGCCCCAGGGGACTGGGAGCAAGAAGCAGAAACCAAGACGGAGGAGCCCGGGCCACTGGGTTGAGCCAGAAAGTTGCTGAGCTAGCATTTGAGGTCTGGTTCCAAGGACTGTGGATGAAGTTCAGGCGTAGAGCACTTACCTAGCATGTGTAAGGTCCTGGGTTCAATTCCCAGTGCAAGGGAGAGGAAAAAAAAAAAAAGAGAGAAATGAAATCAGATCCCAAGATCAAGGTCCAAACAAGCTCAGAAGCTGAATGCACATGTACTGAATTCCAACTTGATTAACTTCAGTAAAAATCTGATTGCATATTTTTATTCAGAAATTATTATTAGCTCAGCCCTGTGGTACACACCTATAATCCTCACGACTTGGGAGGCTGAGGCAGGAGGATCATAAGTTCAAGGCCAGCCTCAACAACTGAGTGAGACTCAAAATAAAAATTTAAAAAGAGCTGAGCATGTGGCTCAGAGGTACAGCACCCCAGTTCAATCCCTAGTACTGGGAAGGGTAAAAAAAATAAAAAGAAAAAAAAGATGAAGAAATTATTATTGTTATTATTACTAGTAGAGATATTTAAGTGTTTAATACAAGCCAGACACCATTCTAAACATTATATTAACCCACTTAATACTCACAAGAATCCTATAAAGTAATCTTACTAAGTCCATTCAACATATGCCCACTCAATATACTCTTATTATCCCCAACTGGAAATGGACACAGATAGGTTAAATAATTTGCCCAAGGTCACAGGGCAGGAAATAAAAGATGTCAGTAGTTCAAACCAACTGCTTGATACATTAAGAAGAAAAATGACTAGGATACAGCTCAGTGGTAGAACGCTTGCCTAGCATACTCAAGGGCCTGGGTTGGATCCCTATTAGATACTTTGAAATTTATCCTAAGTGTGTTCCAAACAAAACACACTTGTGATTGGACACACTGTGGTCTAGGTTAGAAGGTAATACTACTCCTAGGAGGTGATGCTGGCCCATCTGCTCCAGGAGTACTGGACAGAGAGAAAGTCCTGTTAGTAGGACAAGGCTGAATTATGGAATTTTTTTTTTAAGAAATGCATTTTCAAAACTTCCAAAAATTTACACAGGTCTGCAGATGATGGGGGTGCAGAGAAGCCGGCCAAGAGCAGCTGTGCCCCATGAAGTGGGAGTTCAGGGAAGGAGCGTTCTGGGGCATCTCCAAGCCACACCCTGGACTTGGTAACAGACACTCCCATGCCCACCTACAATCCTGGCACCTGCTCCTTCTATTGCCCCAGCAGAGGTTGTGAGAAGTCTGCCAATTGGAACAGGCGACCCCTTCTTAACAGCCAACCTGTCTGGAATGACAACCCCAGAACCAGCTCTGCTGCCCCGGCGTGAAGACTCAGGTCATCTGATCCCAAACCCCAGGGAAAAGGATGCACACATGGAAAAGGATGTGGAGAAGAGCAACTGGGAACGGGGTCAAGATCTCTAGCACGGCACTTAATGGTTCTGTCTGTTTCACATGGCACCTCGCCTCACCTGTCCTCACCTGGACTGTGGAACGACACGGCCTGCCTCCAGGGTGTCGAGGGTAGTCAATGAGCTGACCTGTGTATATCCCTGGCACATAATCCAAGTTCAATATGTGGGAGGCTTAGTGCACAAAGAACCACCAGAAGTACCAATGCGAGCAAGGCTGCAAGGGCCTTTGGAGGCGGCAGGGTTGAAGGTGTGGGTAAGTAATCGCCCAGGGCGGGTGGGTAAGTACGCTCGACCAGGAAGTGGAGGAGCCTATACCCCATGCCACACTGCCTCCCAGCACTCACCCCATGGTCTCTGTGGGCCCCGTTGTCTTCCTGCGAGCTTGGAGTATGGCAGATGAGCTTCTCAAGGCCTAGACAGACTCTCCTTCAACTCTCCATGGCTCAGATTTCACCCTCATCAGGAAACCTCATGACTAACAGGCCCTCTTGGTGTCCTGATTATCTGTAGGAGGTCCTGGGCAGTGAGCATGAACATTTGCATCACCGCAAGTGAAGGGCCTAAATGATTTGGTCTCTTGCTCAGCTCGGTCTCTTGTGAATTAGTCATGGAGGACTGCTGGAGGCTCAGGACTGAACTGCCATGTGGTGACCTTGTAGACCAGCTGGGGTCATCGTACCATGCTGCCTGTTATGCCTCAACCACAGTGGCCTTGGGAAGCAGAGGGGTCCGTTATGAACACACATGTGCAAACCAGTAACTAGCCTACCAAAGGCACCAGGGAGAGGGCTGTCAAGAGGGTCACAGTGGCTTCGGGAAGGGAACCACTCCAATCTTCTGGGGATGGACAAGCGGCAGCTGAGAAAGTTACAGAAAGTCGGCAGAACCTGAGTTGGGATTTGAAGGATGGCAGAGTTCACCAAATGTCACAGAGCACTAAAGCAACATACAGATGCTCACAGCATGCAGGGGAAGTCCTGTCCCCACAGTTCCTCATTCTGGCCCCTGCTGGACCCTGACACAGAACATTATTTCCAACATAGAAACAGGACCTGTCCGGACCAGCAGTGACAGAGAAGCCAGCAGCGGAGCAGAAGAGCACTGTGGAGGCCGAGGAGCCGAAGAAGAGCACACCCTTCCCGCTCCTCCGAGCGCTGACAACCTGGACCTTCCTGCTCTGAGTCTCCTCTCCCCTTCTCTCCAAGCTGCAGCTGCGCCAGACTCTCCTTCCTCCACCCTGGCCCTCCCCTGGGAGCAGTGAGCTCAGTCTTTCCCATCAGCCATCCCTGGAATGATGGGAAATGCTTGGGCCAGGAACTGAGAGGAGACCTGCCCCAGGGAGGAGGAGAGTGGGTGTCCTGGGGCTGGCTCAGTCCTGTGCTTCCTCTGAGCCCCAGCATGCCGGGAGCACAGCCCACCTCTCTGTACTGCACCTCTGAAAAAGGTGGGTTCTGACTACTGCAGTGGGCAAGCATCATCTTACAGGTGGGGAGACAGGCCACACAGAGGAAGGCAGGCAGGCACACCGGGGACTGACCGCCGGTCCCCAGCACCATGCAAAGCTTTGACAAGTCTATTTCCTCACAGCAGACTTGAAAGGCTGAATAACGGGCCTGAGATGCCCACAACCTATCCAGGCTAAGACCACAACTCTGTTACCTCACATGGTAGAGGGGACTCTGCAGAAGTGGCTGAGTTAAAGATCTTGAGGCACCCAGGGAGAATTCTGCATGAGCTGGGTGGGCCTGAGGGAATCACAAGGGTCCTGATTAGAGGGAAACAGGAGGGTCCAAGAGAGAAAAGACATGATGACAGATGCACTCAGAGAGATTGGAAGATGTAATGCTCTGGCTTTGAAGTTGGAAGATGGAGCCAGGAGTCACTGAGTACAGGTGGCATCCTGAAGTCAGCAAAGGCAAGGGAAGGGATTCTCCCTGGTAAGAATCCAGAAGAAGCACAGGCCTCCTGGCCCATTCTAGGACTTCTGACCTCCAGAACACAAGAGAATATAATTGTGTTGTTTCCAGCTACTAAATTGATGGCACTTAGTCACAGGAACATTAGGAAACTAACATAGTAGGCATTTCGTTCCCTTTTCGCAGATGCAAAAACTGAAGCTCAGAGTAGGGACATGATTTCCTCAGGTACACTCCCCTCCACACTATACTAATTTACTGGGACCCTCTAAGGCTGCAAGGCCCCAGCTAGGGTTTTGATGGCATGGAAGAGTCTGAGGAGGAGGTGGGATGTGCTACTCAGGGCCAAGGTTGAAGTACGGCAGGGAACTGAGGAAGTAAATCTTTGTGCCAATGAAGGGGTGGTTGTTATGACAGAGCCCTGAGCGCTCCCATGTCCTGACCATCACACAGAGGAGGGTCCTGGCTAAGCAGATGGACATGGATAACTGCACGTTTACAAGGTTAACTGAGATGAGATGAAATCTCTCAGCACCTCTCTTTGATCTTGATAAAGTGGAAGGGAAATTCCTTTTCCTGTTGCATTACTGGTAAGGAAAATGAGTCCCAGGAGCTTGTGATTGGCCTAAGTTCTCCTGGTTAACAGGCCTCAGAATCTGGACTAAGGGCTACTGAATGCTAAGGCTGCCTTTACTGTCACAGGTATTTTCTCAATCATTCTAAATGCAAACCTGATCAAGTTCCTCCTCTGAATAAGAGCTTTTAGCCACTTCCCACAAGCTCTTCATCTTCTGGTCTCTGCCCACTCCTCAGACCTCCCTTCCCAACATGATCCTCGCTTCCATATACCCTCTGGCCCATTGACTTAGGGAGCTACAGGGTGCCACCAAACTCTTTCCCACTGTGGGGTCTCCCACAGGTCTTCAGTCCCGGAGTATAAAAACCACAGGTCCTGGCCACCCCTGCTTCCCATGGAAAGGATGGGTTTAGGGGCTAGGGATCAGCCCTAAATCCCAGCAGGAAGCCTGGGATGCTAGGGTAAGAGAGTCCAAGTAAGATGGTTATTTCCTACACAGTAAAGTCAACAGCAGGTGGGGCAGGTGTGGGGACCCAGGTCTCAGAGGACAGGCCCTTTCAGAAACACAGATCCTAGGATACTGGAGCTGAGGAGCCCCCTGACCCCCACCCCAGGCTGTGCATGGCAACACAGAAGCCTCCAGAAGGGTAAGACTTGCCCTTGGCCCCACAGTGTGTCACTGTGGAAGTCAGTTCAGGGGGTGGTAAAAGGCTTTGAGTCTGCAGCTCACTAACTGGGCAACTTCGGGCAAGGATCAAGTCTCTCTGTTCTTCATTTCTAAATGGGAAACGTAACACACCTTTTTGCTTTAATGCACAGTCAGAGCCTGATGCGCAGCAAAGCCCATGATAAAACAAAGCCACTCGTCACTGACAGAGCCGGGCCTAGAATCACACCTGCCTCCCAGTTAATGCCATTTCCACCAGCACCCACTGCTGGGTTGGGGGGCTCACTCCCAGCAGGGAAGTCCCTCGACATATCTGCAGTTCTCTGCCCCGTCCCAGTCTTCAATATGACAATCCTGGTATCTGCCTTACGAAACCACCTCCTGGTGCCCACTCCCCATGGGCCAGCTGGGTACAACCTACTTGCCTCAACCCTGGACCCCAGGCCCTGTGTGGACTATGCAGATATGCTGCAGTGACTCTTGGCCAAAGCAGGTGCCTGCGGAACGTGTGCTTGCTTGCTCTAAACTCACCGCCTGGGGCTCCCCTCAGGAGCCTGGCACAGTAGTGTACATCTGTGATCCCAGCAGCCCAGGAGGCTGAAGCTGGAGGACAGCAAGTCTGAGGCCAGCCTCAGCAACTTAGAGGCCCTAAACAATTTTGCAAGACCCACTCTTAAAATAAAAAATAAAAAAGACTGGGGATGTGGCTCAGTGGTTAAGTGTCCCTGGGTTCAATCCCTGGGATACTCCCCCAACTTAAAAAAAAAAAAAAAAAAAAGCAACCTTCCCCTCAGGACACCTGTTGGGCAACACCCTGGACCCCAATATAGGTTTTCATCCCTTGTTCAGTCTCTTACTCCCCACCTGCTGGTGGAGTGAGCACATCCCAGCTGGCTCCCTCTTGGCCCTGCAGCCGTCTCTCTGGGATCTGTGAGTAATAGAATGCTCTCTTGCTTCACGTGTTCCTTGCACCGCCTCCTCTGTGTCTCACCTGACCGACATACCTAAAGCGAAAGCGCCTCCCTGCCAGGGCTCAACTGGACACAGGTCCAGCAAGAGCCGTAAGAGTGCCTGCCAGGCTAAACAAGCTTGCTGTGAGATGGACACCTCATCATGAGTCAGATGCTTAGGCACTAAGTCACATGCCAGGATAAAGAGGAATCCCAGCCAGGCTTGGTGGAACTCCCCTGTGATCCTGGCTTCTTGGGAGGCTGAGGCAGGAACATAGCAAGTTCAAAACTAGCCTAGGCAACTTAGCAAGAACCCATATCAAAGAAAAGAAAAGTGTCGCAGCAGGGCGTGGCGGCACACACTTGAAATTCTAGTGACTCGGGAGGTTGAGGCAGGAGGATCGCAAGTTTAAAGCCAGCCTCAGCAATTTAGCCGGGCCCTAAGCAACTTAGAGAGACCCTGTCTCCAAATAAATATAAAAAAGTACTGGGGATGTGGCTCAGTGGTGGAGTGCTTGCCTGGCATATGTGAGGCACTGGGTTCGATCCTTAGCACCACATAAAAATAAATAAGTAAAATAAAGGTATTGTGTCCATCTATGACTAAAAAAAAAAGGGGGTGTTGGGGATGTAGCTCAGTGATTAAGTGTTCCTGGGTTCAATTCCTGGTACTTAAAAAAAAAGTATTGCATGCATGACAAGCACATTGTAACCACGTCTACCTCCTCTGAAGCCCTGCAGGACAGGGCTAGAGTTCATAGTTAATCTCCAAAGAGAGACTCAAAATCCAGTCAGAGAAAAATATAACACCCGCCTCTCTTTTTCTTTTCTTTTTCTGGTAGTGGGGCTTGAACCCAGGAGCATTCTACCACTGAGTTATACTCCCAGCCCCTTTATTTGTATTCTGAGACGGTCTTTCTAAATTGCCCAGGCTGGCCTTGAAATTGCAATCCTCCTGCTTCAGCCTCCCGAGTAGCCAGGATTACATGTGTGTACCACCACTCCTGACAACACCCCAGCTCGATGATATAACCCAGTGGCTTTAATTTGCTCCCAGGCTGGACCCCCTCCCCGGCAGGGGTCTCCCAGAGAGGAGGCTTTTGGGCCCCCAAGTTCTTGCTCTGATGTGGCCGTCTCTAGGAGAGGTACTATCAACCATCTTCCTAACAATTAAACAAGGGAGGGGTTCAGCACTGGTCTGAGAGGGCAAGCCTGTGGTAGAGAAACTCCTAATCCAAAATGGGACTCCTCACATCAAACTGAAACAGGGGCAAGAGAAATGGACTATTCACTGAGCACCTCCTTTGGGCAGGGATGCTGTACTGAGTTTCATGCAATATCTCGCTTGAACCTCACAATCGCCCAAAAACAGGGGGCAATTAATTCCATTTCACTTAAGAAAAAGCCAAAAGTCAGTATGGCCTATAATCTCAGTGATTCAGAGACTGAGGTAGAAGGACAGCCAGCTTAAGTCCGGTGTCATCAACTTAGTGAGACTTTATCTCAAAGTAAAAAATTTCACAAGGTCTGGATATGTGGCTGAGATCTACACCAGGCATCACACTTCATCCTCATAATTACACCAGGAGTGGGGATTATGGCACCCCTGTACAGAGAAAGACAGGAAGACTCAGAGAGGGAAAGTGACTTCCCTGAGTTTACCCCAACTAATGGGGAACCCAGCTGGGACCAGCACCCAGGACCAGTTACCCAACTTATGGGTTCAGTGCAAAATGAAAATGCAGGGCTCCTTATGCAGATGTCAAGACAGACACAGCAGAACATTAAACCAACCAAGGGGCCTGCTAAGTGTGGACCCTGTGCAAACGCACAGGTCTTGCTCCCTCCCACGAGGCCAGCCCCCTCCCTGGGAGCCCTCGTGTCTGACTCCCCGCCAATGCCAGGCTCCTCCCACTGAGATGCTCAAGGGCATAGTTCTCCTAAGGCAGTGGGTCTCACACATGGGCAGGGGTGGGAATCACCTGGAAGACTGTTAAAGCCCAGCTTGCTGGGCCCCATCACAGAGCTCCTACTTAGGAGTTGTGCAAGGGCCTGGGAATTTGCACTTTTTGATGCTGAATTTCTAAAGGAGACATTGATGGTGTGGCCCAGAGACACTGAGAGCTGGGCCGTAAGGCCTGAGAATGCCCAGAGTCCTTCAAATTGTACCTAGGCCTCAGTCCAAAGAGCCAGGAGTGTTGAGGAGAAAGGAGAGTAGAGAGACGGAGAAGAGTAGAGAGAAGGGGAGAGGAAAAAGGAAAGCTTTACACAGGTTATCTTGTTTAGTTTTTCCAATACTCTGGCCCGGGAAGTTCTATTGCCCTTGTTGCAGAGGCAACGATGGCACAAAGAAATCAATAATCTGCTCAGTCACAGCCAGATGAGTACGGAGACCAGAATTGAACCTGGTTCTACCTTACATGTTGGCACAAGCCTGTTTCAACCACAGCTGGCCCTAACAGGTCCTAATTCCAAACCTGTTCACCCAGGAGAGTAGAACCAAAGCCTCAGGAAGTCTCTGCACACCCCTGGCCCCAGCAAGCTCCAGGATCACTACTGCCTGCCTGCCCTCCAAGTCCAGGACTCAGCCCAGAGACCTAGGACCAGCCAGGGGGCTAATCAGTGGCATCGCTCCAATAGACTGGTGCCCACCCCAGCCTGGAGTTTCCTCCCATACCTAGGCCCTTCTTGCCAGGCTCCCCTTTGGCCACTTCCTCACACAAACCCTCAGCACTGGTCACATCATGCTGCTTCAGTTTGCACAGGCTGCTCTGCCTACATGGAATGCCCTCCACACTCAGACTGTCCAACTCTTGCTCATCCCTCAACACCCCGTTCAGCTCTACCTCCTCTGGCAAGGGCTCCCTCCGGCCTTCTCTACCCTCACTTCTCCATCAGGCCACTCTGCTTCCCTGGCTGCTCCTCCAGCCCTTCAGACCACCAATATTTACGGTGCGTCTGTTCTGGCGCTGGGCACAGTGCAAACTTCTGAGGATACGAGGCTGGGCCTGGGCTCTGTCAGCCAGGGTGTAGGTCTGCTTCATCCTGCGAACCTCGGCCAGGAGGGGCACTCAGAGAGGGGGCTGTGAGTGTCCTCAGGGGTGATGGGACCTCAGTTGGGGATTTGTACTCAAATTCTACATTGCAGGCCACCACTGAGGCTGGGGAAAGGCCTCCCATTGACCTGAGCCAAAGTGAAGATGCTTGGCACAGCAGCCCCAAACTACCAAATGAACACAAGGCCTGCTATGTGCCCTGGGCTGAGCACTCCCCAGGAAAGAGAGGCCCCAAGGGGGAAAGGATGAACCGGAGTCCACCCAGAGCAGGAGGCAGCCCTGAGTGGGCGTGCAGGCTCCTCTCCGAGGAGATGTGGTTTTACACAGGGGAGAGAGAAAGGAGACGATCCACCCTCACCCTGAGGATCTGCCCCACAGACCCCTCCACTGGGGCCAAAGGCATCCAGGGCGGCTCTGGAAAGCCACAGCCCACAGAAGCCCCAGGCGAGAGAGAGGATAGCTGCTGCCTGCCCAAGGCGGGCCGGGGCTGGAGTAGGGCCAGGCTGGCAGAGGAAACATCTTGAGCGGCAAGTGGGAGGAGGGGAGGAGGAACAGGAGAGGAGGAAAGAGCCAGACACGCAAACTCCTCCGCCACCTCCTTCCAACCAAAACAGAATCCCCAGCAGACTGAGACCTGTGAGGAAGGAAGGAGGGAAAGAAGTCAGGGCCCCAGGGGCAGGGGCTGGATGGTGGCCCTGGGGCTGGAGCCTCTGGAAGCTTCAGAGCTAGGTAGCCCTGCCAGAGATGGGAAGGTTTGGGAGGCTGTCCAGCTCTGTACCCCAGGGGCTGAAGGCTCCCTAGGAAAGGAGGAGGGCTCCACCTGGTAACTCCTACTCCTCTTCAAGCCCCACTCAGGCCCCCAACACTTCCTAAACCCCCTACCTGTCCTCTGGACTGGGCTCCAACACAAGGATTAGCACAAACTCAAAAAATATTGTGGAGCAAAACTGGTCTGATGGGGGAGTTGAGGCCTAAACTTTGGAAAGTTCAGAGTCTTCTGGGAATCCAAGAAGCCCAAAGGAGGGAGCGCTGGCACAGAGGCACTGTGGACTCCCAGACAAGCAAGAACTGGCTTGCACCCTGGGTCCATCACAAAATGGGCATGAAGGCCTTTCCCTGGTAGGACAGCCGATGGGGCCAAGAAGACAGGAGGAGATGTGGGACTTAGCAAAAGGCGGGCGGCATCATCTTTGCCCCCATCCCCACCACCATCTGGACGCTCGTGTGTGTGTGCGCATGGGTACACTCAGCACTGGGGCCTGAGAGGCTTCCTGGGACCTCAGTCTGTTCCCAGAGGTCCTTGACCTGTCTGATTCTCCAGGTTCCCTTGCTAGTAGCCTGGGGGATTTCCTACCTCCATTCCTGGCAGGGGAGGCACAAGGTAAATGACAGGCCTCCCAGTGGCAGAAGTGAGACATTGGGATGACTTTCATCTGTCCAGTTCTTCACAATCCTCACCCCGGTTGCTCAGAGCTGCTGGAATTTAGCAGTCTTTCTTTCACTTTCTTATCTTAGGGAACCAGTCTGCCCTGGTTCAAATCTCCACTCACTAGAGGGCGTCCATCAATGGACCTCCTTCCTGTCACTCAGCCTGAGTCCTCAAGTGTCAAATGGGGATGGCAGCTCTCAGGGTTGACTGTAGTGTCTGTCACCTAGTAATGCATGTTAGCTCTTCCATTATCAATAATATCCAACAAATACTTATCCATGCATCAGACACTGTTGGCTGCCAGACCTATGCTGGCCAGGGCAGATTCCTGCGATGGACCTGCCTAGGTGAAGCGTCCCTTCTGCTGGGAAGACAGCAGGACTCTGCATTGCACAACTCCAGGGGGTGCCACTGTGCAGACCACAATGGAAACAGGCCACAGTGCATCTCCTGTAAGTGTGCACAACAGCAGCCCTGTGAGACTGACATCCAGCAAACAGAAGCACACAGTGACTCCTAGGGAAGTAAGCAAAGGAATCCCAGAGCCCAGCATGGTGGCTGAGGATGAAGGAAAAGCTTTCTCAAGGGAGGGACATTTGAACCAGGAGTTGAAGAAGCAGTAATAACTCTGAAAGGGACGAGGGCTGGGTATGCTTCATGGAAACCAGAACAGAACCTGTGGTGGGAGACTCTGGGGGGAAAGGTGGGACTCCCTGAAGGTGTGAGAGAAATGAGGCGAGGCCAACAGGCCGCAGGGACAGGCCTCGTCACCAGGAGGCCTGGCCAGACATCTGGATTTTACTTGTCACCCTGATACAACATGGGCAAGGATTCACCCTGAAATTGACACAATGTGGTCCTGCCTTAACATGCTTACTCTGGCCACGGGATGGAGAATGGAAGGGCTGAGAGACGAGTGGAAATGGGAGAACCAGGTAGGAAAGGGAACAGGTTCAATAAGGTTGTTCTGGGTTCAGATCCTGATCTGCCACTTATTAGCTATGGAACCTCTCAGGACTTCAGTTTTCTCTTCTGTAAAATTAATATCACAACAGAAGCTACCTCCTTGGATTATTATGAGGATTAGATGACACCTTCATGTATGTAAAGAAATTGGAACAATATCAAGCCAACAGGGAGTGATGTATGTTTAAGCCAATATTATTCATCTAGGTGATAGATAAAGATGGTCCAGATTAGGGAGGTAGCAATGGTGTGGGTGGGGTGGGGGTTGATTCCAGAAATATCATCAACAGGTGTTCCAAGCACCTAGTTGCTCTAATATCTGTGCCATATGAAACCACAGGAGAGATCTGAGCCAGAACGGCCCATCTGAGCTCTTTTCAAATTCCTGACCCTCAGAAACTGTGATAAATAATGAAATGAAAGCTGTCATTTTGAGCTACTAAGTTTTGGGGTGATTGGTTATATAGCAAAAGATAAAGAACAATTTACACTGAGATTTACTTAGAGGACACTTCCTCTCCTCCCAGAGGTAAGAAGGGGAAGCTGCTGAGCAGGAAAGAAGCAGAAAGATGGGCAGTGGGGGCTGAACAGGGAGCAAAAGCCATGCCCAGGGCCCCTGTTGCTTCCAGGGTCCTACCTTAAGGAAGTAATTGAATAGCTGCAAGATGAATCACTTCAGCATCAGGTACAGTAACAAGAACCTGGAAATAATGTAAGCTAAATAAGGGGAGGATAAAAGACACTGGAGCATCCACAGGCAGGCATTAATGAATATGGTTGCTGGGCTGGGGTTGCAGCTCAGTGGCAGAGTACTTGCCTAGAATGCATGAGACCCTGGGTTCAATCCCCAGTACTGCAAAAAATAAAGATTAAAAATATATATACACACACACATACATACGTGTGAGGGTGGGTGGTGTGCATAGATGCTATGAGTCAATGGTATGGGAAATGCTGAAGAAGAAAAGCAGCATTCGAAATCTTATAAAGAGGGGGCTGAGGCTGGGGCTCAGTGGTAGAGCGCTTGCCTAGCATGTGTGAGGCACAGGGTTGGATCCTCAGCACCGCATATAAGTAAATAAATAAATAAAGGTCTATCAACAACTAAAAATATATATATTAAAAAATCTTATAAAGAGTTTAATCACTACTGAGTTTGAGCAGGGCAAACAGGGCTGGAGCTGGGTGCTGTGGTTTGCTTCTTACAATCCCAGGGACTTGTGGGACGGAGGCAGGAGGATTGCAAGTTTGAGACCAGCATCCAGCAACTTAGCAAGACCCTGTCTCAAAATAAAAAATAGAAAGGGCGGGGGATGTAACTAATGGTAGAGCGCCCCTGGCTTCATTCCTCAGCACTGCAAAACACACACGCACACAATTGTGCTTGAAACTCAGGTGCATACACACAAACACACACACAGCAAGAACAAACACTACAAATTGTTTTAAATGTTCTTTCTAAATGATGAGATTATGGATGATTGCTACCCTCTCCTCTGTCCAACTGGGAAAGGTTTCTGTTGCTGCTGTGGTTAAGTAACTACTGGAAGATCCATGTGAGTTCTTCGCCACACGCCTTCAGCACTGGGGCTGTGTCCACCCACAGGAGACCAGACACTAGCTCCAGGAGGAGGGCCCGCTGCTTTGCTCACTGCTGGCCTGGAGCCCCAATGCCTGATCAGGGTCCAGCACGCAGCAGGCGCTCAGCGAGCATTTGCTGAGGGACTGAATGAATGGTCCTTTGACTGTCTTGTGTCCTAAATCCACAGCAGCTTTCCTTATCAGCCCCCAGATGGAAAGGAGGTCTGGTCTCACTGTGTGTCCCGAGCTCAGAACAGGACCTGGTACCAAGGAGCCAGGCCCAAGAGTGAACAAAGGGATGAATAAATGAACATCCGACCCACAGAAGCCCTCCCTGACTGTGGGACTGAGCCCTCGAGGCCTGGGGTCTGGGTGAGGGAAGGGAAGGCAGAGGATGGGGAGAAGAGAGGACCTGAGAAGCCAGAGGTTTTCACCCAGTGCGACTCTGGCCACCTGCCTCCTCGGGACCCTTCCCTTTCTGCAGCACCTTTGCCCATTTTGTCCCCTCCTGAGACCACAGAGGAGGAGCTCTGGAAGGTTTCAATTGCTGTGTTCTCTCTCATGATGTAGCTGTTTTTAGGAGCAGAGAGAGCAAGCTCCCCCCTAGGATGACTCTTCTGAATCCCCCTGCCAAGGACAGTCTCTGGGACCAGTAGGGGGACACGAGGCAGCAGGTGCTTGGAGAGTGAGGTGGGCGAGGGAGGAAGGGGAGATGCGGAGGAGAGACTTGGCAGTGCTGGGTGGGGGGTGTTAGCACAAGATCGGAGGAAGCCTTTGCTGGAAGTGAACAGGAGGGAACTCGTGGCCAGAGGTGACTGTGTGTGATGGGTGTCACTTTGGGGGGTCACGATGGTGCTGGGGTGATGCTGAGGACCGCTGTGGGCCAGGGGCAAACACACAACCATAAACATGTTGGCAGAGGGGGAGGGGCAGCAGCCAGACACAGATTTTTTTTTTTTTCCAGGACAGCTGAGGTCACACTCTGAGACAAAATGACTGCAGGAGGGGAGTTTGTGGGGTGGGGACAACAAGGGATGGCCTCTCCCAATGAAGGTAGAAGCTCAGTCCTCAAAGGCTCAGGCAGGACCGCTCCCCCCCAATACACACACCATAATTCCTCTCCTGGCTGCCTGGAATGCCAGGCCCCAAAGGGCAGAACACGTCTCACGAATTAAATCTCAACCAGCATGAAAGCACAGACCCAGCCCCCAAATAGGTTAGTGAACCCCACAGCCCATGCTGAGGACAGCTATGGACTAAGGCCACCAAAGCGCATTCCCCACCAGTCTTGCTGTTATCTCCCAGAGCACCCTTGGGCACCTCTCTGCCTCTGGGACCTCCAAGAGCCCTTCTGGACCTCAAGCGCCAGGGCTCCGTGTTCTGATCCCGTCTACCCACACACCCACAGCAAAGGCCCAAGGCAGGCCCGCGCCACTCCAAGGCCTGGGGTCAGCAAACACTGAGAAGGAACTCCGAGCCCAGCCAGCCTGTCCTCCCCTGTGACAGGAAGAGAAAACAGGGCCCAGGACTCTGTCTCAGGTCTCCTCAAGCCTAGGGAACCAGCCCAAGCCCAGTACATCAAAGGCCATAAAGGAGCCTGTGCACCTGGGGAGGCCGGCCCCACAGCTCTGGAAGGCGGGAATGACGGTCATTTTCATTAACAGCTGAAGTCACAGGTGTGGTGAGGGGGCGAGTGTGGCCGGGCTGACTCCTCTACCAGGATGTAGGAGCTCCTGCGAGCGGCACTGAGTCACGCCTGCAGCTGTGTCCCCAGAAGCCCGCCAGGGCCTGGCTCAGTAAATGAACAAATAAACCAAAATGTGAATGACTGATAATAAAGTAGATAATGTGCAGTTCCCACTTTGTGCCAAACACTTTACAAATATTAACTTGTTTAATCCTTGTGAAAGTCTTACCATTCCCATGGTAAAAATCCCATAATAAAAACTCTCATTATTCCCATTTTATAGATGGGGAAACTAAAACAAAGAGAGGATAAAGAAGTTGCCCACGGCCATCTAGCTTTGAACCCTTGCATCTTTTGCTAGAACTGCTATGGCGTGGCTATGGTTTGAGTGTGACCCCCGCAGTTTCATGTACTGGAAATCTGGTCCCCAGTGTGGTGCTGGTGAGAAGCAATGGGACGTTTAGGAGGCAGGGTTGGCTGGCGCTGTAGCTCAGTGAGAGCCCATGCTCACAGGTACAAGGCGCACGAGGCAGTCTTGAGGCATTTCCCAGCAAAAAGAAAAAAGAAAAAGAAGAAAAGAATGGGGAGGAGGAGGAAGAGGAGGAGGAGGAGGAGGTTATGCCCTCGGACAGGAAGGATTAAGGTAGTTCTCATAGGATCTTAACTGTTCTTGAAAGAGTAAATTGTCATGAAAAAGCAAGCCTGGCCAGACACAGTGGCCTATGCCTGTGATCACAGCAACTCAGGAGGCTGAGGCAAGAGGATTACAAGTTTAAGGCCAGCCTCAATGATGTAGCGAGACTTTGTCTTAAAAGAAAATAAAATGGGCTGGGAATGTAACTCAGAGGTAAAGCACTTGCCCAGTAGCCATGATCCTGGTTCAATGCCTAGCACTGAAATAAACAAACAAATAATGCAAGCCTGACCCCTGAATTGCTTTCTGGCTTCCTGTCTTACCATGTGATCTCACTCACACATTTCTACCACAACACCATCACCAGAGCCTAGACCATGCTAGTGTCATCCCTTTAAACCTCCAGAACTGTGAACTAAATAAACCTTTTTTTTCTTCATAAAGTATCTAGCCTCAGGTATTATGTGACAGTAACAGAAAACAGACTAATACAAGAATCTAGGTCTTAACCTCTCTGCCAAACTACCACCTTTAGCCTGCTACAGTCTCTCCATGCCCACATCAGCCTTTCTCCAACAGTGACACTCATGTCCCATCTCAACTGTACCTTCTGACAGATGCTGCCATTATTATTATTATTGTTACTAATTTTAGAAAGTAATTTGTTGAGGCTAGGGATGCAGCTCAGTGGAAGAGTGCTTGCCTAGCATTCCTGAGGCCCTGGGTTCAATCCACAACACAACAAGAACACACATGTACACACAAAAGGAGAAGATTTATTGAAGTTCACATAACATATAATTAATTAACCATTTAAAGTAAAAAAAATTTCAGCAACATTTAATACCTTCACAATGTTGGTGAATTACTTCCTCTATCTAGTTCCAACACATTTCCAAATATCCCTCTGAAGGAATATTCCCTACCCATTTCTCCCCATTCTCCCCTGACCCTTACCCCTAGTGACCACCAATGTCTGCTTTCAGACTTTATGGATTTATCTATTCTAGATATTTCACACAAATGTTTCATATATCTTTTATTGGCACCAGGGACTGAACCCAGAGGGACTTAATCACTGAGTCACATCTCCAACCCTTTTTATTTTTATTTTTATTTTTGAGACAGGGTCTCACTAAGTTTCTTAGGACCTTGCTAAGTTACTGAGGTTGGCCTTGAACTTGCAATCCTCCTGCCTCAGCATGAGTTGCTGAGATAAGTTGTTCCATATAATGTGTGACCTTTTTTAAAAATAATTTTTATTAATTGTTGACAGACCTTTATTTTATTTACTTATTTATATGTGGTGCTGAGAATCGAACCCAGTGTCTCACACATGCTAGGCAAGCTCTCTACCACTGAGCCCCAGCCCCAGCCCCAAATGTGTGGCCTTTTGTGTCTGGCTTCTTGCTTAGCCTCGTGTTTTTGTGGTCCCTCCACTTTATAGCTGAGTCAGCAGTTCATTTCTTTTCTTTTTTTTTTTTTTTTTTTTTTTTTAACTGCTGAATAATATTTTGTGGCACTGATATACCACAAATTTGTTCATCTGTAGATCTGTAATGGACATTTAGGTCACTTGTTCCCACATTTTGGCTACTAGTGAATAACCAAATGCTCCCTATCCCTCCTCACCCCAAACCTGTGAGAACTGTTGTTCTGTTCCGTCTCCAGAAGACAATCCTGGGTTCATTTGTGGTTTAGGTGGTAACTTGGACCAAAAGCTCCTGCCTCCCAAACTACAGTATCCTTTCCTATGTGGCCTCCTACCAGCATTATCTCATCCCGTGTGTCGCATCTTTTCTGGGCCTCAGTTGTCACATGCCAGGCTCTGGACAGGGCACTGACAGCATGGTGTGATGTCTCAAGCTGAACCCCAGGCTCCGCCAAAGCCTGAAGCCAAAGAGGTGCAGGGCTGTGGTCCCATCCTCTGGGAGGTGCTCCTGCCCAGCCAAAGGTTCCAGGATCCAGGCCCACCCTGTCAACGGTGGGTACAGGCAACAGTGCCCAGCTCCTTTTCTTGGTGGGTCTCAAGTTTTCCTCTCTGCAAAGAGGGAAGATGGCCCTCCAACAGAGGGCTCCAGAGACTGGCAGGGCAAGACTGTTGAGCAGGAATGGCTGGGCTGGAAGATGTCAGAAAACAGAACTCAGGGTTCTGAAGGAGGAGGGACATGGGAGTGGTTTGGCTAATGAGCGGTTAGTGCCTATCAGTGACTTTGCCTCTTAATCATAAGTGCACCAGAAAAAGCATTTTGCAGGAGTTCCCACTATCCCTTCCTGCTGTGAAAACTTGAACCAAGCCTCTGAGCCATCTCTTCCCAAAAGCAGAGCTTACAGACATAGGCTAAGCACCCCTAATCTAAAAATCTAAAATTCAAAATGGTCCAATATCCAAAAAAATTTTTTTTTTTTTTGGTACTGGGAATTGAACCTGGGGTGCTTAACCACTGAGCTACATCCCCAGCCCCACTCCCTTGTAAATATCTTTTGGTTGTAGATGGGTACAATACCTTTATATCATTTATTTTTTTAATGTGGTGCTGAGGATTGAGCCCAGGGCCTCGCATGTGCTGGGCAAGTGCTCTACCACTAAGCTACAACCCCAACCCTTTTTAATATTTTAAAATTTTGAAACAGGGTCTCTCTAAGTTGTTTGGGGCCTTGATAAATTACTGAGGTTGGCCTTGAACTTACAGTTCTCCTGCCTCAGCCTCTCAAGCTGTTGGGATCACAGGCATGTGCCCCTACATCCAGCTCCAATATCCAAAACTTTTTGAGCATCAACATGATGCCACAAGTGGAAAATTCTTCATCTGGCCTCATGTGATGGGTTATAGTCAAAATGGAGGTACACTAAAAATATTGTATAAAACGGGCTGGGCTGGGGCTCAGTGGTAGAGCACTTGCCTAGCATGTGTGAGGCACTGGGTTCGATGCTCACCTCCACATATAAATAAATAAATAAATAAATATCCATTGACGACTAAAAATTTTTTTTAATTTTTAAAATATTGTATAAAACTGGTTTCAGGCTATGTATATGAGGCATATAGGAAATATAAGTGCATTTCCTGGTTTGACTTGGGTCCTAGCCACAAGGTTTCTGTTTATGGATATGCCAAAATTCCAAAATCTGAAATTGGAAACACTTTTTCGTTTTGAAATTGGTCCCAAGCATTCTGGATACTGGATCTGTGTAGAGTTCTAGGTCCTGAGAAGGAGGAATGCGTTGACTTCGGAGCCCCTTCTGTTGAAGGTGCAAGTCATCCCCTTGTACAAGATGAAGTGGCTATGACCACTGGAGACCCTCACGGGCCACCTCTGACTGCTGATGGGACCATCTTGGGTGAGTTTCTGGCATTCTGTGTAGGGACAAATGATCACAACTTGTCACCACTGCCTCCTTAGATCCTCTTCCCATGTGCCAGGAGCCTGACAAATAAGTGTTGAATAAAAGAAAGAAAGAAGAATCTCTCTCCATTTCCCAAATCCTAGTCTCTTTCTTCTAGGCCACTCACCTAGAGAGCTGTCACATGAAGCCTCAGATCCTGCCACCCTGCCAGCTGTGCAGCCCTGGAGAAGGTGCATTAACTCACTGAGCCTCCAGTCCTCAACTGCAAACAAGGACTCTCTTTTGTGTAACTGCAAAGATTGAAAGAGAAAGCATAAAGCACAGCCCCTGGAGAGGCTGAGGAGGAGTCCCAGTGGAAGGAAAGCTGTCCTGCCCTGCTCCACCCTAATCCTCTCTCCCTCTGTTCCAAAATCTACTGGGAGAGCCCAGCCTCTGGGCTGGCCCCCAGCTGTATGTAAATGTTTATGCCAAGCCCAGCCTCCCAGGGACAAGTTATTTGCTTGGTTCAGTAATTAATTGCAGAAGGCCAGGCTGGGTAATAAACTCTGCCGGGAAACATAAACAATTTGCACAGAGCCCCGACTCCATTGTGAGGCCAGAAGAGAGGGTCTGCTAGGAATGGAATGTTCTCCCGTCTCCTCCCAGCCTAAGGCAGAGAGATCAGGGAAGGTCAAAACCAGAGGGACCCTTGGAATACATTTGGAAAAACAGCAGCTGACATTACAGTGTTACTAGTTCCAGGCCCAGCTGAACATTTGATTTCATCTGGTTCTGCTTTTTCCCCTGTTCCAAACACAAGGGGAGTGAAGCTGAAAGAGGCAGGGGACTTGCCCCAGCAGAAAATGGCTGGGCTGGAAGGGAGAACAGGCCTGACTTCAGAGAAGGAAAAGCCAGAGATGGCCATGTGTTCTGCACGCATGTCTGCGTGCCTCAGGAGCCAGGCGCTGGAACCTGGCAACACAGCGCCCGAGGCACTTGCATGCCAGTGCAGAGAGGCAGAGGCCAGTTGCTCACCAAACAATAATTTGACTACAGGGGCAGCTAAGGGCTCTGAGAAGAGCAAAGTTGCCATCACAGTGGCCACTGGAGCGCTGCAGGGAAGTCCACACAGTAGTCCTCTGGCAGGAGCACACAGAAAGTATGTGGTAAGCAAGCCTCTGGCTGAAACTGAATGCTCCTTTCTCCGGATCAGTTTGGCTTCTTGCCAACCAATCCCAGTTGTCTCAGAGGCGCTGTTCTCAGCTGGAGAAAGTCCTGATGGATGAACAAAACCCAGCCCTTACCCCAGAGAGCCCACAGCCAAGGCAGGGCACAGACAGATGGGCAGACTGCGAGACAGAGGTTGATCAAAGTCATGAAGCATGTGAGAGGCACAATCAGCATTTATTGAGCATCTGCTGTGTGCCAGGCACTGTGTAAGCTCTACATTATCTCATTTAAGTTGTACCACAACCCTATGGGGGTGGGGAGAAGATATTAGGATCCCATTTTAACGATGATAAAACTGAGGTTCAGAAAGATAATGTAACTGCCTTACAGTCACAGACATGACAAGCAGCCAGATATGGTGATTCACCTGTAATCCCACCAACTCAGAAGGCTGAAGCAGGAGGATCACAAGTTCAAGGCCAGCCTCAGTAACGTAGTGAGGTCCCAACAACTTAGTGAGACCCTGTCTCAAAATGAAAAATAAAAAGGGGTGGGGGGCTGTGACTGTGGTTCAGTGGTAGCATGAGTGAGGCACTGGGTTTGGCCCTCAGCGCCACATAAAAATAAATAAAATAAAGGTATGTCTTCATCCATGACTAAATAATTTTTTTAAAAAAGGGCTAGGGATGTAGCTCAGTGGTTAAGTACCCTGGATTCAATCCCTAGTACCAAAACAAAACAGAACAAAACAAAATAACAGATATGACAAGCGGTGTAAGTAGGATTTGAAAATTAACCTGATACCCAGGCCCATATTCCTTCCTCACTCCCCCCACCCCAGTCTTCACCTCCCTCCCCTCCCTCAAGAGGGCACTTTGGGGAAGGATAAGAGGCAAACCAACCCTGCCACCAAAGTACCCTTCCCTGATGATAGCAGAGGATGCAGCACATCCCGCTGGCCTGGTTCCCTTTCTGAGGAAAGCAGCTCAGCTTGCCTGGGAAGCTTCTCTCAGGCACAAAACCAATCAGACTCTTCATTCAACCAGACCCAGGAGCAGGGAAGGCCTGTCCAGATGTCTACCCACCCCCACAGAAGGTCCCATTGCGGTTCCAACAGACCCTTCCCAGGCCAGCTGTACCCCACAGCTTACAGATACTTTCACCCTCTTAGTGCGTCTGACACCACCCACTCCCCTGCCCCAGTCCCCCCCACCAGCATGGCACAGAGTAGGTGAAGTTTACAGACAGCAGGAGAGATCCCATCCCAGCATCCTGAGCCATCTCTATCCAGCTCCACCAGCAACTGAACTCCCAAGATAAGCCGGGGCCGCATGTGGCTGCTTCACCTGTGGTTCATCGGTTCAGCCTTCCCAGGTAGGATTATTTCCATTTTGCAGATGAGGAAGAGTGGGGCCAGCGAGCCCTTTCCAGCTCTCATTTGCACAGAAGCAGGTGCTGCGAGCTGGGTCTGGCCCAGAACTGGCTCCCTGGTGCCTTTCAGGTCTTGCCTCAGCAGGGAGGGCTCCCGCCCAGGACCAGGTCTCCCATGTTGGGTCAGAGCACCCAGAGGACATGGAGCACACGAGGCACCGGCACTGAGGACTGCCTGGTCCCTGCCGGAGCAGGGGCAGAGCCCCGCAGGTGGGCTCAAAGCCCACTTCCGAAAATTAAAAGAATTCGAAAAGGTCTTCCTTTTGCATATTTCACGAGACCCCTGAGCGAGAGGATGCATGACCAGGCCTCTGGAGGGCCCCAGAACGTGAAGGGCCTGAAGCTGAAGGTGCAGTGGCCTCGGCGAGTCTGCCTCGGGGCTGGAGGAAGGGCCCAGAGGCGATCTGAGCACAACCCGCCTTCACAAAGGCCCTGCCCCCAGCCCAACAGACAGATGAGGCTCCAGGACAGAGGACATTCCTTCTTCTTGTCACTGGGTCCCGCTGCTACTCCACCCTCCCTGCAGTGGTTCAGTCTGTCTCTTGCCAAGGCTTCAGAAGTAGCTGAGCTCAGATGAATACAGGACCTGCCCGCAGGGTCTGCTTCTCAGATGGGCAGCACCACTGGATTTCTTTGTGATCCTGGAGCACCTCCCCAAGACGATCCTTCCACACCTGGGCTGACAGGGTCAGCAGCCACCCTCCCCGCCAATTGTTCCCGTGCCTGGAACCCTGGCTGGCAGGAGCAGTCCTGCTAAGAACCCCATCCCCAAATATTTGTAGGGTGTGACACATTTTAGCAAGTGTTCCCACATCCCACATCCCAGGTGGCCCACATCACAGCCCTGGCAGGTAAGCAGGGCAAGTTTTATTGTCCCCATTTTATAAAAGGAGAGAACGAGCCAGGCGCAATGGTGCACATCTATAATCCCAGGGACTTGGGGAGGCTGAGACAGGAGGATCAAGAGTTCAAAACCAGCCTCAGCAATGGTAAGGTGCTAAGCAACTCAGTGAGACCCTGTCAAATAGGGCTGGGGATGTGGCTCAGTGGTCTAGTGTCCCTGAGTTCAATCCCTGGTACCCCCGGAGAGACAGAGAGAGAAAGAGAGAGAGAGAGAGAGAGAGAGAGAACAAATAACTTGCTGTTATTAAACAGACCAAGGGGCTTTCCACATGTGACATCTCACAGAATCCCAGGGGGAAGGCTGTATCCCTGTGGGACAGGTAGGGAACTGAGGCCTTACTTGGTTTCTGAGCCTGGGCCTATACTCCTGCTCTCCTTTTCCAACCCAGGATTCTCTCAGCCCAAAGGGGACAATTCAAAAGAGGCACTGGACAGACCTGCTGAAGCCTTAAGCTACTGAGGTAGCGGAGCAGCTGGGGGCTCATTACAGGTGTTCCTGGAAAAGTGGAAATCAACCACTGCCTGCTCCGCATGTCTATGGAGCATTGGGCCTTGGAAGTCTTAAACCTGTTTCAGCAGCAGGCTTACAGACTCAAGTAGGGCCTTGGTCTTCCCCACACCCTGCCAAGTACTTCCATTTCCCAATGTCCACCTCCTGGGTCTTCCAGACATTTCTGCCATCTCCTCTATCACAAGTCTCCCTCCACCCCACAAGCCAGCACCCAGTACTTGCTCTTGTTTGTTCAAGTCCACCTCTGTCTTGCACTAATGATTAATTCATCCATATACCGATTCCACAGACCTTTATGCAAAATGTACCATAGGGTGACCCCCAGTCCCAATTTGTCCAGGACTGAGCTGAGGGGCTTTCTAAAATGCAGGACAGGGGCAGTCCCAGGTAGACCCGAATGGTTGATCATCCTAATGTCCTGTGTGCCTAGTCTGGGGCTAGAACTGAGGACACAATGATGAACTGGACATGGTCGCTGCCCTCAAGAAGCTTTTAAGAGTTAGTGTGGTGACACACCTGTAATCCTAGTGACTCAGGAGGTTGAAGTAGGAAGATTGGAGGCCAACCTCAGCAACTTAGCGAGACCCCCCAAAAAACTCAATGAGATCCTGTCCCAATATAAAAAATAAAGACTGGGTGTAGCTCAGTGGTAAAGTGCCCCTGGGTTCAATCCCTAGAGTATCATCACCTCTATGATATGCATATGAAACTAAGGCTCAGAAAGGTAACATGACCTGCCAGGAGTCACAGAGCTACAAGTGACATGCCAGGACCTGAACTCACATCCAGCAAGACAGATAAAAGAAAGAGCCAGTTCTAGCATGGACACTAAGGAGATATGAACACATTCAGACACGCTTTACACAATTCATTTTTGCAGCCCACATCTTTGTGTCCTAGGTGTTCAGGAAGTGCATGAAGGAAGGAGGACACGGAGTGGGGTGCTATGCCTTATTTAATCATCTCCAGGCTCGGGGAGCCCACCCCCTCAATTTAAAATATACACATTTCCCTTTTTAAAGTCAGTTTTCTCTGTTTTCTTTCAGCAGCAGGACCAGGGAGGAAGTGAGAAGAGGGAAAGAGTGCTTCTCCTTTGGGTCAGTAGTTCAGGGCTCGCTTCCTCTAGAAAAATCCTCCCAGATTCACTCCCTCCGCCCCCTAATTCTGGCCCCCACACTGTGCCAAACCCTATCATCAGGATGGAAGGAAAGTGACAGGTCAGCAACCAACAGTACAAAGTGGCATCAGGGAAGCCTGCAAGGTGCTGGGGGCGCATGGAAGAGGGCCAAGCATTTGACCTTGGAGGGAACATGGGGTCGGGGGAAGGACCCCTGCCTGGAGCCCAGAGCGCAGGTTCCTGAACTGCTTGAGACGTCTTTAAATTCAAACTTAAAATGTAAGGAAGATTTCACCAGAGGTGGAAGAACATTCCAGGCAAAGAGACTCACTTGAACAAAGGCACAAAAGTGTGGAAAGTACAATGACTGCTGAGAAATATGCAGAGAAGTGGGTGCAGCCACAACGTTGGCTGTGTGATAAAGAGAATTGGGAAGGAAGTTAGGAACAGATGCTGCAGGGCCTCCGATGCCACCTAACAAATGTGGACTCTCCTGTAGGGGATGGGGAGTAACTGATCGGTCTTTAAGCAGGAAGGACGTGGTCAGGTGTGAATTTCAGAATAAGAGTTTAGACTGGGCAAGGGGGTGGGAGAAGACCACTGCGACAATCCAGGTCAGAGGCTGACCTGAGCCAAGGGCAGTGCAACAGGGAGAAGATGTGCTTCCATCACCATTCAGTTTAGAGCTAGGGCCGCTGGAGGGAGTGGGTTTCTCTTCGGAGGGATAGAGCCCAGAGCACCCTCTCCCAGTTCTATACTCAAATGGACGCTGAAGCTGGAAGAAGCCCTATCTGTGTCCTGGCCAGGACTCAATCTGCAGCCTCATCGTGGTCTTCTGAAAGTTCTGTCTACGCTAACGTTTACTCTGCAAGATGGTGAACATCCGAGATGGCTGGTTATATCAAGCTTGCCTACTGAATGGCTGCCGTGGAAAAAGCAGCACTCGACATGTGAGGAATGACAATGTGCACATTAACCACTTGATTATGACATGTCATCCTCTTTGTCATTTTGGGATATTTTAAAAATCTGTTTTGAAAAAAAAAAAATCTCTTTGCTGAGTTTTTAAATGTCTCCAGGTTTCTTACACTTCACTGGAGCTAGAAAAACCCATCCACCTATTTGATGAGCCTGCTAATGTGCTGGGCACTTTCGTTAGCATAGATACTAAAGAGGGCTGGGGACATGGCTCAGTGGATAAGTGTCTCTGGGTTCAATCCCCTGTACTGAAAAAATATATATATACTGAAGAGAAAGGGGGGAAACATTCTCCCCAGAGGTTGAAAAACTAATAGGGGAGGTGAGAACCCCACCCCTCCCCCCCATGGTGCTCAATGTCTCCAAAGCCAGCCCTCCAAGCTGTAGAGATCAGCCCATGGCCCCAAACTGGAACTGTTTCTCCTAAAACTCGGTTCTCCGACCATTTCATGTTCATTGGCTCCCCTGGGAACAGCCATCGACCCACTGCTCAGTTTGCTCAGCTGGAGCTTATTCTCCCTGCCCTCCACAGGGTGGACCCCAAGCAGTTCTGGTTTCCAATGATGGGCTTTATCAGGGTGACTCCTGATGGACCTGAAGGGCACACACCTGTAATCCCATGACTTGGGACACTGAGGCAAGAGGATCTCAAGTTTGAGGACAGCTTGAGAAACTGAGTGAGATCTTGCCTCAAAGAAGAAAGAAAGAGAGGAAGGAAGGAAGGAAGGAAGGGAGGGAGGGAGGGAGGGAGGGAGGGAGAGGCCGGGGTGGAGCTCAGTGATAGAGGGCCCCCAGGTTCAATTCCACGCACCATACACACATGCACACACACAAATAGAAGTCTGTGAAGCCACTGAGAACTTTCACTTTTCACTCTTGATATTTTTTTGTCTTCAAGCAGTCTGCATTCCAAGACACTCCTTACCAACAGCAAGGAAGCCAGGGCCTGACACAGTGCCTGGCACATGGGCTCTCCAGTCTCTGAGGAAGTCAGGCATCACAGAGATGCCTTCAAGACAAGCCTCACCTCTGGCACCCATCAAATGCACCTTCCAAAGCCTGCCCTACCGAAGAGCTGCCTCTGGTCCTTAACTCTGGGTTGCTTTGTCCTGGGTACAAACTCATCTCCCTTACCCCTCTCCTGACAGCCTGTTGGGATCCTCTACTTCCTCTCCTCCAGAACACCAGAGCACTTGGGCCAAGACTCATCTGTGTCCTCTTCCTATTTCAGTATTTCAAGTGTCCAGCGCAGGGCCTGGGATATGGCAGATACTCAGAGAAACCTTTGTTCACAGGAATGTCCTTGGAGAGGTGGCCTAATTGAAAGAATATAAACCAACCTGGAGAACTCTTGGCCCCGAGGCCCCAGGGAGGAATATTCCAGGTCATGATGGTCCCCCGGAAGGCTGGGACCCTAGAGAAAACTCAGAGGACCCTCAGGAAAAGGGCCTAGTCTCAGTGGGAGACAGGCAGGACTGATCCTTAAGTTGCTTTCCCGCCAGGAGACATATGCCACTATAGTGGGCCCACTTCAGGGACAAGTCTGTTGCAGAAATCTGGGCCCGCCCCGTACCCAGTCAGAACTGGAGAAATGTTTGTAGAATCAATAGAACAAACTGAAAAATGCTGGTTATTTGTCCCTCAGGCTGCGAGAGGCCAGCTCCTCTCTGGGGGCAGTTTGTAGGCAAATTATCTCAGGACTGTGTTTCCTCTAATGAGGCTTCTCCCCTTTGCAGCTCAACTCCCGGGAGTGTGGGAGGAGAGTGCAGCCAACCCCAGTGGCCTACGCTGAGGCAGCACACTCGGCTCCCTCCCTCCCTCCTCAAAGGGTGGGCAGCAGGACCACCACTGGCACCCAGACAGTCGCTGTGAGCCACTGGGCCTGGAGATTCTGAGCTCAACAGTGCCTGCCTCCTGTGTGGCCCCTCTGGGGAGCAATGGAGGAAGGGAGCAGGGAGCCATGCTGACTTATGTAACCAGCTTCCTGGGAGTCGGGAGGCCCCTGCAAGTCAGAGCCCAGCGCTTGCTCAGTGGCAGGAGAGGCTGGGGGAGGGGGGTGGCCTCCTTCCCCTCCTCTGCCGCCTCTCCCCCAGACTCCGCAGTCCTCTGCAGCAGGCACCTCCTGCTAGGGGCTGGGAACCAGGAAGGGGTGTTGTTTCTTGAGTGTGTGAAACAGTGGCCTGCTGGCTTCCCTGGCAGAAAACCAGCCTCTGGGCTCTGCACCCAGGGAGAGCCCCCAGGGAGACAGACCCTGGGGTTGGGATGCCAAAGGCCCCCCTCCATGACCGCTTCCAGCTTTCTGATCCTCAGTCTGTCCCCGCTTCCTCCTAGGGAACCTGCTCTGGGTGAGGGGCCAAGAGGAGAGGCCCCAGCACTACACCACTCTGCCAGCGCTGGCCATGGGCAATCTCACTTCCCTTTCCTGCCATCGTGTGAGCCTGTCCTCTGGCCTGGCGCAGCCCCCTCTCCTGTGCACCCAGCTGTGAGCTGTCCTGGACAGGCTGGGGGGAAGGGAGGGAAGAGAAGACAAAAGCTGAGGCCTGCTCCCAGTCTTAGATAACAAGGACTTTCTACATGCCCTTACCCCTCTGCCCACAGCAATCCTGTAAGGTGGGCGGCATTATTATATCCATTTCCCAAGTGAGAAAACTGAGGCCCAGAGAGTCTAAGACCCTTGGCCACGGTCATGGAGCTACAGCTGGACAGCAAAGCCCAGTCTGCCCAAACTCCAAACTTGGGGACTCTGTCTCTGGCAGTGAAGTTCCTCCCCTACATACACTGGGGATGCTGTTTGGGAAATTCCTGCAGATGGAAGACACACTGCTGAGCCCTAGGGAGGGAGCCCAAGCTTTAAACAGTCCCTCCCCAGAACACTAGTTTGGGAACCACAGGACGGTCCCTACTACAGGACAGGGATATGGGTAGGACCAGGGCCTAAAGGCAGGACCTGCCTGGGGAGGCTGCAGGCCCCCAGCAAGTCTTTCCTTAGGATCAACCTACAGCAGCTGAGCTCAGGTGGGAGAAGCCCCGCCCTCATACAACTGCCACCACCCTCTGCCCTCCCAGAGGCAGGGCCGCCAGAGGCCCTGGCATCTTTGCAGGACAGCCTGCAGTTTAGGCCTCTCCCCTCCTCACTGAATGAGGAGAGCTCTTAGAGACCTTCCAGGCTGAGGCTTCTTCTACTTCCTGCTTACATATAGAGAAACTGAGGCCCAAAGAGGAGAAGCAGCTTGCCCTGGTATTAGTGACAAGTGGGGTCCCTGGCTCCCATGTCACCTGGATCCTCTCCCCATCTGGCACACTCTCTACATCGGTCCTCCTGTTTCCCAGCCTCTCCTCACTTCCCTTCCATTGCCCAGCTCTGCCCGGTAGGCCAGCTCCGAGCTCTCCCTCACACTTCTTCCAGTCTCCCCCTTCCCTCCACTCCTCTGGGCCAAGAAGCAATCCTTGGGTGGTTTAATTAGCTGATTATAACCACAGCGTTCTGGATCCGGTGCCCAGAATTCTGTCCCCAGTAATGAGGTGGGTTCTGAGCACTTGCCCAGGGGGCAGTCGATGGGGAGCACTGGGCTCTGCCCGCCAAGGGAGGGCTCTCCAGCTGCATAAAGAGCTCCTTGATCACAGGCAGGTAGGCGGAAGCCATGGTCCCTTGCTCAGGCCAGGTCAAACCACACTGGGTATACTATAGCCAGACCCAGATTCCATCCTAAAGAGGGGACTCCCAACTCTCCCATGCTATTGCCCAGAGCCAGAAAAGGCTCAGTAAATGTCCTAGGATGGGTTGTGAATGGAGCCCACCCTGGGGGACCAGGAGAACATGTCTCCATTCTGAGGGTCTAATGGGAAGGAGGATTTGAACATGCAAGGAGATGCTAGGAAAGCATTGGATATGGGGGAACAGGAGGAGCAAAAGCCCAGAGGCCGGAAGGAGCCACAAATCCTCCTGCCAGGAAGCTCTGGTTGTCAGAAAACACTTTCTCCCAGTAAGCGAAAGTCAGTCATCTATGACCTCTGCCCTCTGAGCTAAAAAGACTAATCTAAATCCTGTGTCTCTGGGCTTCTCTGCAATATTTTGAAACCAATAACAATGTCCCATCATTCCCACTAACCACACTGCCCACCCCGCAAGTATATCTTCTCCCAGTGAAACACTTATATCCTGCTTCCTTGTCTGAACAAATATTTATGGAGCTCAGGGCCAGGCCAGGCCTACACAGGAGCAAGGGACAAGCAGACCTGGGCTGGGTGCCCTTCAAGAATTCTTGACCTCATATAAGGACATCACAAGTGTGCAAATAATCAGGATCCAATGAGGGACTTAGGGACAAGTGTGTGCAGGAGAGAAGATGTAAAAGGGCCACAAAAAAGCCCTTGGAGACCAGTAAGGGCTTCCTGGAGGAGGTGGCACATGTGCTCAAAGGCTTGAAGCCTGGGAAGGGGGTTATATGGGGTCAAGTCAAGGTAAGATAGAAGAAATAGGTAGAAAGGAGACATAAAGGAAGGACAAGGAAATATAATTTTAATCTGAGATTCTGCATACCTTTCCAGGCCTGTTATTCCCCAAGCCCATCTCTCTTCCAGGCTTGTCACTCCCAGATTTCTGGTAAATCTGTAAATCTTAAAGTTATCATAAATTTACCCACTTATGATAATTACTTTAAGAGAGATACCTATAATTTAGGAGACTTGCGAGCATTATTTATTGATCAGCCTAAGGATCCTGAGAATGACCAGGCCACCATAAACCATCTTCAGCTAATCGGACTGATGTCCTCCCCACAAACCTTCCCATACACACCCCCTCCTTAACTTTCTTTTAGAAGAAAAGCCAGGAACCCTAAAAATGCAGCTCTCACTCTTGAGATGGCTCACATTCTCCCATGAATGTGTATGCTTTGTTTTCCTAAATAAGCTTCTGTGCCTCTATTGACATGTGCTGAAATACTTCTCCATCACATATGTCAAAGATCCCATTTGTCCTGAGTCCCCACCCCCAACCCAGCTCTCTGGGAACTCCTCGAGACCCTATTCTGGAGCGAGATCTTCTCCAGTGATAGTCACCCACTGGGTACCAAGGACCAACAATAATATAGGACAATGCTGAGTTTTCTGGATCCTTTGAGGCCCTGGGGACCTCAAAAAATGAATTAGCCAAGTTAGGCATGGTGGGGCACGCCTATAATCCCAGCTACTCAGGAGGCTGAGGCAGGAGGATTCCAAGTCCAAGACTAGCCTGGGCAATTTAGTGAAATCCTGTCTCAAAATAAAAAATAAAAAGACCTGGGGATGAAGCTCAGTATCAAAGCACTCCTGGGTCAGTCCCCAGTATGGGGGTGTGCCATGGGAACCAGCCAGGGTCCCCTTCCTGGGGGAGCTCAGCCTGGTGAGGCAAGCAGACCCAGGCAGAGGCCGTCCAAGAGTCAATACTCCCATAGCACCAATCTTGCACCAGGGACTCTCTGAGCTATACCCAATTAACTCATTTAATCCTCAAGACAACCTCTTCCCCTGGTTTATAGATGAGGGAGTTACAGCAGAGAAAGGGTTAAAAAATTGGCTGAAGTCACCCAGTTGGTGACTGTCAGAGCTGAGATTTGAAACCAGGAAATCTGGTTCTTCACAGAACCTAACCTCTAAGCTAATCAGCTGTCTAATCTATGGTAATCAGATCACTGAGGGCCCCAGAGCAACCTGGAGACTCACAGAAGGTTGGGGCGGGGGGAGAACCTCAGCAGAACCTTGAAGGGAAAAAAGGGAAGGGTCCACAAGAAGGGAGCGGCTTTTGAGGACTTGCCAGTTAGTACAGATGCTTTGGTGTCCCTGGAGGAGGCAGGAGATAGGACCTGAGAGGTGGAGGCAGCAGCTGAAACAGGACGTGATCCCATGAAAGAGAGCACAACCCTTTCAAGCAGAAGGTGACTCATTCCTGGCCCTCAGCACCCACCACCAACCCCACCCAGGACCTGGCTCCCTGCCAGTTTCAGTCCCACTGGTCTGCAGCAGAGGACTCAACTGTCAATCCCCCATCTTTGGCCCCTGGAAGACAGGTCATCCCCTAACCCAATGGCAGAACACAAGAGAAGGGCCTCACACATGCTGTCCGATTTGACTTCTGTAGAGACACTACGGCCCAGAGTGAGTGAGCAGCATGCCCAAAGTCACACAGCAATGAGTAAGCAGTACAGCAAACATCGGGACCCTCCAGCCACCTACTCCCCACCTCTCCTTTGGCTCTTTGCCAAAACTCCATGCCCACTGACAGCCAGGGGGAGGGGCAAAGCTGCAAAAGAACCAAGAGGACTGACTGTGGGTCCTGAGGCCCAGGGCCAGCATGAAAGGGATGTCTTGCCTCATCCAGTCCCTGAATGGTTCAGACAGTGAAAGAGTCCTGCCTCCTGCTGGCCTGACACAAGTCACAGCACCCCCCTTGTTGAGGGCTCTTTAATTCAATGATCAAGTCCTTCTCATGCAGGAGACCCAAGCTCCATGGTGGTCTCAGCCAGGCATGGCCCAGCCCTAGGCAGAGGGAAAGCTGTTCCATCACTGTGGTGACCTCAGTCACACAGAGTTCCAGGGACCCATGAGGTATAGTCCCTAAGGCCACTGGGGGGCCTTGTCTGGCATCAGGTCTCCTGGGCAGGAACAAGCAGTTCCTCAGAAGTAGGACTAAAGATGGGGCCAGTCCCAGGAAGGAGGAGCTGGTCTCCAGAGAGATGACCCAGCAAGGGCCCCTCAGGGAGGGAGGGAGGGAGAGAGGGGGCTGGGACAAGAGAGTCCTTTGTTCCCCTCTCAAAGCAGCCACCCTGTCCTGCTACCCCCACCCCATCCTCCACCCCCTGCTAGAACTCAAGCCACCTCTGGGACAGGATCCATCCTGCACATGGGGGAGGGTGCCTGGAAACCACTTAGGCTGACACCTATTCCAATCCCAGGAGACTAGGTCCCACTCTCAGGAGTCCTCTGTCCGATGGGGAGACAGCCTCCCTTCAGAAACTCCAGTCTGATGGAAGAAGCACGACCCACCTCCCTGGAGCGCCCAGTCTAATGTGGGAGGCATCCCTTTCACACTGAGGATGCCCCAGTGGGAAAGATGTCACTTCAGCACTTACAGAGCCCCTGGCAAGAAGGGATGAAAGAGTTTGTTCCAGGGCTGGGGATGTAGCTCAGTTGGCAGAATGCTTGCCTCGCAAACACTAAGGCCCTGGGTTCAATCCCCAGCACCATACACACACACAAAAAAAAAAAAAAAAAAGAGTTTGTTCCAGTTCAACAAGCCTCTGCTAGACATTTCCTGCCAACCAGACCCTGTTTGTTGGTCTATTATCCAGTTTGTAGACAGCCCTGAACCAAAAGGAGACACTGCCGGGTGTGGTGGCACAGGCCTGAAATCCCAGTGGCTGGGGAGGCTGAGGCAGGAGGATCAGAGTTCAAAGCCAGCCTCGGCAACCTAGCAAGGCCCTAAGCAACTCATTTGTATCTAGATTAAAAAAAGGGGTGGGGGGCTGGAGATGAAGACCCATGGGGCGTGAAGGAAGAAGAAAGTGCCATGACCCCTGTCTGTTCCAGCACCCAAGGCCTGCGGGCCAGCGCTGCCACCTCGTCTGCAGCCTGGCACCTCACTCACACCTGATCAGTGTCTGCACCTTGGCAGAGGCTCTTCTGTCCAGAACACCCTGCTCCTGCCCAAGCCTTCCTCATGCTCCAGTGCCCATCTCAGGGTCACCTGCCCCAGGAATCCTTCCCAAGGCCCCAGCCTGATCAGAGTCCCTTCCTTTAAGAGCCAGCACAGTACATGTCTCCCTAGAGGCCGGCTTGCACTCCACCAAAGTTCCTTCCGCCCCTCAGCCTGGGCCTGAAAGGACAGTGCAGGGCAGTGGTCTTCTGCCTCTGGACACAGGCAGAGGAGCCTGGTGGACAGGGCCACCCAGGCCCCCACGTTCACTGCTTCCTCTCTCAACCCAACTCATGAGGCATGTAGAACAGCAGGTCCACCGTTTTTCCCTCTGCCCCTGTGGCCCAACCGTACCTCACCCCTACATCAAAATCCCAGGTCACCTTCTACGCCTTCTCACTAAGCATGGGATCTTGCTGCAGCCCCACCTCTATGGGTCCTTCCCTGTCTCTTTGGCTCCAGGACCCAGCAGTCCTGTTTCCTGACACATGGGGGCGCCGGTGCTCTCCATGGCCCCACTGACCCCACGCATCCTCTCCATACCCTACTCCCCACTACAGTTATCCACACGCCCCGAGGCAACAACCGTGTCTCTACATTCAAGACTTTCAAATCCCTGCTTCCCACT
The DNA here is from genome assembly GCF_902686445.1 of Sciurus carolinensis. NCBI lineage: Eukaryota > Metazoa > Chordata > Mammalia > Rodentia > Sciuridae > Sciurus > Sciurus carolinensis. The sequence continues at coordinate 77,730,472 of NC_062223.1, forward strand.
GAGTCCTTGGCCTGAGGTCCAGACCCTCTATGCAGAGGCCTCCCTACACCTTCCTCACTTCCAGCCGGTAGCCAGTGGCCCTGCCCCTCTGCCACACTGCTGCACCTGCACCACCCCGCAGGTCTCAGCCCCACCGCCAGCTCCGCCACTCTGGCAGCTGTAGAGGATGGCCTGGCAAGGGCCAAGAACCACTTGGGGTGTTCTGACTCCCAGTACCGTGTTCTTCCTTTGCCACAGCTTGAAGTACCAAAAGACCTGGAGGTGGCAGCCCAGGACTCAGGACCCCTGTACCCATGCCAAAGAGGAGCTTCAGCCTCAGGTGAGGAGGCCCCGACATGGAAGGAAGAGAGCTGCTGGAGACATTGGAAACCCAGAGGTCAGCCTGGATTCAGAGACACTGGGCCGGGTTCACCACTACCATGCCCAGCAGCCCCAGGAGCAGTTCTGGCCAAAGCCACAGGACTTCCCCATGTCCCAGCCAAGATAGGTCACGCAGGGCTTAACCACCAAGAGAAATGACAGCCAAGGTTCACGGAGAGTTGGTGATTACATGTTCCCATCACAACCACCCTCCTCTCCTAGAAAACAGAAGAGTTCATAAACATCAACAGGAAAGGAAATTCTATTCCACCCCATTGAATCTCAGGAAGTCCCTCCTGTTGTCTAAATTTGATCCATCATCTTATCTTTAGAAATTAGTAGGAACAGTAAGGCCCAGAAGGGGTGCTTGAGGGTAGGCACTGCTGGGGAGGCCAACTATGAGCCAAACAAGGTCCCCTCCCTATAAGTGGAACTAGAGAGTAGCCAAAAGGGCTTTATGGGCAGGCCTTGGTTCAGATGCTTGCTGGTTAAATGGCAGCAGACACATTATTTATTCTCTCCTAGACTGTTTCCTTATCTTAATAATGGGAGCCACAATCCCTACATTTCTAGATAATGGGGAGAATCAAGTGAGATGATTCACATAATTTTAACACATACCAGACTCTCAGTAAGAAGGTCCAACAAACCAGCAAGTCCAACAGACTCTACTTCCTTATTCATATTCTTATTTCTCAGATCCATCCTCTCTAGAGCTGTAGTTCTGAGTTCAAAGCCTTAGTTCTCAGGGAACCCTCTATGGGCCTCCCTGCCTCCAGGTCTACTCCTTCCATCTATACTCCTGGCCACTGCCGGGGCACCTCTTTGAAAGGAAAATTAGCTCCAGCCCAGCCCCCAACTCCTGCTTCACTCTCTTCTCTGAGTCACCACAGGCTTCAGGAGAAAAATTCTGTCTCCTTAACTTGCCGTTCCCAGGCTGACGATGACTGGTCACCCTTCATCCTCAGCCCACTCCCAAGGCCTCTAAGCCTCTGCACATTCTGCACCCTCCGTCAGGCAAGATGTCTCCAGTCCTACCACCATGGCCTCCTTATCCTTCCAGATGACACTCAGGAACTCCAATGCCAGCTCCTTCTCAGGAAATCTTCCTTGCCATGCCCCCTGCCCAGGACTGGGCCAGGAGCTCTGCTTGGGCCTTTCAAAGAACATTTCACCCTGCATTATAATCACCTGCTTTACGCTAAATCCTTTAGGGATAGAAAAGAGTGGACTCTCATCTCTGAACCCCCAGATGGACAGATAGATTACGTGACTCTCGATGCTTAGAGTATTGGATATTTGCAATTTCCTCTTTCAATTAATAAAGTAGAATCTCGTGGCTTCAGAACAAGACAGGGCACAGCCTGTTAGTGATTTTGCCTTTCTCTTCCCAATTCTACAGAACCTGTCTGGAAAGGGAGACTCATGGGGCTTCAGGGGAGGCAGAAGGGGGCATGCAGGGCCACCATGGGGGTAGTTTAGTCAGACCTTGTCTCTAGGTTATAGGCAGCGCCTCCTCCCATGCCCAGTGAATTCAGTAACCACAGGAAGAACCATGGAAAATGTCAATATTGATAGTTCCCATTTACAGATGGAAAAACTAAGGTCAGAAAAGAAAGGCAATTGCCCGACACCCCCAAGGTCCACTAGTGAGTCTGAGGCACAGCAGGAGGAGTCAAGGAAAAAGCCCTGACCCCTGAGACAGGGTCTCTAACAGGTGCCTGGTAGCTCATGGTGTCCTCATCCTGCTGACAACTCATGCCAGCAGGGGAGCAATGACACTTCTCCCCAAGTCACAGAGCAGCAGAGAGAGGCCCAAGAGGGGCTGAGTCACCCTGATTGCGAAGCAGCACAGGAGAACAAAGGAGAAGAACAGTCTCAGGCTGCCTGCTGTGCCCCCAGGGAAGAAACCTGACCTCACTGGTCCGGGGGTCTTGGCTTGAGGGAGGCTGATGTATTCCAGAAGGGAGTCACACACCCTCCTGCTAAGGACAGAGACCTGGATGGGCAGTGTTGGCCAGTGGCTGCAGTGGGGACTGTCAAGGTGAATGCAGACACCTCATGATCTTCCGCAGTCTCCCCAAAGCTGGGCCTCCAGCACAGAGCCGGGCACCTTGCCCCACCCACACACTTGGGGCCCTTGAAGGACTTAACAGTATCCAGGGGAGAGCCACAGAGACAGGAACCAAGTGGGCTCTGGTCTCTGTCCTGCCTCCGACCCCTCTTGACCTTAAACAAGTCAGGTGACCTCTTTAACCCTCTGGTTCCTCTTCGGGAAAACAGGAAGAAGAAAATTAATCTCCTGGAAAAGAATGGTTGGGAAGTAGTGTCTCAACATTAAGAGTCTACCTGTGAGCCTCAGTTTCCTAGTCTAGAAAATGGGAATAATCTCTGAAGGACCTTTGAGTCTCAATTGGCAGTGGGTGAGAAATCACTTGGTCAGGGGCCTCAAAATGTGATGACCAGAGGGGGTGGTTTCTCTTTGGTCTGTTGACTCCTCCAGGGAGGCACGAGTCTTGCACATCTTTTGATTCCCCACACTATGCCTAGTACACAGCAGGAGCTCAATAAATAAATGTAGGAAGCAACATCCGGGAGGGAGAGAGATGGGAGAAGTGGGACACAAGGATAAAATAGGGTAAAGAAAGAAAGCAACAAAAAAGAGCAGGTGCAGAAGGGGTGAGCACAGGAGCCCAGGAGAAGCTGCCTGAAGGACTTCCAGGGGTGAGGAGGGTGACAGCATAGGAAGGCAGCCAAGTCGAGTGCCTGACCAGGGCTTGTTTCCTTCAAGGGCTGACCCCAGGGGCTGCCTCTTTTGTCCCAGTTTCCCATTTCAGAGGCAGTCTATAGCTTTCTGCTCAGACCACGGGGACCCCTCTCTCCATTCTTGAAATAGCCCCTCACCAGCATCCCCTCCCCCAGGGGAGCCTCAGGAGGTCACAGGGAAAGGAACTAGAGCAGATGGAACCTGCTTTCCCAGGATCCAGGGGGGTGCCTCCACCCCATGTGATGTGTGTGTTTCCATGTCTATCATCTGGAAACTGGTATGAGGGTGTCAGCAGCCCCAGGTCTGGCAGCTCCTTTCTGTTAGGTGCCAGTCCATGCAGACATTATTGGATGTGCCTCTGTGGGGTCAGCACTGGCCTTCCACTGTGATGGTGAGACGTATGCCAGCCTCCTGTCATGTCAGTGTCATGTGAGGGTGACAACTTGTGCATGCCAGCCAGAATGTCTCAGAGTCCAAGTGACAGTGTGTGTGTGCATCAGTGTGCACCCACACATGTGTGCCATCATAAGGGTGTGTTAGCGTTGGTGTGTGTTGCAGTGTGACCTATGTATGCCAACAGGGCTGTCAGTAGGAATGTGTCGGCAGGCAAGTGTGTGCCATCCTGTCACCATATGTGAAGAGCGTGTGGCAGTGGTTGTCAGTGTGTGTGCTATCATGAGTGTGACTGTGTGTCCATATGAGCATGTGTTTTGTGTGTCAGCCTGCCCCAAGAGTGGCTGCGTCTGCCAGCCAGTGCTGGGTGTTAGTGAATGTGTGTGTGTGTCTCAGTTGAAAGCCACATGCCAGATGGGGTGGCCCTGTCTTTGGCCTCTCCGTACCCCCGCCCCGGCTCCTGCCAGCAACCACATAGGAGACCTGCGGTAGAGAGCCGGGCACCAAGTCCGCCGTTGACTGCGAAGGCAGACTGGAGCCTCCGCCTGTGCTCTCGCCCAGCTCGCCCCCACGCGCTCCCGGCCAGGCGGCCGCCCGCACTCACCGAGTCCCTTTGTCGCCCATGGTCCGCGGTGGCCGCAGGGAGGTCCGCGGCGTCAGCGCCCAGTCTGGAAAATCCCCGGCCGGCAGGAGGAGCATGGGCCAGCCCGCTCCGGGCTCCCCGCTCCGCCTCCTTCTCTCTCCCGGCCGCCGCCGCCGCCCCCGCCCCGGGTCCCCGCCCGCCGCCCGCCGCCCGCCGCCCGCCGCCCGCCGCCCGCCGCCCGCCGCGCTGCACAGCTCCCGGGCAGCGGCCAGGGGCGTGGAGCCGTGCGGGGTGTGCGCGCGTGTGCCTGTCTCTGTGTGCGTGTCTGCGTGTGCGCGCGCCTCCCGGCAGAGCCTGGGCAGCCGATGGGAAGCCTCTAGACCAAGAGCTCGCTGTTTGGTGGTCTACCGGAGTGCGTGCCCCTCTGTCAGAGAGCGGGGAGAGAATACGCGTATGTGCACGCTAGTGTGCAGGTGCGGGTGCACGCCTGTGCGCGCGGGCCTGTTAGGAGTGTATTTGTGTGGATGGAAGGATGTGCACGTCTTTGTGCAGTTGTGCGTGTGTGCGCACAGTCGTGGATGCGAGCGCGCTCTCCCGTGCACGCCGGGGCAGCCTTTGTGTGTACCGGCGGGTGGAAACCGAAGGACCGGGACTCGAGGCCGAGCTCCCGAACTCCGGGCGGCACCCTTGCGCTGGGACGGTGGGAGTCTCCGGATGCCTCGCAAGGCCTTCGCCCCACGCTCCACCCTCCCCATCTCCACCCACGCTCTTCTGGAGAGATAACACTTAACCACCCAACAGGGACAGGAAGAGGAGGTGGAGGGGCAGCAGACTGCGCTGACGCTAGGGAATTGGTGAGGGTGGAGGGGTACCGGAGGCCAGCAGGGGCAGTCGGTGGCAGCCAGAAAGAGGAAGCTGTGAGGAGATGATAAGCAAGGGGGCAAAGAGGTGGCCTGCTGCGGGCCTGTGAGTGTGACTTGGCTGGGTTGCATCACGGGAAGTGCCAAGGCCCAGCTCCACGGCCTGCCGCTGCTACCGGGATCCTGGATACCAGCCCTCTCAGAACCGATTTCCGACCCTGTAAAGTGATACCAGCCGACTTGTTGATAGGTGAAAAGGACTCGCTTTAGTCTGTGGGTCTCAGCTGGGTACTGGCATACAGCAGCTGCCAGCAGAGGTTGGCCCACCCCTCTCTGCAGGTTTCATGGTGTCTCTGAAAATCTTGACTCCTCTCAAGATCCCTGACCCCTGCAGGAACAGCAGAGAGCTTCCTTTCCTTCCCCAGTGGGAGCGAGCATGGAGTCTAGAAGAGAAGGAGCAGGTGGGGTTCTGGGCCTTAATCCATTTTCTTTTGACTCCTAGCAGAGATCTTTGAGGAACTCTGCTTTGGCAGAGGTCCCTTCTTGCTGTGCAGGTAGTGGGAGGGTGGGAGGTCTTTCTCCTCCCTCACTGCTGGGATTTGACTAATTTGCCTGATAGGTTCCTAATATTGGAGTATTAATGGAAAGAAGAGAAGCTATCTTTTCCTAAGATGCAATTGTGGGTCTGGAAACATCTCCTGTAATTATGCTCAAAAGCAGTTACCTATGCTGTTTATGTAGAATATACTGTTTATACTGTTTAGAGTTCATAATGATATCCCAGTGTAATTACTATAATTATGTCCAGATGTGGGGGAGTGGAGGCTGATGGGCAGGCAGGGTGGTCTATGTCTGGGCAATATTAGGATCCAGGAGAAAATGGATTAAGACCCAGAACCTGATTCTATACCTTCTTAACCTCTGGGTTCCACCCTCACCCCCAGAGGAGGAGAGGAAGCCACTTGCTGTTCTACAGGGGGTCAAGTAAAGGAGCAAACTAAAGTCCTCCTTGATGACAGGAGACTCACTTTGTGAGCTAAAAAGGCCCCTAACCAGGATGGACAGGGCCTGGTCCTGCCATTCCCCACATCACAGCTTTCCCACTTATTGAATGGGTTCTACCAAACCCGACAATCTCCCATGGTACACTCCACGCTGATGTCCACAGCACCTGAATTTTAAAATTCAGGAAAATTCTTCATTCTACTCAATAAATATTTGTATTTATTTTACTATAACAAATAATGTTTTTAATTACTTCCAAGTAAAACAAACAGTCCAGAAAGAGGCACCAGATGGTTTCAGGTTGGCCCCCACACCCACATAGCTCTTTCCAGCCCAGTTTGGAAAGTGTGGTTCTAGCATTTAGGGACACTGAACAGACTGGTAGACTGTGGAGTCAACATGCAGGATGTCAAGTACATCCTCACAAGCCTGGAAACCTCATGAGGGGGTGTGGCGAGCCTGGTGCAACTCGATGCTCCCAGTTCTTTGAGATTAATGCTCTTTTCCCTTTCTTTATAAATGAATAAACTGATACTCAGACACTAAGTAGTTTGCCTACATTCATTGCTTCCTTTTGACCTTGACCTCTGACCTCCCTTCCTCTAGCTCTCCCCAAAGGAAAGCTAGCAGAGAATAGAGCCAGACTCTGACCCTTAATTTACTGTTTATTCGATAGCTGTTTATTGAATGTGCAATTCATGGTTCTAGAAATTTATAAGTCAGTGGAAAACAGGGCAAACAGCATTCGTTCCAGGGAGGAATCTAGGATGGGGGAAAAGGCATTAAGAGGAAACTTTGCTTTACTTGTCAGGATATGTGGAAAACATATTTATGCATTCTTTCTATAATCAAAATTAATAAAAATGCAGAAGTAGTAAGGATGAGGAGAACTATGTGTCAACAATTCAATTTCAAGGGGTTATACCTATTGGAAAGGAATAATTCAGTAATGAAGGAGAGTGATAGGGACACGTGTACACAGAAAAGGCCTTCCAAGGAGGTGACCTTTGGGCTGAGACCTACAGACCAGAAACAGTAATGTGAGGGGCATGCCCCAGGACAGTTGCCTAGGCAGACAGATCAGCAACCACAGAATTGCAGGAACCAGGTCCGTGTGTCTGGTTTTGATATGTGGAGGAGGAGTGGCCCAGGTGAGGCAGGAAGGGTCAGATCATACAGGGATTGAGGTCAGGGGTGAGGACCTTGGGGCAGTCAGTTCAGGGAGAGGGTTTAGGCAAATGAACAATAGCATCCACTTTACCATTTTTTTAAGGTCACACTGGCCTTGTTGGATGAGGATGACTTGGCACTAGGGAAAAGCAGAGGCTGGCATCTCATTAGTATAGTAGCCACAATGGTGGTTTGGACCAGGGTGGCTGCCGCAGAAACAAAGCCAGTAAAGTGTTCCCAGGTGTATTTGGGGGCAGAGTCACCAGTACCTGTTGATGGACTAGCTGTGGATAGTGGAGGATCCAAGCTGACTCAGAGGTTTGGGGCAGAGTCTATTCCACATTCCATGCAGGCCAGCCCTCCATGAATTTCTCCAAGGGAAGTCATGGTTGAGAGAACTAGAGAGTTCTGTCCTTCCTATCCCAAACGACTTGTAGTGCATCCTCTGTCTGAACACCAGAGTGATTTTCCTAAAAGGCAAGTGACTTCTACTAATGAGGCTCAGAGGAGATGGTCATCTCCAGCTATGCCCCAGCCGTCACATACCTGAAATTTACCAATTGCAATAATTTCTTATATTAGCCAGGTACAATGACATACACCTGTAATCCCAGCAGCTTGGGAAACTGAGGCAGGAGGATCACAGGTTCAAAACCAGCCTCAGCAACTTAAGGAGACTATAAGCAACCTAGTGAGACCCTATCTCAAAATAAAAAACAAAAAGGGCTGAGGATGTGGCTCAGTGGTTAAGCACCTTTGGGTTCAATCCCCGGTACTACTACCACTAACTACTATTACTACTAATTTCTTATTTTAAAAAATGAGAAAGGAAGTATGCTTCCTGCTTTATGGATGAGAAAATATAACTCTAACAGGGGAAGTGTCGAAGTCAAGGACATAGCAAATGATAGGTAGAACCAGTGCTCAGACCTAAAGCTTCTGCTTAGCTGGCCAGGTAGGTGAATGTCAAACTGAAGTGAGTGGGCAGATGAGTCAATGATGAATTTTCAACATGCCATTCATGAAAAGATTTGCAGCGGACTGATGCCCTCCTTTGAGATGTTAGAACTTAAGAAACCAAGGCCCTTCCCTAACTCAGGCCCACCAGAAATCTGTCATCCTTGACTCATCCCTTGCCACCTCAATCCGTTTTAATCCAATCCTAGACTTCTAGCTCCTAAGTGTCTCCTAATAAAGCTAGTGAAATAGGCAGGAATCAGACCATGCTAAGCCTGGAGGGTCATGTAAAGAGTTTGGTCATCATCCAAATACCAATGAAGAGACTTTAAAGAATTTAAGCAGAGAGGTGACATGTTCAGACTGTGTTTGAGAGGATCACTCTAACTGTTACTCGAGGAATGAATTGGACATGGGCTGCAGTGGATGCAGAGGGCAAGAGCAGTTAGAGGTGGTGCCAGCAGTTCAGAAGAAGAACAATAACTGCATTCCAGGGAGAAAATGCACAACCGCTGTAAAGTCAGGAAGGAAAGAAAGAGCGTGACACTTAGGAGGAACTCAGATGGACCTGCAGCCAGAGCACAGAGGGTGTCAGGGAAGGACTGGAAAGGAAGATAGGGGTCACATTCTGAGGAAGCAGGTTCAGAGACAGTGTGCCTGACCAACATGGCACGGGCTATTTTAGGTTTGTTGTCTAAGAACTCCAGTCCCCATTGAAAAGATTTTTAATGTTTTCCTGATTTGACATAAAATACTAACATCGTGAAGATGATATAAAACTCATAACAGGACACTACAGTGAGGTCCTCAATGACGAACCAGTTTAAGAATAAAAGAGTATTTAAGATTAGTTAGCATATATAATAGATACATCTGAAATCTTACAGCTCATATATAAAAGAAAATTATTAAAGATTTATTCCAAATTTGACAGTCTTAACAACTTATATGATACTAACAATTGCAGATTTTTAAAGCTGAAACTTTTCTGAACTATTAGTAATAAAAAATGTAATTAAGATTGAAATATATCTTTCCTAACAAAGGATAAAATCAAAACTCCAAAAGTTCAAGATAACCAGCCAGTAGTTCAACCGCCTATTGTAACAAAAGCCAACACTCTACAAAAATGACAAAAATCCAGAGTCACCACAGCATATCATCTGTAATGAAAATGCAAAATAAGCATTATTATTATTATTTTAATTTTTATTCATTGTACACAAATGGAGTACAACTATCGTTTCTCTGGTTGTACCCAAAGTAGTCACACCATTCGCGTATTCATACGCATACATAGGGAAATGATGTTTGTCTCATCCTATTATCTTTCCTTTCTCCACTCCTTCCCCACCTCAGTAAGCATTATTATGAAAAAAAAAAGGAAAATAAAATTTACTATAAAAAAAACAGATCATGCAAAAAAGTAGTCAATGGAAATGGACTCCAAGATAACCCAGATGTTGAAATTGTTAGACAAGAAATTTAAACCCACAGCTATAAATACGTTTGAGGGTTTAAAGGAAAATACATTCATAATGAGTGAACAGACAGATGAATTTCAACACAGAATTGGGGAAAAAAATTCAAAAAAGAACAAAATAGAAAATTTAGTATACAGAATACAATATATGAAATGAAAAATTCACTGATTGGGCTTACTATCAAATTGGTGGCTGCAGAAGAAAGAGGGATCTTGAAGATAGATCTAAATTATTCAATTTAAAGAATGAAGAAAATGAGTTGTGGGACAAAACTCATGTAATTTCAGTTTTAGAAAAAAAAGTGGCAATGGGACAGAAAAATATTTGAATAAATAATGATTAGGAATTTCATAAATTTGATGAAAAACCTCACCTTATAAACCTAAGTGGTTCAACAAAATCCAAGCAGGATAAATACAAAGAAAGCAACACCAAAACACATCATTATCAAACTACCAAAAACCAAAGATAAAGAGAAAATCTTAAAAGTTGACACAGGGGCCGGGAGGGGGGTACATTACAAATAGATTGCCTACAGAGAAACAATACAAATGAGGGTTGATTTCTCATCAGAAATCACGGAGGAGCTGGGTGGGGGTGCATGCCTGTAACCCCAATGACTTGAGAGGCTGAGGAATTAGGATCCCAAGCTGGTGACCAGCCGAGGCAATTTAGCAAGATACTGTCTCAAAATAAAAAAAAAGTAGAAGGGCTGGGGATGTCGCTCAGTGGTAGAGTATTCCGGGGTTCACTGTGTAGTACCAGGAAAGAAAGAGAGAAAGAGAAAGAAAGGAAGGAAAGAAAAGAGAAAGAAGGGAGAAAACCTGGAAACCATGGAGGCCCAAAGACAAGGGAGTACCATATTTAAAGTACTAAAAGCAGAACCAAACAAACTCATCGATCCTCTGAAATAAAGGTATTTTCAGAAAATGAAAGCAGAAAGCATTTGTCACTAGCAGACTGGCATATTACAAATGTTAAATGAAGTTATTCAGTCTAAAGGAAAATGACATCAGGTAGAAAGTTTGCTCTTCAGAGGGGAATGAAGAGCACCAGAAATAACAAATATATAGACAAATATAAGACTTTTCCCCCTCAACTCCGTCACCCCATAGTGGGAGTACTTTACAACTGAGCTACATTCACAGTTCTTTTTACTTTTTACTTTGAGACTTTTTACTTGCTAAGTTGTTGAGGATGGACTCCAGCTTGTAATCCTCCTGCCTCAGTCTCCTAGGTTGCTGAGATTACAGGTGTGTGTCCCTATGCCTGGCTCCCCCTTCACTTTTAAGTTTAAAATAATATTTTATTGTAGGGTTTTTAATACATGTAAAGGCAAATGTCTGACAATAGTAGCATCAAAAGCAGGGAACAAATGGAATTATATTATTTCAGGCTCATATATTTTATTCTACATAGACTGTAATAAATTAAGAATGTACATTGTAATCCTGAGTGCCTTGTGCCAGACATGGTGCAAACTTAACAAGACCCTGTCTCAAATGAAAAAAGAAAAAAATAACTGAGGATGCAGCTGAGTAAAATTAAAAAAAAAAATCTAAATTCATAGTTTGGGAAACTTAATAGTAAACGGTCATTTTCCCAATATGGATCTATAAATCCAATATAATTTTTTTGTGGACATTTATATAGAAAATTGGTATAGAAATAACCAAATCCATCTTAGAGAAAAAAGAATAAAATTGAAAGATTTCAAAACTTATTATCAAGGTACAATCATGAAGACAAAATGGTAGTAAATGTAAAGCTAGACAAATAGATTCATGGAATAGCAATTAAATTAATCATTTGTCAACATCCCCTTCTGGTCTGTAGGCTCTGTATCTGCCTGGTTCCCTGATGTATTCCAAGAGTCTACAAGAGGGCTGAACTTGTAAAAGAGTGTAATGTAACAATAGTCAGGGCCTAGTACATACTAGGTTCTCAACAAATGTTCATTGAATAAATGCATTTTAAGGAATGGAGTGGGCATAACAATCTGGCCCTCCCAGGGCCAAACATCAGGGGCTGAGAAACCTTCCTACCCTACCTCACCGGATCCTACCTCTCTAGTTCCTTTTCTTGGTGTTCTCTCTTCCTTTCCTCTTAGTCACCCAGAAATCAACATTACCAGCTCCCTAAGCTGCACCCCTCCCTCAATATTGTAGTCTCTCTCAAATCCAGAAAGCAGATCATACTTGAGAGGTGACATCCACAAGCTAGCAGAAGCAAGGTGAATGAGCAATGAGAGACTGGACTGGGAATTGCCCTCTCAGAAGTGTCAATTGCAAGGGTGAACTGATCAACTACACAGGTTTGCCCAGCACATAGGGGTTTCCTGAAATGTAGGAACTTGAATTTTAAAATTTGAACAACCCTGAGCAAGCCTGGATGGTTGGTCACCATGTTTTTTGGGAACCCCCAACTTCTTCATTGGAAAGGGAAGTGTGGATGAACTGCAATATTTTTGCAATATTTTTGTACCAATTGGTTTAAAGGTCAAGAGCAAAGGTGGCTCCCTCTATAGCTTCAGTCTAAAATAGGGTCTGAAGTTTGGCAAGTGCTAGGCAAACTGCTTGGATCAATGAGAACGCTGAAACAGAGGAAAGGGTGTGGCCTCTGGGAACCCCCTACCCAAGGCCCTCCTTCCTGCACACAATCTATAGTAACTGGTTCTGATCCCCGCCCACCCTGCACATTCTATCAAGAACCAGCATGTGTAAAGTTTTGTAAGTTCTTTATAAATTTTGGAGATAAGTGCTATATCTGAAGTGCGTGTGGAAAAGATTTTCTCCCACCCCATAGGCTCTCTTTTCACATTATTGATTGTATCCTTGAACTTTACACCAAAAATACAAAGAACCCAATCAATAAATGGGCCAAGGAACTGGACAATTTACAGAAGAAGACACACAGGAGATTAATAAATATATGAAAAAGTGTTCAACCTCTCTACTAATTAGAGAAATGCAAATTAAAGCAACCCTAAGATTTCATCGTACTCCAATTAGAAAGGCTATTATCAAGAACACGAACAATAATAGATGTTGGTGTGGATGTAGGGAAAAAGACACACTGTTACATTGCTGGTGAAGTTGCAAATTGATACAGCTACTCTGGAAAGCAGTGTGGAGAATCCTCAGAAAATTTGGAATGAACCCGCCTTTTGACACAGTAATCCACTCCTTGGTTTATACCCAAAGGACTTAAAATCAGCATACTACAGTAATGCAGCCACATCAATGTTTACAGCAGCTCAATTCACAATAGCTAGATTGTGGAGCCAACCTAGATGCCCTTCAACAGATGAATGGATAAAGAAACTGTGATATATATATATATATATATATGTGATATATATATATATATATACACATACATACAATGGAATATTATTCAGCCATAAAGAAGAATAATATTATGGCATTTGCAAATAAATGAATGGAATTGGAGAATATGCTGAGTGAAATAAGCCAATCCCAAAAAACCAAACGTCAAATGTTTTCCCTGATAAGTGGAGGATGATATATAATGGGGGTGGAGGATGAGGAGTGAGAGAAGAATGGAGGATCTTTAGATTTTGTAGAAGGAAATGAGGGGGGTATGAAAAATCGTGGAATGAAACAGACATCACTACCCTATGTACATGTATGATTACACGAATGGTATGAATCTACATTGTGTACAACCATTGAAACAAAATGATGTACCCCATTTGTGTATAATGAATCAAAATGCAGTCTGTAAAAAATAATTTTAAAAAAAGAACCAGCATGTTTCTGTCATCGATATACATTTTAGTTGTTTTTATAAAAATAATACTTTTATTGATGATTAATATAGAATGTAAGGAAAAATTTAAAGTCCTCTTCACCCCATGCTACCTTGCCTTTCACCTCTTCGCTAAAGATAACCTGTTTTGCAGGCCAAGTGGCACCTGTAATCCCAGCTACGTGGGAAACTGAGGCAGGAGAATAGAAAGTTTGAGGCCAACCTGAGACACTTAGCAAGACCTTGTCTCAACATACAAAACGAAAAGGACTGGGGATGTAACTCAGTGGTAGAATGCCTCTGGTTTCAATCCCCCATCTGGAGAGTGGAGGTGGCAGGGGACAAGAAAACGAAAGCAAAAATTCCTGTTTTATCCTTTTCTGCTTTGAGCTGTTCTGGCTTGTACCACAATCTGATTAGTATGTATGTACCTCAGTTTCTTTCCTTTGGGTGTGTGGGGGTGTGTGGGGAGTACTGGGGATTGATCCCAGGGTTCTTAACCCTGAACTACATCTCACCGTTGTGATGCCGTCTGCCATGTGGTCCTAACCAGAGCCAAGCTGATGCCAATAGTATGCCCTTGAACCTTCAGAAATGTGTGTTAAATAAACCTCTTTTCTTTAGAAAGTATCCAACCTCAGGTATATTGTTATAACAGGAAATGGACTAACACACTACCTCAGGTTCTGCTTCTGGGGAGTCTGACCTAAAACCCATAGTTACCAATCAACAACAAAACTAATCCGACGTACATTGAAAAGAAATTTTAAAAGACAAATAATATCAAAAAGAAAAGAAACTCTGCAGTGAGAACTGTTTGCGTAGATGATTGGATTTAAATTAGAACAAAGAAACAGAAGCCTCCCTTAACAGTGTCTTTAAGATAAAAAGTTTCAGTTAACAGATAGTACAATTAAGAAGATAGACTCTGTTAGTCATAAAGTAAAGAAAATAGATATTTTTCTCAAAAATGGGGAAGATGCTAAGAAACTCCAGGAAAAGCATGAAACTATACCAAAAATTGTGATTCAAATATGAAAATGTGGTGAGATTTAAGTAATTGATGACATGTAAGGAAAGAGAAATATTTGATATGAGTATTTGAAATATTTCATGTTTTTATTTTCTGGTTTTATTTTACTTTATTATGGAAAAACTTAAACATATCCAGAAGTAGAAAAAATAGAAAAATGAACTCCTAGTACCCATCACTCAGTTTCAGTAGTTATCAAGATATGGTCAATTTCAGATATCTAATCAGTTTCCAAAATTCCCAAAATGCTTTGTTGTGTGCACGTGCACATATGTGTTTTCCTCTTTTTTTTTTTTAACAGTTGGTTTGCTGAAATCCAGATTCAACAAAGTCTATGAATTGCATTAACATGTCTCTTTATTTATTTATTTTTGGTACACTAGGGATTAAACCAGGGGCTCTTAATCACTGAGCCACATCCCCAGTCCTTTTTTTTTTTTTTTTTTTTAATTTTGAAACAGGGTCTCACTAAGTTGCTTAGGGCCTCACTAAATTCTTGAGGCTGTCTTTGAACTTTTGATCCTCCTGCCTCAGTCTCCCAAGTCACTGAAATCATAGGCATAAGCACGCCTGGCTATAAGCCTCTCAATATCTCCCCAACTGCACGGAACACTCCATTTGGACAGTACCAGTTTAGGGACTTGGAATTGTATTTCCTTCTCTATTGGTCCAGTTGTCATCCAAAATCTGGAGATACTGTTTTTTTCCTGTTTGATGGTTAAATCCCTAGTCTCCTGAAATGACCATTGAAAGGTCCTCAAGTTCAGGCTCCTTAAATCTTTCTTAAATCTTCAGTTTCCTTCCTTCCTTCCCTCTTTTCCTCCCTCCTTCCCTCTCTCTCTTTTTTCTTTCTTCTTTTGTGGTACTGAAGATTGAACAAGGGCCACTTTACCACTGAGCTACATACCCAGTCCTTTTTATTTTATTTTGACACAGGGTCTACACTAAGTTGCTGAGACTGGCCTCAAACTTGAGATCCTCCTGCCTCAGCCTCCTGAATTGCCAGGATTACATGCATGTACCACTATGGCAGCCAAATCTTCAGTTTCTTTCTTTTTTTTTTTTAAACCAGGGATTGAACCCAGGGGCGCTGAACTCTGAGCCACATCCCCAGCCCTTCTTTGTATTTTATTTAGAGATAGGGTCTCACTGAGTTGCTTAGGACCTCACTAAATTGCTGAGGCAGGCTTTGAACTCATAATCCTCCTGCCTCAGCTTCCTGAATTGCTGGGATTACAGGTGTTTTCAGGTTTTTAGAATTAAAAGAACCTCTTGTTTATTTGGTCTTAAAGGTCCTTTCTTTGGTGGTCCAGTCAATATAGAAATATGGGTTCCCCTGTTCCAACATAAACACTGAGGCAGCAGTCCAAGGTCTATAAATCCTCTGTACTGTTTTGTTTGTCTAAGTTTATTAAGAGCTCTCCTGGTTACACATGCTATGGATACTTGAGTGCCAGATAGGATTAAAGACACTCAAACAGTGCTCTAATTTATATCTGAACCTCTCAGAAAGTCCAGGAAGTTTAGATTAGGAGTTAGAAGGTGTTTAGAGCTACAGCCACAAAAGATCCTCGGAAATAATCTATGGCCACGAATCACAGGTTTTGTTACAGAACACAATGGATGAAGAAGTAGAGGCCTAACCTTGGACCCACAGACTGCCATCGTGGAAGCTCTCCCTCCTGCTCAATCCTGAAGTCATGGGCTTTGGACTTTAACCCCATCCTTCTCTTTATTGGGGTGGCTGGTAATGGGGGTGAGAGGGGAGGGCAGGCAGGGTTAGAATACAAGAAGGGAACTTTAGCCTGAGCTGACTTCGAAGCTACTACGTTGTGGGGCTAGTTGAACCCAGATCAGACTGGTTCCAAATGTGAGTTCCTTTTTCTCCCTCTCCACTCCCAAGGAATCTGGAGTGATTGGGTATCACCGAGGGACTGAGAGAGGAATGCCTGTAATCAGAGTGGCCAAGTTTCCTGCAGTTAAATAGTTGACTCAGACAAATATCAACAGATACACCCAGAAACATGAAACCAAAAGTCAACCAACCAACTAACAATGAAGGGTAATTATCCAGGTCAACCCTTTTATTACACTACGCATGCCTAAGGGGCTTAAATATTAACCAGCTAACTTTTTCTTTTTGGTGGCGAGGCAACGAGAGGACAGGTGAATCTCTTGAATATGCCACATACTGCTCTAAGAATATGGGACTCCAAGATGAGAAGACCGTGCCCTCAAGGAAACCGTTCATGGGTGCTGTCTTCCTGTGCAGGAAGTTTCCGTCATGTCTCTCATCTCATTGTCAGCGGGGGGCCTGGCACAAAATTACCACTTCATGAATGAATTTCTGATCTGAAAATGATCTCCCTTTCTCTGCCACCTGATAAATCTTCAAGTATTTGGTGACTGTAAGAGGAAACTATAGTCAAGGAAGGGAATTTAGAGGGGAAATGATGTATGCTGCTTAGTAGAAGTATTTTTCAATGCCTTCCAGGGTAAAAAAAAAAAAAAAAAAAGGAAACAGAGGAAGAGAATAACCAGGACTTAGAACCACACCCCTGAATCTGCAAAATAAATAAATAAATAAATAAATAAATAAATCTAGACTTCTGGAAGAGGCAATGAGACCAGACAGTGACTATCTGCTGCCTTTAAAGATCTGCAGCCCTGAGATTGGCAAGGAGACCAAGTTTGGAATGGTTGTTAGGAGCACATCTCCAGGCTTCCAGGAAGAGGCTCATTCATTCATTCGACATGTATTTACTGAGCAACTACTCTGTGCCAAGTCTTGTTTGAAGAACTGGGTATAGAGCAATGCATAAAAGTTTAAAAATTCCTGCTGCCATGTAGTTTGCAAGCTAGTCAGAAACAGGAAAAAACAATAAGTAAAACAAAAGTGTAAGTGCACATACTGCTTGACCTAGCAATCCCATTTCTGGGACTTTCGCCCAAAGCTAACCGCAACTATAAGAATGATCCTGATCAAAATGTTAACAGTGCCAAGGCTGAGTAACTCTGCCCTGGTGTGTAGCCAGAGCACAGAGCTCTCCTGCATCATCTCCCCACAACTGCCCCACCTGCTTCCCACCCGCAAGCAACTGAGAGGTGGACAGGGAGACTTGCACTACTTGTCACAGATGTTAGTCAATGCCAAGTTAGGAAGTTGATGGGGAAAAGAGCTTACAAAACTTTATGTACTTTCTGAACACCGCACAGGGGTAAGCCATGCATTAAAAATGACAATGGAGGGGCTGGAGCTGGAGCTGAGGTAGAGCGCTTGCCTCGAATGCCTGAGGCACTGAGTTCCAGCCCCAGCACCACATAACAAATAAATAAAGGTACTGTGTCCATCTGCAACTGAAATTTTTAAAAATTTTAAGAAAATGACAAGGGAGGAAAAATGACTAAAATGTCAAGGTAGTGAACTTAGGCAATAGGACTATTTTTCTCTCTCATTTATCTTTTTCTCTTCCCTCATATTTCCTGAGAACCATGTTTGCAAAATGTTTACATAGATAATATGTAATATATATATATATATATATACACACACACACACACATATATATATATATACATTTTTTTTTTACTCAAATATCAACAGATATACCCAGAAACATGGAACCAAAAGTCAACCAACAGACTAACAATGAAGGATAAGGGAAAATCAGAGAATTATTCAGGTCAATATATATGTGTGTGTATGTACATGCATACACATACATGCACACACACATTTTTATTTTTTATTTTTTTAGCACTGGAGATTAAACCCAGTGCTATGTTAAGCAAGTGCTCTACCACTAAGCTATATCCCCAGCCCTTATTATTTTATTTTGAGACAGGGTCTCAGTAAGCTGCCCAACTTGACCTTGAACTAGAGATCCTCCTGCCTCAGCCTCTTGAGGTACAGGGATGAACCACACACCTGGTTCATATTTCTAAACTTCTAGACCTTTAATTACAGAAGTAATGCACGAATATATTCTCTCAGTTTAAAAAAAGAGAAAAGAAAGAAAGAAAACAAACTTGGAAATGACACACGCAAGCCAGTCCTCCAGCACCTGCAGCCTGGTTACTGCTCCCACGCAGAGGTAACTGCCACTGCAGGGCTGATGCTAAGCATGGCAGGGACACAGCTCTGCCTTCAGCTTTGAACTGACACTGGAAAATGGGGTTACCCAGTCACAGGGAGCAAGTACATTCTACTAGATACTGCCTAGTGGTTTATAATTAGCTGGACCACTTCTCTCCACCACCAAGAGGTATGACAGAACCGGAATGAACCAGTACTTGGCACCAGGCTTTAGTCCCAACTCCACCCCCATCCCCAGCCAGCCCTGTGGTACTGGGGATTGAATCTAAGGGTGTTCTATCACTGAAGTCACATCCTCGGTCCTTTTTTTAATTTTTATATTTTTTGAGACAGGGTCTTGAGAAGTTGCAAAGGCTGGCCTTAAATTTGTAATTTTTCTGCCCTAGCTTCCCAAATTGCTGGGATTACAGATCTGTGCTGCCATGCCTGGTGACACCAGATTTAAAATTCTGGCCAATCTGATAGTTGAAAAGTATAATTTAATTTGCATTACCTTTATTGCGGGGGATACTGAATAGCTTCAGGTGTTCATTTTTATTTTCATTTTTAAAGTTTTTTGCAGTGTTGGGGATCAAACCCAGGGCCTTGCACATGCTAGGCAAGTGCTCTACCACTGCCCTATTTTTATTATTTTTAAAATATTATTTTTTGTACTGAGGATTGAACCCAAGGGCACTTTACCACTAAACCACATCCCTAGTCCTTTTTATTTTTCATTTAGGACATCACTAAACTGCTGAGGCTAGCTTTGAACTCAAGATTCTTTTATTTCAGTCTTCTGAGCTACTGGAATTATAGGTATGTGCTGCACTATGATTGGCCCTCTTTTATTTTTAAATTAATTAAAGTTTTATGTTTAGCTGGGTGAAACACACCTGTAATCCCAGCAGCTAGGGAGACTGAGGCAGGAGGATCTTGAGTTCAAAGTCAGCCTCCGCAAAGTGAGGTGCTAAGCAACTCAGTGAGACCCTGTCTCTAAATAAAATACAAAATAGGGCTGGGATGTGGCTCAGTGTCCAGTGCCCCTGAGTTCAATCCCTGGTACCAAAAAAAAAAAAAAAAAAAAAAAAAAAAAAAAGTTTATGTATAATGCATAATAATAAAAATGATCTTAAATTTCTAATTAAGATTTTAATTGGACGACCCCCATCTCAAAATACAATAAGAAGGACTGGGGATGTAGCTTGCCTAGCATGCACAAGGCCCTAGTTTCAACTCTCAGTACTGGAAAAAACAAAACAAAAAAGAAAAGTTTGTCTCTCCCATGGGTCTGAAGCCCAGTCCCTGCAAACTCTCTATACGGAGACTGTGTCTGACAGCCATTTCAAGGGGTTCCAGCCAGAGATATCAATGCATGTGCAAGAACTTAAATGTATCACCTTTCCAACTTTTACGCACACACGTGCACACACACACACATACACACACACACACATATATAAAATGTGTGTGTGTGTGTGTGTATATATATATATATATATATATATATAGTGAACCTGGGGAACTCTACCCCTGAGTTGCATCCCTAGCCTTTTAAATTTTCACTTGGAGGTAGGGTCTCTCTCTCCTAAACTGTGTAGCCTGGCCTTGAACTTGTGATCCTCCCATTTCAGCCTCCCATGTTGCTGGGTCACAGGCATGTACCACTGCACCTGGCACGGTCAACACCATTCTGTATTTTGCTCTTTAAAAAAACTTAATCTTAAAAAGTGGTTTATCCCAATCTACACAGAGCCACTTCATTCTTGTTCACGATTTCACAGTGTTCCATTCAATAAACATACTACAGTTTGTTTAAACAGTGCCCTAGCATTGGAAATTCTGGTGGCCTCCGGTCTTTTTCTACAGTGAATGTTCTTGTGCATATATATTTCTCACATATGGGAATGTATTTGTATGATAATTTCCTAGTGGAATTTCCGAGTCAAAATGTTGACATATTTAAAATATTTAAGGTTATTACCAAATTTCTTTCCATATCAATTTACTGATTGTCATATTATATTAATGATTGTAAAGAAACTACCTGTTTGTTTTAATTCAGAGGAAAATAGAACATAGTCATTATCTTTGATAATAAGAAACCACCACTTTTGAAACATTTACTATGTGTCAGGAATGTACACATATTATCAAAACACTCCTGACACATTTGAGGCACAGTGAATTAAGCCCTTTGTCTAATAAGACACCCACAGAGTAGATGATAGAGCCAGAAAACAAGCCTTGGTTTATGAGGCTCTGGCTTTGGCCTGACCCTGGTCCTCTTTACTCTGCAGGAAGCTGACAACCTGGTATGAGGAACTAGATTCCAGTGTAACTCACGGTGATGTCATGTGACCAGTGCCTGTGAACACAGGCCCAGAGCACAGGATAGGTCAGGTGGGGGCATGGGTCTGAAAGGGTTTTGCAGAGGTGAGAGCCTTGCAGGTGAGACTTAAGGGTTGAAGGAACAGATTTTGCTGATGAGAAGTAGGAAAGGGTCATTAAGGAAGAGGGACCAACATCCACAAAGACAGAAACCAGAAAACCAACTCAGGAAAGGAGAATAGGTTTGTGCAGAGCGGAAACCGGTATGGGACCAAGAATGGAAAGGTATGCTTCAAGAAGGTGGTGAAGAACCCCTCACATGCCATCTCAGATGCTTGGCTCTTCCGTGGAAGATCACTTATTTGGGAATCTGAACCCTGGAGAGGTGGCACAGAGTGAAACTCAGACTCGAGTCACACCGTTTGGATTTCAGTCTTCCCTCTTCCCCTTCTTAGCTGAAGACCTGCCTCCCCTTCAGTAAAACAGAGAATGTAATTTATAAAGCTGTTATGGGAATGAAGTGTTCAAAGCGTGTTTTTAAAAAAGCAAAGTAGAAAAACATTTGACACTTGACAAGTACTCAAAAAGTGGTAGTCACTTGTTAGCAAACAACTAAATTTTTTTAAAGAGTTTTTTTTTTTAATTGATAATCTTTTCCTTTATTCTATTAAAGTTTTTTAGTTGGCAGAGAGTGGTAATGATGGGCTCCATTTGGCTAAAGGAGACAGAAGGGCCCAGTCCCAGCACCACAGAGGGGTTTGGATCAGAGCAAGCCCAGCCCATCTCCCTGGCAGCATAACCACCAAGAGTTCTCAGTAGTTGGTGTATATAGCCAAACAATAATTATTTCAAAGTGCTGAAATACAATTATGCAAATGTTGCTTTTTAAAAGTTAACATGTATTTGGCTCTATGTAAGTATCTCACAACCACCTCATTAGACAAGTACTATTTTCCCTATTATACAGATGAAGAAACCGAGGGAGAGAAAGTTTTAGGCAAGTTGCTCAGGGTCACACAATAGGGATACCCACCGGGCTTAATGAGTCCACAGTTTTCTCTTGCCTCTTCTCAGATCTGCCTTTTCCATGTAAAACTGGATCAAGAATCCAGTTCCTGTCAGTAGTACCTTCCCAAGCATTGTTCTTTTTTGAAGATAAGCTGTCTAAACTCTTGAACCTCCTGAATCTTGCCTGAACATCTCTGGTCTCAGACTGAAGGAAGAAAGCTGGAGGAGTCATGGAAACGTCCTAATCTGGGGCATCATAGGCTAAACTGCATTTTAGAAAGCAACACTGGTGCATCAAGAAGGTGGCCTGAGGGATGAGGAGAAAGCTGTCAATTCGTCCTAAATATCTGTGGCAGGTGTTGGGTGGCAGGGGCTTGATGACAAGGCTACAAGGAGGAGTCCTTGGCCTCACTGTCTCCTGGGGATGCTCCAGCAACCCCTTGTCCTGCAGCAGGCACCTACCTGAATAAAATTAACTATCTATATCCACCAGTGCCTAGTGAGCCCTTGAAATGTGACCAGTTTGAGAATGACTGTAAATAGAAAATACACAGTGGATTTCAAAGACAACATTTTATAAAAAGGTAAGACATGTGAATAAGTTTTATGTTAATTACATGTTGAAGTACATTTTGGATTTATGTGATTAAGAAAAAAATATTATTAGCCAGACCTGTAATCCCAGCTACTCCAGAGGCTGAGGAAGACGGATTCAAATTCAAGCAATTTAGGGAGACCCTGTCTAGAAATAAAAAATGATAAGGGCCAGGAATGTAGCTCAGCCACTGGTTCAATCCCAGTACTGGGGGGGGAAAAGACACCTTTCCCTTCCTCTTTCCCTCCCTCCCTTCCTTCCTTCCTGACAAGGTCTTATTAATTTGCCTAGGCCCCCTCGAACTTGCAATCCTCCTGCCTCAGCTTTCCAAAGCACTGGGATTTACAGGAATGTGCCACCATGCTTCGCTCACCTGTTCCTTTTTCATCTCTTTCTCTCAGTGGTTACCTCAAAACTTGAAATTACATATGTGTCTTATGTATGAAGTTACATACTGGACAGCATTGGACCATAACCTGCCTCCAGGCGACCTGCCTCCCTTCCACTGCATGAGAAGCTGGGTCTGCGTCAGACAAGGTAGGCGGAAGGGTACCCCAATAAGGCTATTGAATGAAGAAGGTTCAGGGCTGCTCTGGAACGCCCAGGGCACCGGCGGTGGACCCTCCTCCACGGTGCTCTGCCGCCCCCTAGTGGTTTCTCTTCCAAGCTTCCCTCCGGCTCTTCAGCGACATCCTGTTTTCATCCATGGAACTGTACTGGACTTGCTATCTGTAACAATTTTTGGTCCCAAGTCATTTATTCTACTTACCAACTATCATTTTAGTTATGTAAAGGCATCCAATAGCGGGCCGGAGATATAGCTCGTGATAAAACACTTGCCTACCGTGTGCCAAGGTCCCGGGTTCAATCCCCAAGGGTCACCATGAAAATAAAAAAGCACTTGATAGAAGGAATTTAGGTCATTTCCTGGTTTCTATTTACCATCTCCCCGACTCCCCGCCCCAATCACAGTCTTGATCCATCACTTTCACAACAGGTATCAATACAATTAAGATGCCTTAAGTATCTCTTAACTTCTCCATGTGCGGCTTCTGGCTCATGGAAAGTTATCAATTATGTTTAGAAAGTGATGTTACCTTTCCCTTTAAATTCCTGTATGTTAGGAATTTGATTTAGTGAAGTAGGTTTTTGATCTCAGGACAGAATCCTTTTGTTGGCAAAATGCATTAATAGTATGATAACAGGTTTAACTGCATTGTAAGGATTATGGAGCCATAATGTATAAAAAGCATTTAGCACAGTTCCTGGTACATTATAAACTCTCAGTAGTTGTATCTATTAATATGTGAAATTGTTACTTATATAAATAGCAATCTTCTAAAAGTGTTTTTTTGTCCCTACATGTTGGGACCCTGGTACATAAACTTCTTGATGAGTAAATAAAGGGAATGGAAAGGAACTAAATTTCATCGGGTCACTAGGCTGGGAAAATACCCAGCTGGGTCTTTCTGGAAAATTACCCAGTTAGACTAAACCTGAGTTAGCTCAGACAACAAGGGCAAGAGGAGTGGCTGGGGAAGAGGTCATGGATCAACTCCACTGGGAATTCTGGATTTTCCAGGGTGCACAAAGATATTCTCAGTGTTATGTGGGATGGAAATATAAGTTAGAGGAGAAAATATAACAACGCAACATGTGTAATTGTTCAGGGAAAACTTAATTTGCTTATTTTTAAGTGGATAATTGTATCAAATGTCTGTGGTATTTATGTTCCCTATGGATCAGGGACATCTAAAAATAGTGACTAACTGCTTTATTTTCAAGTGTTGACATTAAGATAATGCTGGAAACTATAGTTTTTGCAAGTTTATTTAACTCGTGGTGAAAAGTTCTAACTATGTTAAAGTTCTACATAACTTGGGTTGGAGATGCAACTCAGTGGTAGAACATTTGCTTACCATGTAGTAGGCCCTGGGTTCCATCCCCAGAACCTCCCACACTCAAAAATATACATCTACATAACTTGAAAGATACAAAAGAACACTGAATCCTTCAAATTCTTAAAGGGAGAATGTAAGCACAAGTTTTTTTAAGGATCTGAGCTATAGGCTATGTACTCAGTGAGGAACTGCTGTGTGGTAGTAAAATAGTGAGTGTCTGTGTGCTTAAAAATGAAAGGCAGTGGTGTTTTGGTTGTCTGCAAAGAGCAGAGATGTGAGCCACACGTTGGCTTTGCTGAAAGAGACTCGTCCTAACCAAAATCGTTGAAGATTAATGTAAACCTAAATGCCTGGGTGTTTGTTTGCTTTAACAGTAATGATAATCTACGCCATCTAACAAATACTTTCTGTGTGCTGGGTACTGTATCAAGAACTTTACAGATATCATTTCATCCAATCACAGAAATTCGGTGAGAGTGATGATAATTTCTCTGCTTTTCAGGTGAAGAACCTGAGGCTTGTGGAAGTTAAATGACTTGCCTGAGCTCACAAAGCTTGTAAGTAGCAGCACTGGAATGTGAAACAGATTGAGATGACTGCGAATTTCCCTACTTCCCCACCTCCACTGAGCTGTCTCTCCTCGCCACTTTCCTAGCATGGCGCCAGCATCCTTCGGTGCACATGTGTATTATGGTGTCTCAAGTATGTGTTATCACAGGGGCACATCTATTCCTTACAGGGAATATTGATCCTAAGGAAAGACCTTGTGCTCCCAAAGTTTTCATTAACCAGTGAAGGGTCATTTTTATTTTCCTTTTTTGCCTTCTTTTTTAATCTTTCTTTAATGAAAACATTTCGTTATTTTGAATCAGAAAAGAAAATTTTTTTCATAATTCAAGGTGTTCTTTGTTCCAAAGGCTTTAGCCCATTCACTCTGACTGATGTGTCCCGTGGTCTGGTACATATGTAT
Organism: Sciurus carolinensis; assembly: GCF_902686445.1. Lineage (NCBI taxonomy): Eukaryota > Metazoa > Chordata > Mammalia > Rodentia > Sciuridae > Sciurus > Sciurus carolinensis. Next base: position 77,755,735 of record NC_062223.1, read on the forward strand.
CTCTTGTGAACCTCAGCTCAAGGATTAGAGCATTGTGACATCTTTTCCTACCCCTACCCTCCTAGATGCTCCCTCAATGCCCAATTATCCCTACCGTGACACTCAAGATGCTTATCATATTTATTTATCTGTATCCTCAACTCCAGATTTGAGTTTCTGGGAGGCCAAGAGCTCAGTCAGATTCATCAGTGACCCCAGGACCTGGCACAGACACTTGTTCCAAGTAATAATCATAGCTAACTGAACACTTTCTATGCCCCATGTGCTAAGCACTTTGCCTGTATAATTCATTTGATCTCACAACTATGCCATAATGGGGACTTATTATTATTTTCATTTCATTTTACAGATGAGGAAACTGATACAGAGATAACTTGCCTGAGGTCAGATAGCTAGTAAGCAGATCAGGGACGTAAGCTCAGGTTGTCTAGCTTAACAGCCTGTGACCTTAAACACTCTGCCATACTAAGCAGATGCTTGGTAAAATTTCGTTAAATTAAAAAATTTAGAATTTCTCCAAAGTACTGTTCAGTCTGAAAGGTGTTCTGAATGGTTGGAAGGCAAGGATTTAAATTCATATCCCATCACTGTGTGGATTGAGTGGCCACATGGCCAGATTGTTCAGGAAAATTGAACAAGGCCAAGTAGTTACACTCACTGAGTTTACCTCTACTCATTCACTGGGCCACTCAGACTTCAGTTTATGAAAAAGGTGTGTGTATGGGGAAGAAGGACTGTGATAGTGTCATTTCACTAGATTCAGCGACAACTCTGAATTCTCTTGATTTGCCTCTTCCACATTTCCAGAGCTGATTTTCTGGGCCACAGTGGGGAAGTCCCAGGAACTCAACAGAGCATTAAACTTAGCTGTGAGTTGTCCAGGGCTCCAGGCAAACAGAGAAACAAGATTGGTTTTTAACATTCCTTGCAATTCCTTGTAAACCATTTATTTTCATTAAGTCTGTGATGAAAAGTAAGACTTTTCATTAACTCTTACTAATTGTCAATCCTCTGCCAATCACTGTGCCATGACTCCTAGAAACAGTCAAGCAAAACACCATTGATTTCTGGAGTTGAAAAGATTACAGAAGTACAGTAAAACAGAATATAATGAAAGCCCCAAATGTGGTCTAAATTTTCTAGTAGCCATGTGAAAAAAAAAACAAAAACTAAAAGAAACAGGTGAACTTAGTTTTAGTAACATATTTTAGAGCTGGGCACAGTGGCACACACCTATACTTCCAGTGACTCAGGAGGCTGAGGCAGAAGGGTTGCAGGCTGTCTGGGCCACTCAGCAGAACCCTGTCTCAAAGTAAAATTTTAAAAAAGGCTAGGAATGTAGTTCAGTGGTTAAGTGCCCCTGGGTTCAATCCTCAGTATTGTTAAAGAAAAAAAATCACTTACTATCTCTAAAATGTTATTCTTTCAACATGTAATCAATATAAAAAATTATATATTTTATATTCTTTTTTTTATACTCAGTCTGGTATTTTTTATATTTTTTAAACATTTTTATTCATTTGTTTTTTTAATTAACAAAATGGTGTGTATTTATAATGTACAACATGATGTTTTGAATTATGCAGAGACTATGGGGTGGTTAAAATTGAGTTAACATATTCATTATTTTACATACTTTTCATTTCTTTTGAGGTGAGGACACTTAAAATCTACCCCTCCAGCAATTTTCAAGAATACAGTACATTAACCATGCTGTATGTCACTAGCTCTGTCACTAGATCCCTTAAATTGATTCTTCCTAACTGATCAACACATCCCTAAAAAACTAGATTTCTGATAGCTGTACAAAGACTGCTTTTACATCTTGCAATGTATATACATGTAAGGCTAACTTGTCATGAGCCTAAAATTACAATATATGCCTGAATATAAGGTAAGTCTTATAATTTCCTGAAGTCATTTCTTAGAGAAGGGAATTCTCTCCTCCACGAGTTCTTATACAGTATTCTATTTTGAAAAGTTCTTTCATTTGCTTAATACTGAACAAAGTAGTATTCTTGGGGAAAACACTAGTTTAAAAAGCAACTGCATTCGAAGACAGGCTTTAGGTTTATAGAAATATTAATGATAATCAGAAAAGGAAAAAATCAATACCTTAACTATTCCTGTTATAACCTTAAAATTAAAAACATTGTACATTGTGGGGCTGGGGAGATAGCTCAGTCGGTAGAGTGCTTGCCTTGCAAGCACAAGGCCCTGGGTTCGAACCCCAGCACCACAAAAAAAAAAAAAAAAAAAGTACATTGTTACAAAGAAGCTTTTAAAACTGTTTTTTTTTTTTTTTTTTTTTTAAGTACTCAAATATTCTTTCAGAAAGGACACATGTGATAGTACTTAATTCTGTGGAGGTAACTGGAAAGGCAAAGGAAGGACTGGGAGGGCAACCTCATTTTCTTTAGGGTCCCATAACATTTTAAACCATGGGAATGTATTACCATTCCTCCTTTCGTTCAGAGGCGGTGAGTGCTGACTGCACTGCAAGGAGAGTTCCTGGAATTCGTGAGCCACGGCCTCACTTTGAGGACTTGGAGCAAGTGGGCTAGAGGTCCCAACTCGTCCTCGGTGTCTAAGGCCCTCGCGTGATCCATTGTGTTCCAGCCACTCAGTAAAAATATTTATTTTCCTGTCTTACATTCTTTCTTAGCACCTTTATTATGAACCTCTCGGGCCGTCGCCGCCGCGCTACCGCCGCCGCCGTCTATTTTTTATACTTAAGAGTGCTTTTTCACTCTGGGTAACCATATTTCAGTGACTCAGTAGATCCATGTGGCTAGTATAGATTTATATCACTACTATCAGACATTGAACTTTCTGAAGAAAGGATTATGAGACTTGGTATTGCAGGCAGGGACACCACTGTTTCACAAGAGGTCATGTGATCAAAACTGTAGGCTTGAAGCTCCTCCATGTTTTCTTTTTTCTTCATTTTCATTTCACAAGTACTATGTGATTATACTTTCATTATAAGAAAAGGCAACATAAACGACTCCTCCCAGCTACTCTGGAGACTGAGGAAGGAAGATTCAAATTCAAGACCAGCCTGGGAAGTCTAGCAAGATCTTATCTCAAAATAAATAAAATGGCTGGGGACATAATGGTAGAGTATCTGTCTAGCATGTGCAAGCCAGATTGTTCAGGAAAATTAAACAAGGCCAAGTAGTTACCCGGGTTCAATCCCCAGGTCTGGTAAAAGAAGAAGAAAAGAAAAGTAAGTGACAATCAAATACAGACACTGTTAACCTGGAACAATAATTCTTTAAGAGGGGGCCTAGTGGGAATAGATGTATCCTCTTTATGAATCAGATCTTCCTCTAGCATTGGTAAGAATTCCTGTTTTTGTTTTTTTTTAATATTTCTTTAGTTGTTGATAGACCTTTATTTATTTATATGCAGTGCTGAGAATTGAACCCAGTGCCTCACACGTTAGGCAAGTGCTCTACCACTGAGCCACAACATCAGCCCAGAATTCCTGGATTTTTGATTAAACACTCGATAAAGTAGTTAACTTGTTTAGGGTCTTTCAGGAAAAGAAAATCAATGTTTGAACACCCAGCTCAACTGAAGGGTCACCCCATGATGAGGCCACAGGACAGCAAGGCTAGAGTACCTGCAACAACAGGTGAAACTCCTCTGCCCTCACACCTGCCCCGATCCAGGCCGTCCTGGGGCAGGGAGGCAGGCACTCCCACCCTCACACTGCTTAATCTCTCTCCTTTTTTTTTGTCAGGCTCCTGGAGCTGGATGTGGTATAGTAAATGCTTTCTATGAAGTTCTATTTTACTGGGCTTGAAGAGACTAACCTGCTCTCAGAAACCATGGGCTGTGTTCATTCAACTACAGCAATTCTCACCTTTGGATTTCAGGAATTTCAGGAAAGTATCTCTGTGGGGTTGGTGGGGCCCAAGGCATGGTCCAAGCGTGACCATGAAGTTGTATGTGTTCTCAGACACATGGTCTTCTTCCTCCACATATCTAGGGACAGTTCTGTGACACTGGGCTAACTGGATAAAATCTTATTTACATTTTGGATACCCTAGGAGAGATGAGGGCACTCCTACAGTCTGCTCTTCGTTATAACTCAATGACTGCACTATAATATTTTCACATTACTTAGATTAATAGAATGTCAAGAGCATTGCAATAAAGACAAAGTCTTCCTTTAGGTTTTTCTCCTTGTACCAGAGGATGATAACCAGGCAGCCTCCTGAACCACTGGGGAAGAGCAGCAGATGAGGCATCACAGAATCACAAGAGAGGTATTTACCTCAGAGCACTTGCTACGGTTTCATCTTCAGTATTGAATCTTCAGAATAGTTTTCATGAACATCCCAGAAAAGAAACAGTACTCACAAGCAAATCTGTAAGAAAAATGCTACAGGAACTGATCTAAAATCAGAACCCATGCATGGATTTGTTTGCTCACAGACTTGTATTGACTGGGCTTGAACCTGGGCAGACCCAAGGTGCTGGATATAATGAACAAAGCAGACTTAGTTCAGGCTCCTACAGAGCTGAGGGTCTAGTGAGAGAAACACATAAACAGACCATTCCAATCTGGTGAGAGGAGTGTCATGGTTTCACTCCTGTGACTAAATGACCTGACCAGCACAACTGTAAAGGAGGAAAGGTTTATTTGAAGGCTAACAGTTTCAGAGTTCTTAGTCCATAGAAGGCTGACTCCATTCCTTGGTGAGGCTGAACATCATGGCAGGAGAGAGTGGCAGAGGGAAGCAGCTCACGTCACAGTAACCAGGAAGCAGAGAGAGACAGACTCCACTCTCCAGATACAAAATATATTCCCCATAGCAATGCCCCAATTCCCACCTCCCCTAGCCACACCCTACCACTTCAATTGATCCTATCTGGGATTAATTCACTGATTGGGTTAAGACTTTTACCACCCAATCAAGCTATAACCATAACCAAACCAGAACAGTAGGGGTCATTCAGAATGTTATGAAAGCAACAAGGAGAGGCACCACCTGGAGAAAGTAAGTGGTATATTTAACATGGGGATGACAAGGAAGGGAAAAGAGCTAGTATGAAGCAACAGTATCACAGGAAAGGGCGAAATGATTGCTAAGCAATGTTTCAAAGAAACAAAACTAAGACAAGGCAGGGTAGCGCAACCTGTATCCCAGATATCTGGAAGCCGAGGAAGAAGGATCACCAAGTTCACGGCCAGCCTGTGCAACTATTTTTTTTTTTAAAGTTTGTTTCTTTTTTTGTGCATTCTTTTAATTGTAGATGCACACAATACCTTTATTTAAGTGGTGCTGAGGATCGAACTCAGTGCCTCACACATGCTTGGCACACACTCTACCACTGAGCCACTGCCCCAGCCTCAGCCTGTGCAACTTATAGAGACCCTGTCTCAAAATGAAATAAAAGGGCTGGGGAAGTAGCTCAGCAGTGAGTGCCCCTGGGTTCAATCCCCAGTACCTAGACCAAGTTAAAAAAGAAAAGAAACTTGAACCAGAACACAAAGGTGAGGCTGACCTTGGGCAGGAAGTATCTCTTTCCTAAACTGGGAGAAAAGGAAGAGAAGATAGCCATGGGTACGTAGGATTATAAGGTGGGTGGAAGGCAGTTCTTGCCTGTACAATCTGTTTGAAGAGCAAGGGATCAGGAAGAGGTTTAACACGGAGAGTGAGGAGGAAAATGCTGGGGTTCATGATTTGAAAAAGACTATATTTGGCACTGTGGGAGAATGAGACAAATATCAGAATGGGAAAATACAGGAAATTCACCTAAAAGGACTAGCCTATTTGAAGTGGGCCACTATGTCCCCAGAATTCAAAGTATGGTGCTCTCCTACAGTGTCCACAACCCTAGTGAAATATAAAGAAATTAGACTGGAAAATTAGCCAGGGTTATGGTTTCAGCAACCTAACACCACTGAGTTTACAGACCCTGGGCAGGAAGAGGTGTGAAGAGCAGAAGAATAGGACAGCTGGAGGGGGGATAAGAAACCTGTTCCTGGATTCCTCATCTCAGCAAGTGCTGTCATGGAGCATCCACCACTGAAATCAGGAACCACAGCATCATTTTCTTTTTCTTTACTTCTCTCTCTCTCTCTGTAGATTAAATAACCAGAGCATCATTTTCAATCTCCTTTCAATCTCAATCCACATTCAAGATATAGCAGTCCCCACCTATCTATCTTTGGTTCATTCACTTTTTTTCCTCTCATTGGACTGGCTCTCACAGAACTGTTAAGTCTATGATAATAGGACAGGTCACTTTGCATCAGAGTTGTTTTAGTGCTGGAATTAAATACTCAAATGGCTTCTAAACCCAGAAAATAAGTGAGTGAAGTTTCCAGAGACTTTGCTCAAGTGAAGTGCGTGAATAGTTCAGTGGCGCACTGAAATGTTATTTTTCCATCTCACAGGGTCAGGGGTGCTTACCACTTGAGCTACATCTCCAGTCCTTTTTATTTTTTGACACAGGATTTTGCTAAATTGCTGAGGTTGGCCTTGAACCTGCAATCCCAGTCTCCCAAATCCCTGGATTAGAGGAGTGCGCCACCGCACCATGCTGAACATTTTCATAATAAATTGAAACGGCCTTGTTTCTTTAGCTGAAAAAGAATGAGCAGGCGAAACACTACTCCGTCCGACTTCTGATACAAAATCAGAACTTTTGACTTTCATGAAAGTGAAGTAGGGGTATGTGAGTTAATAATATTAAAAGTCACAGAAAGTCCCTAGGGCATTTAATAAATGTTAAGTATTATTATTATTATCATTTAGAATAGAAGAAATGGACGTAGATTGGAAGAGATGGGGGGGGGTGCCTGAAAAATTTCATTGAGAGCTTTCAGCAGACGTTCATTAGTGTAAGCCAGAATGTGTAGGGACCAGGGTTCCACGCTGATCACGTTCTGTCGTTTTGTGAGTTTGTACCTGTAATGTCCACCTCTACGCCACACGTAGCTCGTTTTTTGAACCGTGAAAACCAGACTGCAAACCTCAGGGCTCCGTTACGCTTCCCCTCTTACGCCTTCTCTACCGGAAACTGCATTTCCGTGAGCGCCCACAGACATCGACGTCGCGCAGTGTAGACGTCGCGCAGCTTTTCATCGTCGCTCCGCGCCCTTTATACTCACTTCCGCCCGCCGGCCTCTTCCTTCCTTTCGGGGCTTGCGGCGGCAAGATGGCGGTGCAGATTTCTAAGAAGAGGAAGGTGAGCCTTTGGGGCCGAGCACGGGACGCCCTGGCGACGCACAGCCCAGAGTTTCTCGAGAGACCCACAGCTCGGTGCCTTGTTCCAGGAAGCGGCTATGGCCGCCTTGCGTTCCCGTGGGCCGTGGATGGCGGTGGATTGAGGGCGAGGCCCGCGGCGGCCGAGCACAGTGTGGCGGGGAAGATAAATTCCACCAGTTGCCGACCTAGATGAGCACTGGGCGCCCCACCTGCCTGGGAGAAGGAACTTGTGAGCATTTCTTGGTCGACAAAATTAGTAAACATGTAGCATTTAGAGGACGTGAGCCGTCACGTCTCATCCCATGGCTTTGGAAAGGGGAAACGGCAGTGTATTTTCGTTTCCTTTTTAAGTATCTGCATGTAGCCTTCTTACCCCAAAGGCCTTAGTTGGAGAAGCTACTGACAGTTGCTTGCTCACCCCGTCTGGAGATTTTCGGGTTTAATTTTTTGTCATTCCATGGTGCAGAGCTGTAAAAGTCATTAGCTTTGAAAATAGTCGGTTTGTGTTTGTAGATCTTAGAATTAAGTCCTCTATGCTCCTGAGTAGAATTTGCTAGATGAGTTAATTAGTACGTTAAGACAAGCTAATCATGGTCGGGCTTTTTGCAACCAAGTTGTGTCGCCAATGAGACTACTATCTTCAGTCCACACTGCTACTTGTAAAAGTTATGCTGGTGTCCCTGCTGTGCTGAATGAATTGTATATGTGTCACGTTAGAACAGTTTTTAATTTTACCTGTATAAATACAAATTTTTAAGCCCTTCGATGAAGAGATGATGACGAGTCTGACGTGGTTTGTCTTTGTCCATGTGGCCCTACTCTGTGCTACGTTCTGTTGCACAGTTTAAAGGACCCTGGTAAAAGAAACCTAACTAAAGATGATCCAGAGGCATTTGTCTGAGAAGGGTTACTGTATTCCTGTTGGAATAAGAGTATTGGGATGATTAACGGGGGGGGGGGGGGGGGGGGGTGGCGGGTACCTGTAATCCCAGCAAAAAGTAGTGGGATGTGGCTCAGTGGTTAAGCTGCTCTGGGTTCAGTCCCTGGCGGGCACACTCACAAACAGTATTAGGATGATTGATGGATTGTTTGTTGGAGGTATTGCATTTTAATGAGTGATTTGTTGACTGATAAACTAGACCAGGGGAAGTAAGCCTGCACTTGTGTCCTAATTTAAAAAATTTTTTTTGTTAGTTTGTTGCTGATGGAATCTTCAAAGCTGAATTAAATGAGTTTCTCACTCGGGAGCTGGCTGAAGATGGTTACTCTGGAGTTGAGGTCCGAGTTACACCAACCAGGACAGAAATCATTATCTTAGCCACCAGGTGAAAACTCACTTGATTGGTCTTTACCTATAATTGTTGTATATACTAAGGTGACTTATTCTGTATAAACTTTTTTTTTTTTTTTTTTTTTTTTTTTTTTTTTTTTGCGGTACTGGGGATTGAACTCAGGGTCTTGTGCTTGCAAGGCAAGCACTCTACCAGCTGAGCTATCTCTCCAACCCCTGTATAAACTTTTGAAACAACTAGTGAATCTGACCTTTGTGAATGTTTTTTCCCCCTTCAATACTGGAGATGGAACCCAGGGGTGCTCTACCACAGAGCTACATCCCCATCTCTTGTTATTTTTTGAGAGGGGTCTCACTATGGTGTACAGGATAGCCTTGAACTTAGGATCATCCAGGGTAGCTGGGATTACAGCTATGCGCCACTGCTCCTGGCTAACCAGTGGTCCTTTACTGACATCTCATGCTGAGAGTCGGGAGAATGCTGGACAGGGGCTTTCTACCCTCCCATAACTCTGAACCAGGTGGGATGGACAGAGAGGACTAGTTCACTGCTAGCGAACTGGGAAGGCACTGTTTTTCCTCCACTTGGCTGCAGCCTGGATGCAAATAGTTTTTAAAGCTGAATTTTAAAATTTCCAACTTAGTTCTTATTATTTGAAATTTATACTTGATAAGCTGGGCACAGTGGCACATGCCTGTAATCTTAGCAGCTTGGAAGACTGAGTCACATAGGATCACAAGTTCAGGGCCAGCCTAGGCAACTTAACTTAGCAAGACCCTCAGCAACTTAGTGAAAGCCTGTCTTTAAAAAGATAGAACACCCCTGGGTTCAATTCCCAGTACCACTAGAAGAAAAAGCTTTATATATGGCAAATGAATGAAATTTTGCTACCATGCAAGATTTAAAGCTACATCTAGAATTTTGTAAGATTTGAAGTTAGATAGAGGATTTTGTGAGAATTAGGAGTTATCACCTTTTTCCTTTAGGACACAAAATGTTCTTGGTGAGAAGGGGCGACGGATCCGAGAATTGACTGCAGTAGTTCAGAAGAGATTTGGCTTCCCCGAGGGCAGTGTAGAGGTGAGTGGTCCTGGTTTATGCCAGAGATTATTGTGAACTTGGAAATGACTCTTCAGAATGGTACTTTTAAAAACCCTCAATGTTCCACAAAGATTTGAGAGTAGAATCCTTGGAGGGAGAGGGGAAAAAAAAAAACAAAACCTCATTGTAACTTGGAATCTATTCATGATCAGTTGAGTATTACAAATAGATTGGTGTTTTGTTCAAGTTCTCCATAAGCAGTGGACTTAATTTTATAGATCTGTTCAGCAAATTTCTGGTGGTTAAAAGAATTTTTACATGCAACTTGGGTATAGAAAAGATAACCTAGGATAGACTGGCATCCCTCTTGATATTCCTGGTGTGACTTAAGGTGAGCCAGCAGTGTGAGGCCAATGAGAAATGTGTTAGCATGTACGTATGTTACTGTGTACCATGTGTGGGTATAGAAGTGCTTCAGTTCTAAGGGATATCACAGTGATATATGTGATGGTGTAGGAAAAGATGATTGTGCTGGCTTGCAGTGAAAACAGTGAAGGTAACAGCATGTGTTTTGCTTTCTTCAAAGCTTTATGCTGAAAAGGTGGCCACAAGAGGTCTGTGTGCCATTGCCCAAGGCAGAGTCACTGCGATACACAACTCCTAGGAGGGCTGCTGTGCGGAGGTAAGTATCCTGAAATTGATGGTCATGCACTTTTTGTGTGGATCAGAATATAGTATTTGCCCATTTTGTTCATTTAACAAATGAAACTCTCATAAGTGATAGGATTATCTAGCCTCTGAGAGTCATGGGAAAAGATACTGTTAATAATTGCCATCGCTGAACTGGTAGACTGACAAGATGGTAAAGAAGCAAAGGCCATAAAGGGTGGTCAGTGCTCTAATGGAGAAGTAATCTGAGTGCTTTGGGGAGAATAGAAAAAGACCTGTAAGTCCCCACTAAGGAATAATTCAGCATATTAACTAGGCTGATGTTTCTAGAGTTAATAGATGTGCTTTGGCACTTGTAGGATACCTCGATTCAAGTCATGCAGATCCACTAACGAATTCACCCTTATGTGGGCTCTGAAGATGAGAACGTAAAATCTAGACACTTAATCTCTATAAACTATAGAACAGTGAGGAGTGATAAAGGTGTAAAAGGCATGAGGGAATGGGTTGACAAACTCTTTGTGTAGTATGACCGTTTTGTAGAGCATCTTGCCCTTGGTATTTGGAATTTAGACTGTACTTGACTATGGAGCCTGGAAGAGGGGGTATTATTCCACCCAGGAATGACATGAATGTTCTGCTTCAGGAATATTGGCCTGGTGGGGTTGGGTAGTTTAGGTAAGGACATATGGAAAAGACACCCGATTGAGTGCCAGTTGTGCTGCTTATTAACAATGTTTCTGAAGTTTTGTTCCTGAGTTGACATACTATCATCACCTGAGAACTTAGGAATAAAAAACTGGGTTTCCATCTAGTACCCATTGAGTGGAAAACTGCAGGGGTGTGGCCCAGCTCTCTGTCTAAATGAGCCTTCCACGTGATTTTTGCAGACACAACATACAGTTGACTTGGAAGTTCTGTGACCTAAGCAAGTTACTGTTTCTCTGACCCTTGGTTCTCCTTTACATGAGGGTCATTATGCCAGTTGTCCTTCGTTGTAAGGACTGAATGACCTTAGTTATGAGGATTGAGTGAGATTGAGAAAGGACCTGGAGGTGGTTAATAATCCACTAGGTATCTCACAGGGTATAAAGTAATGGATGAGACCAAAAGGTTGAATATTTCGGTAAACCATAGAGGACCCTAAGTAACTGAGAGTGGGTTTGTGTGTTTTCTTGGGTCAGTGGGGTACTGGGGATTAAACTCAGGGTTGCTTTACCACTGAGTTACTTCCCCAGCTTTTTAATTTTTATTTTGAGACAGTATTGCTAAATTGTCTAGAACTTCATTAAGTTGCTGAAATTGGCCTCAAGCTTGGGATCCTCCTACCTCAGCCTCCTGAGTCTCTGGATTACAGGCATGTGCTAGTGTGCCTGGCTATACTTGTGGAGTTTAAAGTGTGGTTCTTCAGTTGCGTGTGAGAACTACCTAGGGAACACTTTTGAGATACCTATCCCTGAGCTTTGCCACTGCAGATTGCCATTGTAATTAGTCTGGAGAAGAGCCTAGGCATCAGTGTTCGATAGTAAAGCCATCTGAGGTAATATGCAACCAGTGTTGGAAATCACTGTGTTGCTTGGAGCTTGACATCAATTCCCTGAGAAAAATTACCCTAAGATTAGTTAGGAGAGGAATAGAAGAGAATTGGTATTTCTTGTGCCAGACTGTGGTCTGATTTGCTTTTCATTAAAGCATCATTGGAAATACAAAGCCCGAGTCTGTCTGTCTTTTTAACTTGGTGGAGTGGGTAGGTATATTTTGTCTTTGTTAATAACAGGTGCATCTCTTTGTTTTTCCAAAGGGCCTGTTATGGTGTGCTGCGGTTCATCATGGAGAGTGGAGCCAAGGGCTGTGAGGTTGTGGTGTCTGGGAAACTCCGAGGACAGAGAGCTAAATCCATGAAGTTTGTGGATGGCCTGATGATTCACAGTGGGGACCCTGTTAACTACTATGTTGACACTGCTGTGCGCCACGTGCTGCTTAGACAGGGTAAGCAGCTGGGGATGTGTAGGGTAAAGGGCATAAGCAGATGTGGTTTTACATGGACACCTCAGTGTTTGTGGGTTTTGTCTTGGTAATAGCTGGGCATTTTTATACTCCTTGTGTTATTGATTAGCTTTGTAGGATGTAAAAATTGTATTGTTGAGATCATCAAATCGATAGTTGGTTTGTCTTTCTTTGTCTTCTCTGCACCCTTCAGTGATGATATGATGACGAGTCAGAAAGGTCACATCCTGCTCTTGGTCCTTGTCAATACCATGTTCTGTGGTGCTGCACAGGGTTCCTTTTGCAAAGGTGTCCTGTTCATTGATTGATTTAGAGGCATTTGTCTGAGAAGGGGCCAGATCTAATGGTGCTTGAGAAAACTCTCTTCTGTCCTATTGTATGTGGTGGGGGGGGTGCTGGTAAAACACCATCTAGGTCCTATCTGATGTCCTCTAGGTGTGCTGGGCATTAAAGTGAAGATCATGCTGCCCTGGGATCCAAGTGGTAAGATCGGCCCTAAGAAGCCTCTGCCTGACCATGTGAGCATCGTGGAACCAAAGATGAGATCCTGCCCACCACCCCCATCTCAGAACAGAAGGGTGGGAAGCCAGAGCCGCCTGCCATGCCCCAGCCAGTACCTACAGCATAACAGGTAAGTCTACAAGGTCCTTCCTATTCCTTTGTGTGTGTGCGTGTATACTGGTATCACTGTGGTAATAAGCGCTTGGTGAATAAAATTGGATTCCATTTGCTTTACATGGGAAACTACAAATTGGAATCTGGGGCCCATTTAATTCACAGTTCTATTGGGGTGACTTAGTCTAAGATCCTACTTTTACTATTGTGTTTGAAATTATTTTCCTTTAATGCTCTTCTTACTTCCTCAAGATTTTCAGGGCACTCGTTAGTGATTAGCTCTTTTGTCCTTAAGCAGCTCCCTAACAACAAGCCTATGCATCTGAGAGTTTTTGTTTGTTTCTTGATGCTCTCTTCTATTTTTATTTTTTATTTTTTGGTACTGAGAATTGAACCCAGGGCAGCTTTACCACTGAGCCACATCCCCAACCCTTTTTTAATCGTTGTTTTGAGACGGGGTCTAAGTTGATTAGGGCTTCTGTGAGTTGCTGAGACTGGCCTAGAACTTGCGATCCCCCTGCCTCAGCCTCCTGAGTCACTGGGGTTATAGGTGTGTACCACCATGCCTTTGCTGTATTATTAATCAATGTGAACTTGAAGTGGGAGTGGGTACCATTTGGTAAGTGAAGGAACTTGATACTTGGATGAAGTGTCACTTACTATTGTGCTCTGTTTGGTTTCAGGGTCTCCTTGGCAGCTGTATCTGGAGTCTGGATATTGCTCTTTAAAGACATTTAATAAATCTTGTACAAGACATAAGGCCTGACTAGACTTTCTGTCCAGTGTTCAAGCTGAGTTATGTTGGCCTGTGGAACATTACTTATCCTTTGCGGTTTAAGCCATATTTGCAGTATTTGCAAGGGCTGGGACTGAAGGAATCAAGCAGAGCTCACCAGAGAAATATTCTGTGGGATGGTGAAGACTGGCAGCTGGCAGGGCAGCATCTTGATTAATTATCCTGTAGTTAAGGATTAGGTTTAGAAGAATTTGGTTTGGATGGTGGGAATGAGCCTAGAGCTTTGCACGTGCTAGGCATGCACTCAGCTACTGAGCTATGAGGGTTAAGATTATTTTTTCCTGATGTATAAGGAAATCCATATTGCACATAAATACATGTTTTTATGTCATACTGTGCTAAGTGTGTGTGTGTTCATTTGAATTGTCAGCATCTCTATCGTGTAAAGAGGATTTGACTGCTTGAGCTTAAAGCTTAGAAGTGAATTGCTTAAGCAGTGTAAAACTGTCATTAGAAACCACATCCTAAGTCCTGTGCAGTTAGTTTTTGTACCCTGGAATACTATTAAAAACACCTAAATTGTCTACAGTTTTATCTGTTATGATACTGTTTAGGAATATTTGCTACCAGTGTCTGTTTTGTAAGAAATTGGATGATTTTGTTTGTTCAAGTGAAACTGGTGAGGGTAAAGTTGGCTTGAAAAATCCCACAAGACTGATAAAACATTTTGATTGGTCATAGAGGACTTCCCCTTCCTAATGACAGCTGTTATAGGAATGGGAGGCCAAGTCAGGTGACGTGGCAGGTGGAAATGCTCCCTGGGTGGTGATAAATAGCCTGGTTCCATAGACCACCTCATACATGCTGTTTGATTATTGGGTTGTGTTAACTAAATGAAGTCACACCAGGACACTACATTGTGTACTACCTTGCCTGTGGTAAAGACTTAATATCTCATTGAATTAAATAATGTTGACAGCACACCTATATCCATGTTCCCCATTAACTTGTATTGTGACAAGTGCAGCATAAAAACTCGTGACCATTTGGGAGAACCTTTAATGCCTACACAGTATGTCTGTAGGGAATTGGTTCCAGGACCCCCAAAGTCCTCTTTGACTCAAGTCTCAATAAGTGGCATGATATTCATATATAATCAAAGCTCATCATCCTATATGCTTTGAATCATCTGGATTGGTTATGCCTTAAAAATAACTCCATGCTTGTTCAGTGTAGACATAATCTGTTTCTATTAATTCATCTGTAGTTTGTTGAACATAAAACCCATGGATAGCAAGGACAGTCTGTACTGACTTCTGAATTCTTTAATCACTGGCATAGCTAAAGTGTTAGTGAACTATTTATTGACCTTGGGGTGAGTTTACTTTGTAATACCTTAGTCTAGAAACTAAAGTGTGAATGAACAAAAAACGGGCTAGCATTCTCCCAGGAATGAGCCCTTTTTCAAAGTGATGAAAGGTTTCTGGGAAAGTCAGAGCGAGATGTAAAGACTGCCCATTGGGCTTAATCAGTAACAGCATGTGTAAGAAGGTTGTGTGTGCCTATTCCCAGATCTCACAGGCAGTTCTTATATACAAATTCTAGTATGTCTCTGAGAAAGCAATTAGGAAAAAATTAAATGTTCACAGTTGTATAAACTGCTTGGATAGTTACCCCATGGCTCTTACCTTCCAGCAGAACTGGGAAAGTGATTTTATTTATCCCTTGTGGCTACAACTACTGGCGTTTTGCAAATTTTGCTAAAAAATGGAGTTTTATTTATTTTGGGTGGTGCTGGGGGTCAAATCCAGGTCCTTGAGTATGCTTATTAGGGCTTTACCACTGAGCCATACCCCAAGCCCAGATGTTTTCACTAAGGTAAGCTACTTTATTCTTGTTATTTCTGAGTGTGTGCTGGTATAGTTGAGACAGGATTATTTGTAATGAAATGTGTTAAAACTAATTAGAGTATTCACAGAGAACTGGGTGCTGGCAACAGGCTAAGATAGTTTTTTCATCTGAGACCTTAGCATTAAGTACACAGTGGTATATGTAGGTGATAAATTATTTTCCTAATGAATTTTCTACAAACCTCATCAATCCACTTAAAATTGTTTATGTCTGTGAGACAAGTAAACTTCCCAGCAGGTGATAAGCTGTAACAAGACTGCTGTTAAGTGGCAGCTTGGAGAAGAAACAAATTTGCTGAACTTGCACATAGGGAAAACTTCAGGTTATTGTTTGTATAACACAGTGCCTTTGTTCCCATAGTAGGCAAGGTATTGATATCGGACAACCAAAATTTGGTTGTAAAATTGTCCTTGAATCCACTGGTGATAATGTGGCAATATGAAGACAAGTGCTGAAGCCTACTGTGGTCTTTCCACCAAAGGTTACGCTCAGGCTCTTAGGATTCTTGTAGCTGGTGACAGATTGTAGAACTTGCTTGGCTGATCAGCTTGCCCATAAGCAAGGAGTGCACACCTGGAAGTATGAGAACTTAGAGAAATACCCAGAGGGCAAATGAGGGTTGGGGACCAAAATAGCTCCATCAGTGTTTAGAACCAAGAGAAGCACAGCAAATGCAGTGAGGACAGTTAGGGAAAGGGTTTTGAAGTGGGGAGTCCTACTCCCAGACAACACGGGCTTGCAAACTGTCATTATCACAAAGGCTGTTGAAGCACACGGTGCAGTGTGATATTTGTGGAGCCTCTCTGCAATTATATCTCAAAGGGGAGGTTCAAGAAGTTTCAGCCACAGACCCCAGCTTACCACCTCCTGGCAGCCAGTCCTTTGTATTCTAACTGGGGAACTGGGCAAAGAACAAGGATATCATAGTTGTGCCTGGGGGTGTGCCTTTCCATGTAGAATACTTGGCCGAGAGGTGATGGGAGAGGTTGATCCTTGCAGTCAGACACCTGAGTTCAGTGTTCACACCAGCACTGATTGAGAAGGTGACATTGGACTTTTCTGATCTTTAATAGTTTTCTCATGGGGCTATTGTGGGAATTAAAGGAGATCTAAATATATTTCTGGAGATATAAATAAGAGCAACAGTTAAGAGCCTCAGTGTTCAAGCCAGTCTGAATTCAATACCAGTCCACAACTTTTTATATGAGCAGGGCACATCAGTTATATCTCTGCCTCCTTCAGGTTGTCTGCATGTAGGGTTCTTAGCACACTGCCTGACTCAGCAAGCACTCATTAAGTGCTTGCTGTTATTAACTAGTTTTCCCATGAACAGTGAAGGGGTTAGAGACACCACACATGGATTAAAAATCCCAGTATAACTTTTGATTCCCTAAAGGCTTTATAAAGCCATAACTGATAACATAAACAATAAACACATGCTTTGAATGCTTTACTGCAGTAAAGCAATTTACTGGAGAGATCAGCCATTCATTCAAGAATGGTTAGCACCACAGGGCATTTTAAGTGGGGTGATAATTGAGCTCACTACAAGAGCAACAGGGCATGACTATGAAATTATTACAGTAGCACAGTATAAACTAGTTAAATTTTATGCAGTGCAGTTATATAATACTACATCTTTTGGACTTTGGTTTTTGTGTGTGTGCTGGGAACTGAACCTAGGAACACAAAACCATTGAACCACATCCCTAGCCTTTTTATTATTTTTTTAAATCTATTTTAAATAGGGTCTTGTTATGTTACTTAGGGCCTTATTAACTTACTGAGGATGGCCTTGAATTCATGATCTTCCTGCCTCAGCCTCAAGAGTTCCTGGAATTTACAATGTATGCCACCACACCTGACTAAATATTGCATTTTATACCATGTATAGTTTCTAAGTTTTTATAAATTTTAACTTTGTAATAGACAAATGTATTTATATAAATGATAAATATACTACATGTGTTTTATGTATTCATGACATACCTATCAATTTTTTTCAATATTTGTAGGCTACACAGTTCATCTGCAAGCTTTTTCAAGTTGTCACAAATCTAAAAAAAAAAAAAAAAAATTCTTGAATACGTGGGCCTATGTAGCTCAAACCTGTGTTGTTCAAAGGTCACAGGTGGGTGGGTATTGATATCCGATTTTACAAGTGGGAAATTTTGCCTTGTTGCATGCCTTGACCCAGTAGCTATCTAATGGACTTCTGAGCTCTGGTGTTAACTATTTACAACTGCACCTGTTATATTTCAGAGTAGGGCTGCCAACACCAGAGTATAAAAACATTTAGGTGCCATTGAGACTCAACATTTTCAACCTCAAAGGTTATTTTTCTTACTATTTTGTCTGTCAACTTATTCTCTTTGTTATTAATCAGAGCTACATTTATAGGGGCTGGGTTGTGGCTCAGTGGTAGAATGCTTGCCTAGCATGTGTGAGGCACTGGGTTCCATTCTTAGTACCACATATAAATAAAAAAGGCCTATCAACAACAACAACAAGAAGAGTAAAGCACCTAACATAGCCTATAATTATCAAATTAAAAAAAACTACATTTATAACATAAGCAGCCTGACCATGGTGAGGAAATAAGTTATATGCTGTAAACATCTCATTTAATCTGCCCAACATCCCTATAACAGATTCTATTACTAACCTTAGTTGACAATTTAACTCATGCAGTATATCTTAGAATGGCGGTTTCTCTAAGGCATTGAAAAATATTTAGGATATCTCAAAATCCTCACTTCTGATTTGGGAATAAGTAACATGAAATCTTAGGTTAGGAATGACTTATCAACAGCCCCAGACAGGCCCAGGTGCAGCTGGGCCTTTGTCCACTGAGCAGGAAATACACTATGGTAGTTGATCCCACTCTCCCTGGTGGGCCATCCACTGTCCTAAGCAACCTGCTCCTCAGCCCTTTGTGTGGTGAACCAGAGGAGCTAGACCCTTTGAATCCAAAATTGCCTAGAGGGGACAGAGCTCCCCTGCCTTTTGATTAAGGATGTTTTCCTTTTAAAAAGGAGGGGAAGGGAGAGAATAGGTACAATAATAGACCTGCTTTCTTGCTTGTGTGGGTCCAAAGGACATGGATCACTGTTCTCTGATTTTTTCCCTCAACAAACCAGGAAAAATAGGTCATCATTGTTCACTCTTATGATGCCAATGGGACACTTCTTTATGTTTTAAGTCAATTGCAGAATGATTTAATAAGATGATAGTGAACAATAATTATAAGATTTAACATATTCAATTATTCAAAAGTATTCAAATCTTAGCATACTAAGTGGAAAACCATTGGACCTTTCAAGTGAATGCATTTTATGGTATGTCAAATATATTTCCTTAAGGCTCATTCATAAATATATATCTATGTGAAATACATGCATGCACATGTGAATTGAAACAGTAATTTCACATATTCCTTGACTAGAGGTATATATGCCCCAAATGAACACTCCCTTAATGCAATAAAGTACTCTTCATCTGCCATGCATGAAGCTGGAACATATTCATCTTGTAACTACTGATTTCAGATTTCAGATACAGCTCTACTAGGTTCAAGTTTAATCCTTGATTCCATTGTTTGTGTTTACACTTACACTGTATGACTTCTGTATGACTGTTTCTCGTGGGTGGTAGCTTCTACTTCTGTATGATATTGAAAATCTTGATGGCTCATAGTTTTCTTGAGAGGGTAGCATTTTCTTGATTCCCCAATTATAAAATGTGTTTTAGACTTAAGATCAATTATAATGATCAATCTATGGTGCAAAGCACATGCCGATAATTGCTGCAAGTTGGGACGTTGAGGCAGGAGGATTGTTAAATTGGAGGCCAGCCTCAACAACTTAGCAAGACTGTTGTTCAAAATATAAAATAAAAAGTGTTGGGATTGAAGCTTAATGGTAGACCACCCCTTCCATCCCCAGTACTAAAAAAAAAAGTTTCTATCCCATTTGTTCCTCCAGTCACCTTGTGCACACTGCTTTTAGCTCTTCTCTACTATGAACTGTACCTAGTAAATATGGTGCTTAGTAACTAAAGATGAACGAATATTGTTACACACCTTTTTAGCAAAACAGGATGGTCCAG
Source organism: Sciurus carolinensis (assembly GCF_902686445.1). NCBI lineage: Eukaryota > Metazoa > Chordata > Mammalia > Rodentia > Sciuridae > Sciurus > Sciurus carolinensis. Next base: position 77,775,342 of record NC_062223.1, read on the forward strand.
GTTTTTGTCACAAATGAAGTAATCTTCCTATTATGATTTAATGGATGAAAATACCATTTTTTTGTGTGTTTGGAAATAATCTCATTCATCAACAACTCTTTGAGTTTGAGAAAATGGATTTTGCTTATGTGCATATTTCACCACCATTCTGGAGTGCTGCTCTGTGTCTGCATTCATTTTCTGATTTATATGAAATGTCCTCTCAATTTTCTTTTGTCATGAGTAGAAAATAAGAATCCTAAATTATCGATTGATGTTTCTGGACTTCTAAAAGATAACACAATACTTTGGAAAACACGATAGGGAAACTGAAGGATTATAGGACAGTGATGATTTTTTTTTTCAATATTGCATCTTCCTTCTAGGTAATACCATCAATCTTCCATTATTATCTTAGTCTTGTCTAGCATAGTTTGGATTAAACAGTATGAAATAATTTTTAGGATGATGAAGTAGCAGTCTTTCATGGTATAGGAAAGATTTTCAAGATCTTGACATGTTTTAATATTTATACAATCCAATGAATTCATATGGTAATTACAAGATAAATTGAGTTTCATTTTATTTTTTAACATACAAGTTTTGTCATTGTTCTTTAATAGGCCACTAAGAATAACAATCATAAAATATCACCTTATTATAAATTACCAGCAGAACTGGTCAAAAAATTCAATAGTTAGGTTTGGACCTGGGAGTTTATAGTATATTACAAATGAAGCCTCTGTTCTCAGTTGGGGAGAGCATGTTAAACCAGCATGGCTGCTGGGTGTGGTGGCACATGCCTGCAATCCCAGCTATTCCCAGTTATTTGAAAAGCTGAGGCAGGAAGATTGCAAATTTGAGGCCAGCCTGGGCATTTAGCAAGACCCTGTCTCCAAAAAATGGGATGGGGATGTAGCTCAGTAGCAGAGCACCCTGGGTTCAATCTCTAGTTCTGCAAAAACAAAACAAACCAAAAACTGCATGGCTAAGTGTCTGTGGTCAAGCTTTTTGCGGTGGTTTCCTAGAGAATGGTAACGGACCCTCCTATTCAGGAGTCAGCCTGGGGTAAAAGGGCAGGGAATCGGAGCCAAGGAGATTCTCCATATGGTCTCTCCAGCTAACCAGTAAGTCCTAGGAGATTAGAAACACACGGTGTGTCCCTTTTTTTATATTCTGGTGAGCCTCCCTCATCAAAGGCTTAAACAATATCTGCCCTCATCCAGTTGGAGGCTCCTAAGAGCAGACAGTATCCTATCAGACCAGATTTCTCATGGTGGTAGCTTCTACTTCTGTATGACTGTGGTGTTTAACAAGACTGTTGCATTAGCGGAGCTTGGGGAGGCAGCATGGAGAGAGCAGCCTTTGGAGAAGGCAGGGCCAGGTTTTTGAATCATCAATCTGCCACTGTTTACTATCTGATCTTCTTAGGCAAGTCACTCACAATTGTTTTTTGTGGTGCTGGGGACCTAACCAAGGCCTTGTGCATGCTAGGCAAGTGCTGTAACCACTGGGCTACCCTCCACCCACTGATAATTCTGTTGCCTCATTTTGTGAGGGTGGAAGCAGACCATAATAGTGCCTACCTCACAGGTATAAGATACTAAGTCAGGAAATTTGAATGAGTGTATCAGTAAGGGCCTCTTCCAGGCCCTGAGGGATAGTGGTGAAGCTCACAGCAGAGACCTTAAGGGCCTCCTCTGGGTGCGTCTGGGAATTAGAGATGTCACATAAAAAGTTCAGGTCATATGTTAGGGGATAAAAGAGGGGCAACAGATAAGAAAGGAGCACAAGAAGAGAGTGGGCAACTCTGGGGTGAGGGTATCAGTGGGCCCAGGCACACAAAACATTGGCATGAGCACACAAATGGTTAGCATGCAGGAAATGGGCACTTTGCTGGCACACAGAAAGTATCAGCAAAGGTAAAGATGTCCTTATCCTTGAACGAGTTTGCCCTGTATGTGTGCCTTTCTTTTTCCCGGGTAGGAAGCACTTCTTAGTTTTAGGAACTACTCTTAGTTTTGTTCTGAGTGTTTACTCATGGGGTGGGCTAGGCAGGATCAGTGGGACTGGGCTTCATTCTCCTCCCCCTGCGCCATTATCAGCTGTGTCCAGATGGTCACAGGCTCCCCTAATCTGGGATAATCGGTGGGTTGGAGCCCAGCTGGGACTGGGCCTTTGTGTCTGGCATGATGGGCTGCACCAGCTGGAAGACTGCAGACAGGCCCTGGGGCTTTGGAAGATGGGGAGGGCAGTGGGACTGACCCTGTTCTGGAGGGAGATGTGGAAAGAACAGGATGATAACTCCTCTTCAGAAAGCAATCTGAGTATAAATAAGGGGGCTCTTGCAGATGGGCTGGCCAGGGCCTCCAGCCTTGGACTTAGCCTCAAAATTTGCCTGGTGTGTTTTGTTCACTCTCCTCTAAAGGCACCCCCCACTTACCCAGCAGTTTTGTCACTGCCCCTAGAACCTTAGGCCATACCAGATGTTATAATGATATCAGGGACTTGTGCCTACATGAGTTGGGGATCTGGCAGGTCTAGATGCATAGCCATGGTGGCTGGTGTCTAGGCCTAGGCTCTGGTGCCCTTCACCCTTCAGGAAATGTTTCATACTTTTAGAAAATGCTCACAATGCTGTTTTGAAGGTAAATGAGGTAATGAGTGTTTTATGGCTGAACAGGTGTCCCTCTAAAATTCTTAATGGAACCTAACACCCAATGTGATGATGTTGCAAGGTGGGCCTTTGGGGAACTGATGCAGTCACTTGGGACTAGTGCCTTTGTGAAGGGAGCTGCCTTGCCTGCCCACTTCCATTAGGCGAGGACACAGCAAGAAAGTGCCACCTGTGATGCAGAGCCCTCACCAAACACTGAGTCTGCTAGTGCCTTCATCTGAACTTCCCAGCCTCCAGAACCGTGAAAACCAAATTTCTATTGTTTATAAGTTACTTAGTCTACGGTTATTTTGACACAGCAGCCTGAATAGACTAAGGTGGTGTAAAAGTGCTTTGTAAACAATAAAAGCAGGGAGCAGATATTCAGGATTGCTTCTCCAGGCCAAGGAGGCTCAAGCTGGAATACACACCCAACCTTTGAATGAGGTTTTATTTTTATAACAAAAGGGGGCAATAAGTTAAGGGGCCATTGACATTAGAGGTTCCAGGAGGGGAAAGTGGTGTGTTTGAGTTCTCCCTGCCTGTCTCCTGGCTCAGGCAGTCCCAGTCTCAATCACCTGCCCAGGCTCTGGACAATAGTAACACAGCCATGGGAGCTGGTACAGCGCTGCAGGGATGGCTGGGCCTCCACCAGCCCACTGCTGGGGTCAAAGGTGAAGCCCCTATCAGTGCTTTTCCCCATGATCATCCTGCCCGCGAGGATGGGATCTTCCATCACCACACAGTCACGCCACAGCTCTCCTGGGTAGACAAACAGAGAGAGAGAGTCAACTAAGGGGTCCAATCTGGCTGGGGCTCCCTGCTGCAACCCTAGCTGGCCAGACCAGATATAGAACCTTTCCCTACAGACATAGGGAGGCAGAAGTGGATGGACCTGAGTTCATGCTGTGGCTTGACACTTCTTAAAAGAATGGCATAATCAGGTCATCTGCTCTGGGCCCTTAGGTTTCCTCATCTGCAAGGGGTGAAGAATACTAGTACTTTCTTCATAGGGTACTCTTCAACAGTAAATGGGGATAGGTATTTAAAGCATTTTAAATTGTACATAGTGCCCTGGTCTTAGCTAGAAGGCAAAGGCAATATTGCCCTGGAATATAGTAAATACACAAAAATCACAGCACCATCACCACCTAAGAAGTCAGAAGTCTCCTGGTTCTTAGGAATGCTGGAGGTCAGGATTGGCAGGGACCATGAGTCCAGCCACACCTCTAATGGTTTCTGGAGTCTCTGGAAGGGGACAGAAGGTCCAGGAGACAAGGAACTATAGGTGCCAGAGTAGAGGACCTGGACCTCCTGTTTGTGAATTACTGGAGCAAGTGAACTTAGCAGATCCCTTCCCCAGTCCCCATTGCCACAGCATGCTGTTAGCTGGTTGCTTTGGGTTAGAAGAACACTGCAGGGTCATTTAGACGAACCCTCCATTCAAAGATTCAGCACTTGGAGTTCTAGGCTCTGCCATCTTATGTCCTTATCAGTGGCCTTGAGCCAACCTCTCTAAGGCCAGCTGCCTCATCTGTGAAAGCAAGGTTGATTATTACTTGGGAGGACAGAGCTAGAGAACCATGTACCATGAAGACCCACCACTTCCAAGATCCACTTTCCTGAACGGACCATGGATTGCTAGGGCCATGTTAGGGATCCTCCACTTACCACAGGGCTGGGGAGGACAGCAGCCTCCCCCAGACATCTGTGCCAGGGTCATAGGTGAAGATTTTGCTCAGGAGGCCTCCCACCACATAGATGGTATCCTCAAGGGAGGACAGCCTCAAGACACCGCTGCGAGAAGGGTGCTGGTGACCGCAGGCTCCACTGGTCCTCCTTGGGGTCAAAGCACTGTACTGAGGGGCAGGACAGCAGTGGTGGTGAAGTCTTACCTCCAGGTGCCTCACTGCCCACATCCTGCCTCCTCTCTCCCAGGGACACTCAGCACACTACCATCGATGTCAGCCAGACCTGGGTTAGTGTCTGGGCTAGTGTCCCTGCCCTCAGGCGCTCTCAGTGTTCTGTTGTCTGTGTTCTGTCCCCAATCCCTGGATGTTCTTTGTCATAAGCTCCTCATCTTTCAAGGTGGCAGCTCAAATGTCACCCCACTCCTAAAGCCCTTCTGGGTGTTTCTCCCCTCCCACACACAGGAACAGTTTCTGATGGAGGAGAAATTAGTCCCTATGAGATTAATCATTTGAGCCATATCAAGCTGGGAGACGTTCATGTCCTAGGAGGTGGAGGTACTGTATGCATACCCCCTCTCCCCCACCAGATGTGTCCCTGGTTATATACATGTCAACACACTTTCTTGGTGCTCTGAGGTGATGGCTATGTTCCAGCTAATGCAGCCTGCTGCTACAGCTGTCTACAGGACTTTCAGGGCCCACAGGTGTTTATGATACCCTGCATCCTTCCCGAGGGTGCACACCTGTAGCTGGCTGCCTATTTACTGTTCCTCTGTTTCCTCAATTGTACCCTTGGAGGACTCCCAGAATAGCCTTTAACAGATCAGTGCTGCACAAGAAGGTGTGGAATGGCACCAACTCTGTGATGTCCCCCATTCAGCTCCAGGAAGGTTTGCTGGAGGAATGGGGACAGGGGACTAAGGAGGGGTGGGGGATCCTAATGTGGGAAAAATTTGGGTCCCAGGACCACAGGTTTGTGAGGCTATCAGGGGAGGGAGGGAGCTGCCATGAAGAAGATTAGTTTTTATTCACAAAAGCCTAAATGCAACAATAGATTAGTAGACTATAGTTCATCCACCCAGTGGGATGTTAGACACTGAAATGATAGCCATGAATAAGCATGTGGAAAGTGCTTGTACTTAAAAATGAAACTAGAAAGCAGAATGCAAAGTTTTACAGTAAGAACATAAAACTAATAAAGAAAAGCAAAAGTCAATTTGTGGAAGCCTGGAAAGCTATACCAAAATATTTACAGTACTTATCCTTAGGTGGTGGAACTGTGAGTGACTTTTCCTTCTAGATTTCCAAAAATGAGTGTATTTTTTTTTTTTAATGGAGAAAAAACTTCAAGTCTACCCCTGCCTGCACTTAATTTTTAAATCTATGAGACCCACATGGATGGTATCATCCTGAATACTGGAGTCGAGGTATGCTGCTGACCCTCTGACATTGGGGTCATTTCTCTGAACTCACTGCCTTGCCTGAAATCTGAGGATGACTCCTGGGTTGCTCACCTGACTAAGTGAGAAAATGAACGAGCGCACACAAGCACTGTGCCGGTGATTCCCTGTAACTTCTAATGTCCCTTCTTAACAATCCCTAGACCTGAACCCACCTTGTCAGTATTGACACCATCCTGCCCTGCGCCTCCGATCACGTACAGTCGACCAGCACAGGCCGCCACCCCCGCAGAGCTCACGGCCTCTGGCAGGGGCGCGGCGGCAGTCCAGATGTTGAAGAAGGGGTCGTAGCGTTCCACGCTGCGCAGGCGCCGAAGGCCGTCGAAGCCACCTACCGCGAACAGCTGTGGGTGAGAACACCAGCGGTGCCTAGAGTCAAGGCCATAGGCGACTCATAGGCTTCAGTCTGAGTGGGCCACTATCCCCAACCCAGCTTCCGAATTAGCCCAGGGTAATCTTGGCGCAACCACCACCTGGGCGGCCTCCACCCAGTTAGGGAACTTAGCTGAGGTTCTTCCTCTCCTTAACCTGGAATAATGAGGTTTGTCTCTAAAATGAATTCTGAATGCAGATTAGATCTACAAATACCTGATGCTTACTAATAACAACTAGTAGTTTATTAAGGGTTTACCACCTTGACTTTGAATTGATTCTAAAAAGCACTTCGTTATCTTTTTTTTTTGGACTGGGGATTGAAACCAGGGATACTTAACCATCAAGCCACATCCCCAGCCCTTTCTTATATATTATTTAGAGACAGGGTCTCCTGAGTTGCTTAGGGCCTCGCTACATTGCTGATACTGGCTTTGAACTCCTGATCCTCCTGACTCAGCCTCCTGAGCTGCTGGGATTACAGGCGTGCACCACTGGGCGCAGCATTTCTTTTTTTGAATTCAGGATGTAGTTTACAAAGATAATTGGCAGGATTTTTTCTCTTTCTTTCTTCTCTCTTTCTCTCTCTCTCTCTCCGCCCACCCTTCCTCCTCCCTCTCTCCTTCTAGGGAATTGAACCCAGGGACACTTTTATCACTGAGCTACATCCCTAGTCTTAAAAAAAAAGTTGTGGTTGAATGATAGAGCGCTTGCCTCTTACATCTTGTGAGGCACTGGGTTTGATCCTTAGCAACACACAAAAAGAATTAAAAGGTATCGTGTCCATCTACAGCTAAATATATATATATATATATATATATATATATATATATAATATATTTATTATAATTTGAGACAGGGTCTCACTAAGGTGTTGAGGATCTCCCTAAATTGCTGAGACTGGCCTAAACTTGCATCCCCAGTTGCAGGATTATAGGCATGCACCACCAACACCCAACTAGAATATTTTGTCTTAAGTGGAAGAGTCAGGTTTCACGGGATTATGTGATCTCACAGCCCACTCCCTTGACCACTAGGATGCATTATTACAGCAGTGGCGATTATTAGCATTAGTATTATGATATCTTAGGTGAGTCCCTTTCCTTTCTTGAACCTCAGATCCCTTCTTACTTGGAGAGGTTCTTAGAGAGCCTTTTCCCAGATGGTCCATATCTGTGTCTTGGGTCCCAGGGCAATAATCACATTGTATGCCTACCTGACCCTGCACGGCTGCCATCTTGTGCCTCCACCTCCCCTTGTGCAGCGAGGCTACTTTGATCCAGGTGTGCAGATGGGAGCTAAACATCCACACATCATGGCTGTTGATGTGGCCCCCTAGGGAAAAATAAGCAACTGTTGCTTCCAGGCTCTCTTGCTATCCCCAGCACCCCCAAAGAGCCAGAAACACGGACTCCCCCAGATCCAAAGGAAGGGTTAAGGACAGTAGAAAGGACATCCCCTGAGCTGATATAAGACTGTCTTTGATCCCAGACACTGTTTTCAATGAGTGAAGAGATCTTTAGTTAGGGCTCTTAAGGGACAGAATAAAGAACCAGCTTATCTTCACTGGATGTGGGGAGGGGGCGGTGGTGGTGCTTTGTACTCAGGGAAGTAAAGGTGGGGTTGGGGACTCTACTATAGGTAAGAATGGGTGAGCCTCAGGAATGTGCTTGGGGCCAGGGGAAAGCAGAGCCATCTGCAAGGGGATGGGGGAGGGGTAGAGGGTAAGCCAGTAAACCTACATGACTTCTGCTTTCACCTTCATGATTTTATTTCTATTCTCAACCCTCCATGAGATGTAGGAATTATGATACCTAGTTTCCATATAGCAAACTCATGAGACTTGGAGTCCAGGAATGACCGCTGAAGACCACATGCTTCCGGTTCCCAAGCCAACCATCAGTGCTGCCACCCGAGTGTGTGTCTCTGCTGGACTACATACCACTTCTGCCAATATCTGTAGGTTATCACGCAAAGTCCCGCCCCCGTGTCCCGACTAGAGGGAAACATAAAGGGACGGGGTGCGGAAAGCTATGAGCCAATCCTATGGGGCTCCTGCTGCGGCCCCGCCCTCACCAGAAACGTAGACATCATTGCGAAGAGCACAAGCCGCAAACTCTGAGCGCATGTAGCCAGGCAGGCTGGGCAGTGGGGTCCAGCGCTGGCTCTCTGGGTGGTATGCATCGGTGAAAGGTAGCTTCAGGAGACCCTTGCGGTCACAACCACCAATGACCACGATCACTTCAGCCAGGTCCATGAATCTGGTGTGGGGATAAACCCAAAGCCTGTTGACCTGCAATCTTCACCCTCTCACTGACCACACTACACAATCCTGCTGCCCTTCCATGCCTTTCTACCCATCTCTCCAGGGCTCCACTGAATTCCTTCACTGCCAACTTTCCTTCTGGTTACCGATGGGGAAAAGGTCACTAATTTTATTCTAATAGGTCACTAATTTTGTTCACTTCTGAGTTACAGAAAAACGAATCTTTAAAACTTTCCCCATAAAAATCACCTCGTTTAATCATGACTGATAGTAGGTAGGGATTACTACCCCCTTTTACAGAGGAAACAGGATCACAGGCTATGGCTTGCTCAGTCATGTTCCATTTTGTCTGACATGAATCTTTCCTCTTCACACTTTTCTGACCTCCATTCCCAAAGCCATTCCTTAATTCCTTTGAACAGGACTGCTCACCCTCTCAGCAAAGCAATCTTCCCGCTCCCCCTTCAGGCTTCTGACCTCACCAGATTTTCCAAACCCTTAAATCAGCGGTTTCCTTATTCTTTTGACAGCGAGAATTTTCTCTGCCCAAGGCCCTGGGCTTACTGTTAGAGGTTCAGTGGTAAAAGTGTCATCCCTTCTGTCCCTGGGGGTGACAGACCTTCTTGGACTACTCCACCCATAATCTGGTCTGGCATTCGGGGGCTGGAATTATTCCCATGTCCCTGCCCACTTATATCCATTACTAGACTCTGGGCTTCTAAAGGACAAAGGGTGTTTCCACTCACGCACTTCAGGACCTACACAGAGTAAGCACTCGAGTTATAGATGACCTGCAAAAGAATGTGTTCTAGGACGGATCCCTGTGCCTCCACTGCTCTGTCATCTCTTGGGAGGGCAGTATTCTGGGCACTGGGGCTATAAAATTGAACGAATGACTGAATTTCATTCAAGACGCACGACTAAGTGAATTAAGGGATGGTGAAGGAATGAGTGGGTACTTGAAGAACACGGAAGTAGCGAAGGATGGGAGGCAAGGAAGCGGCAGCTGTACCTCCGCGGCCGGGCCCGCAGCGCGCCGGCCTCTCGGCCCAGGATGAAGCAGGCGCGGGCCTCGAGCAGCAGCGGACGGCACTCGCCGCAGGCCTGCAGCAGCTCATCAGCCTCCACCTTCTCCAGGAAGTAGGCGGGCGCCAGCAGCGGGAGACGCACGTGCTCCAGCAGGCGCCTCAGCTGCCCGCGGCGGGCCGGCGCGTCGTGGCGCACCCAGCGCATGGCCGCCTCGAACACCGCCTCTTCGCGCGCCACGCCCAGCGCGGGGTCCGCCAGCAGCGCCGCCACTTCGTCGGGCGCCAGCTCCAGGAAGTCAGCGTGGCGTGCCACCTCGGAGAAGGCCTGGCGCAGCACGCGGCCGCAGCGCTCCGCCAGAGAGGCGAGCGAGAAAGCGGCGGCTACTCGGCGAAGCGCCAAGCTGTTGTTGGCACGCAGGCGGCCCTCGAGGAAGCGAGCGCAGACCTCGCGCAGGCCCACCACGCCCAGCCGCTCCGCCAGCGCCAGCACTGCGGCCGCCTCGTCCTCGGCGCGCAGCCGCACGCCCGCGCCATAGACGTAGTCAAGCACCACCGCGAGTGCCGCGGCCGCCGCCCCTCCTGTCGGGCCCGGTGCCCGGCTCCTCAGGTCCCATCTGTACCACAGGCACCACAGCTAGGCAGCGCTCTGGCCGACCGGCTCCGAACAGGCTGCGAAAGTAGGCGCTGCCCGCGCTGAGCGTGGCACGGTGACAGGGGAAGTCGCGCCCACCAGCGCGCAGAACCACGTCGGTGAGGGTGCCGCTCCGCCGATACGCGTTGAGGGTCTGCAGGACTCGCTGCGCGTGGCAGGATGCCGCGCAGGGCGCCTCGCAGCCCCTCTCCGAACCCTCCGGCCCGGGGGCCTCCCGCATCCTGCAGGGTAGAGAACACAGTGTCAGGAAATTTTCTTGGCTGGCCGGGCTTAGGGACAGGAGGCGGTACTCTGGGCACAGACCGGCCACTTATTCCTTCGTTCGCTCACTGATTTACTCATGCACGCACAAACGTAACGTGTGCTTGGATTCATTCAGCCGCTCTTCACCCACGCTCCTTATGGCTATAATCTAGCCCCTACCCTTTCCGTACCATCTCCTCCCAGTCACCCACTTCAGCCTTTTTGCCCTTTTCTCTTGAGGCTCACTAAGCTTTTTTTCTGTCAGTCTCCGCAGGAGGCAGATGGCAGACTCTCAAATAGGGTAATTTGAGAAGAGTCCAATAAAGGACGGTTTACAAAAACCTAAGCAGTATTAAGGGACTCCAACAGGGATAGAGCAGTGCCACGTGGCTATTAACAGTAGGGAGTCTTTATCACCAAGGTCTGAAGGAGGGAGGGTTACAGGAACCTGGTCAAAGTATCTGTATAGGGACAGTTCCATGACAGGAGCTATAGTGTTTGATTAAGGGATTCAGGCTCTCTTAGGGACCCCAGTGCGCACGTGTGTATGTGCGCACAGTTGCGCAATAGCTATCTCGATTTCTCCAGTTTGTCTGCTGCAGCTCTCCCTTAGGTACTTCCCTTTGACCAAACCCTGATTATATTTATTTAATATCTGCCACACCCTCACAGCACAGCATCATGCTATAGTAGGTGCTTAGGTCTGTTCAATGTCCAGTGAATCTATTGAAACAAGTATTTATTGGGAGACTTTTCTGTGCCAAGCAGTGAGAAAAATAATATTGCCCCTGCCTTTCCAGAGGTCACAATTTGGCAGAGGTCCGCTAGGGGAAATATGGAGAATCAAGGGAGCTCACAGAAGGGGCAGTAAACTCAATTGGAGGGGAGTCGGGGAAAGGGTTCCTGAGGAGGTCCTTAAAATGGAGAAAGCTGGGTAGAATTAGTGATGCCAAGGGAGTAAAGGGAGGATGTCTACTGTTGTGGGGGAGTGGAGAGAACCTGGCTCTAAGAGTAGAATGGGGTTCAAATCTTCCTTCTGGCACTGTGGCCTGAACTGGGTAAGTTATGTCACCCAGAGGGAACCTACCCTTCAGAGGTTTGCTGCAAGGATCAAGGGGGGGGGTGTTTGGAAGAGCTGCACTCCACAGACTGAAGAGCTGTTCCACACTGGTTAGGGTTTGGATCTTATTAGCATACAGCCTCTGCTTGCACCCCTCCAGGGACAGGGAACTCTCCTTTATGTGGCAACTTATTCCTGGGGAGTTCAGCTCTGCCCTCTGCCCCTTGCCTCTCCCTGTATTCTCCTGATCTCACCTGCTCTGCCACCTCTAGAGGTGAGATCCTGACTAGTGGCTTGCTAGGAAGTGGATCCCCTGCCTTAGCATCACAGTAAGTGAGCTTCCCGGTGGATGAAGAAGATAGATAATTAACTACTTTTGCCCTCGTAGAAGGGGCTGAGCCCAGAACCCACGTGGTTCTGTAGAGGTACTATTTGCCTAGCTTCACTGCCACTTGCCAGGGTGGGGGCAATTAGAGACCATCAGAGGGAGGTGAGGCAGATCATTCCAATGTGCTGCCCTCAGTTTATCCTAAGCCACCCCAGGACCAAGCCACACACTGAGCTGAGACCAAGAGGGCAGGTCTCATCAGCAAAAGGAGGGACTTCTCCCCTCTTAAGAGATCCCAGGGCTGGAGGGCCTCCCTGAGAGGAGGGAGGAGGTTCTGTCCTGGGAAGTGTGCATGTGCCTTTTTATTTATTCATTCTCTCCACGGCTCTAGGCACTGGGGACTGTGGACACAGGGACTTGAGACCCAGTTTCCAACCCAGGGATTCCCAACCTAGAACCTGGGAGACACCATGCAGTTGGATAGGACTTCCCAGGTAGGGCTTCCTCAGCATTCTTCCATGGGGCAGTCTAAGCCCTGGCTGAGTCATAATGCAGACTGAGATGCGGCTGTGGAAGTTGGCTCACCATGCCGCCATCCCTGTCTCTCTCTCACACTCACTCTCACTCACATGCACACTGCTCAGACCTTGGACACCACACAGCCAGGCAGCCCTGCATCCTAAGCCTGCCCCCAGCTACCTGGCACTTACCTGGCCACTCCTCTCTCAGGGGCTCTGCAGCTGATGCTTTCACGAGGACCACTCCTGATTGTAACTGCTGCCTACACCCAAGCAGCCTGGCTCCAATGTCCCTGCCGCTCTGCCCAGACTCCCACTCAGACTCAGCTGCGGGAGGACAAAGGGGCTAGACGCCAGAGGGAGGGGAGGGGGAGGGGTGGACGCTGGGCTTTTGTTCCACTCTTGGACCAGCCCCAGGAGGGGAGGGGGCGGGAGTAAGAGTGGGATTGACTGTGTGTGCAACTCTGGGATCTGGTGTGCCTGGGATTGGGAGTGACCTGGTGCTGGCCTTGTCTTTGAATAATTCACAGGTGTGTGTGTGTGTGTGTGTGTGTGTGTGTGTGTGTAGTGTGCCTCAGGTAGGTGAGGTGGTTGTCAACGTATTTCATGTTCCTTTGTACCTGTGTGTGAATGTGGGAATGCATGACTAGCATTAGGTGGTGTGGATATGTATGACCATGCAACTGCAGATGTGACCAAGAATGTGACTGCCACAGCTGTAGGTTGAGGTTTCCCTCCTTCTGCCTCTGTGTGACTGTGCTGTATCTGTGTTCCTGTTTAACAGCAGACATGTCACTGTGGGACTTTGTGTGACTCTATCTCAGTATCTGAGTCTTTTTGCTCATTTTTGTGTATGTCACCGGTGTCTGAATTCTGTGTGTTGTGGGTGTGTATATCCATGGACCTGGTGTGTCTGTGTGGACATGTGTGTGTGGCAGGTCTGTATAGCATGTGGTCCTGTGTCTGGCTGGTGTGGTATGAGTGGGGGTGAAGCCCCTTGGAGGGGGCTCAGTGGGGTGGGGCATGGTGTTACTGGGCAGGCTGAGTTGGATGGAGAGGGGCTGACCTGGCCTCGTGGAGCCAGAGGAGGGATTCCCTAGGCTGGTGCTGGATGATTTGCTCCTTCTACAAAGGCCCATAGGGCCTGACATCCATGGGGAGGGTAAGGGGGTTGCTCTTTTGGAAGGGGACAGCAACTTGGGGAGGAGAATGCTTTAAAACCTGGGTAGGCCCTGGGCACCTGGGACCTGGGTCTGGCACTGATGTGATCATCGTGATCCTGGTTAGATCATTGCCCACCCCTTGGCCTGGCTCTTCATCTCAGCAGGAGGGATAAACAAGATTCCTGCTCTGCCTATCAGATTGGGTTGCTCAGAAGAAGGCAAGTGAAAGCTACTTGTCATGTGGAGCCACCCTTAGAGAGGCCTGGTGTGATGAGAGCCAGGCTTGAGCAGCCAGGCTTGAGCAGGCTCAGACAGGATGGGGGGCTCACTGTGATCTTGACAAAGCATGTGTCCTGAGGCTTGGCTGGAGTCTGTTGTGTGGACCTGCTCCAGGGAATGGTGAACTGCCCTTATACCTCCCAAAAGGATTTCCTGTGTGGCTGTTGGTTAAAGAATGTGAGCTATTTGGGGGCCTTCATATGTCTTCTTGGGTAGGAGGGGCTGAAGGTTCACAGAGGGACCTGGAGAAGGTGAGAAGTGGACTCAGCTAGGAGGAGGCTCCACCCTTTGAGGTTGGAGGGAAGAAAGTGGTTTACGGGGGACAGCCAGAGGCCTAGGGGCTCCTCTGTTTCCCTGTGAAGTGGGCAGTGAGGCTGTTCTCTACAGAGAAGGGGAGGCCACAGAGGGCACCAGGAAGGTAGGTTTTCCAGGTTATATAAGAGGAATCAGGGTGGACCATGTCTGGAGGCTTAGATGGAGACGGGCCACGCTGTCTTCCCAGCTACGGGATGACCTCCCTCTAACCTCCATTGTTTGGGGTGGAAGGGTGGCAGCTGGACTGCCCCTGGACTGAGGGATAGGGTACAGGCTGGCTGCTCCAGTCAGGACCCCAGCCCTCTCTGCCCTCTATTCTCCTCTCCTGAAGATTCCAGGATGTCTTAAGGTTCCCAAGTGTGGCAGGAGCTTCGGGCACCCTGGCCAGTGGGCCCAGGGGAACTGACTGGATAGGGAAGGACTGGCATGAAAGATTTATCCTCTTTCCTATATGGGCCTGACAGAGGTTGGAGAGAAGGAATAACATAGAGGGGCATTTTGGGTAGGGCATGCCCCCACCACTGACCCAGCAGTTTCATTCACTGTCTGTATCCAGCCAAGAGGTAGGAGCTGACCCTCCACCCAGGAAGGAAGCATTTGCCAGATATTCAGTAGCAAGGGAAGGAGGGGTGAATCCCCTCAGCCCTCTGAGGGGTAGTTCAAGAGGTTAATATGAGGGGGTCAATATTTGGAAGGGACTCTTTCCTTTTCCTTCAAGAAGGTGCCAGAAACTTCGAGACCCTAAGAATTCTATCCACCCTTGTCTGGAGATGAGACTTGTCCCTTGGCTCTGAGGAGGTGTGGCTACTTAAGGTAGGCTAGAGCTGGGGTTTAGCCTCACCCTTTCCCCTTAGGATACACCCAAGACATACAGACCCCTGGGACAAAGCTCAGAGTTGAAGACCTGCCCTGACTCCACAACTGACCCCTCCCCACAGAGAACAGAGAGCCTGTTCTGGAAAGACTGGAAAACTGGAAGGCACATACATGTTCCCTGGACTGTTTTGACTTTTTGGCCCAGGTCCTCCCACTGTGCTGGGCATAGGGGTGTGTCTGCCTCAGGAAAGTCCAAAGCCCTGAGAAGTCAAAGCCAGCCCTTGCCATGGGGAAGAGGCCTTGCTGGGCTGAGAGCTTGTCCTTCCATGGGGAGCTCAGAGTGCCTCTGTGTGGCTGAGGGACCAGCTGTTCCACTTCCCAGCCCTGCCTCTGCCTACATGCCCCCTCCGGGCTGTTCCTAGTGCTGTGGAAGGTAATGTGGGTTGGAGCCTGTTTCTGGGTGGGCACTGGCTCTGCCTGTTCTAAGCTGCATGGCCTTAGACAGTCATTGACCTCTCCAGCCCAGGGCCATTAAAGACACCTTGCACCATGACTGATAGGTTAGGGGCTCAGCCATCCTGCCACCATCTCAGTGTTTCCTCCTCAAATCACAGGGCCAGAACTGAGCCCCAAATCCAGTATGCTCTGTCCCCATCCTCCCACTGACAATTCAGAGACAACACACATCAAGATGGCAGCTTTAATCATCCTGGCTGAGGCCCTCGGGCTCCCTCCACTGCAGGCCTACTTGGCCACATGTCCACACTTTATCATGCTTAGAACACTTTTCCCAAGGGGTCCTTGCCCTGTAGCCACAAGGGGGAAACCTGAGGTTGTATCAGTCTATAGATCTCCTGGACCTCAGGGCCACCTCTGCCCCAGAGGCCTGTTGGACACTTGGGTGAGAGATAGAGCAGCCCTGACCTTGCATTTCCAGCCATCTCCAGCTCCTTGTAGGGGACACAGTTCAAGCCCTCTGCTGGGGCAGGGGCTGGTGGTGGTGGGAGGCTGGTTGGGGAGGAGGATGCTCTAACACAGCCACTGGCTTTCCTACTGGGCAGAACCTCCTTTGTGCTTTAAGACCCACATGGAGAGAAGAGCTGCCAGGGGGCCAGGGGTAGAGGCCCAGCCCAGGTCCTCAAGACAGGATAAAAACGGAGAAGTCAGTTGCCCATGGCATGGACAGGTAGACAGACACAGGTGGGCAAGGGTGAGTAATCACACCCTCCATGGCCATAGAACATGGCACTGTCCAGTGACCCATCAAAGCTTCCAGGCTAGGATGTGAGAGAGGGCTGTGAGAGCAGGCCCAGGCCCAGACCCACACTTCCCAGAAGGAGGAGCCCCAGGCCTGCAGGGGCATCCGAAAGGCTGGAATCCTGGCCCAGCTGGGCCTCAGGGGAGAGGAGACACCCTCCAAGAGAGGTCATGGCGACAAGGAGCCAGAGCCCGTGCGGAGGCTGCAGAGCCAGCTCCAGGGGCTCTCCGAGAGGTCCAACACTCTTCAGCCAGCTCTTTGGGCTCTCCTCGTTTCTATGTTAGGTACAGGCTGAGACAGACAGGTCTTCAGCTAACGCCCACCCCGGTCTGTAAGGGTCTTGGTGCGGCTGCCGCCCCCTCGGGAGCCCACCGGGGTGGCAGTGCTGTTGGCGTATGTGTCGTAACTGCTATCTGAACATACGGAGAGCTCATCGGAGACCTCCACGCCATCGCTGATCTCTGTTGGGCCAGAGGGAGACAGAGTGTGAGTCGGGAGGACAGGGTAAGGATGGCTGAAGGGTGAGGCGGGAAGGGTGGCCTGCAGCAATCCCTAGTGGAGCCCTTAGAGACCCGATGCAGTTGCTGCGGTCCAGTTGGCATTGAGCCTGGCATTCAAAGCCCTCCTTGGTCTGCTGAACTCTCTGGCATTGTCTCAGTTATCTTATCCCCTGGAACTCTACCTGCCAGCCACAGGAAACCACCTGCACCCTCTTGAGTTTGGTACTTTAGTCTTCTCAGGACCTTTGTACATATTGGTCTCTCCCAATGTCCCCTGTCGACACTTCCTTCTCCTAAACTCTGACTCAGGTCTTCTCAGCTGTGTTATGTTAGCCTCCTGGAAGCCTCCTCAGAGTCCCAGGCTAGGATGGGCCTCTTCATGGTCAGCCTCTGCTTCCTTGGGCCCCAAACCATTTGGTATGGGTTCTAGGACCCCACTGAAGAGCACCTCCAGAACATCTGTGTTCTAGAGATGGCAGAATGCTGGGCACAAAGCAGGGGTTCGGGGAAGGTCTACTGAGTGGAACTCAGCCCAGAAGAGTGCTCTCTGTTTCCTGATGCCCAGGCAAGTGGTGTTCCCATACTGCCCCACCACACTGCTCCCCTGGAGCACCCTCCACCAACCCCGCCACACCTTCACCACTACCCAGGCACTCTGCCACCCTCCACATTCCAGCTACATCACCAAACCAAAACCTTCCTCATAGCCCCAGGGAGCTCTGACCACACTCTCCTCCTCAGCACCCATTGGGAGAGCTCCAAAAACCCTCGATTTTCCACATCTCTGTCCGCACAGCTGCCTCCTCCCTCCAATTGGGCATGTCAACAGGGTCTGGCAATGACAGGGTGAAAGCATTATCTGCATGCCTGTATGTGAACCAGAAGGGAGATGGGCCTTCAAAACAGGATCCCACCCCACCAGCACATCACCCTTGCCCAACAACTGTGGTGCTAGAAAGGAGCCATGAGATCGGAGCTGCCTGCCTGTGGAGGTGTGTATTTCCAAGGGTACATGTGCCTCTGTATGTGGGCAGGGGTGAACCCAGGTGGGCTTCTGTACACCTGTCTGTGTCCCTGCCTACATGTGCTGCGTGGCAGTGCCTGTGGGTGTGAGCCCCCAGCCCAATGGCCTGCCTGGCCTGTCTGCAGGCTGCTTACCTGAGAAGATGAGCTTCTCCTTCATGATGCTGACGTCCCGGCTGGTCCTGCGCACTGCAGCACTCAGCATGATCTGCTCAGGGTTGTAGCTTCGAATGCCTCCCAGGCGCCACCTGCAGAGATGGCCCCATGGGCATCAGGTCCTTCCCACCCCTTTCTGGAGCACAGACCCTGCCACTTCCAGAGTCTCTCTGGATGTAGCCTGAGAAACCAGCAAGACTCATGTCCCACTGGACAAATAGGGAATCAGGTCCAGCAAGGGGCAGAATGGGGACGTGTGTCAGAGTCTACTGGTTCTTGGCCAGGGATCTCCTGCCTCCCTTTTACCTCCAGAAGCGTAACCAGCAACCCAGCCCAGAAAAATGGTTTGGTTAGTTCTGTCTCAGGTGCCTGCAGTTATGCACCTGGCTCTTTGAATGGGACAATCTAGGGGAGGAAGGAGCTTAGCAGGCATGACTGGTGACTTGTCCTGGAGTCCACTTCAATATCAGGAAGTCCCAGCTGATGCCTCTACAGTTCCGACACATGACAGGCCCAATGAAGCCAAAGGAAACCCCCAAGATGAAGGGAAGGGAAGGGCAGCAGGCGGTAACGGGACTTTGCTCACAAGTGATCCTCACAGGTCTGTGAGGCAAGGGTGTTAGAGTGACTTGGGGTGGGGCTGTCTGCCACTCTGTTCCAGCAACCCTAAAGGGAGGGGTAGGCTGGAGCATGAATCCTCCTGAAGGCTGGGAAGGAGGCAGGGTGGTAGGCACAATAACTCAAGAGTGGGCTGGGAGGTGGGTGTGTGCAAGGCACACAGGGACCAAGAGAGAGTGGGAGGACTGTCTCCTGTGCCCAACCCAGGACACTGCTTTTGCTGTAGTAGTCCCTCCAAACTAGTCCCAAGTCCCTAGCCTCCCTTGGATGTTTCCTGGGATTTAGGCAGAAGGATTCATGACCTCCCACCCCTACCCAACCAAGAGGAGCTGAAGGGTAGCTTGGAAAAAAGCACCCAATCTTCCAGGGGACCAAATCCTGCTTGGGTGGGTGGAGAGAATCAAGACTCCACAAGAAATCAATTGTGAGTTTCTGGATGGGGTCAGCACAGCCGAAATGGACAGACAGATGGGTGGACGGAGCAGACAGATGAGGAGGAAGCAGGAGGCAGAGGGGAAGGCACCTGCCCCCTGGCTGGGCTGGCTGCCCTGCAAAACCTTGAGGGTAGGGATGGCACCTCTTATCCATCACTGGGCCCCCACCCCCAATCTCAGTGCCTGTCTAGTGGGTGCTGGACAAGCATTCACTGAGTGAATGAACAGAAGAATGAGGCCCAGAGGGAAATGATCTTTTTTCCCTGTCTCATCCCCCAGGTCTCCTTCTCCATGATGCTGCCCCTGACCCCCAGTGGACAGTGACACTGCCCTGGTTGTATCTGAAGGACCCAGCCCCACATTGGGCAGCATCGTGGATGTCTACTGCCTCTGTGGACAGAGGAAGGATCGACTAGCTAAACATCCCTCCCCCAGTCCCATCGCCAGAGGGCAGGTCCTCCTCCTAAAAAAGCTGGTCAGTAAAAGTCCCTGCTCCGGGAGGGCCCAAGGCACTTGACCAAGGGATGCCTAAGACATAGTTCTCATCCTGAAAATTAACATGAAAACCCAGCAGGAAGGTGTCAGGCTAAGGTCTCTGCAGCTAGGCACAGCCAGGACAGGAAGACATTGTGGGGCTCTTCCCAGGGGAATGGGAAAGGAGTGGCAGTGGGGGGTCAGAGACAGAGAGGGAAAAGAGACGTGAGAGACACAGAGAAGATAAAGTGTGTGACTGACGGAAGAGGAAGCCCAGAGAGGCAGAAACTTGGGGTCTGCCCTGGGCAGGTAGTGAAGGGACCCGTGAGGGCTGGTCTCAGGGGGATCGGGGTGCTCAGGCAGGGACCCCTTCCTGAGGGAGACACTTTGGTGCTGAGAGGCAGGGTCAGGGACCTGTTAAGGAAACACTGGTCCCCACCTGCAGAAACTGCAGTGGGAACAGAGAGCAGAGGGACACACATGGCAAGATGGGAAGAGCAGAGAGGAGGACTGCAGGGGAGAGAAGGAGGGGGTGCGGGCTTCAGGCAAGGGGGTGTGTCGGCAAGGGTGACCCAGGCACAGAGCTTGGTGCACGGCAGCTTTTCAGACAGAACTGGAGAAGGGACTGGCAAGTAGGGAGAAAGAGGAACAGGAGGAGGAGGACCACACTAGAATTACCTGATCAAGTGATAGCTGTGAGATGCCAGAGTGCAGCAGAGAGGGGGGAGGGGAGAGAGGAGGGACATGCGCCGGATCAGAGCAGGATGGGACAGAGAGAGAACGTCAGTCAAGAATAAAACCCAGCCCCTTGGTTCCTGGCTGGGTTGGGCCCCCAGGTCGGGCCCCCAGGTTGTCCCTAAACCCTCCCCTGGACCCCCAATCCCACCCACATCCCAGCTGCTGCCCTGAGGGGTAGGTGGGGAGGCTTTCCGCCTGGCACAAGCGAGGGCTCAGTGCTGCTGGGAACCTATGTCCTGGCTAACAGGAGCAGGCAAGCCACAGAGGGGCCGAATTTGCCGAAGTCCGCACACCAAATCAGGGCAGAGCTTGGCTCTGGGCTCCTAACCGGGCACTCATTTCTGAAGGTGCCAGCCTCTGGTTGAGAAAGGCAGAGCTGGGGACCCCAGGGACTCCTGCCTTCTCTCCTGGTCAGGCCTCCTGGCTGAGGACTACGGGAATGTTCACCTGGCTGGGGTGGGGCTGGGCCTGCTAGGGGATAGGGAAGGCCATGGAAGTGTCAGAGCCTACTCACTTCTGAAGCACGAAGATGCCAACGATGAGGGTGAAGGAGATCAGGTCGGCGGTGACCCACATGAGACAGTACTCGTCCGGGGGCTGTGGACAGATGGCCCGAGGCCAGCTTCCAGTCAAGGCCCATCCAGACGGAGGGTCCATGGGCTGGAGGACCCCATGTGACCATTGAGGAGGGTAAGGAGAACCTTGAGGGGTATGGTGGCTAGTGACTTGACTTTGTAGGAGTCAGTCTGGGCACTGTGGGCCTCAGTGTATGTGTGTGTGCGTACACAAGTGTGCACACACTCAAGGTAGACATGATGTATGTTAAACCTGGACGGTTTGTGGCTCAAAGCAAGAACCAAATGATGAAAGAAGGGTATTGTATGTCTGAACACATGTGTGTATGAACATGAGGGTGTGATACAATTGGCAGGTGAGTCGTGAACCTGTGGACAGGTATGTAGCACCTGTGTGGGGTAGGAGTATATGTCATTGCATGAGGACCAGAGGGCACAGAGTGGGGGCTTCCCCCTCAAGAGAACGCCAAGGGGCTGGGGCAGGGGGCAAGGCCCTGTGTGCAGCCTCAGGCTCCTGGATCTCAGGGGCACTGGGGAGGGGTGTGCTTATCACTGCTGCTGGTCACTGGGTGGTTTCATGTCAATTTGGGAGGTTTTTAAGGACAACAGGCAGGTGAGAGCTGGAGAGCAGGTATTTAGGGCTTTGGAAGACTGCGATGGGTCCTCACTTCTGAAGGCCACGGCCCAGGTCCCCATTTACTCCTCTCCTCAAGGGCCACTTCTTGCTTCCTGCCCTTTCCCTCATGAACAAACTCAGATGTGACTTGCTGACAATGACACCCTTGAGGTCACAGGAGCCCTGTGTCTGCCTTTCATGTCCTCAGGAAGGTGGTAGAAGGAGCCTCACAGGAGGGCTCCCCAGCCACTGGGAGACAGAGCAGGGACTGAAACTCAGCCTGTGGGTGCTCAGCCCTCCAACTCAGACACGGTTTGATTCACTGTTTCTAAGAAGACTTAACATTCCTTATTCTTGTCCTGTTGTTGTTCTTTTCCAATGGCTTCTCTTCCTTTAAAATCAAATATAATGAACACACCCCAAATTAAAACTCCGAGTAGCTGTTTGCTTCTCCAGGGCCCCTCCATGACATGCTCCTCCCTGTTGTCCCGGCCCAGAGTTCCTCTAGCACCTTAGTGCAGCCCCAGGGGCAGGGTAAATTCTCCTCTTGCCTCAAGCCTGCAACCCCACCAGGGACACCCCCAGCCCTGAGACCTCCCAGGGGAGAACCCCAAGCACAGAGCTTGCCGAGTGGTAGGAGTAGGCCACAGGCAGCTCTTTACACTGTCCCCAGGTGTCCTCTGCCCCCCCAACGGTCTCCAACTCACCATGATCCAGATGGGGGAAGGCACCTGGGACAGGATGTGGGTGTTGTCAGAGGTGACAGATGGGACCCCAGCGCACCACAGCAGGGAGAAGAGCCACGGCGCGTTGACAGTGTAGAGGTTCACACTCAGGTTCCAGGATGCATACTCCCTGGACAGGGACAGAGGTTGGTTGGTCCTAGGCACTGGTTGCTTCTCATTGTGGGAAACCTGTAAAGTCCGTCCCCTTCACAGCCTCATGCCACCAACTTTCCCTGAGGAAGGACTGTCCACACCAGAGGCCAACCCAGCTCTGCTGGCTGCTCACATATGCAGAATCCCCTGTGTGCCCTGCCCTCTGTCCAGGAGTGAGAGGAGTATCAAGACCAGGAAGACTCAGTCCCACCCCTGAGCCAGGTGGGGCAAGCACCTGAGCTCCTGGCCGGACACCTGAGTGTAGCGCAAGTTCAGCCGCTGTATGTGGCCTCTCCGCAGACTGGCAACAGCCTCCTTAGAGCCTGACGTTTGCTGGAACCCAGGAGCCACCTTCCGTACGAGGGGCCTTTGCCTGTTAGGTAGCCACATGACCTGCAGGCAGGACAGGGGTTTGCAGAATAAATAGGATTAAGAGAAGTGGGCCCAGCCCACACCAAATGGTGACCACATAGGTATAATGGTTATCAGGGGACAGTTGATCCCAGTTACGGCTGTAAGCCCTCTGGCAACAACTCAGCTTCCTCTGGATCACCGCCATGTCAAGATGGATAAACCAAACACATCACTCTGCACGAGGTCACCAGTTTCAAACATGCTGTCACAAATTGGTGTTAGTTCCTCTGGTCCCAAATATTGCACCACAGTGACATGGGCAGTCCTTCGCTGAAGTCACTGGGGAACCTGGACCCATTCCTGCCCACTGAACATCTGAAAGGACCTCTGGTTCCCCTCTTCTCCCCATGACGACCCACTCTGTCAAGGAGGCAAGGGGCATGCAAGCCCCATTTTGCAAAGGTGAAAGTTGAAGTCCAGAGGTGACAGGTGAGTTCAGGTTGGAGCAGGGCTGGCTGGGGTGGCTGCAGGGCCTCACCTGGTGCTGCGGGAAACCAGAACGCAGCAGGGCCTCCAGTGTGACGTTGAGGAAGCTGCTGCGGTAGGGGTGCTCCCGGGGCGGGTCGCGGAGGTTGAGGAGCAGTGTGGCATTGCCCTTGGCCAGTTCCAGCAGCTCCTCCAGGCTGCAGATGGACTGGTTCTGGGCCTCCCTGAGGTCGGAGGGTGACAGGGAGCTGGTGGTCCAGAAGGGGTCAGTCTGGCAGAGACAGGGACACACATGGTTCTGTCACCTACCATTTGGGGCCTCCACATGCTTTCCTAGCAACCAAGCATGGAGAGCCCTGGGCTGCCAGAGTCTGCTGGGTGTCAGGTGACATGAGGGCTATGGCCTCCCAGAGCCCGCAACCCTTACCTTCTACCCAACTCTGCTTCCAGAGGGAATGGTTTTCCTAGAGCACCTCCCACCCCCAGCACATTTCTCCTTCAGCCTTTTCAGACCGCACCCCCACCAGGATGTCACAGAGTTAACAGTTCTGCTGTCAGCACCCCTATCAGCTTTCCCAGTGAGGGAGGCAGATCCAGATCAAGCAGTGACAACTATGAGGTCTGGCCACAGCGGAACCCAGGGGAGGCTACTAACCAGCTGGCCTGGTGACCTGAGTTGATGGCCACCCATCTCTCACAGCTTGGGATCCCTGCCCATGTTTCCCATGCCTAGGACTGTGGTCAGACCTTCAGGAACCACTGCCCCGCGTTGAGCCTCTGCAGGACGGTCCAGTTGAACATGGAGGCGGGCCTGCGGGCGAGCTCCGGAAATGCCTGCTCCACGTTGGTGGTGCGCCGCAGGGTGGCGTCGTGCATGAGGAAGGGCACACCATCCAGGCTGTGGGGAGGGGGCACCGAGTCACCGCCCACCCAGGGCTCTCACCTGCCATCAAATATCAGCCCCTTACACACTGCTCCCCAAGCACCACAGGGACCCAGCTGGCTCTGCCCCTTTCTGGGCCACAGCCTCCCTACCTGCACAGAGGACTGGTGGGTGACCCTCCATCTGTGTGAGGGTCAGGTGGGGTGAGAACTGCCAGGGATGGAGGGTAAGAAAAGGCTGGGCCTATTCTCTTAGCATCCTTGAAGGTAGGTGCTGTCATTTGATAATGGAGAAGCTGAGACTAGGAGAGGAAAGTACCTAGTTCAAGGTCGACAGCCAGCAGTGGTAGAACATGACTTGGGACCAAGTCCATGTGATGCCATAATGAGGACAGTGCAAATGTAGGCCTCTTTTAGAAATCCCACCTCTACCACCATCTTATCTACCCCACCAGGGCAGCCAAGAGCTAATCCAGTGCCTTAGTGAAATTATAAAAGGCTCCTGTGCCCTACCCTACTCCTCAAGGCTTTCACCACCACATGCTAGAAAGGTGTGAAGAATGCACAATTTTGCAATGTCCACTATGGGAACGGTGTCCTTATTTAGTGTACCACCTGTATAACTATATACAGCAGCCCTGCCCATCTCCTGCTCTCAGGGGTGACCTCTATTATAAGATCAGTGTGAATTCTTCCTCCCATTTATAATGATACATATTCAATATGTATAAGTAAAAATGTACATATCACCTCTGTGTGGTCTCTTAAAACATAACCGTATTGCCCTGCACACGGCTCACTTCACTTATCTGGGAGTTTGAGCTTTACCATGAAGACACAACTGGGAGCTGGCTGCTCTTCAAGTGCATCTGTGGCTCCAGGTCCTTATCCTCCATGCTGCCTGACCAGGACAGTCTACTTTTTTTCTCTATTGTGCCCTGGAGTTTGACCCATTGGCATCAAGGGTGTCTCCTTGCTGCGGATGATCCAAGCCTCAACACTCCCATCTCCAAGGCTCTGGGGCTGGAGGCTCCCCCAGTAAAGACCCAGATGCAGATGCCTGGGGAAGGGGAGAGGTGCCCTCCTCCCTTCCTGACACCTACCTGACAGTGACGTCAGCCTGGACCCCATACAGCTTCTGCTCTAGTGCCTTCCGGAAGGACATCAGCGTATGTTCTGGGGCCAGCTGGGGAGGAAGGCATGGTAAGGGGAAAGCCAGGATTCAAATGATGTCCCCCTCCCCAGCTAAAGAAAAGCCTGTGTTGGGAGGCTGGGGAAGGCTTTGTTCTAATTTTGTCTCCTCCCTGGAGCAGCTGTGTGATCCTGGGTGCCCACTCAGCTTCTCTAAAGTTTTTCCTCCTCTGTTTAGTCGTGTCTACCTTGCAGGTTTTTGGGGAAGGGGCAGACATCATAGTTAGTGTGGATGTATATAAATGCCCATCAAATAGCTAGCACCTAATAAATCATAGTGTCATCATGATATTATCCTTGCAGTGTCCCAGAAATCTTTTCCACAGTCCGGGGACTCTTTGGCAGCCTTGGGCAAGGGCAGAATGCCATGTTACCTCTTGGTTATACCCTGAGCTCAGTCTAGATGAAGATTTGGAGGGAGAGGAAGGGGCTGAGATGGCAGTTTCATTGGAGTGATTAATTTCCATGTATAGAAATAATATCATAATGCCCTCTTCCTCCCTGGGTTGCTACATGAATTAAAAGCCCCTAGCATGTTGCCTGATTGAGAGAAGGCGCTTAAATGGCAACTGTATGGTGAATGAATCAGAAGACCCAAGTTCTGGCCTTGACTCTGCATTAACTAGCTTTACAACCTTGAGTGCATTTCTCCCTCCTGTGGAGCTGTTTCCCCAGTGGCCTCTTGGAGATGTGTGCTCACTGTTCTCTGAGGGTCCTTAGGCTGGGAGAGTGGGGGTTCTAATTCTCCCTCCCTGGTTTCATGTGGTCTGAGGACACTGTCATGCCCCTGGCTGCCACTGGGAGTCAGCATCAAACCAGGGATTAGTCTAAGACCAGGTGCAAGTGGTGTGGGCAGAGGGAGGGAGGAAGGAGCCCTGACCTGAAGAGACACAGGGAGAGGATTCCTGAGGCTGATATCATTCCCATCTTCTGTCCCTCTGGCCACGCTCTGTCCCCCTCCACACTCCCCTCTTCTTAAAGGCAGCCTGGTACCAGGGAGCCAGGGAATGGCAAGGAAAGGCTTTGGAGCTGACCAAGAAGGAGAAATACCATCTCTGGTGGCAGTCAGAACCTCACAGATAATCAACCACCCGAGGACCCATGGACGATCCACATGGTGGAGACCAGATACACATGCATTTACAGGGATATAGAGGGGATCTTGGCTGAACACCACTAAAAGTTGATCTTGTAGAGATAAAGAACAGAATAGTGGTTACTAGAGGCTGGGGGCAGGGAGGGGAGAGTTTAACAGGTACAAGATTAAAGTTAGACAGGAGGAGCCAGTGTGGAGCTCCATAGCACGTAGGGTGACTACAGTAAACGAGAATTGCTGTGCATTTCAGGCCAGAAGAGAGGATTCCTAATGTTCCCAAAACAATGAAATGCTAAATGTTTGAGGTGACAGATATGCTAATTACCCTGATTTGATCACTAGCATTGTATACATGTATGGAAATAAGACAGTGTCTCAAAAATATGTGTAATTCTTGTATATTAATTAAAATTAATTAGTTGATTTGTTATAAAATAAACACCACAAGGATGAAATCAGTCAGATGTACAATGTGGAAAATTTTACAGGACAAATGAGTTTCTCCAATGAATAAATGGCATAAGGGAAAAAAGGGATGGCTACAATTATGGGATGGTGACTATTACAGATTAAAAGATACTCAGGAGTCAGTGTGGACATCATTTGGGTCCTGATTTTTTTGCTGGTGGGGGGATTGAATTAAGGGGTATTCCACCCCTGAGAGCACTGAGAGACATCCTTAACTGTTTTTAATTTTTTTTTTTAGTTTTGAGACTGGATCTCACTACATTGCCCAGGGTGACCTTGAATTTGTGATCTTCCTGCCTCAGCTTCCCAATTATAGGCATGTGCCACTGTGCCTGGTAGTCCTGAATTTTATTTGATTGATTGATTGATTTTTGGTACTAGGGATTGAACTCAGGAGCCCTTAACACTGAGCCACATTCCCAGCCTTTTTTTTTTTTTTTTTTTTTTTTTTAATGAGACAGGGCTTTGCTAAGTTGCTTAGGGCCTCGCTTAGTTGATGAGCCTGGCCTTGAACTTGCGATCCTTCTGCCTCAGTTTCCAGAGCCTCTGGGATTACAGGCATGCACCACTATGCCCAGCCTCAATTTTAGTAACCGAACTACAGATACTTTTTGAGATAACAAAAGAAAATTGATTTGATCTTAGAGATTAAGGAATCACTGCTAATTTGGTTGGGTACAATAACAGAACTGTGGTTATATTTTCTAAAAGTTCTTATGGATTAGGATACATCCTGAAGTAAGAAATGACACCATGTCTAGAATTCTCTTTACTACATCAGAACAAAAATGTATGGGGACCAATGAGGCATGAGAGGCAACATGTCGCTAACTGCTGAAGATGGTGTGGGATTCCTAATGTGGTTCTTCATTACCTGATACATTCTCCTTTTCTTTCCATTTCTGTGTGTTTGGAAATTTTTCTACTAAACAAAACAACTACCAGGCATGGCGGTGCATGCCTATAATCCCTGCTACTCAAGTGGGCAAGGCAGGAGGATCCGAGTTCAAGGCCAGCCTTAGCAAACTGTCCCAAAATAAAAAAATAAAAAGGGTTGGGGGTGTAGCTTTGTGGTATAGCTCCCCTGGATTTCTCCCAGGAGAAAAGAAAAAAGAAAGGAAAAATGAAAACAATCCTTTCTGGGTTGTTGCCTCGCCCCTCCAGCTCTAGCACACTGTTCTTTTCCCCTGGCCTCCAGAGCAAGTGAGATGGGTCACCCACCCCTGTGGTAGGGCCTGTCTGCCTGGCAAGGACATGCTTCTAACTTCTCCTCACAAGAGCCAGCAACATGGGCATCTCTATATCAGACTCTGAGGAGATGGGTGACTTTCCCTCCCCTTACCCCCAAACTTCACAGGCAGCATGTGGCTTGGTGGGAGAGTACCAGGGTCCAAATCAGAGACACAGTCCTCTGTGTTTTTTTTTTAATTAATTTTTAAATTTTATTTTTTAACTACTGGTTATTGAACCCAGGGGTGCTTTAATACTACCACCAGCCAATTTTTCTTATGAGACAGTGTCTCACTAAATTGCCCAGGCTGGCCTTGAACATGTGATCCTCTTGCCTCAGCCTCCCAAGTAGAAGGGATTACAAATGTGGGTCATCACGCCCGGCTGAGTATTATCTAGAAAATAATACCCATCTCATAAAGTAGGAGAGGACTTTCAGGAGAATTCTCAGCTCCATCAGACATTTGTTTTTGTTTTTTATAGTGCTGGGGATCAAACCCAGGGTCTCTCGTGCATACTAGGCAAGTGCTCTACCACTGACCCACATCCTCAGCCCATATACACGTGGGTTTAAAACAAGGACTTGGTGAGGCCCCTTTGCTGACATCCAATGGCACAGTGGAACTCCCAACAGACACCATGCTCTCAGGAAGCCCACACACGCCCCCTGCAGGTGGAGCCTGGTAGTGCCTCAGTTGAGAAGCATAGGCTCAAGTCTTCCATGGGTGAGGAGACCCTGGTCAAAGGGGGCCTGCCTGAGTAACAATGATGTTTCTTACTTTCTGTGTGCCTGTCTTGGCACTGCACCCATACTAACAGCTGCCCTCTAACCCTAAGGCAGACATGCTCACTACTCCCATGGCACAGGATGAAGGGACCAGAACAGAAAAGATGGAAACCCCAGGCTCCCACAGCTGGCCAGGGCTCTCAACCTCAGTACTCCTGCAGGAGTGAGGGGCACCTCAGTGGCAAAACAGGCTGACTTGGATTTTGTCCTCTCTTTCCAATTCAGTCTGCTTCAACTACTTTCCCTTCCATGGTGGGCCCTCAGCTACATCTCAGCTCTGCTGCCCACAGCCTGGCAGGTTCTCCTGCTGCTTGGTTGCAGCCCCAGGTCCCTCACCCAGCAGCTTTTCTGGGCCTTTCTAAGAGTTGGCAGTGCCAGGCTTAGGCCTAAAACCCTCCTGCATCTCTGAATAAAAGTGAAATCATTTTAGCCAGATGCCTTCAGGGCTTTTCAGGTTCTGGGCCCATGCAGGCTCTCCTGGTCTTTGCCACAGCCTTCCCCTACACTTCCCCCAAAGAGCTAAGCATTATTACTGTTATTAGGTTGCATATATCATATCCACTTCCCAACTAGGTCCTCCCCTGGAATGGCAGCTGCATCCCCCGACCTCAGTCTGTTAGTGTCCTCAGATGGCACTCACCATTGGAGCCCCGCGGTGGCCGATGAGGGCAGGCTTGGGGCCCAGGTCCTTTTTCTCCATGATGCAGGGAGAGGAGATGGTAAGAGGAGTCAGGTAGAGGGCAAAGACCACAGCGAAGAAGGTACAGAGAATGGTCACCTGGGAAGCTGCAGATACAGGCCATGAGTACCTCTTCATGGCTGGGAGCACCTCCTGCCACCAAGGAGCCCTGGGCAGCTAGGGGTGGATGTAGGAGTCTGGTGTTCTGAGAGGCAGAGCCCATTCCTGCTGAGAAGGTGGACCCTGCCTCCAAGTCACACATACACACAAATACACATTCACACATATACACATATATACACAGTTCAAGGATGACAGAGCTGTACCCCTTGGTGGAGTCTATAGGCCTCTGAACCAGACCCCCCTTTGATCACAAGCTCCTCCCCAGCTCAGGCTACACAGGTGAAGTCCAGTGGGGGAAGCCCACATGGGCCTAGGTGCCACGCCAGTTGGGAGGTGGTACTCACAGGACCGCTCTGCACGGGCGAACTGTCCAGCCACGATCCAGGAGAGTGCAGTGATGGCAGCCAGGGCCCCCATGTGCAGAAATGGTGCTGTGCCCTGTGTGTGGGAAGAGATAGGAGGACCCTGGGACCCTCAGACGTGCCCAAGCCCTCGAGTTGCTAGTAACTGATAGCCCATCTTTAATCCACGAGGTAGGCAACCCTGTCTGTTTGCCTGCTGAGGACACCAGGAATCCAGAGACCCTGGTTTATAGTGTCCTACCCACCTCTGACCTGCTGTGCGACCCTAAGCAAGTTTGCAACAACTCTGGGCCATGGTATGGAGAAACAGGAGACAAAAAGACACTGCCTGTTGCAAGTGTCCTGGTGGAGCATCCCCTTCAGCCCCCTTACCTGTAGGGAGATCAGCAGCACCTCCCATTCGTCCTCCCACAGCTGGGCCACTGCTGACATGGCGACCACTGTGGAGGCCAGGATAACCACCAGCCCAATCTGGAAGGGGAAGGACCAGTCAGAGTGTCAGAGCAGGTGGTGGGCCCCAGGGTGCCTGAGAGCAAGGGTAGAGGGAGGACCCAAGATGCGTGGGAAGAGATGGAGAAAGCAGGGGAGGTGGAAGAAGCAAGATAGAAGGAAGACGGAAAGAGATGGCATGAGCTGAGGGACAGTCAGGGAAGGCAGAGAGAGAGGACAGCCAGATACAGCGCAGAAAGGGACAGGCAGAACCTGCAAGAAAGGGACAGTCAGAAAGAGGGAGGGTGGAGAAAAGGCACAAGGAGGCTGGAAAGCCCTTGGCCAGCGGGGCCTCCCTGGCCACCCGGGCTTCTAGTCCTCTAGCAATCTCAGAGGGAAGATGGCATCCAGGACAGATGAGATGAGGAAACTGTCCAGGCCACAGGGACAGGGCCTGGTGTGCAGCCTAGACCCACGCATGGGGCTGGGCTCACAGTGGCACTTCTGGCAGAGCAAGCGCCGGCTCCATCACCAAGGCGCACCAGCCCCGGCCTCCCAGCTCCATCAGCTTCCAATGTGTTAGGGGGCTGCCCTCAGCAGATTCTGCAGAAAGTGAGGAGCACAGCTCTGACAGAGGACAAGGACAATTTCAGGGGACAGAGATCTTTGAGGATAGATGGCATCTGAAGCCCCCAAACTAAGTGCACCTAAGCTCAGGTTTTCTGCTTCTCAGCCCCCAGTGTTACTCTCCATTGAGCCCTGGACTTGCCCCCCCCCCCCCCCGCCAGGCCTGCTCCGCAGCCCAGCCACACCTCCATGGTGGCCTCCTGCTGCCCCACGCTCCAAAGCCCACCGGGGCCACTGCACGCTGCCCTCTGATGTGTCACTCATGGCCCACACCCATGGCCCACATCCTGCCTGGCTTCCCTGCCTCCCTTGAGTCCTTTTCTCCCTCAGCAATGTCCTCATGCCTTTCTCCTCCTGCCAGGCCTTTTGTCCTGGCAGCAGCACCCTGAGAACCTCAGCGACTGAGCAAGGGCTGAGCGGTCTTTCTAGACCTGAGGGCAGAGACAGCAGCCTATCTTATCTTTGCTCCCTGCCAGGCAGGAAAGATGAATTCTTGCCTGGGATTAACTTTTCCTTTGGAGACTTGTCATTTCAGCCCATTGACCTGGAAAAATATGACCTCCCCTAAGAAACAGTAACAAGTCAAACAGGTAAGGGCCTTTATGGGTTGTAACATGCTGCCTCTGGGACAAGGGAAGACGGCGTGCCTGGGTCTGCCTGCGGCACTTCAGGGTGTCCTCCACTGTATTCTGACAAGGTGAGGCCTTGTCATCTGCATTTCACACAGGGGAGTGGGCTCTGCTCAGGGTCTCGCAGCTTCAAAGAGGCAGATCTAGATGCAAACTCCTCTGCCTGTGCTCTTTCTCCAAGGTCAGGCTGCTGCCAGGAAGGCTGGGAGTTGAGAGCAGGGATCAGGGAGCTCCTAATCATCCTGAGGAGCCCCTCCCTCCACAGCCAGGCTGCCCGCTCCAGGCACGCATCTGCCTCCTTGTGGCTTTGGAGAGAGCTGGCATCCCGGGAGGGTCCTTTCTGAGAGCAACTTATTACAATATGCAACTGTTGGCAGAAATACAGGCAATAAAACTGATTCCTCATAATCCTAATACAATTAAAAATTTGATCACCTCTGGGTTTTACAGTTGCTGCAGTGGCAACCATCAAGTTCAGCAGCACTGCTGAATATTCAGCATGGGTCTTCCTCTCTCTGACGTGTCCTTAAGCCAAGGCTATAGCACCAACTCACAACAATGTGATCCCTGTGCCTTAAAGCTGGCTAGGAGGGATGACTCCCTGCCAGCGGCCTAGAGACAGACTGAGAGAGTGGTCCTGGATTTCTGTCCTGCTGAGGCTACGGTTTGTGATGGTTATGGGGGTGGAGGCTGCATCAGTGCCCTCATTCATTCCACAAGTGTTGCCTGGGTGCTGGGACCCAGCCCTGCAGAGGAGCAATGGATTGGCCTCTGGGGGGGGTGCGGGGGAGGCTGACCTCTGGGTTCTGGGGTGCCAATGGCAGACAGCTGGCTCAAGGTGAAGAGCCACACCCAAGTCACGCTCCTGGGTCAAATCCTGGTTTCTCTGCTCTTCAGATATCTTGCCTAAGTTGAGACATGTGGACAATGAGTGCCTACCTGGAGGGGTTTGGGGAAGATAAATGAGGAATGCTAGTGCCGAAAGGAAATGCTTAGATGTTAGTAGGAAGGAACATTTTAAGTGACAGCAACTGAATGGGGTGATTGTGAGGAGGGAATGAAATTCTGTGTGGAAAGTACCTGATGCATATACTAAGTGCCTAATTTTTTGTGCCAATGGTTAGTGCTGTTATGATAAACACAGTGCCTAGCATAAGGAGATTCTTAATAATTGTTCCTTCCTTAAGCCACAGCTGGAGGGACAGAAGCGGGACCAGGTAGAACTATGGAGCCTGGGACAGCTACTGGAGAAAATCCTGAATCCACAGGGAGTGCTGATGGTGTGGATGGAGGGGTCAGGAAGCAGAGGCCCTGATTGGGTCTGGGTTGTGGGCAGACACACCAACCCAGCTCGGCCTCACCTGCCGTGGGGTTGTACAGTACCCAGTGTTACTCTATGGGCTTCAGGTTGGGTCACTGACAGACCCATCCTCTGCAGGCTGTGGCTGGATCCCTGTGGCAGGAAAGGAGACACGCGGGAGCAGTGCATGACCTACATGGCGTCTGCAAGACGCGATGGCTGGGGAAGGAGGAGCTGCCATCAGCACCTCACAGAGGTAGCATCCCAGGGAAAGGGCCTCCTGTTTACTGCCAAGACCCCAAGAACACTTCAACTTTCCCTGCACCTCCTGGGCCCCTGGGAGGAGTTCTGGGAAACAGGAACTCTGGGCAGACTTAGGAGGAGGAGGAAGGTCTCCAAGGGACCCCTGATCTACTCATAGCAGCAGGCATTGAGTAGATGGCTCCCTCCCCACCCAGTCCTGAGCACCTCTGTCCTTCCTCAAGACTCAGGGGAAAGCCAGATTTGAAATATAGGTCATGATTAAAACATGCCAGGGCTGGGGGTGTAGTTCAGTGGCAGATGCCTAGCATGCACAAGGCCCAGGGCTCAATCCCCAGTATTGCAAAAACAAGAACAAAACAAAACAATGCCATAAAACTGTAGTCTTCAAAGCAACATGATAATAAGTAAAAAGTTCAAAAATAGACCAGAATACATTAAAATATATAGTATATGATCAAAGTGGCATCTCAGATTAGAGGGGAAAGGCAGGCTTACTCAGAGAAGACAGCTGGGAACATTGGGAAGTCATCTAAAAAGAACTAAGTAAGATCACACCATGCCCCAAAATAACTTCCAAAAAGATAAAAAAAAAATTAAATGTTAAAAAAAGTGAAAACATAATTACCAAGTGATACCACAGAGAAATTTTATATAATCTTGGAGTGAGAAAGATCTAAGTCTGACACAAAACCCAGGAGCCATAAAAAGAGATGACAGATCCAAGTATTTAGGGATTAAAAAAAAAAGTCCCAATGACACAAATACAATGAACATAGCCTAAAGATAAATGATAAACTGGAAAAAATTATCTGCAGCCAAAGGGCTAATTAT
Source organism: Sciurus carolinensis (assembly GCF_902686445.1). NCBI lineage: Eukaryota > Metazoa > Chordata > Mammalia > Rodentia > Sciuridae > Sciurus > Sciurus carolinensis. Next base: position 77,809,176 of record NC_062223.1, read on the forward strand.
GTAAATCTATAAAGAACTCCTGCAAATTAATAAGTAAAAAGCAAATCCCATAGCAAAAAGGGCAAAAGACATGAGGAGACAGAGGATAGAGAAAACACATATGACTTGACTCGTGAAAAATGCTGACTCTAATTCATCATAAGGGAAATGCAAATTAAAGTACAGTTAGATCATTTTTTACTAATCGGATCAGCACAGGTCAAGAAATCAGCTAACATCTGTGGGTTAGGGGTGTTTTTACAGGCCTGGCCATACATTGCCAAGAAAGCATGAATGAAGGGCACTTGACAAGCAGGCCATTTGGCAAGATCGAGATTATGAAAGTAGACATTCTTTACCCAGAAATTCCTCTCCCCAGTCACTGCCACACTGCCCCGGGATAGCGACTGGGGCCATCCACAGGGGCCTGGCTTGGATACCTAGGGAACTAGGGAATGCCCAGAGCAGGGAGCAGGAGCAAGGAATGGCACCAACGGTCGACTCCTAATGTCCCTATGAGGAGTGCCAAGCGTGTTGTTAATAGGCAGGAGAGAGGGTGTTATGTTTAAAGACAAAGAAAGATGAAATGTATATTTATATTTGTGCTTAAAATATCTCTGGAAAGAGGGTAAAGAAACTTTCATTGTACACTTTTTTGTACTGTGAGTTTTGAACCACATCAACGTATTATGTGGTCAAAAATGAATTAAGGCTGGGGTTGTGGCTCAGTGGTAGAGCGCTTGCCTAGCATGTGTGAGGCGCTGGATTTGATTCCCTGCACCATATATAAATAAATGAATAAAATAAAGGTCTGTCAACATCTTAAGAAAAAATTTTTAAATGAATTAAAACAAAACAAAAACAATCAAAAGGATTAGAGTTTCCTTAGAATACAATTACAGAATCATGAAAATAGAATAATACATACGTAAAACTTCCAGCACCTGCTCAAAAGCCCTGAGCCCTGGGAACTCCCTCCCCTTGGGGAGGCAGTCCCTGGAAGGCTCTCCTCATGCCAAGATCCCACTGGAGAGGGTGGAGGGGCAGAGGGGATAGGAAGGAGTGCCTGTCTCCTAGGGTGGGTACCAGTGCAGAGGTAGCATTGATCTGCTACCTCCAGCTGGCTCAGTGGCTCTATAGGCCTCTCCACTAGGATCAAGCAGACGTGACCTGTCCTGCTGAGAGGAAGGCATGGCCCCAGGAGGTGACCACAGCATGTGCCAGCCCCAACCAGGGTGCCAGCTGGTGCAGTTCTTTCAAGTGTCAGTTTTGTAGCCAGGAGAAGAAAGTGTCTCACAGAGGGGACTGCGGAAGCTTAGAGGAGAGCTCCCGATAGTCACCGTCCTCAGAAATGTGGGACAGGACCAGAGGCTGCTCACTGCTCTTAACCCCTGCAAGACTTCAGCTATACTCCAGGTATAGCTACTGACTCCAGTCACTGTCATTAACCAACTTTGACCCCCTCCTGCCCACACATACTGCTTACAGGCCCAAGCTCACAGGCTCTCCTCCTCTTCCTGGTTTCCCTTCTAGCTGGAAGTGAGTCCTTTCAACTTGGAGTCACTCTGGACCCATCTCATGGGCTCATGGTTGTTTTTGGACATTTCTGCCCCTTCCTAAATGGTGTGCCCACTGTGAGCCAGACTCTGGGAAAAGAGATGACCTAGCCCTCCCTCTGTGGCCCAGGGACTCTGTCCTGATCAGGTTTGCACCACGCCTACATACCTACTCAGGCAGAGTGGGCTTCAGAAACCCATGGAATTGCACCAAGCATGCATGCATAATATGCTGGCTAATGTTCTGGGCTGTGTGAAGCCTGCCTGCTCTGGGTCCAGCCCTGAGTGGGCGCTGGGGCAGGGAGATGGTCAATGCCAGTTCTAGCCTGCAAGGAGCACCAGACCTGCAGGGAGCACCAAGGACTGGGTAAGGGTGGGCAAGCCAGATGGAAATTGACAACACGGATGTTCAGAAATGTAGCAGGGGAGATCATGGGACTGAGGAGCCCTAGGACAGAAGGCTGGGTGTGTAGGGACCAGTAACAAGGAAGGAGTCAAGCTACAGAGTGAGTACAGGGGTAAAAGCAGAGAAGAGGCAGGCTCGGAGGGCTGGAGGCCCAGAGTTATCTCAACAGCAGGAGCTGAGGGTGACCATCCCAGGTCTGGAGCAGGGCTGCATTGCTGCGTGGGTGGGAAAGGGGGGTAGTTTGGGTCATCCTGGGAGCCCTGGGAGTAATGGAAATGACATCGCCTGACCAGGGTTTTATAAAGAACTCACTGAAGGATGAAGAGGAGGTGACCTGAGACAGAGGCAGCAGGTGGGCTGGGTTGCCATATGAGCTGTGGAACCATGCTGGATCAGCCTAAGGCAAGAGGGCTGGAACCCTGGACCTTCCACTTACAAACTGGGAGACATTGGGCAAGTCACTTAACCTCTCTGCTCCTCATTTCTTCTAACTGGGAAATGGGATGATGTCAGTGCTGCCTCCTAGGTCCCTGTGAGGGTTGCATGAGAGAATGAGGGCCAGGCTCCGAAAATCATGCCTAACCCACAGCAAGGGCTCCCTGTGAGCCAGGAGAGTGGTTACGACTGGGATCCAGGCAGGGATGGTGGGCCCACGCTTCTCTTCTGCTGCCGTGACCTCCAGCCTTCCCTCTCCTCCCATGGCCGAGCAGAGGCAGCCTTACCTTGTGCAACCAGTGCAGATTCATCTGCTGCCCCACAGCAATGTGACATAGTGCCAGCACCTGAGGAGAAGCCCACAGGGTGCCAGTTAGGCCTGGTGCATGACCTGGCCTGACCCAGGGCAGAGTCAGCAAACCCTTCCTACAGGCAATGGGAATGCCCAGCCTACCCCTGCCCAAGCCTGGCCTCTTTCCAGATTATTCTAGGCCTCTAGGCTCCTCCTCTTGAATTTTTCCCTGAAGTAGCCACTGGGCCCTGATGCACTTGGCTTGCCCAACTTAATTCATCAAATATTTTGGGAGCCCCAGGTCCTAGGATTTGAAACATATTTGAGTCCTGGTCCTAAGAACCTCCAGACCAGAATGGGGTCCAAATGAATCTCCATCAGTTGGATCCTGGGAGCAGGAATCCAAAGCAGAGTTCTTGGAAGAGGAAGTCTGCAGTGGACTGCAGGGTGGCACTCACTGGGCTGGGGCAGGGGAGGGAAGACATTCTAGGATGGGCAATTGAAAGATATTGGGAAAACAGATGACCTCTCTCCTTGGGGGACCCAGGCCTTTGAGGGACCCTGGGCAAAGCCAGCTTCCCTCTTTAAACCAAAGCAGGCCTAGAACCAACCAAGTGGTCCTGCCCACTGGAAGCAGGGTCACCAGCCCCCTGAGACAGCCCTGTGTACCAGGAGGCCTGCAATGTAGGTGAAGGAAGCAGCTGTAGTCACGAGGATGGGCACAGACCAGTCACTCCAGTAGCCCATGCGGTTGTAGAGGTACCTGCCAGGAGAAGAAGGGGCAGGAGTCAGACCTCCACAGGGCCACTGCCTGGCTCAGGAACCAAGATGATCCTGGTTCTCACACAGGTGCAGCTGAGTGGACCAGGCGTGGTTCAGCGACCAGGCCCTGCCCACCCCATAGTGGCACTCAGCATTTTCCTCATCATTAGAACATGACTAATGTTCTTTATCTTCTTGGTCCCCAGGTGTTCATCAAAGGGGACCAAAAAGCATAAGGAACAATTCCCCACCATTCTACTGTCCAGAAATAACTGTCACCAAGACTGCAGGATTTTCCTCCTGTGGGTCCCCCATACCTGCATATTTGAACAGCAAAGCTGGACCCCGTGCACACAGGAGCACTGTCAGCAGGAGGCTTTGGGCGAGGTGGACACGCTGGCTCCAGTTCCCACTCTGCCTCTTATGGGCTTGTAGGACCTTGAGGTGACAGGCTTCACTGCCATTGGTTGTGACATTCACCTCCAGTGTTAAAATGTGAAAATATAGGGCCTTGGAGCTGATAAAATGTAATCCCTGACTTCTCCAAGGCTTAGTCCCCTCATCTGCAGGATGGATGAGAGCAGCATGCCCTTCGGAGGGTTTTGAGAGGATGAAGTGAGGTGAGGCACATGGTGAGCACTCAACAGGCTCTTCTCAGCACAGCACTTACTGATGTCTGCAAAACTGCTGAGGAAATGTGATTTTTAAAAAGAGCCATGTGGTCCTCTATTGAATCCTTGTGCCATATATAGCCAACTTCCTAGTTTCCAGTGATTCACCATTACAAATTAACACAAGAATGAAAAAATTGTGCATATCTTTTTGTATTTCTGGTTATGCCCTTGGGATAGATCCCTGTAAGAAGAATTACACAGTCAAGGGAATGAGCTTCTTCAAGCTCTCAACAGCTTAGCCGCTCTCCAGAACGATGGAACTCTCACGTCCTCACTGTACAAGTAGGAGAGCTGAGGCCCAAAGGAGGGTCATTAGAGAACCAGGGCCAGCACTAGGCCAGTTCAGACTGCTGCCACATTGGGCCTTGGGTGGGGGCTGGCAGGGAACACCAGGAGGACCCCATGGGACATCTGCTCTTCCTTGTTCCCTTCCCTGGCTTTTACTCTTGGAGTCCAGGGGAAGACCAACTTCCTGGAATCATGAGCACACTCATCTTGCTGCACAGTTGGGGAAACTGAGGCAGTACTTCCCTTAGTAACTACTCCTGGAAAATGTTCTGGTCCCATGTGTCTCTCAAATGCCATCACTTTGGGCTGGGGGTCTCTCTAGGATACCACGGTTCAGGTGGTCCTCACTGACTTCCTGGGTCTTGCTCACAACCTCTTACTACATGAATTAACCCCAAAGGCTCTTGAGACCATGAGGGCTGGGTCAGGATCTCCTGAACCTCGGTACCCAGCCTCCAAGACACTGAGGTGACAGGCAAAGGAGCTGCAGCTCCCAGGCACTCCTCAGTCCAGGCAGGCCTTTCCTTGCAGCCTCCTGAGTCTCCAGAGACAGGGACCTCTGAGTGGGTGGCTCTGTGGACAACATGATACAGTCAGTTAGGCTCAAGTCCTGTCCCAGATCTGTCTGCATCTCACTGTGTGATCTTGCAGAGGATTTTCAGTCTCTCTGGGTCTGTCTCCCCAGACTGTCCTCAAATATGCATTTTTGGCACTGACAGGTCATGTGACCATGCATGAGTGCCATCCTTCTTTGGGCCTCAGTTTCCCCATCTGCTCTTGGTATACCCTATGATCTTCTAGTTCAGCAGAACTTTCCAGTGTCTGCCACTGGGGGCCAGTAGGAAATGTTCCCATTTTTCACAATAGTACTCATGCTTTGGATACCTGAGAAGATGAATAATTGATTTATGGAATTTAATAAAGACCAGAGGCCACCTCTGGGACTCAGCTGGGGCTCTGGCTCATCTTTCTAGGTTGCTGTGGAGGAGTGAGACCACAGCATGTCCTTTATTGTGCTCATTAATAACAGGGGCACAGGCTGGTACTGTGCAGAGGAAAGTGGACACCCAGACTCCACAGTCCATGAACAAAGTCTCAGATCCTCAAAGAATCCTGGAAGCATGGTCCATCAGAAGCCAAGTCCAAGGAACCCCACAGCGCTCACCACAGCACCTTCCAGCTGGAGACCTGGTCTCCCAGGAAGCAGCCCTCGCTCTTAGGTGGCACCTTCCCATGCCCATCATCCCATCTTACCTCAGAACAACCCAGTGTCTTAGAGGGGAGGACTGAGAGGGAGGATGAGGAAGAGACAGGTACCCCTCCTGCACCCAGGTGCCTGGCTCACATAGCCCTGCTGTTGGACTTGGGGTGCCTACGAAGAAGGCTGAGCTGTTCCAGACCAGAGCAATTGCCAGCCATGCACATGGCTGGCTTGGAGAGTTAGGAGGTCTTAGATTGGGGGCTCCTCCTCTGCTGAGACCTTAGTCTCTGACCTTGGAGTTCTTGTCTAAAAAGGGAATGACCAGAGGCCCCAGCCCCAGGTTGACTGCTGCTCCCATCTTCTGCTTCTATTTTCCCAGGCACAGCATGGGGAAGGAGTGTCCTGAATCTCCCAGTGTGTGCCTCAGCTGCTGCCTCCTATGTTCTTTCAGGTACCCCTCATGCCTCCTCAGGCAGGTCATGCAGGCTGAGTCACCCACACAAACACCAAAGGTCTGGGGACCAGACTGAAGTTCTCCGGGCTCAGTCCCAGCCATCCTTGAAGGCCTGTTCCTGTACCTTCCCAAAGTCCCAGTGGGACTGCCCTGAGGGCAGGGACCTCCTTTTCTCTTCATCATTCTTGCCAGACTGAAGTGTACAGAGTTCCCCAACCTCCCACACTCCAACCTTCTCTCCCAACCTCACTGAAGCCCTGCAGGTGGGCAGGACAAAGGCTGGTGGGGTGGGCCTTGCTCAAGGCCACAGGAAGAACTGGTGACAGAGCCTCCAAGGCCAACCTGGGAGAGAGGCTCAAACTGGAGCCCCCAGGTCCCAAACACTGATGCCCAGGACCCAGCCCCCACTCACCAGTTGAATTCATCGTAGTCATTGTGGACTTCCCACCAGAAGTACAGCCAGGTGAGCGTGAGGCCGAAGGTGAAGGTGAGGAGCAGGAACCACAGGCGTTCCCACTGAAAAGGCAGAGGAGGAGAGGGGTCAAGTGCCGATCCTGCCAGGCAGGATTAGTGTCCTCTTGGTACTGGTGAGGAATGAAGGCTGAGAGGGGGAGTGACCTGTCCAAAATCACAGGGACAAAGTCACAAATGAGCGGGGAGCCAGGAGCAGGGGTGGGGTCCACCCTGAGCTGTGATCTTTCTGCTACAGACTAAGGTCAGTGTGTGTTGGTCCCCTGTTCTGGCAATGGCCCCCAGAAGTAAAGTCTTATCTGCCCTAAAGCCTTCACACTGGCCAGTGACTTGCAGTCTGTGAAGTCACATCCCTCACTTATTTTGTCCTCACACATGCCTACAAGGCAGGTACTCTTCTCCACTTCTACCCCATACTATTGATAAAAGCATGAAGCCCAGAAAGGCCAAGTGATTTATCCAAGTCATGCAGCATATTAGCAGAGGATTAGGGCTCAGGGATCCAGCCTCCAGCTTGAAGAAGTACAGGTTCTGCCTCCTCCTCTGGGTACTGATGCTTCAGGGCTACACCAGGCTATCCTCTGTCTCCAGCCCAGGGTGGGGACAGAGGGTATGCTGACCACCACTGCTGCTTCCAGAGGTTTTGGCTTGTAGGGAACATTCCTCAAGCTTATCTGACAGCAGTCACTGACACCATGGTCTAAGTAAGCCAAACAGTCTGGACAGAGAAACTGAGGTGATGGTAAAGACTCGCCATTGGATGAAGGTCTCTGCAGTTGCTGAGGCTGAGCTATGAGCTGAGGGAAGGCCTCGCTCATCAAGCATCCCAGCAAGCTGTGATGTGAGCTCACCCCGCTGCCTGCCTCATGCTGTGTGCAGGAGCTTACCATCCCCCCAGTCCTTTGTCTCAGACTTGTTGCTGGGCAGAATTACTTAGGCATGCTTGGTTTGTTTACATTATCTCAACATATAGCTTACCTATAGGCTGATTCTGTTATGCTTTAACAAGCTTGTTAACCTGATTGGATAATGTGCCTATATATGTCTTGTACAATCCTAAGTAAAATTAGATCTCTGCCTTCAGAGCCCAGTCTCCCATGTCTGAACTGGGGTAAACATCGAAGTCCTTACTCTCAGCGGGACCCCTAGTCCCGAACATCTACACTGGCTCAGCAGCGTGCAGGCATTTCTGCCTGTGCCCTGGTTCCTCCCTGCTTTTATCCATACCCTGTCTCAGAAGCACAGGCCAGAACATCCTGTATAAGGGGTGATGACTGCCAAGGTCATTGAATAAATCAGTAGCCTTTTGGGGGAGGTCAACGTAATGAGGGAACAGAGACCACCTCCCCTGCAGGGCATGGAGTGGTGGAGGCATCTGTCCCTCACCTGGGCGCCACTGGCCCTTGCCAGGCTCCCCACTGCCCTGACCCCTCCCAAACATGGCAGCCAGCTCAGAGCTACAGTTCTAAACAGTCCCACTTTAATAACCCCCATGGCTCCTCATGGCTTAGCCAAGCAGGAATGCCCCTCTGTGTGTGACCCTCTGACTCCTCCACCTTCACCCCAACCAGTTTCCTCAGCCAGGAAGGGCCACTGTCCCTGGGCTTGTTCTGTCAAAATTCCTGTTCACCTTTTGAGTCAGTTCATATGTCACCTTCTCTGGAAAGCCTTCATGGGCTCTGCCCTGGCACCCTCACACCCTCTTTGGGCTCCACAGCAACAGGGTCCCTCTGATTTTGGTTTATGAAATGGGGGTTGAACCCAGGGTAGTTTACCACTGAGCCACATCCTCGGCCCTTTTTATTTATTTTTTAACGTCAAGACAGGGTCTCAGTTGTTTAAGGCCTTACTAAGTTGCCGAGGCTGGCCTTGAACTTGCAATCCTCCTGCCTCAGCATCCCAAGTCACTGGGATTACAGGTGTGCACCACTGCACCTGGCAGTAGCCCTCTGTTTTTAAACTTGTACTCTTTGCACCCTGACCTGCTCAAGTGACCATTCCCCAGATGATATGGTTCCACCACGAAGGAGACAGTGTCTGCCTCTACTCCATTAGCATTTATGCCTGAGCAGGAAGGTGCAAGGAGAGGAAAAGTTCTCTCATGGTCCAGAATATCGCCATCCTTCGTTGCCCAGGAACACCTCAGTGGAGGTATTAGATACAGACTGCCTGGGACTTTAATTCCCTGTCTACCATTTACAAGCTGTGTGATTAACCTTGGGCATGTTACTCAACCTCTCTGTGCCTGTTTCTTCCTCTGTGAAATGAACATAAAAGCACATCATGAGATCAACTTGAGAATTAAATGAGGTAATACAGGTCGAGTACTGAGAATGATGGCTGGCAAACAGTGGGCACTCTCCATCAGCACCCTGCAAGCACCCCATGCCTCTCTCCAGCGGTAGGAGAAGCCCTCTACCCAGACCATCTATGACTTGGTACACATTCGCAGCCACCCGCCGCCCCAGGTGAGTCACTCAAGTTGGTGACCCATGCCTGGGTAAGAAGCTGCCACTACTCATTGTCATGTGCAGAGCCAGGCTGCTTTGCTTAACCCCTCCTTGAAGAGAAACAGAAGAAGGTGACCATGCTCTAAAACCCAGTCCTCCCAGCAGGTTTAGGGTGGGGACAGCTTCTCTGAATAGGCCACTTGTGTCTGCCCCACCTGTGCATAGACAGGCACGGGCCCAGCTCCAGGCATGGCAAGCCAAGCGTTGCTTAGGAACGGAAACCTTGGTTAGAAGCAGAGCAGGCCATGTGCCCTCCTGGGGGAACTGAACTCCGGGACCCATGGTCAGGGAACCACTAAGACGGTCTGGGGAGCAGAGAAGGGTGGTAGCTCAGTCTTGCTTCCCATGGCCAGGCTGTGGGTCTGGCCCACACCGCCAGGGCTAAGCCTGACTCCACCCTGGCTGGCCTGGCACCTCAGGTCTCATCCTTCTAAGGGTCTCTGCTGTTGCCTCAAATTCTTATTTGTTCATAACAGTCCCTATTTCCTGCAGGGCCCAGCTGGCAGCTCTCAGGCCAGCTTTAGTGTCTGGGTCTCCCACAGAGTGGGCCACATCTTCCAGTCTCATTCCCTTTGGGTCACATCATGCCCCAGATCAAACTCCCCACTGTGCAAGCTCCTCCGCAGACCCTGACGTACCAGGCCAACCTCTGCACCTGCAGCCCCACGCGTCTGCATCTTTACATGAGCCACATCCTCCCTGGAAAGCAGTCTTCCCCTCCTCAGTACAGAGGCCTCTCCTCCCTGAGGCCATCCCTGTCCTACAGGGTGAATCCCATCTGGAGCCCCACCACTCTCACACCCACCCCAGCATCGGTAGAGCCCGCAGGTCTAGGATTTTGTGTGTTGCTCTCCCCACTGGATGTAAGCACATTGAGGAGCTGGCGTCTTCATATCCCCAGGTAGTGGAGGAACTCAAGAAAGACTTGATGAGGAACTGGTAGGTGAGGAAGCACCTTTTCTCCTACCCTGATGTGAGGAGAGATTTCACTGGGGGTTGAACACCCTGCCCCACCCTCCAGAGAAGCACTTAATCCCAGACTAAGGTGGCATTGCTGTGTGACCGTCTGTCTACAGGGCTTGCTGTACTGCAGCAGAAGACAAGGCTCTGAGAGTGGCCTCAGGTGACGAGGAGCCTCAGCCTGGGATGGAGCAAGTAGCCTGGAAGTGGAAATAGTAGAGCACCTGTTGCAGGTGCTGGGAAGACATCTGGCAGAAAAGTGTGACGCAGGACCCAGGGCGACACTGACAGGTAGCCAGGAAGACCGCAGGCATTGCAGGTGTCAGGAGGCCCCCAGGGGTCCTGTGCTCCACGACACTTGGCCAGATCCTTACTTTGAAGCAGGACAGGGCAAGAATGAGAGGCTGCATTCCTGCCCCTAGGAACTGACCAGCGTGACAAGATTAAAGCCTACAAGTAGGTGAGGCACCCAGGCATGGCAGGGATGGGGACAGGGCCTCAGCAACAAGGAACTAGGAAGTCCATTTTCAGAATAGGGGCTTGAGTGGGGGCTGCGGGGGGCTGGGGATTAAAGCCCTGGGAGCTGGGAGCTGGAGGCCGGGTGGCTACAGGGAGCCTGTGGAGGGGGATGAAGAGGCCCATGCAGTAGAGAGGGAGGCAGGGCAGGAGGGGTTCACTGAGAACAATCAGAGGAAGAACTGCATGGCAGGGGTTGGAACAAAGGGGAAGGAGAAGGCAGGACAGGAGGAAGCAGCCCGTGTGTAGCTCCGCTGATAAAGAGGTTCCAAATGGCACTAATGGTCCTTGTCACGGCGTGCTATGGAGGAAAAAAGCCTGTGCCCGCTCTACCATTAACACGCCAATCTGACCCTGCTCCCAGAGGATGGCAGCAGGGATCACTGCCCCAACTGATCTCCTGAGGCCACTGCCATGCCAGAGGGATGGCGATGCACTGCCTCCCCAACTCCCGCAGCCTGCACAGTGCCGGCAGTGACTTATTTAGTGCAGTGACTTATTTAGGGGGTGTGTCTCCAGCTCACCGAGGCTCAGAGAAGGATCCCCACACACAGCTGAGCAAGTAGTGCTACGCCCCGTGCCAAGAAGCACCTCTCGCTCTGTGGTTTCCATGCAGGTGCGGATTCAGGATGACGACTTTTGACAGAAGGCAGTCAAGTGGCTGAAGGCGAGCCTTTTGATCACTTGCATAAAGGTTCAACATGGGCGAGTGGAGGTCACAGAGGTCACCAGGTGGGGGCGGATTGAGGAACCCTGGAGTCCTGACAGAGGCAGTCCCAAACTGGCTACCTCAAACCTACCCTTACCCTCCGGGACGCATACGGCCATCCCAGGTCCAGCTTGGCCTCACCCTTCCCTCTTTGCAGGCTCTACCCCAGGCCTCACCTCTGCTCTCTCCTGCCCCCAAAGACTTGCCTTCCCTGAGCAACCTGCTCTGACTCTTGGTACCTACCAATTTGATCCTGAACAGCAATCACTGTGGAAAGGGCATGACCTCTAAATCCCAGGCTCTGCCACTTGGACCAGTCATTTAGCTCTTGAGTCTTGGAGTTTTCACCTAAAAGATGGGAATGGTAATCCCTGCTATGGAGGGGTGCTGTTAAATGAGCCGATGTACTTCAAGTGGCATACAGTATGTGCATAATAAGGGTCGGTTTACTGCACTTCGGATTCCTTCAGGGCAGAGATGGCATAAGGGGGCCCTCAGATACAGTGGGAGGAACTGAAGAAGGGACTGTGTCTCAGGAATGCTCAAGGCCACTGAAGGACAAGGCCATCACTCAAGCTCCAGACTTATGCTCAGGTCAGGGGCCCAGAGAACCAAGGGCAGGGACTCCCATGACACAAGCCCACTCTCCTTCCTTTCAGAGCCCTGTCAACAGCCAGGGAGCAGGACAAAGGCTGAGCCGGACAGCTAAGCAGAGCTAAGGGAGCCACCCCTCACAGGGTCAGCAATTCCAGAGCTCACCCAGGCCTCGGCGGGAGTATGCTGGAGGCTGCATGTGGAGCAGCCAGGAGGAGCGGAGCTAGGGCAGGAAAGCGCACTGTCTGTGGGTGGGTAGGATGCTGCAGCCCTGTTCCCAGCGGACAAGGTTGAGGCCCAGTGGCTGCGTTAGAGACTCCCAGAGGCCCCACTCCCAGAGGCTACTGGTGTTCAGTCCAGATGGCTGCCTCACCTCCTCCCTGCTCGCCTTAACCCTCCAGGAGATGATAACCTCTGTCACAATCTTGGCCACAGTGGACCAGTTTACGGAAGACCACTGCTCCTCCACCCTGCCTCCTGCTGATGGTCACATCCTCTCCCTCCCTGTCTCTGTCCCTCCCACTCAGGGTCTTCTGCATAATAATAAGCAAAAGGAGCTTATTAGCAGTGAGTCTCACAGTCAGAGAGCTCAACTGCTGTGGCAAACCCCAGTCCCACACAGGAAATGTGGGCGCTGTTGCCGGGGTGGGACAGCCCCGCTACTGCTGGCAGCCACGCACTATGGGCTCCTGCTTGCTCCATACTGCTGCCCCAGGCCGGGGTGCACACAGCTGCCCTGCCACTGCTGGGGACACTGTAGGGTATACAGCACCTCTCCTGAGTCCCCAAACAGAACCTAGAGCAGAACTGTGTGGTCTGGACAGAGCCAGGACAGGACAGGACAGGAACTGCCAGGACCACCCTGGCAACATCACAGACTCTCTGAACCAATGCTGTCCTGCTCAGAGCTGTTCCCCTGCCGGCACCCACCCCAGGCGGAAACAGCCTACAGCCCCGGGGATGGGAGCCCAGCCTACTCCTGCTCAGTAGCTCCAGGGACAGAGCTCCTTTGGGAGGCAGCTTGGTCCTCTGGACCAAAAACTCTGACTTCTAAGACTCCCAACCTGACAGGGGGAGGGGGCTAGGGAGCCCAGCAACACTGGGTTTGAAATCAGGGCTGGCCACTGCTAAGTGACCTTGGGTAGACGTTCATCTTATCTGAGCCTCAGCTTCCTGCTCTTGGAGCTGGGACAGCAGCACTGGCGAGCTGTGCAGAGCTGTGAGGGCTCACGTGAGCGCTGGGCCCTGGCGGGCAGGGGGTTCCTTTCCCCTCCCCCACCCCTGCACTGAGTGCAGCTGAAACTGCTGGCTCCTGTGGGTCTCTGACAACACAGAGAACAAATCCAGCCAAAAGGGCAAGAAATGCTCAGGTCAAATGGCCAAGGAATGGGGGACTCTAACACAGAACTGGGCTTTAATCTGGGCCCTTCTACCCAGGGGCTGCGCGGCTGTGGGCCCAGCACTCAGCACCTCAGACCTCAGCTTCCTCCTCTGTTCACAGTGATGATATCACCACCACCTCACAGGAGGGCGGCTGGGCCCAGCTATTACAGATGTAAGCCGTACATTGCCAGATCCACCATCGTTCCTATAATTATCGTTTGGCGTCTGACAGCCCTTTAATTATGTGAAGACAGTGATCGAGTCTTCTCCCTCCCCCTGCCTGCTCTGCACCAAATTTTTCTCCTGCTGCTGAGGACAGCAAGCCTGATAACCTGCCCCCAGCCAGGGTGGGCGCCACGGGCAGCCAGACACAGGTCAGGCCGGCACTGAGGAAGAGGAAGGAGGCCCTAGCCCGAGGCCTTGCTGTGCCTCTCCCACGCTGCATCCTTGTGGAGGACAGACCCCATATGAGCTCTTCACCCCATTGCGGGCTGGCATTCTCCATCTCTTGAATTCCTGAAGTTCTACAAAAGCAGGTGATAAAGTCTGAGGAAACTGTGGTCCGAGAGGAGAAGCAACTGGCCCAAGGTCACAATGGGCAAACTGGATGGGTACAGCCAGAATTCACATCCAGGTCTGGGTGCTTCCACCATCCCCAACTGTCTCAAAGCAACAAGGAGCAGGACATGTAATTATCCTTGTCTGGCCACAGAGGAAATAAGCTCAGAGGGTTAGGGCCTTGCCCAAGGTCACACTGCAAGTCACAGTCAGTGCCAGCGGGACCCTGGAATTTCAGAGTTAGACAAGATTTCAGAAGATTTCATCATCTCCCCTCGTCCCCTGAAGGTCTAACTAAGAAATGGAGAAACTGAGATCCCGAAGTAGAATAGCCTGGAAACATGGGCATGGGATTAGCACATCAGTAAATTAGTGCAGAAATGGCATCTCGAGAATTCAGCAGATTGTGTTGGAACACATGAATATGCACTTGGTGAAAATCCAAGTAGACCCCTACCTCACCCCACATCAAACCAAAGCTCAGCGCTCCCCGAGTCTCCCACGACGCTCCTCCACACATCCCACACGTGCAGAGCCCTCTCCAGGCCAGCCTGATGGGCTTTGGCTGCTTGGAGATAAATCAGGCCTCCCTGAGCAACCTGCACTGGTGACTGAGCAGAAAGCAGATGATTCCAATCCTGGGGATAATGAGAATGGAACAAGTAAGGCTGTTAGAGGTGCAATTCTCAACCAGTGCTGTCCTGCTCAGAGCTGTTCCCCTGCCTGTACCCACCCCAGGCGGAGACTCTGTCTGCAGCCCTGGGGATGGGAGCCCAGCCTACTCCTGCTCAGTAGCTCCAGGGATGGAGCTTGTTTAATTCTTTTGGTGCTGGGGATTGAACCCAGGGGTGCTCTACCCCTGAGCTACACCTCAGTTCTTTTTATTTTTATTATTACTTTTTTATTTTGAGAAAGGGTCTAAGTTGCCCTGGCTGGCCTAGAACTTGTGACCCTCTTGCCTCAGTCTCCTGAATCACTAGGATTATAGGCGTGCACTGCTGCACCAGGCAAAAAATACATTTTAATCCATCTGGAATTTATCTTGGTGTGAGGTAAGAGGCAGGGATCTAATTTTACTTTTGTCACATGGATGCTTCAGCTGTCCCTACCCCACCGTGATACTTGGGACAACAGCCACATCAATTTCCCACATGGTAGATTCTAGGAGGTGTGCAGGCTGTGTCTAGGTTTCCCTGTCTGTCCTGGGGTCCCGCCCCTGCGAGCCAGCTCTGCACAGCTCAGCTCCTTCTCCCTCAACTGAGCCAGCCCCCAGGGCCTCCCCAGTGGTCCCAGCTCCCAGCAGCTGAGGGACTGGGAGATGGAGCTTGAGGGGTGCCAACACTCTTGAGTCTGCCCACATGCGGGCCAAATCTGGGGCACCCCAGCTCCTCCAACTGTCAGACTGTTTCATGCTCACCAAATTCCAAAGGGGGGAATAGATACAGGGGAAAGGCCTAGGAAATGCCAGCTGGGAAGGTGTGGGGAGCTCCTGGAAGGGGAGACGGGCAGCCTCTGGCAGGATTGCCCTGGCCCTGACCCAGGAGATTTGGGGGAGGGGGCAGCCCAGGCAGGTTTGAGATATATTGCAGCATCAGGGCCAAGCTGGGAAAGGGATTATTAGAATCCCCACCCCCCAGGCAGCTCCTGGCAGCCTAAGAGGCTGGATTTATTTCTCAGGGCTACAAAATGCCAGGCAATTAGGCCTCTGTCTGTCTTGGCCTCTGCTGGGGTGCATTCAGAGCAGCTCACCAAGCAGGAGGATGAAACCAGGCCCAGCCAGGAGCTCTGGTCCCTCCCACCCATCCCTTGGGTTACATCAACCCCCAGGAGATGTGCACAGGCACAGAAGAACCAGGAAGGGGCTTCACCCTGCCCAGGTTCCAGAGTGGAGGCTGCAGCCCCTGCTGATGCCCATCTATTCTCCCTACATTCATGGAGAATCACCCACAGGCTGCTTCCCCTGGGTGTGTCGAAGCCATGACAGGTGCTGCCAGTATTGTTGAGAGGAGCTACGTGGGATGCGGAGTTCCAAAGGCCAGTGGTAGCATGGCTTCACTGCAGTCACAAGCCCTCAGCTCCCAGTGGAGTACAACTCCATCTTCTCCTTATTGCAACCCTGCATGGCTGCTACCACCCCACTTCAGTGGGGGAATAAAACCCAGAGCTCCTTCCTCACTCCTACAGGGTCCCTTTCTCCATAGCACCAGAGAAGAGAATGACATCCCTTGAAAGTTTGTAGGGAGGGTGGGTCGTCCCCAAGGTTGGAAGATGGTCTCTTCTTATACAAGACCAGAGGCACAGTTGCATCAGTAATCTAATTGGATCCCCAGAGCATGGATTTGTACCACTGGATTTTAATCTGCAAGCAAGTTGAGGCCCCAGAGGGTCTAGCCCTTGCCCGCATTGGTCCCAGGCAGAGGCAGGGCAGAGATCAGGCTGCAGCTCCCTTGGCCAGCAGCACCTAGTTGCATTGGCTGAATCTGATCATGTGCTAAAGCCTACCTCAAAATGGCTTCATTGCCAAGCTGCCCTTATTCCTGAATGCGTCCACATCCTGGACACACACCCACATGGTTGGTAGGACAGGGGTTGGTGGCCAGCTAGGAAACCCCTTTCCCACTCCCTCTTACCCACCTGTAGAGCTCCATCCCAGCTCCAAGGGTGACCTGGGAAGTCCCACTGCTGACCACCTGACACCAGAGAACTCGTGGGGCCCTCACTGCAAGATGGCAGGCACTCCCTGACGGCTTCCTCATTTGCGGGTCATCTCTCCAGCCCATCATCCTTCTAGTCATTCCCTCCACAAACCAGGAGGGAGTAGCCCCAGGCCCCGCCCTCAAAACAATCCTGAATCACAGTACTCAAGGCCAGCACAGGCCCAAAGTGCTGTGGGAGCCCAGGGGAGGGAGAGAAAGGAGAGCTGGCTTGATTTTGGTAGAGGGCGCTGGGGGCATTTGCCACAGTTAAGAGGCAGAGAGGAGAGAGGATGGCGTTCCAGGGAGAAGGAAGGACAGGAACAACGTCAAGGTGCTGTTATCTGGAACTAGGGTCAATTATGGGGAGAAGCTGGGTGGCTGGCATGGAGGCGCAGGGGAAGGATGTGCGGTGGATTTCTGTACAGAGGCAGGAGGAGCCCCTCATATCCCACCATGGGAGGGGGGCTCCCAGGGCTGGGTTCACTTCCACCCCTTGGCACTCCCTCCCTCCTGGGGCACAGCATGGTTTCCCAACTCTAGAAATGGCCTCCTCTTACCCAGGCTGCAATCAGGGCGTGGTGGAAGTCATCCTCAGAGGCTCCTTTCTCTCAGTCTGTTGATCACACCTTCTAGGGGTCTCTGGACCCCTCCCCTTGCCTATACCCTCAAGTGCCTCCCCACACCTCTGAGGCCCAGTCCCCTCTTGCGCCCACAGGCCAGACTGAAGTCCAGACTTCTCAGCGCAGCCTGAAGGCTAGGCCCACCTAGTGAGGCCTGACCCCTCCTCACACCTGGTCACACTGGGGCTGAGTTACTTTCAGTTCCCAAACACAATACATTCTCAGCACACGCAGCTGCCCCTGCCCTGGACACTCCCACTAGGGTGAGCTGGAGCTGACTCAGCTGCAGCTTAGGCAACTCTCCAGCCATGGTCACCTGGGTGGTCTGGCCGTGTCGGTTCACATCTGCTCCCCACAGTCTGAGAGCCCCACAGGGAGGGGAGAACCAGGTCTGATGCACCTATTAGAGCCCAGAGCAGGTACCAGATCTGTTCATTGAATAAGCAACCAGTCGTCCCAGAAAAGACTATCTGTTGTGCAACAGGGCAGAAGACACAGGCTAGGGGTCTGAGCAGGGGGGCAGTGCAGGCTGTGCCTTTCATCCCTCAGCTTGAATAAGGCACTCCTCTTGGAGCCTTGTCTGTAAGATGGAGGGAACCGATTAAGATTATAACAGCCTTCAAAAGGCAAACGGACTGCGTAAGTGCTAGAGAGCTGACGATCATAATCTGTTCTTTCAGAGTCTGGCTGGGAAGTTCCTCCAGGTATCTGACCTATATCCCTCCTGTTGCAGGGAGGCTGGGTTTGCCACTGTGCTCACTCCTGCAGATACAGTCTTCAGGGGACCCAGTGAAGGGACAGCCTGAGAACAGTCTCCTGTCCTATCAAGTCCTTAATTGGTAGTATTAGAGTAACGAGTAACAGACAACAACCAATTAATTATCCTCGGTTATAAAAAGCTTCACTTCCCCTTCCTGGATGTCAGTGAGCCGGCCTCCTGCTGCCAAGGCTCCTCCACTCCCTCTGTGCAGGGGGCAGGAGAGAACGTCACTTCACCTCTGAGGTCCCCTGTTTCCTGTTTCTGTATTTGTCCAGTGTGTGTCCTGGGAAGGGGCAGCATTAGCAGGGCTTGGAGGAAGTAGGACTGTCCGGCCCCGGGCAGGCGGGAAGGAGAGCAGCCGGGATGCAGAGGGCTCCTCCCTGTCCCCACTGGGTCCCCACGAGGGATGCCAACAGAGAACGCAGGGTCCCAGCCTGGCATCAGTGCTCCTCAGGCCACTCCCTGCGCCCCTGAGCTCTCCCAGCAGGGGAAGGTGGCGGTGGCTGCTATGGCCCCACCTGCCCGCATGGAGGCCTCTTCTCCTCAGGCAGCTCCTCTCCCTCCTCACGCTCCCCTGGCCACAGAGGCCTCTCACCGCCATTCAGCAGGACTCGTGGAGCCCCTGCTTTGCACCTCCCATCACTGTGCCAGCCTGGCCCAGCTGTCAGGCTGAATGGGAGAAGAGAAAAGAGAGCAAGGACGTACAGAGCCATTTGTGGAAGCAGGGACCATGGGGAGGGGTGGAAACGCTCGCCCTCAGCTCTGAGGCCTGCAGCCCCCGCTCCCGGCCCTGATCCTGGCCCAGCCTGTCCTGGGCTTCCTGTGGCTCCTTCAGCCTTGGCCCTGCCCCTCGGCCCAGACCCCAGCATCCCCAGAGCCAGCCCCACTTCAGCTCCCATGTGCAGCCTCGGGTCACTTCCTCCACCAGGAACCCTGTGCCAGCCACAGCCAAGACCCACCACTTTCTGACTCCACAGCCGAGATAGGCTGGCCTGGGCCTGCCAAGGGGCGCGCCGTGTCCTGGGAGAGCACCTCCCTCCAGGACTGCACTGATGGCCAGGGGCTTTCCGCTTGGAGCTCAGCCATCCTCTGCCTCCTGGTTGCCTCTGCTGTCTTTCCACCCACGTCCCCACAGCCGCTGGATCTACCCCCAGGGTCACTGCTGGGGTAGGGGGATATGGGACTTTGGTCTGCTGAGAGGAACAGGGATGGTGTGTGTCGGCACAGTGCTGGCCCACAGAGCTGGTCACTGGTCACTTCATTTCCCTCATCTCGCACCATTGGCCATGAGAAGGGTGTCATCACCTCTAGTTCCCAGGTGAGGCAGCACAAGGTGACAAGGTATGGATGGGAGAGGCACAATTGGACTTTAGTCCATCTGGGATCAGTCACTGACCTGCGGCCCTGTGAGGAAATCCTGTCTATCAGTGGGAAAAGCCTCCTAGGCTGGGGCCTCGATGGGGAGGCTGGGAGCTCCAATCCCAGGACTGCCAGGGCCTGCTTCGAGGCCCTGAGCAGGACTCAGCCTCACCCTGGCCTCAGTTTGGCCATGTTGTCTTTTCTGTGCTGGGAATGGGAACACGGGCAAGGCCTGGTGGCTGCTCTGGTGGTTTGGGAGTTATGAACCCAGACTCCTGTCTCAGTGTAGCACTGTGTCCCTCACCAGCAGAGGCAGAAGGGGGCAGACGGGCAGACAAGATAGCCTGACCTCTGCCTCCAGACAGCATGGCTGACTTAGCCTCCGACCTGGGCGGCAGCCTCCCTAGGTACCGAGGCTCGCCTGGGGCTGACTGAATTACCAGGCTGGCTTCTTTGTTGAGACAAGCAGGAGGGAGGAGGAAAGTTGTTCTCTAGGCAGCAAAGCTTTTAGATAAACACCACACAGGAATTGGGTTCCTTCAGAGAAGAAACTAGATCTACCGGCTGATAGCGCCCCAGGGGCAGGAGTGCGGGGGTCTAGCCTGGGAAGCCTGGGAAGGCCGCCGCTGGGGGAGGCCTTCTCTATCCAGCTCAGCACCTGCTGCCAGATCTAGCAGGCCAGGGGCTCTTGTGACTGGACCCTGGTGCCAGGCCCTGGCCCTGCCAGCTCCCAGGCTCCAGGATGGCTGGGCCTACCTCCTCAGCCTCCTGCCAACTCCCACCTGTCTGCCTTCCAGACCTGCCAGGGCTGGAAGCTGGGAAGTTTTCCCCTTGGGATGACCTTACCCTCTGTGTGCCCCCAGAACATCAGAGGAAAGTTAACAACTAGCCACATCAGGACAGGTGAGCACCTGCCCGTCCACTGGGCCAAGTAGATTCAGAAATCACTACAGGCCCAACTTACAGAGGAAGAAACAAACCCAGAAAGGTCACTGACCTGTCCAGAACCCCCCAGGAGAAATACAGGTAACACCCCATCGCCCTGGGCCCTTGAGCTGGCTGGGCTTGCTGGGTCCCTCAGACTGCGTCCCAGGGTGGCTCACCGGTGTGGTGTCATCATGAGAGCGCTGGTAGCGCTTCCAGCGGCAGCCGTAGATGCCGGTGAGGCAGGAGAGGCACAGCTGGGGCTCGTAGTACTGCAGCGGCTGGTGTCTCACCATGCTCGTGCCCGCCGCCCTGGCGCCCAGCCCTCAAGCACCCATGGAGGCCGCTGGCGGTCCTGCTGGAGGAAGCACAGAGCTGTGAGGCAGGAGCGAGGAGATGGACGCAACCCTGAAAGAGTCATTGCAGCCGAGGTCAGGGAGGCCAGCCTCTGATCAAAGCCCTGAAGTGGGTCCTGTCCTACCTGGAGTCAAGCCCACACTTGCAGTCCCCAGACCTGTCCCCGGACACCCACCATGACCTCATCCTCCCTACTCTTTCTCCTCCAGTCCTACTGACCTCTTCCTTGTTCTTTGTACCTGCCCAGCATGCCGCTGTTGCCTCTGCCTGGGATGCTCTTCCCTTGGAAACCTGCCTGGCTTCCTCTTTCCCCTCCTCTCTTCAGGTTTTTGCTCAAATGTCTTCTTTCAGTGAGACTTCCTCAGATGACATTCCACAAAACTGGAACCCTTCTTCA
Organism: Sciurus carolinensis; assembly: GCF_902686445.1. Classification (NCBI taxonomy): domain Eukaryota; kingdom Metazoa; phylum Chordata; class Mammalia; order Rodentia; family Sciuridae; genus Sciurus; species Sciurus carolinensis. The sequence continues at coordinate 77,830,037 of NC_062223.1, forward strand.
TATTCCCTAAGCTCCCTCCCACATTCTCAGTTTTATTTTCTCAATCATGTTTTTTATTTTTTATTTTTCTTTGGTATCAGGGATTGAACCCAAGGGGGTTTTACTACTAAGCCACTTCCCCAGCCCTTTTTATTTTTTTATTTTAAAATAGGGACTCACTAAGTTGCTGAGGGCCTGGCTAAGTTGCTGAGGCTGGCCTCAAACCTTTGATCCTCCTGCCTTAGCCTCCCAAGTGGTTGGGGATTACAGACATGCACCACCACGCTTGGCTCAATCATATTCTTAAATGTAATTTCCTTGCTTATTTTGTTTCTTTTCTGCCTACCCCATTATGAGTTTCACGAAGGCAGGATTTTTGTCTATTTTATTCCCTGCTCTATCCTCCGTAACTGGAACAGTGCCTAGCAATAGTAGACTTTCAAAATAAACACTTTCAAATACATTATCATAAAAGCTGATATGCACAGAGCACTTAAATGCAGCAGTCCCTGTGGTGATGCTTTACATCCATTGTTCTACCTTGTTGTCATAATAAGCTGAAGTGGCAGGTAGTGTCCTAAACCCATTGACAGTTGAACAAATGAGGCTCAGAGAGAGAAAGGGGAGTGCCTGGCCTGCAGTCACAAGGCTGGGAATGGTGGATCTAGGAATCTGCTCTAGTGCCCCAAAGTGTTCCTTCTCCAGGCGCAGGGGCCCCAGCCTGTGGGAGGCTGGTGGAGCAATAGTTATCTTTTTTTTTTTTTTTTTTTTTTTTGTACTGCGGATTGAACCAGGCTCAATTAACCACTGAGCCACATCCCCAGCCCTTTTTTTGTACTTTATTTAGAGACAGGGTCTCACTAAGTTACTTAGGGCCTCGCTAAGTTTCTGAGGCTGGCTTTGAACTCATGATCCTCCTGCCTCAGCCTCCAGAGCAGCTGGGATTACATGTGTGCCACCACGCCCAACAATGGCAGGTATCTTGAGGGCTGAAATGCCACTGCCCCAGGCTGCTTGGCACCCTGGAGATACCCGCAGGGGTCTTGGCTTTCTGGGACCAGTGTTGGTCAAGTGTAACCAGGTGAAATTGGCTTGAGGCACCTCATCCCAAGCCTCAATTATCATGAGGTATTTATTATTGACAATTACATTTTGCAATGAGGAACTCAACCCCTGGTCTGTGAGACTCCAGAACTCAAAACTCTATGTTCTGATCCAGGCCCTGTCCTAGGCCCTGGAACAGTCAGTCAGGTACTGTTCCAGGTGCTTGCCATGTGTTAGGAGCTACTGGCAGCCTTCGGAAGGAAGTATCATCGCTGTTTATTGAGACATAATTCACATGCTGTAAAATTCACCTTTTCACATTGTCCAAGTCTATGTTCATTATCTCCAGTTTTTACTATAGTCACAAAGTTGCACAACCATCCACTACCTAACTCCAAAACACTTTCATTATCACAATAAAGCCCCATACCTATTAGCAATCAGGTCCCCCACTTACCCTAGCTTGCCTTTGGGTCCCGCAACCACTCTCTGTCTCCAAGGACTTGCCTATTCTGGAGATTTCGCATGTAACATGTGACCTTCCATGTGTTGCTTACTTCCTTTGATGTTTTCAAGGTTCATCCTGTTGCACGGGTCAGAACACCGTTCCTTTTTATAGCTGAATAATATTCAACTGTATGGATATTCCACATTTTGTTATTCTTTTCATCAGTAGATGGACAATTTGGTTTGTCACAACTTTTTGGTTGCTCTGAATAACAGAGCTATGAATCTGTTTTTGTGTGGATATACGTTCTCATTTCTCTTGATTACTTTGGGATAGATTAGCTGGTCGATGGTAACTCTTAGGTTTAACTTTATTATTATTATTATTTTTGTACTGGGGAATGAACCCAGGGGTGTTTTACCACTGAGCTACATTCCCAGTGCATTTTAAAAATTTTGAGATAGGGTCTAAGCTGCTGAGGCTGGCCTTGAACTTAAAATCCTCCTGCCTCAGCCTCCTGCATTGCTGGGATTATAGGTGTGCATCTGTGTGCCTGGCTTACATTTAACATTTTGAGGATGTGACAAACTATTCTTCACAGTGGTCCCAACAGTTTATATTCCCAAAGTATTATCATTACCATCCCCATTTTACAGATGAGAAATCTGAAGCACAGAAAGATGTAGCTACTTACCAAAGGTCACACAGCAGAGCCAGAATTCACACTCAGGCAATCTGGCTGCAAGGGCCTTTCATTAAGCCCAGGGTTGGCAATCTAACCCAGAGGCCACCAAACCCCACCTGCTGCCTTGTTTGGTATAGCTCAAAAGCTAAGAGTGTTTTCTACATTTTTAAATGGTTGGGGAACAAAATCACAACAAGAATATCTTGTAAGACATGAAAATTAGATGAAAGTCAAATTTCGGTGTCCATAAATAAAGCTTTATTGGACACAGCCACACTCAGTCATTTATGTATTGTCTGTGCCTGCTTTAGCTGTAACTGCAGAGTTGAGTTGTTGCCACAGAGACCATATGGCCTGCAAAGCCCAAAATACTTACTGTCTGGCCCTTCGGAGGGAACATTCGCAACCAGGGCTCCACTGCTTCTGGGCCAGTGTTGTAAGTGCCACAGGCGGCAGCATGTGATGGGGAGGAGTGGGGGACTGTGGACACTTGCCACATGCAGGAACATCAGGGCCTGCTTCCTGAGGAAGGGCAGAGCAGAGCCTGTATGAGGAGCTCCTAAGATGCTACTCTCCAAGCACCTGCGGCCAGAGTGCCCCACTGGAGAACACCGGGCTTTGGGCCCACTCACTGCTTCTTCTCTGGGCCTCGCCAGGGCCTCTGCCTATCTCCTACTCCCTCCCCCAACCCCACCATCAATGCTAACCTTAGCCTAGGGATTATAGCCTCTGGTCCCAGGGGACGATGCATTGGAGGCTTGTTGGGAATACTGAATGACCATGAGCCTCCCAATTGCTGGGAATTGTCTGGTGCAGCCTCTGTCCCAGTGGCTCCTGGAGAGGCATGTGGAATATAGTGCAGCTGTGGGGCCTTCCCTGAGCCAAGCTGAGCCCAGAGCCTGGCGGGCAGTATGGGGTAGGGATGCTGCTGCGCTTGGCTTAGCTTCATGGCTCCCATGGGGTTAGGGAGGCCAGAGTGGGGATGTACTGGGAAAAGTGAAATCAGCTTCCCAATATCCCTGAAGATTTCGAGACCTTCATGTGCCTACGTTTGTGTTTCCACATTTCTGGCCTTCCAGAGAGGGCCAGCGTCCATAGCCAGGGAGCCCAGTCTCAGGCTGTATACCCCAAGATTAGAGCCTCTACTGTCATATCTGCTGCCCTGTCTGCCCCACCTCCCCAGGCAGGAGAATGGAGAAAGAAGCCTGGATTCGTCCTTCCTTGGCCACCCACTTGACCTATGGTGGGGCTGCTCAGGGCTTTTCCTTGGGCCTTGTCTTCTGAGTCTGTAAAAGGGACAACTGCCTTTGCTGTGGCTTTGCTGGATGGGCAGAAAGGTGTCCGAGTGGGGTAGCACAGCAGTGAGCAAAGCTCAGCAAGTGGGCGTTCTGGGAGCAGGAACCCACCGCCAGGCCCCTGACCCTGGGCCTGATGCCCATGCGTCCTCTGCTGCCCCTCCCCAGTTGCCTCCTTGCAACCCACCTGGGACTGGAAATTCCACTCCCATTTAGAAAAGAGGGAAGTGGAAGAGCACATGGCTCACCTCGGCCCTGGACTCAGCGCATCCTGGCGGACAACTCTCCGCTCCCCCAGGTGGGTGTGCGTCCTGTCCACACTGTAAACCCCTTTTCTTTCTCCTGTGTGTTCTCCCAGCAGGGACATCTCGTCTACTCCCATGGCTTCAGTTATCAGACCCTGCCAAGGCCACCAGTCTCTGCCTCTGGTAGAGACAGCCAGTGGCTCCTGGTAGTTTCCAGGGGGTGACACCCAGGCTGCTGCGGACTCACTCTGCACACTGACCTCCTCGCCATCCCCAGCCTGCTTCTAACACCCCTCCGGGCCTTCTTCTCACCATCCTCAGCCACTCCCCTGGTTTAGGCCTCTTCTTTCCCCTGGTGTCCCTGGAATGGGCCCTGTCCCTCCATTATGACCTCCTTGCTGAATCCAGAGTGAAATTGTTCACCAGCCACATGACCAGGATCTGGCCCCTGCCCCTTCTCCTACCTGGCCTCTCCAGAACCTTCAGTCCCTTGTCTGGTTAACTCTTCCTGATCCTTTGAGTCTCAGCTCAGATGTCTTCTCCTCTGGGGAACCTCCCCTGAGTCCCAGCTTGGTTGGAGCCCCCTGGCCTCCCATACCCCTACATGTCCCCTACTTAACCTGGGCACACCACATACACACCATTGACATGCCTGTCTCCTCCATGGGATGGTCCGATTATCCCCAGGACCCCTGGGACGGGCACAGGGAAGCAAGAAGAAGAGACACTAAGGGCTCCCTAGACTATGTTTCAGGGGAAGATCTAGAAATTCAGCTAACAGATGTGCAGTTCAAACACTGGAGAGTAGACACTCAGACACGTTCTCAGAGTCAGCACTCTCCCCTCCCACCCCCAGCCCATCAACACCCCTCCCCTTCCTGTCAGGCTAATGACATTACTTGGCATCAATAGATCTCTCTTGAAGCCACCTCCCAGGACTGCTGATACCAGCCAAGTTCCTGAGAAATCCTTTGCCAATAGCTCCTGCTGGCTCTGGGACAAAAGAAAGCCCCTCCCCAGCCCAAAGTCCTGTTTTCTGTCTGAATTCCTGGCCCCTGCCCTGAGCTTCCATGGCCTCTTGTTTGCACAGGGAAAGACCTTCCAGAGTCACGCCTGAGATGCAGCCAATGCCCACATGGAGCTGAAGCAGGATGTTGAGGCTGAGTCCCCACTTCCAGGGTCCTCTGCCATCCTGCCCTCCCAGAATGTACCTAAACTATATCCCAGCTCCTCCTCCTTCCCGTGGCTGCCAGGCTGTGAGGCCCTTACTTTCCCAGACCATGCTGCCTACTGTTTTTCCTGAGAGTGGACAGAGTTTCAGGTCAGGGGTGAGGGCTTGGGTTCTACCTGGTCTCCCCTGGACAGGCCACCAGCTCTCTCTGAGCCTTGGGGTGGCGCGTGAAAATGCCCAAGTCTACAATCAAATCTGATGAAGCTGAACAACTTGAAGGAATCTTGAAAACACTCTACGTCAATTATAAAGGGCTAAAATTATATGATTCCACTTTTAAGTAAAGTCCGGAATAAGCAAATACAGACAGAAAGTAGATTAGTGAGTGCCGGGCTGGGAGCGTGAGTGAGGAACGGGGCGGGGGTGGCTGATAACAGGGATATGGCGCTTTCTTTTTAGAGTGATGAAAATGTTCTGTATTAGAGAGTGGGGACAGTTGTGTAACTCTTTGAATACACTAAAACTCACTGAATTGTGCACTTCAAATAGATGAGTTGTATGGTATGTGGATTTTATCTGGGTAAAACTGTTTAAGTGCTCAGGTCTGGAAGTCCTGGAAGCAAATAGTCACCGTAAGACTATCTGCTCTCGTGTGAAGGTGCTACAGGCTAGTGGCACCTATACCAGAAAGGACGATGGCCTGGGGTCCTGGGCTATAGTTGGGCCCCCTTCATTCCTCACCAGGTTGACACCTCCAGGGTCTCAGATTCTGGGAACTGCTCTGTTCCCTTCCAAGGAAATCTTCTGCTTAAATTACTCTGAATTCTTTCTGTTGTTTGCAGCCCAAACCCTTGACTAGTACAAGGACATTCACTGTGTTCCCAGTTTTTAGCAGATTTTAAGCACTCAATAAGTGTTCCAGAAATGGTGGAACCAGCATTCGCACAGTGTCATTACTGTCAGTCACAATGATTACAGCTCCTGTGCTGTCACTCGCTTGCTGGGTATGTGGTGGGGACCCGGGGCACTGGGGGCTTGCTGGGCATCGAGCTGAGCACTGCTTGTGTGTTTTCTCCTGATGACAACCTTTCCAAGTGCAGGGCCGTGGCCCTGTGCTACAGATCAAAAATAAGGGTTTGAGCGAATAGATGAATGAACTGGCACATCCACACAATGCAGTGTTATTCCAGGATAAAAAGAAATGAGCTCTCAAATCCCAAAAAGACACAGAGGAAACTTGGAAGCATATTGCTGAGTGACAAAAGCCAATCTAAAAAGGCCACATACTGTGTGACTCTAACTATATGACATTCTAGAAAAGGCAACACCACAGAGGCAGCAAGAAGATCAGGGGTTGCCAGGGGCTCAAGGGGAGGGAGGGAGAGATAGGTTGAGCTGGGGGTTTTAGGGCAGTTAAGGTATTCTATATGACCCAGAATAGGTATCCTCACACATCTGTCAAACCCCAGGGAATGTGCACACAAAAGAGAGCCCTAAGGTAAACCATGGGCTTCAGTTAGTAATAAAGTTAACAGTATCAATTGTAGCAAGTGCACATACTGATACAAAATGTGAAGAACAGGGGAAAGTGGGGGGGAGGGGAGGAGGGTGCTGGGGAACTCTGTACTTCCCAATGAACTTTTCTATAAACCAAAAAGTCTATTAATTAAACACTCTCCCCTTCGCTTACACACACACACACACACACACACACACACACACACACAAGCATGCAAGAAGTTAAGTAATCTGCCTGAGGCCGAAGGGCTAATCAGGGAGAAGGGAAGATTTGAACCCAGGGCCAGTGGCTCTGGAGGGCAGACTTCTCATGGCACCAGCAGAGGGAGGTCTACCCACATTTCCATCCCCTCCTGCATCTGCCAGCTGCAGCATCTGTGGAACAGTGAACTGCACCTCGGAGGGCAGAGCTTAGTGTTTTGGTTGGCACTGGGGACGTTCAGGCAGGGAGTGAGGCCAGGAACCCAGGAGGAAAGAGGAAAAACCCCTGTGGGGTGCCAGGGCTGGGGGAGGGGGAGGCCTGGGCTTCTCCTGCAGCCTGCCAGGGCCCCAGCGGGGAGGAGGGGAGGAGGTTAGCAAGCAGAGGAAATCCTCCCCTCTTCTTGCTTGGCCTTGGCTGTCCTCATTGGGGCCTCAACCCCAGCCCAGCCCCAGGTCTAAAGGTCTGAGGCTGAGCTCAGCCCCGACAGGCTGGGTTGACCTGCAGACTGGTAACCTACAAAGCCCTGGGCCTTTGCTTTCCCACATATGGGGCCTTGAACACCTCCAGTGATCTCCAAGGGCCCTTCTAGCACCCAGTTTCTAAAACCCCTTAGCCACCAGCTCTCTCCTCACCCCCAGGAGCAAGCAGAGGCGAGGGTGTTCAAGGAGAGAAGGACATGTCCTACAGGCCTTCCTGCTCCAGCTGGGGAAGGGCCCCTCTGTTCCTAGGATAAAATCACTGGTAGTCCTGGCAGTGAATCGCCCTCCTGGGGCCCAGTTCAGAGCTTGATGAGAGCTGCCAGAGGGCACAGCAAGGTTAGCTGCCTGCTCAGTCTGGGCCCCCAGCTGGCTCTGCCACACCCAAGGGCCCCTGCTATCTTTGGTAGTGACCAAGGTGCCCTGGATAAACACACTCAGTAATGACACAAACTTCACCCAGAGCAACCCCCAGGTATGAAAGGCTCAGGGCCACCGAGACCTCTTCACACAGAGCTCTGGGAGCACACCTTGGAGCATGGCTAGGGCTCCTCTTTGCCCTCCTCACTGTTCCTCCATCCCTCGTTCCCACCCCGTGTGCCAGTGGGAGCCCCTGTGCTTGTCCTCAAGGCCTGGCAACCCCCCTCACCTCAAGGCAGGGAGCCCCTCTCCTGGACGCCTTCCCTGATGGTTCAGGTCTCCTCTGGACCCCAGAACTCTGAGCGTCCTTGGGCTGAGCACTGGCCTCTGTGTGGGGGCTTCTGGAGGGGGTGGGAGCTAAGCAGAATTCAGATGGAAGGAAGGAACTAGAGCACCAAGGGGAGAAGGGAGTGCACACCAGGTACAGGGACGCACAGAGTAAGCCTCAAAGGCCAAGAGGGAGTGATCAGGGCTCCAGGAGCAGGATCCCCAGCTCTGGCCACCAAGTTAGGTCCCATCTGGGCTTCATGCAGTGGTGCTACAGGGGCCAGGGGCAGCAAAACATCTCCAAACAGCTCACCAACCAGGCCATTTTCCAAAACACAACCCAAACCTCTAAAACAAATCTTTGGCCCCAGCACCAGGGCTGGAGGTTGGGGGATAGCATTGACTCTGGGACTCTCCATTCCCTGGGGCTTATTAAAAAGTCCACCCAGAGAACTGTGGGGCCAACCAATCCCAGGCCCACAGCTTAGAGACTTCATATCTTCATATGTTCCCATTGCCAGCTTCATTTGATGGCTCCAATCAGACATCTAGGCTGTCACCCTCTCACTGTGTGACTTTAGGTAAGTTCTTCCACCTCTCTGTGCCTCAGAGAAAACCCTAGATTCTAATGAAATTGGCAGAGAAAGCAGCCAGACCTAGGAGAGGAAGGAAGATTAAGTATCAGAAGCAGTTGCAGCGGGGGCGGGGAAGGGGGAGACAGGGAGGAGTGAAGGAAGATCGGGTCTAAGGGTGGAAGGTCTCAGAGAGAGGAAAAGTCCAGGTGGGAACCGCCCTTATCACACCTGCTCACTGTTTGGGGAAAAGTTACTCTGTGGGCTGAGGGCCAGAGCTCTCTGAGAATCAATCGTGCCATAATTAGGGTCAATATGCATCTTCTACACAATGATGCCAAGGCCTCCTATTTACCCAACACTTCTGTCCCAAGAGACCCTGACTGTTCTTTCTCTGGGGAGAAGGGCTGGAAGCCACAGCAGACCAGGTCGTCCCCCTGCATGGCACAGAGCAGTGGGCTCTCCAGTTCTCCCACCCTCCTGGCTGGCCTCCCTAGGAAATGCTCCCTGCTCTCCCAGGAAGGGGCAGTGTCCTCCTTGAAACTCCCCCTTCAGGGGACCATCTGTCCTGTCCCTCTGGCTCTGTTGCTCCCTCACTGTGAATTTCAGAGGCCTCCCACCTCAGCTGGGGCTGAGGGATTCACCGCACTCAGATGTGAACCTCTCTTCCTTGCAGGGAGACGACCTCATTGTAGCAACAGTGGCTACAGTCACGGGCACAGGCACAGGTACAGTGCCTTACAGTTTACAAAGAGCTTCCACAGATGTCACCTCATTGAAGTGTTACAACTCCCAGGCCATCACCAAGATCCCCACTTCACAGACAAGGAGGTAGAGGGTTTTGGAGGAGGACTCACCCAGCACCAGGTTGAGGACCAGGTGTCTGCTGAGCCTCTCCCTCAGGTAAGACCCTTGGGGGACAGACCTGCAAGTGTGGGACACACCTGGACAGAGGCCAGGTTCAGACCTCTCTTTCTCCAGTCAGCTTAGGGTGAGTAGTCATCAAGAATGACCTGACCTCACAGAGAGCAGAGCTGAGCAACTCGGAGTTCAAACTCTCAAGCACCCCAAACCAGTTTCAGAATTACCTCAGCCAAGATGTGTACTTTCGAGAAATCCCGGAATAATCCAATTGGGGTCTTAGGACTATTAAACCATAAAATGTCAGCATGAACAAAATCCTGGAGCCATTCTCTCTAGCCTCCCCTCCCCTGCAGAGACCGCTGGGCAGCAACCAGTGGTGGTCCCAGCCTCCCAGCAAAGCCAGAGGCTTGTGTACTCCCAGTGAGTCTCCGCAGGACCTGGTGGTTCCCTCTAAGCCACCAGGATTGTAGGAAGGTCTCCCCCTCCCACCCCCCATCCCCACTGGCACAGGCTGTCCCTGGCACAGGCAGGGCCAGCAGACACGCCTAAGGCCTCTGGCTGGGCCTCATGGCTGAGCCCCATGGATGAGCCTCTGAGCCTGGGGAGGAGACACACCATCCTCTAGCCCTCAGGTTGATTCCAGGGGCCTCTCCCAGGAGCCCAGTGATTAAGTCACAGGGCCTGAGGTGGCTTTTTCTGATGCTTCTCCCTGAGCCCAAGAGAAGGGGGCTACCTGCATGGGGTGGGGGAGGAGAAAGCTGAGTCTAGCAGGGCCTTGCACCAGGGCAGATTTGTCTCTGCCTGGTGTTTACCCCTGTAAGAATGGGGTCAGTGATTTATTTTATTTACTTATGTAAACTAGCAGAGTTGTTAAATAAACAGGCTTCCCAAGCAGACCCAGGGATGGAAGTCTTACCATCTAAGCAATCCTTTCGCCTCCTTCTCCTGACACCTACCTCTCCAGCCTCACCTCCCATTCCCCTCCTCCTACCTCTGTGCTCCAAGGACACCAGGCTACCCAGCTCTCCCACCTCCATGCCAGTGTTCAGGCCAGGCAAGCTGCCAGCAGAGCCCTCCCCTACCCCAATCAAATCTCATCCCCCTGAACTAATGGACCCTGTGCAAGGCTTAGTCTGATTTTCCCCCAGAGGTTCAGGGCCTCCTCCCACTGCACGCTCATCATCTGGCGGAGCTCTTGAGAATGCTCGCAGCCTGTGCTTGGTAAGCATCTGCACCCATGGCTGCCCTGCCCCCCAGGCTCAGAGCTCCTCCAGGCTGAGGCTCCTGATCTATGTGGTCAAGCTTCTCTGAAGACCCGTAGTGTCTGCTGCCCTGTGCCCAGTGATGGTGACAAAAGATACCCCCCACTCCCGTCCACTTCCAGATGGAGAAGTTGCTGTGTAGGGGACCTGTGTCCCCTGCATTGGGCCTGACACCAAGGAGGTGCCTACGTACTTGACGGAAAATCTGGTGAAATGTGCAAAGGAAGGAAAAAAGGAACTAATCAGAGTCCTATAAACCACACGACTGCAGAGCCACTCTGAGCCTGGTCTGCGGTCTGCCTTTGAATAATAATTAGCCTTTTTCCAATTTACAGGAAAAAAATTAGGTTACTAAAAAAAAGTCTCAGGTACTTTTCCCCCACAAATTTCTCTTAAACCTCTGATATCCATACATTTCTGCACCAGATCTAGTGAAAATGACCACAGGTTTAACACAGGATCCTAATTTCATCCCAGTCATTAACATCTCTCTTCTTCACAGTGTTCTGCAAGAAGCAGAAGTCTCTCTGCTTCTGGGCACATCTCAGAACTGAGCACCTAAACTTTTCTTCACCTCTTTAAATGACTCCTTTCTTTGGTGACCAAAGAAAACTGATCTTGCTCAAATGCTGAGGAAGTATGTCCTAGGAACTAACCAGCCTGCCTCAAAGGTTCAAGCCAATTCCATGACTCGAGGCCTCCAGTGCTACCTACCATTCACCATTCATTCCTTTGGCTGAAGCACTGTTATCTTTAGGGTTCTAAATTAAATTTAAATTCTCTCTTAAAACACAAATCTTCCCTGGAATTAGAAGCCCATTAAACCCCAAATTGGAGTTCAAAGAAATTTAGTTACCACTTGACTCCAGCAAGACAGCGAATCACAGGGGTTTGAACAGACCATCTGCTGGGGACCCAGATCTCCCACTTACCTAATGGAGCAAGCTTCTTAACACCTCTCTGCCTCAGTTTCCTCATGGGATAATGACACCAACCCTGTGGGCTATGGTAAGGATTAAATGAACTAGTACTGGAAGGCCTTTAACCAAGTACCTGGCACACATACATTGTCCTAAGCAAGAGACAACTCCACCCAGAGCTTCGGTTCTTATCAAATGGGTCAATAGTTTCCACTCCTCCTGCCTTTTTTCCATAAACTGTTTTTTCCTCACGCGAGAGGCAGACATCGCATAGAAGCCGAGGGTCACTCTCTGCAACCAGTTTCTACCTTCTTTCCTCTCTTTTTCCTTCCTTTCTTTATTGTTTACCTGAAAGATGTACCAGTGGCTGCTAGCTGAGCTCCTGAGGGTGTCCTGTCCACGGAGGTGGTGATGTCACTTCACTGGAACACCTGAGGGGGACAAGGGGACAAATGCAGTGAGATCGTCATCACCCTGCCCTGCTTTCTACCCTCTACACCCTGCCCTTAATGAGCCCCCAGCCTGGGCCCACCCTGTGCTGGGTATGGGGTTACCCTGGTCCCTGCCCTGGGAAAGCCATGAATCTGGTGACTGATCTGGTTCCAGTCCATGGGACCTGGGGCATGAAATCCTACTTCCACACATGCTGCCCACAAACCAGAACAACCTCAAATCCGGACAACATGCTTCTCAAACCACCTGTGCCCCTCTGCAGGCCCACGGAAACAGGACCCAAAGTCCAGCCACCCTGGGGGCAGAGGCCCTTTCCTGCTGCCAGGGACCTGATTCTCTGAGGTAGCTGCCAGACCAGCTGTTCTTCCAAAGCAGCCGAAGGGGGGAGGGCTGGTGGGCTGGAGGCGGGATCTGGGGCACCGCAATTATGTGCCTGAGTGACTCATGCACCACCTCCCCCATCCCAGGCTCCCACAGCCAGCAGGGCAGCCCCCTGCCCAGGAACTTGGAGGAGAGATGGTAGTCACAGGACATGGGGAAGAGAGGGGAGGGGAGGGGGCTTGGGGTCAGCACTGCAGGCTGCAGAGGTGCTGTTACTTTGCCTATTTGGGGACACTGAAACTGGCAGGCCCAAGGTCTGCCTATGTCACCCAGAGAAGCAGAAGCAGAGCTAAGGCTGGGACCCAGGGCTGTGGTGTCTCAGGCCTAGTGTCCAGCCCAGGGCTTGTGTCAACATGAGAACTCTCCCCAACCCATTTAGACCCTGGAAGCAAGACGTACATAGCAGACTTAGCTTCACACCAGGCACACAAAGTTGGGCTCAGAAGCAGCTTAGACAGACCCCAAGCACCCCGGCCCCACCTCTGCACCTCCAGTGCCCAGGTTTCTCACCATGCCTGGAATCCCAGCACTTCATTTACAAAACACACTTGTTTCCTTTATTTCCCACAATGATCCTAAGGCCTAAGTGACAGGCGAATATAAATCGACTAGGGCTTCTCAAACTTCAGTGTGCACACAAATCACCCTGGGGATCTTGGGAAGCTGCAGTCTGACTCAGTAGTTCCAGGCTGGGACCTGAGATTCTCCATTTCTGCCATGCTCCCAGGTGATGCGAATTCTGCAGGTCCGTAAGACCACAATTTGAGAAGCAAGGACATTATTAAGAGCATGATTCTGGGGTCACATGACCCAAGTTAGAATCTTGGCTTTTATGGTGTGACCTTGAGCAAGTTACTTAACCTCTCCATGCATCAATCTCCTTATGTACAAAACAGTAATAATAAATGTACTCCATGAGGCTGATGTGGGGATTAAATTAGTTAACATGTGAAACACTTAAAGTGATTATTATTACTTAAATTTTAAGGCAGGGGTTCTTAGAGGTGGGCAGACCTCACAAGGTGGTAGAGTTAGAATTCAAACCCAAATATCTCTCTCTCTCTCTCTCTCTCTCTCTCTCTCTCTCTCTCTCTCTCTCTCTCTTTCTCTCTTTCTGCTTTTGTACTAGAGATTGAACCCAGGGATGTTCTGCTGAGTTACCTCCCCAGCCCTTTTGATTTCTTAAGTTAAGACAGTGTCTTCCTACATTTCCAGAGCTGTTCTTGAACTTGGGCTCCTCATGCCTCAGCCTCCTGAATAGCTGGGATTCTAGCTGTGTGCCACCAGGCCTGGCTCAAACCCAAACGTCTTAATGTGAACCCTACCACATCAAGCTGCACGAAATGTCACAGCCAGCAAGCCCTACACTCATTAGACAGACATGGACATTGAAATCCAGAGAAGAGCAGGGTTGGTGTCAGAACCAAGTTGACGACTCCAGGTCCAGTGCTCTTTCCGCCACACCTCACTGTTCTGTAAGGAAGAGGTAGTGCCACAGAGTCTCCCTGAGGGGTCCCAGCTCTGCTATCAGTCCCACCTGTGAAAGCCCCTGCCCACAGGCTGGTGACACAGAACAGTCCAACAGCTCTCTTCCATTTTCCATCTTCTACATCTAGCCGGGGTCAGGGTTTAGTCTCAGGGTCCCCTAGCTGGGGTCCAGTCACAGGGTGACATGCTGGGCCTTGACTCCCGAGCACAGGGCCAATGGGAGCCTGTGAGTCACTTGAAGGAAGTGCTTGGCCCCAAACAGGAAGTGGCCCTTTAAGCTGAAACACCCCCACAGGATGGCCCTAGGACCCTGGGACAGGAAGTAGAAGTTGAAGAAGGAAGGGAAGCTGATGGGACATAGCAATACCTGTTCAGATTTTACCAGAAACTCAAACTTGGCATGCACCCTCTGCTTTGTGACGCTCGTCCTGGGGGCTTTCCTGCTGTGGCCTGGTAGTGTGATCTCAGGTGCATGAGTGCCCTCCTCTGAACCTCTGTAGGATCATGGGCTGCATTAGAAGCCTACTGTGGCCCTGCATTCTACAAAGAGATGAACATTGGTGCAAGTGGACATAGGCTTTTCACAGGAATGAACAAACGCACATCTGAACAAAGACACCTCTACTCCAGCTGCAGCACAGCTCTGTCCTTTATCTGTTGTTAGTTGTATGATAGAGAGTTCCTCATTGGCAAGAAGACCCAGCCCTGGGACCACCCTTACATGGGGAAAGGAGCCACCACCCTGAGCCCCACAGGTCACAAACACACAATCTAAAGAACACATAGAGGAGGTCCCTGTCACGCCACATCCACGTGACCTGTAATCCTAAACATTAGCTTCCCTGACTGATACCACTCAGGCCCGGCCAAACTCTTCTCCATTTCTTGAACCTGAAGAACAAAAGGTGATTCTGTCCAGATGCCAGGAAGGTCATTTGCTGATGGGGTGGATGCTGCCTCAGAGGTGAGGGAAGGTGGAGGCAGGGGCACGGAGGGGCAAAATGATTCAGAGGGAAGACAAATTAACTTGTCAACTCCTTTCTCTCTGACAGCAACAAGAAGTAGCTTCTTGCATAACCAAGTATCAGTTTTCCAGTAATGCTGAGCATCCTTTTTTTTTTTTTTTTGGCATTCCTTCCTGTTCCATTTTGTGGTTCTGAAAGTACTCATGAATTAGTGTGGTATTCACAAAAATGCACGTGGTGACTGAGGAATCTCTTACAATATTTAACAATTCCTATTACTCCAGCATAACATAAAATGTGATACTAATTCTCTAAATTGGCAATGAGATCAACATTGAACATTACAACTATGAATAGTCTCATTTTTATAAAATCTTGAAAATTTCTGAATTAGTACTTCATCTCCATTAAGTTTTATTTAAAATCTGATGTCAATTGATGTATAGTGTTTTAATTTTAATAGATATCATAAAATAAGAACAATTTTTAAATTAAAATAAATGTTCCTGTGTTTATGTTTGACTGGACGTATTTTCAATTCCACACTTTTTTTTTTTTTTGGTGCTGGGGATGGACCCCAGGGCTTTGTGTGTATTAGGCAAGTGTTCTGCTGCTAAGCTCCACTTTTGGCCCTCAAATTTTATATACTTTTAAATACAATTGCATTTTATTTTTATTTAGTTCTTTAGGTCACTGCCATCAATAGAGCACAAATAATATGAAAATCTTGACCTTTACAATTAATGATTTTGCTAAAATGAAGATAATAATAAATGAATTAAAAGTATTACTATCTATCTAAACATCACCAGTCCATCAACAAACGAAGCAGTGATGGGCAATAATTAAGTTCAGACATCCTTGATACTTTGTCATTTTCGGCCACTTGGGAGGCTGAGGCAGGAGGATAGTGAGTTCAAGGCCAGCCTCAGCAACTCAGTGAGGCCCCCAGCAACTTAGTGAGACCTATCTCTAAATAAAATATTTTTAAAAAGGGTTGGGGATGTGGTAGGGGGATTTAATTAACCCAAGCAAAGAGGGGCCAGGGCTGGGGGCCAGAGCAGAGCTGAGAAAGGTCATGGTGCTCATTTAAATAACCACTGGGCTGGGAGCAGGTCCTCGCCCTCTCGCTTCTACCTTGCTTGCTGCGTGGTCACAGGCAAATCACCTGACTTCTCTGGACATCAGCTTTGTCCCACAGGGACCAGCATCATGAAACTGCATGATTTTAGTTGAGCACTTTACAACTCTGCTTAGGAACATAGGGCACTGAGGCTCAGAGAAGGGAGATGACTTAACCCAGATCACCTAGCAGTTGATAGAATCTAGACTAGAATCCACATCTCTCCTGGTCTACAGGGTTAGACCCTCAGGGGCCTGAGTGGGGAGACCAGGTCATGGGTGACATCTCTTGTGATATCTGTCACAAGAGACAGGAAGAGAGCCAGGCATGGTGGCACATGCCTATAATCCCAGTGGATCAGGAGGCTGAGACAGGAGGACCTTGAGATCAAAGCCAGCCTCAGCAATGCAAGGTGCTAAGCAACTCAGTGAGACCCTGTCTCTAAATAAAATACAAACTAGGGCTGGGGATGTGGCTCAGTGGTTGACGCCCTTGGGTTCAATCCCTAGTACCCGCCCCCCTAAAAAAAGAGAGGAAGAGGTAGGGAGGACACCATCCAGATCAACCCAGGCAGGCTAATATCAGCAGTTAAAATCACATCGTCAGATCCTGGGATTTAGTCAGAACAGCCTGGAAGGACAACTCATGTTTGTTCTTTCCTGGGACATGCTGACGAACATGAGTTCCCCCAAGCGACCCAGAGCACCTTCTAGGGAAAAAGTCCAGAAAAGACACAGTGGGGTGGGCTGGCAATAACAGCCTAATTTGATTCAGGAGGTTAAAGGCCCTCCATTTCCTCCTGGTTCAGAATCCCCATGGCCCTGACTACCTCTGCCTGTAAGCTTGTCTGTCCCCTCTCCCACCTCGTGGAAAGCTCTAGGATTCTGCCTCTGGATGGTGAGCAAGAGGAGACCTGGGGCTGGGGAGCAGCAGGAGCATTCACAGCTCTCGGGAGGTGCTGGTCTTTGCTGCCCTCACAATCCTGGGCACCCCCACTGGCACATCCCTTCCTAAGAGCTGCCACTTACTGGTGCCAGGTTCTGGGCAGTCAGCACCCTACGAGCTTTATCTCACATAATCCAACACTAATCCCCTGAAGCTCTGTGTGCTCCACCCATATCTCTTGAGACCCTTTTACCATGGGGCAGGGCACATGGGATTGTGCGGTCCCTTCCAACAACCAGCACCCGGCTGTGGTGGGGTCCAGCTGCCCTTGGACTGCTGAATCCCTTTACCAAGGTCATGGCCAGCCCCCAAGGTGGCCCTTCACCAGTAACTGACTAGGTGGGGTATAAGTGCCCCAGCATCCTTGCCACTGAAGGGCCAACCCTGGGGTGTGGCTGACACTGTCCCTAGAGCTCCTTTGCCAGGCTAAGCAGAAGTTCCTTGTGTGGGGTTAGCATGAAATCCTCCTTTTTCTGCTTTCTTCTTTTCCTATCCCCTTATTCCTTTAGTGTCTTTCCTGGAAAACCTAATAAATCACTCACACAGCTCCTGCTTCAGGATCTGCTGAACAGACCAACCTCAGACACCTGGAAGTGGACCCATTCATTCTTCCATTGTGAAGATGAGAAAACTGAGACATGGAGACTTAAAGATCCCTCATCCGGCAGGCAACAGAACATGAACTTGAAGTCTACTAGATAGCTCCTCTCCTCACTAGCCCATCCCCTTGGTCCAACACCTGCATCATCTGAGCCTCTACCCGACGGCTGTCTCCTCCTGGTCATTTATCTTCTTTTAAAAAAAATTTTTTTTTTTAAACTAGAAGGAAAGGAGGAGAATCTGTGGAAGATCCAAGGAGGATGACTAAGACTTCAGATTCCTCTCGCTGGCTCAGACCCTGTTTTGGTCAGTCCTTGTGAATCGGGGCGGGTCTGACGTTCTGGGAATGCAGGGAGACTAGAAACCAACTTCATGAAAACAAGTTGTAAAAACACGAGCTGCTGCTCCAAGTGGCCGGTTGATAGGCTTGGCTCTACAGCATAGGGCTGAACAAGCTCGCCAGGAGGAACACACAGCAGGAAAGACCGAGGCCAGACCTGAAGGAAGAACTTCCCTGTAATTGGGAGCTGGGCCCAGGGGTGGGGTTGGGCGTGGCCTCTTAGGAATCACTGTTCTGACTTCCCAGGCTTTTCTCCTTTGAAGTGTCCATGCAGCAACCTACTGGGCCACCCAGCTGGAGGCTGACTCCTGACCTGAATGGGTTTATGAGGATGCACTGAGTCTGCAGGGCTCCTAGGATCGTCCCCATGCTCCAGTGTGGTGACTGCCACTTTGTGGACCTGAAGATGGACAGGGGTCTTGGAGCCTGGCAGTGCAGCACTCAGAGCAGGATGAAGGCTGCCACCACAGGCACCTCCTCCCCCTCACAACTACTCCTGGGAGAGTGCACCCCCGGCATGGCAGACCCTGTTGCAGAGGGCCATGGCCAGTGTTTATGGATGCCTCTCCCTCCGTCCCTCCTGCAGTTCCTCTGCTCTCCACAGGCCACCTCCCAGTCAGCAATAAACAGGCCGGAGTCCCGCCTGGTCCATCTCCCTCCACTCCTTTCCAGTCAAACTGCTTTCCTCCTGAACTTATGAGAGCATTTTCTCCACTTCCTCCTTCCCAGAGAGCTAAACCCACCACTCTGTTTCCACCAAGGTCACCAGCAACATGCACGTGGGAAAATCTGCCAGATACTTTTCAGTCCTCAGCTGACACTGGACCTGGCCCTCCTTCTGGAAACATTCTCCTTCCCTGGCTTCCTGACACCAGTTGCCTGGTTTTCTCCCTGCTCCCCCGGCCTCCCCAGCCCCTGCCAGCTCCTTTGTGCCCAGGCTGAACGCTGCTGCCACACCATGCCACTGTGCCCCGCTTCCTCCTCCTGCTCTATGCTCTCCTTGGGCCATATCAACAACTCCCATGGGTTTAGCCACCTCTCCCCCTGAATGTCCCACAGGACCTCACACCTATAGTGGCCAAGTGGGACCTCATTCCCTTCCCTTAAGTCTGTCCCCTGTCTCCATCATCCCTGTCCTCCAACCTGGAAGGATACCTCCCTCCACCTCTCTCTTCCTCAAACCCCCAAATTCCATGGGACACCAGGCCCTTCTCCTGTTCCCCACCTCTCTCCCCTGTCTCTCCTCAAATGTCCCTGGAGTCTGGGCTCAGGCTCCTCCTGTATGACGTTTTCCCTGATTCCCACAGAGTCAGGGTGACTTCAGTTGTCTTCCTGTGCACTACAGAGCCCCCAGGTCCACATTCCTCCTACTGAATTCCTTCAGTGGCAAATCTGATGCCCAGCCTGGTTCTGGAAAGCAGGGGCAGCTGTTTATTCTGATCTGGGTCCTCAGCATCCATCTCAAGCTCAGCCCCAGGCGACAGCTCTCAAATCTGGGAACTTGTATTTCTTCTGGATTTGCCCCATTGGTGAGGTCTGGATCTTCCCCTAGCCTCTGGCCTCCCAGGGCCAGCACTGTGTCCTTGCACTGATCCTCCTGGGGCTGGTGTGCTTAACCGCTTTTAGAAGCTCCTAACCAGTTTGCCATTTATAAGGAGCTATCACATGGGGCCCAGAGAGAGCCAAAGAACCCCCTGCCCCCCCCACACACAGATAAAAACATACAGAGCACAGTCACAGACACAGGCGGCACAAGCACATAGGCTCACAGAGGTACCTGCAGATGTGCAGAGACAGGCCAAAAGGGACTTGAGCATCCTGGAAACATGAACTTGGGCCACCGACTTATTTGGAATTGGCAGCTCCAGGAATGCAGGCTGGTAGGTCTGGGGCTCAGGGCTGGCTCTCCTGGATGCAGAACTGGGCCCAGGAGAGGAACAACAGCCCTGGGTGGACCTCTGGTGTAGCCAGAGTGGAGAGGACTACAAGAGGGAGAGGATGAGGGGTGAAAGGGCTGGGAGCAGAAGGGGAGGCCATGGGTGTCCTGGGGCCCCAGGGCCCCTGCCTAGGCAATTACCCTCTCCTACAACAAAGACAATCTGAGCAGAGAAAAATCACAGTGTTCAGTCTTTTGGACAGGGATGGGTGTGCACATCACACTCAGAACTGAGGCAAAAAACCAGGGGTAAACTCCCAGTGTAAGCCCCATCGGGCCTGCCCTTTCCTTACCACTCCCAAGTCCATACCCACCCAAGTCCTGCTGAGTCCACATCAGAAGCGGCTTCCCCATGATGGCGCACCCGTTCCTTCATACCTCCATCTAAGAAATAGTCGAGAACTCCCTGGAACCTACAGGATCAAGTACAAACCCCATGTGCAAAGCTTTTCCCCACCTGGCCTCAGCTCCCTCCTCACCTTTCCAGTCTCCCCCTGCCCCTCAGGAGAACCCCACCACTTGGAGTTCTATCTTGCTCCAGGGACTCCACTCCAGTTCCACACCTTTGTACAACAAATTCCTTCTGCAGAGAAGACCTCCCACTTTCCTCTGCTTGGTAAACTCCTATAGATTCCTTAGTACCCAAATGGAAAATGCTGCTGTTCTATAGATTGGCTTTGGTAGTGGCATTCAGATCTTAAAATCAGTACCATAAGCAAATTGCATATGGTCGAATTCACCCTTGGCTATATATAGCTAACACTTATATGCAATGCCTAGGCATTGTTCTAGGCATTTCCTGTTTTGACTCACATAGCTCTCAGGACTGTGGCAGATTATATTTCCAAAGAGATCTGCAGCAGCAACTCCCATCCCCCATGTCCTTCTTATAGTCTAACTCTGACACCTTCCCAAAAGAGGTGGGGTCTACCTACCACCACCCGAATCTAAGAGGGTTTGAGAATAGTGGCTGAAGTGGCACTATAAGACTTCTGAGACCAGGTCACCAAAAGTGATGCGACTCCTCTTTCACTGGGATGTTTCTGCTGGAGACCCCAGCCACCATGTGGGCACTGCTCAGAGGCCACCATGCCACGGGAGCCAACCCAACCACATTCGGGGGAAAAGGTAGCCCTGAGACTGCAGGGAAAGCAAGACAGGCCACCAATCCCAGCTGCCCAGGTCCTCGCTGCTCATACCAACTATGAGACCCCAAGCCAGAGCCACTGCTGAGCCTGTCTTAAATCTTTAACCCACAGAAACTGAGATAATGAGATGTTTATTCTTATATAAAGTTACTAAGTTTTAGGGTGATTTGTTATGTGATGATAATAACATCACTCTCTCTACTTTAAAGAAGAATGTGAGGCACAGAAAGGTTAAACCATTACCTAAGGTCAAAGAAGTAGAAACTGGCAGAGCCAGGATGCGAACCCTACCAGTACAGTCCCAGAAGCCACTCTTCCCTGCTATGCCACACTGTCTCCAAGGTCTGGCTGATTTTCTGGGTCCACAGCAGGCCTCAGGGTGTGGTTGCTGAAGAAATGACCACAGGAAGGAATAAGTAAATGAATGACTGAAGGAATGCGTAAAAGCAGAGGAAGCACCCAGGTGCAAGGCCAGCACCCTGGACAAGCCTGCACCATGCATGTGAGCACTGTCCACAGCCCTGGGGGATGTCAGAGATCAGCAGAGGCCGGCTGGTGTCACAGGCCTCTGCTCCCCATAGGGATTCTCCCGAGATGCTCATCGCCCTGTCTCTGCCTCCCCGAGCCCTGATACTTGTAGGATTATACACAGACCCAAGGAAGCCAATCCCTCCTAAGGACAAGGTCTGTGGACCCTGGGGAGTAGGGGCAGGCTGGAGACCTGGGTTTAATTCTGGCATGGCCAATGACTAGCTGCATGAACTTGGACAAGACCCTACCCCTTTCTGGGCCCAAGTGTTCTCCAGCGTCAATATACTAAGACTCCCAAGGCATTAACACTGGAATCACTGATAGGGGTATAGGTGAGATGTGGGCAATGCCAGACAAAAGGGGGTTCATCCCTAGAAGGAAAGCAGGTAATGGGAATGAATCCTGTCACTGTGAGCTTGCTGTATGCCAGGTCTTTCTTCAGGCACAAATGCTGTTCCTTACAGCCACCCCACAAAGTAGGTAGCCAGTGAGGAGAGACTCAGAGTAACAGCAAAGGTAATGCTGGATATGGGGTTCAACCCAATCCCATCCACCTCAAAACTCCCACTCTTGCCACAATAGCCCAAAGGGAAATAACCTAAGTGTCCATAAACAGGTGAATGGATAGACAAAATGTGGTATAGCCACACAGGGGAGTGCTACTCTGCTTTAAAGGGGAAGGAAAACCTGGTACTTGTAACATGGATGAACCCAGAGGGCATTAAGCTAAGTGAAATGAGCCATTTGTGAAGAGACAAAACACTGTAGGTGTCTAAAGTGGTCACATAGAAACAGAAAGTGGAATGTTGGCTAATAGGGGATGGGGGAGGGAGAGTTTCAGTTTTGCATGATGAAAAAGCTCTGGAGATCAGGGCTGGGGAGTAGCTCAGTGGCAGAGCCCTTGTCTAGCATGTGTGAGGTCTAAATCGCAAAGAAAAAATAAATAAATAAATAAAAGCCCTAGAGATCCACTGTACAACAATGTGAGTATAGTTAACACTACCAAGCTGTACGCTTTAAAATGATTAAGATGGTAAATTTTATGTAATGTGTTTTTAACATTAAATAAAAATTTTAAAATACTCCCACCCTTGGGATAAATGGGGAGCCTAAGAAGGGGACTAGGGAGGAGGGTTTGGGAAGCTTTGGGCAGAAGGAGCAGTGGAGTTGGGCAGGATCTGAGTGAGTACAGATGGGCCTGGGGTGCTATAGGCAGAGGCCTGTGTCTCTGGCCCCTGCCTCCCTGCCAGGATCAGCTGACTCCTGCCCTCCTAAGCCCTCCAGATCTACTCAAAAGCAGTGCTCCTAAAGGGAGTAGGCACTGGCTCAGAAGAAGGAGGAATTTCTTCAATACTGACACATGCTCACAGGCCCATTTATTGCATGACCTTGGATCACTCTGTCTTTCTGGGGACTCAGTCTTCCCATGTGTACAGCCAGAGGGTGACCTAGGATTCCTAGTGTCCCTTCAGTTCTCACACTGGCAATAACCTCTGAGGGTAGGGGAGGTGGGAGTGCAGACAGGAGGGACCAGGACACTCCCTGGTCAGAAAATCAGGAATCTGGGGCTTTGGCCTTGTGATCTGCCCCAAGCAGCCTCTGCCCACTTCACAGAAGGGAACTCTGAGACCCAGAAGGGTTTAGTTTAATTCAAACTCAAGAAACATGGGCATACCTGCTGTGTTTGTGACAGGGCCACAATTCCTGTCCCCACCCAGTGCTATTTCTCCATGCTGCCAAAAGTGAAAAAGATTCTAACATAAGGTAAAAACATGATTGACTGCCGTCACAGAGACAAAACCCTCCATGCTCAGGGCTCTCTCCAAGAATTCTGACTCTCGCCCCTCCCCCTGACTCTCACGAATCCCATTTCTCCCCCAGATGGAATGGAATGGGAAAGTTCTTGGTTCTAAACCCAGCTCTGCCAAGTAGTATCTGGGCCCATATCCTCTTCTGCACCACAGGGACAAGGACCCCTCCCTGCAATCTTTAGGGAGGATTAAATGAGGCCCTGAGCCTAGGGTCTGGCACACAGTAGGCACTCAATAATGGTCCTCACCATCATCATTTCTCTCCTTTCACACAAAACCATTTTCACCGATCTGTTTGTTCTGCTCAAAGGCAGGTTTGTTTGTTTGAATTTGTCCCAGAAGAGATTCTCCCCCAGGACAATGGGAGTCACTCCCCAGTCCGCCCCAGGGAGGAGGAGGAGGGTGAGCCATACTTGATGGAAAAAGGGAAAATCATTATCCCCTGGGACCAGACGTGAAATCCCCAGGAAGCCTGGCGTCCACCCTTCCACCCAGGAGGACCCAGGGTGGCCCCGATCCCACTTAATAAGCTCCCAGGGGCCCAGCAGGAGGCCGATGTGATGGGGCTGCTACTTAAATCACACAAAGCCTTCTATTCTTAGCTGAGCAGGGGCCTAGTTTCCTCCCAGCTGCCCAGCCACACTAACCAGCCCAGGAAGTCATTTATAGTGGTGAGGCCTGGGTTTAGTCAGGAGCAGGGAGAACCTTGTGACCCATGGGAGGGTCTCCATGATATTCAGGGGGTCAGGAGAGAGGCTGCCTGGGTTGGACAGAGATTCGAGTCAAATGAACCCCAAGGTCACTTCCAACTCTTCATTTCAATGAGGCAAGATTCGAAGGTCCAATGATCTATTACTTCCACAATTTGGGAATAGAAAGAGTCCATGGTTCCAAAGGACCAAGGTTCCGAGATGCTGGGCTCTAGTGGGTGCACCTCACCCCAGCCCTCCCCTTACTTCCCCAGCCTGCCCGTAAGAGGTAGAAGATAGCCAACTCTTCCCAACCCTGGGGTCACTAGGCAGGGGAGCAGTCCAGTGGACTCAGTACTAAGGTCAGCAAAGCTCCCTTTTTTCCACATAACCCGCAGTCTGCTGGGGAGCTTCTGGGTACTTCAGGATAAACAGGGAGAGAAGAGGGGCAGGCCAAAGTCTTCCTGCAGCCCACTACCCCAGGCACTGCCAGGGAAGGCTTCCATATTCAGGGTCTCCTCCATGCCAGCAGGGCCAGCACACCCCTGTCTGTCAAGCTCTGGGTGGCTATGTGACCCATTCAAGGTCATGGACAAAAGATCCAAGGAGCTGGGTGAAAACCTCAGGCTGCTGCTTCATAACCCACTCCTCCCCTCATGCTGCTTCACTTCTGGCTGCAGAATTGGTCCTGGGAATTCTTTTACATGGAAAAACAGGACCAGAGAGAGGAAGGTCAGGTGTTCAAAGACACATAGGGAATCGGTGGCAGAGCAGAGCAGAATTGTGCCCAGGTTGGGGGACCCTGATTGCCCTCATCCTTGAGCTGAGTCCCCACCATAGGTCTTTCTCTGGATTCTTCCTTTCCATCTGCCCAGAACTGGGGCTCCTAGGGCAGGGCTTCTCCTGCTCCCTCAGTCCCCACCTAGCAACTGCTCCTCGAGGTCATCTAAGGGGCAAGCTAAGAATTAGAGAATGGGACAATGGGTCACAACCTCATGCCCAAAGCTGACTAGCTAAGCACACACACAGCCTGACAAGGACTGATGCTGACAAATACAAGGAACACTCATGGGAATGCTTGTCAGAGGCCAATTAATCATCTGTCCCATTAAGGAGAGCAAATGAGGCTCCACTCTGCTGGTCCTCATAGACCCTGGCAGTCACCAGGACTAGAAACCCAGTCTCAGCTGCCTGAGCCTGTGGCCAGCACCCTGGGCATCTGCCCCAGGACCCCACCCCACCCCATGCACCGACTACCTATCAGTTGCTGCTTTTTTCCCAATAGGGTTTTATAGTTTATTTCTCATCTGAACCTCACAACAACCCTGAGTTTGTACGTGTTCCTTCCATTTTATGGAGACAAGGGAACTATGAACTCACCCAAGTCACCTGGTTAGCATGGCAGAGTGAGGACTCACACTCAGGGATGCCTAGCATAGTGGTCTTTCCTAGTGCCTGAGGGAAGGTAAGGACTCCAGGGTGACTTGGAGCTCCTTGGCTGTGACAGGTGTGAGAGTGCCTCTAAGCTGTGCTGACCATTTCCAGGAGCTAAGCAGAAATGCCCTCCCTCTTGCTTAGGGGGACACAGATCAAGTACCTAAAAACATCCAGTTTCTTTGTTCTGACCTAGAGTTGAATCTCCCCCACAGATTGGTGGCCCACCACACATCTGGTGAGGAGCCTCATCATCAGCACCTTACAGATGGGGCCAGCTGAGTCTCAGAAAGGTCAAGTCACAAAGTCAAGGTTGCACAGGTACAGGATTAAAACTGGGGAGGAACCCAGTGTGTTCCTGCTTGGACTCTTTAAGAGATGAGTGGTGGGCCAGGGGTGCAGCTCAATGGTAGAGCTCTTGTCTGGCATGCAAGAGGCCCTGGGTTTGAGGCCCAGTTCTGGGGGGAGAAAAAGAAGAAGAAGAAAAAAAAAAAAAAAAAAAAAAAGACAGGGCAGAGTTGGAGAAGGGCTCTGTCTTTGGAAACCTGCCTAAGTTTATACTGATATTCCACTGTAGCCTTCTCCCTGCCTGCCAGTGACACACACACACACACACACATACACCCATGCCAACCCAAGAGGAGGCAGCATCTGTGTCGCCCTGGGCCAATCTCACCAGCTGTCAGCCCTCTATCCTGCCCTGATGGGGCCAGAACACCATCTGGGAGCTGCTCAGGCACAAGGGCATTGAGAGGGACCCTAGGAACTCTGGGGAAAGGGAGGCTGGTTCCTTCAGCCTGTTCCCCTTGCATTGCATCCTGAGCAGGGTGGCTTTGACCAAGTTTTCTTTCAGACAGACTATAGGCCACCCAGAGTAGGTGCCTCAGGCCCTGCTGAAATAAAGCAGCATCCACACCAGAGACCAAGTTGCTCTGATTGACACCTCCTGTCCTGCTAACAGGGAAGTGGAAGAGACAGAGGGGTAATTGTTTTGTTCAGTCCCTCAGGCCCTATGCCTACCAGCCCCAGTGGTCCACCTCCCACCTGCTACCCAGGGTCACAGAGTCCCTGGTGCGTAGGTTATAGGACCCAATCTATGAGCAAAAGAGACAAGTTGGGGGAGTTCCTGACATGTGTTTCCCACCCTTTCCAGGAGACTGAGACCCAGCACTCTGGGTTGCAGCTAGGGAAGGGGCAGTACTGGTTCCAGGGTCCAGGAGATGGGAGGGACCACAGCGTTTCTCGTCCTATTCAAGGTCCACAGACGCTGGGCTAAGGCATGTGGTCCTGGCCTGTGTGTGTAACTTGTACATAATTCACAGGCTCCTATTGCTGTGGCCTGGATAAAACCTATCCAGCAGGAGAAGCCGGGGTGGGGAAAGGCAAGCCACTGCCAGGAAGCACTTCTGGAAAAGGCAATGAGTGGACCAGAGACCTGGGGGATTAGTAGAAAGTGGAAAAATAAATATTATGAATGACAAGAACTGTTTACAAGTGTATGGCTTATGTCAGTTCACCCTACATGTTCACAAACTGTCTCACTGAATTGTCACAAATGCCCAGTGTGGGAGTTACTATTGTTCCCATTTTACAGAGGAAGAAACTGAGGATCAGAGCTAAGTAATTTGTCTATTTTCATACAGCAGAATTTCCTGCCCTATACCAAGCTGCTGTATGCACACCACCCTCAATCCCAGCCTGGCTCAACACTTCACCCCCTTCTACCCTGCTTCCACCCCCACGGAGGCTGGGACCTGAGAAGAGCCATTAGTGAATCTACAGGGTGGTCCATCTGGGCTCAGCATGCCAACTGCTGAAGGAGAGAGCACAGGGATGAATTCCACTGGCAGCAAGAGACTGCCCCCACCAGGGGGCTCCTGACCCCTGCCCAGCTGGGGCAGCCCAGAAGACCTCAAAGCCAAGGGAGAAGTGATCGGGTCTCCTCTGCACACACCCAGAATTCCCCAGAGCCATTTGGAGATGGAAGGGATGTGTCAGGGACCTTGCCAGACCACAAGTGAGAGGAGCCCAAGGCCCAGAGAAGGGAAGGATTGTCCAAGTTCCGTCAGGCCAAACACCTACTGGGCACCAGCCAGATGCTTGGGATGAATGTGACATGGTCCGGACCTCAAGGCACTCCCAGTCAGGTGGGCACAAGCTCGGCTGGTGTTTAGACCCTAGCCATCTGCCCCAGTGACTTCTCTAGCCCCATCTCCAATGGTTCCCTTTTACCTCCCTCTGCCCTGTCACCCAGGGTTCCTTATGGTGTCCCCATGCATTACTACCTCTACACCTTCGCTCTAGTTATTGCTCTACTGAGAATGCTGTCCCTTCCCAGCTGGCCAGAGCCTGTGTCCCACCCACCTCCTCTTTCCTGGCCTCATTCCCTAGCTCCTGCCTCACCCCACCCACGCTCCCTCCTCTGGGCCTCCCCACACTCTTGACCTCTTACAACATCTGTGCACTCTGCTCACAGTGACCCCTCTGCCCCTGGGAAGACCTGGCACTAAGTAGGGGCTCGGCACTGCTCCACTTAGTTGAGTCAATGTGTCACCCACCCACCTACCACCACAACTCAGAACAATGAAAAGAATCACTTTTTCCTTTTAAGGCTTCTAATTGTCTTTCTTTAAAAACCTTAGTGGGTACAGTGAAATGAAGTGGAAGACTCTGAGACTTGTCTTGGCATTTCCCAGAGCTGGCTCTGTGCCTGACACACAGTAGATGCCTGAGATATGTTTGCTGGATGAAGAATAAAAATATCTCCCCTTCCTTTTGCCCCTTCTGTCTCAAGTCCCACCATTATTACAGATCCTCTTCTGGGGCTAAACAGTGCTCCCGGATGTTCTCTCAAAATGCAAATGGTCCTGGCCAAGAACTTAACTCTGGCTGGGGGCTTCCCTGTGCAAAGCAGAAAGTGAGGGTTTGTCCATCTGTTTGTCCCAAGTCCCAAACCCTGCTCTGTGACAAAGGAGGTGCACATTCCAACAAGCATGGGGAGGTTGGCTGTATACTGCTGTCTGAGGCAGTTCCCTCACTCGAATCAACACGTTCAGGGCCCTGAGAAGGCACGTTCTGAGTTATGTAACCTGGCAGTTTCTGAATCTGTGTGCCATCATGCATCCTAGAGCCTATTACTGTCCCCTGAAACTAGAGTTCCTCAGAGCAGGGTTTGGGAAGTGTGTACTAGAGGGGGGACTTGACTTGACCCAGGCCCACAGCAGGACAATGTATGTGCACTGAAAGGGACTTGTGCCAACCAAGGCCATGCTTTGCATTGACCATTTTATGGAGGTAGAAGGTCTGATCTCAGCCAACAATAATCCTAGGTGACAGAAACAGAAAAGAAGGGGGTATGGTACAGCTTGCAAATGGAGGACAGAGAAGGGAGAAGGTGACAGGCCAGGCTGGGGATGAATGATCCCCGATTGTAATACTGTGCTCATGGCTGGCCATTGGGTAGTGGACTTCATCCTGCTGAGTTTTGCTTCCATTGTCTGTAAAATGGGGATAAGGCTCTTCTTATGGTTGTGATGCTTCACTGTGGCAATGTGAGCAGAGGCAGATTACAAACTGTGAAGTCCTTAGTCAGCATTTGCTATGTGCATCATTATTTCCCTGTGTGTGCTGCCAGGAGGGGGTGGTCATTTCTTGATCAATCACGAGCCACTGCAGAGGTCCTCTGTCAGGATGATGGAATCCCCAGCAAGGCTCATCTATGGCTGGTAGCCAGGTATGAATGAATGAATGAATGAACAAACTGATTCTGAGGTTGACTGTCTCATTTCTCAATTCCCAACTGGTAGAAGTGACAAATTAGGAAGGACACACAAGGAGGAGGGGAGGAGAAAGAAGTGTTGGGCTGCTGGAGTCAGGTCTGTGGGCAGCAGAAGGAAGGGACAGGGTGGGAGGAACTGAAAGGAAGTGACTAATTTTTTTTTTTTTTTTTGTAAAACAGGTTTCCACTTAAAACTATTAGATGACTTTAATGGTATAGATGGTATAGGGAGCAGAGGACAGCTCCAGGGCATGACACCAGCTTAGCTGCCTGGAAAACTGCTTCCTACATTTTAGGCCATTCAACATACTCATGCACAGGACAAATATCTCTAAAGTGCTGTCTATGTGCCTGACAAGTGGCTGTCAGGCAGTGAGGACATGAGGCCACCGCAGACAACATCATGCTTGAAAGATTCTGGATAAATGAGGCATCTGGACACTTGAGGATGAGAGGGAGGGAGGAGATGCAGAAAAATTTCCACAGACAGGAAGTTCTAGAGGACCAACCTAAATCACTGCCTCAGGCAAGGGTTCTTCCTTCTCTGGGGCTCCATCTTCCCATTTATAAAGTGAGACTAATGATAAAAAGTACAGCACCAGCCACCTGGCCAGAAGTCGCAGACGTTCTTTACCCTAACTCTATAGCCAGCAAGTCAGGGGTTGCTGTTTGTGATGGGGTAGATTGTCCCTTTCACAGATGAGCAAACTGAGGCTCAGCTGGTTTCTAACTTTCCTGGGGTCCAAGGGTTGGTGGGCGTCCTAATGTAACCTGGGTGTGTCTGCTTCCAGAGTTCCCCTCTCCTGCCCTCCCAAACAAATCCCACGCTGCCTCCTCACAGATTGCTGAGGATTCAGTGACATCACAGATATCAAAGTGCTTTGTAACGTTAAACTAGTATGTGTCCAAAGGCAACAAAAACTAAGTCTTGATTCCTCCATGAAATCAAACACTGAAGTTCAGAAGGGCACTTAGAATGTGCCAAGCCCAGAACTCCCAGGTTCCTGATCCTTCAACCTCCTGCATTCTTTGGCCAACTGCCTCTCAGGAAAAGGGATCTGCAGTCCCAGGGGCCTCAGCTGACCCCATGTAGCCCTCAGAGCAGGGCTTCTCCCAAGACCCATCGGACCCCTCCTGCACCGGAAGACCACTCATCATCTCATGAAGGCCTGTCTCTCCTGTGCTTCACCCCTACCTAACAGGGCAGGGCACCTTCTGGCCCAGGTGCCATGGAAGTCTCTAGGGTCCCTGACCACCCGCTACTGATGGCTGTGAGAACGCAGGCCAGTCATCTCTCCTCTCTGAGCCTCTGGTTTCCCACCTGCAAAACAAAGGATTAAAGCAGATCACACACAGGACAGGTCTACTCCAAGAAGAGACTCAAACAAACCTAACCTTGAGTGGCTAAGTTAGCTAGGTGGGTAGGCAGAGGAACACCAGGCTCTCCAAAGGCCTGGTCTGAGAAGGGAGGAGCTATCCCCACCAGGATTCCCCCTCTAACTGTGAACTCATGACCTACCCTTGGGGACCAGCCCTCAGGAGCCCCAGGTTGGAGAAGTAGATGAAGCCTCTACCAACAGCCACCAGCAGGACCCTCATCTGCTGTCTTCCCAAGGTAGCTGGGGTCTGAGCCAAGGAGAGGTAGGAAAGGGGGAGCCCAGAGCATAGACATCCCCTCTGCCCACTGTGGCCCAGAGAGGTTGCTAATCAGCCTCAGGATGAAGAGCAAGGCAGAAGGTACCAGGATGCAAGCCTTCTAGCTCCAGTCCAGGTTCTCTCCACTTCCCCAGAGCCACTCTTTCAGGAGCGTGGGGTCAAGTAAAGACAGGAAGAACAGAGTGAAGAGTTAGCTGTACCCACACACACCCTGCCCTGGTCAGGATGCTGCAGCCATTGACAGCTGGGACCCTAAGCTCCCAGGTGAAAACCAACACCTTGCTGCTCCTTTTTCTGTCTCATTCAATACAGGTACTGTAGTACTGCAGTCCCCTTGCTTCCCTGTGGGCTGAGCCTCCCCAAGGCCAGCAGCACGGAGCCCAGAGCAGCTCCTTGAGGTCAGGCAAGGTGGAGCGAGGCCTGGAGAGGCGTGGTGGACATTCCTCACCCTGTTAGTGCAAAGCCACGGAGCCTGTAGATGCTACTTCCTCAAGACAAAGGAGGGTCTCAGTCCCCACCCGAAGAAGAATCACAGCATTCCGACTGCCACAGCCCTCTCAGGGAGAGGAGTTTGGATGGGTACCCATCTCTATCTCTTGGCCTCCTCCCACAAATCAGGCTGCAGGTGGCTTCTCAAGTGGCCCCACCAGGGACAGTCTTATCTCTGGAGTGGGCAAAGGACATGATAGGCCAGCGTCAGGTGTGCTCAGGTGCATAGACCCCTCTATAACTGGTCCAGTCAGGAGCCTGGGTAGAACTTGGCAGCCAGCCCTGGGCCAGTGTTGGCCAGGGTCATGCCACCCTGAACTCAAGGGACCCTAGGAGCCTGTGAAGGCCAGCAGATGCAGTGTGGGGCTGGCAGGCTTGGGCATCTGCGGGGCCTTGGAATGGGGAATCTGCTGTCGGGTATGGGGCTCACAGGGGTTCCTGCCAATCAGATAGCAGGCAGCATCCTGGTGCAAGACTGAGCCTGGACTCAGAGGAGGCACAGTTAGGGGACAGGACAGGAGATGTGGTTGGGCACTTTGCATGGAAAGCACCTGGAGGCCCAGTGGGATAGTGTCCATGGGGCCCAGTCAGGTGACCTAAAACACCCAGCCTTTGCAGCCAGCACCTGCAAGCTCCTGGCACCCCCGCAGCTCCTGGGCATTGTATTAGCCCTCAGAGAGGCCTGAGGAGGAAGGTGTGTGGCTCTCAGAATCACAGTCCTGCCTCAGACTCCTGAGTGGCTCGGATTATAGGAGTAAATTAAGAACTTTACAGAAGAGAAGAAATGACTTGCCCAGGGTCATCCTGCCCATAAGTGACAAAGCCAGGATTCAAACGCAAGCTCTTCAGCCCCGGAAGCTCTCCAGATTGAATGACACTGAAGCTACTGTGTGCAAGAGGCTCAGGACAGAGGAGGCCGACTTCAGTGGGGTCCACCATTGGGAGGGCTTGCATAGTGGCCTCCAGTGTCCCCAGACGCCCTCCCCTAGGAGGAACAAAAAAGCCCTCTGACATTCTTCAGTTCCCCCAGGTGGAACAGGGCCCGAAACAGGCACTGCAGTTGGGTATCCGGGTTGGGAAAACAAGCAGATTCATACAAGGCCTCATTGTTACAGAATCTGACACTTTGGCCATTAAAACAAAACCAAGCAAAACAAAATGTTGCTGCCTTTAGAGAGAAGGGGGACAGTGGGACGTCACCAAGGCAAGGTATCGATCCCTTTCCCCACCCAGCTCCAATCTCAGAAACTCGGCTCAGGCAGCTGGGTTGGGGAGCCCAGGGTCTGAGTCCAGCCTGGCTCTGCCACTGTTCCTGTGGTCTTTCACTGCACACCCATGACGTGTCAGGCACTGCACTTCCTGTGCATGGCCTCATTTCAGAAAGATGATTGCTAGTCCCATTTTTCAGAGGAGGACACTGAGGCTTGAAGAAGACCCCCAGAAGCAAAGGAGGGCTGGAACCCAGTTTTATCAGAATGCAAAGACTTCCCAGCCCCCTTGTTTCTCCAGGCAGGGAAGGCAGTATCCCTAGGGAGGGCATGGCCTGGGAGGGAAGAGCTTCTCATCCTGGGATGAGCAAGCACCGTCTCAGGATGTTGCAGGAGGCGTGTTGCAGAGGGCAGCCTGGTGGCTCCCAATCTTGGCTGTACCAAAATCACCTGGGAAGCTGTGACAATCAACACCCTGGTCTGGCCTCCGAGATGGGGTGGGGCCCTAGTAGGACTTTTTAAAGCTTTCCAGATTATATAAGTGTGCAGCCAAGTTTGAAAGTCATGGGTCTTGATGCCCCCTGCAGCCCCACCCACCTCAGAACCCCCCACTACATCTTTAGCAGGTCGGAAAGGACTTATTTTCCTGACCCCATTTTACAGAGAGCCAGAATTTAGGCAAAATACAGGGTGTCCTCAAGGCCCCACACCCAGCCACAACAAAGGCAGCACAGGGGTGCTGTGACCTCAGGGTCGGCCTCTGGGGTAAGCTCCTTTAAGATACTTGGGGGATCCTGGTTCCCTTGTCAGTGAGACAGAAGTTTCTCTTTGAGCTTCCTGGGTGGGAGGGTGAGATGAGTTCTTCCTGGGGTTGTTTTTTAAGAGTCCACTGTTCAAAGCTAAACAGCTGCAGGATGAATGCTGGGAGACCCCTCAGCTTGCTGGTGTGCCTTGGGAGCAAGAAGATAAAAGAACTCAAAGCAGGCCTGTTGCTTCTTTTCTGTAGATGATTTGGTTCCCAGCGGCCTACGCTTCCTCCACAGGTGCCTTTTGGCCTTCCCCATCCCTCAGAGCTGAATGTCAAGGGCAGGGTGGCAGTGTGGGTGGTGGGGAGAGAGAGTCCATGAAACCCAGCTTCCTGAGGTCTTCCCCAGCCTCTCCTTGCCAGCTGCCCTTGGAGAGGAACTGGTTCCCTTGGAGACTGCTCAGTAGCTACGGGAGCACCACCTCCGGGAAGCCCACCCTCGCTCCCTCCCCACACGACTCTGGGCAACCTAGATCTTGACCTGCCTTGTCACATTCTGTGTTGTCATTGCTTCTGTCCTCCCTTCCTACCAGGCTGTTCATTCATTCATTCCACAGATTGGCTGCCCTTGGTCTGGGATTCATGCCAATGCCTTCCTGAGCACCTGTTCTCTCAGTTCCTTGCTCGGTGCTGTGGACAGATAATAAGGGCCAGCGTGCACTGAGTATTTATTATGTGCTGGGCTCTTTTTGAGCTTTACATGCACAGTCCATTTAATCCTCACAACAACCTTGTGAAGTAGGTTCTGTGATTAGTCCCATTTTTCAGATGTGGTAACAAGCCCAGAGAGGTTCAATCACTTGCCCAAGTCACTTGAGCCCTACCTACCCTTTACCATCAAGTATATTACCAGTGGGACAGGCCCCTGCCTCAGGAGCTCAGCAGTCTCCACAATTTGGAAGTTTTATATCTGTGTGTTTGCCTATTTAAAGACTCTCCAATCATGTCACACTGTGGTTGGATGTGTGTGTAGGGCGAGGGCCAAAAGAATGCTGCCTCCCCATAAGAAAGGACACACTCTGCTCAGCACTAGCTGACTGGATCCCCAACTGCTCCTCCCAACTGGGTCATTTCTGTTGCTAAGGCCTAAGAAGAAAACCCAGGTCACTGGACATCCTGTTTTCTCCCTGCCCTGAACCAGGCTTGGGGTCCCTCCCAGGCTGACAGTTGCCTGTTCCCACAGTGCTCACTGGGAAGGCACTGGGAACCGCATCTTTGCAAGTCCCAACTGACCCTCCGCAGCCCTTCTAAGGGAAGTCCTCCCTGCCACCTGCCACACCCTCCCTCCTGACTTCATTCGCTGGACTCTTTAGTCAGTTTCTCACTGAGTCACTTGTTCACGAGGTCACTGAGAGGATGGGCCAGGGGGACGCTGATGGAATGCCTGCTTACCCCTCTCCCTTCACCTCATTAAACCCTCAACACTGTTATTATCAACTCTATTTTATAGGTAAGAAAACAGGTGCAAAGTTAAGCAACTGGTCCCAGAGCAGCTCACATGGCCTCCCTGACCTGGGGGTGGCCAGGTACACTTCGGGGTAGAGGTGGTTGGCAAGGATGGCAGAACTACACGAGCCCATGCAGACCATAGGCACTGAGCAGTGGGGTGTAGATCGGCAGCAGAGCAGGGTGGGTCCACCTTCTGGGGAGGAGTCCTGGAGCCTTCTAGGAGGAGGCATCGTCAGGCCTGGAGGATCTCGCTGCTCTTGCCCAGCCACCACAACAGGAGAAAAGGCAGATCTGGCCCACAAAGCTCTGGTGCCCCGTGTGTGCTAGCCACTGCCCTGGAAGCAGCAAAGGGAGAAGAAGCCAGTTGTCCTGCCAATGACCCCACTGCGGCCAGGCCAGCCTGCCCCCAGTACTGCCAACCTGGCCTGGCCCAGTCGGCCCCCAATCACAGCTAATGACCGTGCTGCCTGCAGCCCAGGCCACCACCCTCTTTCGGGTGACCACAGTTTCTTCTGGCCCAGACAGCAGCCAGGCCAAAAATCACAGCTGCTTGTCACACCACATCCTCTAGCCCTTTGCCGTGGTCTCCTCCTCCTTCTGCCAGGATCACAGAGGACACTGCAGAATGCAGGAGAGGCAAGGCGCTTGGACGCTGCCAGCTCACTATACGTGTGGGCAGACAGGACCACACAGAGGGGCTGACTCGCCACAGGTCACACAGCTGGCTGATGCAGAGCCCAGCCCAGGTTTCCTTCCTGGGCCCCACGCTCAGTCTCACACTGCCCTTCTTAGCCTTGGAAGGAGGCTCCTGTGTAGGCTCCTCGCATGCAAAGAATGCTTTCGAGGTACTGAGTGGAGTTGAGGAGACAGGACATCTAAAAGCTGGCTGTTCAGTGACAGAAGCACTGACTTCTAATTCAAACAGTTGCAGGCCTGCCTCCCTGCTTCCTATCAAGATGTGTGACCTTGGGCAGGACAGTGTACCTCTCCGAGGCCTGGACTCTGGGGCATAACAGTAGCTATCTCCCAGCATGAGTGTGAATGAGAGTATGAGAGTGTCCAGAAAATCTTAGCACATTGTCTGTTTTTTTTTTGTTTGTTTTTTTTTTTTTGTGGTGCTGGGGATTTGAACCCAGGGCTTTCCACTTGCGAGGCAAGCACTCTACCAACTGAGCTATATCGCCAGCCCCCATTGTCTGGTTTATAATAATTATTCAGGAACATTAGCTATTGTTAATATCATCAGTATTATTAAGTGTGCTGATACATTTTATAAACTGACAAATGCCATGGATGGTAGGTATTATTTATTCCTGTAAAGTGTTAAAGATTCTGAGGTGGTGTGCTCAGAGGATTGGACAATCTAGGAATATTTCTAGAGGAAATTTTGACCCATGTTGGGCCTGAACAGATGGGGACATGAATAGAGAAGAAACAGGACTGGCAGTTCAGATGGGAGGCACCCCACAAGCAAAGGGGTAGCAATGAGGCCACATGTGGTATGTGCAGGAGACACTGGTGAGCAATGAGCCTGAGGTCCCTGTAGTGGCTCTTATGGGCAAGAACTTGAATGCCACAACTGGAAGCCCGGTCTTCATCTTACAGAGGAAGCACAGGGAGCCACGAGGAGTTCTTAGTGGGGACTCTAGGCTGTCTTCTGTAATATGAGTTCCATCTACTACTCAAGGGTCCCTCCCACCTAATCATTCACCCCTCTTCCCTTTACCCCCTGCTAACCCCACAAACCCAGCATCTCTACCCCAGGTTCTCCCCACCTCTCTGCCTGTCACACCATCTCATCTCCCCTACCCTGTCCTGTGGTCCATGTTGACAGTGAAGTACAGCTTTATTGAGTACATTTCATGCCCTGGGTTTTGCACATATGCCCCCATGGTCACCCAAAACAACCCTCCATTTCATAGAGGAGGAAATAGCCTGGCAGGGCCAGGTGTCTTGCTCTCCATCTGACAGTAAGTCAGTGGCAGAGTCAGGATTAAATCTTGATGACAAGACCCCCAATCTGTGCAGTAAGTTGCCTCTAGCTCCAGCCCAGACACCTACCACCTCAGAGAAGCCTGCCCATTACTCTAATCCCTAAGGACCTTTCCTCCCGGCTGCCAGCCTCTCCCTCTTGTATCCTCACCCTTAACCCCCTCCCCACACCTCTTTAGAATCAAAGGCCAGTTTGATCCTAGATCAGTTAGTTTGGCTCTCACTGTTGCCTGTGAGCCCACCTGGCCCTCCACCAGAAGAGTCAGGTTGATAATAGGCCACTCTTCTGTTCTCGCCCGCTCTATCCCCCACCCAATACATTCAGACCCAAGACTAATAGCACAAACAGGAGCCACTTGCCTCTTCTGGTGGGGTTCAGATGCTCAGCTGAACACAAAGCCATTTCCCTGAGCCTGCCTCCCAGGGGTGGGAGCAATAAATTATTCACTGAACTTTGTGCCTAGGGAGGCCAGACAATGGGCCAAGGAATGGACACCAGCTCCCCGCTCCCCATGGGAAGGTATCATCAGAACCCACAGCCCCTTGTCAGTATCCCCATGCAGATTCCGGAAGCTATGAGACTAGAGAAGATAGGATAGGGGAGTCTGACCCACAGGAAGCCTGAGCTGAGCAAATTCAGGACTCTGAGCCTTCAATGGTAGCCTGAGTTGTAATCTAAGGCAAGTCTGAGAATTTTCCCAGACTTCCTGGTTAAAACTCAAGCTTCCTTTTCTTCATAGGGAAGGAAGTAGATATTTGGTCAGGCACTAGATATTGGTATCTCATTCAGTCCTCATAATGACCTGGTAAAAGAGGTGTTCTACTTTTACAGAGAAGCAGCTGGGGCTCAGGGCATGAAGAGATTTGCCCAGGGAGCGTGAGGCAGAGCACAGCATTTTCACCTGCCTGGTCTGACTTACCACTGTCTGTGTTCACCAGTTCAGACTGCCATTTAGCCCATCTGGGTAACTTTCAGGTTACTGGGTAGACAGCTGGTGCACAAATAGTTTCTGAGTGCACAAACTCATAGGCCAAGTGGTTTCACCTCTTTGAGCCTCAGTTTCCCACACAGGGTGGCCATTAATAACAAGCCCATTCTTGGCAAACACGATAAACCCCTTATCACTCGACAGTTTGCTGATGTGATTGCCTCATCACAGGTAACACACAGCCTGCTTTGACCCCACTTTACAGGTGAGGCACCAGAAGATGCCCCAACCCTGCTCTGCCTCACTCCAGATTCCAGGCTTTCTCCACCACACCATGAAATGAGATCAAAGGTGTGAAATTATTTCATCAAAGAGGAGCTTTGTTTAGATGCAGGGATTATTATGAGGACTTGAATCCTCACATAGAGGAGCAGGTAGGGGGAATCCCAAGACCCTTAGTCACCTTCTGGGTTCCCCCAGCCCCTCTAACCCCAGAGACAAGCTTCTAGTCTTCACTACCCTGTTCCACCTCCCAGGGGCTTTCCAAGGTGGTTTCCCCTTGGCTCCAGGGAGCTGCGCACAGCAGGAGTTAACTAGTCCCAGCCAAGGCTACAGTGTCCAGACCAAGGCCATATGTCCTCCTCCTCCTCACCCAGAACAAGTGCCCACAGAGTCCATGCCAGGGGCTCTTTCTCTGTCTCCATCTGGCCCCCAAGGATAGCAGGAGCCCCTGCCTGGAACTAAAGACACCTAGGACTATGCCCACAACCTTGGCAGCTCCACCCTTAAGACGTTGAACAAGTCCTCTCTTCCTGGGCCAGAGGTGTTTACAAGTTCCCCTGCCCAAGAGAGACTGAGGTCAGGTCTTCCATCTGGGCCATAGGCTGCGGGGTTGCTGGCATGTCTGAGGCCCCAGCACCACCACAGAGACTCTCACAGCAGCCTCAAACATGGTCACAATGACCTCAAATCAGGGGTAGGGAAAACCCCAACCACACCCCCAGAAGATGCAAACTGAGGAGGAGAGTGGACACCTTGAGGGAAAGCTTTCTCAAGTGGAACTTCTGGGTCAACCACTCACTCACTTTAGGATCTGGGAAACAGCACCTCCTGGCAGTCCCCATTAGTAGTGTGAAGGACGTGAGCTGGGTGAGTGCTGAGGGGCCACGTCTCCTCCAGTTTCTGCAGGACTCTGACCTGGGGACCTCCACAGTGAGTTCCCCAACAGATAAGAAGAATCCAGGAAATCCAGCCTGTCTCAGAGACCCCAGAGTCTGGCAGGTAGGGGTAAGGAGCAGTTGCTTCCCTACCCTGGGCCCCAAGGAGAGCTTTGAAACTGCCTCCCATCTTTGCCTTCAACTCTGGGTCACCTTTCCTGGGAGGTGAGATGTCGAAGGAGTTGGAGGCAAGGAGAAGCCACCTCCTCAGCCTCAGAATCAGTGCCGGTTATTCACTTCCTTTCTTTTCCCTCTTTACTCTTTCCTTTTTTACTCGCTCCTTCATCCCCAGCGTGAAGACAGCAGGGCACCTCAGCTCTGCCAGCCTCAGTTTCTCCATCCTTCAACACCCCCAACAATACATAATACTCTATCTCGCAGTGAAGTAGCAGTGAGCCTTAAGTGAGGGACCATTTGTGCAAGGGCGGGGCGCGAACCTGCACACAATGGGTGCTACACAAGTGCTCTTTTTTCCCCCTTCCTGCTCCCTCTCCCAGCCAGTTCCAGCCTTTGCCAGTGCCCCCTCCAAGCCCTCAGTCTCCAGCCCCGCCACGAGGGGTCCAGACCGCTCCCGCCGCGCATCCGGGACTCTCACCTGCAGCCGGGGCAGAGGGCGTCTGTGTTCCTTTCGGGGCAAGCGCTTGGGCGGGAGGAAGGTGGCAGCTTCGACTCACAGCACGAGCCCAGTGGCTCAGTCCGACTGTCTGGCCGGCCTGGGACCCCTCGCGGGGCGCTGGACCCGGGCGGGGCTTCCCAGGAGCTCTCCGGTTCCAAGTCTGAGACAGTCGGTCAGAGGCAGCTGAAGGTTCGGTTCTCCGGGAGCCGGAGGGTGGGACGTCCGGGTTCCTTTGCACTGCAGTCGGAGGCTGGGGTCACCTCACGCTAACCCCTGGGCGAAAGGCTGGGGGCTCCGACACACACTGATAGAAAGGCTGGGAATAAACCCGCAACGATGGACGCGAATGTGGAGTCTGGGGTGTCCCGTCCCGGCGCTCCGGGTCAGGGCCGAGACTTGGGCGTCCCGTGAGTCCGCTCCGGACCTCGGGGCTGAGAGAGTCCAGGCGCGGAACCCGGGGCTGGGTCGGGCAGGGCAGGGCAGGGCAGGCGCCGCCTGGGAGGCGCGGCGGCCGGAGCCCCGCGGGGAAGTCTTCCCAGGTCTGGACGCAGTTCGCTCTGCAAAACGGGGCGGACCTCGGCACGACGGCTGAGTCCCGAGCTCCTGGCAGCAGCTTCACTTCCTCCTCTTTCCCTGCTCGCTCGCCGCTCGTTTAGCCCCGCATCGCAGCCGCTGCCACCGCCGCTGTCATCCTGGCCACCCACCCCCACCAGAGCTGCAGCCCGAGCCAAGCCGAGCAGAGCCGAGCCCAGCTGAGGCAGCACCGCCCAGAGCCCGAGCTGCCGTGAGCACCGCCCCGCCCTTACGGGGCGGAGTAAACTGAGGCCCCGCCCTCCACGGGCCGCGGGCGGGGGCAGGGCATGCGCCTGCTCTCCTTCGTGGGCCCCTGCACTGTCGCGCAGCCGGAGCCAATCAGAGAATGGGTAAAGGGCGGAGCTCTGCGGAACGTGGACTCTACCTCCGAGAAGGCGGGGCAGACAATGGAGAGGTGCGGCTGGAGAGAGGACAATAGACAGGTTGGGGGATCTTAAAGAGCGAAGCTGCGAAGTGGGGTAACCTAGGGACCCGGATGGAAGGAGAAGAGAGGTGGTCTGGATTGTCTGGGACCGGGGCATGAAGCCTGCAGTGGGAGGCTCCCGGGTGTCATGGGAAAGAAACACGAGTGGGTAGGCAAAGCAGGGGCGAGACAGTATGGAGGTCAGGTGGGATACCGGGGACCACAGGGTCACAGGGGACCCGGGGGTGATGCGACCCTGCTCTCCTCTTGCCCATCCCTAGCTTCTAGGACCCAGTGCACAGAGAAGAGTTGAGTGCTATGAAATGTTCAGAATTTAAGAAGCGGTGAAAAATAAGTTTTTGAAAATGAAGAGCGTATCTCTCTTCCACAGTTCCCCTTTCCCAGGTTTCATCGCCGGGAGGAACGTCGTTGTTAGTTTTAAAAATATGAAGGCAAGAGCAGAGGTGTGTGAGGACAACACTCTTCGAATCGTGATGTGTCTGTTGTCTGCTCACGCACCAACCCCACTCCGCAGCCTTGGATGCAGGAGCTGTGTGTAATGCTTCTGTGTCCCCCACGCCCCGTGCAGAGCCTGGCACAGAGCACGCGTTGGAGGGTTTGATGTATGAATGAATGTTGAATGTGCGGGGGGGGGGGGGGGGGGGGGATGTGAAAGCCACTAATTGGTTCGGGAAGTGGGGGAATGGAGGCGGCACAGTACAGCTTCTCTGTAAGCCTCACGCAAAGTGAGAACCAGTAAAAACCCCATTTCACTGCTCAGGACCCAAGCATAGAGTCCAAGTGATGCTCCCCAGATCCCATAACTGGCACAAGATTCTGTCCACCCATCAGTACCCCATTCCAGGGCAAAACTGAACCTCTGGTACTGAGTAAAAGAAAAATTAAAATGCCGATACTTAGCAGGGTTACAAGTGAGGGAGCAGGTTTCAGAGGATGGAGGGAAGGGCATTCCCAGCAGAGGAAACAGTGTGTGCCAAGGTATGGAGTCTGAAAGGACACCTCTGGGGACCCCTGAACTATTCTGGTTAGCAGAGGGTTCCCTGAGGGAGTGAAGCGCAGGCTGGGGCCGGAAGGGATTGGCCAGGAACCCACATAGCTCCAGGCAGGGGAAAGAGAACTTTGTTAAAGAACTCAGAAAAGTAAAGGATAACTGGAGCTTCCAGTGAGAGGGCAGTAGATCCATGGGGAAAAGAATGTGGAAAGGCAAAGGGGTCCAGGCAGAAGAGGGTTCAGATTTTATTCTGAGAGTCACAAATTCTGCTGGGGCTTTCCTCATGATCCTGAGCCCTGCAGGATGATGCTGAGGGTCGAACCTTGAAGATCCCTGTTTGTCAGAGGGGAGTCCTGGGAAATTTTTAAACGAGGCATTGGTATGGGAAAGATGAGTTTGATAGGAAAGCAGATAGCACAGAAATGCTTCTAACCCCCAAGAAGCACATGGTGTGGGACTTGCCTGAAAAAGAGACAGTGGTCTGCCAAGGCCTAGCCAGAGGCTGCCTAGACCCCTCTGTAGAGTACACCAGCCAAGGCCATGGTTGGAAGAACAAGAAAAAGGGTGGGCTGGAGGCTGAAGTCCAGCCTGGAGGTGGAGTAGGGGGCCCTTCATCAGGCCCAGGGGCTGGGAAGTTGCCCCAGGAAGCTCAGACTGGTCACTGGGGCATGAGGTCTGGTAGGAGCAATTTTACCTTTTGTGTCAAAGTTGGTAATGGTGCTAAGAAACCTTGTGCCTTCTGCTCTAACTCAACCTTCTCTAGCTTCAAGTTGCCAGCACGATCAAGCCTTGAATCCCTAGCCTGGCATTCCAGCCCCTCCCTTGTTGATGTCAGCCCAGCGGCCTCATCTCCCCACCTTTCCACCTTCCACACACACACTTCTCTTAGCTCCATCATCAAACATCTCCATGGACTTCCTCCATGTGGTTGCTCCTGCTGGCCCCCTAGTCTGGGGCCCTGTTCCCCTTCTCTCTTGAATTTATCTCTGCTTCCCTGCTAGACTAAAGGGAAGAAACGGGAGGCCAAATGCTCACCTGTCCTCTTTGCTTCTGCATCCTCATGGAGCCCAGTACATAGCAGGTGCTTAGTAAATAATTATGGAATGTTCCATCTCTCAAATCTGAGATCACCTCCTCTGAGAAGCCTTCCTGAACTCCCCCAGGCAGCTTGCCTTTGGTCTGGCTCCCTTAGTTTGAAGGTTCTATAGTTACGTATGTTCATGTCTATTTCCTGCCACTGGTACAGGAGCACCTCAGTAGCAGTGTGACCCCACCCACTGCCTCCCAGCCCAGTGTCTGGCAGCCCTCACAAGATCTCAGCATTGGGAAGTGAATGAATGAGATTCTCAGAGAAAAGCTGTCTGGATGCCCCTGTTGCCTCAGCCATGCCAGATGAACAGAGTCAGAATGAAAAGGAGCTTTTCAGAGCAGACCCTCTATGACTTCTGAAGCCTGCCCAAGGTCAGGGGGTGACCAGCATACAGGTCTCAACCGCCTACACTTGCCCTCTG
The DNA here is from genome assembly GCF_902686445.1 of Sciurus carolinensis. NCBI lineage: Eukaryota > Metazoa > Chordata > Mammalia > Rodentia > Sciuridae > Sciurus > Sciurus carolinensis. The sequence continues at coordinate 77,872,908 of NC_062223.1, forward strand.
GTCAACCTTCAGAGGAGAGGGAGTCTTCAGAATTGGTGGAATCTGGCCTTTCTGTAGCCAGGGAGGCCTACCCAGCAGGACAGCTACAGAATCAGGGTGGCTTGTCTAGGAGGGTGATTGAGGGCACAGGCACTTAGGATCCATGCCTGGAGGCTAACGGGAAACAGTAGCCTTTTCTGCCTGTGCCCCACTACTCCTGAGAACCTCTGCTGGCTCCAAGCCTCTCTCCAGAAGCAGCTCGCAGCCAGACTGCAGCCTGTGCTTCAGGCCTCTGAGAAGAGCAGCCCTTCTCTCCTCACACAACTCGGCTCTCACTCTCAGGCCTGCATTTACTATAATTTTGCATTATTTTTCTTAAAATAGACCTCTGAATTGTATAAGGTCTTTCCACAAGATCTGCTTCAAACCAGTCATAAGGTGTATGCATCATGGGTAGGCACAGTACTAGGTGGTAGCAGGGGACACCAGGGTGCAGCTGGTAGATGTGGCCCTACCCTCCTGCAGCCATCTCTGATGGGGTTCTGAGGCTAAAGCGAGCTCATTGGCTGTCACAGGATGTAGTGCCCTCTCACCTCTCTGCCCTGCTTGCCTGCCTGGAGTCTTCCCCTGCCTGCATGCCCCACATGGCCAGTGGGACTTTCTTCATCCCTCAAGGTCCCTCGCACAGTCGGCTCCTCTGAGAAGCCTTCCCTGTTCTAGCGGGCAGCACCACATCCTCCTGTGGAGCCCATGACACCGAAGGTTCCCTCTCCTGGAACTCTGATCCCCTTGCATCTGAGCCACTGGTGGGTCAGTTTTCCCATTTGATGATGAGCTTTTAAAGGACAAGGGATGGAACCTGATTTCTCTCTGCACAAGGGTTGTCCATCTCAGACCCTACTCACTGTTTCCTGAGCTGGACCAAGTCCTATACCCAGGGGTGGGACAGTCAGGAGCCCCCAGCTCTTGCCAGGTGTCCCCAACTAGCACTGTGCCTACCTGTGACACATGTTCCATGAGAAGGAGTTTGAAGCTGATCTCATGGAGAGGTCGTCCACAGCTATCTGCATGGACATGGGTGCTGGGTGCTTTGGGAACACAGGGGCTGCCAGTTCAGCGGGGGCAGGGTAGTGCAAGAACAGCATCACAGAAGAAGTGACACTTGATTGGGTATCTAAGGATAAGCAGAACTTGCCAAGATTTGCCAAGATGAGGGATGAGTCTTCTAGACAGAAGACATCAATCACAGACATGAACAAGGGTACTCTCAGGTGACTCGTGTGAAGGGAGGTGGATTTGGGGAACAGGAATAAGAATTGAGGCTACACAATGGAGCAGTTTGAGCACAGACTCTAGAGTCATGTGGCCTGGGTTCAAATCCAGACACTGGCTGTACTAGCACTGTCATCTCTCTGTGCCTCAGTTTCCTCATCTGTGAAGTGGGGATTATACAAGTACTTGCCTTGTAAGACATTTATAAGGCCTAAGTGAGTTAATTTTTGTTAAATGCTTAGGGTCATGTTGATACAGGATAAGCTGTGCATGTATCTGCAGGGGCAGGCTAGGCTGTTGTGTGGGGCTTGGGTTTGGACTTCATTTTAAGGACACCGAAGGCTAATGGGGAAGAGCTGAGGGGAGTAAGAGGCTTGGCTTGGTCCAGCCTCACTTCTCCACCCACACACATCCAAGGGCCTCCCAAGGGTCCCTTGCCTTCCCTTTTCCTCCCAGGCCTTCCAGTGCTCCCAGGGGCCCTGTGGCCACAATCCATGTATAGTGGAACTGTAGGAGCTGGGGCCACGCCCAGCCCCCATACCCAGGGAAAACTTTATGGCCCAATTTATTGCCAAAGGCGGTCAAGGAGGGCCTCCTGATCCAGAGCACCAGCATGAGTGTCCGAGCCCAGGCCTGGCTTAAAGGTTGCTGGATCTGGGTAAGAGGTTATGTTAAGTGGGAACAGAAGGGGGAATGAAGGGCACAGGGTGATAAAGATGCTTGCTTGGGACTGGAGAGCAGTTTGGTTGGAGGGCATGGTGGAGTGTGATGCTGTGGGATTGGCTCAGCCACCTCTCCTCTCTGTGCCTCGGCTTCCTCAGTGGTAAAATCGAGATGACAAGTGTGGCCCCCTCAGAGGCGATGAAATCAAGTGTTCAGTCAGTGAGGCCTGAGGGCCTGGTGTGTGTGTGTGTTGGAGACCAAGGCCAATTCCAAGCACTGAGGCAGCAAGGTCAGGATGCCCTGGCTGGAGGGGTGGGCGGAGGGACAGGTCACACGAGTTTGGTTTCTTTGCTGAGGGTGGAGGGAGCCACAGGAGGGTTTAGACAGGGTGACAAGGTCAGATTTGCTTTGCAAAGATGGCCTGGTCACAGTTTAGAGAAGAGACTGATGCAAGGGGACACACTAGGCCTGTTTTAAGAGCCCAGAAGATAAGGAGAGAGGAGTATCTATACCTGAACCCTGGCTGTGGCTCAGGTGGGTGGAAAATCCAAGAATACCTGAGGAGAAAAGGTAAGACCTAGATAGAGGGATCTGTGGTGACTCCCAGGGCCCAGGGTGGCAGTGCTGTTCATTGGTGTGGGGGTTGGGAGACTTGCAGTTAGCAGGTGTGGGGTCAGGTGCTGTGGTTTGGGGGTCATGGTGAGTTTGAAGGGCCTTTGGGAGCTCTGTGGGATATGTGGACCAGGGAGCAGACAAAGCAGCTCCAGAAAGGGAGGGTTGCCTACCAGGGATGAAGCAGGAAAACCATTAAGGAAGGGGACCCCAGAGGAGGACTCCTCATGGGGCAAGAGGTTAACAAGGGCCAGGAGGACGGGGATGAAACGTCGTGTGGGGCAGGCACTCGAGACCATGGGTAACTGGGGAAACCGCATGGATGGAGAAGGCTGGAGCAGAGGAGCACTTGGTTATGGTGGAGTACCCTTTCCAGGGCAGCTGACAAAGGGCTGGGTACTTGAGTGGCAGCAGGAGGAGGCAGAGTTTGATGGAGTTTGAAGGACTTAAAGCTGAGAGCTATGTGCAGAGGGAGGGCGGGGCAGGAGACTGACATGGCCTCAAAGACTTCTGGGATCCTGAGGGCTACAGAGGGATAGGGACAGGTGGGGAAGATCCACGTGACCACTTACTAAGAGGGTTGGGTCACTCTGGACAGTATCTGTCTCAAGCTAATAAAAGATGATACCTGGCTCATCTTCTCATTCTCCTGGAGTACCCTGATCAGAATCCAATCTTGAAATGATGGGAACCTTCACTTCCTTTCGGACCCCCGATTCTGGGGGCGCTAGTCAGAGGAAATACCAGCAATCATCCACGCCTACCGTTTTTCAGCTCCTTTGGATGCTCACTGCTAGAGGGCGTCTCCTTTATCCCTTTCACTGTCAATTGCAGGGTCTGTTACCACCTTGACCATGAGTCCCTAGATTTACTTCTGTGCCCCAGGCCAGGGCATGGGTCACACCCAACAGGTGCTCAATACCTTTACTGTGGAAAGGTAAAGGGTGCCGTCATTTGGCTGCCTCTGCTGCCCCCTGCTGCCTAATTCTGGTTAGGACAGAATAATACTAAGAATGCTAGAGCGCTGTTCTCCAATTTTGTTTCAGTACCCTTTTTCACACCTCCAAATTACTGAGAACCCAGAAGAACTTCTGCTTATTAGTTTATACCTATTGATACTTACATTACTGTAAATTAAAATGGATACCTTTAAAATATTCATATAATTAAAATAACAAAAAGGGACTAGTGTTAATATCATAATGTATTAGAAAAATAAATTCTCCAAAACAAAACAAAAATAATGAGAAGTGATATTGTTTAAAGGGTTTACAAGTCTCTTTAATGCTTAGTTTAATAGAAGACTGCTGGATTCTCAGCATTCAATCTGATGTACTGTTGTTTGAAGTTTATGGGGAAAATACAGGCTAACATGGATTTGCATTGGAAAACGGATATTTTAATGGCCTTTTGAAGTAGTTACATCTGTTCTCATTGATACTAACCAAAACTGGTTTCTTGAAGGTTGGTTGGAGTTAGTCTAAAACTCCATCAATGAAACTTTCATGCTCAGTACATTAAAATCACACTTTGGGGAACACTTTGAATGTATCTTTAACTCAAGTGTGCTGTGGTAACTTCATGCATTGGCCTTTTGGGGAAAAAAACAGTTCACCAAGTTATGCAGATCTTCCAAATAGTGAGAAACTTCAGTACATAACATTTCTTTTAAAATTGTATTTATTAATATCGCCACTGATCTTATTGGAGAAGTTTTTAAGTATTGTCCTGTCAGGCTCACAGTAGCCAACAGTGGCAATTTTTACTCGAAAGCTTGGATTTTGTCGTTAGCATAAATACTATTAGTTTGCCTTGACATGTTTGCCATGACAGATGTACTATATTTGTTTTTGAGAAAACGTCTGCTAGATACTCAAATCTGCATAACCATAATTCATCTGTCAGTGTTCCATGAAAAAAAAAAGTGGCTAGTTCAGCTTACAGTTCAAATAATTGGGCAATTGCTTTTCCTGAAGACAGTCATTGTGCCTCTTGTGTGGCAGAAGTGCTTTATGATATTGATACCGCCATTTACCGGTGACGAGTCCTGCTTCCTCAGGTGTTGAAGTATAATGCCAGAGAAGCATGCCTAGGCAAGCGTAGAGTAGAAAGTAAGCTTTATTAAAGAAAAGTAAAAGCAGACTTCTCCCTGGTGGAAGAAGGGGACCCAAAGGCAGAATTCATAGGATGCGCAAATCTTGTCCTTTTTATAGGTTTTATTCTCCCATTCTTTCCCCCTTATCTCTTTCCTTCCCGCCTACGGGATTAGGCCCAGTTTTGCAGGTGAGATGTAAAAAGTGAGAAGCCGATGGGGCAGGGGGAGGGCCAAAGTGACCCAGCCAGGTGAGGGCCCAGGGAGTATTAATTAGCAGCTCCTTGCTTGCAGTCCCTGACAAGGGCAGGTAACTTTGGTTATCAATGGGCTCTGCAGGTCCTTGACATTCCATTCTCCCAGGGCAGTCTCCAACTTCCAGAGGCAGATGGCTTTCATGGCTCCCATCATCTCAATCTGACCCCATCGCCTATTTCTACACTAACTGCCTGTCCCCAATTCTGGCTTCAATATTGCTCATGTTGTCACACAGAATATAAAAAAGACTTGTGGGAGTGGGAGTGTAGCTCAGTGGTGAAACACTTGCCTAGCACAGGTGAGACCCTGAGCTCCATCCCCTGTACCACAGGAGGAGATAAGGACAGAAGGAAGAAAACGGGGAGGAAAAAAAAAAAAAAAAAGTCATTATTCCAGGGGCAATGTATAATGAGTTGAATAATTTCGATTGCCTCATTTGACTTTCCTGAGTGCCCTGCCATTGGTAGTGTTTCCCACTGGGTCTTGGCATTGAAGCCGGGTGACTTTTGGTCCAGCTGGGGGCTGCTGCTCTGATTTGTGCCGAGGTCCCAGCAGTCTTCCCCACCTTTGCTCTTACACCGTCGGGGAAATGTCAACCCAGTGAGAAAAGAAAATGATCCTTTTGTACTATTTTGAAAAAAGCTTTGACCTTGTAGGGTCTGATGTCTCTTGTAGACACTACTGTAGTAGTGTCTGAGCATTTTGCCATTTTAAAAAATGATTTGTGCCAAAATCCACGTAACCCTTTTTAAGTGTCCAGTTCTGCATGCTCGCATGAAGTACAATCTCATGATGCTACCAGCACCACCATTCACTTCTAGAACTTTCTTTATCTTTCATAATTGAAAATCTGTACCCACCGAATGAAAATCCTTGTTCTTCCCTCCTGCAAGTTCTTGGTAACCACTGTTCTAATTCCTGTCTCTGAATATTTTTTGACTCTGGATACCTCATGTAAGAGGAATCATGCAGTATTTGTCCTGTTCTGACAGACTATTTCACATAGCATGATGTCCTCAAGGCTCATCAATATTGTAGCATGTGCCAAAATTTCCTTTTTGAGAACTGATTTGCATTCCATTGTATATATGAACACATTTTTATTGTTCATTCATCTCAATAGACACCTGGGCTTCTCCCACCTCTTGGCTCTTGTGAATAGTGCTGCTGCAAACATGGCTGTACAAATATTCCTTAGAGACTCAGCTTTCAATTATTTGGTTGTATGTGCCCAAAAGTGAAATTGCTGTATCTTGTGGGTAATTCTATTTTTAACTTTTTGAGGACCCATGGCACTGTTTTCTACAACAGGTGTACCATTTTACATTTCCACCAGCAATGTACAGGGACCCAGTTTCTCTGCATCCTGGCCAACACATAGTTTCTGGTTTTTGGATAGTCGCCACCCTAATGAATGTGAAGAAATGTGGTTTTGATTTGCATTTCCCTTCTGATTGGTGATGTTGAGCTTCTTTACATGTGTTTGTTTGACCTTCTGTATATCTTATCTGGAGATATGTCTACCCATGTCCTCTGCCCATTTTTGAAAAGAGGTTTTGTTGTTATTGACAAGCCTTTCATTTCTATACCTCATAATAACACTGTAGGTAACGTTACTGTTCCTGTTCACAGATGAGGAAACAGAGGTACAAAGGTCAGTAGTTTGCCCAAAGTCACAGGACTGGTGAACAATAGATATCTATGCAAAGGGCTGGCATTCTTTTTCACTATGTCATTTTGTCAAGGAATAAAAGAACATCCCTTATCTCTAGGAGCAACTGGGCAGGGGACAGGAAGAGGAGAGCTGAGCAGACAACACCTTGCCCCTTAAATCTCTCACCTAAGAGGCAATCATAGGTGCTGTTTAGGGCAGGAAATTAGAAACATCCCAACCAGCCATCACCATGGCAATGGCAGTACTAACCTCCTGGCTTCTTGTAGCGACTCAGCTCAGGAATCCTTGCTGAGTTTCCAATTCCTCTCTGACCTGGGCTGGCAATGAGATTTGAAATGAACTCAGACCCTGTCCTCTGAGGAGTGTTCAGTTTAGTGGGGGAGACAAACCTGTCACATCAAAGTCATGTGAGACCCTTTTGTTTGCATTACCTTTACCAAAGGAAATTTCATAAGCTCCAATGCCACCTGCTGCTTCCAACGGGCTTCTCTTCTGATTCCAATTATTTAGTTAGTTAGTTAGTGCTCTTTGGTGTCTAATGGAATCCTGAGTGGAACTTCTTTCAGCATGAAGGGGAATTAATGGTGGAATGTAGGGGAGTCTCCCAAGCTCCAAGGGCAGGGATGCAGTCAGGCCTCAGGGCAAGACCCAAACAGGATCATCAAACAGGCCCAAGATGAACACTATTATGGTCTACCCCTTCAAAAAGAAACTGAGATTTCATCTCTGTCTTAGTTCCAAAATTCCTGGAAGAAGATGTTGGACCCAGGCATGTGCATGTCCTCATCCCTCATCACCAGGGCATGGAGTGAAGGACATGGTGACTGTGTGTGCAAACACGTGGAGGAAGGGACAGAGGTGACTCCTAGGAAAGGGTACTTGGCAGACAATCCTCCTGGTGCCCCACACTGATCAGTGCATGATCAAGGCACGAACATGTCTTGTACAGTCATAATGAGGTTTGCAGTACTGTAGAATTATAGCTTTATTCAACATTAATTCATGTGTATTTCTAAGCAGTAATAAAATCCACTCATTTATGACTTGTGATCTTTTGTGATCACATCTTCTACCTTGGCATATTGGTCAGTTGATGATGCTGCGTATTGGATTACTCAAAACCCTTGTGCTGGGGCTGTGGCTGGGGCTCAGTGGTAGAGCATTTGCCTAGCAGGAGTGAGGCCTGGGCTCGATTATGAGCACCACATAAAAATAAATAAATAAAGTTACTGTCTATCTACAACTAAAAAAAAATTTTTTTTAAACCCTTGTGCTTTGTAAACACTATTTCTTTTCTTGTCACAGGCCTGCAGATAAACTGGAGTGGCAGGGAAGGCTCTGCTTGGGACCACCTGTCAGGCCCAGGTCTGTTCCACAAGCCTCTCATCCTGGGATCGGTGGCTGCCCAGAGCATTTTTCCCCCTTGAGGGTGGTGGAAGCTCCAGGGGTGCGTGCAGAGATACACGCTGCCTCTCAAGGTCTGGGCTCCCCACAGTCACTGCACATTCTCTTCTGCCCACATCCCACTGGCCAGCGTAACAGAAGCCACAGAACCAATTCCAGACTCAGTGGGTCAAGCAAGTACGTTCTTCCCTCAGCAGGCCATGGCAGGGGTGGAAGGGAGGACTGATTCACTCAGACCACCACACTTGGTTGTGACTTCCACAACTGTAAAGATGAAAAGTTGTGAACGGCCACCAGGCTGCCCTGGTGCTCTTCACCGCCATGGCTTTTCTCTTTCTCTGGTCCAGGCCTCCCTCCTAAGGTCCAGACTCACATTTCCAGCTTCCTCTGGATGATCCACAGGCCTCCCAAACTTGCTGTGTCCCAAACTGAACTCGTTGCCTGCCCCCTAGAGCTGCTCTGGATTCTATATCATTGTGACAGGCCCCATATCCATCTGGTCACCCAGGCCAGATCCTTGGGGTCATCCTTGACTTTACTCCCCATGCCTAGTCAGTCACAGAGAGTCAGAGGGAAGAATTCCTCAGCCACTGGGGTTGCCACGCTTGGAGTTTCCACCTCCTAAACACCGAAATATTTTGGTATCCACTCCCTGACCTGGTGGCTTCCATTATCACCTCCCCAGATGGGCCCAACACCTCAGCCCCCTCACTGCTCTCCTGCCTCCTCCCTCCCCTGTTCAGCCACAGATCTGGTCACACCATTCCCTCGATTGAAACTCTCAGGCAGCGTGTGCATGACCCTGTACATGGAGATCAATCTGGAAGACCCTGTTCCAGGGGCCCCTTCTCCAGGAAGCTTCCCTTCCCTTGGGCAAAGGTGTGTCATCTGTGACAGGAGAGAGGGAAGGAAGAATGAAGTAGGAAGAGCCTCAGGCTGCAATACAGCTGGGAGAGTCTCAGCCAGACCCTGGGGAAGACCCCAGCAAGAACCGCCTGGCAGACGAGAGGCCTGTGAAATGGCGGAGCCTGCTTCTCCTGCTGTGCTGAGCCACGGCCTGGGCAGTTGATCCAGAGGTGCTGCAGCTGGAGGCTGCTGCTGACCGTGCCCCTGTTCTACACTCTCCTGCAGGGGAAGGGGTGAGCAGCAGAGCTCTGTTACCTGGTAGGGTAGCGTAAGCAGCTGGCACATTTTACACATGAGAAAACTGAAGGCTGGCGAGAGGAAGTAATTTGCCTGAAGTTGCCCACTGGCAAACAAATATGCAAACCTTGGCTATTCTGGCTCCCAAGGCTGGATCCTTCTCTCCACTGTTGACTCAGAGCCCAACTGGACTACAGGAGAAAGGCGGCAGAGTGGCAAGGTGTGGACGTCGGGACAGGACTCGGGCACCACCTCCTCACAGAGTCCTCTGTGACCCATAAGCTCTCCTCTGTCACTGCATCTACCTGTCAGTTCTGTGATTGACAGCTGCCCTGTCCACGTCCAGCATCATGGTATGCACAATGGTCATCATCATCTCCTTTCTCTACGGCCATTTCTGGACAGCCCAGTCCTCCTGGTAGGGAGGGCAGTGTGTTCCCCTGGTCCTGTCGTGGCTCCCTTCCTTCCTTTGTTCTTTAGATGAATTTATACTTAGTGATTAACTTAGTGAATACAGCCACAAAAAATTTCCATCTTCACATAACTGACCTTCCATTGGAGGGAGATAGAAAATGAGAGAAACCAAGTAGTTTATTAGATGTTATGGAACAAAGAAAAAGCAGCACAGACAGAGGCAAATGGAAACAGGGGACATCAGCGAGGACCTCTGCCATTTAGATAGAGTGGTCAGAGAAGATGACTTTTGAGTAAAAATCTGAAGCAAACAACAGGTGCCAGGCACTGATGTGGAATGTGCCCGGTGTGTTCAGCCAGGGGCTGACACGGCTGGAATGGAGGACCGGGGAGGGAGAGGACTCATCTACAAGGCCGCGTAGCCCGGATGGTGGAGGGCATACGGAAACTTGACTACTCCAGTTGACAGGAGAAGTCACTGTAGAATTCTAAGCAGAGCATTGTTGTCCTTTGCCTTGGGAGTTAGATTTGGGGGGGACAGGAAGAAGCTGGGAAGCCGGAGTGCAGCCATCTGAGGAGAGGGGAGGGGACTCAGATCACAGTAACATCAGAGACAGTGGCAGGCAGTCAGATTCTGGGATGTCTTTTGGAGGTAGAATTTTCTGATGAAAATTGTAGGTGAGAAAGAGAAGTCACGGATGACCTCAAATTTTTGGCCTGAAAGATGACATCATCATTATCTGATAAGAGAAAGAGACAGGAGGCAGGTTTGGGGGAGCAGACCAGAAATCAGGTTTGAACAGGTACATTTCAGATGTTCCTCTGAATCCAGGTAAAGAGGTTGGGCATATGTTAGTTGTACAATCTAAGGGTCTCGAAGAGGTCCAGAGAGACGTGCAAATGGATGGGATTGCCAAGGTTGTGGTGGATGCTGGAGAAGAGAAGGAGACCAAACACTGAGTTCTGGGGCCCCTCAGGGAAAGAGGAAGAACCAGCAACAGAGACCTCAGGAGGTAGGAAGGCAGCGCCATGGTTGTGTGGTGTCCTGTAAGTCAAGGGAGGGGGCACCCAAGGAGGGGCCAGCTGCAACTGACGGGTGACAGGAAGATGGGGAGTCCACCACTGGGTTTAGCACTAGGGAAGCCTGGGTGACCTTGGTTTCAGTGGAGAGGCAGAGATGGAATGTTGGTAAGAGTAGGGTTAAAAGAACAACAACAAAAAAAGGCCTCGGAGAGAGATATAGACCACCACTCTTCTAAGTGTGATGGAAAGGAAAGAAAGAGGATGAAGAAGAAATAGAGGTTTTTATAAGATAGAGATGTGTATGCTGGTGGGAAAGGTGGAGATGAGGAAGATCTGGGGGAGAATGGGATTGTGACCATGGGAGCCATGACCTTGAGTAGGCCAGCAGGTGGAATCCAGTGCCTAAGGGAAGGGCAGCATGCATTTATCCACAGAGGCGGGAGAAAAAGCAGTGGAGGGGGCAGCAGTGCAGGGTTTATAGGTGTGATGCTGGAGCCTGCTGGGGTTCTTTCCCAATGGCTTCAACTTTTTTAGTGAATCAGGAAGCAAGACCACCAACTTGCTGGGCTTGTGGTGCACACCTATAATTGCAGCTACTTGGGAGGCTGAGGTAGGAGGATCACAAGTTTGAGGCCAGCCTCAGCAAGCAAGACCCTGTCTCAAAATAACAAATAAAAAGGACTAGGGAGGAAGTCCAGTGGTAAAGTACTCCTGGGTTCAATCCCAGCATGAGACAGAGAGAGAGAGAGAGAGAGAGAGAGAGAGAGAAAGAGAGAGAGAGAGAAAGGAAGGAAGGAAGGAAGGAAGGAAAGAAGAAAAGAAAAAAAGGAAAGCATTTCACATTGTGACTCTAGGACTAAAGTTATCATGAATGGAATATAAGAAAAATGTTGTATATAACTTCTGGGACATGCCCTCAGAGAGAAGGGCATGCAATTATTTGGTCCTTCTTACATCTGCTGACAGGAAGATGGCTGTAAAGGCTGGGGCTCTAGCTGCCATCTTGGTCTTTGAAGACAAGAGCTACATCCTAGGAATGGAAGAACCATGAGCTGGAAGGAGTCTGAATGCTAAAGACTAACAAAGCAGAGCCCCATACCACCCTGGACCATTTCCATACTTTTAACTGAGTGAGAAACCTTGTTTAAGCCACTGTTATTCTGGGGCTCCCTTACACCAGAGCCTAATCTATGGTGACACCTCACTTTTATTTTGACCACATCCCTGCCAAGTGGATATTACTCACTTCATGATATAGAAGAGACAAAGAGGCTCAGAGATTTTAAGCAAGAGACCCAAGGTCACCCAGCCAGTGTGAAGTGGATGGAAGTGGACTCAAACCCTGGTCACTGATTCCTGAGCCCTGCTCTTTCCATGAGCTCTCGAGGTCACACCCAGGCTGACTTCTCTGTGTGCACCTTAGACCTAGACTGACCAATATCCTCTGCTCCTCCGATTTGTCCCTCATCCATGGTCCAGAAGCATCTAATGAGCAGGAGCACCGCAGGTCAGCGCTGTGGGAGGATTCCTGGCTTGCTCAGGACTGTCTCCGCTTCAGCACTGGAGTCCCTTATCCCTCATTCCCGGGCAAACCAGATCAGTTGGTCATCCTAGACCTGTGGCCAAGCCAGGACCTGTCGCTGCCCCCAGGGTCACCCAGACCCTGAGCCCCACAACTGGCTAGTTTCCAAGCACTTGTCTCCCCGTCCCTGGGGCTTCAGTTAGAGGCTGGGCAGGGTTGAGGCATGAAGGAAATGGGGATCCCGATGCCAGTAAGAAGGAAGAGCTGTTTCACCTTGATTTCACTTAGTATTTGCCTCAGAAGACAGCAACCCCAGTGCCCATCTCAACCTTCCTTGTCCCCGGATTCTCTGTGTCCTTGACCCCATGAAAAGAGAGTCCCTGACTGCTGGGTCTGAGACAGGCCTCCATCCAGCCTCCATCCAGAACAGCGGAGCCCCGTCTGCACAGCACAAGGGCCTCTGCGCTCAGAGAGGTGCCAGTCAGTCCCGCCTCTCCACCTTCCAGCCTGTGACCCTGACCACGCGAGTTCACCTTTAAGCCTCTGTTTTCACATCTTAAAACAGGGGTGACTGGGGACATAGCTCAGTTGGTAAAGTGCTTGCCTCACAAGCACAAGGCCCTGGGTTCAATCCCCAGCACTGTCAAAAAACACCCAAAAAAGAACAAAACAGGGGTGGCCGTGCCTGCCTCTGAAGGCCTGGCACAGTGAGCACTGGTGGAGGTGGCCTGTGGCTCTTGTGTTTCCACTCTCCCTGCAAGGCAGGGTACTGGGGACCCAGCCACAAGCCACGAGCCACCGAGGGACCCTTCAAGGAGCTCACAATCGGACAGGGAGACATGACACAAAGTGTTATGGTTCAGATGTGAGGTGACCCCAAAAGCTCACGTGTGAGACAATGCAAGAAGGTTCAGAGGAGAAATGATTGGCTGGTAAGAGCCTTAACCCGATCAGTGAATCGTTCCATGACAGGATTAATCCAAGTGGTAGGGTGTGGCTGGGGGAGGTGGGAATTGGGACGTGGCTATGGAGTATATATTTTGTATCTGGAGAGTGGTGTCGCTCTCTGCTTTCTGATCATGTGAGCTGCTTCCCTCTGCCACACTCCCACCATGATGTTCAGCCTCACCTTGAGCCCTGAGGAATGGAGCCAGCCTTCTCTGGACTAAGACCTCTGAAACTGTGAGCCCTCAAATAAACCTTCCCTCCTTCACAGTTGTGTTGGTCGGGTCCTTTAGTCACAGCAGCGAACTAGCTGACTAAAACACAAAGACAACTTTAAAACTAGATGAGTTGTCCTAAAGGGGATGAGTGAGCTGTGGTGAGGGTGCCAGGGGGGAGGGGAGGCAGAAGTTGAGTGGACGCTCCTGGCAGAGCAGAACATTGCTGGGAGGACCAGGGGACGAGGGGAGGGTGCTTGTGCGACTCTCCAAGTCCAGGATTCTCTCCCAGCAGAGAGGACGGGCTCTTCCGCTGACTGAGTCTCAGCAGGGGCTCAGAGGCTGAGGACACAGGCCTGGGCATGCCACGTCCTCAACGGAGCGCCAGAGTGTCCTGCTGGACTGCAGAGCGCCTTCAGACCTGCCCCACCAGCCCTGCCCCACCCTGCCCTTCCTGCTAAAAGGTTTTTTGTGTTTTTGTTTGTTTGTTTTTTTTTTGTTGTTTTGTTTTTAGAGAGAATTATGGTTCTGCTCTGAGCCTCCTTCCTTCTTATACATCAGTGGAAGTGTTAAGAGAGCTGCTCAGAACCAGGCACAGTAATTCCAGTGACTTGGGAGGCTGAGGCAGGAGGGTTTCAAGTTCAAAGCCAGTCTCAGCAACTTAACCAGATTCTGTTGCAAAATAAAGATTAAAAGAGGGTTGGGGATATGGCTTGGTGGTTAAGTGCCCCTGGGTTCAATCCCTGATGCCAGGAAAACGAGAGAGAGAGAAAGAGAGAGAGAGGAGAGAATGCACGCAAGAGCGCTGTTCAGAGGGCCTGACAAGTGTGCCTTCACTGTGGGGGACACAGGACCAGGCTGGGGCCTTACATGCCACAGAGGCTCCGACCACATGTGTGGTGCAGTAAGAGAACCAGTGCTGCCCTGGGAATGGCCGTCACTGCCAGGGCAGATGGGACATCGGGCATCTGATTCCTCAGTGACCCCAGGAAGGCCTAGGGCCAGGAGCTGGCAGGATGGTGGGAGACCCCAAGTGGGGTCAACTGCTGAAACCCTGCCCAAGGGGAGGAGTTGCCAGTGGAGGTAGCAGAGTTCTGTCCCCAAACAGGAGGTTCCCTGAAACATCAGGAGAACCTATGAGGTAGTTGACTTTTGACATCCACCATGTCCCAGTGTCCCCAGACTAGTTTACAAGTGTCGGGCAAGGAGGGCTTTTCCTGTTCTCTCTCCTGCTCCAAATCCCACCCTGAAAAGCCATGAGAATCAGCCAGAGATGGAGACAGGGAGAGCAAAGAGGTGGCCAGCAACCTCTCCAGGTTTCTAACTTCTGAGACAAGCCCACCCCAGAGAAGGGTTTCTCCCTACATTGGATGAGATTTGGGTTTTAATATTACTTTGAAGTGGATTCTTAAAAAGCAAAGTATGGACAATTTCAAAGGAGTTAAAGATGTGCCCACTCAAAATATGCTGAATCGGTCTATTGATCGTCATGCTGAAATCATTTGAGGAGCTGGAACTTCAGAGAAATCCACGTTGCCTGTCTTTTCCTACATGCAACAAGCCATGAAGAGTCTAGTGGGGAATGGCCTTTGCATGCAAGGCTGGAAAAAGCCTTCGTCTCTAGAGACTGGTAATTGGGGTTGCAGGGAGCCTGAGAACACAAACTCTGAAGTAACCTTTGCCCTCCACCAGCTTCTACCTGCCCCCATCTCTTAGTAACAGTTCTAGAATTTTCTACCTGCTATAGTTTGGATTCAAAATGTCCCTGAAAGGCCCACATGTTAAAGGTTTGGTCCCCAGGCCCAGGATAGCACTGTTGGGAGACAGTAAAACCTTTAAGAGGTGGGGCCTAGGGTGAGGTCTCTAGGTCATTTGAAGGGGATTGTGGGACACCAGCCCCCTCCTTACTCTTATTTGTTTCCTGGTCAGGAGGTCATGGATTTTGCTCTACCATACGCTCCTGCCCGTGATGATCTGCCTCACCGCAGCCTCAAAAGCAAAGGGGTCAACAAATCATATACTGGAACTTACAAAACTGTGAGCCCAAATAAACCTTTTGTCTTTATAAGTTGATTATCTCAAGTATTTGTTACAGTGATGGAAAGTTGACTAATCTAAAACCCCAGTCCAGACACTTTGATCCTGTCATTCCTTCAGAATAAATGTACTGTTCTTTGTCTCAGAAGCATAAAAGCATCATGCTTTTGGCATTTCTTCAGACTTCACTGTCATGTAAGGTCCCCATGCACATGTAAAGTCAATATAACATTCACGCTTTTCTCTTGTTAATTAGCTCTTATATTAATTGGGTTCCTAGATCCAGCCATAGAGCCCACGTAAGAACTGAGGAGGATGGGAGAGGCTCTCTGTGCCTCGAATTCCTCTTCCTCAGGAGGTGGTTAGAGTGGACCTTGTCCCATCAGTCAGCCTCAGCAATGGTCTGGTCATGCTGGTCTTGTTCCATCTGTGCCCCACCCATTCCTCTCCATGTAATTTTAAATCAAATCTTCCAGAAAGAGTAGAATGACTTCCTACCTTCCTCTGAAAATTTAAAAGTAAAAAAAGAGTCACTGTCCTCTACTGTTTGATTAGGGCACTATATTAGCTTTTCATCACTGTGACCAAAAATGACTTAAAGGAGGAAAGATTTGTGTTTTCTCACAGTTTCAGAGGTATCAGTCCTTGATCTCTGGCTCCTCGGCTCTGGACATGAGGTGAGGCAGAGCAAGGTGATGGAAGGGCAAGGTGGAGGAAAGCTGCTCGGCCCATGGCAGATGGCAAGTAGAGGGTGGAAGAGGGGCCGGGGCAAGATGCAGTCCCCAAGGGAATGGCCCCAAGTTACCCACTGCCTTCAAGCAGGTTCCATCTCCTAGTTCCCACCTCCTCCCAGCAGTCCCTCAGCTATCAGTGGGTTAATCACTGGTGAGGTCAGAGCCTCATGATCGAATCACTTCCACAGAGCCCCACCTCCGAACATTGCTGCCTTGGGGAACAAGCCTTTAACACAGGAGCCTCTGGGGGAGACATTCCAGATCCAAACCATAACAGGGAATAAGAGTAGGGCATGAGCCTGAGGTGAGAGCCTGGCAGAATCTGCAGAGATGTTCTACAGAAGGTGGCAAGATGTCTGCTTGTTTCATCATTGTGTTTCCCCACCCCAGAGAGTGCCAGGCACATAATAGGTGCTCAGCAAACCCTTCTGCAGCCACTCTGCCCTCTCTCCTCTGTTGCCATCTTGGGCAGCAGCTCTTCCCAAGTCAGGCATTGACTCAGACTGACACTCAGCTCTCCATCTGAGGCCGTAGGAAGGTGCTGTTCACAGCACTCCCACCCTGGGGCATTGGTCAGAGGCAGAGTTATTTATAGAATACAGGAGATAATCAGGGAAGCATCTAGCTCTGTGCTTTGTGAGGGCAGCCACTGGTTGTCACGAGAACAGTGTAAGGTGATATGTAGAGAAAAGTTTTGAATAGGAGGGAAAGTTCGGTTTAATGTGTGGAAGGTGGAGTAGAAGGGATGAGACCAGAGGCAGTTAGCTGGCAGGGGGGGACTGCAATATGGACGCAAGTTGGCCCACGAGGGAAGGAGCTTCCGGGTCTACAGTACAGGGCTGACTGGGAAAAGCAGGAGGCACAGCTCAGATGCTGCAGTTCCAACCCTCCTCTCCTGCCTCTGAGCTCTGGATCCTGAATGTTCCAGATGAGGCATTATAAATAGGGATCTTCCTCAGATTGGCGACATTTTGCAGGACCCAGAGCAAATAAAAACATAGGCTCCTTGTGAAAAAAATTATTAAGAGTTTCAAGATGGTGACAGCAGAGGATTAAGCCAAGAGCCAGGTCCTTTCCATAGGATGGTCAGATTTAGAAAGGAAAAAAAAAAATGGACACCTAGTTAAAGTTGAATTTCAGATAAAAGAGGAATAATTTGTTTTTAGTTTTTGTGTCTCATGCAATATTTGCAATAATTTTTTTCATCATTTATTTATCTGGAACTCAACTTTGGGAATCCTCCTTTTCTCTGGCATGCCTGCCACGTGGGGCCTGCCTCCTCCCTTACCTGGGGCTCTTGGGAGTGGCTCAGGTTCGGGTGCTAGGAGAGTGGTTCTCAAACTTTAGCAGGCATCCAAATCACCTGGAGGGCTTTTTAAAACTCAGATGGCTAGGCCTCACCCCCAGAGTTTCTGAATCATAGGTCTAGGGTGGGGAACAACAATTTTCACTTCTAACAAGTTCTAAGGTGTGATATCCACAGCTCAGTTGTGCCAGGACATGAAGTTGCAGAGAGACCAAAGAAAGTACCTGGAGGCCACATGAGACATATGCTTTATTGGAGAAAGCTTACAAGAGGTCAGCGACTGCTCCAAGAAGAGTCTAGTGGCGACAGGCAGAACCGGTAGCACCTCTGACCCTCATGGTGCCTCACCAAGCAGAGCTGCATTCCTCATGGAGCTTTGCCCTGTGGTAGCTGGTTGGATGAATGACACCTCTTCTCTCCACAGTGCCCTCATTTTTAAACAGTCCCCACTCAGAGAGGGAGACTATATCTTAGGCTGCAGAAGCAGTGACATCAGCCTTAACTTGCTTGTATGGCCAGCATCCTGAGGAGCAACTGTCCTGATGTATATGCAAGAAAGTAATTTTCTATAGATAACACTGATTTGCCCTGGTTCCCAGTGTGCACAAGAGAAAGCCAGTGTCCTTCAAGATAATATGTATCTGGACTTTCTAGCCCAGGCCTGCTCTCATTGTTCCCTTAACTTGGCTAGGTTTTGGAGGACCAAAAGGAATCATTCAAGGACATGGTGTTTGGCTGTCCCTCTGTAAGGATGATACTCAAGGTGATTCTGATGCTACGGGTCCTGGGACTATACTCAGTAATGGCTGCTCAAGGGGTTCATTACCCTAGGAAGCCCATGGCAGTAGCAGAAATGTGTAATGACCTAAATTAGCCACCAGATGGCAGAAGCATCCACGACTCAGATCTCAGGACCCGCCCACTGTCTTGGGTCTAGGTTGACACTTCTGCTGTCCTGGAGCTGTGCTGTGACTGTGCTTAGGACCATGGGAATGACAAAGACAGGGGTCAGACTCAGTCCCTGACCATGCGGGGCTCAGGGCTTGGAAAGGGAGATAGATGTAACTGGATATTACAACTGATGCTGAGACGAGAAAAGCCCAGAGACTGGGGGAAGCCAAAGAAGGTGGAGGAAGTCAGGGCAGGCCTCCTGGGGGAGCTGACGGCCTGAGCCTCCGGTAAGCGTCATCCAGGTGGGGTAGAGGAGGAAGGGCAGGCTGGTCACAGGGCTGAAAACGCCAGGGATGCCCTCACCGTGGTGCGGAGCAGAGAGATCTGGTGGGAAGAGTTGGGCCAGGCTGGCCAGAATAAAGGAGGGCCTTGACACCAGGCTGGGAGTGTGGATGGATTCTGAGGTTGAAGGAGGCCCAGGAGGCTTTTAACTAGATGGTGTGTTGGAATGCTCCCCAGTAACAGTGTGGAGGAGGAAAGATGGGGACAGGGAGGCTAGTGTGCAAGGGTATGGTGACCAGGTGAAGCCAGGTGACACCCGTCTCTCAGCCATTCATTCTTCCATCCACTTACTGCAGGCACACATGGAACACCTTCTCGGAGGCAGACCTTGCATTGTGCCGGACGCTGGGACTCGGTGATGATGAAGGTGAAACACAGTTCCTGGCCTCTGCTGGGAAGGCTGCCACCCAGTTACAGCTGTGGTCTCTGAGACATGCCAAGGAAGCCAAATGACAAGGTCTGGGCAGAGCTTGGGGTAGAGGCACCTCCCAAAAGCACCCCTGACCTGGGCATCCCCACCTAGCAAGCACAGCGGCCTCATTCAGCAGCCCCTGGTGCCCTCCCGACCGCAGCCCAGAGCTAACAATATGACCATTCAAGGCTTCTCCCACCACCCCAGGTCCAGCTTTCCGACCCCCATCCTCCCTAGCCACACAATCCTGGCCTTCAGGGGAGAAGATAGAGCAGGATTATACTCAGGTGCCAGGGGCTGGGCCCAGGGCCCAGGTGAGTGCCCAGCCAGGGCCCTTCTTCAAACACCCAGGGTTCTTCCTGATGCTAGAAGCAGGGGAATCTGATGCTAGAAGCAGGGGAATGGAGGGGGTGACCTTGACTGCCAAGGGGTTGCCCTGTAGGGTTGTCGTGATGCTCAGGGGTCGGGGAGCACACCACATTCTTCTGCAGAGGTGGAGTTGGGCTCAGGGATGAGTTGATTAAAATCAAGATAACTGGAGCATTACCCTCTAGAAGGCTGGCCTTCTTGCTGTTCCTAGAATACACATAGGGAACCAGTCAGGGTGCTGCATGCCTGTAGCCCCACACTCTGGAGGCTGAGGTGGAAGGATCACTTGAGCTCAGGAGTTCAAGACCCACCTGAGCAACATAGAGAGACCTGTCTCAAACCATAACAACAAAACAAAAACATACCTGAGCCGTTCCACCCTGCACCTTTGCACATGCAGCTCCCCGGCTTGGGGCGTTTATCTCCCAGTGTAAGGTCTTCACAGGGTTGACTTCTTTGGTGGGAAGAATAACGGCTTTCCAAAGATGTCGCTGTCCTATCCCTGGCACCTAGGAATGCATTACTTTGCAGATCTGACTCAATTCAAAATCTTGGGAAATGGGGATTTTATTGGAGGCCCAAATGTCATCGGAAGGGTTCTTATAAGAGGAAGGCAGGGGGTCAGAGTCAGAGAAAGATGTAATGTGGGAAGCCGAAGTCGGAGAGGGGCAGACCGAAGGAACGCAGGGGCTCTCTAGAAGCTGGTAAGGGCCAGGAAACGTGCCCCTGGAGCATCCAGGAGGAATTGCCAACCCAAGTTAGCTTTCTGACCTTCAGCACCTTAAGACAATAAATTGGTGTCATTTGAAGCTGTTCTGTGGTGATTTGTTGCAGCAGCCACAGGAAATGAAGGCAGCGTCTCATTCTGGAGATCTCAGGTCACTGGTGTAAAGTGGTCCACCCCCTTCCACTGTCCCTTATCATCTCTCCTGGTCAACACTCCACGCTGGAGCTCCAAGGCCTGGCTCTGTTCACTCTTGTATTCCAGGTCACTTGGTGTGTTCTGAGTAAACACTTGCTGCATAGAAGAAAGAAGGAGTAGATGAAGAACTTACTCGATTCTCTCGTGTGCGCACTGAGAAACTCTGTGGGGCGATGTGGAGGGAGTGGGCAGGGATCTGGAGCTGCTGGAATGGAGGGAGAGCTGTGTGAGGGGTGGAGGCAGGGGAGGTAACCATGCATCTGCCTGGGGAGGGGACACAGCACCTAACACAAAACTTGTGCATGCACTGCGCAGTTTACAGATCACTTCAAACCCAGGGTCTTCTTTGTGTCCCTCAAAACAATCTGGGACACAATCTGCTATGTTGCCCAGGCTAAAGAGATGAGGAACTTGAGGCTCAGAGGAATCAGGGACTTTCCCAAAGTCATGCTCGGAGTCAGAGGTGAGCAGAGTAGAACCCTGGAGTGACTCAGCCACGGCCAGCTCCGTGGGGGCAGGATCTTCTCCTCCCCTCCTGTTTCCCCAGCTGGCTCTGGGAATGCTGAGCCAGTGAGGAACATCTGTAGTATAGCATCAGCTGTGGGCTCCTCCCCCATCGCATGCACCCCTCCCCTTTCTCTCTTACACACACACACACACACACACACACACACACACACACACACACCCCACAGAGAGCTGAGGGCTCTGGGTGCTTCCATGAAAGGCATGTTTCCCTCCTGAGTCAGAACAGACCCAGAACAGATGGCCTTTGGGCCTGGCTGGGCTGCAGTCCCAGAGCGCCAGCCAACCTTGAGAGTCAGTCCCCCCACCCCCTGCTGGAACCGCTGGGCAGAGGCCAGCACAGCTGCATCCCTTCAGCAGGCCCTGCAATGATAGGCCCACGTTGCATCAGCTCGGCCTGTCTCTGCACAGCTCCAGTCTCCATAGCCAATGAGGCCCAGCCGAGTATACAGACCCTAGCACTGGCCCACCCCACCCGCCACGGAATCACCAGAATCACCGGAATCGCACTGCCAGGCCTGGTCCTCGCTCAGCAGTCTCAGGGAAGGAGGAAGGGAAGAGGAGGGCCACGGCTCCATTGCATCCAGCATGGCCTTTCCACTCAGCCCTGCCCCACCAGCAGCCCCACTGGCTCCACCTTGATTTCCCCTCCTGAAGGTGGCTGATTTCTTTGGCATGGCCCTGCCTTCCCAACTTCTGCTCTTCTTACCTTCTCTACCTGCTCTGATCCACATCTTCCATCCATGATGTCCATTACTGTTCTGTGCCACGACTGCCACATTATCATCTCCAGGCTGACCTTGCATCCCTACCACCAGATGTGGATACTACAGCCTCCTGGATGTCTCCCATCTATGCACAAGGGAGCTCACCATCTCCCACTGCCTTCCCCGGAGTCTCCAGTTCAGAAGAGGGACCATTTGCCACCTGCTCAGCCAGCAAATGCCAGGGAGTCCTTCTTCCCTCCTCCTCCCAGACCTTCCATATTCAATCCACTACCAGGTCTCGACGGCCCAGTGGTGTGTCTCCAGGTCCAGGCTCCAGCATCTTGCTCTGGGTTATTATGATATTCTCCTCTCTCTGGGTTGGTGGGAAATCCCAGGTTGGACCAAACCTGGGAGCTGGCCGGAGCCACAGGCTCCAAGGCCTCCTGGCGCAGCCTGCAGTTTCCCCAGCCCTCACTCAGACATGGCACCGGCAGGTTGGAGCATGACCTCCCACGGGATGTGCCTTTTCTATTCATTTTATCAATATGTTAAGACTGATTATTAAAGTAATATATGCTTTTGAAAAAATTCAGAGAAACTAGTTACTCCAGAGGCCGAGGCAGAAGGATGGGCAAGTTCAAGGCCAGCTGGGCAACTTAGGGAGGCTCTGTTTCAAAATCAAAATAAAAAATGGTTGGGGATATAGGTTAACAGTAGAGCACTCGCCTAACATGCCCTGAAGTTCTGGGTTCAAACTCCAGTCTTAGAAAAAAAATTTTTCCAGAGAAGCACAGAAAAGAGTTGATGTGTATTTCCATCTCCAGAGGTAAACTATTGGGCCATTGAGTATTTCTTTCTAGACTTTCTCTATGACTATTATACACATTGATATACATTTTATTAATTGCTTTTAATAAACATTCATTTAAAAAAAAACCCAGACCTCTAAACATCAAAATATTTTTTAAATTAAATGGAGTTTAAATTAAATTAAATCATCCAATAAGTAGCACTGACATTTGTGAAATGCAAACATCCTTCCAGACATCTGTAGCTCTGCACATAGAATTTTCCATAAACATACTGTTTCATTTTTAATGCAACAATCTATTGAGCTCAACCCTCTTTCTCTGCCTGAGGGTAACAATAGCTCCTCCCCCTTTCTGATCTCTGCCAATATTCCATCCCTACTGACCTTGTCTCCAAAAAAGGCTCCGATGAACATTCTTGTACATAAATCTGTGTTCAAAACTAAAGAATCATTTCCTTAAGCTAGATTATCAAACTTTTTTTTTACAAAGAACACAAATCATTTCAAATTTTAAAAATATGTGAATAGGTAATATATTCCTACAGTCCAAAAATTCATATGAATTCAGATGAAAAGACCAGACTCCCACTCTGCCTTCCATTTAGTTCTCGTGCTGCCCTGAGATGAGTGTTACTAGTTTCTCAGTGACTCGAAAGCCACCTGAGTGCATGCACTCTCCTGCATGCTGCTCTTCCACTTGAAGATTAAACCTATTTCAGAACATGAAGAATTTCCTCACCTGGCACAATGGTGCATACCAATAATCCCCGTGACTCGGGAGGCTGAAACAGGAGGATCACAAGTTCAAAGCCAGCCTCAGCAATTTAGCAAGGCCCTCAGCAATTTAGCGAGACCCTGTCTCAAAATTAAAAAAAAAAATTTTTTTTAAAGGGTTGGGGATGTAGCTCTGTGGTAAAGCAACCTTGGGGGTTCAATCCCCTGTGTGAAACAAAAAACGAACAAAGAAACCCAACTTCCTCACTTTTTGCTTTTCCCAGCTTCAAGGTACTTCCACCCTCATCTAAAAATAGGTTATTTGCAATTTTTGCTATTACAGGTAATACGGCAGGGAATTATTCAATAAGGTGTTTTTAAAGCTTGCATAAATATGCCTGCTAAGAAAGTGTGCTAATTTCTCTTCTGGCTAGGAATGTACGTGAAAACTTCTTCCTATTTAAAATCAAATCCCTCAGATCCACCCAGACCCTGCTGATATCCCCATGTTACAGATGAGAAGAAGGAGATGCGGACAGACACATGCTTTTCATGGTCACTCTGTGAGTGGGTGTGGAGATACACCCTGTCCCAGACTTCCTGACTCCCAGGCTGAGTTCTCCCTGCTTGCCAGGCTGCCTTCTCTGCCTGTACCTCCCAGGGAAGTCCCCACTGTCATCCTGGCCCTTTGCTAGCTTCCCATGTACATGCAAGGTCAGGAATAAGAACTGTCAGGACAGTACTCAGAGGACAGAGCGGGAGAGGGCAGCAGCAGCTTCCTCAGGTGTGGTGGGATTGGACCCGTTGAGGAAGAGGTGAAGAGAGACGCGTGCAGAGGTCTGAGGTGTTCAGAGTCCCAGGTGTTCTTCCATCTGTGCTTCTTGTCAACCTGGAGAGCAGCAGTCCTATTCATAGAGGATGCAACTGGATCACAGGCATGCAGCTAAGAAGTGGCAGAGCCAGGACAGGACTCCAGGTCTCCTGACCCTCAGGCCAGGGCTTTTGTATTCCTTAGCAGATTACAGCTGTCGGGGAGATTGTCAGAGCTCAAGGTCCCTTTCCTGAGTGTCAGAGATATTAAGACAGGGAGGACAGCCCTGTGGTCAACCTGAGCATCGTTATTATCACATGTCAGCAGTTCCTGGGGGAGAGGAGAGCTAGAAGGGAAGAGAAAGGACAGGGTGGTATTTAATGACACCTGTCACGTCCTGGCCTCGGCCTTGTTGTTGCCTGAGCCCTTTCCATGAATTGCCAGAGGAGGCCAGGGAGACGGAGGCTGGGAAAAGGCAGAAATCCTGTGCCCAGGCACACATGAATATCAGGCACCTGGGCCACATGCAGTGCGTCTGGACTGCTGGAGATGTGTGTGTGTCCCTCACGGCCACGTGGACATACCCAGCATATCAGGGGGCTGGTATCCCTGGATACCCTGCGTGCAGGCAGCTGAGTTCTGGTGGCTTCCCTAAGCACCAGAACACAGAGGGTGGGGGTGGAGGCGGGTCTGCTCCTGGAGGAGGGGATGAATCTGTGCCCGCCTACCCACCCCCCGGGGGGCCTCCTGCCTCCCTCACTCCTACGTGGCAGCAAGCAGGACAGTCCTTTTGAACAGAAGGCCCCACACTCCATGAGAGGGAATCAGAGATGGCAGGGAGGCGTTTTCCTGACTCATGCCTTGGCCTGAGAACACACTTGGCTCTGGACAGCTGTCACAGAGGAGCAGCCTGGGGCAGCCCTGCCTCCTCCATGGTCAGGATCGCTGTGAACTGGTGGTCAGAGGCTTTCTGGCCCAGCTTTATCCCACATAAAAGGGAAAAGGGGATTAAACCTCTTTCAACTAATGTCCTTAGCCAGGCACAGTGGTATATGCTACTGTAATCCCAGCACCTCCGGAAGCGGAGGCAGAGGATGCTGGACGACACGTGGACAGGCTGGGCACTTCATGATACACTGGTTTCTGTCCTAGGATTCCATGGTGCGAGGACTGAGTGAGTCTGGCCATGGCTGTTTGTGCAGTCCCTGGCAGAACTGGGGCCTGCCCATCTCACTGGGTGTGGGGAAAGAGGGTTAGGGCACAGGGCACAGACTCCATGGCCCAGACCCATCTCAGTTTGCTGTGTGACTTTGAGCAAATTCCTGCCCCACTCTTGGTCTCAGTTTTCCTCTTTGTAGAGTGTAAATGCAGTTGGACTTGATGGTCTTCTATTCCCTGCTGACCTTTCCAGCGAGGCTCCTGTGTGCACAGCAGTAGGAACAGATTTGCAGGCACTTGGAAGAATCCAGACACGAAGGAAATCCTTGAGAGTTTCTCTGCATTTCAGAGTCTTCCCCCCAGCCCTCTTCAAAGAGTGATTTTTCCAGAAAGTACCGCCTGGAATGTGGGGGAAGGGCCACAGTCAGCCTCTGGGCTGGGCTCAGAGCTAAGAATAATGTGGCAAAGGCTCTTGACATTTTTTTGCTGATGCTGAAAATTTAAAGGAGCCGTGGCCTTTCCTTCAGGAGGCTGTGCTTGGTGTGCAGTAGATTTGAGTGGGTCACTGCCCATCACTCACTGGTGCTGGCTGGCTGTGTTCACCAAGTGCTTCTTTTATGCTATACCCTGAGCTGGGACCTGAGGACTCGGGATAAGAAAGGTGAGGCCCTGCTCTTCCAAAATCTCCAGTTTCACTGACAATCCAGGATGATAACATTGAGATCCTGCAGCATAATAGGACATGGAGGAGGCTTCTGGTCTGGCCTGAGCTTCAGTAGGGATCTGGCAGAGGGTCTTCAGATACAATTGCCCCTCCTGCCCCCACCTCAGCTTCCCTGTCCATAAACAAAGAGACTTAGTACTCTGTATTCTTCACCTTTTAGACGAATGGGTTTATTTAATAGCATGAGCCTCAGTTTGCCGGTCTATGAAATGGAACATCCACAGTACTGTCAGCTTCCCCCTCCAGTGTTGGTGAGGCCTAAGGGCCCAAGATAGCTGAGAGATGTAAGAGTCAGAGGAAGGGGGGTCTTTTTTTTTTTTTTTTTTTTTTTTTGGTAGTACTGGGAATTGAACCCAGGAGTGCTCTACCACTGAGCTACATCCCCAGTCTTTTTTTATTTTGAGACAGGATCTTGCTAAGTTGCCCACACTAGCCTTGAACAATCCTCCTGCCTCAGCCTCCTGAGCCACTGGGATTATAGGTGTGCATCACCATGTCTGGTAGAAAGGAAGTCTTGATGAGACTTTGACATTGGAATCTGCTAGAGACCAAGGCAAACCTCCACCCTCTCTGACCCTGTCTCAGTCCTGACATCTTATGAGGAATCCTGGGGGCCAAGGCGAGAGTGGGGGTGAAGAGTGGAGAATGTGGTGGACACAGACGGTGTCCTTACATAGCAAGGATTTCTCCTTATAAGCTTTATATTTCTCCTTATACACAGTTGATGCAGGAGGCACACAAGAATCAGGACAGTCACCCCAAAGAGATGGACACCACCCCAAGGTTGGAGGGTTTTGTGAATGATCAGACTTGTCCTACAAGAGAATCCTGGGCTGTCTCTGAAGGCAGCAAGGCTCCCTGTAGTGAGAGGTGTCAGGTACCTGACATTTTGGGATACAGCAGAGAAGACTTCTGCCTGGCACTGTAGATACAAGTCCATGCCCTCTGAGATGCTTTGTAGCCCATTTTTAGTAATTTTATTCTAAGATATTTTGAATCTGAGAGTCTAACAGGCTAACTCCTTAGCTGGGTTCAAAGATTCTATGAGCTTTCAAGTGTAAAAATCACATTGTATGGTGATCACTTTAGGATTCAAGTAATCAGTGATTCTCTGACTCTGATTCAGTCTGAAGCTTTTGGGATCTAAGATTTCTCATAGTTCTTGGAGTCAGAAGACTGAACAGCAGCAGCAGCCTAATCCTAACCCAGACCAGGAAGCTAGTCACTACCACCAGCTTGGGGTGGCTGGACTTCTTTCCCTTGCAAATGACAGAGCCCAGGGACTCAGAGGATTCATTTACTGGGTGCTGGAATTCATTTGCTCCCCAGGATCTGACAAGCACCTGGAAGAAAGAAAATGCTCAAGATTTTTACTGATGGAATGGATGAGTGAGTGACTAGGAGCGGGTGAAGAGTCTCTATACTGTCCCTTCCTCTCTGTACTGTACTGTGCCCATCAGTTATCTATCATTCCACTAGTGAAGAGGATTGGGGTGGGGTCTCCTAAACAATCTGCCTTACTGAGTTCTCTACTAACAGACACACACCCATCAGAATGGATATCCCCGAAGACAGGGACTTTGTCCAGTGCTCAGGGGTGTCGCCAGCTCCCAGAACAACAATGAATACCCCAGGTTAATTGAGAGCTCAAGGTGCTATCAGTTGTGGGAGGGTGGGGTGAGAAGGGTTGATAGTGAGACCTGGAGTCTGTGGGAAGGCATTGAGACAGGGAGGCGGGCAGGGACCATCAACTGGAGATAGAAAAAGCAGGTGGGGGTGGGGGGGGAGGAAACAAGGAATGACTTAGCAGCATTTTTTTTTTTTTTTTTTTTTTTTGCATTACTGGGGACCAAACCCAGGGTCTCATGCATGCCAGGCAAGTACCCCAACACTGAGCCATACCTCCAGCCCTTGATTTATTTATTCTGAGACAGGGTCTCACTAAGTTGACCAGATGGGTCTTGAACTTGCCTTCCTCCTTGGGCTCTCCGTTTAGTGTCACATTTCAGTCAAGGACTGTGGAATGGAGAACTGGGGCTAGCTAGATGGCCATGGAGCAGGCCTGCGGGTGAGGACAGAAAGCTGGGCAAGGATGGGGACTCGGAGCTGGAACAAGTGCAGCACTCCTAGAATTTCAGGGAAAGGGTGGTGGATGAGACAGAAAGTCACGTGGTACAGTATTTAGTGGACAGCCAGGGTTTTCCTTCTTATGTACTTCAGCGGGACCACCTGATGTTCCCCACTGGCCTTTGCCTTGATCACTCCAAGACTGGACTTTCCAGGGTGAGGGGCAGGAACTGAGTCTGGTCCAAGCCCTGACCTCCTCAGAATGGCCACTGACATCAAGCTCAACCGAGGTTGAGGATTTTAGGGTCAACCCAGAACTGAAGATGGGCACTGACTCCTAAAGTCTGACTACATCCCCAGTGCAAAGGACAGGGGCCCTGAGGAGGAGGGATTGGGGGACCCAATTAAGTTTCAGTTTGAAAAACTTGGGAGTAGGGAGGGGCAATGGATGTACTCGGTGCAGAGCAATGAAAGGGGTGCCAGAAAGAATGTGCAATCAGAGTGGGGTGGCCTGCCTGGAGAGCCAGGAGCAGGGGCTCCAGTCCAGGGAGCTGGACCTTGCAGCCTCCTCCTGCTCAGTGATCTGAATCCCCCTCCTGCACCTCCAGGACCATCAAGGTCCCCGATCTGAAGGACTAGTTAGGGGGATTCACCGATGCCCCACAGCCCGGCCAGAGGAGGGGGACAGTAGGACCCAGGGGCCCGGACAGCGCCTGCAGACACAGACAGAGGGCGGGAGGCGGGCGGTTAGGGGGAGGTCTTTGGATTTTTTTTTTTTTTTTTTTTTTTTTGGTGGAGCTGGGGCGCCCTCCGGAAGCCTTTCCAACTTTCCAGAAGTTTCTCGGGACGGGGGCTGGAGGGGGTGGGGACAGTCATATATAGATCCTGGCCTGAGGCAGCGGGCGGAGAGTAGAATCAGTCAGCAGCAGCCTGAAAGTGAGACTCCGGTCCGAGCGCCAGCCCGGCCCAGGTGAGGGGCAGGGGCGGCTGGGGGAGCGCGGAACAATTTGGGGGTGCTTAAGGAGAGGGAGCGGATGGCCTCCAGGAGGGGTTGGGGCCCAAACCAGAGCCCCTAAACCTAAGTCCCAGGCACTTGGGGGCAGCTGGAGCAGCGGATGGGAACCTCGGCCTGATGGTGATGGAGCCCTACAGATTGGAGGGCCAGGGCAGGAAGCAGGGCTGGGACCGGCCGGCGCGCGCTCAGGGGCTGGGAAAAGTGCAGTGCCCCCAGAAGTTCAGGGAGCCGGTGGTGGCAGAGACAGACAGTGGGGCTGTGGGTGGGGGAGCTGAAACCCTCTGCACAAACACGGAGGAGATGGGGCCTTTCCTACAGGGATGCACACCGGTCAGCTCTGCAGTTGAAGGCCCAGGGCCCTGCAGTGACTGACTGGTCACTCCCAGGCTTGATGGGGGTTATCTGAGCCTAGGAGAGGAAGTGAACCAGTCTTGGCTTTTCCTGGGGTGGGGGTCCTGGCTTTGGGGGTTCCATGCTTTGGGAGGAGTCACCAAAGGAGGTTCCATTTTGATGAGCAGGGTGTAGAGAGGATGGCAGTTGAGGGAAAGAGTAGCCGGCTCCCCCTCCATCAAAAAGAGTGGGAGTCTGCAGGGTCTTCTGCAGGGTGGGGGCAGGGGTCGAGGGACCAACTGGAGATGTGGGAGTCATCACCCTTATTCTGTCCACCCACCTGGTTCCTGGAGGAACTGTAGGGTTAGGGCTTCTTCAGAGGCTGGCTTTCCCTACCCCCAGCTTAGGGACATTCCTGAGGCATCTAGAGAGGAGGAAGAATGAAAGCACTTCCAGCCTGGCCTGAAGTCCTGGCTCCTCCTCTTCCCTGGTTTCCTGCCGGTCCCTCTGGGCTGCAGGGCCCGGATGGAGGCCTGGAGAAAATTGGGGGCTTTGATTGCCTGGAAGCTGGACTGGGCCACACCCTCTTGTGCTCTGACCCATCCCCCCTTCCTGCGTGGCCTTTGTCTCTGGTCACCAGGATTCCTAGCAGACTTTGGTGTTCTGGCAGTGTAACGGGACACCACCTGTGACCCTCAGGAGGGTTCTATGAGTGTTTCTGAATAGACAGACCCCTACTCGTCCTTGTGGGAGCTGGGTAGCGACCTGCTCAGATGTGCCTCAGTTTCTCCCACTGTTCAGTGAAGTGCTCTGCCTCTGAGGTCCCTGGAAATCTGGGACGGGTACCCTTTGGGGGCTGGGCCTGGCCCCTGCTCCCAACCTCCCCTCTGTGGGGTCCCATTCTCTTCACTCTTCTGTTTTCTTTCAGAATGAAAAAGGCAGGCATTGACCTCCTTCTGAGGCAGTTTCAAGGTACTTTAGACCCCCCCTCAAATGTTTGAGACCCTCTGATGACCCCCAGCCTCTCCTTTCTTCCCCTCCCAGTCCCAGCTCAGTCCAGCCAGCTGTGGGCTACGCAATCTTGGATTTTGTCTGTGGGACTGTAGACTGTCTAACCAGCGTGGCCTGAGGGCTGGCATTTCTTGGTGGCAAGATGGGCTGGGCTGTGGGAGGCTGGCTTGCTTGCAGGAACTTGCCTTCCTCCATTCTTGCTGCTGGGTTTAACAGGGTGGCCCTTCTCCCCCACCTTGCATCTTCCCTCAGAAACTTAAGTGCAGATGTGAAAGGAAAGCCAGGAAGGCTCCTGGGGTCTCCTGGTAAATCCATAGCACGCCCAGGACCTAAGCCCAGGCCTCCTGCATCTCATGCTGGAAGCCCCCTCTGCTGGCCTACAGAGATAATTCAGCCTCTTGCCTGCCACGTCACCAGGAGCAGGAGCTATGTGGCTGCTTCAGAAATCCCAAACTAGTTATTTGGAGCTTTCTTGAGAAGCCCCTCCCAGCCCTTTGAGGTTCTGCTTGGCTGGGGGTGGGTGCTGTCGAGATGGTGGCCGCCACGTGGCAGGCCACATTCCTCTACCACCTATTAAGGAAGGGGATGCTGGTGGTCTCTGCAGCCCCATCGGAGCTCTGAGCTCACCATCAGCTGCCTGGATTAGAGGTGGCCTTTGAGTAGGGTGATCATGTGCCTGCTGTCCTGGCATAATAATTAGAAATGTTCCATTTTACTCTCTTAAGTGTCCTTGTTTATGCAATAGATTATATGCTACCTCTGCCTTTGAGGCCTTAGGCCTAGTGGAGAAGGAACCGAGGCTGGGAGGGAGGAGGCCTGGAGCCCAGTCTGGGCCTGAGGACCTCTGCCACTTTAGTGCTTTGAGGATGACACCCAAACTCCCTTGTGCATCCCCCAGGTGTCTGTGGAGCTCAGGGGCACTCTGCCTCTCTACCACGCCCTCTCCGAAGGCCCTTTGCTTCTCCTCTGCAGAGCACTTTCAAGGTCCCTGGGGTGGTGGTGTGGGGGTGGCAGCCTAGGGAGGTGGGAGACCTGCCTGGGTTTATAGGATGCCAACAGTAGACTCTCCCAGAAATCCAGTGCTCCCCCCCACTGGTCGAAATCCTCGAGGGTCTTCCACTAGGATTTCGAATTTTCCATCCTCCTTTAGGAGGACCATGAAACTGTCTGCCAAAGCAGTGGAGTCCCGCCTCCACCAGGGTTCTTTCTGACTTTTCCTGTTGCCCTGTTGTCTCTTCTCCTGTGCTGCTGCATGAAGTAGAGGGGAAGGACCTGAAGTGGGTGTGTGAGAAAATACTCATGAGTAGAGACTGTTCTGATGGAAAGTCTCAGAAAGGAGAGTGGTGCTTGTCCTGGGGCTCCTGCTACTGCTGGGTTCTGGGAAGGGGGCCTGAGGGTAACCTTGAGGCCATGGAGCAGATGGCCTGTGTGGCAATGACTGTCAGATGGGAGGGTTGAATGGAATCTGATGTGGTTCCAGGATCCTAGAAGGATGAACACACATCTGGCCAGCCTCTGGTGGGAGGAGGGGTTACTGCCTTTGAGCTGTGACTCACCCCCTTCCCCAGGATCCTGCCCTTGTTCTCTCAGGAAGCCCCCCTCCCCTCTTAGTTTCCAAGGAGCTGCTCCCAAGAGCTTTTGTCCTGGGATTTCCCATCTGGTCGAGGGGCTGTGGGCAGATGGGCAGGCTAAGTCTACCTAGGCCCTTGCAGTGTGGAAAGGGGAGACAGGCCGGGTGGATACACATGCACACACACATTCAAGGTCATCCCAGGGGCAGCAGAATGGAACATCTGGACTCCTTCATTTAATGAGTAAACCTTGCAGTGGCTCATTAACATCCCAGAGTAGACTTGGGGGTGGGGCAGGCCCACAGGTCTATCCCACAGGACATCCTTTGCCCAGGCACCTGGGCTTCCTGTAGACTTTCAGCCCTGCTGTTCCTTGTCCTTACTGGAAAAGGGCCCTGAGGGTCATGTGAGATCAGTTGAGCTCTCTATAGGCTGATGGAGACCCTGGGTCTGGTTAAGTTGCCCTGTTCTATCTCCACTCAGGAGTGGCTGAGGCCTGTCATGTGCTAGGCCCTGAGGATACAGTGGGGGACCAGACAGGCTGGAGGCTACAGCCTACTTAGGGACAGAAATAAATTGACAGTAAACACATAAGTGTTGGATGTCCAATGCAGGAAACCAATAGGGTGGTCTGCTGGTGTCTTGCTGGGAACCTGCTTTACATAGTGGGGTCAGAGAAGACCCCTGAGAGACTGGGCAGCCATGAGTCAGATCTGAGCTTCTACGTCTCCAGGAAATTTGATGTCAGGGAGAAGCTGGGGATGGTCGTTGGGGAGGAAGGCATAGGGCTTCAGGGCCACTCTCTCTCTGCAGCCCTCACAGGTCCCCTGCAGTGCACTCGACCCACCTTCCAGCCATGCGCCCTCTCCTGCTCCTTGGTACCTTGTGCCTCCTGGCCATGGCCCTGGCGGCCGAGGTGAAGAAACCTGCAGCAGCCCCTGGCACCTCGGAGAAGCTGAGCCCCAAGGCGGCCACACTGGCCGAGCGCAGCGCTGGCCTGGCCTTCAGCCTGTACCAGGCCATGGCCAAGGACCAAGCTGTGGAGAACATCCTGCTGTCACCAGTGGTGGTGGCCTCCTCCCTGGGGCTTGTGTCTCTGGGCGGCAAGGCGGCCACAGCATCACAGGCCAAGGCTGTGCTGAGCGCGGAGCAGCTGCGGGATGAGGAGGTGCACGCCGGCCTGGGCGAGCTGCTGCGCTCGCTCAGCAACTCCACGGCGCGCAACGTGACCTGGAAGCTGGGTAGCCGCCTGTACGGGCCCAGCTCCGTGAGCTTCGCGGACGACTTCGTGCGCAGCAGCAAGCAGCACTATAACTGCGAGCACTCCAAGATCAACTTCCGCGACAAGCGCAGTGCCCTGCAGTCCATCAACGAGTGGGCCGCGCAGACCACCGACGGCAAGCTGCCCGAAGTCACCAAGGATGTGGAACGCACTGATGGCGCCCTGCTGGTCAATGCCATGTTCTTCAAGCGTGAGTCCTGGGCAGGATTGAGGGGTTTCTCCTAAAGAGTTCCTTGTGTGGACTCTTTGCTGCTTCTCATTTAACACAGCTACCTGTGGAGGCTGTAACTTTTTGAAATCTTGTACACACTAGGAGCTAGATTCAGAGAGGTAGCCAGTTGTCAAAAGGACAGAGGTAGGGATTCAATCTCTCAGAGGGACTCTAGAAGATCTGCTCCTATCTATCATATTTAATCAAAGCAAAGTGCTATTACTTGTATGTGTTGGAATCCATAAAATTCAATGTCAATTGTGCCTCAGCAGTGAGCTGGAGAAAGGCCCCCAACTCCTTAAAGCAGCCCTTGGGGACAGGCACTATTATGCTCATTTCACAGGCAAGGAAACTGAGGCTTGGCTGGGAGGTAGCAGAGTCAGGAGCAGGTGAAGTTGGTCTGAATTGACTCGAAGGTAGACTGGGGGTCAGTGGATATGTGTGAGTACCTACTTGGGCTGGTACCCTTCTCAGTTGGCTGTGAGAACAAGGTGACCCTTTTTATAAATGGAGCCAAGCCAGGAGATCCTAGACCTCACAGTCAGTCATTTGCTGAGCCTGGATTGGATCGCAGTTCTGGCTGTGGCTCAAAACAGGGCTCAGGCCACTGTCACACACACATTGGTTTCCCATCATCTTTCTGGTCATGGAGACAGAACTTGCAGACAAGAATAAGGGTGGTTCAGGGTGCTCCTACCCAGGACACAGTCCCACTCCAAAATCAGGCAGTGCAGCAAGCCCAGCTCAGCATGCTTCCCACCTGACAAGTGCCACACAGGCAGTGGACATGGAGGAGGCCGAGGTGAAGGTGGAATGAGGTCCCTGTCACTTGGCCGACTGAGGCCAACTGCATCCTCAGATAGCGTGTCCTAGAAGACACCTCTCACCCAAGAGCAGAGAACATGCATTCTGTGAGCTGGGTGCTCAAGGGAAGCACCCTGAAGTCTGGCCCCAGGGAATGGTCACAGACCTGTGGCAGGGATAAGTGTAGGGTGTGCAATGGGCTGTGATGTGTCTGGGGGACATGGATCTCTGACCCTGTGCTCTGTCTCCACTACAGCACACTGGGACGAGAAGTTCCACCACAAGATGGTGGACAACCGTGGCTTCATGGTGACACGTTCCTATACCGTGGGTGTCACAATGATGCATCGGACAGGTAGGTGCCTTGAGGAGCAGGAGGTCTAGGCAGGGGTCCTGTCCCCCACTCCACAGCCACCCAGTGTCCTCTGCTTTCCACCCAGGCCTCTACAATTACTATGATGACGAGAAGGAGAAGCTGCAAATCCTGGAGATGCCCCTCGCCCACAAGCTCTCCAGCCTCATCATCCTCATGCCCCACCACGTGGAGCCGCTCGAGCGCCTTGAGAAGCTGCTGACCAAGGAGCAGCTGAAGGTCTGGATGGGGAAGATGCAGAAGAAGGCTGTCGCCATCTCCCTGCCCAAGGGTGTGGTGGAGGTGACCCACGACTTACAGGTGAGTGTTGGCCCAACTCCAGCCTGCAAGCCCTGACAGAAGAGGAGGGACTTAGGTCGGTCCTGTGTCCCTTGGGTGTCCCATGGGCGTCCTGACTGGGTGGCCTGGGGGGTATTCTGGGGAGGAGGCTGCAGTTGATAATCCCAGCAGCCAAGTTCAAATGGGCACTTGCTGTGTGACAGGCATCTAAGCACTTTATGTTAAGCTGTCTCACTCCTCAAAACAACTTCATTAGAAAGAACTATAAACTTTAGCTGACAGATGAGGAAATTGAGACTCAGAAAAGTTAAGTAATTTGTCCAAAATCACCTAGGCAGAAATTGACCCAAGTCAGCCCCTAGTCACTGTGCTGCATCTGGGAGTCTGGAGTGCCCAGTTAGAGATTGCTCAAGCTGGAGGATCATCCATGATATGATAAGATTGACACCCAGGTCACCCAGGCCATTTAGGATGACCAGCAACATGCTCAAGGTGATATCCCCCTCATGACCAACCTGGGTGATGGGCAGAGAGACTCAGAGAGAAGCAGCGACTTCTCGAGGTCCCCTGGCTTGAAAGTGGAGGAGCTGCAGTTAGACCTCAAGGTGAAGACATAGGGTGGCCTTTTTGTCAGTCAGGAGGGAGACAGTTGACTTACTCAAAAAAGTCCACCTCATCCTTACCTTGGGTGCCAGAAATGGTTCCCCAGAAGGCTCTTGACCCATAGAATTCTTCAAACTTGTTAGCAAGAGAGCTTGGAGAGAAAGCTCAAGATGGAATGGGGCTTAGGCTCCAAACCAGAACCTGGTAGGGCTTGGAGTGGTCCATACTGTAGACTCAGTTTCCAAAGGAGAGTCTGTACTGTCTCCCTCCTGGCTCTGACCCTGGTTCTTCCCCATCCCTTGGCCAATGGTCTCTTCTTATTTCTGCTTTGTGGTTTGGAACTCGGTAGAGACAGTACTTACAAGTCCATGGGATAGATTGAGTTGGCAAATTCAAGGTGGATGACTCGTGCATAGTCATCAGGATGGAGTAGCTGGGCCTGCTCAGACACCTGTCTCACGACTCCCTAAGTCTCAGGATCCCAGGCCTAGTGTCTGTTTGGCCATACCAGTGAGATGAGACTATTCTGCAGAAGCCTGGGCTCATGAGACTGCTGTTCACTCAGCCATGGTCCTTTTCTTTTTCTTTTTTTTTTTTTGGTATTCGGGTAGAACCCAGGAGTGCATTACTGCTGAGCTATACCTTTAATCCTTTTTATTTTTTATTTTGAGGCAGGGTCTTGGTAAGTTAAGTTGCTGAGACTGGTCTTGAACTTGTGGTGCTCCTGCCTCAGCCTACCAAGTAACTGGAATTACAGACCTGCACCACTGTGCCTGGCCAGCCAATGGTCCTTTACTGACATCTCTTAACACCGAGAGTCAGTCTTGACCTCCACAGAGAGCCTTGTCTAGGGCTCTCCCCTTCCAGAGCGCTGAGCCAGGTGGAAGGGGAAAACAGGACCAACACTGCTAGAGAGAGAGAAGTCCAGGGGCAGGGAGCCTTTGGGGAGGCACTGCTTGTGTGAGGGCTGGAGAGCCCTGAGGGGAGAAGGAGAGAGGACGGCCATCTTGAAGGCAAGTTGTTCAGGGAGGCTGTCTAGAGAGTAGGGTGGGGCACGCCAGGGGATGAGGCACACGGTGCAGACGTGTGTATTTGACCTCTCAGGGCTGTGCAAAGCCATGGTGCATGCATGTGTGTGTATTTAAGCTTTCTTTCACAAAATGTTGTAAAACTTTATTTACGTTAGATTAGTGTAAGGAACCCTCAGATGCCCATCACCCAGCTGACCCTCATCTCTTCTCTTCATAGCCCATTGTGGTCCATCTGTAGCTACCCATTCGTCCCTGCATCAGTTCCTATTGAAGCAAACCCTGGGCATCATATCACTCTGGACAGGCTGTAAGCCCCAGAGTGATGTGGACTTATCTGTCCTTTGATCCATCTTTCTCAAAGCTTGAGTGTGCTCAAACCTAGGGATTTGTTAAGAAGGATCCATCCACTCCCCATCCCAGAGATTGGGTTTGGTGGGTCTGGGCTGGAGTCAGGGGACCTGCCTTCAGATCTGCTCCCAGGGTTGCTGTCTATCCATGGAGCGTTCCTCAAGGGGCACAGCCCAAAGGTTGCTGGGCAGTGCCAGGGATCACTTCTGATTGTTTTTCTGAGTCTCAGTTTCCTCCTCTGGAGCTCAGGAGGAAAATGGGGAAAGCAGCAGTGTGAGCGAAGCACCCGAATGGGCATGGCCCCTGGACTGTGTGGCCTAGGCATGGCCGTGTCTCCTCAGGGTGGTCAGGGTGATGTGGGTGGG
Organism: Sciurus carolinensis; assembly: GCF_902686445.1. NCBI lineage: Eukaryota > Metazoa > Chordata > Mammalia > Rodentia > Sciuridae > Sciurus > Sciurus carolinensis. The sequence continues at coordinate 77,909,878 of NC_062223.1, forward strand.
AAACTTGAATGCTGTGGCCTCACCTGGCACCTGGTCCCACAGAAACACCTGGCGGGGCTGGGCCTGACCGAGGCCATTGACAAGAACAAGGCAGACTTGTCGCGCATGTCAGGCAAGAAGGACCTGTACCTGGCCAGCGTGTTCCATGCCACTGCCTTCGAGTGGGACACAGAGGGCAACCCCTTTGACCAGGACATCTACGGGCGTGAGGAGCTGCGCAGCCCCAAGCTGTTCTACGCGGACCACCCCTTCATCTTCCTGGTGCGAGACACCCAGAGTGGCTCCCTGTTGTTCATTGGGCGCCTGGTCCGGCCCAAGGGTGACAAGATGCGAGATGAATTGTAGGGCCCTCAGGTGGGCATGGGATGACAGGAAGCAGCAGAAGGTTCCTGAGACACATGGGTGCTATTGTGGGGGGAGGTGCCTGTCTTGGATATTCCATGGGGTGGGGGTGGAAAACCAGACCAGGGTTCCTATGCACCTGAGCGGACCTTCCCAGCTAGAATCTACTCCGCTTAGACATGGGTCCCCAGATGCCATTATGCTGAGCCCAGAGACCCCACAAGCTGTGCGACCTGGGCGATAGCCATCCTGTTCAGCCCTCTGAGTCTGGATCCAGCCTGCCTTGACCAGCCAATACTTTCCTGGCCTGTGGGCCTGTGGGGCTGGGGGTTAAAGCCTGGCCCTCTCCTGACGCTCCCACTGCCTCAGCCCCTCCCCACAACCTCTCCCAACTTCCTTCAGCTACAAAACCAGGTGCTGCAGTCCCTGGAACCAGGCTTCCCAGAGTGACTGTCTGGGTCAGGGGGATTGGGAAACAGCTCATAGGAGGGGCTCCTGGACAGACCCTGGTCGAGAATTGTGTTGGGCATCATGGGATGGACTTTTTAGTTTTTTCCCTTTTTTTAGTTTTTCAAAGATGGGGGGAAGGGGGAACATGAGCCTTTTTTTTTTTTTTTTTTTTTTCATCAAAACAAGAACTATTTGTACAATTTGTTTTTTCAATAAAACTTTTCCAATTAAATTTTGGGCATGGAAGAAGTTCTTCTTCCCCGGGGACAAAGTCCTTCTGTTTAACAGTTCATATCAGGCCCTGCAGTGCTGGCAGATATCCCCAGACAATGGCATGTGGCAGGCCCACTGTAGGCCGCCTGGGAAGGAGCTCTGGCCCCGGTCGTCAGCCCTGGACAGCTTGAACTGCAGGGTCCTGGGCTTCGGTCTGTTTGCTTTTCATTGTAAGCGACTTCATCTCCGAGGGTCCAAGGACACCAGCTGAGGCACTGGTTAGTAAGTTGCCTGATTCAGGGTGGGCTTTGAAAGAGGGGGCTTGTGGGACACCTGCTCTCAGGTGGTCCAGCATATGTGCGGATTTTGTAGCAGGGGATGAGGAACCCAGCACAGTCCCTTCCGATATCCCTTCTTCTTCATAGGAAGAACCCCTTACCTGGCCAGGCAGTCCAGCAGAGTCCCCTGAGGTGTGGACAGAGCTGTGTAAGGGCCAGCTGACTCCCAATATTACCACATGGACTTTTACCAAAGCTACACTCTCAGGTCTGTCTTGTATTGTGTCCTCTCCACTTTTTTTTTCCCCCAAGGAAACCAAATTTTCAATGTATGGAAAAACCAGTGCCATCTGGGGCTAGGAGTCATCAGACTAGGTGGAAAGTCAACCAGTATATGATGAGAGGCTGGAGACGCTGCCAAGGGGCTGGGTCCCCCACAGACAGGGCCCAGGGCTGCTGTCTGCAAAGAGCACACGATGAAGTGCATGAGGGCAGATGAGGTAGTCACACGGTAGCCATCTCTGCTGAACAGCAGCCCTGTGAGCACACTGGGGATCATCCCCACGTATTTGTAGCCGCTGTAGGCCAGTAGGTGGAAAGTGCTCAGTTCGCTGCATATGGTAGCCAGCTAGAGGCCCAGGAGCAGAGCTAGTCCCTCGGTCACCACCCACACCAGTGCTGTGCTTGCACACAGGGCCAGCACCTCTGGAGAGAACCTTTTCTGAATGCCCAGTGCCACCCCTGCCAGCAGCATGTAGGTGATGAAGGCCATCGTAGGAATGTAGAGGTTGGGGCATTGGGGTCTTGCCGTGGGTACAAAGGCACATCACTGTGATCACTCCCCAGTTCTGCTGTGTGCAGGGGAAGATGAGCAGCTGTAGCTTCTAGGCCACATAGGCTTTGACCACAGTGAAAAAATACTTGAGTTTGTTCACAGGTACAAAACGGTGTAGCTCCTTGTGTACCATGTCCTTTCCATGAAATGTGATGGAGCTGCCATAGGCCATAGCCATGTTGGCCTTTGGGTCCCCAAGCAAGCGGTTGACATTGAAGGCCACCTTGGTTCCTGGGACTGGGTATCCCCCAGTTTGACTGGAATAATCACCTCTTGTATAATCAAGAGGGGAGGGGAATCAGGAGCTGCCCGGGCCCTGTGCTTGGAACCGGGCTCCGTCGCCCGAGTGATAGGCCATTGCTGCGATGCTCGCTCTCCCTGAGGGACCGCTGCGCTGCCTCGTGGGTACGATTACTAATAGAGCCGCTGCTTCTCTCCTGGGACACCAACTGTGGTTACCCAGTGGCCCAACATGTCCTGGGACTGGTGGACTGTGGCCGCCATGTCTGTAGCATCCCTCTCCACTTTCAAAGGTTTTTTTTTTAGAGGTGGAGACTTAGGGACAGTGATGAGTATGCTCAGAACTCAATAATGTGTTGCTGCTCCCTTGGGTCTTTCCTATTTCTAGCATGCCATGTTTGTTCCCCTGCCTCAGGGCCTTTGCGACTGGTTGTTCTTGTAGCCTCCTCCTCATAAGTGGCACTTGTAGGGTTTTGTCTTTTTTCATAGTAGAGATTGAATCCATAGACACTCTACTACTGAGCTACATCCCTACCCCCTTAAATTAAATAGTATATTAATTCATTTTGAGACATAAATTAATATACTATCTTGCTAAATCGTCCAGTCTGGTCTAAACTTGTGATCCTCTTCCTTTAGCCTCTTGACAGCTGGGATTACAGGCATGTGCTACTACTTCTCGTAGATCTTTGCAGGGCTGTTGTTTTTTTTCCTCTCACCATTCAGCTAAGAGGTCATTTGCTCAGAAACGCCTTCCCTGACCTTCCCTATAATCAACACCTCTCCTGCCTCACTTTCTATACCACATTTTCTCATTTTGCAGACTTCTTGGCACTGTGACATTGACTCCTTATTGTGTACCTTCCCTGTCTGCCTCTCATGTAATTGGAAGCTCCCTGAAAACAAGGCCAGGCCTGTCTGTCCAGCACCATACCTAGACTCCTGTCCTCTAGATTCGGTCTCGCACACTTACAAGGTATTAAAACCATTTTGCTGAGTATATAGGAAAGTTCTGTCCTAGAAGGGAACGAGGGAATGGGGAATCCAGAGGAGGAAGCCATGGCTACCTGGGAAAGCAAGAAAGATTCCCAGGATGAGGTGAGGTCACAGATGGACTGCCATGAGGGGCGAGGGGGTCTCCTGATCAGAATGATGATTTTAGTAATACCTGCAGGTACCACTTGTGTTTTGTGACTATTTGACATGTCATTTTATCCAAGCCTCCTAGAGCTGGGCTGGGTAGGGATCAGCTCTATTTTACAGCTGATATCACAGCTGAAAGAGATGACTGAGGCCCTGTGGCCAGTGGGGGTGATCTGGTGTTCCATCTAGTCACTTGAGTAAAAGTTGCTCCTGCCTCCATACCTCAGGGGATGGGCAGGAAAGGAATTGACCAGATTCTAATTATAAAGGTATATAACCTGCTGATAACCATAAACTGACTCAACCAACCCCTGTAATATTCCAGCAAGGACTCACTATGTTACCCAGGTTGACTTTCAACTCTTCCTTCAACCTGCTTAGTTGCGGTGACCACATGGGCACCACTTCCTGCTGGGAAGTCTTTCTAAGCCTATAGGTTGAGCTCCAAGCCTCTGAAGTTCAGGGTAGCAGCTCCCCTGGGACAGGCAGTGAGATGAGCAGGCCTGGGTGCTGCCAGGCCAAGGAGGCCCTGAGGTCAAGCTGCTGCCTCCTGCACAGGAGACGGGGTCTGTGCTCCCAAGTCACCCCTTCAACACCGCAGATTGGGTGATGGGACTAGTGAAGGTGGACGGGGTGAGGGGAGGGAGGGTGGGGTGGTAACTGGAGTGGGGGTGGTGGAGATCTGAAGTTGGGCAGCTCACTGAACCCCACAGGGGTCCATCCCTGCCCTGGGTGGAGCTCTCCTGCCCCCTGGAGACCATTGGAAGGATCGCCCTGTTATTCCCACTACAGTGCTGTTCAAGTCTCAGGGAAAGGAGGAGCCTGCTGGACCAGGAGGCTGCCATGTGGGTGTGGGGGAGCCGGACTGACCCTCACTGAGCTCCCACTAGGGGCCTGGCACTGCCTTGTACCATCTCGTTGAATTCTCAGAGATTCCCGAAGGAGCAGCTATTACTATGCCAGTTTACAGGTGAGGAAGCTGGGCTCTGCAAGGTGAAGTGGCCAGCCCAAGGCCTCATGGTGACAGTGCCTGGCTCTCGGGCTCTCAGGACCCCTGACTGTGGAGGAAGAAGTTCCTGGAACGGGTGAGCGCTGCACTCCAGTCCATAGTGGCAGTCACCAGTGGGACTCTATACATCATCTCCACCCAGTCCCCGCAGCACGGCTTCCTCTGAGACTCCAACGGTGACCTCCTCCAGGGAAGGTCGTCTGCCTGTGTCCTGTATCACCATATCTAGCACCATGCCCAGTGCGCAGGAGGTGCCTAAAAGTGCTCAAAGGAAGTATGCTTTGATTCTTAGCAGCAGAGACATTGCAGCCTGACAGACTTGACTCACATCTCTCCCTTGTTGGGTGACCTTTGGTCAGTTACTTGATATCTCTGGCCTTCAGTTAACTTAGTAGTAAGCTGGGAATGATAACATAAGGTTGTGGTGAGTTGAAACAGGGTAGCTCATGGTACTCAGAAAATAATGTGGCCAGTAAGTGTTAGCTACGAATTAAGAGGTGATGGTAGTTGAAGCTTGTATAACAGAGATAAGATTTGAGTCTACATATCCTTGATTTTGAAGTCAGATTCTTTCCATTATGCCACAGCGACTTGGGTTCAGGCTGTGTCAAAGTGTCAGGGGAGACCACTGAAACAGGAAAGCTACAGCTGAACAGAAAAGGAAAGAGGTATTTCAGGTAAAAGGAACAGAGGTGTGGCAGCTGGGGTGTGCAGAGAACTGGGGACACAGTGAGGGGCTGGGGGATGGGCCTAATGGGGAGATCCCACCGTGAGACCCAAAGCGGGTGTTTTAGTCAACTTTTTCACTGCTGTGACTAAGTGACCCGGCCAGCACAACTGTAGAGGAGGAAAGGTTTATTTGAGGGCTCACGGTTTCAGAGGTCTTAATCCATAGAAGGCCAGCTCCATTCCTCAGGGCTCGAGGTGAGGCGAATGAACATCATGGCAGAAAAGCACAACAGAGGGAAGCAGTTGGCATCATCAGGAAGCAGAAAGAGAGTCATCACTCTCCAGATATAAAATATGTACCAAAAGCCATGCCCAATAATCTCCAGCCATGCCCTACCACTTCAATTAATCCCATCTGGGATGAATTCCCTGATTGGGTTAAGACTCTTTACCACCCAATCATTTCTCCTCTAAACCTTCCTGCATTGTCTCACATGTGAGCTTTTGGGGGACACCTCACATCCAAACCACAAGAGCGGGGCAGCAAATGTTCACGAGGACAGCAGGTGTGACCACCACTGGACTCCTGTGATCGCCCCACCTTCTTTCTTGCCACCGGAGATCTCCCTTTCCTTCTGCCCATCCTGTTGCCTCTGCCTCTGCAGCGGCAGCCCGTGGAGCCCCTCCTCATCCTTCTGCCAAACCCAGCTCTTCCCTGGATTTCCATTAATTCGTTCAACAAATTTGTATTAGGTACTCATTGAGCGTGTAAGAAAAAAACCGAGACCTTTGGAATAAGCAAAATAATTGCTTCTGTCATGAAAAAGACAGGTAATGACAAATACTGGTCAGACTGGAGCAGTTGGAACCCTCAGGCATTACTGGTGGGGATGTACACGGTGTGGCCTGGTCCACTGGAACCAGGACCAAACCTGCGGAGAATATTAAACCAGATGCTTGAGGCTCAGAGGGGATTAGCGGTAGGTGTTTTGGTGGATGAGGGGGGCAGCGGCCTGACTCGGGGTGGAGAGGGCTGGGATGTGGGTGGCTACAGGGATGCCGGCGAAAGCTGGGCAGACTCTGGGAGCTCCCAACCTGTGTAGCAGGAGCTGGCTGCTGGGTTGCCCAGGCTTGGGTTGTGTGCAGCCGTAGTGATAACCTCTGTGAATCTTCATGAATGACCAAAGCCTCCTGGAATTGTGAAAGCCTGAGCGTGATCACCAGATTTCCTGACAACTCTGGCCAGGACGGGAGGGGCTCCAATGGTGATTTATCAAAATAAAGAAGTTCAACCTTCCTTATACCCTGGGTCCATCCCATGATTCATGAACATGAAGTGTGTAGCCTCCCTATTTCTTTAGCTGGGTGTGGGCAGATCCTACAGATGGATTGAGCAGAGGATGGGAGATTGGTGCAAAAAGAGGAATTGAGGTTTCTTGTTAGAAACTAGGACTAGGCCCACCGAAGCACCCCGTCCTTCAGGAGATCCACCTACTCCACAAGACTCCAGAAGGTGTTGCTCCATCTCACCTTGGGTCTGTCCCTACCGGCTATCCACACGGACTATCTCCCCGCTCCCCTGGCACCTCACAGTGCAGTGCAGGGAACGCGGCAGCTGTTGGGGGAGGGGATCTTTGTGTGACAAAAAGTACAACATCGCGGTGGGCGATGGGCAGGTTCCGAGCCTTGCTGGAGCCTCTCAAGGCCTCTTTTGCACACTCGCGCCCGGGGCGTTGTCCTTTCCATGGGTTCTTTCGGATCCGAGGCTGCGCGGGCGGTGGAGCCCAAAGGCCAGGTGCGCGGCGAGTTTCTTCGGGCCTGGGCTGCACATTTCCACGAGTCTGGACATCTTCGGCATGGTATTGTTGTGCAGGTAGCTGGCCCGTCCAGCCTCCGCGGGTCGGACTTGAGACCCTGGCCAGCAGCGGGATCCTTGGGTTCCAGAGACACATACCTCCCCACATGCCTGGGGGGTCACATGGGGGGGGTGGCCCCAGGGGTCTTCATCTTTCTTCACTTTGGGCAGCGAAGAACCAGGCCATGAATGAGGTCTGCATCTGAGAAGGGCCAGACGCGGTGTTTCTTTTCTGTCTTTCTCTGCCCCGGTCCAGGATGGGAGGACTGAGCCCCTTACCTGCCCCCTCTCCTGCCTTCTGGGCAGTGGAGACCTGAGCTGAACCCAGACAGGAGCAGGAGCAGGTGGCAGCCTGCAGCTCACCCCAGAGCTGCAGGTGTTCCTCCTGGGGATCTCTTCCGGTGTCAGTAGTTTTTACAATTGAAGATACTAAAGTGGCCTGCACTGGGCTCCCAGCAGAAGCTGCCAAATCCAACCACCAGCCCCTGGTCCTCATGTGCACTCTGTCCAGCTCTAGATTCTGGGCACCTCTGTCTCATTAGGGAACCACTCCAGGCAGGTCAGGCCCCTGGTTCCTCCCTACAGTTCTGGGCTTCTCTTTAGGTCTCTAAAAGGATATTTGAATGAGATTCACTCCTTCCCTCCTGACTTCCCCGTGCTGCTTCAATGACCAGCACCCCCTCCCGGCCACACTCAGGGATGCTGACTCCCAGACCTGCTTCCCACCATGTTTCTCCTCAGAGGTGGAGCCCTGGTAGCAAGTGGCATCCTGGACATGGGCCTCTGGGTGTCTGGGGAGGCCCTCAGGGAAGCTTGCCTGAGATGGTGGTGCCATCATCTGCTTGGCCTATGTGTCATGGGACCTGGTGTGGGGTCAGAGAAAGAACCAAAAGGAGGAAGAAGACTTCCCTACACAATACCTCCTTAGGCTCAATGTGGCCTTTTCATATCTTCAGGTTCCTGACTAGGAGTGCTCATATGGCAGCAAGCTCCGGGGGGCCAGGAGAACCTCGCAACACGTGTGTGCACACGCCCCTGCATGTATGTGTCCACAGGTGCTTCTTGGGGGGAAAAACCCCAGTGCTGTGGGAACAGGGTAAGGAGTCAGGCTCGGGTTGTCAGATGGGAAGTTCACCCAGGAAATCATCAGAACTTCCTGTGATGATTTAAGAACTGAGCTGAGCTCCTTTAAGGGAGTGCCTTTAACAATGACCTTCAAAGGGGACAGGCATGTTCTTTGAAAGCCAACTTTGATAGGGACAAAGGTGGAGACTTCCTCCCCTCCCCAGACCCCTGAGGGCTCTGGACTTTTAAAGGAGGTCACCACGGAGCCTGAGGCCCACAGCAGTGGAATACTGATAGGACCCTTTCTGACCAAGGCTGGGTTTCAGGCTCCCCTGTCTTCTTCCCTATGACTTGGCTGTGGTTCTCTCTCAGTCTGCCAGCACCACACCCATAGGCAAGAGGGCTGACCCCACTCCCTCTGCCTGATGTCCTGGGTGGGATTAGAAGACTGATCACCCCTAACTGGTCCTAGTTTTCTGCCCCAGAGACCTGCCAACCCCTTGTTCAAGTCCTTATGCAAGCCAGTTTCTTTGATTCAAGGACTTCTAGAGGAGCCTCTCCCTGACCCTCCAGGAACACCCACGTGGTCCCTTTCCGCTCCCTGCCTGGGTTGTCCAGCACCCTGTCCCAACTCCATAGCCACCTTCTGCAGGAAACCTTCCTGATTGCCCAGCTGGTATCCTCCTTTTACTGTCCTCTCAAGGTCAGGCCTTTTTTTGTCCTAGGGCCTCATCCCACACCACATTTTATTTTCATCAGGCTGGGATTCTTCACCACAGTGACCCTAATCCTGGCACAAAGTGGTACTAAGGAAAAGTTTCCTGCATGTACAAATGGATGGGGGATTCAGGCATTTTTTATCTTGTTAAACACAACACACACACACACACACACACACACACACAGGGGGCTGGGGAGAGAGAGAGAAGAGAAAGAAGATTACTCACTGAACCACATCCCAAGTCCTTTTTGTTTTTTATTTTGAGACAGGGTCTTGCTACTCGATACATGGCTTAGGGCCTTGCTAAATTGCTGAGACTGCCCTCAAACTTGTGATACTCTTGCCTCAGCCTTCCAAGTCACTGGGATTACCGGCATGTGCCACCATGCCCAACTTTAAAAAATATTTGACACAGGGCCTTGCTTTGTTGCCCAGGCTGCCCTAGTGCCTGGGCTTAAGTGATTCCCCCACCTCAACCTCCCAAATAGCTGGGTCTACAGGCTTGTGCTATTGGACCAGGCTCAAGGCATTTTTCCCTGGCTCAACTGTCATAGATTTTGAATGAGGATCAGCAGATGTTAAGTCTGCCCTCAATAGTGTCTTGGAGACTCATGATCAGAGGCCTAATTTTCTCAAGAAGTTTGACTCCTGTGTAAGCTTTAAGATGGAGCCCGTGACAAGGCATTATGGCCCAGAATTACTCTGAGCCAAGGTGTGGCCCAGATCCTGTTTCATCTGCAAGCTCCAATTCTAGCCCACCCAGGGCATGGCCTGTGGAGATATGGTACCCCTTGATAGGTTTTAATGGGCTCTGAACCATGACCTGTCTTGATGATTTTCATGAGGGATTTTGTTCTTGATATCCTAGCACCACCTACCCACTCCCATCTCAGGCTGATAATTCACAGGAACCAGGTGTTATGGTTTGGATATGAGGTGCCAGGCAGCTCCTGTTAATCCAGGAATATTCGGAGGTAAAATGATCAGATTATGAGAGCCATGATCTGATCAGTTCATCCTAGTTTGAATGAACTGCATGGTAACCACTGTCAGGTGGGGTGTGGCTGGAGGAGGTGAGTCACGGGTATGGCCTGGAAAGGCTCATCCTCCCCGCAGCCCCTTCCCCCCGGTCTCTGCTTACCCTCCATGAGCTGAGCAGCTTTCCTCCGGTGGACCCTTCCCTGGTCATGCCCTGCCCTCTCCTCAGGTCTAAGGCGATGGAGTTGGCCGTCTAAGGACTGAGACCTCTGAAACTGTGAGCACCAAATAAACTTTCCCTCCTTTAAGTTGTTCTTATTGATCATTTTGGTTAAAGAGACACAGAAACTAAGACACTGGGCATGTCTTAGACTTCTGGCTCAGGTGGGTGACTGCAGAGCCTGACCTGCCCGCTTTCGAGTGTACACTGCATCGAGTGAACGTGGCATGCACACACATGTGCCCCCTCCCCTGCAGAGCCAGAGAGAGACATGCTGAACCAGAGGGACCAGTTTTATTAGATTCCAGCAAGACTATACAGCACATGTTTCATGCAGATTAACTGTGTCTTTGCTGCCCCTGGGGGAGGAGCACTTCCACTGCCAACTCCTTCGATGGCATATCAAGGGGTGGGCGTCAAGGGGACCCTTCGATATATTCTGCATGAGGGACAGTTGGGATCATGACTGGGGGTGGAGGTGAGACAGTGGGCAGCTGAGGGCCCCTGGGGCCTTGAGTCTTCAGAGGTTCAGGAACCATAGGACCTTGGTCCTTTGCTGGTGCTGGCACCAGAGGATCTTGATCCTTCAGAGGCACCGGGATTATAGGAATTTGCTTCTTCACAGGCTCAGTGACGGTGGGAATTTGATTCTTTGGAGACTCTGAGACGATAGGACCTTGATCCTTGGCTAGTGCTGGGATAATGGGGTCTTGGTTCTTCACTGGCTCATGGAACACAGGGCCTTGATTCTTTACAGGTAACATAACCACAGAATCATGATCCTTCAGATGCTCAGTGGCCACTACATCTTGACCCTTGACTGGCTCTGGGACCACTAAACCTTGATCCTTTCCAGGCCCAGAGACCATGGGATCTTCACTCTTTATAGGTGCTATGACCATGGCACTTTGATCCTTCTGATGCTCTGGGACCGTGGGACCTTGATCCTTAGCAGGTGGTGGGACCACAGGACTTTGATTTTTCCCAAGTTCAGGGACCACAGGACTTTGATCCTTCAGAGATGCTGGTACCATGGAACCATGATCTAAAACTCTAGCTGAAACCATAGGACTTTGATTCTTTTCAGGCTCTGGGACCAAGGGACCTTGATCTTTGGCTGGTGCTGAAATCATGGAACCTTCATTCTTTAAAGGTACAGAGACTCTGTGATCTTGATCCTTGACTGGTTCTGGGACCATGGAACCTAGATCCTTTGGAGGTTCTGGGACCACAGGACTTTGATCTTTCAGGGTCCCTGGAACCACAGGACCTTGCTCCTTTGGAGGTCCTGGAACCACGGGACCTTGCTCCTTTGGAGGTCCTGGGACCACGGGACCTTGCTCCTTTGGAGGTCCTGGGACCACGGGACCTTGCTCCTTTGGAGGTCCTGGGACCACGGGACCTTGCTCCTTTGGAGGCTCTTGGACCACAGGGCCTTGATCTTTCAGAAGCCCTGGGACCCCAGGGCACTGATCCTTGTCTGCCTCTGTGGCTACAGGACCTTGATTCTTACGTGTCTCTCCAGCAGGTTGGACTGGGCTCCTGCAAAGGAGAAAAAGGTGGTCACTGTGAGAACAGAGCTCAGGTCAGGGATAGGGCAGAGCACAGATTGCCTGATAAGACTTGGCCTCGTGGAGCCTGGGCAGGGCAGTTCTTGTTGGCAAGTCAGGAGGAGAATCTGATTTTTGTGTTAGTAAAAAACATGGGGTGGGGTGAGGGGGCAGGCTCAGGAACCAGTCATTCAATGCGTTTGCCAATTGATTATAACCTGCCCGTGGCACAGGGGACGGTGCCTGGGTGACAACGACAGTACTGCATCCCGTGGGCATCCCAGTTGCCAGTTCATCCCACACTCCACCCAGGCCCCTACTTATCCCTCCAGGATTGTGGCCCCATCCTGGGAGCTCCATCTTAGCTGTCCACTCACGTGACCCTACAGGCCAGACTACTCTGTCCTTGTTTTCAAGAATTCCAAGTTTATGTTCCTTCCTAGTGGCATTGTTAAGGGCTGACTTCTGGGAAGGGCAAGGGGTCCACAGCAAAACCAGAGAGGGGGCAGTGGGAATGTCTTCCTCCCCAACCCCATAAAGGGAAAAGTATTTATTACTGATATTATCTAGAATAGTAAGCACAGGATAATAATAAAAACTAGATTGGCTTTTAACTAGTTCCAGTATTGCTTTTAAATTCTCTAGAGTCAGAGTACCCTATTATTTCCTACAACACTCCCACCACACCCCACCTTTGGTAGGCAATTAGCTGGGACTCCCCATTCAGGCAGTGAGGAGCCTTGTCCCTCCCTCCATCCCCACTTCCGTTTCCTTACTCTCCTTGAACACTTGCACTCATTTGCTCCAAAGATTTTGGACTTATTTCCTGTAGCCAAGAGCCCAAAGCTCTTACCAGAGTCCTCACTGCAGCCACCTCCCTCTCCTTTGGCTCGCCCACCTGCGGAGAGCATGTGACAAACATGACCACACGCAGACCTGGCCAGCCCTCTGGTGTAGAGCACACACCCCTTCCTTGCAGGCCAGACTGTAAGTCACCACTCAAGAGACCAGCACCACAGACCCTGGCACACCTAGGCACATAGCGCCTTCCAGATCACTACTCATAAAATGCGGCAGCCCTGGGAAGCACACAGATCTAGATTTTAGATGAAGAAACTGAGGTCCAGAGAGGGCAAGTGATGGAGGCAGTGAGAAGACATACGGGGACTAGGGTCTGGGTCTTTCTGCCCTCGGACCTGTGTTCTTTCCCCTCCCGTGCCCGGGCATAGCAGATGCTCAGTACAAGTTAGTTCTTATTGTTACTCTTACACTTTACGACAAGGTTTGTGAGCTTAGAACCACGTCAGCATTTCCACCGTTCCTCCAAGCTGTCAGAGGAATCGTCTTACCTGCTTCTTACCGCTGCTTCAGTGAGCCCTCCCCCTGGCACCGCTTCCCCAGATCACTACGGGTCAGTCTCTCTGGGCCCCACTTATCATCTATTCACTGGGAAGAGCGAAATTCCTCAGAAATTTGTGATGATTGAGGTCTATACACAGAGTCCTTTGAACCAAGATAGCATTGAGCAGTTTTATGATTATTTCTCTATTTAGTTAGAAGTAACATTACAGAAATTTGGGCTGTTTTTATTCTGCTGAGTAATCGTGATCTAGAAGCTTTTTGCTGTATTTGGCATCTCAAGCTGCCTGGGGCTGATCCCTCTCATCAGGGGTACATTGTGGCGGGCAGCCTGTCTGTCTAATTCTCCTTGCTGTCTCTGAGCATCAAAGTAGGGGGAGAGCTGAGGGCCTTCTGGCTCAGCACAATGCAGAGGACAGTTGTCCTGGTCACCAGTAGGACTTAGTGTTAGAGGACAGAGCCAGGCAAGCCCGTTGAGGAGTATGCAGAATTCAAAGATGGTACTATGACCTCTCTAGTCATTGGTGGCTAGCCAGAGCGGAAAATGAAAAACTGAATTCAGAATAGAATCGAGTAGGGAATCCATTAGTGTTATCCTCTCAGGACATGAGGTGAGCTAGGCACAGTCATCCTATTGGGGCGATGAAGTTTAGAGGACACAAAAGAAGGTGACCAGGGCTAAGTCTAATCTGAGGGGCTGGGGCTACAGAACTACCCAGTTAGCAGGCAGGGGAGGGCCCTGTTGGCATGGAGATCATAAACAAGGCAGGCCCATCTGCCATAGCCGTAGCAGGAAACAAGTTTCTCTGGATATTTACGGAATTGCCTCCCATGCCACCTCTGAACCTCAGTTTAATGAACCCTCTCAGTCAGCTGTGTGCTAATCCCAAATTTGTGAGGATCAATAACCTTATATTGCTTTAATTAGTAAACAGTTTCCCTTAGTAGCTAAGTGTCTTTAATCATGGGACAGTTTAGAATTAAGATTAGAAATAAGCTAATTAAACCCAAACTATTACCTTTTTATTGTATTAACTTTAGGAAAAATCTGCTCTGACTTAACTGGAAAGTATGTGTAATGTTTAAGATAATTTGGCATATTAGAATAACAGATTCATTTTGTGATTGCAATATAAAATGTATAATTGAATAATTAAGTTAGACTTGTAATTTATTTTATTTTTTTCTTATGTACTTTTTTCTTTTTATAAAGAAGCTTATAAATATAGTAGGATATCAAATGAATAATTAAAACCCTTTTGGTGGACTCAGGTGGCACACACCTGAGTCCCAACTACTGGGAATGCTAAGATGGGAGGATCACTTGAGCTCAGGAGTTCCAGACCATCCTGGGCAACAGAGTGAGGCCCTGTCTCTAAACAAACCCTTCTGGGATGTATTACTGATGATAAAGTCCTGAGTATCTACCTCCTATATTTTATTATGAAATAAAACCTGGGGGTAAGAGGTTTGCCTGGCACTGGGTCCCTTTCTTGGGCATTTTAAAGATAAATAATCCTGGATATTATAAATAAGCAGATCAAATGGCAGAACTCTAACTTTTCTTCATGTTGAGAAAAGCAAAATTCAACTTCTTATTTGTACCATCAAAAATTCTGGTGAGTGGCACTTGAGAGGAAAGTAAATAGGCATTAAACCCTTACAAGTGACTGCCCTTCGTGGCATTTGATGGGATGAAGTAAAGGGAGACAGGATCCAACCTGTCTGCAGGGCGCTTTGGGGGAGAAAAGCTCTGGCTTTGCCCTGGCACTGCCAGTGAAAGCCTGGCAGGCTATTTCTTTGCACAGCTCCAGGCAAGCCATTAATCTATGAAATTAGACTTGTAATTTAAAGTTGAAAAATATAAGAAAGCTACAAACTGTACAAACAACAATGGGACTTTTGTGACAACCCAATAGCCACCATATTTTTATGCTCCATTTATTTTAAAGTACTGACAATTTAACTTAAATTATTTAGGGAAATTAAGTTATAACATTCTTCTTAAAAGAGATTGTGACATTCCACTGGATTTTTGATTTTTATAAATTAAGTATTCATTTTTAAAACCAAAGCGGCCTTGTCAGGTTTTCCTATGCAAAAAACGGCCCTCAAGGACACCATGAAAACCTCATTGGCGCTGACTCTTGCCACTTGTCTCCATAGTTCCCTGCCAGTCTCCCCATCTGTAAAAAGCCCACCCACTTCAGTGGTGCTGGGGGCCTCACAGTGCTGAGTGAGACAAGCTGCCGCTTCGGTGGAAGAGAGCATGTGGCTTGGCTGGTAGATGTGGGCTGGATTCACCCTCCTCAGCCACAGGCCAGCTGTTCTTGGGCATGGCCAACCAACGATTGAACCTGATTCTCTGGGCCAGCTGCAGATACTCTCAGGATAGCACTGGACACAGGTCCTCTGCCTCCCCACCTGGGCTCCCTGTCAGTTCTGACCTCTCAAAATTGAGAAAGACCAGCTGCATTTAACTTAGCTTCTGGCCTCTCATGGCCTGAGAGCTCTTGGGCAATTACTCAACCACGCAGACCTTAGTTTCCCCACCTGTAAAATGGGGATTAAAAATTAAAGTGTCGGGTTCTGTTAGGACAGAGGATCAGAGGGTCCCATTAGGCAGGAACCTAAAGTCATAATTCCTGGCATTTGTAGAGTGCTCAGGTGTATTATACAAATAAATCCATCCCCATGGTAATGGTAAGGATGGTTTATTTCCTTGGACTCAGGCAGCATGGAGGAAGGCCCTCCTCTGACCCTTTCTCCCTCTTTGGTCCTTCCATGCTGTTTACAGCCTCTCTGTGCTGTGTCTGCTGTTTCTGCCTCCTGGGTCACCTCTTCCACCCCTTTTTCCTGCAGAAGCCCTGAATGTCCTTGAAGGCTTGGCCTGGGTCCCACCTCCTCACAAGTTCTTCCTGTGCATGTGTCTCCAAATCAGTTTCATTTGCAGCTCCCTGTAGCATCACTTTACAGTCTGTCTCCACATTCCTGGATACCCCAGCTGCCAGTCAGCTTTCCCTATCAGACTGTGAGCTCCCCAAAGGCAGGGGCTGTGCTTGTCACCTGCAGCCCCATCGCCCAGCACAGCATCTAGAACAAAGAGGCCAAACAGAAAGATTATCATTGCTGAAATCTAGCTCACCCTCTATTCCTGGCCCCACCCAGGAACCCAGAGTCATCCAGAGTCCTTGAGATCCTCCTCTCCCTCAAAACCTTCACCTAATCCCCCAGCCCCGTCTATTCCACCTCCACTTGCCATGCATCATCTCTCTAGACCACTGTCACAGCCTCCTAACTGGAGCCCCAGGTCCCATCTTTCTGGCTCTTCTCCAAAGTATTCTCCATACTGAGGTCATTATCTTTCAAGAAAATAAACCTGGTCCCGTCCCTTCACAACCCTTCAGTGGCTTCTCCTTGCATGGAGAATAAAGAATGAGGTCTGTTCTGTGGTCATCCAGCTGAGCAGTCTGCTCCCAGCCCCCAGGGTTCATCCTGTCCCTTCCACCTGCCTAGCTCCTTCCCATTTCACAGCTTTTTCACATGCTGCTGTCTCCTGGGAAATTCTCCTGCCCCTCCTCACCTGATTAACACCTGCTCACCCTCACGTCTGCTCGCTGGAGTACTGCAGAACCTTCCCTGTGGCCAGGCCCCCCCCGCCAGCTCTCCTGTCCCTGTAACTTTCTTTTCTCTTCTTTTTCTTAGCAATTTCTTATATTCTTTCTGAGTAATGTTTCTCCTACTAGATGAAAATATTCAAAGGGGAGGGAACAAGTCTGTTTTGTACACCATTGTATCCTCTATACCTAAAACTGTCCCTGACCCAGGGAGGTCAGACTAAATACATTCCAATGAGTGAACACACAAGAGCCTTTTTGGCTAGAGATATAGCTCAGTGGTACAGTGCCTGCCTAGCAAGCATGCAGCCTCTGGTTCAATCCCCAGTGCAGGAGGAAAAAAAAAAAAAAATTAAAATTAAAAAAAGCCTTTCTGCTTTCTGTGCCAGGTTCTGACCTCTTTGCAAAACTTAACCTTCCAAGGTTAGTTGTGACTTCCTAAGTCTGAGACACTTCACGTTCTGCCTTTTCTTGTTTCCACAGAGACAGTTAAGGCCTCCCGAGTACACACACACTGACACTGGATCTGTGCTTTACAGAGTCAGAAGCAGCATCACAGGGCCCTGTCCTAGGCTAGTTGGAGAAAGGCCTCCATTGCCTCCCACTGATTCCTTGCATACAATTCTGATCCCATAATCTGTCCGTATTTATTTTTTTTCTTTCCATATCGTCTCCTGTTGTACTATCAAAGCAGACCAGAGGTACACAATGCTCCCAGCATAGGGTCCTGTCCTAGAATCCCCTGCCTTCCACAGGGTGGAAAAGCCCCAAGGAAGAAAGAGACCTTTATTAACTGGGCAATAACTATGCGCCAGGCCTGTGATGGAGGTTTTAAGATACACTGTTACAAAGGATTTAAAAAGGAACCTCTTGGAGGAGAAACTGCACCCACTGGCCCGAGGCTGATAGAGCTGAATTCCAGTGTCCACCCAGCCACAAGGTGGCATCATGGCTACACAGTCTCCAAGCCTCAGTGTCCTTATCTTTAAAAGGGGGATTAGCTGAGTCACACAGAGTGACTCCTGGAATCCAGGTTATGTAAATGGTAACCACAAAGAGGGACTTACGATCTGGCAGAGTGGGCAACGAGCTCTCCTACAGCCACATAGCAAATGCACAGTCGGCTCCTGATGAAAACATGGGCCTTCCAGCACCTCAGTGGGTGGGTGGAAGGAGTGATCACACACACTCGGAGCAAAGACGATCAGGATGGGAAGAGTAGGGACCAGGCCAATGGTGCCACAGAGGCCCCTGGGAGGTGGGTACCAGACAGGGTGATATCATGGCTTTGTTCCCTGCCTGCCCGCCTCCATGCCCTGCACATGGCTGTGCTTGTTAGAGACAAACAAAGCTCCTAACCCAGAGATGGGAACACTGCCCTAGGGGGATTGCCAAGGAAACAGTCTTGGAAGGCTCATTATTCCTAGGAAGGATCTATGGGAGGCACGTTCTCTCCCCTCTCTCCCCCACAGGACTCAGTGAGCACCTCTAGCTCAGCAATCCCCATGTGGCTTGGTAGTTATCTGCCTCTCCTGCTAGACCGTGGGGCTGTTTTTGCTTCCCTCTGTGTCCTGAGTACGTAGCAGTGTCTGGCTGACAGGAGTACCTGACAGACATTAGCGGGAGTAATGAATGACTGGTGTGTGCCTTTTTCTCTTTATTTCTTTAATTTTTTTCTTTTTTTCCATTCATAGGACAAAATCTAGTAGGCTCCTACTCTGTGATAGGCTTTGTGCTTGGAACACAAAACTGAGACCTGGTCTCTGCCTGGAGCAGCCCCAAAGAAAGACTGTTAAAGCACACACTCCAGACACCTGCCACCCCCAGCACACAGGTGCCACCCTAGCCCTGGCCCCGAACCCAGAGACTCAAAGGGCTCTTTAAGGGGCAAAGACATCTCTTTGCCGGAGAAGTCTTCCCTCTCTGTTTCATGAGAGCAGACCCGAGGGCAGTGTGTCTCCTGGGTCTCTGCTGTCATCCCCTGGTGCTTGACTGTCCTTGGGATTGGCATACCTGCCCCAGTGAGGTGGCCTACTCCTTGGTGACCACTGGCTAGAAATGAACTTCCAGAAACTTGTGTTCAATTGCTCTGCACATCCCTCTGCACATCCCTGCCCGGACCCAGGGCTCGAACTCTGGAGCCGCCCTCGGGGGCACCATGCTGCCTGCCCCAGGAAAGCCTTTCGGAGATCAAAGTGGCAGCAATTGTGTCCTTATTCCTGGCTTCTCTGGGTAACACAAATGCCACAGAAGTTGCACACTTGGCTTCCAGAGTCCTCACTGTCCCACCTGGTACTCTTAACATGTCTCAGTTGGCTCCCATCCCTTGGGATTGTGAGCCCAGAACTGAAAGTCATGTTGTAGGTGAGGTCTCCAAACAGGACACACTCCTCTGTCCTGGAGCCCACGCCTCCTCTCATCCGCCCCTGCGGCTCTGCTTCCTCAGGTCTGCAGTGCTGGCTGCCAGTCATCCATTCCCCCTTTACCTAGAAAGCCCCCCTCAGTGACCGAAGATTCAGTTCCAGGGCCCCTTCCTCAGTGGGACCACCTCTGACACCCAGTCCCAGCTTATTCTCAGTCCCCATAATCCCCCTCCCCCTGTTGCTCCCTCACCTCTGTTGTCACCTGGTTCATAGCTGCTTCTGGTCTAGGCTCCAAGGGCAGGGACCATCATGTCTGCTGCTTCTCTCTTTCCTCTCTCTCTTTCTCTTCCTCCCTCCCTCTTCTCCTCCCTTTTTCTCTTTCCTCACTTTCTTGTTTTCTTTCTTTCAAACAAAATGTTCCTACAAACATTTTAAAAGTGCCTACCATGTACTAGGTCATTGAATATAGTAGAGATCCAGAAAGTTCCAGTGTTGGGCTGGCACATAGGAGGTAGCCAACATCCTGAAGAACTCATATAAGATAAGATCAACTGCTGACAACCACGTTAACAGGCTACACACGTTTTCCTATTCATAACTACCGTAGCAGCCTTTTCTGTCTCTTTCTGGATTTCTAAGAGGATTAAACATTGGTTCTCACAATGCATCAGGCAGAAGATAGAACTCATTCTCTTATCCATTTTCCAAAACTGGAAATCAGGCTCAGAAAGGGGATGTAAGTTGCCGAAGGTCACACAGGGAGCATACAGCAATGTCAGGACCTTAACTGAAGAGCTCCTTCTCTACAAATATAGAGGTTCCAAATTTGCCACATCTGACTGGGTTCTACTTGACCTGGCCCTGACTAGTTCTGGCTAGAGTCAATGACTTCTACAGGTCTCAGATCAGAGCTCCCAGCTGCATTTGCTGAGAGACTTGTTCCTTTACTGACCGGTCCTACATGTTCTCAACCCTGGCACCACCACCGCTACCACCCCATTCCCTGGCCCTGGTTTACTTTGCCCCTGGCAAAGAAGACAGACCCAGAAAGCAGTGTCTTCTTGGTCTCAAAGTGCCCGTCCCCACTCTCATCATGAAGCCCTACCTGTGTGGCTGCCAGTGTACCAGCCGAGGGCCACAGAGTCCACCCAGATGTGACTCATTACCACCAGAAGAGCACCTAGGACCACAGCTAGAAAAATATTTGCCACCACAAGGCTTAATTCTGAGTGGGAGGTGTGGGGGTGAGCTATGCTGATCAAATCCTGCATCTGTGACCTTCACATGACTCCTTTGCCACAGATGAGAGCATTAGGAGTCGTACATGAGGGAGAGAGTGAGGAGGCTCCTGTTCAGGAGGAAGTGTGCCTTCTTCCCAGCAGGAATCCTGTGATGGCCCAAGGACCAGACAGAGGATGAACTCTAGAGTCACCCAAACCCGGTTCCAAATCCTAGCTTACCACTTAGAAGTTGTGTGACTGTTCTTAATCACTTTTTGATTAAGATCTTTATCTGTTTTGATTTCTTTATCTATAAATGGGGATAATGACAGACTAACTTTATTGTAAGGATGAAATTAGACCAAATGTATAAAGCCAAATAAATGTTCAATCCTTCCCGTAGACTGGGCCAACTCTGCATTTCACAAAAGCCAGACCAGAGGCCGGGGGTGCATTCCTAGTTCCTACCTTTCTTTACCACTCTGGAGCCCCTCCAGGAGGAGGTGCTCCAGTGAAGATCAGGGAAAGGGTTATTCTAGGTCACCGGGGGCTGGGGAGGGGGGCTGTGTTTTCTGCTCTGCTATTTACTTACTTATTTATTTTACTGTCATTAAATACTTTTTCTAGATTTTATCTGCTAAGAAAAAATAAATTCCCAGTTGCACCAGCAATGTTGTAAAAAGCATCTTTGGTTGTGTTAACACAAAGTAAACAAAGTCAAGAGCAAGACCGATGGTCTCAATGGGCCACTAGCAATCTGATAATCCTGTTAACAACCCTTTTTAAAATGTAAAGGCCTGGACTAGGGCCACCAGAGAGAAATGGCTCAGTTCTTGTCTCATTCTGTGCTCCTGGGAACTGAATAATCAATTTCTGTCCTCCCCTTCTCCCCATTTAAAGCAAAGGATGGGATCTTGAGCAATCAATCAAAATTGGCTTAATGTATCCAAAGGAGATCAATTCAAATGAACATGTAATTGCAAAAATGGAATCTGTACAAGGTGATTTATAGGGTTTGTTCAGACAGGAGGGACCAGATGAAGGGCTGGGGTAGGGGAGGAGGGTAGCAAGAGCCGTCTCTAAATGGTCTTAACCTCAGGTCAGTATGTGGCCGAGGGAGTGGATTTTCCTTGGGTGGCTCCAGCTACCATGAAGTTTGGAACCAGGAGAGATAGATAACTGGGCAGTGGTGGTCAGCAAAACTACTCAGGAATTGAAGTATTGATAGGAGTGTGATGCTTTCGTGTTTATAGAGGACTTTGTCACACATCCCTGTCAGTCCCTCAAAACAGTCTAGTGGATTAGGAACAAGAATCTATTGTTCTTATCCTTCCCATTTGCTATTCCAAACTCCAGAAATGACCAGATTCCTTTAATATGCTATCCTTTGTTGGCCCAACTCCTACTTCCTGAACCTGGGAGACAAATAGGTTTGGAGAGTGATGGAGACTAGAATTATTATCACCTCTTTGAGGCTTAAAGAAATGAAAAGACTCAGGGAAGGTCACACAGCTGGCAAAGAGTAGAGCTTGGCTTTAGAACCAGGCCTGTAATTCCAAGTCCTTTCTCCTATGATGTGGCCCTGGGGTGGGGTGGGGTGGGGAGAATGCCTTTCTGGCATCCTCGAATAAAAGGCTCTTCACTGGGCAGGGGGTAGGATGATGTAACCTCTTAAGATTACCCTGTAATTAAGGGCTCATGATTTTATGAAATCAGGACTGTTTAGAAAAAGTGACTACATAAAGTGCAGAGGTACACTGGCCAGAACAGAGGCTCTGCTGTCGCTGCGATGCTTCTTAAAACCACACCTATCATATGAGCAGGGACAGTTACTAGACAGAATAAAGCCTTGTGGAGGCACGATGGTGACTATGGAGGCACAAGCGAATGTGGTCATTCACACATTCATTCATTCATTCATTGTCCATTCAACAAATACTCCAGAAGACATTCTCTGTGATAGGCATCGGGCCAGGAAGTAGGCTACAAAAATGGACAGAAGGAGCTGGCCCTTGCCCTGGGGGAAACACGGTCCAGCAGAGGACACACACATGAGTGAATGACACAGGATATATGGTAAGTTCCGTAATGGAGACACACAGTGAGCATCTTACCCAGCCTGGGAGGTACGGAAAGGTTTCCTGGAGCAGTCCCCTGAGCAGAGTCTTGAAGGATGAATTAGCCAGGTGAGAAGCAGGAGAAGGGCATTCTGGGCAGGCGGGACAGCGTGGGGAAGGTATGGAGGTGAGAAGCAGCATGGCGCACTGAGAGAACAACAAGCTTCTGCAGGCCACTGAGGAACCCGCGGATGGTTTGAAGCAGGGTGTGACATGGTCGGATTTGCAAGTCTAAAGATCCCTCCAGCAGCTTAAGCCAGTAGCAGTGGCAGTAATTTATTCCTTTCAGCATCTGAAACTCCCTTGGCCTCAGATAAGATGTCTGGGGCCATCTGTTGAGATAGTTATATACAATGCCAAGTTAACAAAATGGAGGGTCACTTCTATGAGGACAAAGGACAGAAATTCAAGCTCGATTTCACTGTTTGAAATAAAAACACAAAAAGATGGTCTCTCATCCAATACTCCAGGTATCAGATGACAATTTTATTTTGGTATCTCTAGTACCAAGTGCATTTCTTATGAATGAAAGTCTATTGGCCCATTCCATTCTGTAGTTAACCATGCATTTTAGTCACCTAATCAGTTTATTTAGTGCCCAAAAGAAAAACGCTGTATATTTGACTGAGACAATTGTGTTTGAGTTGGTGTGTGAAAACCCGATCCAATTCTCATTTTCCCTCCGTTTGTGTTTGAGCTCCAGGATTTCAAGAGGGTGCTGAGCCAGCCTGTTGGAGGGCAAATAGCCCAACCAGAGTGTGACCCTGAAGGGTTGGGGTGCAGTTTTCACTGAGTTCCACTTGTCCAAAACCTGATTCATCTCAAGCCAGCCCAGCCTCCTTCAGGCGAGGGCAGAAACAGCCCAGGCTGTGGAATGGAAGTCCCTGCCTCTAGTGCTTCCTTGGTCTTCCAAGCCCAGTCACATTCCTTTGAACTTCACTTTTCATCAGTTACTTGGGGCAAACCTTTGCTCCACAGCATTGATGGGGCAGGGTGCAGGGTGCTCCATGGAACAACAGAAAGCAATGCTTTGTAAACAATCAAGAAATGTAAGTTGTTAGGGGCTGGGATTGTGGCTTAGTGGTAGAGTGCTTGCCTCGCATGCATGGGGCACTGGGTTCCATCCTCAGCACCACGTACATAAATAATAAAAATAAATAAATAAAAGGGTATCGTGTCCATCTACAACTAAAGAAAAATATAAACAAAGAAATGTAAATTGTTAGAACATTAGGAACTCTTTAAAAGTGTTCTACTTTAGAGTGTGTAATATGCATAACGAATTCATAGTTACTGCTTGTCTATTGGCAAAAAATTGAACCCATGCCTTTCAAGTACTATCAAGGGAGGGGAAGGGCCAGAAATGCAGGG
The DNA here is from genome assembly GCF_902686445.1 of Sciurus carolinensis. Lineage (NCBI taxonomy): Eukaryota > Metazoa > Chordata > Mammalia > Rodentia > Sciuridae > Sciurus > Sciurus carolinensis. Next base: position 77,933,493 of record NC_062223.1, read on the forward strand.
TTTAGTGTCCACTGTATGTCCAACCATCCTCATGTCATGTCCTCCCCATTCTGCTCCCCTGAGCTGAGTACTAGTGCCCCCATTTCCAGAGGAGGACACCAAGGCTCAAAGAGGCTGGTGAAAGACACAACGCTGCACAAGACAGATTCCCTCCACCAACACAATGATGGCTGAGTGCACTGCCAATGTGAGCCAGAAGCCACAAGGTAAATATTAAGATAAGCAAGGATGCTGGCCCTAGCTCTCCTTGTTGTGGGTATTCTAGGATGCACTGGGTGTCGTGAGGAAGCATGTGCTCAATGGCAGGCGGCGCCTGCCTGGTTCTGCAGGTGCGGTCCAGGAAGTCTATCTTCCTGCCTAGCTGACTCTCTTATCTCCATGTCCTCAGATGCCACCGTCCCAGCTGTGCCAGCCTCAGTGGGGCTGGGGTGAAGCCTTGCTATGAGCTCCATAGGCTGCATCCTGAAAGAAGGTTTTTATACCTGTGGTCCTGAAAACATGAACTGCTTTAACACATCCGGGCAGTAAAAGGACCTTGAGACCATGATGGCATGCTAAGGGCGTCCACAGCCTTTGTGAGGTGGGACCTGACCCAGCCGCCCAAATCTGTGAGACAGGTTATAAAATCTTAAACCCCAGTGAAAATAGAAAAAGAGGAAGAATTTCACCAAGAAAAGAATTAAAATATAATCATAACTAATTTAGCAACAAGGACCAATTTTAAAACTAGATGGGGGCTGGAGTTGTGGCTCAGGGGTGGAGCACCTGCCTAGCACACATGAGGCACTGGGTTTGATCCTCAGCACTACATAAAAATAAATAAATGAAATAAAGGTATTGTGCCCATCTACAACTAGAAATATTAAAAAACAAAAACCGAGATGGCTGGTTTTAGTTGTCTGCTTTCTGTTTCAGGGAGGCAGCGTGAGCAGTGAGTTGGGACTGCAGGTGTGAGGTTGAGCCCTACTCACCAGGCAACCCAGGGAAGCCGGCCAGGCCTCCTGCCTCCTGCTTCCTGCCTTTCCTGTTGCCCAGGTCTTGCCCTCCCTGGTTTCTGAGTTATTTTCCTTTCTCTCATCCTTTTAGGTTCTTCTTAGTGTCTTATGTGTGTGTGTGTATGTGTGTGTGTGTGTGTGTGTGTGTGTGTGTGTGTCTTTCTGCCTCTCTACCTCTCTGCTTCTCTCCCGTCTTTCTTACCAGCTCTCTCAATCCCTACTTTGTCTTTCTCCCTTACCCGATCAAAAGGCAACTGACTAATATGTATCTGTTTTATTTATTGAAACAGTTTTTGTGTTTTCTGCATCATACAGAAGTGGACAGGTGAGTGGAATATTTTCTAATCATCTGCAAAACAAATATATAGTGGGTTTTTAAAAATATTACCCTTGATTGATTCTTACCACTGTCTCCCCCATCCCACCAAAAACCCCTTAGATATCAGGGCCAGCAATAGAATAAAAGTCCCACCCTAGGGCTCCTAGCCTAGAGCCGGAGAGGACCTGTGGTTGTTGCCAATGCGTGGGGAGGGGGAGAAGCATGGTGGTGGAGCATGCGGGGTGTGGGTGCCAGCTGGGCAGGTGACATGGAGATCCCAGTCAGCAGCCACTGTCTTGTGGCACCAGGCCTTTCCCCCACTGAACTCTGCCGCCCTCCAGACTTTGCCCTTTCCCTCCCGAATGAACTACCCCAACCCAACCGAACCTGAGCTCCCCCCAGGGGTGTGACCCCTCCACACCTTTGCTTGCACAGACCCCTCTGCCTGGCATGCCTTGGCCGCGCCCGGCTCTGTTCACCTGGTCAACACCTACCCATCCGCTGAAGTCCTTCCTGATCCACAGAACCAGCTAGATCGGATTCCTCCTTCATGCCCCACTGTGATCAGAGGCAGGGTCTCAGTCATCCTGCTTCCCTAGTGCCCAGCACGGTGCCTGGCACACATAAGGTATTCAATCAATACACGTTGAGAAATGAAGAGGATGAAATCTTTTGTCCCCCACTTTATCAGAAGGATAATAAAGTGGGAAAAGTGGCCCTAGCTCTGAGGTTCTCCCTTAGCCCCCCAACCACCTTCCTATACCCAGACCTGCTCACTGGCCTATAGGCCCTGCACCCCCACATCCCACCACCCTCCAAGGTGCCCTCGGCCACAAAGCCTTCCATGACTCCCAACCCCAGAGGAAGAAAGCTGTCCTTTATCTGAGCTCCCAACTACTTGATCGGCTGTGACCTCTTTTGGGCCTCTCTGGTGGCTTTTTGGCACCCCATGGCAGGCACAGGTGATTGCAGCCCCGTGCCCACATGGTAAACCAGCCCCTTGAGGTGGAATCTCTAGAATGACCATAGATTAAATGAGCAAGTGAAGACAACTCTGCCATCTCTTGCCAGGAGAAAAGGCCAGAACCAACATTGCTCCTGGTCACAGGGAGGGCTGGAGTCAGAGCCCAGCCTCCCAGCACAGCAAGGCCGTGTGGGGCGCAGGGGTCACTCGTCCGGAGACATGGGATCAAAACATTACACTACCTTTTTGGCCAGTGCGTCTCCAGGTCCATCTTCGCCTTTCCCAACACTTAGTCTGACTGCTTGCAATTAGTATTTGAGGCAATCTAAAAGAGTCAAGCTGCATTATGGAGAAGCCCAGGATAACCGCAGGGCACAGCTCCTCTCATGGAGAGGGACTCAAATGCCAAAGGTTGCTTCCTTCACCTACTCAGCTGGGCCTCACCAAGGAAATAAGATCAAGAAAGTGGTGTTCGTCTTTAGCATTTATTTATAATTGGAAAAACTGTTCGGTTGTCTGTTTTCTGAGCAAGCACAGACCACAAGCACGTCACAATCAATTGGCTATACATGAATATTTTTGTCATTCTCTTACTAACAGCGGGAATGAAATAGCACCAAGAGAGGTGTGCGCTACACGTTACATAGACAATCTGTGGTGTGCAACAAAACCCAGGCCACAAAATTGTAATTAGACACTTCCTGTCTGCCTCAGCGAGGCACAGCTGTATGGACTGGATGGGATCCCAGGCAGAGAAGAGAGAGCTGGGGAAGCCAGCGCACAGCTCTGCGGGGATTTCTGCAGGCAGGCCAAGTAGACAACGGGAAAGTCTCTGTCCCAGCCCTCTTGCTGGGAGTAGGAGTAGCAACCACAGAGAAATGTATGGAAATGAGCAGGACAGGCATCGGAAGCTCGGTCACCTCCAGAAAGGCAACACCAAACACTGCTTGAGGAACCAAGATCAGTTTCGTTCAGTATGTTCAGGATACAGAACGAGACTGGCTGAGTTTTCTTTGTAAACAGTAGAAATCAAAGGAAGTTTCTTGCTAGGGAAGTGACACATTCAATAGTCAAAGTGAACTACAGAGTTTTCTTAGGTGGGGTGTGTGAAAAAAAAGGGGAAAAGAACATTATACTGTCATCTGAAGCCTCAGGCAGGGGCCAGGGAGGAAATGCAGTCCCTGGGGCTGCAAAGTGGGTGCAAAAGCCTGTGGGGCCCTTGTGGCAAACCCCGACTTGGACAAGACCAACTTGGCTTGGTCACAGTGCACAGGGGATCGTCAGGTCCATCCTTCTGGCTGTGCTGCCATGGAGACAGATTTATCTATACTGCCCACCGAGTCTAGCACAGTGCCACAAGGCATTCAATATATGAGTGACCCATGAATGATCCCCTGTGCGTTGTAAACTGATTCACTGGAGCTGCAAAACATTCCAAGGAGAAATTCAAGCTGTGGCATCAATGTGTCCGGCTAATGCCGAATTTCAAGAGAATGACCAGACATCTGCAAATTCTCTGGATACAGTTAGATCAAGTTTGTTAGAGTTCTCCAGTAAGTTTTAAGATTAGTTAACAAGTAGCCGGAAATGGTACTGAGATCTATGCCAGTCATTTCCGGATAGGCATTTCAGTTCGTGATTCATAAGCACTGAGACGCACTAGTGTTTTCTGCCTTTGGCCCTTCTCCTTCAGAGTCCACACCCTGAGGTGGAAAAGAAGGTGGCATGGACCTGACCACACACTCCATTTCTGGTTTTCCTGTTTTATTAAAAACCAGGGCCTGCGTAGCACACGCTGAATTGGTTCGCCAAGACTCCTCAACCAGCCCTGAGGTGACAAACAAAACAGAAAACAGACACTTTGCTGCCCAGGCAGTGAGAATAAGAGAGAGGCCAAGGAGCTCTGCCGCCTCTAAGCTGGAAGGACCTGAAGGGCCTTCTGAGATAAAGAGCTGGGAGACCTTCACTCTTCCCCTCTAAGACAAAAAAAAGGCAAGCCCGGGCAGAGGCTCGGTGTGGTCCCACAGCCCAGCCATTCAGAATGCTGGAGAAGATGGACTTCGAGGGCAGGAGAAATCAAGTGTGCTGAGAACCCATACCTCACATTTGCAAATCTATTCCTCCTGGTAGACATTTGGGGTTTCCTCACAAGCACTGGGGATCTTTGCACAACGACTCCCTGACTAATTCCTACGACACAACTCTAGCACAGCTATGGTGGCACTTGCCTCCCCAGGGGCTTTGGCCACACAAAAACGCATCACAGAATACATGGAGAGCGACTTTTCTTCATCAATGAGGTCAAAAAGGCCTGCCAATCACTTCACGGGGTCCTCTCCTAGCCTGTGGCTGTGTCACAGAAACACCCAACCTGAAGCTCGGCACTGGCACGGCTGCGGAGCAGAGCGAGACCCTTCAGGGAGGGAGGGTCAGCATCACCATGCTTGCCGCTACGGCATCTCAGGAATAGAAAGCACACACTGAGTCCTCCATCCCTCCACCTTGACCCTTCTTCCTTAGTCACCCTCGGTCTGTCACTCTGCAACACTGGCAGCATGCCGAGGACAAATGGAAGGCAGCCTCCCACAGCCGTGACCTTCCTATGACACCTACAACACCTAAAACACCCACCCTTTACCACCACGGGCCTGGTCTCAGTCACCAGGAGCCTATCTATTACTTGGTGTACAATTTAAAGCCCACCAGTAGGAAACAAAACACAGGCACACACTTCTAACCGAAGATTCTAGAAGATCACTTAAAGTTAACAGACAACTCTGTTCCATTGACATTAAGGCCAAGTTATTTTTTTTTCTGTTCTTTTTGTTTTGTTTTTAATATTTCCACAAAAGTTGTCAATTAAGAAGCATAAACTGAGCTTCTATAGCACATGATCATCCTCTGAACTTTGGAAAAGAAACTTTATCTAAAGTTCAAAATCAACCAGTGACACAGAGCTTGGGAGCAGCAGGAGGAAGAGACCCTACAGCAGACACTTCCAAGCTCTACCACAAGGTGTGCTTGGAGCCTGCTGAGTGCCGACCCAAAGGGGAGGCAGGGCCAATGCACAAGGCTTCCTGGTGTCCCAGGTCCTGAGGCTGACAAGGGCCACCCTCAGGAGGAGGCGTGGCCCTGTCTATGGATCAGGGCTCTTCCACTAAAAGAACAAAACCAAAGAATTCCTGGAACACTCAGGACCAAGGCAGAGGGGAAGTCTCTAATTAATTTTGTGGCCTTTTTGTTTGTTGGTTAAAAAAAAAAAGAGAGAAAGAGAAGAATAAAAGGAAAGTGCAGTGACATTTACTCTTTAGCCTCAGCCAGTTTATTGTTCATCTCTTTGCTTTGCTCCTTGTCGTCGGGCTTGGTGGCACTGGGACCCTCTGTGCTCTTTTTCTTGGCAGCCTGACCCGACACCACCTGCTTGTCTTTGGCCTTCCTCGGGGGCTTATGGCTCACTGAGGTCTTTTTTGGTTTGGAACTCTGAACACTAGGTTTCTCCACCTGTATGGAGAGACAGACAGACCGAAAATACAGAAACACAAAAGAGAGGGAGTGGGAGAGAGGATTTAGAGAGAAGAAGACGTTACAGTATTAATTGGAGATAACAGTGACGAAGTCTGAGCTGATGAGCACAGTGGAGAAGGGATTTTCAGTGATACTGGCCATTTGGTTTCTCTTGTCTAAACTCCCTGGTTAGTCTTTTTGGCAGTACTCTCACTGGCTGCATTGTCTCATTATCCCTCTCTCTGGATTGTCCCCTTCCCCAGGTGGCAAACGGTCACTATTGTGCCTCATCTGCTCCCCCTCCCTGTGGGAATATTACACCTCATCACCTTGTTCAACTCAGGCACAGGCATATGATTTCCTGTAGTCAATGAAATGTGAGAGGGACGTGGGTCACCTCCAGGCCAGGACTTGAAAGTCGGCCTGTGCTTCCAGTGCTCTCTGCACCTCTGCCTCAGTGGGGGTTGCTCCATCACCCCAGGCCTAGGCTGAAGAGGCCTGAGGCGCAGAGCAGCAACCCACCATGATGGACAGCTATTCGTGAAAGATGAACGTTGGCTGATGTCAGACACTGGGATCCCAGTAGTTTATTGCTGCTGGTAGTAGATCTTCCCCTGTTTCTGTCTCTGGGATGGGAGTGCTTGTGGAGAAGTGTTCTTATTGAGATGCTTTGAGCTGGGATGTCTCTTGCCTCAGCCAGGTCATTGGGACTGCACTGCAAGTCACATGTTCCTCATCTCTGGTCACCTTGACAGTTTCCCCCAAAGCAGCTGCTCCAAGCCCAACCCACTCTCCCTGGGCTCCCTCCTCTAGCTCTTCCCCCTTGTTCTGAGGACACAGCCTTGCCTTCTCTTTCTCAGAGAACTCTGGAGCCACTGAGCATGATGGTTTGAAATGCTGCTCACTCCCATTGATTTCTAGATTTATTTTCTCCTATCTTTCCTCCTTCCTCCCCTGGAATCTTCTTTTGTTCAGTACCAATCCCATGTTCTGGGTCCCACCTCATCTGTGGGTGGGATATTCACTTGCTGAATTCCTATGGTTTTCAGTCACCTTTGATCTGCAATAAGGTAACCAATCATCCTGGTTCGCTGGGAATGGAGAAGTTTCCTGAAACATGGAACTTTCTGTGTTAAGACTCAAAGCGTTTCAGGCAAACTGGGTTGCGTAGTTTCTTTATTATAAAATGGTCCTGGCCACTTAGGAAACTCCACCTGAGTGCTAGATTTTAGGACAAAAGCAGAGAAAAGGTAGTTTGGGTTCTAAAGGTATTTAGGTTGTCAGATGCTTCCTGCTGTTACACATGGGAGAGATGATATGTACCCAACTCCTTGTGGTCTGACATCACAGAATAAGGCCACTTGGCATGTACGATTCCCACTCATGAGCTCAATCTCCAGTCTCCTTCTGCCACGTATGAACTCACACTGAGATACACATAAGGTAGGGTAGTGTTGTTGCACAAAAAATCCTGAATCCACTTTCACAAACTGTTGAGTGACTAATGACTGAGAATGTATGTATCTTGCAGCTGATGTGACAGGTGTGTTGTGACAGTGAACTCTGCTAGTGGATGATGGGCTATCAAGGGAAGAATGAGAGGGTGGCTGTGTGCCGAACTGGAGGAAAAGAAGGGGTTGGAGTGAGATGGCGCGGGGCAAGGGCCCTGCAGGGGCAGAAGCACACCTATTTTAAGACAAGGGGATTTATTTACACCTCAGGTGAGATGTTCTGTCACTTCTTTTCTGAATTTCTCATATGCAGAAGCAAGTTCTCTGGAAATCTGCCCACCTTTAAACTGTTTTTATTTTAGGTGATGGTCCTTTCTAACATTTCCCTGCCCTCCCCCACAGTACTGAGAATGGAACCCAGAAATGCTAGGCAAGTGTTCTATCACTGAGCTACATCCCCAACCCTTTTCATTCATTTTTAAAATTTTGAGACAAGATCTCACTAAGTTGCCCAGGCTGACCTTGAACTTACTATCCTCCTTGCCTCATCCTCCCAGTAATAGCTGGGATTATAGGACCAGCAGCTAACATGTCCTTTGAGTTTAACAAAGCTTCCTGTTGAAGATGCCCGTGGGTCTCAGTGTGCTTCAAAGGAAAGGAGCCCTTGGGACCAGCCAGTGTCCTCGGTGTGCCCACTCCCAAGCTCTGCTTGGTTCACCTTTCCAGTCCAGGCCATGCTGAAGTGTTTCCCACAAGATCTGTCTCACCTTTGGGGGTTCCTTGAAAGGTTCGCTATAGAGGCTGCGTATTCTTCTGCGATCAATGACCTTATTATCAGCTGCTGTAGGCTTATTGACCTCCCCTTTGAACTGGGCACTGTAGCTGGTTTCATGAGCCATCTTGTCATCTGGGGGCTTGTACTGAGGCTTGGCTTTTATTGGTTTCACAGGCTTGATGTCTGTCCATGCTCTGAATTCATTCCTGTTAGTCAAAGAAAACATCAGTGATAAAAACAAAAACAAACAAACAAACAAAAAAACATCGCATGCCTGGAAGCAGGTATCCTGACCCGGGTTGCACACACAGCAAGCTCTCAATTAGTGCTTGTAGCGCTGAGCGTGACTGGAGAGTTAGTGCTATTCTTTGATCATGGAAAGTGATAGTCTTTCTTGCCAAGCAAATCCAGGTTGTGGCAGTAGCAGTAGTGCTTTGGGGAATGTGCTCAAGCTCCCTCCCAGTTCCACCCTGTCTCTGAAATGAGGCTGAAAAAACCCAGCCCAAGCAAGAGTTCAACAGATATTGGATGCCTACTATGTGCCAAGCTAGAGTTGCGACAATGTATTAGGCATACTACCAGCTATATTGTAGCCTATCAACAAATGCCAAATCCCCCTTTCTCACAATGAAGAAATTTTATTCTGTAGATTCTTTTTGATTTTTTTTTCTGTACCAAGAATTGAACCAGGGGAACTTCCCACCAAACCACATCTCCAGCCCTATTTATATTTGATTTCAAGATAGGGTCTTGCTGAGTTGCTTAGGGCCTCACTAAGTTGCTGAAGCTGGCTCTGAACTCTCAATCCTCCTGCCTCAGCCTCCCCAGCCCCTGGGATTGTAGGGTGCACCACCACGCCTGGCTGTTCTATAGAATCTTAAGTAAGAATTCTTAAGGAGGAAGGAGTGGGGAGCACAGAGCTCCCACCCCAACCTGGGAGTCAGAGAAAGTTTTCTGGAGTAGAGTGGAGTGGAGTGGTGTTTCTGTAGGAATCTTAAGGAGAATGGGATTTAGGATGGGCATTGAGACCCTCCTGATTCTGTTAACAGTGCCCCACCCACCCAGGCATGAAGGCTTCTTTTGATCCTTTCCTGACGTCTCCTCCTCCCTTTAAACAGCAGAGGGCTTGCAGCTTACAGTGTTGGAACTGAAACAACCGAATTGCCTTAGATGAAAACCTTGCGAAACAGCTCAGTGTTTACAGATCTTGAGTAAGCCACATGCCCTGAGCATCGCTGCGGTATCACAGCTAGGACTTGTGTCTGGATGTGGACATTTAGGAGAGACTTCGTGTGCTCAGATGTGAACAGCTGCTGGTTGATTCGTCAGTCCCTCAACTTTCTTGTTTCTAGCAATCCCTCTGGTACTTTCTAATTTGCTGTTTCTGATCTGTCCGAGGGCTGGAGGGTAGATGGGCAACAATGTTCAGTTCAGGGCTGCTGCCGGAGGTTGAAGAGGTCCTTCCTGAAAGTGTATGCGATTCCTTGCAAAGCTCCGGCGCCCTGAGGCCTTGATAGGGTCTGCGCCCATTCCAGGTCACCAAGAAGGTGCAGTTAATGCAGGAATCTCTGCAGGGTTGGGTTCTTCTAAGGATCCCTTCACCCTCACTGACTTCCTCCTTCAGGGCTCAGCAATAGCGCCTCAAGGGGCTGCAGAGACTGGTCTGCAGGAGAGAGCAGCCTCTCCAAGACCTCTCCATGCTGACCTTTCCTCATTTGTAAAATAAAAAAATTAGACTAGTGTAGGTCCTCTTAATGTCCCTCTAACTCTAATGTTCTCAGCTGTTACAGCCAATTTGGCAACACTAAGCCATTAGCCGGTCTTTTGACCTCCTGCTCTCTGAATTTCTCTAGAGGGCCTGGCTCGTATGTGAAGAGAGGCACCGCTCTCTCTAAACTTCCAGTGCAGCCTGGGCCACCACTTGGATGCCCAGCCAACACCTCTGACTCAACATCCCTACACCCAAATCGTCTGGTCTTCCTGGTCAACTTTTCTTCTTCAGGGTCCCCTCCTTGTTCATTTCGCCCACTCATTCACAAAATATTTCCAGAGTGCTTGCACTCTGCCTGGCAGGATGTTGAGAGTTGTGGAGCCCAAACCGGTCAGAACAATCCCTGAGCATTAGGTGTGGAGGCAGAGGTTGAGAGCAATGAAGGAGGAGGAGTGGGAAGCGCAGAGCTTCTACCCTAGCCTGAGAGTCAGGGAGAGCTTTCTGGAGTGGCGTTAGAGTGGCTGGCAGGGAGTTGGCCAAAAGGTGGGAGTGGGTTCCAGTCAGACTGAGTAGCACATCCAGAGGCTCCTGAGTAGTACTTAGTGAGTAGGCAGTGTGCGTGGCTGGGTTGCCATTTGGTGTGGAAGGGCAAGGGAGCCTAGTCCGAGCACGGAGGGCTGCTGGTCGTGCTAAGGGGGTGGTCTGCCTTGTAACATCAAGTTGCCAAATGGTTCCCAGTCAAGGGTGAGCAGGGCCAATCCATCTGCGGAACAGGGCTTTGGCAGTGGTGTGAATGGTGGGCTGTAGGAGAGGGTGGAGGCGGGATCTAGGCAGGAGACCTGGCCACAAGTCAGGGAGGGAAGTGCAGGCCTGAGCCAGGAGAGTGGCAGAGGGGACAGAGGAAGGGACGCTGAGTTGAGAAGGCTCCAGGGCATGAACTGTGAGAGGTGTGGGGCCTGGATGAGTCTGGGGAGATGCAAGGACTTGGGCTTGTGGGCAGTAGTGCTGCCCACTGAGATGGGGCAACTGGGAGGAGAATGGGATTTCGGATGGGCATTGAGACCCTCCTGATTCTGTCAACAGTGCCCCACCCACCCAGGCATCAAGGCTTCTTTGGATCTTTTCCTCACCTCTCCTCCTCTCTTCTTCACCTTCTTCAGGTTCAGTTGGTTATCATGATCAGACTTTGGAAACACCATGGCTCTATCCACAGGCCTGGGGCTGACCCCGATGCAGAGCACTGGCTGTCATTATCTACCAAAGGCTCCAGGCCTTCCCACCCTTCTTTCCTTTAGACAGGCCCCTCAAACTTGGACCTGCCTGTGCCGAACCACTCACAACCCAGTTCCCAATAGATGATGGCAGAAACCCAGATTCTATGCTTCCACCTCTACCTGCTTCCAGAACTAGGACTAAGATAGGTGTACACTGTCCCTAAGCACTGTTTCTGGGTCATCTCCCACTGGCCAGCCTCTGCAGCTTCATGCATCTCTGCAGTGGCCCTGGTGAGCCAGCAAGTGCCTCACTTGTGAGCATCATCCATGGGACGTGGACCCCACCCATGGACTGTCCTTGTTGGGGAGGGGAGTAGTAACCTGATCTTGAACAACTTTGGTACATCAGATGAGACTTGTTAATGCATCCCATATTAGGTCCACTGTAATTATGACAGACTGTTAAGTTTAAGTCCAAATTCCATTTCTTAGAACTTTCTTCGATTTCTCTTGAAAACCTCCTCCAGCCACATGCAACAACTATCATATGTCATAAAAATAAAAGTAGCTACTATTTCTTATCTTTTATAAAGTGAAGGGTTTTGGTTTTGGTTTGGATATTCTTTAATACTTAAAATTTAGAAAAGGAGGTAGTCTTATGCCCTTAATAAAGGAGATAACCAAGGCTCAGAGAGGTTAAGTTGCTTACATAAGGCCACACAGCTGGTAAATAGCAGAGCTAGATATGAGGGCAGGTTGGTCCAACTCTACAGCCCACACACTCCCATTGCACGTTGGGAGTATGCTAGAACTACAGTGCTCACCTGCCTGCAGCAAAGGTGCTTGTTCACTGCCTGGCCTGCCGTCCACATTGCTATGGAGGGTGAGATGACACAGGCTGGGTGAGGTGACTCCTGAGCTCCTCCAGCCCTGAGTCTTGACAAGAGTGATGAGGACCCACTCACAGGTGAGCCATGCCTACTGCCTCTTGCCAGGGGTTCATGGTCCCTTGTAGCACAGTCCCCTTTGCCTATATAATCACATTTAGGCCTGATCATTCATTTATTCATTCATCCATTCTTCTGGCATTTACCAAATACCAGCCATGGTCGTGGCATGTGCCCCACAGGGATAAGTAAGCCGTGGTTCGTGTCTGTTACTTAGTGAGTCAAGACCTGTCCAAAAATGTGTGATCCTCAAAAAGGCAGAATGAAGAAAATGGAGCAGAGCTCAGAAGGAAAGAGGGAAAAGAAGGCTTAATTCTGAAGGAGGTGAAAACTGGGGAGAAGAGCAGAAAAGAATAAAGACAAAGGAGTGGATGCAGGGCTTCAGGCACCAGTCTGGGTGCTTGGAGAGCAGCGAACAGATAGGGAGGCTGCTTAGGATGTAGGAGGGTAGGGGTCTTGTACAAGGTGACCAGGCCAGGGCCCGGGATGCCACATTTGAAGGCATGTGGAAGGCCTGGGGAGCCACTGAGGGTTTCTGAGCAAGGCAGCACTGCTTCTCCATTGATGGTGCCCTACAATCCTATTGCCCCAATTTCAATTATTCTTTAAGGTTCATCTCAAGGTTCTCCTCTTCCAGGAACCCTGCTATCTGTGGCTCGATGCATGATTTATCTCCTACATGATCGATCCCTGCAGGGACAGAGGAGGGTCCCCAGTGGATGAGTAAACTGCAGACTTCTCGATGGATCATTTGTCCTGAGAAAATCAGTGGAAAATAGGTTGGACCAGCCCCCAAGCCTTACCAAGGAATGGCAGAGCCAGGCCTGGCTTGAGCCATCTCCTAGAGACTTAGTGGCAAGCGTTTTTGGTTGCTCCCTTAGAAGTTTTGGATAGCTGTTAGCCATATTCAGGGACTCTGGTGTCTTACTACCCAGACCATTTTGAAAGGAGTCTACAGATATCTACCTTCAACTTCTCCTGTCCAGCCCTCACCCCTGCCTCTCCTGGGCTTCAGGACCTCCTCTCCCTGGACCACGACATCAGGATCACTGCATCAGCATCTCCTTAGTTCTGACTCATTGGGCACATACTGGCACTCCCAGCTGCAGACCTCCAGCAGGTTCCAGTTCCTGTAGGACGAGGTGCAAGCACTGGCTCCTCCTAGTCCCCCCATGCTGATTCCTTGGATGGCAGGCAGGGCCTTGTGAGCTGGCCCCCATTCCTTTCCAGCCTTCTTTACCTCTGTCAGTCATTTAGTGAGCATTTTCTGTGTGCCGGGTGCTGTGCAAGCTCTTTAGATGCATCATCTTAGGTAATTCTCACACCAGCCCTTTGTGGTCACCTGTTTTGCTGGTGAGAACACTGTGCCCTGATGCCCTTCTCCAAGCACATGCTGCCCCTCCCTATCGCCGAGTGTCACTCATGCTGCTTCTGTACCTGCCATGCTCTCTTCTCCACACCTCCAATTACTGAAACACGACACCACCTGCCTCTCATGCTCTCCCCTCCAGAGACCTCTCCCCAGTCCCTCTGCTGAAACCAGCACCCCCCTGCCTAAATCAGGCATCCTTCTCTGGTCTGCATTTGTCTGGCACTTGCCATGCTCCAGCTCCCAGAAGTTTCCCTGAGTCATCTCCTTCCCTCTACTCCCTGCAATTGCTGAGGGTAAGGACTCCATTTTACTTGTGGCAGTAAAGCCTGCTCCTTGTGTAATTCTGTTTCATTGTTTATTGTAAATGTCAGGGCTTTCCAAATTAGAAATGAAAGAATGACCTCCATTCTGTTTTGTCACAACTGTCTTTCCCAAGTAATCCTTACCATGCTGGAACAGGGATGCTGCCTCCATCTCCTCTGAACATCTGAATAGGAAGCCCCTGGGCTGCCCCAGGGGGAGACAGTGGAAAATTGCTACACAAGAATCTCATGGCCTCACTTTCCATAATATGTCCCAAGCTCTTTGGCACTCATACCTTAGAGCTCAATGCCCTCCCCTGGACGTGGTTAGGGTTGGTGACTCACTTCTAACAAACAGAATATGGCAGAATGGTGCACATAACTTCTAAGAGTAGGCCATTTAAGGCACTGCAGGCTTCTCCTTGACTGCTCTCAGGGGACAGCAAGTGGTGTGTCATGAAGACACTCAAGAATACCCTGTGAGAAGTCCATGTAAGGAGGGCCTGAGGCCTCCTGCCAAAAGTCATGGGAGTGAACAATCTTAGAAGTGAACTAGGCCCAGGCAAGCCTTCATGTGATCTCATGAGACACCCTGAACTGTACTCACCCTGAGAAGCCATTCCTGATCTCTGGCCTTCAGAAATTGTATGGGATAATAAATACTTATTGTAAGAAGTTGCTAAACTTTGAAGTAGTTTGTTACACGGCAATAGATTCAAATAAAAATTCCAATCCAAAATTTTTCTTCCCACCAAAAGGGGTTTAAAATCTTCTTGCTTTACCTCAGCAAGGCAGAAAGCAATGGTGTGAGCCAAGCACAGAAGTTCAAGCACGCAGGGGAGCTGCACCATCAAGTTCATGGAGAGAGGTCATGCTCTGGTCTTAAGAAACCGAGATGAACTGTCTGCAGCCTTCATTAGAAGGCAGGAAAACTGAAGATGCACTGCCTTGGGGCCTGGGCATATGCAGAAACAAAGACACAGGGCTCAGGAGAACGTGGTGTCTTGGAATATAGCATATGCCAGGCTCAATGAGAGGCAGACAGACTAACAAGGTGATGGGAGGCACTGAGCCTGGGCCAGAAAAGAGATAGGGGGTCCCTCAAAAGATATAAATGTGGGGTTTAACCCAATTCTATCTAACTAGCGGGCCATTGTGAAAGATTGACATGCACCTACGTTCAGGGTCCATGTGGAGGTTAAGTGAGAAAGTATGTAAAACAGTTCTTTAGTTGAAAAGGGGCTGGGTAGTCATACCAGAATTGCAAGTTTGGGGTGGATAACTGTTTAATAAATGCATTTGATTTTCATTACAGAGTTGTTTATTCAAGAAAAATTATTGCAGATCCTCTGTGTTCCAGGCATGGCTGCAGTCCTCTACCTCCACAAGCCTTGCTGTCAGCTGGGGAGAGAAACATAGACAATTACATAACAGTCCAGCTATGATTATATTTCTGACCACTTGCAGTCAATATTCTGGTGCCCAGAGTGGGCAAAATTTAGGCAGCAGCTTCTAACACCAGGCTTATTACTGTGCGCATTTCCTGTTAGACTTGAACAGAGTAGCATTCAACGAATGCCTGATTAATTGAATCTTCAATACTGAGTATCCACTATAAACAGATGCTCACTTTTTAAAGACTTGTCCCACTTAAGCACATTTGCATGCAGTGACTCAAGGAGAGATACTGAAAGAGCAATTACAGAGGGAGAGACCAAAGAGAGCAGAGAGAGTCATCATCAAGGAAACTAGGTCCCAGAGGAGGGAGGAGGGGAGGAGAGAGGGTTTGGTCTTGGAAAGAAAGAGTTGTGAAAGAACAGAACGGAGGCCATTCTTTCATTTCTAATGTGGAAAAGGCTGACATTTACAAACGAAATAGAATCAAGCAAGGAACCAGTTTTACTGCTGTGAATAGCTGCATGTGTTAATTGGTACAAATCACTTCTTAACAAAAGTGGAGACTTAGAATAATGGATTACTGCCAACTAGGATCATATAAAAATTTCATTTCTCTTTCCATAAGCCCCAGATTTATTTATTATGTATCTAAATCCTTGGGAAATCAAATTCTTTCCCTATCCTCTTCACAATAAAAATTTCAACATTTCTTAAGCGCTTTATGAGGGAAGAAGGCAGTGCTTTAAAGCCTTAATGGCCTAAAATCTTCCTACAGATTTTCATGAGTAATTTATGTTGTCATGGAAACATATAGAGTCTCTGTTCAGAAATCTTGTCTACATTGGTTATATTAAAGTGTTCTCAATGGAAGAAAGCAGGCTCCATCCTGACCTCGGATACAGGCAGTCTGTGAACGCTGCCAGTGGCCAAGCTATAGTCAGGGGGTGGTAGTTAAAGGAAGTAGGATCAGTAGATTAAAAAGAAAAGACCATCCCTGGGCCTAGAGGGTTGCCAAGCAGCAGAGAGAACATCCTTTCCCTGTTTAGAGGGGTGTGGGAGATTGCTTCCTCCTGGCCAGAAAGGACTGGGTCAAGAGAGGAGCTTTGGGATCTATGCATGTGTGTTTGTTCGCTTTTCTCTCAGTTGCCTTTGTGTGAATGGGAGAAAAGGAAACATAAAGAGAATGCCAGTAGACTAATCACTGATAATCGTTCTTCTAACCCATAAGTATCCAATAAACGCAGGTATATCACGAGTGATGGCACTCTGAAGTGAGGAAAGCACATATTGGACATATGAAAGGTCAGTATACGAAGTTTGAAGCTGATCTGACATGAATAGTAAGTGGAAAGAAATCCTCTCTCCTTAGAAGGATCTGATGTTACAAGGGGAAGTGTGGCTCCTTCTACATGTAGCTACTGTCTAAGTCTAGTCATAGGCTGCATGCAGCTCCCAGGCCTCTGTGCACCTGGGAAGTGTCTCACACAAAGAAAGCCCATGTGCACAGTATGTAGAGAATTATGAAGATGGATAGTCAAAAATTAAAACTGCTCAAACTAGGAGTTAATTTGATTCATCAGGAATCTAAAAATAAGGTATTAGAACAATGAGTGAGTTTAGCAAGGTTGCTGGATATCAATATCCAAAAATCAATTATATTTCTGTATAATGTACTAGCAACAGACAATGGGAAAATGAAAATTTAAAAATCCATTCGCGAGGGGATTGCGGCTCAGTGGTAGAGCACATGCCAAATGTGTGAGGAACTGGGTTGGATCCTCAGCACCACATAAAAAATAAATTAATTAATTTAAAAAATCCATTCACAATAGCCTCAAGAAAAATAAAATACTTATGAATAAATTTAATGAAAGAAGTGCAATGCCTGTGCACTTAAAAGTATGTGACATTGCTGAGAGAAATTGAAGAGATATCACAAAGAGATAAACCATATTCATAACTTGGAATATTCATATTGTTAAGATGGCAATTATCTAAAAGTTGATAAAATCTATAAATTTAAAGCAATTCTATCAATATCTCAGCAGGATTCTTTGTATAAAATACAAGTTGATCTTAAAATGTACATGGAAGTGGAAAAGAAATTGCCAAAATAATATTGAGAAAGAAACAAAATCTGAAGATTTATACTACCTGATTTCAAAACTTATAAAAGCTATAGTGATCAAGTATGTTACTGGCACACACATCAACACATAGATGTATGAACAGAAAAGAGAGTTCAGAAATGAATCTTTGTATATAGTAGTGTGCTAAACATGACTCATATTGGGTTATAGAACTGATTATTAAATTCTCAGGAATCTAGTGAGTGAATTTTGAAAGTATTAGTAGCTTTGAAATCATCCATGCAAGAGATCACATCAGGAAGTTGGTCAACTCTACACATAAGGCCCTCTGGACAATAGCTATTAAACATAACATTATACCACTGGCTTATATATGTGACCAATTTACTTTTTTTTTTTTTTGATACTGGGGATTGAACCCAGGGGCACTCAACCACATCCTCAGCCCTTTTTTATATATTTTATTTAGAGACAGGGTCTCTCTGAGTTACTTAGGGCCTCACTAAATTGCTGAGGCTGGTTTTGAACTCATAATCCTCCTGCCTCAGCCTCCCAAGCTGGCGGGATTACAGGTGTGTGCCACTGCGCCTGGCTACCAATTTACTTTTGACAAGTATGTTAAGATAATTCACTGGGGAAAAGAGTAAGCTTTTCAACAAATGATGCTGGGAAACTAGATATTCTTAGAAAAGAAAATGAATCTCTGCTATTACCTTACTTCATACATAAAATTTAATTAAAATCGAACTATAGACTATAAAATTTCCAGAAGAAAAGAAGAGAAAATCATTTTGGTCTTGGAATAGGCAAAGATTTGCTAGAATTTGAAACCCAAACAGAAGAAAAGAAAAAAAAAAAAAAGATAAAGTTTATTAAAATGAGACTTTTACTTTTCAAAAGACATCACTAGGATAATAAAAAGATAAGCACCATAGTTTAAGACCTATACCTCTTAGACATAATAGATATGTATCTTAGACATATATAATATATGTTCTTTATTTGATATAAAGGATTTTTGTTCAGAATACTTTTATAAAGATCTCTTAAAACTCAATAGTAAGACAAAAAATGCAATTTAAAAATAGGAAAAATATTAATAGACAATTCACTAAGAAGATATATAAAGGACACATAACATATGAAAAGATGCTCAACACTATTAATAATTAAGAAAATACAAATTAAAACCACAGCGAGATACCACTACATGTCCACTAAAATGGCTATGAAGAACACTGGCAATGCTAAAGGTCACCAAGGATGTAGAACAAATGGGTCTCTCATAATTTCTGATGGGAATGTTCAATGGATTAGGACTTTGAAATAAATTATTTCTAAGATAACCACATTCTTACCATATGACCCAGCAATTCTACTCTTAAGTATCAAAGAGAAATGAAAACTCACATCTACTAACAACTTGTACAGGAATGTTAATAACAGCATTATTCATAGTAACTCCAAAGCTGAAACAACCCCAATGTTCAACTAATGAACAAATACTCAAAATGGGCCTACCCATATACCACAATACTACACGCAATAAAAAGAGCAAAACAATAGGGTTAACTCTTTTTTCTTAAAATTTGTACAAATAGTATGTGTTAATGATAATGAAGTGCTTTCATCAGAGGTAGAATTATGACCCTCTTCTAAGGCCTGAGGTACCAGGAGAATTGCTCTGTCATCCCAGGGGCCTGACTTTTGAATAGGGTTAACTCTTAAGTAATAACACACTAAATGAAATAGCCCGACAAAATAGCACATGTTATATGATTCTAATTATATGAAATTTCTAGAAAAGGTAAACTGTAGAAATAAAAAGATCAGTAGCGGCCTGGATCTGGGATTGAGAGGGGGCAATCTAAAATTACCTTTTGAAGATAGTTACACCAGTGCCTAAACTTACTAAATCTCATTAAAATATACACTGACAAAGGACGAGTTTTATGTTCTGTAAATTACAGCTCAATAAAGCTGGTTCCAAATCCAGTCGGAATGTTGCCTTTCCTGACGTGGCTCCCTCTCCTGGTAAGAAGGTGATCCCTGCTTCTGCTGATGCCCTGGGCCTCCTACCAGATTCTCTGTCTGACCTCTTATGCTGTGCTCATGGGTATTTGTTCCAGGACCACTTGCCTGGTCTGGGAGGGCAGAGGTGGTGTCAGATCCACCTCTGTGTCCCTGGTGCCTGGTTTGGAAGGTGGCACATTTCAGCAAGCACTCAACCAGTGCTGCTGAACAAGTGATTCAGCACCCCCCTCTTTACCTCTTCACTCTAAGTATGACACATAACAATTAGCTCATTGCTCACTTTTCTTTTACTTATTAATTGGTAAGAATTCTCTATTGGAGATTAAAAACAAAATATAAGAATTCTTGACTGTGGAACCAACCTAAATGTCCTTCAATTGATGAATGGATAAAGAAACTATGATATATATATATATATATATATATATATATATATACACACACACACACACAACAATGGAATATTACTCAGCTATAAAGAATAATAAAATTATGGCATTTGCAGGCAAATGGATGAAATTGGAGAATATCATGCTAAGTGAGATAAACCAATCTCAAAAAACCAAAGGACGAATGATCTCGCTGATAAGCGGATGATGACACATAATGGGGGGTGGGAGGGGGGCAAGAATGGAGGAAGAAGGGACTGTATAGAGGGAAAAGAGGGGTGGGAGGGGTGGGGGGAAGGAAAAAATAACAGAATGAATCAAACATCATTACCCTATGTAAATGTATGATTACGCAAATGGTATGCTGTTACTCCATGTACAAACAGAAACAACAAGTATCCCATTTGTTTACAATAAAAATAAGTTAAAAAAAAAAAAAGAATTCTTTGTGACTGACTATGTTTCCCAGTTTGTTTTTTGCCTCAAATCTCTATATGAACCTTAAATTTGATGTGGTTTGCTCTGTTTTTTCCCTTTATCATGTCTGCCCTTGATTTGAAAGTCCTTCCCTACTCCACTGTAGTATCAATATTTATTTAAGATTTTTCCCTTTCATATTTGTGTATTTAATTTCTTATAAATCTGTAAGCCATTGGGAATTACCACTACTTTCATGTAGACTGGCAAAGCAGAAGCATAAGGGTACCCACTATTGGCAAGGAGATGGGAAGAGGTAGCCTGGTCCAACCCAGCAGCACTATGTAGCTCCAGAGCCCTGTGCTGTGTCTGGTGCATCCTAGGTATTTGATGTCTACTGAATATGTGAATTAGTGAATGAAGCCTTTCATGTTGATAGCCTTTGATCTGGCAATTCCATTTCCAGAAATTTGTCACAAATTTGTACAAGACAGCATTTTTTAACATATTATAAGCTCTTGGTTATCATTTTGTTGCGAAGGCCTGAAATCATAATTTTATGTATAAATATGAATGAATTCCAAGTCTGACAATCTGCAGTATGAATAAATATCAGAAATGATTAAATAATATGGAGTATAAAAATATTAAATAGGTGATCCCCACAATGCCATTTTCGTTGCATTAAATATCACTTTTGTTTCTTGTTCCTAACGATTCACTGGAGGTGATCCCCATGAAGTCGTGCCTCCAGCTGTTCCTTCTGCCCCTCAGCTCATCTGAAGTGATGGGAGCCTTGGGGACATCGATTGTGGGGCAGGCAGTCTGGCAAGTGAATCACGGACTCCCCTCACCAGGCACAACTAAATTTTCACGGCTCCTTACTTTTCTTTTTCTATTGCAATTTAACTCCCAGCAAACTTCAGCATCCTGCTAGCTCTAGAAGTAAGAGACATACTCAGAGGTGTCAGAGTCTAAGGAAATGTGAGACTCTTTTTCAGGCCATGAAAACTGGAGAGGTTTACTTAAAAATGAGATTGAACCTCATCATAAGGCAGCAGGGCACAGCTCATCGCTGGCCTGGGCTAACACGCAGGGAGATGGTGATTTGTTGTGGCTGACACCTTTAGAGACCAGTTGCCCAGGGACAGGAGAAGGGCCCCAGACAAACGACTCCCTTACTCCCCATCTGCAAGAGGGGCAGGGCAGCACTCACACGCACTTGCTCTTTCACCTTTGGTGCAGCTGATAAGGTTGGATGTCCCCTGGGTCCCAGAGAAGTGCAAGATCTTCCTTGAGATGTCTCAGCCAGCTAGGGCTAGATTGGAAGCCAGGCCACCCAACTCCACACTCTAAGCTCCACAGGCTGCCCTACAAAAGCCTGAAGCACCTTAACTGGTCTGTGTCTATATGGTCTGTCCTTGCCTCAAATTTTTCTTTTTTTTTTTACTGGGGAAACTGACTTCAAGAAGCAACCCCAAAATAGCAGAGAAAGCAGTAGAATAAAGATGTTGAAGACACAAGCTGGCATAATGTTTGGGCCCATCAGGAGAAGGTCCAAGTCCTGGGAAGTTCTCACGTTTACCCAGGTCCCTGCCTTAGTCCCTTGGCTCATCCCACTGGGGCAGCCAGCCCTTACTGAACATAGGCTTTGCACCTAGCAGGTGCTCAGCTAACATTTTAAATCTTGTTTCATGCCTCTGAGCCTCTGTTGGCTATTTGGTTCAATAAGTATTGAGAAAGCATCCTTGAGTAACAGGAAGACATGAACTGGCCTTCAAGAACTTCTGCTGAAGCCAGGTGTGCTGGCACATGCCTGTAACCCCAGCTGCTTGGGAGGCTGAGACAGGAGGATTACAAGTTCAAAGACAGCCTCAACAATTTAGTGAGATCCTGTCTCTGAATAAAATATAAAAAAGGATTGGGATTTTGGCTCTGTGGTTAAGTGCTCCTGAGTTCAATCCCTGGTACAAAACAAAACAAAATAAAACAACAACAACAAAAAACTGCTGAGTTGGGCAGTGAGCCTTACCAAATACAAAGACGACACACAACAAGGACCCTGGAAGTCCAGGGACCTCGCAGAGGAATCTGAGGGTAATTTAGAAGACCAGTAGGGGTATTCAGGCAGAGAAGGGGAAGCACTGAAATTCCCGCAATCCTTCCCTCCTCCAAGCTTCCCACAGCTATTCACAGGAAGACAATCATGTGCACACACTTGTTAACACAGCCTCAGTGCTTGGTGCTGTCTTCAGTGGCACCTCTCAAGACAGTTGGAATGGCTGGTCAGAGTCTGTCATGTCCTCAGAGAGCCAGAGCCAGGGTTCAGCTAGGCAAGCAAAGCCTTCAGAATACCTAGTCTTTGGGGGAAACAATTAACATTTCAAAGGAAACCTTCACATCAGTGCATCCACATTCTTCATCTGTCAACTGTGCAGGTCATCAATGCTCCTGTTCTGCCACTGAGTGGGGAGAGAAGAGAAGGGGACATGGGGGTCTACAGTGTACCAGATGCTTCACAGAAACAAGTTTTTGCCTTTAATTTCCATGACAATGCCATAGGTGGGCACACAGCTAATAAGCTGAAGGACCAAAATCAAATTCAAGAGTGAACAACTAATTATGGGTCTGACATTTTTTCATTATGCTACATTAGTTAGTTTCAGTATAGAGCACAAAATACAAGAAAAAAAGAACCCCACGACCTTTTCTCTTACTTAAATATCAAAATAAAAATGGGTACCCAATCACATGTGAAATTATACCAGCAGAAGGGAGACACACTTATGGCCATAGTTGAACAGAGGCTTGGCCTGATTAAACGACCTCTGTTAATTCCACATCTAGGGAATCAAGGCCAGCTTCCCCAGCCAGATGCAGATTCCGGCCCAGCACAGCCCTCAACAGAAGCCCAGTGTCTCCTTCTCCGGTCCCCTAGCAGCTTCGCCACACCGCTGCACACCTCTACTCTTTGATGATACAGTTCCCTCTATTTAGCATGCTTTCCCAGGCCCCATGCTCTTTGCTTGACCCCACTCAGCTGTCACCTCTGTGAGCCATCACTAATCCCCACACAGGCTGAAGACTCCTACCCCAACTGCCATACACATTCCCCTCAGCTGAGTTGTCTCTGGACAGCCTATTGTAGATGGGAGGCCTGTGAGGACAGGAGCTGTATTGAATCCCCAAGCCTTGCCCAGGGCCAGAATGGAGCAAGCACTAAGAAAAGGCTTGTTGAGGGAACGTGACTGCGTGACTGGGGGGGAAATCACAGAGCCAGCAGAGCTAGATGGCCCCTGAAGACGCTCACTGTCTTTCATAGATGGGAATTATAGGAAGGGCAGGAAAGACAAACAAGATGGCGTGGTGAGCTTGAAGCTGACTCTGGAAGCAGCAGGAGCCACTGCAGACCTCAGAGCAGAGAAACTGTTACCAGAGCACAGGCCAGAGGCCGCTGGGATCCAAACTGGCTGGATTTGGTCACCTACCCCCTTTGAAACAAGAGAGAATGATACAAAAAGGGGAAATGAATCTAAGTGCAGTTTGGCCAACACTGGGAAGGTAGTTTCCTCCTTCCGCATCCTACAGAAGCAGTATAAATTCATGGGAACAAAAAGCCAGGAATACACACGTGGCAATTCAGCCAGGCTGTGTGAGCCAGATTTGTGTTACAGGTGAGGGGCTGATTTTCACTGGCCCCGGGCGAGGGTGTGGCCATGGGGGCAGTTTCAGCTTTCATTCTCAGCATGATATGACCACTGGCAGGAAGCTGGGATGGAAAAAATAGCTTAACTAACAGGAAAAGGAGAAGAAAAAATAATTTGGGGCTTTTAATTTTAAATGGATCCCCTTACAGAATTTAGTGACAATGTGGCCTGGGAGATAACCTCAGTTGGGTGGCTCAGGCTACTTGGAGACAATGAGATAGGCCACTTGGAGACAAAGGGGCTGCAGACTCACGTATGTTTTGTTTAATGAGGACCTGAAACCTAGTGTCAACTCTGGTAACAAATCATTTAATTCATTTATGGAGCACCTACAGTAACTACAGGATGGTTGCCCTTCACCAAGGGCCTACCAAGCAGCAGAGGTTTTGTGCTCAGTACTTAATTTAATCCTCAGAGCTACTTTCCACTTTATGGATGACAAAACTAAGTTCAGAGAGGTGCAATGACTCATCCACAGCCTCAGAGAGTGGCACCATGACCCAGGTCTGTGTTAGCACTTGGGATAAGAGAGAGAGAACTCAGTCTAGTGGGGAGCAGAGGCAAAAAACAATGATTGAGTCACATGGTATGGGAGCTGCCACAGCCCAGAGAGACATAGGGAGGCGAAAAGGCCCAGAGCAGGGTCTGTAACCAATGGTGTGGGGCCAAAGATTATTGTGATGGGTAACAGAAAAATGCATCACGAGTTAAAACAGGCCTCCCACCCTATTATTTTTTTCTCTTTTGGAGCCTAGTTAGATTAAGCCTAAGAGGAAACAACTGAAAGCAGAGGGGTAAATATGCAGAGCATCACTGCATGAAATTAAAAAATCAAATTCCTCCTCATAATCATTTAACACAGAGGCTCCCACCAACAGTTTTCCAACAATGGGTGAAGGCCATCTTTCTGCCTCAGGAAATTGTGTGCTATTAGGGGAGCCCCTCGGCAGACCAGCAGCAGCTGGCCCGCACAGACCCACCCCTTAATTGGGTAGCTGCAAGAGACACTGGAAAGAGATAAACCAATCAGCGGTGGTACAGGCAGACAGGGCAGCAGGGTGCTGGTTGTGGGAGACTTCCCCAAACAGCCACTGCACACGCAGCCCTGCTTGAACATCAGCTCGTGTTTATACATGAGCATGCGCTCTGCCAAGCAGTAAGGGAGGAAGGGTTGGTAATAAAAGGATAGGAAAGTAAGGGGCCTTTGCAGTTAGAGACTGATTGCTTTGAGATGAGTTATGATAACAGCCCTGGGAGTGAAAGTAGCCAGCATTTGCAGAGCCTCCTCAGGCCAGGAACTGGGTGCAATGTGCTTTCTGCTTCATCTCATTTCATGCCCACAGAGACCCTGTGAGGCAGGCACTATTACTATCGTTCCCATTGTCCAGAAGAGGAGACAGGGGCTGAGGGGTTGAGTGTCCTGATCTTGGACAGAGAGATGCTGTAGGTGTTGGGGTTAAACAAGAATGGTACAATTAATAGCCATGTCCCAGGACCTAAATGAAAGACTTGGATGAAGCACTGCGACACAGGACTCCCAGTGCAGATTTCCAAAGGAAAGGCTGAGAATGGTAAGGGAACATTAGCAAGAGTCTGGGAGCTGTGTAGGGACCACTTCCCTTTCAACTGACGTAAAAAGAAAGGCACAGGGACACCTGAACCTTGGAGTTGCTGAACTGTAGAGCTGACTCATCTGTGAAACCCAAAGGCTCAGGAAATGGCTTGCTAGATGGCCCAGGGCCTGAGTGAAGGAGACATGGATGGCTGTGCTGTGGGGACTCCTACTCTGAGTTTGGTAACGCAAACTGCACAGTGCTATTTCCCTGAGCCAGGAGGGCTAACAGGTCTCACCAATAAGAGGGACTGCAGGATGCTCAGGGGTAAGAAAGGAGTTCGATACCAGCCAGGGGGATCACATTTCTCAAGGGGCCTGTGGGACGAGATCTCTGAGATGGGTGAGGGCCTCCAAAGAACCCAGCAAAACACCACAGCAGACTGAGTGCACCTTAAACACCTGCTGGTCCACAGCACCCATCTACAGAAGCCAGTCTAAGCAGGAGCTTGCCTCTTTGGTTTGGCTGGAAACCCTGGGAGGTCTAAAGGTGGGGGAAGGGAGGGGCAGTGTATAAGTGCCACCGTTGACTCCTTCTCTGGAACAAGCCCGAGAGCCAGAGGGAGAAGAGCATCGATTTTAAATAGGCTACCCTTTTGCCCATTACATGGGCGTGGACATTTTAATGACTAGAAAACTTTTATTTACTGATACTTGCCAAGTTATGAGACTTGCCCCTTATTTCATCCAAAGGTAGGGGAAGAACTTACAGCAGAGAATAAATTTAAAGGGGGAGCCAGGCATGGTAGAGACTGAGGCAGGAGAATCTCAAGTTTGAGGTCAGCCTGGTCAACTTAGTGAGACCTAGGTTCTAAATAAAAAATAAAAAGGGTTGAGGATGTAGCTTAATGGTAAAGCGACCTGGGTTCAATCCCTAGTATTGGTAGGGGGGAGAATAAATTTAAAGGGAAAGGTAGAAACAATGTCCAGAGTTACCTTTGTTCAATGTAAAAGTTACAGTTACAAATAGTAACAACTTACTATGTGCCAGGAAACTTAAAAATGGATTTGCCCACTTGATCTAATTTAATCTCAAATGAATCTTCAAGATAGGACTTATTTTTCCTATTTTACAGATTGAAACATGGGATGCTCAGAAAGGTAAAGTGACCTGCCTAAAGTCACAGAGCTGACAAGTCCCTGGCAATGCCAGGACCTAAACTCAGAAGGACTCCAAGCCTACATCTTCCTTGATGTTTTTGCTTGGAACTCTAACAGGTCAATTCAATGAAAGTGGTCCCCAGGATGGGAATCTTTTTGGTATCCCACATTAGTATATTTATTCTGAACTCATTCTACTTTCACGCATACAATAAAGATTTCACTATGAATGGTAAGAGGCTTTGCTCTAATACCAGCACACAAAGTAGTCCTTTATCTTGAGACCAAAGGGATTGAAAAGAAAACACTCATTGCACAGCAGCCACCACTTGATGGTCTGTCACAGGATTAATCTAAACTGCAGCAGTCAGAACCAAATAACTAGATATGGATCAAAAGCCAAGTTTGTAAAATGAGGGGCATGCTGGCAGGGTGATAGTTGGAGGGAGCAGTTATTGGAGGACAGTGAGGGAACAATGGAGAAATAGCCTCACCTGAGGGGGAGGTTAGGGGAGAAGAGAAAGAAGGCAAAAGAACCAATCTTGTTGACAAAGGAGCAGTCTCCTGCTCATGAGCTACACGTTTGCCTGTAATAGCTTCTTAATATCCATAACAAGAGATACCCAAAGTAAGACAAAGTCGAGGACTGCCTTAGGGAAGAGCGCTTGGCCAAAGCACGCAGTTGGATGTTAACTCTGTATGCATGAAAGTGCATGCCTGTGATACTGTCACCACCATCACCACCACTGTCCTCACTGAGGTCTTCTAACTGACTTTCCTCTCTCCAGTCTCCCCCTAAAAACTACCTGCTAGAGCAGAGAACCAGCATGTGACTCCTGGGCTTAGTCACCTCACACCTCCACAGGTGACTTCTGTCTTAACCTGGTTTTGCTATCAGGCTAATACTGACCTTGTAGGATGAGCTTCACTCCTTTTTTATTTTTGGAAGTCTTTGTGAAAAATTAGTATTTATTTTTCTTTGAACATTCATAAGAATTAGAATTCACTGGTCTAAGCTCAATTTACAATAGCTAAGCTATGGAACCAACCTAGGTGCCCTTCAACAGATGAATGGATAAAGAAACTGTGTTTATATACACAATGGAATATTAGCCACCAAGAAGAATGAAAATATGGCATTTGCCAGTAAATGGATGGAACTGGAGGCTATCATGCTAAGTGAAAGAAGCCAATCCAAAAAACCAAAGGCTGAATAGTCTCTCTGATATGCTGATGCTGGATGCTGACTCACAATGGGGGGGCAGGTGGAGGGAGAAGGGGAGATTCACCAGATTGGACATGGCAGGCAAGGGAAGGGAGTGGGAATGGGAATGGGAAAGACAGTAGATTGAACATAACTTTGTATGAATATATGCCAGTGTAACTTCACATCATGTACAACCACAAGAATGGGAAGTTAAACCCCATGTATATATGACATGTCAAAATACATCCTACTGTCATGTTAACTAAAAAGAACAATTAAAATTTTTTAAAAAATTCACCAACCTATTTGTTTTTGTAACCCACTGCATCTAGCACACAGTTGATGATCACTAAAATATATCAAGTTAATTTTGTATCTTATATAGTTTATTATATTTTACTTAAATACTTAAGAGGCTTCTTTTTTTTTTGGTTTTTTGTTTTTTTTTTTGTGGTGCTGGGTATTGAACCCAGGACCTTGTGGTTGCAAGGCAAACACTCTACCAACTGAGCTACATCTTTAGCCCTTTAAGAGGTTTCTATTTGATATATTATAGAATATTATAGAAGTTCCCCTTCTACAGGACAAATTTCATAACTATTTTTATATCAGGACTTGAATTTCATAGTTGTGACCTAGTAGTGTGTCCTAAAAATAAATTCCTTCAAATTCCTCTGGGTGCCAGGTAAAATTCATTCAACTTAGCCCTGAACTGAGTTCCAACTTCCTGTCTGAATCCTTCCTAAACTCATTATCCATTAAAAGAATCAATAACTGCATTAAAGTACAAAATGCTTACTATACAAAGGCTTCAAACAAGATAGGTGTTTTTCAGTCTTTCATGAATAACAAGGATTTATCTTCTAAGAACAACTGCTATCAAACTTTGTGGAACATATGGGAGAATTTTTTCACCATGGAAACTCCACTGTGGCCAGCCCTGGCATGAAGCCTTGGGATCTCTATTTTAACAGGTTCTTTCGGTGATGTTATGCAGTTGGTCAGAGGAACACACTTTGAGAAACACCAAAATTACCACTCCTGAGTGGTGAACACAGGAAACAGTGTCAGTAAAGTGCCTGGCAGAGCACTTGGCTCAAGGCATGCCAAGGGTGCCAGTGTGACAATGAAAGGAGTATAATTTGAATGATTTCAAAGAGAGTTATTGTTGGGTAACAATTTAATTGTTGGTTGGACTAATGGTAGATCTATTTGGGGGCACTGTCCTATAATCTGCATTCATCCTCAGCAATAACAAATCATGGCCCATCAGCCATACCAGCTGTATAACTTCAAGAACTGCCCTTCCTGAGCTTTGCTGTGTTGACATAAGGATTTAATGAAATACAGTAGAAGTTGTTTTTCCCCCCATGATATTTTTTTAAATTTATTTTTATTGTAAACAAATGGGATACATGTTGTTTCTGTTTGTACATGAAGTAAAGGCATACCATTTATGTAATCATACATTTACATAGGGTAATGGTGTTTGATTCATTCTGTTATTTTTCCCTCCCCCCCACCCCCCACCCCTCTTTTCCCTCTATACAGTCCCTCCTTCATTCTTGCCCCCTCCCCCCCCATTATGTGTCATCATCCGCTTATCAGCGAGATCATTTGTCCTTTGGTTTTTTGAGATTGGCTTACCATGATGTTATTTTGTTTGGCGGTGCTGGTTATGGAACCTAGGGCCTTGCACATACTAAGCACAAGTTCTGTCACTGAGTTACACTCAGTCCCTCAAAGTATTTTCTTAAATTCCCTCTGCCCTTTGTCAACCCCCCTTTCCATCCCCCTCCTCCAGATGGGATCATTTAACACAGGGCCAGCAGGAGACAGCACAAAAGCACTTTGACGATGACAATGATGGATGGCCAGAGAGCAACTGTGCTAGCTAACAAAACTCACACTTGAAAGGCGAGGCAAGGGCAGCAGATTCAAAGGCTGGTGGATCCCACGATCACGCGCTTACTTGCTGAAACCTCAACCTGAGACCAGTGAAATTCAACTGCAGGAGAACATGCTTACCTCCTCTGGTGCTTTGATATATTTAGGGGGAGACAGGAAGGGATATCAAGGTCAGGCCTAGAAGGAGATCAATGAAAATTGATCATTTCTGCTGTTCAGGGAGATAGGCACTGGGTGTCCAATTGTGTTACTTAGATGGGATGATCCAATTCCACCCAGTAAATACCACCTGGGAAGGCATTTCTGGTATATTTTGTTGCAGCAGACACCAAGTGTGTGAATGAATGAATTTCTAGCAAGGTTCAGAAATTCTCTAGTCAATAGAGATTCTAAAATTACAAGAGACTCTCTCCTAATTTCATTTATATCTATTTTCTACTGTGACTTTAAGGTTCATATGTTAGCTCTGTGACCTCGGGGGCAAGTTACTTGACCTTGCCGAGCCCTCTTATTTAATCCTCATCTTAGTTTCTTTAGCTTTATTCTATTTTAATGAAAATGGGGTGCAGAGGGTTCCTGAGTTGATGAGTGGCAGCTTTGAGCCCAGGGAGGCTTCTTTTGTGTTATTCATTGCAACTCCAGGCACTTGCCCAAGGATACCAAATTAGGTGGGCAATAAAAGGTGATAGTCAGGGCTGGGGGTGTAGCTCAGTGGTAGAGCGCTTGCCTAGCATGTGTGAGGCACTAGGTTTGATCCTTGGCACCACATAAAAATAAATAAATAAATGAATAAATGAATAAATAAATAAAATAAAGGTATTGTGTCCATCTACAACTAAAAAAAAATAAAATGAAAAGGTGACAATCACGTGTGCTTGTATGTCTTTTTGTGTGCTGTTACCTAGGGTCAAGGACAACCCTTCTGATCAAGTGACACTTGAGCAGAGAACTGAAGGAAACGAGCCTTGTGGACATCTCAGGGAAGAGTGGTCCAGGGAGAGGGCAAAGACCCGGAGCAGGAGGGGTGTCTGAGTAATGCCAAGGCCAGCAGGGCTGGACTGGAGCTAACAGGGACTAGTAATCAAGAAATGAGATTAGGGAAGGGAGGGCAGATGGGGTAGGGCCTTGTACCTCAGAGTGAAGGATCTGACTTTTTTCTGTGTGAGATGGGAAGCTGCCAATGAGTCCAAGTAGACCCGATGTAGCTCTGAGTGGCCTGAGTTGGCTCTCATTTGAGATTTACTCCAGCTGCTGCGTTCAGAACAGTCACCATTTGGGTAAGAGAGAAGCAAGGAGATCAGTTAGTAGGAGATCAGTTACTTTCCCAATCCAGATAAGAGATATGATAGGGGTGGGCAGGAGCAGCTGTGTCCCTGTCCCTAGGCTTGGCAGAAAAGACTCCGATACTTGCCGCATAAACGAATAATATGATACAGGAAGTATGTGAAATGTGCTAGGGCGCATTAATGAGGAGTCGGATTCTTCCTTATGAAGTGGGGGGCAGTGGTGAAAATGTCAAAGCAACACAAGTCAAATCTTGGTGACAGGAATTTCCCAAAGATGGGAGTCATAAGGTTTTCCACAGTCATAGGATGGTGGAAGCAAGTTCCACAGACTCTGACGTGCCTGTGGCCTGAGTCACCGGAGGGTGGCAACGTGAGGGGGCTCGGCAGTCTCGAAGCCAGACTGTGAGGAGCCGGGCCTGCGGCGCTGGAGTCCCAGTTCCTCCACTCCTCTGCCAAAGGCCGCCAGGGGAAACGGAGCAGGGCAGGCTCTGCCTCCAGGGGCTTCTAACCTGGTTTCAGCAGAAAGGACTCTGAGGTGCTGGCTCTGGGGACCCATGACCGGGATACAAATTTCCTTGTCAGACCAGCAACTTTTCCAGTTTTTATAAAACCCTGGCCCACGTCTCCACCCAGAATGACGGTGAGGCTGTGAGGCCGCCGGGGTGGTTGCTGCTGCTCTTCTTTATTAGTATTTTCAGAGCGCTTTTGCTTATGTGGAAACAAGCTCCTCAGACAAGAAGACCTTGGGCTCTTTAAAGAAGCATTAATTAAGACAGATGCCAACGCTTTTCAAAATATTGTGCAGGAAAACTTTTTTTCCTCTTAATGAGTGTTTAAGGGCTATTAAAACTGTATTTGTCATTTGTAATCTTGTAGCTTATAAAGGCCTTTCTCAAACCAAATTACTAATGAGGTAATTACCAGCATAATAATTACTGTATAATTACTAAGGCAGGGGGAAGGAAAATGTGGAGCAAAATAGGCAGCCGGGATTTCGGTTGTTCTTTCAGAGATCTGAGATGAATTCTCCCTGTGAAGGTCAGTGGATTGAGTTTACCAGTTCACAAACTGGGAGCTCTAGCACCAGAGTACTGTAAACACTAGGAAGTAAAGGGGTGACATTTCAACTCCCCCCGGGGCCTGGGGACTTCTGGCTGGGCAATAAAGGAGCCTCTGTAAGCAGCCAGCCAGCCAGAAGTCCTCATGCATCCCATACTTCCCAGGAGACCTTGGACAAGGGACTGAACGTGTCTGAACTTCACCGTATGGACGAGAAGTGGGGAAGACGTACCTCATAGGTAGGTACATTGAGGACTGAAAACTTCAACGCTAAGGTACAAGTGGCATCGAGTGCTCAGCAAATGTTAGTCTTCCCACCCCATCAATCACCAACCCCAGCTCATAGGGCACCCGCCTGCAATAGCACTACTTATTGGGTCAAAGGACTTAGCAATAATTCAATAAATTTTACCCATGTATTTTCCCTTGAAGCTGCCCAAATCACTTCCAGTTAGTCTGTCAGGTCATAGTTTTAAAAAATGAGGTAAAAATAGATACCCCTGAGGATAAATCCAGAATCTGAAATCACACAGTTGTATCATGCCAAGCTGTGACTGGAACCTTCTGGCAGTCTGAGGACTCAGTTTCTTGGTTTCAGGGCTTTCGGTGTGGTATCAGAACATCTGTAACATTAGCCTCCCCAAGCAGTTGGCCTAAGATAGGCCAAGCTGCAGGAGGCAGGGCTCTGGGGAGGTGTGTTTATTGTCCATGTGCTTAATACCTAGCTCAGCGGATGCGACTGAGGCCAGAAGTTGACACATGTGAGATACTGAAGCATGGTAAAACCTGAAGTTGTAATAAGTACAGAAAAATCTCTCTGTGAGTGTAGAATTTTACACTTTATCTTCGAGAAGGCACCTAGCACTGTTTTCTCTAGGCTGTCTCCAACTTCAGTGTTTCTAAGAATCACCCAGGGTAGAAGTGAGGGACGTGTTAAAAGGCAGGCTCCTGAGCCCTGCCCTCATGGTCTGATTCTGGCTCCAGGAAGCTGTATCTTACACAGCTACTCCAGGTGACTCTGTTGCAGGTCCACATACCTTGAGAGAAACACTGAGATATTTGCTTGATCTGCCATCTTGGGATTTAAATGGAATAAAAATTGTTTGAAGGGTTTAAGTAATTTTCCCAAGGTAGGCAGCTTGCCAATGAGTGGTAGGAGCTAGGTTGCTTGCCCTCACCTGCCTGCTGGAAAGCCATTTCTTCCATTAAGCTTATGTCAAAACAAGTATTGTTGGAATAATCTCTGCCTTTTAACACCCAGACCATGCTTCTCTTTTGTTACCTACAATTTTCCACCCTATATAATGCTAGCATTGAGCACATGCCTTGCCTATGAATTAGACAGGTCTCCTTCCTCTGATGTTTTGGCATCTGGTGCCTTAATGATCCCAGGAAAACTGTCCCCTACTCCCACACCAATTCCTAGAGATAGTAAGCAACTTGCCTGTGATCATGCCTTTCATGTGCAAACCAACCCATGCCCGTTCCCCAACCACCTCTTTTATCAGGCTTTAACCTGAGTCTTGCACTTGGGTCACACTATTCCTTGCCCTATAGCCTCTGGGCCAGATATCAGTGGACATGGACGGCCCCTATGCCCCAGAGCACACCTAAACTATTCAAACTAGCCAATCCTAAACCTGCCTAAACCAGGCACGGACACGCCTGTAATCCCAGAGGCTCAGGAGGCTGAGGCAGGAGGGTCTTGAGTTCAAAGCCAGCCTCAGCAAAAGGAAGGTGCTAAGTAACTCAGTGAGACCCTGTTTCTAAATTAGATACAAAATAGTGCTGGGGATGTGGCTCCGTGATTGAGTGCTCCTGAGCTCAATCCCCAGTACCAAAAAAGAACAAAAAACAAAAAACAAAAAAAAAAACCCAAAACCTGCCTAGCCTGTTTACCCTACCCCACCACTTGTTCCCAAGAAAACTGAAACAGTCTCTTGCCCGTGCTTCCCGACTCCTCCTGTGTGGCCTGGTGTGGTGTGGTGTCTCCCTAGGAAATAAACTACCTTCCCAATTGGCTTCCCAATACCTGAATAATAAAACCCACAATTAAAACAACTTCCCAGATTAAACCAGAAGCAACCTGGTTGCTTTGGCTCGGTGTCTTCTTCACTTTGGGGGTTAAAAGATATTTGTTGAATTAATTTTAAGTCAGTCAGTAGGCTTAAACAAAGCCTTCATTCCTTGATCTGGGTTCACTTTGGGGTTTACTTTGTGTCAATTTTCAAACTGCTTCCAAACACATGTTGCTTTTCTCAACCGAAGTGTAAAAGTGCATGGCAGATCAATAAAGAGTGGTCGAGTTATCACACGTTCCTTTCAATCATGCAAGCCGACTCTAAACTGAAAAAGAGACAGTTCCTGCTTTCTAGTTTACCATGACAATGACAGTATTGACTTATAAATAAACATTTAAAAGACCGGACTTTTTTTTGGAGGGGATACCAGGGATTGAACTCAGGGGCACTCAACCACGGAGCCACATCCCCAGCCCTATTTCGTATTTTATTTAGAGACAGGGTCTCACTGAGTTGCTTAGTGCCTTGCTTTTGCTGAGGTTGGCTCTGAACTCAAGACCTCCTGCCTCAGTCCCCTGAGCCACTGGGATTACGGGCGTGCATTGCTGTGCCTGGCAGGATAGAAATATTTTTTAAGGGTAGAAACACTACCAGTAAAGTGAACCCAGCAATTTTGAGTGTCTTGAGTGGGCTAGCTGGGGCATCCTGTGTGATGGGGTGTGAAGTCCATGAGCAGAATACATACAACCAGAATATGGAGCAAGGTTGCTTGGGAGAGAAAAGAGCACTGGACCATGAGGCCCGAAAGCCTTAGATTCCACTCCCTGTTCTGAAACCTGCCTCTCTGTGCTACCGGACAAATCACAAACCCAGCCGCCAGTCTCAGCTGTCACATCTGGAAAATGGGAGGGCAGAACAGTTTACTTATAAAACTCCTTCTGTTCACTAAACTGCCAGGGTTCTAAATTATGATTTTGAAATGGAGCTGTTTGGGAAGGAAGGAAGGAAGGAAGGAAGGAAGGAAGGAAGGAAGGAAGGAAGGAAGGAAGTTTTGAACTAACAGTGATGAAAAATTGAAAATAAGTGAAACACCCAGAAATAAAGGAATGGTTAAATAAAATGTGCTACATCCACATAATAGAATTGTATGCAATTATTTAAGTGATGTGAATAAAGAGTTTATAATGCCCTGGGGGGTGGGGAACACGAATGTTAAGGAGGTCCCAGTGGAGCCTTGCTTTGCCAGGCCCTCTGCTAAGCACCCCTTGCACTAGCCTCTTCCCACAGCTTTCAGGATGGCTGACATCATCCCCATGAAGTGTCCCACTCAAGCGTCTACAGAACTGGATTACTCCATCAGAAAAAGAATGATTTAAACAATGAGTCCATCTGAGACACATTCAGATTGAAATGACATCTTGGTCTCGCCACAGGTAATGTCTATTTTCCCTTCAAACAAGTTAGTGGCTGTGAGTACACTGGGGTTCTCCTGGCCCAACTTCCCAGCTGTATACAGGTGGGTGACAGGAACAAGAGGACCCCTGGTTCTTGCACCACTAATCAGGAAAAAGGGCTTTGTGCATACTCTATCACTGACCTACACCCCAGGCCTTTTTACTTTTTTATTTTGAGACAGGGTTCGCTAAATTGCCCTAGCTGACTTTGAACTTGTGATCCACCTGCCTCAGTCTCCAGAGTAGGATCACAGGCATGCCCCCCACTCCATGCAAGTATACCATTTTAAATCTCAATGCTCATTTCAGAAACAGCAAAACAATCCCATATTCCTTTCCCTTTGTTCCATTCCTTTTTTTTTCCTTCATTCACAAGACTTTATTAAAGCTGCTTAAATACATAACAAGTGTCCAATTCAAAAATTGGGAAATGATGTTGTGGGTGCTACTGGCTAAGGTGGTATACAATAGCATTCACTTAGGAATATCCACTGTGGATCAATTTGTTATTTCTGCCTCAGCCATTAACTGAGGCTAATCTGGGATGAAAAGGAAGACGCTATCTCACTCCAAAGCCCACTTTTTTTTTCCCTCTAAGCAAAATGTCTGACTCAAAAGAACTTTTTAGAAAGAAGAGTCAGAGTTGGAAATGCATAATTTCAATCTCATAAAAAAATAAAACACCAAAATTAAAGCATCTACTTATGAGTAGTGGTTATATGAGGTGATTAAATTTTTCTTTATAAAATAAAGTTTTCTTCTGTTACTTCTCTGAACTGTACTTATTAAATTTCCTACTAAAGGAAGGAAGAAGAGAGGTAGAGAAGGGGAGAGGGACAGAGACAGAGATAGAAATTACTGGTGAGTGTCTAAAGTGCCCCTCCTGTGCACAGCTGTGCAAGGCCCCTGAGTTGTCCAGAGGTTTCCTCTGGGTGCCCACATGCTAGCTTGCCTGTGCTCAGGCCCCACCCTGGCTTTCACAGTTGACCACTTCCCGCTCCATTGAACACACATGAGTCTGTCACTTTCGGTTCCACTTGATTTCCACTTACCCTTCTGGCAGGCTGCCAGAGAGTCCTCTTGGCAACCTTCACACTGGTTTCCATGGATACCTTTCACTCTCAGACAGGCGGCTGCTCAGAGCAGATGGCCGCCGGCACTGGGCGGGGAACGGGCTGAAAGGGCATCTGACTCATGGGCACTCTGAATCCTCTGTTTGTCCCCAGCCCAAACACACACACACACACACACACACACACACACACACCATAGTCATAGTCATGCTTGGTTCTGGCCTTGACAAGGAACTCATCACGTTTCAAATATTACAGATACTGTAACAATTGCTAACATCTGTGGAGCATGTACTATGAACTAAGTGCCTTGTGTACAAGGGAAAGGAAATAATTTACCAGGATAGTTGAAGGAGTTCAGTGTTACTGACCCCATTCACTGGTTTGGGCCAATTGTTCTGAATTAGTGTACACTATTGATGTGTGTACAAATAATCTTAGAAGAATATTTAAGTTTCAGGTTCCTTGAGGAGGAAATCGAAGCTCAGAGACTTGAAATAACTTCACCAAGGTGACACCAATAGTAAAAGGAAAGGCTGGGATTTGAGCAGAGGTTTCCTGATCCCAAGACATTGGGTTGATCCACTGCACTGTGGTTACCAGATCAGTAGCCATGGCCACAGCAGTCCCCCCTACTCAGCAGACATGTTCCCTGACCTTGGTGGATGGCTGAAACTGCAGACAGTACGGAGCCCTACATATACTATGTTTATTCTTAGGTAGCCATGCCCATGTTAAAGTTTAATTTATAAATTAGGCACAGTAAGGGAATAATAACAATACCTAATAATAAAATAGAGTGATGATAATATACTGCAATAAAATTGATAGCATCACTATCCTTGTGGCTTTGGAGTCATTAATGAGTTAAATAAGGGCCACCTGAACCAAAGCACTGTGACCCCCACAGTCAATCTGATAACTGAGACATCTACAAGTATTAACAGGTAGTGGTATATTTTGGACATGCTGAACCCTGGGCAAAAGGATGGTTCACATCCTGAACCAGACAGAGAAGGATGATGTGAGAGTAATCAAGCCTCTCTGAATTGCATGCGATTTAAAAATTATGAATTATTTATTTCTGGAATTTCCCCCTTAATATTTTTGGACCAAGGTCGACTGCAGGTAACTAAAACCATGAAAAGTGAAACCACAGATAAGGGCGGCGGGGGCGGGGCGGGGCTCTGTACTAATTTCCCTTGCATTCCTCACTTTTTCTTCAGAACTTTTCCCTCCTCCATCACCAACCCCTAAAGTCTGTTTTTTGTTATTTAAAAATGTTCATGTTTCTG
This sequence comes from Sciurus carolinensis, assembly GCF_902686445.1. Taxonomy (NCBI): domain Eukaryota; kingdom Metazoa; phylum Chordata; class Mammalia; order Rodentia; family Sciuridae; genus Sciurus; species Sciurus carolinensis. Next base: position 77,971,098 of record NC_062223.1, read on the forward strand.
CTGATTTGTCCTCTCCCCAGCTCTGTGACCAACGCCACCACCATCTGCATTATCATTACTATCACCGTCATCATCGTGTTTCCCCTTATGAGTGAGGTAGTAGCTGCCACAGTAAATCAGGATGTCCGATGCTCTGGACCTCTGTCATCTCCCCAAAGCCTAGGTATGTCATCTTCATAGGAAAAGCTTAACAGGTATGAACTGACTGACTGAATGAATAACTAAAGGAACAGTCTGACAAAAGCCCTTCATCTAGGCAGATTATGACAGATTATGACAGCTCATCAAGTGTCACCTTCTCACAAATGCAGTCTGGATTAGGACAATTCCGATGTGCTAAGAAGTGCCCCAAAGAATGGGGCTGTTAGATGAGATTCCTAAGAGCCTCTCTCCATTCCAACCTCCTTTGGCCAACTCTGGAGAAGTGCTGTATGAGGGGGTGCTTCTTTGAGGAGTCCTACGTCCCTCAGGGTAGAGCTCTTCTGCGATACTCTTGGGTGCTAGACTCTAGGCTGACTCATTACTTTCTTGTGCTTATTTTAATACCATTTATTCCATGTCTGTTTGTTTTAAAAGCCTTGTTCCATCTCCCAAGAGAACCCCACACAAAGTGGCCACAGCAGCCAGAGACTAATATTATTTCACAATGGTGAATCCTGTACCTTGTATTCTTGGTTGCTATGAGAGATGGCTTGCTTACCCATTATATATAAAGACAAAGAGACTCTTACACATCCATAGCTTCTGGCTGCTTTTCAGCGGTAAGGAAATAAGAGAGTGACTATGTCCATTGGGGAAGGTTAAGTGATGTGCTAAGTAAGACCCGGTCAAACCAGCTGTTCTCAGGCATCTGTTCAGGTGTTATTTGCTACTTAAATACAGAATCTGAAACTTGGCAGCACAGTATTCTGTCCTCAAAAGCATAGGTCAGAAATTGGTAAAATATAGCCCACGAACCACATTCAGCTCTCTACCTGGTTTTATTCAGCCAGGAGCAAGCAAAAGGTTTTTGTTTGTTTGTTTGTTTTGGGTGTTTTTTGGTTTTGTTTTGTTTTTTTGATAGAACTGAGGATCAAACCCAGGGCCTTGAACATGGTAGGCAAGGGTTTTACCACAAAGCTACATCCTTAGCCCCAAGGACTGGTTTTTGTGTATTAATATTTGAAATCAATGTAATGAAAGGCAACGTAGATTTCTGAACCCCAATTCAGTCAATGTTACTTCTCTAAAAAATTTATTCTTCTCATTAATAGACCTATATTACATATTATTATTATATTTTGAATTTTGGCACTAAAGATTTTTGAAAAATTTGTTTTCTCTCTTATTTTTGAAGTACCAACATAACATCCTCAATTTTGCATCTACAAAGCCTGAAATATTTACAATCTGTCCCTTCACAGAAAGTTAGCCCATCCCTGGTCTAGACTGAGGCTATCTTCCCAGACTCATCTCTGCTAGGTCAGTTCTTACCCTTGGGACCCTTGTCATATCTGAATGTCTGTGACTCCCCATATGTAAGTGTAGCTCTCCATGCCCCAGCAGCCTTCCTGCCTGGAAAGTGCCACCTCCCTGTCTGCCTAATTATTTTGCTTTATCTACTGAAATCAAGAAGTCTTCCCTGATGATTCAAGTCCAAAGGATATCTGCTTAAAAAGTACATGACAGCTGAAGAAATAGCTTGTTATAGATTGCACTCGCCTAGCACGCGCAGGGCTGCAGTTCGAATCCCCAGTGCCTCAGAGGGGGATTTAAAAAAAAAAAAAAAAAGTACATGAAATCCTGTAAGGCTTAACTGAGCTCACATTGTGGCTCTTCTCTCTTAGACTGAAGTATCTCTGGACAGGAAGCTGCATGTGTACAGTAGGAGATTGACAAATGTCTGCTTCAAAGTGGAATAACTGACTGATTGGAAATGAATAATGAAAAGCTAAACTGACTCCTTCTGAAAGAGTAATCTAAACTCCCAACTAATCGTCTGGCTTTTATTTTTGCCAGTGCCTTGGACATTTGCCTGCCTTCAGAAGGGAGGGAGTGGCCTCTGCACAGCAAGGCTATGGTAAGTTAAAAGAATGAAGAATTACAGGTGATCATGTACCACAGTAGTAGGACTGAGAAATGATACTCCATCCTTAGAGACCTTGACAATACTCTGTTCTCATGTCACCAGGCCACGGGGTGCAGCACTGGTGGACAACAATACTGCCATTGAGACTACTGACATTTCTCCCCACTTTTATTACACCGACTCCTCATTTCCCTTCTTCCAGTGCCTCCTGAACAGAATCTCAGCATCTGAATTGCATATTTAATTCAGTGGCTCACTAAATCTGCAAGGGAGAAGTGGTCATCAGGAGGCCCTGAGAAGAGCAGTCAGGTCCTGCTCACTCCCTTGGTGACATTCTACACACATTGGTTGCGCTGTATTTTGGGTCAGGTCCAGAGAGAGGGATAAAAGCACAAGGATCAGGCATGCCTTCAAGGAACTTAGGCTGAATGGACTTTCTTGTACAGCTCTCTAAAATCTTGTGAGGAGCCCTTAGGGTTCCTGTGCTTTTGGGAGAGATACTGGCACAATGTCAGAGAAGCACAGAAAGATACTCAGCAGGGAAGTCATTATAGCCCACGAAGGAAAATGCTATCCAGAGTTCGTACACAATCAACCCACACTCTGGTGGTTCCTAGGAAATGCAAACTCCAGACTTTGCTAAAAATTAGATAATAGTACTTCACTAAGCACAGAAATAGTTCTTAATTCATTTTTGGAGAAAATTTAAGCTTGTTAACAATTATTCTTTTCTTATTGCTCTCATTAAGATTCTAATTTTATGTTTCTTATTTTATGCATGCAATATTCTCATGTGTACAGACTAACAAGAGCCTGGTCTCCCCATTCAATTCATATTTACACAGGCAGATTATAAAACATGACTCTGAAATGGTTGCCAGAGTAAAAAATGTCCATATTAAATCTTTTCTGAGCATTTTATGGTTCTTTTCCCAAAAGTTTAGAATTCATGCAAACAGGGACTTCTTCTGATTAGCCAAGTGGCACTCAACCCACCAGGGATAATAGTGATGAGGATAATTGCCGCTTATTGAGTGCTTACTATGGGTTAAGTGCTAGCTAAACACTGTACATGCATCACTCATCCATTTGTTCAAATAAAATCTTTTAAGCAGCTACCAAACACCCTGAACTAAGCTAGGTCCTGTAGTGCAATGGTAAATAAGGCAGGTAAAAAAGTCACAGACTTAATGGAATACTGTGTCTTTCAACAGTCTTACAATGTAGGTACTACTCATTCTATTTTATGAGTAAGGAAACAAAATCAGAGAAGAGAGGTTAAGTAACCAAAGTTGTATAGTTAGTATGTGGTATGTAGGATTTGAACCTAAAGGCTCAAACACAGCTAGACACCGAGAGGATCTGGAATTACAAGGAAGGAAGTATTGTACCTTAAATGGCCTTCTGCACCCTTAGCTCACTGTTAAGGACCTCTGGGAAGGAACACATAGTTTCTAATTCTTTCCCTTCCCTGTGAACTAAATCCTATGCTCTGACACACTGCACAGGGACAGCTAGCTCCTCTGGGGAGAAATCCATGACCGAGACTCAGATTCCTCCCTTTCCTCTACCTCTCTCAACACCTCGTGCAAATTTCTATGACAACACTGACTACCATTACTATAATTCTCTTCACATGTGTTTCTCTCACTAGCCCAGGAGCTCCTTCAGGACAGGTACCGTGTTATTCACCTCTGCAGGTCTTACAGGTCTTAGCATAGTACCTCATCCGAGAAGCAACAGATGTTTCCTAAATGAATAAATGAAAGACTTCCCTTGGTAACCTACTCTGTCCCATTCTCTCAACAACAAGAACCAAAGCAGCCAGCACTTACTGAGACAGGCACACACCGTGCACAAACATTAACTCCCTCCATCTGCATCATGACTCTGTGATGTTGCTACTGTGTTATTGTCCCCATCTAACTGATGAGAAAAATCAAAGCTTCCCCGAGGTCCCACAGACTTTAAGTTAAAAAGGCATGCTTCAAACCCAGTTTTGATGGTCACAAGTCCTTCATAGGCTACCAGACATCTCCCAGGATGCAAACAATTACCCCTTCAACAATGTTCAAAGAATTGACAGCCCCTACGGTACCCCTACAGAATGTTGGTTCCTGATTTTAACCCTCACCCAGGGATAGTAGTGATGAGGATAATTAGTTACATGCATCCACGTTATCTCCCTCATGAGAAGCAGTCTCCAGCAAGCAGGCATCATATGCTGTTCACCAGGGACCCTCATGGCCCATAGTCCCAGCATGTTCTTAAGATGTATTGAACTTGGCATAAAAATATTAAGTACACTTCACTATTATTGTGAAATTATGATCAAATAAATCCAAACTAATTCCTGCTTTCATAGTAGGAATCAATCCTTAAAGATAGAAAGCTTATAAAAAGTCACCATGGAATAAAAACCCTGAAGGAGAGGAAAGATTCAGAAAAAAAAAAAAAAAAAAAAAAAAGATGAGAGGAAGACAGGAAGTAAAACCTGTGAGTAAAACCCAGTCCTGGTGAAGTGTGGGTCTTGTGAAGCCCAGCCTGGGTTATGTTTTGGCCAGAGCACTGCTGGGGTCCCTGACATTTTCATGTGCAACCAGGACTGAGAACCTCCAGGAAAAAACATCAGGTCTGTTAAAAAAAAAAAAAAAAAAAAAAAAAAAAAATCAGCAGTGAGCAGAAAAGTTAGAAGCATGAGATCGGTCAGATTCCAGCAGGCATTGACCGCAGGCCAAAGGGCCTGGAACTTGCCTTGAAGGGAAGGGGATCCACAGACAGTTTAAGACAGGGAGTGAGTGGCAAGAGTACTCATCCCTTCCCACTGCAGATACAAGAATGGCAAGGGCTTAGGACAGTGGGGAAAGATGGCATGAAGGCTGAGGTTGGCAGCAGGCCCCTTGAGGGTGGGGTCTTAACAGAGGGTCTGCTTGAGCTGTGTGAGCAAGATACAGCTGTGGTCTGGAATGAGGAGAACCAGATCTCTGAGCTGCTTGGTCACTGACTGCTGTGTGATCTCGGTGTCCACACCTCCTTAACTCTAGTCTTCGTCCTTAGAGATAGAGATGTTTACCTTCAAAGGCCATTAAGAAGTCGAAATAAAAAGACATGCTTAAGTGTTTGGCATGGAGTAAGCACTCAGCAAATGAGGTCGAAGCTCAATTGTCTCTGTTCTTTCTAATATTCTGCTCTTTCGAATTTTTTCACTGTCTACCTTTCTAATTGTTATGCTTTAATGGTGACCAATCCTTAAAGGACAAAAGGCTTGCAAAAATGCACTCTAGGATATGTCACACATGGGCCAACTTTTTGAAGTCACTGTAGGAAATGGACAATGACCACAAGGGAATAGCACCGTGGAGGAGGGAGTGTTTCAGGGAGGCACTTGTGGGTTTTGCGGCCTGAGGCTGGGCACAATTTCCCCACCAAGAAAGTTACAGCAGGCTTGGTCCTGCAAAAATCTCTTCATTCATCTGAAAAGTTACATAGTGATGGAGACCATGCTGGAATAAGGCAGGGCTAGCGAGGCGCGCCATTACTGCACACATCCAGGGGTGCTGCCCGAGGCTAACAGGCAGGAGCTGCAAGGTGAGGCAGTGGTGGGACTTGCTCTTCACCTTTCTCTTGGAGGCGCGAGGCAAGTGCAGGGCCCATCCTTCACTGCCTGCTCTCCTCTCTTCCTGAGGTGTCAGTGCCTGCTGGGCTCTGGCCTCTGTGTCCTCATCCTCTCTGTGCTCTCCCAGTCAGCATCTATGGGTTCGATTCTCACCAACAGGTTGATGTCGTCCAGATCTTTATTTTTCTGTTCTGCCTTTTCTCCTGGGCATCAAATGATGCTCCCATTTAGTTTGTATTTTGATTTTTTTTTTTTTTTTTGGTTGAGGTATAACATGCCCAGAATAAAGTCCATAAGTGTTCACTGTTGCAATTTGTAGAACCATGGAGCTGCCACTCAGATCAACAATGCCTCAGAAGGTTCCTCTCAGCCTATACCTGTCCGCCCACCCCCACAGAGACTCCCAATATCCTAACTACCACACCATCCAGTACTTTCATCACCTGTCTTTGAAATCATATAATTTGGGTCATTCAGTAAGTGCATGTTATGGTTTGGAAAGTAAGGTGTCCCCCAGAAGCTCACATGTGAGACAATGCAAGAAGGTTTAGAGGAGAAACGATTGGGTTGTAAGAGCCTTAACCAAATCAGTGAATTAATCCCCTGATGGGATTAACTGAGGGGTAACTGAAGGCGGGTATGGTGTGGCCGAAGGAGGTGAGTCATTGGGGGTGTGCCTTTGGGGTATATATTTGTATCTGGCAAGTGGAGTCTCTCTCTCCCTCTGCTTCCAGATCATCATGTGAGCTGCTTCCCTATGCCACACTCTTCCTTCTGCCATGACATTCAGTCTCACCTCCAGCCCCAAGGAATGGAGTTGGCTGTCCATGGACTAAGACCTCTGAGACGGTGAGCCCTCAAATAAACTTTTCCCCCTCTACAGTTGTTCTGGTCAGATCATTTAGTCACAGGAGTGAAAAAGCTGCCTAAGACAGTGCATTTGTTTTTAGTTTCTTTCACTCATTATTCGGTATATGACTTGTTCTTTTTCCTTGCAATGTAACAGTGGTTCTTGATAAAGAATAAATTAGTCCCCCAAAAGAGGCCTGTGGCTACGTCTGGAGAGATTTATTGCTGCAACTCGGGGCAGGGAGGGGTAGGAAACCCTAATGGCATGGAGTGGATAGAGCCAGTGATGTTGCTCAACATTGCATCATGCACTAGGCAGCCCCTCACAACAAGGATCAAGTGTAAACTGCCAACCGAAATCCCAAGAATCAATGTAAGCTACTGTAACAACCACAAAACAACGCACGTTTGTTATTTTACAGTGCTGTTTAGAAGTCAAAAATGGGTCTCATTAGGACTTTAGGGCAGAATCCATTTCCCTGCTCTTTCCTGTTCTTAACAGCTCCTGCATTCCTTGGCATTGATCCCTCTTCTCTCATCAGCCAAGTCCATGCCTGACTTCCTAAGGACTCTTGAGATTGCATCAGGTCCACCTGGATAATCCAGGTCCTTCTCCCCATCTCAAGATTTTTAATGACATCTTCAAAGTTCCTTTTGCCATATATTTACAAGTTCCAAGAATTAGGATACAGACACCTTTCAGGGAGGCCTTATTCTGCTTACCACACCCTATAAAAATATTCTGCATAGCTTGTGCATCCTATTGTTGAAGGTCATTTGGGCTATTTTAGTTTTAGTTATGATTAATAATGTTGCCATAAGTTTTCTTACACAAATTTTCTGCAATCATTTCTGTTAGGTACACATTCAAGAATGGAAATGTTAGGTCATAGGACAAAAACGTGTTTAACTTGAATAGATCATGCTAAAGAGTTTTATAAAATGATTGCTCCAGTTTACATCCTTATTAGCAGTGTGTGTGCATTTTCTTCCCACAGTGAGCATTCATGCAAACCTTCCAAAGACAACTCAGACAACTTGGTCATTACCATGCTAAACAAGCTCAGAGAATAACATCATTTTTTCTCCAGACATCATGAAACCTGGGAGACATCCTGGACACCTCCTCCTCCCTCTCTGTCTGCCTTCCATGAGCCACTCATTATTTTCTTCTATGCCATCAGCACATACTGACATGATTCCCTTGATGAAAGTCAACATCATCTCTCACCTAGACTACAGCTTCCTTCCTGGACCCAGCTCTTCCTAATACCTCCAATCCAACCTTCCCACTGCTGTCAAAGTCACCTTTTCTAAAATCCAAGACCTGATCCTGATCTTCCCTTTGTTTACAAGATAAAGGAGCTATGGCCCAGCCCACATTCCTCCCTGCCATCCCATCTCATGCAATGATAACCTGTAAGTTCTCCTGCATGAAACTGATTGCAACCTTTATTCAAGTGAATTCCTTCCTCATTGAGTGCCCGTTCATCTTTCAAGACTCAGCCTACCAGTCGCATTTTCTGCTGAACCCTTTCCCAATAAACCTCGAATCGGGAGGACTTAATTCCTCCCCGCTTTGTGTCCTAACATACTGCACAAGCTTTTTATCATGGCACCTATAACTTCTCAGCACAGTTGCCTCTGCCTTATAAACACAAGTGCTGAGAACAAGGACTACTTTGTCATCTTGAGCCTTAGTTCAGGGCCGGTTATATGGTAGATAATAACATTACAGATTGAAACTGAGTTGAAACCGTACACATTAACATGGCATGCAGAAAGTGCTAGGTAGAGAGAAAAGACCAACACAGAGAAAACCTGTGCTTTTCCAAGCTCTTAAAACCTAAATGCAAACAAGAGACCTTATGGGTCCCAAGCTCCAACTGAGAAGTAACAGTTACTACAGGGCCACTATGAAGATTACAGAAGATAATGAGGGCAATGGGCCCTCTGACAAGCACACAGTAGGCACTCAACCAGCTACAGTGATTATTATTTCCAATAAATCTAGCTTCTACAGGAGAATTTTTAGTTTGCTACTTCAGGCCCATCTTGAAGCAATCTTAAATTCAGCAAGAATTGTCTACATTGGTACAACTGACATAATTTGTAAAACCAAAGCTGCATTATAGAGATGGCCCCTTCATCCTAATGTTTAGTTTTGTGGCTAGAACATTATGTGCTTGATTCTTAGTGATTGTAGATTTAGAAGGATCACTGACTTGACTTTTCAAGTTCATATATGCATTAGATGCCATTTTTCTCTAGGAGAGCAACTAAGAATTAACTGTGTGCATCATATCTCCTTTTGGGATTAGTATTGGTCAGTGTTATATCTCGGAGCGTTAAAGGCACAGGGTCAATCAATGAACTAACAAATGCCTTTCACACAGTAGGTTCTCAGTAAAAATTTCCAAATAGGAAGAAAGCACTGCTAAGTTAGGAAACTGATGTGGTTTCTATGACAACTGTCTCTCCTAGCTTCTTCACTCCCTCTGATAACTCCTTTATCTTTTTCGAAAATATGCCTTATGCTCTCAGTATCTCAAACCTTGTATCCCCAGTGTTCCATTCTTTGATGGCTAATTTTCTCTACTCCCTTCTCAGGGATGGTTTCACTTCCCACCACAGCTTAATAACACCCACAAGCTGAGGATTTTCAAATCTATATTTATAGATGAGACTGCTCCCTGAGCTTCAGATCCATCTGCTCAAATGACCCTTGAACTCCTCTTCTTAGGTATCCCCAAACTCAAATTTTACCTTCTATAAAGTAAGCTCCACTTCTACTTCAGACCTTTTTCTCCTCTATAATCTTCATTCCAGTGACTAACACCACACTGCCAGTTACCCAAACAGGAAACATGAGTGTCATCCTAGATTGCAGCCTCTTCCCTGCTCTGGAGATGGTCAGTATGATCCGCTGTTTCCTACCTGCTTTATGTTATGAACCACTAGCCCACAATCAGGGTGGAGGTTTTATCCTTTCTCTGAATGATTTCAATAGCTTGCCTCCTATCGACTTCTCTTCTCTCATCTCCCCAGATCAGTCAACAAAAATTGCACAAATTTTAAATCAAATTATTTTGTTTACCGCTAGGATTCCTTCAGCGACTCATGACTGTTTACAAAAACAAATCCAAACTCTTTAACCAGTGTTGCAAAGCCAGGAATAACCTGGCCAATGCCTACCTCTCAGAAGTATAAAATGAAAGGGAATAGGGCTCGGGATGAAGCTCAGAGATAAAGCACTTGCCTAGCATGCACAAGGTCCTGGGTTCCATACCCACAAACACACATACACACAAAGGAATAGTAAAAATAAGGGTTAAACTTACAGAGAGAGAGATTTTCAACAAAACCAAAATTTTGTTATTTGAAAAGACTAAAAAGCAAAATTAGCCTCAATAACACTAATCCTAAAAAAAGAAAAGATACAAATTAATATCAGGTATGAAAAGGGGGATATAGCTACAGATACGCAGAGATTTTATGTCAATAAGTTTTAAAATTAGAATAAATGTAAATTTTCCAAAAAAATGTAAATTATAAAATTGACCCAAGAAGAAATACAAAACTTACTTAAAAGAATCATTACTAAAGACATCATATTGGTAGTAAAAACAAGTTCATGAAAAAGACACCAGATTCAGAAAGTTTTATAGGAGAATCTTTTTTTTTTTTTTCAATAAACATAAAATCTCCAATACTGGCACTTTATTTTTTTTTCCTTAGAAATAGATTCTCAGGTGTGAGATTCCTGGGTTGAAGTATACACACACACACACACACACACACACACACACACACACATATAATTAATGTTAAAAGATAGTCACAATGTTTTCCAAGGAGGTTTTCACAATTTACAATTCTAACAGCAGTGTATGAAATTAACATTTCCCCCTGCTTCCTTGTCATTAGTAGGAAGATTTCAACTTTGAAATACAAAGAAATATTGGGCTATGGATATCATGATATATTTGCCCAGAAGGTCATTCATTTTCATATGTGGTCACAAAACATCAATGATCTCAAAAAATAGAGTTTTGGTTGCCATTTATAATTCTAATGCATGATTTGTGGTTGATAGGGAAAGGCTGAACCTGTCAATGTGAAATCAAGGCTAAAATGGCACATCTTTTATTTGTGCAAAACGATAACTTTTTAAATGTTAATCAACAAACAATATATGGGGAGATCACTGGAAAGTCTAACTTAAAGTGTGATCACTGAAAGGAAAGGTAATAACTTATGCTACATCAGGTTCCAAAGGGAATGTTTTAGGTTGAGTGTGAAACTCGAAGTAGAAATATCTCTTTTAAACAAAAGAATACTGTAATACTTCATTTCTAAAGTGGATTATGCTCATGGAAATTTTAAAAAGCAATGAATTAGACAATTCTTGAGTTTTCTTAAAATAAATTATTTTTTCCTCTAAAGTCTTTGAAATATGACTAACATTTATGATATAGGAGAATCTTAACAAATATTTAAGGAACAGCTTTTCCCATGCATATTGTTCCAAACAACTGAAAAGGAGGAGAATGTATTCATCTAATTTTATAAACTTTCTTCCAATATAAAAAAGGAAAAACCATAGATTAATTTCACTTACAAATATATAGGCAAGCGTTTTAAATAAAAAATAGCAAACCAAATTCAGCATAAAAAATATTTTTGTCTAAGCAAGGTTATCCCAGGAATGTAAAGATGGTTCAATATCAGGAAGAAATCTAACAACAAATTAAAAAAGAAAAGCCATAAACCCTCTCAACTGATGCAGAAAAAGCATTCAATACAAATCAACACCCATCTACATTTTTAGAAATCCCTAGCAAACTAGGATAAGGAGAAGTTTCTTACCCTGATCTCATAAAAACAAAGCAAATCTCATACTTAATGATTAAAACTTTAGAAGCAGGCCCATGTCCCAAGATAAAAATGTCTGTTACTGCATACTATTCAAGTCTAAATGGATATTCTAATCAATGCATCAATACAACAAGATACATAAATATTAGAAAGGAAAACAATAAATTGCTATTTGCTAAAAACATACATTATCTCTATAGATAATCCAAAAGCATGTATAGATAAAACTAGCTAGAGAGTATGGTAAGTTTCCTAAATATAAGATTAACTTATAAAAAATAATGCATCTGAGCAACAAGTCAGAAAATGTAATAAGCTCGTCCTAATGGAAACACTGATTAAAAAATAGCTTGTAAAAAAAAAAAGGAAATAAGAGACCATGGCATTAGCGCAAACTAATAGAACAAAGAGCCCAGAAATAATATCTGAACATGTATAATCCTTACGTGATAAAGGAGACATCATAAATTAGTGGGGGAAAGATAAACTTTCAAAAAGGGCCTGGGATAAACGACTTTCCATTTGGGGCGGTGGGGATTACTTGGTTCAACCTCATTCCATACATAAAGATAAAATCCAGTTACAGACTTATCTATAAAAAACAAAACTTAAAAACTATAATTATAGCTGGGCACAGTGGTGCATGCCCAGCAGCTCAGGAGTCTGAGGCAGGAGGATTACAAATTCAAAGTCAGCCTCGGCAACTTAGCTAGGTCCCAAGCGACTTAGTGAGACCCCATCTCTAAATAAAAAAATTTTTTAAAGAACTGGGTATGTGGCTTTGTGGTTAAGTGATCCTGGGTTCAAACTCTGGTACCAAAGGGAAAAAAAAAAAACCCTATAATTATAGATATGATCTTGATCTTTATGGAGAAAATGTTCTTACAAAATGTAAGAACATGAAAGACTTGAATAAAATGTAAGTATACAAATATATATGGGAAATCATCCCTTAAAGACAGCAAATCTCTCCAAGCAGTAACTTCTCAAGTAAAGCCAGAAGTCCAAGTGCATCAAAATTATCTACAGTTTTTATTAAAAATAGATTCTTAGGCTCCACATTAAACCTATTGAAGCATCATGTGTGAGAATGTGGCCCAAAAATCTGAATCTTGGAGAGCTCTCCAGGCGATTCTTCTGCATACTGAATTTTAAGAAGCTCACCTTGTGGATATATGTCATAACCTGATTGCCCATTAGAATCTTCCAAGAGAGTTTTAGAACATACAGATGCCCAGGCCACACCCCAGACCAACTATATCAGCTTCTCTGGGTGAGGAACCCATGCAACAGCATTTTTAAAGACTTCCAGATGGTCCAATGTGCAGCCAAGGTTGAGGCCCATGGCTCTAAGCAAAAGTACAGTAAGAGTCAGGTCAGGAATGCTCACCACCCTTCCCCATTTGAACATTTCCTTCTGGTGTAAGGTAGTAGGATTTATATCTGATTAAAGAGGACATGACTTCCTTAGCTAGGATTATAACTTATTTTTTCAGTATCCCCAGCTAGAATACATAGTAAGGGCTTGGTGGTCATTTTCTGAAATAAATTTAATTAAATGAGACAAAAGGAAATTAACATGTAGATTAATAAAAATTTCCCTAAGCCCTGCAAATCCCATTGGATCAACAAATCTAAATGCAGAGGAACATTAGGCTGTAAGAGGTACAAAAATGGACAAAATGCAGCCCTTCTCTTTAACTGTCCATGATCTGGGAGCAGGAGGCGGAACACATATGGATAAACCACCAACAAAAAAAAGGTTAAAAAAATATTTCAGGGAGAGGGGCAAGAATGGAGGAAGGAAGGACCATATAGAGGGGTGGGAGGGGTGGGGGGGGAAGGGAAAAAATAACAGAATGAATCAAACAACATTACCCTATGTAAATTTATGATTACACAAATGGTATGCCTTTACGGCATGTACAAACAGAGAAACAACATGTATCCCATTTGTTTACAATAAAAAAAATTTCAGAAGTAAACAGACAGTGATAAGAGTTTAGATAGTAAAATGGTAATAGAAAAAAAAAAAATTCTGAATGGCAAGACCTAGGAACTCACTGCAAAGATTCAGCATCCAAGATTGACCTTGAGGTATTGGTGGGACTTAAGCAGGAGGCAATTAGGGAAATGGGCAGTTGTGGCATAGGGTAGTTCTGCACAGCACAAGTTAAGTCAGATGGGCCTTTCTCTAACCTTCACACAAGGCTGTAGAGTAGACATTAAAGTCTCTTTTTCTTTCTGACTTCCTTGTTATTGCTCTCATTTTTCAAGTACTCTTAAAACTCAATAAACTTTCATTTTTCAAGTACTCAATAAACTTCTGGTTTATTAATTCTGCCTCCTGATGCCCCAGCTGATTTCTTCTAGGAAAAGTTTCTCATTAGCATTTCTATAGGGACACCTGCTACCCCATCTATCCCTATTAACCAATGGCCAGGGCAATGGGGTTGACTGGGAGAGAAATTTTAATCCCCTCCTTATGACTCATCTATTTTCTAATTGAGAAAGCCAGAGCTAGTCACAAATGGCTTCCCAGTGAAACCCATCCTTGACATGAAAATCCGTAATAAAGACATGCTTCTCGATTTTATAATATCATCTATGTAAAATGTATTAAAAATTAATAAACCTTATGATCGTGAATTATTCTTAAAGCCTCAGATAGTCACTTGAATTGAAACTCCTGGCTAGTATGTATGCAATATGTATCAGATAAACTACTGAATAAGGAAGGTTTCTCAAAACCATAGGTCAAAGGATATCTAATGCTATTAACTGGCAGTCTATTAACATATATATGATTCTAAAAGTTGAATGTATATTGATAGATTATGTGTCCTTTCTCAAGCAAACTGCTCACATTGATGTCAAGTGACAGATGTCACTTGTAAAGCCCATGAGAGGAACAAGTCACCATTGTGTAAATATACCATGATTGATATAGAGTGGCAGAAGAAAAGGTTTTGTAAATCAAATTATCATTAAAATGGAGTCTTTCTTGGTTTCTATGGTGAGGTAAGACCCACCTACAGTGGACAGGGGACATACTTAAATTCAGGATATATCCAGAATCATAGCAAGGAAAATAACTTGAGATAATAAGGAAGAAAAATCAGTGTTCCAGATAAGCCTATAATTTCCTAGCATTTTTCTCTAACAGTATACCTAATTTATTGACTATCTTATTTCTTCATATCTACTTTCAGCAAAAGTGCATTTCTCTATCATTGGTTAATTTTTCTTCTGGAACAAAAAAAAATGTTAAATTTCACATCAAATTTGTCATACACTCAAATTGTTTATTAAAGAAATTATTCTTGGCAACACTCATTCTCTTAATGTTTCAAAATGCTTCTAACTATCAAGCAAAATGGCACTCATGGCTCCAAAATTATATTATCATTAAATTTTAGAGAGGGCCTAAATTTTTTTAAAAAAATTGTGAGGTGTTCAAAGATTTTTCTTAACAGGTTGATATAGTTCTAATAGCTGCTGAAAACAGTCATTCTCAGCACCTGCACAAGCCTAGCTTTCCCCTACCCAATCTAATCATTTCCAGTACGTGTATAATTCAGACTGTGAAGCAGAACATGCTTATTACACAGTTAAGGTTTTGTTTCAGAGAAAAGGGCTATACAGAACAAAGGTACAATCCAAAATTTGGTACAAACCAAGATTTTCATCTGACAGATGCAGTCATTCCCTGACTGACTAATAATCCAAAAACGAGTTCTGCAAATTTGGGAATCATATACTGAGTAGGATTACCAAGAAGGTCTGAGAACCTGGGCTCTCCCTTGATTGTCCTTGATTACATGGAGGTGAGAAGAGGAAGCTCCTGCCTAGTGGGTGGTGAGTTTCCACCTGCCATAGGATGGTAGAATGGGAGTAGGAAGATGAAGCCACAGACCAGCCATCTGTGATGTTGAGCCAGCCTTAGGGTTCTCAGGGAATGCAGTAGGGCCTTGTAAACAAGAAATCCATAGCAGAACCAGAAAACTACCTCTTGGTTTCACTTATGCTCCTTGCTTATTTGTTTCCTTTCTTTTCTTTTGCTCCTCCCTTAATAGCAGCATAAAAATATTATGAAAATTCTTCATGTCTATCCAAAGAAAAGGATATGTGTCCTTGTTTGATCCAGAACTTTAAAAGGAAGCAATGTACTCCTAGGAGACCAGTGAGGTTGTGATAGCAATAAATCAAGAGAGAGATGGTAAGTGGAAGGTGAAATTTAGGAAGACAAGGGAAGATACCTTCATATGCTAGTTTTTCCTCAGCATGGGAGAGAGGGTTTGCCATGTTCATTGGAGGACATCAGTCTGATGGAGGGTATGTTATGGGATCATTATAGGGTATTGGCAGAAGACACTAACTCTGTAAGACCCCCCCCCCACCTCAGCCACAGGAAGAAGGCAACTAATTGGTTGTGGCACTGATGAAGGACCCCATAAGCCACATTTTGAATACCTCTAGTTCAGTTACTCATCAGGCGCATCTGCTTCTTCAGAGACCCCAACCCAGTGTTACATATTCGGTCAACTGTGACTTGTTAGCTAACTGATGTTGGTTGAAACATAAGGTCAGGAAATATATATTGGATGGATGAAGGATGAGAAAATAGACTGGAAGGACTGAGGCTGCAGTAGAGGGAGATATTGGGGTGGGGAGATGTTTTCATGCTTGAATTCAGTGCTAAAGAGGGAGTTATTGGGGGCCAGGGTTGTGGCTCAGTGGTGGAGTGCTTGCCTAGCATGTGTGAGGCACTGGGTTCGATTCTCAGTACTGCATATAAATAAATGAATAAAATAAACAACATCTAGAATAAAATATCAACATCTAGAAAAAAAAAAAAAGAGGGAGCTCTTGGTGGTGAGAGAGTAAGAAACACAACTGGAGACCATGAAGGGCACAGAGAGAGAAAGGAGATGCCTCAATGAGGGAAAAGGGAGCAGGCATCTAGGAAGTGGAAATCAGAACAATGAAGCATCCTGTAGAAGGTCAGAACAGAAACAAAAGTAATGACCACTATGTGCCAGGCATGAGCAGGCCTCTGAATCCTCACAATGTCTACTACAGTGCTTGACCTGTATAGTAGGTATTGAAAAATAAACTGAATGTTTAACTTAAAATCAATAAATGAGTGAAAAAATACTGAGATATCTATTATCCATACCATCTTACAGATAGAATCTGACCCTGGAAAAGATTAAGAAATTTGACAACTGTGTGACAGCAAGTAAGAAGCAGGAGGAAAATGACTTCAGAGTCTGGGAGGTAGATGAGGAGGGTGATTTGAAAGGATCCTGTGGGGGAATCTAGAAAAGGGCGTGGTGCTTGAGTGTTGCCCATGGACTGAGAGAGGGAAAGAAGAATGAAAGTCCAAATGAAGTGTGCTCTGGAGAAGGGGGAGAAGTCGCTTGGAAAGTATTCTAGAAAGATGAAAACCCTGCAAGAAAACAAGGCAGGTGGGCCACAGTGAAGCCAGCAAGGGAGAGCGGCCAGGTTAATGCAGCAGGTGAGTTTCGGGGAGCAGGATTATTACACAGTTAAGGTTTTACTTACTGGTAAAATTACTGGGTTCAAGTACAATCCAGCTGTGAAGAAACTGGTAGAGTCTCTGCTGGGTAACCAGTGATGTGAGGTGAGCAAGGATGGGGGAAAGGTGACTAAAAGTGGTAAAGAGAGAGAACTGGAAAGGCCGGAGTGGTAACTAACAGCTTTCATACAGGACAAATCAGAGGAATATGCAATGGGAGGGTGACTGGCATGAGACTGGGGAGCGGGCGTGGTCTGGGATGAGAGGAATCTGAATGTGAGGTCTGCAAAGGCAGCCCTCAGGAGAGGATAAGGGTGACCAGCTCCACCGCGAGAGCTGCTGCCAGTGTCTCACCTGTAGGAGCTGCTCACTGCACTGGTCACCTCCTCGCGGATTTGCCTGTTGAGGGCGTCTGCAGCTGCGCGCCCCTTGCCACCCTCCGGGCCAGTGGCCTGGGCA
The DNA here is from genome assembly GCF_902686445.1 of Sciurus carolinensis. Lineage (NCBI taxonomy): Eukaryota > Metazoa > Chordata > Mammalia > Rodentia > Sciuridae > Sciurus > Sciurus carolinensis. The sequence continues at coordinate 77,988,510 of NC_062223.1, forward strand.
GTGGGCAGCGGCGTCTGCTCGTGCCCCTCAGAACGACGCACCATCCAGGCGGGCCCTGCCCTCCTGCGTGTGTCACGCTCGTCTGCACCCGACGCCTTTCCAGCCGCCGGGCCACCCTCTTCGGCCTGGACCTGAGCAGCCGGCACAGCCATCTGATCATGCCCTTCGGTGCGACGCACCATCCAAGCGGGCCCCGCCTTTCTGCGAGTATCGCGCTCATCAGCCCCGGACGCCTTTCCAGCCGCGGGGCCACCAGCTCCGGCCTGTGCCTGAGCCTGTGCCTGTGCCTGGGCTTGGGCCTCAGACTGCGGCGTCTGCTCGTGCCCCTCAGAGCGTCTCACCATCCAGGCGGGCCCCGCCTTCCTGCGAGTGTCGCGCTCGTCTGCACCGGACGCCTTTCCAGCCGCTCCGGCCTGGGCTTGGGCTTGGGCCTGGGCCTGGGCCTCGGACGGCGGCGTCTGCTCCTGCCCCTCAGAGCGACGCACCATCCAGGCGGGCCCGGCCCTCCTGCGTGTGTCACGCTCGTCTGCACCGGACGCTTTCCCAGCCGCCGGGCCACCCTCTTCTGCCTGGCTTTGGACGGCGGGCCCCGACATCTGATCGTGCCCTTCGGTGCGACGCACCATCCAGGCCGGCCCGGCCTTCCTGCGGGTGTCTCTCTCGTCGGCACCCGACGCCTTTCCGGCTGCCAGGACACCGGCTCCTCCAGGGGCCTCCTGCTCCATTGCTTCGGCGGCGGCGGGCACCGGCCAACGCTCCTGGCTCTGCGGCCGGCGTTTGGGCGCTCCTAGAATAGGCGCGGTAGCCTGAGAGGACGTGGGGATCTGCACAGGCTTGGGGATCCACGGGTGGTCCCCGCGGCGCGGCAGCGGCCAGGCGCGGAAGTCCTTCTGGTACTGGGTCTCCCGCTCAAAGGGCGCGTCCGACGGCTGGTACTCGCTGCGCGGCCGGCAGCTAGGCTCGGGCCGCTGCACTTTCCAGGCGCGGTAGTCCTGCCGCATCACCGAGTCCGCGGGGCCTGCCCCGGAGGTGGAGCCGGAACCCGCGCCCGGGCCCGGCCCACTCCGGGCGGAGGCCGCCGCCGCCTCGCGGTCGCCGCTAGGCCCGGGCGCCGGCCCTGTTGCCCGGGCAACTGCATCCAACTCGCCCAGGGCCGGCTGCGTCTCTATGGCGACCGCGCGCGCCGAGGGGGGCTGAGACTGCTGCTGTTGAGGCGGTGGCGGCTGCGGTGGGGCGACCGGGTGCTCGGTGGCCTCCGAGTACTTGGTGAAAACCAGTGGCACCGCAATGTCCGCCTTGTCCAACTGGTTCCAGAAACGGGCGATGCAGCAGGCCCGAGTGATGCACGGCCACGCCATGATGCTAGATGCAAAACTGGCCCTCTTTCTTTTTGTGTCTTTAAAGCAAGTCTCTAATCTTCCTTCGGTCCCCGGCCCCTACCCACCAATGTGGGTCCCACCGCTTTCTCTCCAAATCAGCCTACTACCTCACCCTCCTCTTCAGAGAGCACCCGGGGAGAGCTATAGCTAAGATAAAGTCTGTAAAGTGCCTCGATTACCGGCTGCAAACGCCTTCGGGAGCGCAGCTGCTGCGGGCGCCGAAGGGCCAGCTACCCGGCGTCCCGGAGTCCCCGGCTAGGGCGTCTGGGACGCGCCCCTCCCTGCGGCTGCGGCGGCGCGCAGACCCCGATGGAGCGAGGCGACGCGAAGCGAGGTGACTGCGGGCTTAAGCCATGGCGCAGAGGAAGTGCTGGGCCGTGTGTCTGCAGGCTCCACAGACCGGGCTTTATTCTCCTTTCCGCTGGTGTCCAGTAGCAGCCGGTCACCCAGCAGGGCCTGGAGGCGATCACCTCTAGCGCAGACGGAGCACCGCCGTCTCCACTGCTGCCTCGGATGATGCTGCAGCCGCTGCCGCCGCCGCCTCTGCTGCAGAGAGGCGGCCCCACCCTTTTCTGCCGCTCAGCAAGGGCGGGGGTTGGGGGGGACCCAGGAAAGATGCTGAGAGAGAGAGCGCTGCAGAAAAAAATCACCTGCTGTCGTCAGCGCGCGCTGCTGGGAGCTTGCCCTCTCTTTCCCCTCCTCCCTCTGCTCTGGCAGCTCCTCCCTTCTCTGCTCCCAGACAACAGCAGATCTGCGGCCTTGGTAGGTTCAAGTCCCAAGCACTTGCCGTCCTTGTGCTGGTCATCACCTCACCTCCAGGAGCCTGAGGCCCTTCTTTTGTAAAATAGGGTCAACCATTGGAGGAGAGGGAATATTAAATGAAATATGGAGGAAACACCCTGGTAAAATGTCTGTCCCTTAACAGATGCTTTAAAAAGGAGAGCTGATGCTTGATCCATCATGTCTGTATTTGAACCCAGTACGTGGCTCCCGATCGAAGCACTTAACCAGTGTCAGGCCTTGTTCAGATGTGTGAAAATGAGAGTCCCAGGGCTGGGGTGTTCTGGTTGTTTATCCCCTAGGGGATCCTTGGGAAGCAGTGTCTTAGAGTACCCAGGAACCATAGGGTTCCTCTTCAGTCCAGAGGCCATACAGGGGGAAAGATGATGGTAATAAGATTCTGGAATGGGGTATAGGTGGGGAGATTGAGGGGAAACTGGAGGAGTACAGTTCCCCAAGAAAGTGTAGGGTCTGATATGCAGGGGTTTTCTGGCAGGGGGCATACCTGTCCCCCCTGCCCTTGAACTTGGAGGCAGAATAGATTTTGGAATCTGACATTATCTTTGTCACTTGGGTCATCCCTGGGCCTCAGTCTTATCTGTAGAATGGAGGAAATAATACCTGCCATAAAGTGGTCTTGTTTTGACAGTTAAGGACTTAGAGTAAAAGTCATATCCAACCTGCAGGGATTCAAATCCCAGCATTTGTAGTCCTTGTGATTTAGCTATGGGCAAATCATTGCAACTTTCTGGTCTTAAATTTCATCTATGAACCAGGATGCCAACTATGTACTTTCAATTTTGTTCTGAAAAGTAAAATGAGACCATGCACTAAAAGTGCTTGCTACCACATCTAGCATATAACAATGGCATATAAACGGTGTCTACTATACACACCCAGAAGACCCATAGTTGGCACTTCCTAAGCAAGCCACTTAGGTGCTTTCTCTGGCAATGCTCTTGTTTCTCTTGGTACCTTTTGATCTCTCCTTGATGACTCCCGCACTGTTCTCCACTCCCTACCCCTAGAAACATTGCCTGATCTTCAGCTCCTCGCCCCGCAAATATAGACACATTTTTCAGCTTCAGTTAAGCTGGGCATTGGTGTTTCTGGGAGAGAAAGACATTATGTGTTTATATTATAAACTGATTGCAAAACACATCCCCGCTTTTTCAACCTTGGAATCAAACAGGATGAGAAGACAGCTCTGATTAGTCAATTATCCCCTGAACTTCCTCCTACTTGGGTCTTTACCTCTTGGTGATTTGATTTGAATTCCATAAATAAAAGGATGCCTGGTACAGTTTTCCAGTCATTAGGAGATAAATTTCTATAAGCAACATAATCTGCTCTGCTGCTTCCTCCCCCAATCCTGCAGAACTCCCTGGATTTGACTAATATCTTTGTAATAATGATTTACAAAGGCCAAAAGGAAGACTAAGAATTGAAGGGGGATGTCTATTCTGGGGGTCATTGAGAATTTACCCTTCTTTCATTTTAAATAAGTCTGGTTCCCTGATGCCTACTCTGTACCTTGGGCACTATGAGACAAAAATGGAGTCTAGCTCTAGAGAAGTCCTCAATTGGAAGTGTGTGTGTTATGAGATAACTGGGAGACAGGCAAATAAGTAAATCACTGGCACACAATAAGGTTAGTATAACAGGTAAACATAGGTGCTGAGTGAATGGTCCCTAAGCGGGAGAGCTAAAAGGAAAAGCATTTCACAACTCCATCATCAAACTTTCCACATTTATTTTCTTGAGTTTTAAAACTACATTCAGTTGTACAGCCTCCTTGGACCATCCAATAGCCCTAGACAATTTTAATGGTTATCTATTGTGTGGCTTGTCCAGCATTCATTCTGGTGGTAACAGCACCTTAATATTTGACTTTTTTTTTTTTTAAGGGAAAGTTTGTTTATTTTTCATCACTGATTTCACCAGCAAATCTCAAAAACTCAAACCCCTATCAAATAATTTAAACAAAAGTTGCATTTTCTTCAAATGGAATGCAAAATGCACACATTCACATGCTTACATATACATAAATATATACATATATGTTTCCTTTAAAAAGCTTCAAAGGTTGCATTACTAGTCTGCAAATCTCTTTTTCCTTTGAAATGCTTAATACTGACAAGGAATGTCTAAAATACTTAGAGACATATTTCAAAAAAACTGGACTCTTCTCTTCTTGGCTCTTAGGGAGTTTTCCTGCCAAACTTCTACCAATGATCATTTTTTTTGAAAAAAAGTTTACACCCACATTGGTAATACACATGTAAGACATACTAATAAAATGGCCAGCTTGATTTAAGAAAAATGAGAAGAAAAAAAAAATCCCACAATAAAATCTAAACCCTTAGAAGATGGAATTTAGCTTTTTGTATTCTTTATCAGCCACATAATATTGCATCACTGTTAAATCAGAAGCAGCATATCATCCAAGATATTTGCAAATAATATGTCACAGTTCCCAGCTGCTATCTTTAAATGCAATTTGTACTAATCTGAGTTCTAGTTCAAAAGCATCCAGACGATCCTGAGGGTTTGCCGCCAGCGTTTCCTTAATCAGTTGTGTTATTCGCCCATTCATAGACTTTTTCTTCACAGGAATTAGAAGTTCCATTTTGGGATTTTCCAAAAGTGCCTACCCAGCAGGCACAATTTCAGTTCCTTGTTTTACATAACTCCCCAAGAGTTCCTTCTTTGTCTCTGTGTCTATGACTGTGATCCTTTCCAGCATGGCCCACATGTTAATCCCCAGAGCAAAGATGTCAGCTTTTGCTGTGTACTGTCCTTCCCACACTTCAGGAGCCATGTAGAAATCCATTCCACATGCCATGGAAAGAAAACACTTGTTTTAGCTGACAGGTTCTTCCGGGTTCTGCCCAGAAGTTGAACAAACTTAGACCAAAATTGACCACTTTCACTGTGGGTTCCAAGTCACTAGTATCCAACCTGCTTTGAGAAATCCAGATGTTGTCTGACTTCAGATCCCAGTGGATGATGTGGTTTTTATGCAAGAAAGCCAGGGCGCTGCTCAGCGGAAGCATGAAGCTGTGTTAGTTTTCCAACTGGGTTTCCTGGACAACGGATACTCATTCATATCTCCGCAGACACAAAAATCCATCACAAACCACAAACAATAGGCGCTTCTGGGATCAATTTCTCCTTTTAATGAAGTCTCTACGAGTTATAAATAAAGGGAAGAATTAGAACTGTGGAACATGTTTTGCATCATCCCATCTTTTTGTAGGATGCATTCCTCCAAGTGATTCACATTTGGACGTTGGTTCTTGATACTGCTTAGTGCCCAGAATTCACGAAGGGCTAGTTCAACATTTTCAGGTGCGTGGCATCAAATTTTCTTCACTGCCACCCATGCATTGGTCTTTCTGATGACTGCTTCATACACAGCATGGTAACTACAATGGCCTACCTCCCGTATTGGATCATACTTTGGCTGGCTACTCACCATCTTCAAGGTCGAGGTTTCTCAGGGTAGCCAACGGCACTCCCTCTCAGGGGCTCTGCAAGCTGCCTTTATCCAGCAGCTGGTGCCTCCGCAGCCGTGGCCTCCAGTCAGAGGCTGGCGCCAGTATTTGACTTTTGAAGACTACTTTTTTTCCTACTTTTGGGTATGTGGTTTGGGTAGGCTTACCCCACCCACCACTCTGGGCTGACCAGATGACTCACCTCTTTACAAGGAGACTGCAACTTTCTAGTCAAAGTAACTTGTTTAGCGATGTGATCTACATCGTACCAGTTAGGAGAAATCCTAAATAGCCACTTTCTGTTTTTTATTGGAATTGCTAAAATGAGAGATCATGAGATTATTGTTGTTAGTGACCATGAGGTTATTATTGTGAGAAACTTTTTTTTAAACACTGGAGGGTGGGTAGCTGTCCACAGTTGAAGCAAACAGAAAACATCAGGAGAGAACACAAGATTCTGATGATGTCTATAAACCAAAGCCCATTGTCTCCTTCTTTTGCTGTAACAAAAACCCCAACTTTTAGCTGGACTCTTGGTCACCCAGTCAGAAACTACATCTCCCAACCTTCCTTGCAGCAAAAAACAACCATATATACTTCCAGGTCACTTCCTTAAAATAAATTACTTGTGTTCAACTTTGTCTCCCTCTTTAGAGGATAGAATGTGGACATGGTAGAGGCTGTTATCATTTGGGTAGTTAAAACAAGTTCTCAAGAATACAATAAGGTGGATAAGAATGTTGTGGTCAGAATTTAACCCTGGGGAGGGAAGGGAAGAAAAACAAGATAGAAGAAAGCTGTTTTTAGGTGATGACCTCCTGGGGTCTAGCAGCCTTGACCCACCCACTCACTACTGAACTGTGATGTGAGAAAGAAACATACATCTCTCATTTGAACTGTTGTTTTAGGGAATCTGTTTTAGTATTTTAATCATTTGAACATGTGGATCTGATCATGCCTTGACAAATTTCAGGTTTATGAAGACAGCATGGAACTAAAATTCTGGAAAATAATACCATGTTGAGGTAGGAGTGAGTGATCAGAATTAAGGTATTCTACAGTTCTTATTGTTGTGAGGAGATATGAACTTATTAACAATGTTTATTAATCTAAAAATTAACATTAAAAAGAAAAGGGAAATTTTATGTTTAAGTGTAAATATTATATATACATGTTATATGTGATCCATTTTATATAACTATAACACATTTATAAATAAAGTTTATAGAAAACATAAATCCAAATCTAAGTGTTATGGTTTAAATGTGAGGTGTCCCCCAAAAGCTCATTTGTGAGACAATGCAAGGTTTAGAGGAGAAATGATTGGGTTATAAGAGCCTTAACTCAATCAGTGAATTAATCATGTGATGGGATTAATTGGGTGGTAACTGAAGGCATATGGGGTGTGGCTGGAGGGGGTGGGGAACTGGGGGTATGACTTTGGGGTATATATTTTGTATCTGTTCAGCGGAGTCTCTCTCTGTTTTCATGTGAGCTGCTTCCCTCTGCCACACTCTTCTGCTATGATGTTCAGCCTCACCTTAAGCCCCCAGGAATGGAGACTGCTGTCTATGGATTGAGACCTCTGAAATGATGAGCCCCCAAATAAACTTTTCTTCCTCTAAAATTGTTCTGGTTAGATCTTTTAATCATAGCAGTGAAAAAGCTGACTGAAACACTAAAAAGGAAAAAAAAAAAACCCATGGCAAATATAAAATACAAAATAAGGTGGTAGAGATATTGCCAAATATATTAGTGATTGGGATAAATATGATCAAAACTTTCCAACTAAAAGAGAATCTCAGATTGGAGTAAAACACAAAACAAAGCAAAGTACAACTATATGTTATCTGCAAGATATATACAGTATTTAAAACCTAGTGACACATACATATTGATAAAAATGTTGTGGCTCAGTGGTAGAGCACTTGCCTAGTACATGTGAGGCACTGGGTTTGATCCCCAGCACCACATACAAAAAAAAAAAAAAAAAAACCTAAATGAAAAAAAGGTGGTTTGAAAAGACGTACTAGGCAAATCATGTGGCACCACCATCTATATTAATATCAGACAAAATTGGTCTTAAAAGAAAAAGCAGGGGCTGGGGAGATAGCTCAGTCGGTAGAGTGCTTGCCTTGTAAGCACAAGGCCCTGGGTTCAATCCCCAGCACCCCAAAAAAAAAAAAAAAAAAAAAAAAGAAGAAGAAAAAAAAAGAAAAAAGAAAAAGCATTTTGGGATACGGAAGTTCCATATTAAAATGGAAGAAACAGTTTGCCAGAAATATATAATATGGCTTTCATTTAACAATAAAACTCCAAAATACATAAAGCAAAATTTGGTAGAATTTTAAGAAAAAAAATGCACAAACCCACCATTTTCATCATCGACTTCATCCCTGAGGGATTTTTTTTTTTTAAAAGCACTTCCTAGTAACTGATAAATCAAACACATAAAATGTTGTTAGGGATGGAGAAAGGCTAAACTATTAAGAAGCTTTATCTAATGGGCTCTGCATCCAGCAATCAGGGGATACATATTCTTTTCTAACTTACATGGAATATATAAAAATTAACTATGTATGAGGCCACAAAACAAATATAAATAAGAACAAAAAATTCATACAAATCACATGTATGACAGTACAATATTAAAAATATTACAAATTGTAATATTAAGTACAATATTAAAAATAACAAAAGACTAATCAGAAATATACACATACTTAGAAATGAAGCAAAGAAAAACAACCTTGAAATGATTTCATGGGTTTAAAAAGAAACTATTATTAGAAAATATTTATAACTGAAGGAAAATTAAAACACTGCATTATCAAAGTTTGTGAGATGTTAGGGTTGGGGATTTAACTCAGTGGCAGAGCACTTGCCTAAGATATGCCAGATCCTGAGTTTGGTCCTTGGCCCTGGGAAAAAAAAAAGAAAGAAAAGAAAGAAAGAAAGAAATGCAGCTAAGTACAGTCTTAACAGGGACATTTATAGTTTAAATGCTTATTGTAGACACAATGAAAAATTAAAAATCTTCTAGTGATTACACTCAAGAAGTTAAAAATAGTACAGAGCAAACCCAAACAAAATAAAAGGGAAGCATTTCAGAAAAGAGCAATGTGGTTAAATATAAACAACCGTACATTAGGGACTGTAGAAAAATTTCAAAAGCTTCTTTTAATAGATGTCCCTAATAATTTTATCCCAAAGCAAAAATAATCTTACATCAGCAATTTTAGCATCATAAAGAGGAATGACTGTAGAAATAGCAGAGATCGAAAGAATCATTGGCAAAGACTAAGAATTACTTTCTGCTGATGAGTTTGAGAAAGCCTGCAAAGCAGCAAGCCTCCAAGAGTGTCCACACTACCCCTGACATCCTGGTGTCACAGCCCTGTGTGGTTTTCTCCCACACTGGCTGGAACCAACCCACATAACCAAGAGGATAATACAAAAATGCTGGTGTGTGACTTTCGTAGCTAGGTCAGACAAGGCATAGTGGCTTTCACCTTCTCCCTCCTGGGTCACTCACTGGGGGCTGGGATGGGGAGGACCATCACCGTATTACACAATCTTCTTCCCTATTGCAACTGCATGGAGAGGACCATCCACCTGGAGAGAAACTGAGGCCTCCTGCAATCAGCCATTGGAGGAACCAATCTTCAAATAACTGTAGTCTTGATTAAGATCTTTTTTGTTGTGGTGGTGTTGGTATTGGTAGAGGCAGTGGTACTGGGGATTGAATCCAGGGGGCGTTTTATTGCTGAACTTTCCCTTCCCTTTTTATTTTTTATTTTGAAACAGGGTCTTGCTAAGTTGCCCAGACTGGTCTTGAACTTGCAATGATCCTACCTCGGCCTCCTGAGTGACTAGGATCACAGGCATCCGCCACCACATCCCACTTGGCTAAAATCTTGATTGCAACCTCATGTGAAAGCTTGATCCAGAATCATCCTGCTAATTTTTGACCTAGGGAGACTGTGTGAAATAAAGTCTATTGTAATTTAAAATGCTAAATTTGGGGTAAATTTTTAAGTAAACTTTATTTATTTATTTTTTTTAATTTTTGGTAAGTGGACTTAACAATTTCAGAGCAGTTTTAGGTTTAGGTTCACAGCAAAATTGAGCAGAAAGTTCAGAGAGTTCTCAAATGCCCCATCCCCAACTCCCTGTACATGCACAGCCTCCTCCATTATCAACATCCTGCACCAAAGTGGCACATTCACTACGAATGATGAACCTGCATTTACACCTCATCATCGCCCAAAGTCCATAGCTTACAATAGGGTTCACTCTGGGTGATACATTCTATAGGTTTGGACAAATGTATAATGGCAGGTATCCACCATTATAGTATCATACAGTGTACATATAGTATCATATAGTTTCACTGGTTTCACTGTCTTAAAAATCCTCTGTCCTTCGCCTTTTCATCCCTACCTCCCCATCAACCCTGGGCAACCACTGATCATTTTACAGACTCTATAGTTTTCTCTTTTCCAGAAGGTCATAGTGGTGGAATCAAGCAGTGGTAGACTTTTCAGACTGGTTCTTTGACTTAGTAATATACAGTTAAGGTAATTTTGTCTTTTCATGGCTCAGTAGCTCACATCTTTGTAATTCTAACTTTCTTTTATCTGGATGTGCCACAGTTAATTTATCCTTCACCTACTGAGGGGCATCTTGGTTGCTTCCAAGTTTGGGCAATTGTGTATAAAGCTGCTAAAACACCCATGTGCAGGATTTTGTACAAACATAAACCTTGAACTCCTTTGGGTAACTACCAAGGGGCATGACTGCTGAACCATACAGTAAGAGCGTGTGTTTAGTTTTGTAAGAAATTGCCAAACTGTCTTCCAGAGTGTCTGCACCCCTTTGTATTCTCACTACCAACGAACGAGAGTTCCCTTTGCTCCTCATCCTTGCAGGTATTTGGTGGTGTCGCATTTGGGATTTTTACCATTCTAGTATATTAGCATAGTAGTAAATCACTATTGTTTTAATTCCTGTGTCCCAAAGGACAAATGATGTTGAGCATCTTCATTTGCCTATTTGCCCCAGTACATCTTCTTTGGTGAGGTGTCTGTTCAGGTTTTTTGTCCATTGTTTGATGAAGTTGTTCATTTTCTTAATGTTGAGTTTTAAGAGTTCTTTGTGAATTCTGGGGATAACAGCACTTCATTGAATATGTCTTTTGCAAATATTTTTCCTGATTTGTGCTTTGCATTCTCATTCTCTTTGCAGTGTCTTTTGAAGAGCAGCAACATTTAATCTTAATGAAGTCCTGCTTGTTGATTCATTCTTTCATGGATTGTGCCTTTGGTGTTATATCTAAAATGTCATTACCATCGCCTGGATTTCCTCCTGTTATCCTCTAGGAGTTTTATAGTTTTGCATGTACATTTAAGTCAATGAGCCATTTGGAGTCAATTTTTGTAAAGGTGCTTCTTTTTTTTTTTTTTTTTTTTTTTTTTTGCTTGTAAATGTTCAAATGTTCCAGAAACATTTGATGAAAAGATAATCTTCACTCCATTGTATTACCTTTGCTCCTTTGACAAAAATCATCTAAATGTAGTTATGTGGGTCTAGTTCTGGGCTCTTTATTCTGTTCCTTTCATCTGTTCTTTCACCAGTACCACACTGTGTGGATTACCGTAGCTTTATATTAGTCTGGATATTAGGTAATATTAGTCCCCCGACTTTGTTCTTTCCCTTCAATATTGTGTTGGCTATTCTGGTCTCTCACCTCTCCAGGTTAAGTAAACTTTAGAACCCATTTGTCAATAGTGACACAATAACTTGCTAGGATTTTAATTAAGGTTGAATTGAAGAATGGAGGAAGGAGGGACGGTATAGAGGGAAAAGAGGGGTGGGAGGGGTGGGGGGAAGGAAAAAATAACAGAATGAATCAAACACCATTACCCTATGTAAATGTATGATTACACAAATGGTATGCCTTTACTTCATGTACAAACAGAAACAACACGTATCCCATTTATTTACAATAAAAATAAATTTAAAAAAAAGATTGAATTGAAGTTTGGGGGTAATTTCTAACTAGTATGCATAGGGGAAATAAACAATCTTTCTAGGATAAAATATATCTTACTAAAACGAATTTAAGAAAGAACAGAAAACCTGTATAATTCAATAAATTGAACTAGTATTTCAAAATCTGTGCACAAAAGACAGCAAAAATAAATAAATAAAATAAAATTGGTCCATTTGACTTTACAGGTGAGTCCCACAAAACTCTCATGGATTAGATCAGCTCTATGATATGCAAGTGATTCTGCAGAACAGAAAAAAAAAGGGAAAACTTTGCATCAAAGTTTATATTTGTGTCAAAACTAGACAAGGATAGCATGGAGATGGAAAATTAAAGGCCAATCATAGGTATGAAAATCATAAATGAAACATCGGCAAACAGAATTCAGAGCTGTACCATAAAACTTTTTGTCAATCGTCAGTAATGTTCATCCCAAGAATAAATACTGGTTTAATAACAGAAAACCTGTAGGTATAATACCACACACAATTGACTAAAGTGAAAAGTCAAATTAGACACAGTGATACATGCCTGTAATCCCAGCAGCTCAGGAAGCTGAGGCAGGAGTATCACGAGTTCAAAACCAGCCTCAGCAATTTGATGAGACCCTAAGCAACTTAGTGAGACCCTGTCTCAGAATAAAATATATATATTTTAAAAAGGGCTAGGGATGTGGTTAGTGGTTAAGTGCCCCTGGGTTCAATCCCTGGTGATAAATAAGTAAATAAATAAAGTGAAAATGCATACAATAATCTCAAATAGACATTTTGAAAAACATGATGCAAGCTGACACCCAATAATTAATTTTTAAGGTCTACCAAACTTGAACTTCCCTAATAGGTCAAAGAGTGACCAAAAAACAAAACCTATCATAAATAGTGTATTTTATTGTGAAATGCTAGGAACCTTCCTTCTACCACTAGGAACACAACCAGGGGAGAGTGGATCCCAGTTGTCAGGTTGGGTAGGAGATTGTCATTTATGAAACTATGAGAGGATTAGGGTTTTATAACTCAGTGCTTTTGCTATGAGCAATATAACCGCAGAAACAGGAATTAGAGCAGAATAATGGTGTCCTTGAATCCTGGAATCAAAACAAAGGAATGATAGAATTTTATAACCATAAAATATTTATTTGGAATCCTAGAATCTCAGAGTAATAGAATGAATACAGTCCTAGATCCTAGAATAAGTGAAGAATTCTAGAATCTGGGAAATCTAGAATACATCTGTCTTGGTTGGTTGTTGTTGCAGACGATTATGGACTACCAGCTTATGTCCCCCAAAACATACTTGTTAAAACCCTAACCCCTAAGGGAATGGTTTTAGGAGGTGGAGCTTTGGCAGATGGGGTCATGAGGGTGGAACCTCCACCATGAGCACCTGTCCTTATCAGAAGAGAGTCAAGAGGTGGCGCCCTCTGCCATGTGAGTGGGCACTGTGAAGAGCTTACATATGCCAGGAAGCAGGCTCTCACCAGATCTGTCAGCATCTTGATCTTGGACTTCTCAGGCTCCAGAACTGTGAGAAATAAATGTTTGTTTTTAAAATACCCACTCCATGGTATTTCGTTTATAGCAGCCCTAACTAAAACCCAACCTAAAAAATTCTTCCCTTTACTGAGCCAAAACAAGAATACTTGCAAATTCCATCTGTCTTTGAGACCACCTTATGATGTCATTTAAAGATATATTTTAAATTATTTATTATATCCCTAGATTTCTAGCTAAATATAATTATAATATCCAAATATTATACTAAGGCCAGATACCTTGAGACTCTGTACTTTCCTGCTATTCATCAAATGTTTTTCTACTAGTTTTAACAACTAACTATTGGTCACTCTTGCCTGACACAATTATGACTATAATTTGCCAAATAATGATTTTCTACCTCTACATTTACTAGTTGGCATCTTTCTTTGTTTATACCAGTGTGGAGTCATGAATTATTATTTTTATGGGTTTAATCTATTATTCTCCCTTTTTATTTTGATGCTCATATCATTCAGATTTTCCTGATGGGAGTCCCTTGGTGCAGGCTCTGTAGCTTAATAAAGCGACACAGATGAACTGGGGCTGTGGCTCAGTGGCCGAGCACTTGTCTAGCATGTGTGAGGCACTGGGTTTGATCTTTAGCACCACATAAAAATAAACAAATAAAGGCATTCTGTCCATCTACAACTACAAAAAAAAAATTTTTTTAAAGTGACCCAGGGACTTTCCATGTTCGATACTGAGCCCACCCTGGCTCCTTCCTCCAATGTTGCCACCGGAGAGAAGATAGCGAGGGGAGATGTTTTTGTACTTTTCCTAAATGTACATGACTCTATGATAAATGTGTGTACTTTGTGTGTTAAACACTTTTTTGCCCAATTGTGTAGTGCTTTCAGAAGCCCTTACGAGTGCTCCTTTCTGTGTCTTCAATAGGAATTTGAGATTTATCCATATTGATATCCAGATCTGGTTAGACTATTTTAACTACTCTTTAATGACTAGTCTGTTGTTGGTGAACCCACCCACATACACACATGATCATCACTGAATGACAGGAGTACATTCTGAGGCATGTGTCAGTAGGTGACTTGTGGTGCAGACATCGGAGAATGCATTTGCACAAGCCTAGATGCAGAGCAGACAGCACACTAGGCCACGTAGCCAAGCTATTGTACATGTGGCCTGTCCCTGATGGAAATGTTACTGAGTGGCACATTCGTACCTCCACTGAGGAATAATTAAGTTTTTTTCTGCTTTCTAGTTACTACTAATAGTACATATCTTCTCCTATGTATATCATCATGGTCCACGTGAGAGCAATTCTCTAAGCGATTCTCTTGCAAATTCAGAATTGAAACTTATGGGTACTAGGGTGTATGCCTTTCCAAATGTATGAGGGACAAATTCTGTCCACAGAGCTTTTACCAATTACACCCCTTCGTGATATGAGAGTTTTTATTTATGAATAATCACACTATGATCTGTTATTACCAGACCTTCTCACTTTTGCCACCCAGATGGGTGTGAAATGTTATATCATGGGATTTAAATTTGATTACTGACTGGGCACAGTGTAATCCCAGTGTCTTGGGAGGCACAGATGGGAGGATATTGGGTTCAAAGCCAGCCTCAGCAACTTAGTGAGGCCTTAAGCAACTCAAGGAGACCCTGTCTCTAAATTAAATTCAAAAAAAGGCTGGGGATGTGACTCAGCAGTTAAATATCCCTGGGTTCAATCCCTGGCACAAAAGGGAAAAAAAGGTGATTACTAGTGAGACTAAATATCTTTTCATGTGCTGATTGCCTGTCAGCGTTTCCATGTTTCGCCTGTTCATTCCTTGGCCCATTTCTCTATTAAGTTGTTTATAGGAATTATTTATATATCTGCATATTAATCATTTGCATTCTAAATATCATTTCCCAGGCTCTGGCTTATCTTTTAACCCTGTTAATAATATCTTTTGACATACAAATGCCTTAAATTTTAATGTAGGAAAGCTTATCCATCCATTACTTTGCAGGAAAACTCAATGTAGTTCAATGTAGGAAACTTAATGTAGGAAAACTTACCCATCCATTACTTTGAGGATTGTACTTTTCACTTCTGCTACTTCTTCTTCTTTTGATTTTTTGGCAGTACTGAGGATTGAACCGAATGATGCTCTGCTTCTGAACTACATCCCCAGCCCTATTTTATTTTTTATTTTAAAACAGGATCTCGTTAAACAACCCAGCTGTCCTCAAACTTATGATCCTCTTGCCTCAGTCTCATGAGTAGCTAGGATTACAGGTGTGCACTACTACAGCTGTCTCACTTTTTTGCATCTTTAAGAAATAGTGCCTTCTCTGAGATCATGGAGATGTTTTCTTGTAACTATTTTTTCTTCGTTTTAATCTACTTTTGTTTGTGATATGAGGTAGTAGGGCAGATTTCCTTTCTTCCTTATGTAGAGCACCTGAGTTACTTCAGTTCAGGTCAGGAGTGTCCTTATTCACTTCCCTGTGGATTTTCTTGCCTCCATGTGACATGGTTCTGCCCAAGGAGGTATAAGCAGGAGACTGCTAGGGGTTTCTGGGAAAATAATGGCTTTTTTTTTTTTTTAATAATGGCTTTCTTGATACAGGTATTTCTCTTTTATCCTTCTTTCCTCTGTCTACTTCTTTTCTGAAAACTGGACATGGGCTAGAGGTGAATCCCTCTTTGACCACCATGAAGCAACAAGCTTGAGAATAGAAACTGTAGCCTAAAGATTGCAGAAGGACAGACAGGAGGAAACCGGAACATTAATGACATTGTGGAGATGCTGACCTAGCTTTCTGGGGTTTTGTACTTTTCTTCTTTTGTTCACTTTTGGTGTTCTATTTATGAAAGAAGATAAATGCATTTTGGGTTAGATTACCTTCATGTGGCTTGTGAATCCTAAGACAGATGTAGATCTAGTTTTTTCCATGTTTCTTTGAGCATGGGATTTGAATAGTTATCCATTCCTCACCTTCAATGCTTCCTCTAGCACATAACAAGGTTTCATATGTACGTGGATCTGTTTCTAAATTCTGTATTTTGGTTTATTGGTCTATTAATTTATTCCTGTGCCTAAATGATACAAAGTTCCAGTACTTCCTGTCTCCCTCCTCTCCTCTTCCCCCGTTCCCTTCCCTCTATGCTACTAATCTTTCTGTTATTTACTTTTTTAAAAAATTAGTGCCTTGCTTTTTCAACAGTATTTCTTCAGTATGTATTAGGTACCAGGCATTGTTCCATACTCTGATAAAAAATTGAACAAAATAGACAAACATCTGTGTTCCCATGGTACTTACATTATAGTGGAAAGTCTTGCCCTCAATTCTTCCATATTAATTTTAGAGTCAACTTGTCAAATTCTTTGAAAACTTTCAAGGAAAAAAGTTGGTGAAATGTTTTATGGAATTGCATTGAATTTATTGAATATTTGAGAATTTCCATTTTGTGATCTTTGAAAATTTCCACTCATAAAACTGGCAAAATTCTCTGTTTATTTGGTTCTTCTATGTTTTCTTCTAATGGTTATTGTTGTAGTTAGAAATGGAGTATCTTTTAAACTTTCTATTTTTAATTAATTTTAGACTTGCAAACTATAGAAATAGCACAGCGAGGTCCCATGTCTCCAGTGTCCGGGCTTTCCTAAGACTGACATCTGAATTATAGCCTGTTATCTAAACAAGGAAACTGACGTTGGCACCACACAATTAACCAGACCACAGACCTTACTTGCATGTCCCGTGTTTTCATGCACTTGTTTGTGTGCAGTCCTATGACATTTATCCCACCTATAGATTCATGTAACCAGCACCACGATGAAGATTCAGAACTGTCCCATTACCACAAAGGAACTCCCTCGTGTGACCCTTTCATAGTCACCCCCCACCCATGACTCTGGTTTCCCCAGCAACAACTGATCTGTTCTCCATCTCTGAAATTTTGACATTTGAAAATGTTATCTAGATGGAATCATAGAGTGTAAAGCTTTGTGTGTGTGTGGTGTGTGTGTGTGTGTGTGTGATGTGTGT
Organism: Sciurus carolinensis; assembly: GCF_902686445.1. Taxonomy (NCBI): domain Eukaryota; kingdom Metazoa; phylum Chordata; class Mammalia; order Rodentia; family Sciuridae; genus Sciurus; species Sciurus carolinensis. The sequence goes on from NC_062223.1 coordinate 78,005,761, forward strand.
GTGTGTGCTGAGAACTGAACCCAGGGCCTCATGCATGGTAAATACATGCTTTACCACTGAGTTAAACCCCAACCCCAGCCCCAGCATACAACCTTTTAAAGTTTGACTTTTTATTCATTATGATGCCTTAAGATCCATCCAAGTTGTTGCATGTGTCAATAATTTATTCCTGTGGGTCTGGTGGTGCGTGTCTGTAATCCCAATGACTCGAGAGGCTGAGGAAGGAGGATTGCAAGTTCAAAACCAGTCTCAGCAGCTTAGCAAGACCCTAGGAAACTTAGTGAGACCTTGTCTCTAAAATAAAAAAGGGTTGGAATGTGGGGAACGTGACTCAATGGCTAAGCACTCCTGGGTTTAATCCCTGGTACCAGAAAGAAAGAGAGAGAGAGAAGAAAGAAAGAAGGAAAGAAGGAAGGGAGGGTGGGAGGAAGGAAAGGGAAAGGAAAAGAAAGTTCATTCCTTTTTGTTGCCTAGTAGTACTTTATTGTGTGGAGTGGCTTATTTTGCTTAACCATTTACCTATAGAACAACTTTTGGGTTGTTTCTAGTTTTAGGATGTTAAGACATTCATGTACAAGTTTTTCTGTGAACATGTTTTTATTTTTCTAGGATAAATGTTTAGGAACACAATTGCTGGGTTGTACAATAAGTGTGTTTAACTTTTTAAGAAACTGCCAAACTGATTTCCAAAGTGGCTATATTATTTTATATTCTTACTAGCAATGGATGAGAGATCCTATTTCTCTACATCCTTGACAGCATTTGGTAGTGTCCATGTTTTTAAGTTTAGCCATTCTAATAGGTGTACAGTGATATTTGATTATGTTAGTCATAACTAACGTCACGGTGACAAAATACCCAAGATAATCAACTTATAAAGAGGAAAGGTTTATTTTGTCCCATGGTTTTGTTAGGGTGTGTAGTTAGGGTTCAGGTCCTTGGTCCTGAATAAAGAATTGAACAAGACACACAGAAGAAAGAGACAAAGCACAAATTTATTGAAGGTGAGGTGAAAGAGTACTTCCTAAGGCAGAGCAGAGTGGGCCACGGAAGAGGGAGAGGCTCCAATGTCTGGGAATTCTTGTCTTAGGTGCTTAGTGGCGAGGCATTCTCCTCCCTTTACAGACCTGATTGAAGACCTTGCTGCACTTGCTCCCATTGGTTACCTCACGATACCTGATTTGAATACTGCCTAACTTACCCCCACTGGTTGCCCTTAAAATACTAAACCATGGCAGGAATTGTCATGGGCCGTAAGACCTCAGTGGCGGCGGGAGTTGTCTTGGTGATGGGACTTAGTGTGAACAGGGACGTGATGACCCATCTCCCTGCCTTACTCTCCAGCAGCGTTTTTCTTGTGCCCTACCATTTTGGCATTCCTGACCTCCAATCTAACAGTTTCAGAGGTTTCAGCCCATGGTCACTTGGCGCCCTTGCCTTTGGGGTTGTGGTGAGGTAGCACAACATGGGGTTGTGGTGAGATGGCACGTGACAGAAGGGGTCTGTTCACCTGATGACAGCTGGTAGGCAGAGAGAGAGAGAGAGAGAGACATTGGGGTTCCAATGTCTCCTCAAGGGCATGCCACCAGTGACCTAACTGCCTTTCCCTGGGCCCCACCTCCTAAAGGTCCTTCCACCTCCCAATAGTGTCATGGGCTGGGGACACATGGGCATCTGTGTCTTAAATATCTGGGGGATAGTTAAGGTTCAAAATATAGCACTTATGGTTTTAATTTGCATTTCCCTAATGTCTGGTGACATTGAACATCTTTTCAGTGCTTCTTTGAAATGACATTTTTAAAATTGCATCCATCATTTTTAATTATAATTATGGACAACGTGATGGTTGAATTCTTTGCAGGTACTGATCTCTTTTCAGCAACCACACTAAACTCTCTAGTTGTAATAGGCTACAGATTATCTTGAGTTTATTGTTCACATAGATGACAGTTTTGCTCCTTTCTCAATTTTATACCTCTTGTATCCAATTGCTCTTTCTGTGTCTCTGGAATTATTGTTCCTGACTTTAATAAGAAAGTTTCCAGTAACTCACCATTAAGCATGATGTTGACTTTTGGCATAAAATATTTAGAAACTATCCATCTTCTTTTATTTGACTAAGAAAGCATTGTAAAAATCAAGGACAGATGATGAATGTGTAAAATGCCTTATCAGCCTCTTTAGTGATGATCATATCTTTTCCACTTGGATTCGTCAACACTTTTAATTACAAAATCAATTATTCATATTAAGATATTCAGGCCTTTCTGGCAGAAAGCCAATTTGCTTGTGGTGTGTTGTTCTTTTAATGTTGTTCAGAATTCCTTTCACTAAACTGTCAAAGTTTTTTATTAATATTTATAAATGAACTTGGGTTTTTCCTTTTCTTTTTGCTGTACTTCTTTGTCAGGGTGGACCATGGTGTTATGGCGACTTCACAAAAATTCCTTTGGATGCCATCCTTTCTGTGCTCCATGGCCATGCACATGGAATTGGACTCAGCCCTTTCCTAGTGACTTGACAGGACTCATCTGTGGATCCCTTGCGCCCGGAGCTCCTTGCCTACCTGCCATGGGGAGCGTGTCGTTCCCCTGTGTAAGACTCTTCAGGGCCTTCCTGCGGCTCCTAGAATAAAATCTAGACTCCTTACCATGATCTCCAGGCTCCTGCTTGACCTTGCTGCAGCTGAGCACCTCCTCTGGTACAGCCTCCCAGTGCTCACTGCCCCTCACTCCAGTCACACTGCCACCTTCCTATTACTGACACATACTAGGTTCTTTCCAGCATAGGGCCTTTGCACTTGTTTGTTCCTCTGCCTAGAATGTTCTTCTTTCCATTCTTCATGTGACTGGCTTATTCTCATCTTCCAGATCTTGCTTAACGTTACATCTTCAAAGAAGCCTTCCCTGCACATCTTTCTAGTGTGAGGTTCCTTAGTTCTCTTTCATCAATCTGCTTCCTTAATGTGTCACTCATTCCACTCTAGAATTACTTTGCTCACTTTTTTACTTGTCTAGTGCTTGATATCCCACCTTCTACCCCACTATTGCCTGAGAAATTCTTCAAGTTCCCCAGGATCTTGCCTCTCTTATTTACTGTTTCCATTCCTTGGAACTGTGTTTGGCACATAGCACATGACCTGTCCCTGCATAGAGAATGAATCAGAGGATCAGTAAAGGGGATGTCAGGAGAAATGGCTATATCTTGGTCAAAAACAGATCAGAAGAATCAGCTGGGATAGAGTTCAGGTTTGTACAGGTTTAGTTTTAGATGATAGCAAAGGAGCCAAGTGAAAAGTTCTGATAGGCATTTGGGGATGGAGGGAAATGAAGAGGGTTGGGAATGCAGATTTGAGAGTTATCTTTATTAAAGAGATGAGTATTAATGATCAAGTACTTGACTAATGCATGTATTCACCAATTCACTCTTCCATCCATTGGTCTCTCAATCCATCTATTCATAATCCATACATTCATTCATGAATTCATCCCACAAACTTATGAGTAAATCATGAGCCATGCCCTGGATACTGGATACTCCGGTTAATAGATCATCTCGGCCCTGGACTGTAAGTCTGGAGGGACTGAAAGAGTAGTAGTCCTAAATTTATAACAGATTCTAGTAAGTTCTAGTACAAGGGAACCACAAATACCCTATATAGATCAGAGTTGAAAGCATGTGGGTAAAAACAGAATATTTGATCTTGAGGGCAGACCAGGGATTCAGGAGCACTGTGGAGGAGGAGCTGACAAGCAAGGGAAGAGGGGGTCAGGGAGAAAACAGGAAAACAGGAGAGAAATTATAACATGGTAGAAAAAAAATCTGGACTTTGGAGTCAGTAAGGCTCAACCCTGTTTCTTACCAGCAGGGCAATTAAAGAAATGATTAATCTATCCTCTAGGAGTCTCAGTTTTCCTTTCTGGAAAACAGAGATAATAGTACTAACCTCATAGTAATGTTATGGGAACCTGCAGGTCGCCTAGCAGGTGCTCGGAAGTGTTTGGATCGTGTGATTATAATAGTGATAGTGCTGCTGGTGGTGATGGTGATAGTGGTGATAATAATGCACATGAGGTTGGTGACTAGAAGGCACTTTAGAGACCCTGCTTGTTGAGCAGTGAGGCGTTGTCCACAGTTATGAGAAAAGCACACGAAGTTTTGGTGGAGAGAAGGGTCATCTTTTGCAGGTGACTACGTTTTGGACAGAAGCTGGACACCAGCCATCCACTTTCTGCAAGGAAAATGCATTAGCTGCAATCCATTAAACTTGTTGCTGACTAGAATCTTTCATGATGAGTGTTCAAATTAACTAATTATGGGTTTTTTCTATTTTAAAAGACATGCCTTCTTGCTGGGCTGAAATAGTAGGGTCAAGTGCAATGGTCAGGGGAAACCATTTCTCGTTAGTCAATTTGCTTTTGATGAATATAGGGAACAGTGGTTTGGAACCTGACCAAGAGGATCGACATTCTGCCTTCTGCATGTCTGTGGGGACAGGGCCTGGAGTGACTGGGAAGGGGAGAAGAGGCTGTTGGGAAAGAGAAACATTAAAACACTCTGTCAGTTAGCCAAGAGAGAGAATATTACTTTAATATCACCTGTATCACCTGTATCAGGGATTCTGGGAAAAGGGGTCACTGAAATGAGACTGATTTATGTCAGAGCCCTGACCTCGCTCTACTCAGCTAGGGGCAGGAGGTTCTTGGAGAAACCAAATTTGCAGAGAGCTGGATGAGAGCCAGCATCACGGTGGCGGGGGGGGGGGGTGGGGGTGGAGGCAGGGTGGGCAAGAGAAGACAGCAGGAGCCTATAAGGTGGGGAGGATTCTTAGAATTTCTTAGATCCCTCTGGAGTGGGGATCTCCTCTTTATCCCCCCTTTCCTCCCCAAGACCCCTTAGGTACAGCAGGTGTGGCCCTGATGCCCATGGAGATGAGATGCCAGTCACCCAACTCTGCTGTGACTCAGTCCTAAGCTCTTCGGGGGCCAGGCTTCTTTGCGGAGAGACTCAGGGACCTTTAATATCATGGCTTAGGGTTCATAAACTTTGCAAGAACTTACACAAATATTTAAGCCCTGAGAAGAGAAATGTATTGGCTCCAAAGTACATGGAGAAAAACAGAAACATTAAAATTAATATGTTTAATTAAATGTCTACAAACATGGTATTGTGCCAGCTAGTCAAGGGCAGCACAGATCAACTCTGACTTAGTTATAAATACAGGTTCAAATGACAAACCAAGATGAATAATTGACTCTTCCCAAAACTCAAGATGATAAAAATCCTTTTAAAAAGTGTACTGCAGTAAATGATATTTAATGTAAGAGCAGTTTGTTATGCTTGACAGGATGAGGGTGCACTTTGGACCTGAGCAGGCCTCAGAAGGATTCTGCCAGCCTTTCAGTGCAAGGTCCCTTCAGGTTGCAGCTGTGTCTGTGGAGGAAAGAGGCCACAGCTGTTTCCCGGTGGAACTGGGTATCATGGTTCGGCCGGCAGGGTCATGCTGGGGCCAGGTGCCATCTACAACTGGGGCCTCTCAGGAAACACTGGTGTGGGCAAAGGGCAAGACAGCTCCTCTGGCTGAACAGAGGGTTCCTGAGGGAAGGCTGGTGGTGGGGAGGGGAATAGACCCTTTCCCCAGGCATTAGTTTCTTACCATAAGGTTTTTTATGATTTCATTTACAACCAGGTCTGGTTTCACCATCACGGGTAGGGAATGAGGCAAGAGTATGGAGCGGGAAGGTCCCCACTTGAGTCCTGTGGGTCCCTGCTTCGGCCTGGTGGGGTCGCAGCAGGCCTCCAGAAGGAAGTGGTGTTTGACTTGGTCCTCAATGGTGGCCAGGCTCTGCGTGGGAAAGGACAGCTCTGGGGAGAGAGTGGGGAAGGCCAGCTCAAGGAGCACAGATTGTTGGCTAAGGATGTTGCCAGGGATGTTAGGGAGAGAAAAAGGAACCCCCTCAGAAGCAAGCCACAGTGAGGCCCTAGGAGCTGTGGATTCTTTTCCCGTGGCTGCTGTAACAAATTGCCACAAGTGGAGTGGCTTCAAACAACACAGGTTCATTCTCTGATGGTTCCCAAAGTCTGGAAATCAGCCTCACTGGGCTAGAGTCAAGGTGTGGCCAGGCTGCATCCCTCTGGAGGCCCTGAGGACCTGAGAACATTCTGGCTTCTTGGTGTGCCACCCACCACATTCCAAGTGCCAACTCCAGTCCCTGCTCTGTGGTCACATAGCCTTCTCCCGTGACTCTCATCTCCGTGTGCTTCTCACAAGGACCATGGTGATTATATCAGGCACATCCAGATAACAAGGGATAATCCAAAACAATTTCAAACACCTTAATTTAGCTACACCTGCAAAAATCCCTTTTCATGTAGAAATACTGTTCAGTTTCTGGGATTAAGATGTGGTCATTGCTGGGTGTGGTGGCACATGCCTGTAATCCCAGCAGCTTGGGAGGCTGAGGCAGGAGGATTGCAAGTTCAAAGCCAGCCTCACCAATTTAGCAAGGTTTGAAGTAACTCAGTGAGATCCTGTCTCTAAATAAAATACAAAAAAGGACTGGGGATGTGGCTCAGTGGTTAAGTGCCACATCCCTGGTACCAAAAAACAAACAAACAAACAAAAACACATGTGGACATCATTGGGGTGCTTTATTCAGCCTACCATAGGCACCCAGTACATTCATCACCACCAGGTCACAGAGAACAACACTCAGCCCGGGTCTGTCCCAACACCCAGGCTCCAGTGCTTAGTCCAGCCTTCCTCTGCAGCAATTTCTGGGTAGAATCTGGTCACTGCCCCTGAGCTCATCCAAATTGTATCCCCACAATTATAGTCCCAAAAGAGGTGATGGGCTCTTTACCTCAGGACTTCTCGGAGCCTCTACCATGCTGTGTCCTGTGACTCTCTAAACCCAATTTGCCATGGAGTCCTCTTGAGATCAAAATGTTCCACAGAACACAGTTTAGACAGTGCTGCAGAAAACAGGCTACTAGATGGGAGGTAGTAAGAAACATCAGAAGGGCAGGCACTTCCATCGGCTCTCAGAAAGGCTATGGGGGAAGAGAAAGCCTTAGTCCTGAATTCCTTTATTCAATAGACACATCTCCCAGGTGAACGTAGGTTGATGAGTTATATCATTGGTTTGTTGCCCCCAAAGGAATTTGCCATTCACTAAATAGATATAAATACAGATACAGATGCAATGATTTCAAGAGATTAGGACTGTGGCGGAGATATCCAGGGTGCTGGGAGAGGGAGCAACAGGCTGTTCAGAGAAGTCACCACCTAAACCAAGACTTGGAGGAGGAGGGATCAGCAGCCCAAAGACTGGGAAAGAACACTCCAGGCATAGGGAACAGCACAAGCAGGGGCCCTGGGCTGGCAAGGAAGGTGGTACATTTGAGGAGCTGGAAGGATGAGAGAAAGGCAGAGAGGCCAAAGCCCAGTGCAGCTGGATGGAGAAGAGGAGGAGCTTGGCTGGAGAAGCTGTGGCCAGACCAGAGCACTGAGGCACTCGTGGGCCATGGTGAAGAGTGTAGAAGTCATCATGCAGTCACCATATTAAACAGAGAAGTGCACAGTGGAAACACACAACGAGAGTCACATTTTTGGAGAAGAGCCTGTAAGAAGCAGAGAGGGTCAGCCCTGCTCCTGGACTGAGAGGTGAAGGAACATGCTGCAGGGATGGGCTGGGTGGGAAGAGCGCCCAGAGGTCACGCTGGACACTTTGAGCTTGTGACGCTGCCAGACGCTGGCAGTCTGGAGCCATGAACTTGGAAATTGTCATGCACAGAGGAGTTTTAAAACCACGTCATCTTTTTTTTTTTTTTTTTTTTTTTTTTTTTTTTTGGCAGTGCTGGGGATTGAACCCAGGGCCTTGTGCTTGCAAGGTGAGCACTCTACCAACTGAGCTATCTCCCCAGCCCCTAAAACCACGTCATGAGCAAGGTCACCTAGGGAGAGAATGGGAACTGAGAGAAGGGGGCCAGGGACTAGGTGGGTCCAAAACGTTCTCATAAAAACAACCCACAAACAAACGCAACCAAAAAACAAGCAAAGAAAGGTGTTGTCACTGTGGTGAGCTGGAGCAATTTGTTTAACACGAGTTTGGTTTTGTCTTCTGGAAAATACCTCTTCCTCCTCCTCAGGGCCATACTCCAAAGCATAACTGACATGATACAGTCCTATAGATCTCACTATTCTCTATTTTGACAAGGCCTGGAGAGGGACAGACAGCCGTTCTCTGGTCACACCCAGCAGCACTCCACCCTTTTGCCACCTCTGTGATTGAGCCCCTTCACTGCCTCCTGAGCCCTTTCCAGCCCAACCCTGGGAACCAAGTCTGTCTTGCCTGCAGATTCTCAGAATGACCACCAGAGGGAGCAGCTCAGGCTCTGGTTCCCTCCATCCTCTCCATCCCCCCCCCCCCCCACCATCCCCCTCTACTCACTTTCCCCTCTTCTGGATCTTCCAGCAAAACTCTCCTCTCCTTTCCTCTGCATTAGTTTCTCTCATGTTGAGGACACGAAGTTCCTGAGCTTGAGGATTTCACGGACTGTTCTAGAAAGAAAATCAGTTATCATGGAATAGAGAGTGTGATGATGGGGAAAGCAAGCTCTGGAGTAAGAAGGACCCAAACTGAATCTTAATTCTGCACTCAAGAAATCAATCTGCCACATCAAAAGGCTCATATCAGACAAAAAAATCATATCAACTGATGCCGAAAAGCATTTAACCAAGTCCAATACTCACTCATGATCAAAACAACTAAAACAGAGGGGAGCTTCCACAGTTTGATAAATAACATCCTCAAGTAACTTGTAGTTAACAGCATACTTAATGATGAGACACTGGATACTTTTCCCCTAAAATTGAGAATCTGGTAAGAATGTCCTCTCTTATCAGCTAGTGTGATAAAATAAGAAAAAGATAGAAAAGGCATACAGACTGGGAAGGCAGAAATAAAATTTTCTTTGCTCACAGGTGACTTGGTTATCTATTTAGAAAACTCCAAAGGGGTCACAAAAATCTCCCGAAACTAAAATTTTAAAAAGCAAGATCCCAGGATACGAGATCAATATAAAAACTTAATTCCTCCTTATTTAATTTATAATTTTAATAGTTTCATTTTTTTCATATATATGTTTCCTCAAATGAGATGTAGATTCAATCAAAGTCCAACATTCCAAGAGAGAGTGTCTCTTGAAATTTCTTAAGCTGATTCTAAAATATGCATGGAAGAATAAAGGATCAATGTTAGCTTGGATACTTCTAAGACAGAAAAACAAGAAAAGCAACCCCGCCCCAAGATATTAGAATTAAATAATTAGGATGGCAAGGCACCAACAAGTAAACTGACTAATGGGAGAGAATAAAAGCCCAGGCACAGTCCAGGCCTGTGTGGAACTCTGTCCCATGACAGAGGTGGCATACCATAGCATGGGGGAAAGAGGACACATTCAGCAAGTGGAAACTGCAAAAATGGTGACCCTTAGGTTAAAAGATAAAATTGGTACCTAACTCCCACTATAAAAATCCAGATGAATTGAAGACTTATATCAAAGCAAAACTTTAACATTCTTAATGGAATGTAAGAAAAAGTTTCCTGAATCAGATCAAACAATGTCTGTCTAATAAAAAACTAATCAGATGAATATGTGAAAGTTTTAAAGATGTTCATCAAATAATACCTCAAAATAGAAGTTAAAAACTGAGATATATGCCACCATAACTGCATAAAAATTTCTTCAAGTGTGTACAAAAAAGAACAAACAACCCTAAAAAGTAATGGGTACAAGTTAGGACCAAACTTTTCACAAAAGATAAAATACCTATAAAGGAAGACATGTTCAACATTGGTGATCAGGAAATGCAAAGCAAGATACCATTTGATGCCAGCACACAGTGGCACACGCCTATAATCCCAGAGGCTCAGGAGGCTCAGGATGCTCTTTATAAGTTGATTATTTCAGGTATTTTGTTATAATGACAGAAAGCTGACAAACATGTATCATATGCCTCAAATCAATGTTTGTATGTAAAAGGAGAGATTTAGAGAAACCAGTGGGACATGGTGAGTGACAGACATGGATGGAGAGAAACAGAAAGAATCTAGTGTCTTTCTCATTTGGGCCAGAGGAACTGGGCAAATGGAGTTACCCACACCCCCTTCCCATTTGTGTTTTTTTTTTTTTTTGTTTGTTTGTTTTTATACCAGGGGATTGAACCCAGGGGCACTTAACCACTGAGCCACATCCCCAGCCCTTTTTATATTTTATTTAGAGACAGGGTCTCTCTGAGTAGCTTAGGGCCTCATAAAGTTGCTGAGGCTGGCTTTGAACTTGCAATCCTCCTACCTCACCCTCCTGAGCTGCTGGCATTATGGGTGTGTGCCCTGGCACCAGGCTACTGAAGTTACTCTTTACTGGAATGAGAAAGAGAAGAGGGAAGAGCTGGTGTGGGCAAGTGGGGACATTGTTCAGTTTTAGACATGTTATCAGGGAGGTACCCAGGCACTTAAGTGAAGATGTCAAATAGCCACTTAGATATTCAAGTTTAGAGGTCCAGGGAGAAGTCAGAGCTAGAGATGCAGATCTGGAAGTCCTCACTGTGTAGACAGACTACAAAACCACGGACCTGGATGCCATCTCAAGAGAGTGAATGTGGACAGCAGGGAGAAGGCCCAAGGGCAGAGGAGTGAGGAGGATCGACATTTAGTCTTGATAAAGGATGGCAGTGACAGGGACACCAGAAGGAGCAGGCAGAGAGCAAGGAAGAAAATCAGGAGAGCGTGGTGTCCCTAGGCCAATTAGCATGAAGGAAGAGGGAACATCAGCCCTGTCTAGGGCTGTTCCTAGGCCAGGATGAGGTCTGGGTTTGGCAACATGGAGGTCACTGGCAAACTGTCAAGGGCAGTTGGCGTCTAAGATGTGGAGTAGAAAAGGACAGATGGGAGGTGAAGATGGCAAGCAGGGACCACAGACAGTCATTCTGAGAACTTTGCTGAGTGGGTGAGCAGAGAAATGGCACAGGAGGGGCTGGGGTCAGGGGCCCTCCATACAGGAACTATAGCAGAATGTTCGTGGAGGGGGAGCGGTGGACATGGCACGGGAGGGGGAACGGCGGATGGAGCCAGCTGTTGAGTAGGAGGAAGGGGCTGGGATTGCAGCACTCTTGGGGCTTCACCCATCAAGTGGCAGGAAGAGCAAGAGTCAAGAGGTTACGGAGAGGTGGCCTGTCAGATAAGGCCTTGCCTAATGGGAGGTGATAGGGCCATAGAACTTCCTTCAGCCAGGCCCCTGCAGATGGATTCAAAGGTTCCTTCTAGGAAACAGTCCCTACCTGGGCGGGGCAGAGGCCTGGGCACAGGGCTGGGCTGAGCTGGGCGCGGCACCCTGTCCGCCAGGCTTGCACACACCTTGCCACAGCCGTGCTGGAGAAGCCTCGGGAGCCAGGCCAGCATGGTGGAGTTTGCACCCTTGTCCGTGCCATGGGAGCGCAGGCTGCAGACGTTGGCGGTCCTACAGTGGGTCTTCTCCTTCTTGGCCTTGGGTAAGGTGGGCTGGGTGAATGGGAGATCCTGGGCACCTGGGAGGGCAGAGCAGCCACCCAGCTGCACCCAGCTCATTGGTAGTGGGAAGACCCTGGAGGGGCTTTGCTGTGCTAGGAGCCCCAGCCCAGAGAGACTTGGTGATAGCAGTGGGGTCACTTGTCGATTTGGGCAGTTTTTAGCTGAGGGTTCCCCCTTGACACTCTGAAGGAGACCCTGCTGCAGGCTGCTGAGGGCATGGGAAGCATCTAGTTGATGCTGGGAAAGTTCCAGCTGCTCAGCCTGCTCCAGAGGATGGATTTCTCTTTCCTTTTAGAAGGGATAGTGGGAACTGGGGTGAGGAAGGAGAGGGGAACCAGGAACCAGGCTTTCCAGGCTTCGGTTTTGTCATCTGCAGCAACGTGTGGCCCAGACTCCAGCTGTGCTGAAGGGAATGTTTTCAAGGAAGGTTTGGGCCAGGTGCCGTGGCAAACACCTGTACTTCCCACAGCTTGGGAGGCTGAGGCAGGAGGATCACAAGTTCAAGTTCAACCTCAGCAATTTAGCAAGGCCCTAAGCCACTCAGTGAGACCCTGTCTCAAAATAAAATATAAAAGGGTGGGTATGTGACTTGGTTGTTAAGTGCCCCTGGGTTCAATCCCTGGTACCAAAATACAGAAAACAGAAAAAAAAAAAAAAAAAAAGGGGGGGGGGGAAGATTTGGGATGGTGTTGGGAGGCAGGAGTGAATGGGTTTCTTCATTTCATCTTTTGGCACCAGACTAGGGAAGAACTGCTACCCCTGGGGCTGGGGTGCAGCCTGTGCTCTATCCTGGTTGATAAAATGTTGACGTACTCCGTGCACACTGGTCAGTAGCCATTTAACACACACACGGGCGTGCGCATACACACACCCCACACTCCCTCAGAATTTCTCTGTGGTTTCTCAGCTGAAGAATTTACCCTTGGCAGGCTTTCCAGGACCCTGCTGTCAGCATTCCTTCTAATTGATCTGGGTCTCTGCCCTAAGGGTTGATAAACACGTTAAATATACCTGGTTATCCCTGTCACACAGATGAGCAGAGAAAGTGCCTTAAAGACCCAGGCTGCAGAGCAGGAGTCCTGGGCTCCTCCTGCCGGAAAAAGGGCTAAGAAGGCAAGGGGGAGGGGTGTGAGGAGGTGTGAGCCACAGCAGATGAGAGAGCAGAGGGAGGCGGCCTAAGCTGTCAAGTCAAAGGACTCTGGGGACACTGTGCCAGGTGGCTGTGACCAAGGGATCACAGAAGACCAGGAGCATCTGCCCAGCCTGCTTCCTGGGACCTTTTAAGGTGGGAGTGTTTCCAACTGGCCATGCCCACCCCACCCCCACAGGCCTGTGGCCCTGCCTGGCTCCACTATTACAGGAGCCTGGAAGGTCAGGAGCAGCATAGAGGTCAAAGCAGCCCTGGTTCTGAAGGACCAGAGGGAGGATGGCTGGGAAAAGGGTCTGGTCTCATTTGTGCCAAGAGTAGGAGGTTTTGCCCTATTCCTTAATCTGAAGGCAAAGGAGAGCTGAGGAAGTTTCAGGTAGTGGAGTGTCAAGGTCCAGCTTGGGTGTTAAAGGTCCTTGTGCCTTCAGTTGATGTGTCTGCTGTGCTTGGGGTGTGGGGAGGAGACCAAAAACAGGAGCAGTCAATCTAGATCAGAAGTCACCAAATTAGAGCCCATGGGCCAAATGCAGCCCACTAGTTTTGTACAGTCCAAGGGTTAAGAATGGTTTTTGAATTTTTTAAAGGTCACATTTTAAAATGACTACTTAAGTACATGCATAATAGCCTCCAATTTGCCCCTTAAGCTGCAAAGTCTAAAATATTTGCCATCTGGACCTTTAAGAAAAAGTTTGGAGAGGGGTGGCAGCAGGTGGAGAGGTTTGGGGTCAGGAGATATTAAGGAGATGGGCTTCTGGGCAGGGGCAGGAGGAGGGGAGGGGTGGGAGGGAGAAGGAAGGCCAAGTTGAAGCCCAGGTCTCACCCTGGCTTCTGTCCTCATTTGGCTGACTGTCCTCATTGAACCTGGGCACTCGGGAGAAGGCTCGAGAGATTAGGGGAAAGAGGTCCAGTTCAGTCCTGAGGGGCTGTGGAGCCTGGAGTGGAGATGCCACCATGTGAGCAGTGTTACAACCGGTGAGGGGAGAGGCAGGGTGACTGGGGTGGCAACTGATGCAGAGGAAGCACCGTAGGGAGCCATGATTTTGTTTGTTTGTTTGGTATTGGGAATTGAACCCTGGGGCACTTAACCCCTGAGCTGTATCCCCAGCCCTTTTTTATATTTTCTTTGGAGACAGGGTCTTGCTGAGTTGCTAAGTGCCTCGCTAAATTGCTGAGGCTGGCTTTGAACTGGAGATCCTCCTGCCTCAGCCTCCCAAGCAGAGGTTTTAAAGAATATTAAGGATTCAAAGGCTGGTAGGAAAATCAAGCCTCCCAGGCAGGGGAACCACACTTGCAGAGCAGAGGAGAAATAAAGGACCCTGCGCACAGTTCACACTGGAGGTATGGGGCACATTTTTCAAAATGGTACAGAAGTGGCTAGAAAAGTCAACTAGGACCAGTCATCAAAGGCCCAGGGCTCCAGTCACATGCTTCCTTGGGCTGCTTGCTTGCTGTCTGTGTCCTTTCCTCCCCTCCACAGCTCCCACCTCTTAGGTGGGAAGCTTCCTTCACACAGCTGGTGCTGTGCCCAGCTGCGGCTCCAGCTCCTGAGGAGTCAGAGTCCAGGCGTCTGCTGAACGGATGGAGGAATGCTGGGAGAATGGTGTGGTCCAAGAGCAGGACTGAATCCCACTTACTAGCGTTCTGTGTGACCTTAGCCAATGTTTACAGATGCTCCCTGTTACCAGAAGCTCCGTCCTTGTCCCCGATGCCAATCCAATATCGAGGACACAGTTTTGACAAAAAGAAAAAAGAAGTTTTACTGTTTTGCTAGCAAAGAAGAAGCACAGGGGACTCCTGTCCCAGAGGCTGTGATTCTACTCATCAGGGGAACAGGGGACTTTTCAAGGTGATTCAAAGGCCACATTCCACGTGTTCTGTCCAGAGTTGTAATTCACTTGTTAATTTGGGATAGAGTCGTTTTGGTGCCAGCCCCACGTCTGTGGTGGGTGTGTACCCAAGGACAGATAACTGCCTAGGGTGGGGAAGAAGGTAATCCGGTCTGCCTGAGATGAGGGAGGGGGAGAGGTTAGGGAGGAGCAGGGAGAGAGGAAGAGAAAGAAACGTGTCCTTTTAAAAGTAAGTCAAATGGCAGAGCAGCGAGGGTTACATTCCAAACAAAAAGCGAACCATAAAGTGGGCATTTCAAGTGTTTCCCCCTCAGGGTCATGAAGATTATGTAAAAGAAGGTGTCTCCCTTCCTAAATTACTGAAAAGACCCACAGGCTGGGTTTGCTTGCGAACGGAAGTTAAAGGGTGAGCCCGGGGTAATGGGGTGGTAGGGGTCGTTCTTGGTCAGGGTAGACACATTCTGTTTTCTTCTAATTTTCCTTCTTTCCTCCTGACTGCAAAAATAATACATACTTACTGTAACACATTCAAACAAAACATGACCCTTAAAGTAAAAAAACCAGCCAGGCATGGT
Organism: Sciurus carolinensis; assembly: GCF_902686445.1. Classification (NCBI taxonomy): domain Eukaryota; kingdom Metazoa; phylum Chordata; class Mammalia; order Rodentia; family Sciuridae; genus Sciurus; species Sciurus carolinensis. Next base: position 78,020,903 of record NC_062223.1, read on the forward strand.
ATCGCACACCTGTAATCCCAGCGACTCAGGAGGCTGAGGCAAGAGGATCAGCCAGCCTGGTAGAGGGCCCCTGAGTTCAGTCCTGGGCACCCCACCCACACCCTGCTCAGAGACCTCCCATGCTCTTGCTCTCCAGGTAGCCACTATTAACAATTAGTCTTTATTTTCCAGAGCTCCTTTTCTTAAAAATGGGAGCCATGGGGGTGGGCAAATAGCTCAGCTCACAGAGCACTTGCTTTTCATGTGCATGTACCTGGGTTCGAATCCCCAGCACCCCCTAAAACAAGGGCTGGAGATATAGCTCAGTTGGTAGAGTGCTTGCCTTGCAAACACATGGCCCTGGGTTCAATCCTCAGCACCACAAAAAAAAGAAAAAAAAGAAAAAAAAATGGGAGCCACATGCACAAACTTTTGGTTTTGCCCAAGGAAGAACTGGGATTTTAAAATTATCTTTACATTTATAGTAATTATTTTTAATGTAAAAAGTAAACACAACTTAAGTAAATCTCCCTTCTATGGTTCTTCCCAGCACCCTGTCTCCTTCCTCCAGGTTTGCAGGGCTCCTTCCTTTCTCTGTGATGTGTCACCAGGTATGTGTGAACACTTTTTCACCCACATGGTGCCATTTTATTCCCAGTCCTCTACAACTTTCTCTTTGAAAATCTTTATGATAAAATACTGGAGGCAAACAAAATGATAAACAACCCCGAAGCCATTGTGGATTCTTTCCCCACCCTCTTGAACCCAGGTTGATGTGAGGATGAGGCCTGAGTGGGGGCAGGCCCCAGCAGCAGCCCGCCAGGAAGGAGGAGGAGGCCCTGGGGGTGAGGGGCTGCTGGCGGGAATGAGGCTCCAGACTGCTATTTCTTCCCAGCCAGGTTTGTGTGTGAAGCCTCCTATTTTTTCATTATTAGCAATTTTTTTTTTTTTTTTTTTTTTTTTTGTACCAGGGATTGAACCCTGGAACACTTAACCTCTGAGCCACATCCCCAGCCCTCTTTTATATTTTAGTTAGAGACAGGGTCTCACTGAGTTGCTTAGGGTCTCACTAAATTGCTGAAGCTGGTCTTGAACGCAGAGTCCTCCCAGAATTACAGGCTTGTGCCACCACGCACACAGCAAGTTATTCAATAGTGTTTGAAAACAAATGGCAAATGCAGAAGCAACCCAATGTCCATCAACAGATAAATGGATAAGCAAGTTCTCTGATCGATAGGGGTGGCGGCTGCACCAAGTATGAATGTCCTTAATGCCATTGAATTGTACACTTAAGAATGGTTCAGAGGGTAATCCATGTCATATGTGTTTACTAGAACAAAAAATTTAAAAACAAAACACATATTCAAAGTGCCCCAAACACAACACTGGAGTGTCAGCTTTGTGACAACTAGAAGTCATCTGTTGTTCACAGCTGGACCCCAGCACCTGGCAGCTTGTAGATGCTCTATGCAAAGTGAATATCTACTGTCCCGGATCTGTATCTGCTGGCTTCCAAAATTTTTTGACTGTTCAAACTGGCTCAAAAGTTCCTTCCTCCAGGAAGTGTAGGTAGGGACTGGGGGTGAGTCTCAGAGGCAGAGCACTGGCCTGGCCTGCATGAGACCCTGAGTTCCAACTCCAGCACTGCAAAAGAAAGAAGAAAGAGAAGGATCAGGAGGAGGAGATGAGTGCTGTTCTCTGGGAATAATGCTACACTGGCATCAGATGAGGGGTGGTCCTAAAGGCCACCTGACCCTGAGATGAAGCCAGGTTTAGCTTGCAGCAGAACTGTAGATCAGAAGGAATTTCCATCTGAGCCTGGTCCTAGCCCTGCTGTACCCACAGGGCAGTCAAGGGTCGGCCTCTGCCTGCTTCCTCACTTCTCCAGCAAAGGACACTAGAGGCAAGTCAATGGAGCTTGGTGGGTTTAGGAACACGGAGCGCTGGGAGTGCCTACTGGAGAGGTCAGCAAGAGCAAGAGGAGATGCGGCCAGCTCCTGGGAGCCTCATACCAGGCCCAGCTGCTCGGGCTGTGCCTTGAAGTTATGGGGAAGCCATGGAAGGGCTTTCCTAAAAGGAGGGACCCTGACAGGCTTATCTTTGGAAAGATGAGGCAGAGGGTGAACAGAAAGGAGACCGGGCAGAAACAGGTCTCCCCTTTCTATGGGAGCCTCAAAGAGGGAAACTAGAACACTTATTCCCATCAGTGGCCCCCATTTATTGAGCACCAAGGAAATGGCATGAGATAGGCTGCCTGGGGCAGTAGAGCAGAGGAGCTCTGGAGTCAGGCCCACGGGGCTCAACGCATCCTCCAGCGTGACACTGGCCTGGCTGCGTTCCCTCTGGCACTCCACTCCCTGAGGTCATGGGAAACTAGGCCCTTCCTCCAGCGCTCCAGAGCTGGACAGGCAGTACCGCCAGCATTGGGCTCACAGCAAGAACTCGGTCTGGGTCATCTCACCTGCCTTCCTCGCAGGCCCCTGATGGCTCCTGCTTCCCTTCCCAGCCCAGATCTGCATGGCCATCTTCATAGGCCTCCTGTTCACAAGGTTCTGGCTCTTTGCCATCCTGTACGCCACCTGGTGGTACCTGGACTGGGACAAGCCGTGCAGGGGGGGCCGGCCCATCCAGACCTTCAGGCGCTGGGTCATATGGAAGCACATGAAGAACTATTTCCCCATCTCGGTGAGTACTGGGGCTGGTCTGGGGAGGGGAGAGGAGCTGACTACAGTGGGGTCAGGGCCCAGTGCCCCACGTCTCCACGGGGCAGTGCAGCCCTGCATATGTTGTGCAAGATGCTGAACTGGAAGGCCCAAGTCTGGGTACCCCAAACACATACCCCAAGAGGCCGGAGAAGAGCCCAGCTGCTCTCTGGCTGTGGTTTGCCATTTACAGGGCTGAGGTGAGGTTGGTGAACATTACAGGACTTGAAGGATCTCTGTAGGACATGTACTGTGTCACTTATGTGTACCTTCAGGGAGCAATCGCATCATCAACCCAGGTTTGAAATAAAGTTAAAAAACTGCAGGTCCTAAGAGACCAGCTAGCCCTACAGTCACACTCACTAGATGAGACTGCCACCCAGAGAAGGACACAGATGTAACCAACGTCAGATGGTCAGTTGTCAACGATTTTTAAACCTTTGCATTGGTATAGATAAGAAAGGGTACCAGGAAAGAGCCTTTAACTGTTCTCAGGTTCTAACCTGCCCCACTTCTGCCAAGCTGTGTGTCCTTGAATGAGACTTTGTCCCACTCTGAGCCTTGGCTTCCCATGGATCCAGAAAACCAACTGATCCTCCTGTTCTGAGTTCCTTCAATTCTCCCTCTCTGGCTCAAGACACCTCATGGTGATTGTGAACACTTGGCCCTGGACTTGAAGGTTGGCCCTGAGTGGACCAGATCCCTGAATCTGAGTGAGCAGACTGTGGGTTCCTTCAACTGAATCCAGATGAACTAGACTTGTGGCCTCAGCGATGGGTTATTGAACTGATGGGATAGGATGGAGGAAGGCAGTGGGGACACAGGAGGCTAGGCAGGGGCAATTGCCCCTCCTCTGGAAACAGGAGAGAAGAAAGGTGTGGAGTGTGGCCTCTAGAGCTGGCTGGCTAGATTTAAACCCAGGTCTGCCACATAGCAGTTGTGTGACACTGGGTGGTAACACATTTTCTCAGAGCCTCAGTCTCTGCATATGTCAAATGGAGATGATGTCACATACTGGGCAGTGTGGACTCCATGAGACCAAGCAGGCCAGCACTCGTAGGTTCTCAGTGAATTGGCACAGTATCATTCCACCAAGTCAGTGGGACTCCGAGGAGACCTGGGCACGGCTTCATGAGCCCCAAGGGGACCCCGAGAGCCTAGAGCCCTGGGGCTCTGACCTTCACACTTGCCTGGCTTCTCCACCTCATCCAGGAGCCCTGTCACTTCCTGTCCCTCCAGGAATTAGATCTTTAGGTGGCAAAGGAAGGGAGGTGGAAGAAACAGGCTTACAAAGTCTAAACTGATTGCCTAAGTCATGGGAACTCAAAGTCAGGGATCCTGCCTTGATCCCCTCTGAGATTCCTGAGTCCCCACGGGGCTAGAAAGGACTGGGCTACAACAGGGAGCAGGGCCTCCAAGGGTCAGCATGGGCAGGGCCGGGCAGAGGGCAGAAGTGAGGGGCCACAGGGAGCAGAACATGTGGGCGAGTTTGGAGGGCTCAGGTGGGAAGCAGTCTTCCCTATCCTTTAGATGTGCTTCCTCTGCAGGGTCCCCTCCAGGGATCTTGTCAGCAAAGACAAGCAAGGTTTGTGGTGTCTGGAGAGCAGTCGTAGGTGTTTCGTGGGCAGAATCCCTGTCCCCGTCCCAGGACCTCTGAGTTTTGAGGTTCTGAACTCCCTTTTCCTCCCTCCAGCCCCAGGCTCCCTCTTTGGAACCAGGAAGGTCAGCGCTCTCCTGACAAGTGTGACCTTAGCCTGGAGAGGGTGACATCAGATCACCTTCAGCAGGTTCTGATCCTGGTCTCTCCTCCCATGTGCTGGATCCTGAGCACACCAGGAAAAGAAAGTTCACCTACAAAGGGGCGGGTGCAAGCCCAGGCCCAGAAACCTGCCACAGGGGGGTTGCAAGCAGCAGCCTGGGGTTCAGGGAGAATAAAGCAGAAGGCACACCTGTGAGGAGCTCAGAGTCACTGCAGAGGCCTTAGAGGCCACCCTGCAGAACTGCAAAGCTGACAGCTCTCTGGGGAGTGTCTTCTGGCAACCAACTGGCTTCCTAAGGACAGCACCCACTGGCCTCCTAAGGACAGCATCCAGTAGCTCTGTACCTGGAGCATTTCCTGCTGTGGGTTGTCAGAGGCAATGCTGAGGCAGCTCCATAGCCCTTCTTGCTCCCTCCCTCCTTGGTGGCTCTAGAGGAGGGTTTCTCAACCTCACCACTATTGACACTGGGTGGAACACTAGACTTGATTTGCAGAAATTCCATGTGCACAGTTTTTCAGGCTTGTTACACACTGAAGGCCCTTTGCTGCAGTACCACAAGTGGCCAGCAGAGGGAGAGATGTTAAGCACTTCTGTTTTGCAGCTTCTAGACTCCTGGGGTGGGCTGTGTTCTGCAAACTCCCTGCCAGCAGACCTTCCAGGACACTCCCCCTCCCTTCTGTACACCTTTACACCCAGGCCCTGCAGAGACCCTAGCGTGAGCAGAAGGCAGGCAGTCCCAGTTCTGCAGAACTCCCCCCGCATTCACAAGCCTCCTCACTCTTGTCCAATGTATGAGGTCCTTCCATGATTTCTCAGTTTCTGTCAGTTCTCCCTGTGTTTTTTTATGAACTAGCTCCTAGCGATGAAATTTCAGGCAATATTAGGAATTTGTGTCTGGGTTTCAATGCTTTCTGAAGTCATCCTGTTAGCTTTCTAAAGAGCTAATGGAGGAGAGCCTGGCCATTTGTGTAGGAGAAGTTGTTCCCACCTCATGTAGGAGACTGGCCCAGGAGCCAGGTGTCCCCTACTGTGAAGGTTTCATCACTCAGAGCAAACACTGTCTACACAGGCAAGGCCTTGGGAGGGACCAAGTTCTGTGGCCAGGGCTGTGACCTAGGGTCATGAAATGCTGCCCACAATGGGCTGATCATCATCAGAGCCAGGCTAGGGACAGTGTAGGACAACTCCCTACCCACCCCCATATCTGAAACAAGCTCTTAGTTCCCCTGCACTATGCCAGGCATCACTAGGGACTTAGTGACCTCTCCTTCCAGTCAGCCACCTCTCAGTACACTGGGGTCTGCTCACCTGAGACAGTGGGACTCAGGTGGCCACCTCTCACCAGTAACAGGAACTTTGGCTTAGAGAAACTTCCTCCTGAGATGCCTGTAAGGAGGTCTTCACGGGAAGCTGGGTCTGGCTCCAGTGTTCTCCCAGAAGTCCAGGGCTGGGGGAGCTGGCATGGAACACAGTTTTTCCTCAGCTCCAGGGCTGCCCTGCAGGGAATGGGGTCTCCCACGCTGCCCCTGCCCCTCCCCTTCCCAGTCAGGTAGATCTCTGGGAGATTTGTTCAACCTCAGCAGCGTTGACATTTGAAATGGATAATTCTTTTTTTTTTTTTTTTTTTTTTTTTTGTGGGGACTCCCCCTATCCCACTCGATGCCAGAAGCACTACCCTCTCCCAGTGGTGACAACCCAAACTGTCTACAGACATTACCAGATATCCCCACCAAGAGGGTGGGAGGTGGCAATTTCACCTTAGTTGAGAACCCCTGAACTATAGAGCTTGGCGCCCTTCCCTCTACCCACAGACCTGACCACAGCCATCTCTTTGTCTAGGTTCCATGTCCTCTGGCGCCCCCTGGAGTTCATCCTCCACACTGTATCTCTTAGAATAAAACCTATTTTTTCTGCAGCCTGCAAACCCTCCACTCTGAGCCCTCACCTGCCTCTCCTTTCCCCTTTGTCAATCCAGTCTGGCGGGCATGAGCTGTACCCCTTCTTCTGGTGCCTTACTGAAGTGCTCCCCCACCCTGATGATGCACAATAATGTGGGTACATAAGTCGGCCTGGAACAGGCTCTTTGCTAATGGGGCTCTGGAGCAGTGAGGGGTGGGCTGCCCAAGAAACACCTCTCCAAGGAGAGTAAGGCTGGAGTCCTGGACCTCGTAAGCTTGACTAGAAAGTTCCAAAGTTAGTCCTAAGAGCCAGTTGTCTCCCTGGGTCTGGAACAAACAAACGCCTCCTGGCTCTTGTGCTTTCTGTATAGATGGCAGAATTCTGATCCCAGTCACCTATGTGACTTTGTGCCGGTCATTTAACCCCTTTGTCACTCAATTTGCTTACTGTGAAATGGGGATATCATACCACAACCAGCCTTCCTAGGGTCGTGGTGAGTGTTAAACAAGCCAGCAGTGTAGGTGCTTTTTATAACTTGAAAGAGTCATCAAGACCGTGGTCTCTTGAGCATTTGGGTTGTCCCCTGGGTGTGAGAGGGCACAGGGCATCTGTGGAGAGATGGGCCTGGGCAGACACGGTACAGCCCTATGTGGGGCTGTGGTCTACTTGGCAGGGACTGAGGAGCATCTTGGGATTAAAAATAGCATCCCTGTTCCTCCCTCAGGAAGGACTGAAAACATGGTCATGAAAAGACTTAGACACATGTAAGGGTTCATGTTCACGGTGTTGGTAATAAACAAAGGGTAGAAACTCAACTGTCCATAAACTTACACATGGACAAACGTGCTCTAGCCATGCCATGGAATGAAGTCAAATGTGAATGAAGTTCTGATACATGCTACAACACAGATAGACGTAAAAACATGACACTAAGAGAAAGAAGCCAAGCTCAAAGTCCACCTGTTGTATAATTCCACCTGTATGAGGTGTCCAGAACAGGCAGAAAGTAGACTAGCAGTTGCTAGAGCCCTGGGGAGAGAGGAAATGATTCCTAATGGGGATGGGTTTCTTTGTGGAATGTAGAGAATGTTCTGGAAGTAGTGGTAATGGTTACATAACTTTTTAAAAGTGCATTGAGTTGAGTGTGTTGGCACACGCCTATAATCCCAGTTACTCCGGAGTCTGAGACAGGAGGATACCAAGTTCAAGGCCAGTCTGGGCAACTTAGCAATACCCTGTCTCAAAATTTTTTTAAAAATTTAAAAAGGGGGCAACTGGGGATGCAGCTCGGTGGTAGAACACTGCTGGGTTCTAACCCCAGTACCAAAAACAACAACAACAACAAAGCAAAACAAAAATCCTGCATTGAATTGTACTTTAATGGGGTGAATATTATGGTCCATAAATGATATCCATTTAAAAAGTAGCAAATTTCAAAGCCTAGGAACCTGGCTGCCCTCTTTTCTAGACCCACTGCCCAGTGCCACACCCAACCTCAGGGCATGTAGCCACTGTTTCCCCAGTTACCGACCATCTTGCTTAGTCACTCCCCTCCACAACAGAACTGAGGAAGCAAGACAGACCACAGCACTTCACCAATGCCTCCCGCTCTTTATTTATCTTCATTTATCTCTCTGACCCATGTAGCAACCCGTCCAAGAAGGTGTCGTCACTGTCCTGTGGAAAAGGGACAACTGAGGCACAGATGGGGTCAGGGCCTAGCAAAGGTCCATGGATAACTCAGCACTAAAGCCCAGTCTCTTGATTCCCAGCTCAGGCTTCTCCTTACTCTGCTAGTGGGACTCAGGTGACAAGCTTGGATAGGGTTAGAGTCAGGATACCTCAGCCTCATCTTCTGGGTTCCTTCATTCCCTCCATCCTTCCACACTTTCCAGGGCATTTTCTCTGTCCCAGGTCAACACTGGGGACATAGAGATGCATTGGACATGTGGTGTGTAATCTTCAGTGAAGGCCTTGTAGTCTTGGGGACACGAGTCAGGTACAGGGACTGGCACAGAAAGGTATAGGGGGAGGTGCAGACTAGGCCTCAGTGGGACCCTGATACCTACAGTGCATGCAAGTGGACATGTGTGGATACATGTGCAAATATTGGACTTCTTGTCTGGACACAGGTCCCTACCCTTGCAAGGTATTTCTCTATATACAAATGCTTCGTTTTTATTTTTATTTTTTGTACCACGGATTGAACCCAGGGCACTCAACCACTGAGTCACATCCCCAGTCCCCGCCCCCTAGCCCCGCTTTTCTAAATTTAGGGACATGGTCTCAGTGAGTTGCTTAGGGCCTCGTTAAATTGCTGAGACTGGCCTTGAACTCCTGATCCTCCTGCCTCAGGCTTCTGAGCTCCTGGGATTACAGGTGTGAACCACTATACCCTGCATTTTTTTCTTTCTTTCTTTCTTTTTTTTTTTTTTAATTGGTTCTGATAGATGTTGTCAAATTGCCCTTCTTCCCACTAGCAGAAAATGGAAACTTCTAAGGAAGTGTTTCAGAGTGTTGAGCAAGGCATGTTTCTAAACACCACCAGGTGGGTTCCTTCCCAAGTGCCTTCCCAGTGAGAAAAATCAGGGTCTCTACTTTGCCAGGGTACTTCCTTAACTACAAAGTTCCCTACTGCACCAGTGGAAGAGGTTTGTCCTTATCTGGGGAGACCATGTTGGTGATGGGGTGGGGTTTGTGGAGGTCAAGCCAAGGTCAAGGATAGAAGACTCTAGAGCTATTCAGGCTAGACTGAGCAGACAGGATCCAGGCCCCAGTGCTGCCTCCAGGCTGCTCTGAGGGTGAGCAGCAAGGCTTCTGTGCCCTACAAGGCGGCATGGAGAATCCTCAGGGAATCGCCTCTCAACCTTTCAGCTTAAGGACAGGAAGACCTCTCACCTCAGCAAAGCAGAGTCTGAGTGGAAGGGGCTGCCCTGGCCCCAGGAGTGCAAATTGCCAGCTGGCAGGGATTCCGGCCCAGAGACTAGGGTTTGGGCCAGAGCACTAGGCCCAGCCCCACCCTGATGGTAATGGCTCCCAGAGCCAGGTTGGGCCCCAGGGTTCCTGGTGGAGTGAGGCCAGGTTTGCTGCCCACTAACAGCCTTGGCCTCCAGCAATCATCTTTGCAGACTCAGGAGACCTTTGCAGCATCTCCTAGTTCAGTTCCCACCAACTTGGTCCTCACTCTATTTCACCAAGAAGCTGCTAATGACAAACAGTTTCTCTCCTTCTCCATCTACAGTGTCTGGTGGACACTGGCACACCCTCCATGCAACAGGCCCCAGCAGGCCAAGGCAGGTCTCTGTCCTGTCAGTGGGGAGAGAATAAAGGGCAATGAAGGTCTGGCCTACGGGGGAGCAGAGAGCCACCTGGTGAGACTCTTGTGCAGTACAGGGCAGCAGTCGGGCCCAGAGCCAGTCTGGGGTCTGCACACTCCTTCGACCTCACAGGAATCCACTCCCCTTGCAGTTGCACATGCTCAGGCCCAGGTCTGAAGTGCACTGATTGTTGTTAGCATGGGTTTTCCAGCGTGGTGGTGCCCCCATGTGACCCTTTGACTTCCTCGCATCACATCCCATGGGGCGGTTTGGCAATTCCAGGAGCCCTCCTCAGACCCCAGTTTGTCAGCTGCCTGGCAAAGGAGTGGGGCAGCCAAGTGTTCCCCTTTCACAGAATAGGAGCCTGCATGGAGTCTGTGACGCAGTCAGCACCTTGGTATCACCAGAAGCTGTCACACACCGCGTCTCTATAAGAGCCCAGGGCGGTTTTAGGGATGAAGAACTTAAGGCTTAGAGAAGGGGAACGACTTACCCAAGGTCACAGTAGAGTGGCACAGTCAGGATCAGTACAGGCCCAGCTCTGATTCACCAGGTTGCTGTCCCCGTAGCTGGTCAAGACCGCTGAGCTGGACCCCTCCAGGAACTACATTGCCGGCTTCCACCCCCACGGAGTCCTGGCGGCAGGAGCCTTTATCAACCTGTGCACCGAGAGCACGGGCTTCTCGTCGCTCTTCCCGGGCATCCGCCCCCACCTGATGATGCTGACCCTGTGGTTCCGGGCGCCCTTCTTCCGGGATTACATCATGTCTGGGGGTGAGTCTTCCTGCTCCCAGGTAGCTCAGGAAGATAAGATTGGTGGTGCACATGGCAGGAGGGCTTCCAAAAATTCTGTATTTCTTCCAAGAACAAGTATAGGAGGAGAAGACCCAAAAAGAACTTCCTGCAGCACTGTGTGGTTCCTGAGCCCAGGGAGGATATTGGGAGGAAGGATTCAGGGAACCCCCAGCTGAATCCCAGGCCTCTGTGGGCACTGTTAGTGGTCTCTCTCTTGGGTACCCCCACCCTCACAGCCCCTGTTCCCTCACCACACACCTGACCACCGTCCTCTCTCCTCCCCAGGGCTGGTCACTTCAGATAAGGAGAGTGCCGCTTATATTCTGGAAAAGAAAGGCAGTGGAAACCTGCTGGCCATCATTGTGGGGGGCTCCCAGGAGGCGCTGGATGCCAGGCCCGGGGCCTTCACGCTGCTACTGCGGAACCGCAAGGGCTTCGTCAGGCTCGCCCTGATACATGGGTATGGGGCTCTGGGGACAGCACTGGGTTCAATCGAAAGTTGGCAGGGGTGATGTTTTGGTGGGGAGACAGCAAAGACTAACACAGATTCTATTTTGGCAGAGAGAGTCTCAGTTCATTCAGAATGAAGAGTACCCTTTGATGTCTCATACCCAAATTCCTAGAAAAGCTACTTTTCTAGGGAAGCTTGATGACTGATGGACATAGTTTGAGGCGGGAGTGAACATCTTCCCAAAGCTGGCAGGAGAGCACAGACCTGAGGGATTGGAAGAACGGGGTTAGGAGTATGTGGTAGAGATGTTCTCCCATCTTGGGGTGAAGCAAGTGAAGCTTCTGTGAGGAACAAGAGCCAACTGGCATGGGGAGAATTTTCTAGGAGGAAAACGCAGCTGTTTTGTACCTGGGAGGACTCCCTGGAGCACTCTGCTTGCCTGTCATGGTGCATGGGAAATTTCAGGCCTGAGTCAGAGAGGGGGCCATGGAAGGTCTGGGAGAGAATCCAAGCCTCCTATTTCTAGCCCAGGGCTCACTCCTCTGCTCCAGTTCTTGGTCCCGGAGTCCCTGCAGGAAGCTGGGTGAACTTCCCACTCCTGCTTTCTCTGGGGCCTCCCATGGACCTCTTCTGTTTCCCTCCAGGGCAGCTCTGGTGCCGATCTTCTCCTTTGGGGAGAATAATCTATTCGACCAGGTGCAGAACTCTTCTGGCTCCTGTTTGCGCCGTGTCCAGAATCGACTGCAGAAGATCATGGGCATCTCCCTCCCGCTCTTCCATGGCCGTGGCATCTTCCAGTACAGCTTTGGTCTCCTGCCCTACCGCCAGCCCATCACCACCATCGGTAAGCCAGACCCAGTCTGTGAGAGGGAGGTCACAGGAATAGGGACCTGGGCTGTATGCTGGCCAGGGGACATGAAGGTGGGCCAGGTACATCATTTCCCTCATGGGGCTCACACTCTGGATTGGGAGACACAGACACTAGCAGATGACCCTAATAAAAGGCAGTCTGAGATAAGAGCTGTAACAGATTCACAGAACAACAGTCACTACTGCTTGCTGAGTGCCTGGGACACGGCACCTGCCACTACATGGCTTCCTTCTATGCAGCAGCTCAATTTATTCTAGCATCCTCTGAGGCAGGGTTAAACACAATCTTTTCAGCTATTTGGACACTTTTGCTTTCTTCTTGGATTCCAACTATGTTCCTCTGACAAAATTTGTAGAGAGAGGTCCATTCACCTTATCTCCAGCCATTCATTTGTTATTTGAGCACAGACTTGGCAAATCCCTACATTTTGAACCTTCCTGTGTCATGTGGCAGTATTTTCATGAATTTTAATACTTCTGCTGCCTTCAGAGCTATTGTCAAGAGGAGAGGGTGGGGACCTGCCTTCCAAGCCAGGCAGAACCAGAAGAAGGGGACTAGTTACAGCCTTCCTGGTTCCTTCCTGTGATAAGGAGGGAGCTGCGGGTCAGCTTAAAGGGCATTAAGAGAATAATAGCTGCCTGGGCTGTGAACCCCCTTATCCCAGCAATACGGCACTTCTGACTGTAGCATCTTGGGCTCCCACAGTCATATATCCTGAAAGGGAAGAGCACACACCCTGGATTTAAAATCTGGTGCTGCCTCTTCCTAGCTATGTGACCTTGAACAAAATACTTAACTTCTCTGAGCCTCATTGTCTCACCTCAATATTCAAATAGGAATATTGACAAATAGGAATATTGACAGGTTTTGTTCCCACAGGATTAAAGGAAAGAACACATGTAAAGCACCTAGCACATTTCCTGGCCCTTTGACACCTATTGATAGATTTTATAAGAATCTTGGAGTTGCCCTAACACCTTAGAGTCCATTTCCTGAAATTAGGGTTGGAAGGAATGGCTGTAAGCACTTTCCTGCAGCTGTGGGGCTGGGTACCAGCTCCAAGGGCCTCTCCCACCCCAGTGGTTCTCACTCTGGTCCTCTGTCACCTCTCTGCCTTGCAGTGGGGAAGCCTATCGAGGTGCAGAAGACAGTGAGGCCCTCAGACAAGGAAGTAGACCAGCTGCACCAGCGCTATATGGACGAGCTTTGCAACCTCTTTGAGGCCCACAAGTTCAAGTTCAACATCCCTGCTGACCAACACCTAGAGTTCTGTTGAACATGTCCAGCCAGAAGAGAGCTTGCTCCCAGGGCAAGCCAGCGTTTGAGAGCCCAGCAAGACATGCTGGGACCTGAGGGGGCTTCCTGGGTGTGCTTTTGAACATCTCCAGAGCTTCCCCAGAGGCCTGCGAGTTGCCACAGCTGGCAACGTGGAAGAGGAGACCAGACTGCAATCTGCGAGTTGCCCTCCTGCAGCAAAAGCTCTGCCAGTTTCCCTCTCCTTGGCCTCTGTATGGCCCTCTTGGCTCATCTATGAAATGGGAGAGAGGTCTGGAAGAAAATGACTCCTAAGGTCTCTGTCCTCTGCTGTAATGTCACTCAAAGATTACAAAAGAGCATGTAGGGAAAAAGAGTACAATACTTTTCTTTCTCTACTCTTGAGTGACAGCACAAAAGAAGCCACCAACTCCAGCCCTTTCCCCAACTTACCCCCTCATATCACACCCTGGACATCCCTTCCTCCCCCAGTCGGAGAGAAGGCGGTAGGCAGTGAGCCCCGGCACTCACCCAATGCACCTTCAAGTTTTTGGGCCCTCTGAGCTGTGGAGTGGCAACCAGAGGTCGTTGGAAGGTAGGCAAAGAGAATTCCACTCTGTCACTGACTAACTGACTGGAGACAGGCCTCCTCCCCCGACCCCTGCCCTCCGAGCCTCAGTTTCCCCAACTAACTAAGATGACCTCTGAGTCTGACATCACATAACCTGGGGGCTCCAGGAGGAGTCCTCTTGCTCATTCTTTGTAACTTCAGCTCCAGACCTTGACAGAAAAGGAGGGGCTCCATAAACGTCAGTTCAATAAATGAAGGCATCCTATTTTAGCTCTCTTCTCTTCTCTTCTTTCCTGATCCCGCTACCCCCCACCAAGGACACAGGTCAAAGATGTTGACCCTGAGACTGGTCTGTGGCCCTGTGGCCCTTGCCCGTCTTCTCAGAAGCTGGATTACTCTGGTCCAGAGCAGACCATGTGAACCCTTCCTTTTCTGATTCATCACCCTAAGTTTACCACTTCTGGCCCTATACTTTTAGGAAATAAGGGGGAAAGGATATGCCTATGATCCGCTGGCCCAGAGAATGAACACTAGGTATGAGGTGTGTATGACTGCGACTGTGGGGTGAGCTATGCCCTGACCAGGTGAATTCTAGATTCCTGGGTCAGGGTCATGCATCAGCAGGATGACCAGGATGCTCGAGTCTCCCTCCTCTCTAGCAGAGAAGCAGACCCTTCCCTCCAAGAGCAGATGACATCAATACCTGCAACCTGGGGCAGGCATTTGGAGAAGTGTAATTTGGTGTTCAAATCCTGGCTCCACCTACTTTCAGCAACCCTGGGAAAAATCACATCCAAGCCTCATCTGCCAAATAAGGATTACAATATCTCCCCTCAAGGTTATGAGTGGTTCCGAGTCAATGAGCCACTCCATGTCCTTATTGAATGATGTGCTCTACAAGCAGTTTAGGAGTCAGGGGACACACTTGCCCAGGGTCTCATGAAGGTGTCTGGTGTTGTGCTATGTGGTGTACGGGTCACAATCATAATGGAAATAAACACAGTGGATTTCTGAGAAGGGAGTGATGACTTATAGGCCAGGGGAAGCCTTGGAGGAAGTGGCCCGTGAGCTGGGCTGGAAGGAAGGGTGAGAGTAGCAAAGGAGACACACAGTGGCCTGCTGCTGTGTCGTGAACCATCTCCAAATGTACTGCCTGAAGACTGCAAGGATTCGTGAATTCTCACAATTCTGTGGGTTTGCCTGGGGGTTCTTAGGTCTTGCTTGGGCTGCCATGTTGCATTCAGCAGTGAGTCAGAGGGAGCTGGGGTGCTGGAACAGTGGGGCCACTCTTTGCATGTGGGGGACACTGGCCTGTCGCTATCCTGACTGGTTTTGAGGATTTGATAGTGGCTGGATTCTGAAAGAGTGAGAGCCATGGCTGCAACGACTCAAGCCCTGGGTCACACAGCTTGCACAGAGTCACTTCCACGTGGTCCATTGGTGGGAGTAAGGCATGAGGCCTGGGACGAGCAATAGGCTCTACCTCAGGATGGGAGGTGCTGCAATATCACAGTGTGAAAGGGGGCAGACACGGGGAGGGTTCTGGAGGCCATCTTTGCAGTTGACCAAAAATTTAAAACTATGTCCTCCCCTGTCCCCAGCTTGCTCTATCTCTCCTAGTCCCCGTTTGGCCTTGATAAAGCCAACAGCCCCAGCTCAACCTTGCCTCTCTGCCCTGTCTCCATCTCTCTGTCCCCATCCATCCTGCATGCCCAGCCATAGCAGACTTTCTAAAAGACAAACACAAATCTTGGCACTGGAGTCCCAGGTCAGAGGTCAGACCCTGGAGGTCCCAACAAATCAGGTCCAGATACTCCTCATAAAAAACAAACAGAAGCCATGCATGGTGGTGTGTGCCTATAATCCCAGCAGCTGGGGAGGCTGAGATAGGAGGATGGTGAGTTCAAAGCCAGCCTCAGTAAAAGCGAGGCACTAAGCAACTCATTGAGACCCTGAAGAGTCTAAGTTCCTGTTACAACCTGACTGCATCGCTCCCCTGCTCAAAATAAAATACAAAATAGGGCTGGGCTCAGTGGTCATGAAAAGCAGGAAAGGAACTTGAATCATGGCTATTTGGGGAAGGCAAAGTGAGATCAAGTGTCTCAGCCCTGTCTTCAAGGTTCTGACATGAGCTTCCAGATTATATAGGCAAGGAGACTAGAAGTGTGTGCACGCAAGCCGACTTGGTCAAACTGGGCTTTAGTTGATCATTACCTCAGGATTGGCCAGGTGAGGCCTTGTCAGAGATAAGAAAGTTGCTGTTGCCTGGGGTGGTTTTGACTTCTCACAAGATGTTTATCAATTAGTCCTGTTGTTTTAGAATCTAAAGCAATTTAGAACAAAGGAAACCGATGCAAAATGGAGGCAGAGATGCCAACATTTTTTTTTTTCTCATACCAGGGATTGAACCCAGGGACACTTAATCACTGAGTGACATCCTCAGCCCTTTTTAACACATATTGCTGAGTGTGGCTTTAAACATGTGATTCTCCTGCCTCAACCTCTATCGGGATTCCAGGCCAACTTTTTAATCCTGCTTTTAGTTATCCATTGGACATTTGCAGGCAAAAACGAAGAGTCTAATTTCTGTTACAACTCAACTGCATTGTTCCCCTGCTCAGAGTCCTTCTCTGGTTTCCCACTGCTTCTAGGCTAGGGTTTGTACCAGTCCCATGTCAGCAAGAACCAGAAGGTATTTAAGGAGGGTGTAATTAAGAAACGACTTGCTGAGAACGATGCCATAAGCAAGGATCATGGTGGTGGGGCACATTACCAACCTGAGGCCTGGAAGGACAAACACAGAAGGTGTCTCAACCTGGAAAGAATCATGCCATGTGACATTCTTGCTCATGGGACAGAGGTGGTTTTTGGTGACCCTGCAGGGAAGGAGCCGAGAACATGCACCTCTCTCTTTTCCCCAGAACCCAACTCACTCTACCCTCTCTCCTATCTTCCACCCGGTTCCTTGTTGCCTGAACCTGACCGGAAGCTGGAGGGAAGGAGGACCCGTGGCTGCAGTCTGGGCAAAGACTGCAGGGCAGAGCCAGGCAGAGAGTGGACTGGAGGGACCAATGGAAGACAGAAGATGTCCACCTGAAGCCTCTTAGCCTGCCATTGGCTATTCCCCACCATCTGGCCTTTTCCTTCATTCTCGTCTCCCTTCCTTACCCCTGAGCTCTTGTCACACTGAGTCATTTTCAGGCCCATATACCATTTCGGCTCCTGGCTTTTGCCCACGCTGTTCCGTCGATCTGGAATGCCACCTTCCCCTACCCCTCACTTCCCCCTCGCCTGGGTGATTCCTCCTCATCCTATTGATTTCCTCTATTCAAGGGAGCCTTCTGTAGGCCCCTGATGGAGAGGGATTTCCTCTGGATTCCTGGAGCTCCCTTCCTCTGCCACAGCACTCAGCACCCCGGGAGGTCACCATGGGGGAAACACTGTGCACAGATGCCTCTGCCTGTAGTTGCTTCCACCTGCCTACCCTCAAACAGTACCTGTGTCCTCTTTCAAATAACACCAAATTTCCTAAGATTGTCTCAGTGCTCGGGGATTATGCCTAGACTGCTGCTTGTGCCAGCTTCCAAGTCCTTGATCATCTGCCCCTAGATGTGGCCAGCCTTACCTGGGCCTTCTCCCTGCCACCCACCAGACCCTTCCCTGAACTCTGGGTGCACACGGCTCCTGCATTTGCTGGGTTTGGGCACACTCCTCCCTTTCTTCTGAATTCTTGACCTTGTCAATGTCACCTGTCCCCCAGGTCACCTCCTTTGTCAAACCTCAGCCCACCCCACCAACTTCAAGTTGCCCTCTTCCCCGAGTCAGAGTTAGTACCCTCGTGAGGACCATAGTCACTAGTGGGTAAGTGGACTTCTCTATCTCCCAATTGATTGGGACCCATGAGAGACAAGGCCGTAGCCATACTGCCTTCAGTCACCTGCCCCACCCCACCCAGGACCTGGTGCACTGCAGCATCCACAGGAAGTGGGGACTGGCTGAAGAAATTCATTGTCTTCCTTTTTCTCCATCTAGCACATGCTGGGCCTGGGGCAGGGATAAGGGAAAAAGAGCACGGGCCTTGCTGTCAGAGGTGACTGAAGTCATTAGCTTTTGCTGTATATAGCAAATCATTTCAAAATGTAACTGCTTTAAACAACAAACAACGTCTCACAGTTCCTGAGGGCTGGGGATCTGGGAGTGGCTTAGCTGGCGGTTCCACTCAGGGTCTCATGAGCGGCAACCAGGCTGTCCTCTGGGGCTTCAGTCTCAGCCTTGTGCAAGGCTGGAGGGTCCAGCTCACATGGCTGAGGGCAGAGGCCTCTGTTCCTCTCCATGGGGGTCTTTCCATGAAGCTGTCAATGACATAGCTTCTCCCAGAGCAAGTGAGCCAAAGAGAGGCCACCCTGCCTCTTATGACCTAGTCTCTGACTCACTAGCCATGATTGTGCCTTGGTCCGTTGGTTAGGTGTGAGTCACTTGATCCAGTCCACACTCTATCTAAGGATGTGAATACCAGGAGCTGGGTTCACAGGGGACAGCACAGCAGACAGCTGCCCCAGTAACAGGCATGAGCTTCTGAACACTAGTTTGGCCCATCTCGACCCATGTGCTGCTGTACCAGGGTACTTGCAGAGGGTACTTGAATGGGTGGGGGGCGGGGAACAATTTGAGCAAAGATTGGAGCCAGAAATGATGACCATGACCCCCTGGTTTAACTGGGATGGAGTACAGGTGGCTATGGATATGAGGGTGCCAGAATGGGAGATAGGGGCAAGGGAGAGAGAACTCTCCTTTTCCACATAAGCTTGGAGGCCCCCATGTTGAAGACATCAGTAGCACATGACAGGAGTGAAGAGTTCTCATCTCAGAGAAGGTCACCTAAACAGGAAGAGCCACAATGGACTTTGTGTACACAAAAAGAGATACTTTCGCTGGGTGCCATGGTGCAGGCCTATAATCCCAGCAGCTTGGGAGGCTAAGGCGGATCTAGAGCTTAAAGCCAGCCTCAGCAACTTAGCGAGCCCCTAAGCAACTCAGCAAGATCCTGTCTCTAAATAAAATGTAAAAAAGGGGCTGGAGATATGGCTCAAAGGTTAGGCACCCCTAGGTTCAATTCCTGGTACCAAAAAAGCAAGAAAAAGAAATACTTTTACTGTGCTAAGCCCCTGAGATTGGAGAAATATTTTTATTGCAATTGGCCTCCCTAACCAATGTGCCAGGCCCTACACATCTAAGTGTTTGGTAATTAATTTAGCCAGACGCCCTCAGAGCCTGTCACATTATGTCTTCTCTGTCCCATCACGCACACCAGAGGATGACAGGATTTGTCAGGCATGATAGAGAGGGTCAGAAGTCCTCAAGTGAGGGGGGACAGTTGGAGTCTCCTCTGGAAATCTGGCTGCCCTTTGACCTGGGGAGAAGTTCTCAGGCATTATCACCAATGGGGACAAAGGGCCTGCTGAGACCCAGCCTGCCTGATACTATTTTATGGTAGCTTGGCCAGGGTGGCAGGTGGGACAGGGGTCAGCCAGCACAGCACAGCCGGCAACCACGTGGCATGAGCCAAGGCATAACTGCACAAGGAGACTCTGCTTTCTCCTGTGCCAAGGAGGTGGGAAGGACATCAGAGGGAAGCTGCTGAGGGAGCAAAGCCTGACAGGAAGGGAAAGTGCAGGCGCAGGGCCGAGGTTCCTGACATGGTTCAGGGCACAAGGGTGAGGGTTAGGGGAAAGGAGCTTAGATCTTCATTCAGTAAACTTTTATCAAGCCCTCGTGATGTACCAGACACTGCAGATAGAGAGAGGTGACCAAGGTAGACCAGGTCCCTGGCTCTGCCTTGCCCATGTCAAGGAGCCAAGAGTTTCTCCCCAAGCTTGGGAGGAACCCTGGAAGGTCCTTGAGCTGGTGTGGGCAGACAATGCCATGGGCTGAACTGGACATCTGTCTTAATGACCTCATGCAAGGGGAGATTCAGCACCCTCTCCCATTGACTGAGAACCTAGTGTGTGCAAGGCTCAGGAATGCTCTACCTGCATTGTCTCGGTGACACACACAGTGACATCTTTATAGTAGACAAGGTTCATTTTTCAGAGAGCTCAAAGGGCTTTCTAGAATCCTCACCCAACATGAGGGCTGCCTGCCCAGACAACTACTCCCTGCTGTTCCCATCCTGCCCAATTCTGGCCTTGGACCTGCCAGAATGGCACAAAGAAAATGGCAGGGGGTCTGAGAGCCATCCAGGTACCTGCCTCCTGCCCCACCCTGACCCCTGGTTGGCTGTGTGACCCTGCATAAGTCACCTCCCTTCACTGAATCTCAGTTTGTTCACCTGTAAAGTTTGTCTATAAATGGATATTCAGTAAAAGCTGGTTCCACTTTACCCCTTTGTAAATGCCAGGAATGGCGTTGGAAAAACCTGACGGTTTGTTTCTATCACAAACTCAGTCTTTGCATGTCTTAGATCCTATATGTTCCCTTTGCACCCTGCTGGAAACCCAACCTGAGGTATTTCCCATTTCAGGCTCAACTGGTGCCGTATACATGCAGTCACATCTGTAGCCAGAGAAGGAACACAAAAGCTGGGCAGGCAGATCCTTCCTGCAGCCCTCTTTTTTTTCCGTTTGTTTGTTTTTGTTTTGTTTTGTTTTTGTGGGTGCAGGGGATTAAACCCAGGGCCGTGTGCATGTAAGACAGGCACTCTACCAACTGAGCTATGTCCCCAGACCCCACAGCCCTCTTTAAAGGGGATTTTACCAGACCAAAGATCAGGGCCAGGAGTGGAGCATGCCTGTAATTCCTGCTACTTGGGAGGCAGAGACAGAAGGATCACAAGTTTGAGGCTAGCTGGGACAACTGAGAGACCCTATCTCTAAATAAAAAAGCAAAAAGTGGGCTGGGGATGTAGCTCAGTGGTAGAGCCCTTGCCTAGCTTGTGTAAGGCCCTGAGTTCAGTCTCCAGTACCACAAACAACAACAAAACAACAAAATATAAAACAGCAAGAAAACCCTGACTCTGGAATGAAACATCAATGGATAAAGGATCAAAAAAGGTCCCCATTTAAATTGAAGAAAAGAGTATAAGCTGTTGCAAGTCTGTATTGGGGAGTGCTCTAGACCAATGCATGGGCATCAATATCTGATCTGTGGTCAAAGACCAGAGGTTTCTTTTTTATCTCTGATCCTTCATGGGCCTCTCCATTTTCAAAAATAAAAACCACAGGGCAGGGTGTGGTGGTGCACACCTATAATCCCAGTGATTTGGGAGGCTGAGGCAGGAGGATTGCAAATTCAAGGTCAACCTTACCAACTTAAGGAGGTCCTAAGCCAGGTAAAGACCCTGAGGCCCTAAGCCAGGTAGAAAGACCTTATCTCAAAATAATAAAATAAAAAGGATTGGGCTTAACCATGTGGCTCATGGTTAAGCACCTCTGGGTTCAATGCCCAGTATCAAAAATCAAACAATATTTATTTATTTATTTATCTATGATTTATTAATCACAAGAAAAATGAAAAAAAAAACCAAGATATAGTAAGATTTTTATTATTAATTTCACTGAACATAAAATTGCTATGCCACATTTCTCTGAAGCCTCTGAGCAGTCCTTCAATTCTGATTTCATCAGGAACCAGTGGCAATCTGTTTGATGGATGAATCAGCCCCAGGCCACGACGAAGTAGCCCTGCCCTGGAACTCATTGTTGTGATCCATTGTTGGCTTTGTAAGGTTGTCATGAGTTAAGGGACACAAAATGACTGGATAAACTTGAATTGGTGGTACTTGTCATCTTAGCCACTTACATCCAAGTAAGCTGAGGAGGCCTGGCTTGCCTCAAGTCACACAGCTGGTAAGCCGGAGACCCAGCACTGGTCTTCTGGCTCCCACCTCATGCTCCTTCCACTCTGCTGAGGCGGTAGACAGCAGGATGCACCACCCGGATGCCCCTTTGAGGAAGAACTTGCTCCAGCTCCAGGAAGTGCCTTCAGCACCCCTGACTATTCAGTCACTCTAGTCCAAAGTAGGGAGGCTCTGAAGGGTCGCTGAAATTCAACTTCTCCCTGCGTTCCCCAAACCCCTGTCCCATTCTGCTGCCTCGGCTTCCTTCCACCGCTGTTGATCCCAAGCTTTCTCAAATAAACATCTTGCAGGCTGCACACCATCTCTGAATCTGCTTCCTAGAAAACCCAACCTGTGACATGTCCTGCATATCCAGAGTAAAGTCCTAACTTGAGGCTCAGGGAGGTGAACTAACTTGTCCATGCAACAGTGGTCCACTTTATGCTTGGAATACAGCCCTTGCTGCTCTGCCACTCCTATTTTTAAAAGAATATGTTTATCTTCTTCTCTCCCTCTCTCCTCATCTCTCTCTCCCCCTCTCTAGTCTCAGGGGAAACAGGATTACCTTTCTACCCCATCCTAGGCCGTTTTCTGTCCTTGAGCACACGCCCACCACAGGAATGAAGTAATTCAGATTTGGGAGATGACACCACAAGATCTCAGAAATGTCTGTCTCCCTGACATTTCATTAAAAAGTGAATTACAACTGATTAACAAATTACAAATCAGGGCTACTTCCCATTCTCGAGACAACCTGCATTCTCCCCTGAATGTGCCTCTACCTTCCTAAATAAACCTCTGTCTATGTCTTTGTCTGGCTCATGCTGAAATTCTTTTGCAACATGTATGCCAAGAACCCCTCTGGTCCTGAGTTGTCCCCTGCTCCTCTGAGAATTCTCAGACCCTTCTCCACAGACATCTCTTCTCCCTTGGCAGAATGAATTCATGGTATTGTAGTACTGTCTATATGACATGATGTGTGGGTTCAAACCCACAAAGTGAACCTTAATGTATAGAAATTACATTTTCAAAATCAACCATAAGTTTGGGAAATCTCAGGGTGGATGCAGACTATAATGATGAGAGAATATTAACTGTCTTATAAACATATGAGAACACATCCCAAAGGGAGTTGGAGGAGAAAGGACAGGCCTGAGTAAATTTGAAAAATGTATTTCGATTGGAAACTGCGTGACAAGTGTACATAAACACAAATGTAGTCGGTAATGTTGAATTTCTCATAGGGTGTGAGTCCACCATTCTGAAACTGGACGTGTATATTGTAATGTATAAAGCTGCTCCCCCGCCCATCAAGTGCAGTCATTTTCCCCGCTTCCCAACCACTTGTCAATCTGTGAACATCCTGGCTAGCTATTGATTCATCAGTCAGCTTGCAAGTATCCTTCTCCAATATTGGCCCCCTGTTAGCCTGGCGGAATTCAACTGTCTACTATAGCTTCCCCACCATCTTTTCCCTTCCTTTCTGTCCTCCTCGCTTTTCTCTATCCTCCTGGCTTTCCATTCTCTCTAACATGCGCCCTTTCCCTTTCCTTTCTCTTTTCCTCTCATTTTCTCTCTTACCCTGCAGGGAGACACTCTGCTTAATAAACTCCCTTATGTGATTTCCCGTGTCCGGCGCGGTTCCATGGAAATTCCCTTACATATATGAGGTTGAACAAGTAAGTAAAGGGATGGTGGGAGCCGCGTTCTCACTGCTGGAGAGGGAAGCAGGCTCGACTGGCCCAGGTGAGTGGACACATCAGTATAAACTCATGGTTAGTGTAATGAAGATATAGAAATAATTACAAATATGTATGTATACGTGGGTCAGTACACATACATGCTTTACCTAGCTCTGTCTTCTGAGAGAAGCAATGGCACCCCACTAGCAACAAGCATACCTAGAGCCCAAATCTTGGCTTCTAATACCACTCTCTAAAAATGGGGGGTTCCTGAGATACTTGGAGAAATGGCTCATTCTAGGGCTGGGGCCACAAAAAGACAAGATGAGTCTGAAGAATTTTATAGCGCCAGAAAGTAAAGACAAGCTTAAAACTCAGAATGATAGGTCATCTCATACAAGAGCATAACTGAAAAAGCTTCCAATGATGATGGCAGGGATAATTTGAGCAACAAAATTAATGACATAATATTGGGATTATGATCTGAAGTGTAAAATACACATCCATGAGCACGTACTGGTAGATGTGATTAAATAATAAGTAAATGGCAGAAGAGAGACAAGTCTGGCTCCCTTATAGAAGAATCCTAAATCAGGCCCAGTGGTGCATGCCTGTGATCCAAGCAGCTGGGGAAGCTGAGGCAGGAGGATCACAAACAAGTCAGCCTCAACAATTTAGCGAGGCCCTAAGCAAATTTAGTGAGACCCTATCTCAAAATAAAAAAATAAACAGAGTTGGTATGTGGCTCAGTGGTTAAGCACCCCTGGGTTCAGTCCCTGCTACCAAAACCAAAAACAAACAAACCAAAAGAAAGAAAGAATCCTAAATAATCTAAATAATTTATGTAGATATTCTCACCTCAAGGAGGAGGAGCTGAGCTGTCTCCCCATTGAATTGGAGACACTTTGCGACTTGCCTCCAAGGGTAGAGTATGGAAAGAATTTGATGATCAAGGTTAGTGCTACCAGTGGTAAGTCAAGTTGATAATAGTTACTCTTGATAGGGTGTGATGAGAACGACACTTCACTCCTGTGGTCTTCTGCCAAATCCCATTAATCAGAGCACAATCAGGAGAACGTTAGATGAATTCAAATTCAGGAACATTCCACAAAATACCTGACCTGTTCTCTTCAAAACTAAAGGTCATCAAAAGAAGGAAAAACTGAGAACTGTCACAGACCAGAGGAAGTTCAGAGGTGACGATTAACTGTAGGCTGCTCTCCTGGATAGAATCTCAGAACAGAGGGAAATCATTAGGAAAAACAAGGAGCAAAATATGGGGGTTAGCTGATTAAAGCATCAGTTTGTGTCTTTAGTTGTGACACATGTACAGTAGTGATGTAAAATATTACATAGCACATTTTAGGATGAAGCGTATACAGGTGCTCTCGCTACCATATTTGCAACTTTTCTGTAATCTAAATCTGTTTTAGAATTAGAAGTTTTTTTTACACAAATAAAATTGCTGGGGGATGCTGTATTTGTTTTGGAGGCTACTGCAGCAGACTACTACACACTTAACACACAGCTAGCTCAGTGGTAGAGCGCTCGCCTACCATGTGCTAGGCCCTGGGTTCGGACCCCAGTACAGCAAAACAAAAACAAACGAAAAATTATTATTTCACTGTTCCAGAAGCCAGAAGTCTGAAATCGGTGGTAGCAGTGTGTATGGCAAAGAAATGGGAGGGACACCACTGGGAGGGACACCAGAGTCCTGAGTTCAAATCCCTGCTCTGTTAGGAAGCCCAGTTCATTTCCTCCCTGGATTGCAGTTCCCCATCTGTACAATGGGGGAAAGGAGCCCCTGGCTGACTCTAAGGCCTGGGTCAAAGGTGGGAGTGGAACCCTGTGGGTAGGGGCAGCAGCTGAGCTCCCAGACACCTTTATCAGTCCTTCATAGGCAGCTCTAGACAAACACGAGCCTGGGCCCTGGGACTGGCGTGATCTAGGTCATTCCAGCCAAAGGTCAATCCTCAGTGACCATCTGCAACTGGCCTGGCCCTGGACTCTGCCCATCCCCCTTCCCTTCTGTTCCCTGAGAGTTGGGGGAAAATGTCTTGACTGGCCATGCTTCTGACTACATGCTCAGCAGTACATGTGCTTAAATGTGCATGCGTGTCTATGGATATGTGTCTGCAAGAGTGCCTGGTATGCGATGGCTGTGTGACAGCTTGTGCATGCCTGTGCATGAATCTGTGGGTACAAGTCTGTGTACATCAGGGCACCTGTGTCCCCATGTGTCAGTGTATGTACAACTGTGTGCGGGCTCTGGGCATGGGCAGCAGTTAAGAGGGCGGAGGACAGCCAGGTGCCCTCAGTCCTACCAAACTGTGACATGTAGTTCTTTGGGGATCTGCAGAATATACCCTCACACTTCAAAGCTTCCATGCAGAAAAAAGCTTGTGGATCCCAGTCTATAGGGACCCTCATCCCTTCTCCCAGTGATCCAGTGCTGCTGGAGAGAGATATGAATCCCGAAATGGTGAGGGGAATCCTGGGGTTGGTGAAGGGGCTGGAAGCTCTCCAGGAGACCACCGGACTCTTTTTCAATTTTGGGGGGGGATTGAACCCAAGAACACTCAACCACTGAGCCACATCCCCAGTCCTTTTTTTGTATTTTATTTAGAGATAGGGGTCTCACTGAGTTGCTTAGCACCTGGATTTTGCCAAGGCTGGCTTTGAATTCGCCGTCCTCCTGCCTCAGCCTCCTGAGCCACTGGGATTACGGGTGTGTGCAACCATACCCAGCTTTTTAAAAATTTTTCCTCATGGTTCTGGGGATTGAACCCAGGGCCTGGTGCAGACTAAGCAAGTGCTGTACCACTAAGCCATACCCCAGCCCTCAGCCTCACTGTACCATTTCTGAGTGTCCCATTCTGTCTTTCTAGCCCCTGCCCCTGCACCTCTCTTGAATTTGCCCCAGAATCCTGAAGACAGTCTCCTCACCTGTGGAGCATGGTAAACCCCTGAGAATTACATCACCCCTACCACCCTAGGTGACCCTCAGTCAAGCCTAAGTGGTGAACGGCAGCTGCCTGGCTTTAAGTAGTAACAAACTCCAGGGCACAAGTCACATTCCAGGGCTCCCTGAGGAATGGACTGAGGCTGTTGGGCCTGGAATTGCAGTTTGCATAGCCTCTTGCCCTGCCCTGCTCTGCCCTGCTTACCCAGCTCCTTCCCAGATTCTCCTGGGGCATTTCCTTAAAAAGCCAGTCTCACAAGGACCTTTCACCTCAGGGATGCTGCCAAAAAGACCAGGGAGGCTGGACCTTGAGCCATTTATCTTGACTGTCTCCCTGCAACCCAAAGAGGACATTGAGGCTGAGGGGAGGTATGTCTTCAGATTCTCTCTTGCATGCTATCTTCTCACCTTCAAATCCCCTGAAGGCCCTCTCTGCAATACACCACAACAGCCCTAGGCTAACAAGTGTTCTTGAGCCTGCTGGAGTCCCCCAGTCCTGGGGACATCCCCTTAAACTATCAGCTCTCCTTGGGAAATGAAGCACTCGGGATCAGAAAGAAAAAAAAATTTTTTTTTTTTTCCAGGATGGGGATCAGCAAGGCAAGAATTCCTCTCCAATCTGATCTGCATTGCCACACTGCCTTCAAGGGTGGGCAACTTGGAGGCAGAGAGTGTTCTGGGTGATCAATACTAGAAATTGAGAGTTTTGGATGCCAATTTTAACTCTCCCATCACCTGGCTGAGTCACTTTCAGAAGTCAGCTGAAGTTCCAGGGGACTCCATTTCCCCACCTGCGGAAGGCCAGTGGTGGAGTTCTGGCAAGACTCAAGCTTCAATTCCACACCCTGCGCACATGGCACTCCCTTTGAATGAATGAACCTGTTACTTCCCGGGTCTGTGCCTTAGTTTCTGCGTTTGTCAATGGAGAAATGGCCACAGGAGTGACCTGACAGTTTGCTATGAGGATTAGCCAAGATAAGGCATGAAACACACTTGGCAGGTCCCTGGCACACGGTGAGCTTTGAAGAGCTTGTGGCTATTTTTGCTCTTGTTATGTACTGTCCCAGGGTTGTATAACTGGCTCAGTCCTGTGGCCTCACTAACTTGACACGAGTCCCAGGCTTTGTGAAAGTCGAAGGACATTGCACAAAGGAGACACTGGTGAAGAAGAACTTAAAGGAATCCCATCTCCCTGTCCCACCTGCCCAGCCTCTAGTGACTCCCCTGGCTTCAGAAAGAAGCCATAGACTCCCCAGGGGCTCTGGGCCCAGGGCTGGGTGCCAGAGGGTGCTCAGGGCAGATGAGCTAATCCAGGTGAGCCCACTGCATGGCACCACCCAGCCCTGTTTCCTTTTTGTTTGCTGAAGTGGACAAGAAGTAATGCAGGTTTAACTCCCCGCTTCCCCTAGCAGCATTCATTCAGAGAGGGCTTTGTTGATACTGTTCTGTCTTATTTCTTCAGGTTAGAAAATGTGTTTATTTTGTCAGATTTCTCTTCTCAATGTTTTTGTCTTTTGCCCTCATATTTTTATTGGTGCATTATAATTATACATAATAGTGGGATTCATTGTTATATATTCATACATGCACAAGATATAACAATATAATTTGGTCAATATTGTTCCCCAGTATTTTCTCTCCCTTCTGTCCTCCTTCACCCTGGTCCTTCCTTTTATCGACTGGTCTCTCTTCCATTTTCACATCTCTTTTTCATTTTAAAATATGGTAAAATACAGGTAACACAAACTTTACCATCTTTTTAAAAAAAATTTTATTTGTAGATTGTCACATGCCTTTATTTTAATTAATTAATTAATTAATTAATTAATTTATTTATTTTTATGTGGTGCTGAGAATCAAACCCAGTGCTTCACACGTGCCAGGTGAGTGCTCTACCACTGAGTTACAACCCCAGCCCAACTTTACCATCTTAACGATTTCCAAGTGTGTAGTTCAAATACACACTGTTATGCAACCACCACCACCATCCAGCCCCAGAACGCTTCTCATCTTGCACAGCCAAAGCCTTGTACCCATTAAACAAGAACTTTCCACTCCCTCCAACCCCCTCTAGTATTTGAAGTCTCAGAGGCATTGAGAGCCCTAGTCGTTTGGTTTAGGTTCTTGTGGGAATCGGGTTAGCTGGTATGTGCCCTTCAATAGATATTTACCAATGGTCTCCTACATGCCTGGTGCTGTGCCAGGCCCAGTACACGCGGGTACTCGAGGCCCATCACCAGCTCTGAAGGGTTAGGATTCCATAAGCTTGGGGAAAAAAGGAGAGAAAATTTTTAAGTTTATTCATTCAACAAAACTCTTCTGACCCTATCAGACCTGTGGGGCCAGGAAGTAGCAATGGAAGACTCCCCTGGCCCTCTGGAGGTGCTCCTGCCTGGCATGGGGTAAAGGAGCAGGGCCACCTGTAGCCACCTGGGCACCCACTTCCTTGCTTCCCTACTAAGCCAACTCTTACCTACCCTCTGAAGGAGCATCTGCTGCTGCAGAAACGCTGGGGAGCAAGTACCCCACTGCCTGGAGCCCCCCCAGAACAGCACTGCGTGGGAGACTGGAGCCTGGAGTCCGCCCAGCTGGGTGACCTTGGCCTAATCCCCTTCTGGGATTTCCCTCTGCTGTCCAGTTGGAAATAATCCCCCGATTCACACACCCTGAACAACCTTGTCGTGGCTAAATAAGATCATGATCCGACTGAACCTTCATGATTAAAGCACTCTATGAACATGAGAGCTCTGATCACCTGAATTCTCTGATTGGCAATTTATGTGATTTGTAAGTGGTCAGACACCATCTCTGTGACTGACAGTTCCGAAACCGTCCCTTAACTCCTTCCCCACCGGGCTCCCTGCCACAGATTCAAACAGCTCCAGACTATCAGTTCGACTCCCACTATAGAAATGGGTATATGGTCCAGAGTTGGCCAGGGCCAAAGGTCACAAAGCAAACAAAAGCCTACCTTCCATCATGTCCCAAACAGCTAGTCCTGGAGACTTGGAGACATTGAAAGTACTGGCATGGCACTGTCCTACCACAGCCACCACTACTGCTACTGCTGGCAGTAGTGATGATGACGATGGCTATAGGAACTCTAATGTGCCAGGCATTGTGGTGGGAGTTTTACATGGTCCCATTTAATCCTCACATCATTTCTATGAGGTTGGTTTATTATTATCCACACTGGGGACAGAGGAAGTAACTGAGGCACAGAGAGGTCAAGTCATTCACCTAGGGTCACAGTGATGGTATCTGGTGGAGCTGGAATCAATCCCAGGCAACCTGACTCTGGAGTCCCTGCCCTTACTGCTGTCTATGGAGCTGTACTGTTTCGCTGGGGAGGCTGAGGAAATTTGGTCCAGGTCTTGACAGTCAGGAATTTGTTCTATTGAGGCACTGTTCTCTCTCTGCTCAGGACTTCAAGCCTGGCCTTCTGCTTGAAGTTGATATGGCAAATCCACCAGAGTTTGTCACATGAACCTCAAGTGTCCAAGACAGGACACATGAAATCTTTCATATGGAAGACAGGTAGCCACCATATAATATCCACCATATAAGCAGATAAAGAGTATTTAATAAAATATTAACAATCAAGAATATAAGTAACAGGGTGGGGCAGTGTGGATGGGAAGGATGGTAGAATTAGACATTATTAACTTATATGTGAAAAAAAAATTTTTTAAATAGATCTCCTGCTTTTAAGTAGTTATAGTTAGTACGATATATCTCTTGGGGGAAACTGAATGACCAGTACATGAGATTTTCTCATATTATTTGTTCAACTTTGTGTAAATCTATAATTATTTCAAAGTAAAAATTTAAAAATTAAAACAAATTAAGTAACAATAAATGTTGGTGAGCATGTGGGGAAAAAGGGAAACTCATACACTGCTCTTGGGACTGCAAATTGGTGCAGTCACTCTGGAAAGCAGCATGAAGATTCCTCAGAAAATTTGGAATGGAAACACCATTTGACCCAGTTATCCCACTCCTTGGTTTATACCCAAAGGACTTAAAATCAGCATACAACAGTGATGCAGCCACATCAATGTTCATAGCAGTTCAATGCACAATAGCTAAGCTATGGAACCTTAGCTAGGTGTCCTTCAACAGATGAGTGGATCAAGAAAATGCGGTGTATATACACAATGTAATATTACTCCACAATGGAATATAAAGAAGAATGAAATTATGGCATTTGCTGGTAAGTGAATGGAACTAGAAACTATCATGCTAAGTGAAATAAGCCAATCCCAAAAAAACAAAAATGGGGGAATGGGAATGGAAAGGTCAGTAGAATGAATCGGACATAACTTTCCTATGTTCATATATGAGTACATGCCCAGCATAACTCCACATCACGTACAACCACAAAAATGGGAAGTTATACTTCATGTATATTTGATAAGTCAAAATATATTCTACTGTCATGTATTTAATTTGGCTTTTCTTTTTTGTTTTTTCAGTGCTGGGGATTGAAACTACTGTCATGTATAACTAAAAAGAACAAATAAAAGTAAAATAAAATAAGATCTTAACAAATTCTTAAAGTTATAGCATGACCTAGCATGTCGGTTGAAATCATCAAGAGCCTCAGGTAAAAAGGGAGGGGGTGTTGAGACTCACTCAGATACTCAGATGCCCCTCTCCACCTGCCTCTGCCAAGCGCCCACAGAAAGACTGGGTGGGTGCTGTGCTGCT
The DNA here is from genome assembly GCF_902686445.1 of Sciurus carolinensis. Lineage (NCBI taxonomy): Eukaryota > Metazoa > Chordata > Mammalia > Rodentia > Sciuridae > Sciurus > Sciurus carolinensis. The sequence goes on from NC_062223.1 coordinate 78,051,690, forward strand.
GTGGGCAGTCAAGAAGTCCCAACCCTTTGCTTTGATTCATCTTTCCATAAGGAAAAGTCCTAAGACTTTAGGGAAGGGGCAGAAAATCATCCTGTCTCCACAGCCCAGGCAGAGGTACACTGCGTCTCTGGGAGGAACACGGCCACATTCATCTGCTCCTTGGAGGAGCGGGAGGGACTCCTCCTCACCCCTAGACAGGCCTGCAGTTGTCATAACAAAGCTACTCTTACAGGAGGGTTAGAAACCAAAAAGCCCTGTTCCTGGGGACGTACAAGAAACTGCCTACATCCTAGGTCCCTGATACTAAGTAGAGGTGGTCTCCCACTGGGAGAAGTGTGGGCAACGGATCTCCAGCCAAGACTAGCTGTGAACACACAGCAACAGGTAGTTGCCATGGAAGAGGGAGGTTCAGGAAGAACGAGAAATCTGTCCAAATAACTAATTGGGAAGTCACTAGGCACAGTTCCAGGGCACTGAGTACCTGCATAAGAGACAAATGAAATTCAATGTAACCAATCAGAAACCAACTAACCTCTAACTAGAGACTTAATGAAGATCACACCCAAATAAGGCAAATGCTAAGCTATAACCAATCAAGTAATTTACTTACTTCGGTGTGTTCAGCCTAAGAAAGCTGGCTGCCCAGGCTGCTGGAGCACAGCTCTGTGAACCTCTCCCAGGTTGTTTTTGTTTTGGGGGGGTGGGCCAGAGATTGAACTCAGAGGAATTCAACCACTGAGCCACATCCCCAGCCGTTAGAAAGAGAGAGCCTGAACTCTCTGACACCCTGGTCTTCACCTTCAGTACAAGTCAGCAGCAGCCAACCACTGGAAACATAGGCAACCATGGTGATGACAGTACCGAACCCAGCTCAGCTCTGACCAGACGAACACCACACCAGCCATCTAAGAGCAAAAGAAGCATGTTCCTCTCCAAGCAGGACTTCTATCTACCTTGCTTTCTTCTCTTTTCTACACATGATGATTGGCATTCCATCAAAAAGTATGAGAGATTCACAAGAAGGAAAAATCTATTGTTAAGACCCTTCACCAAATAGAAGAAAAAGTTGGCCTGAATCTCCATCACGTTGGTTTAGGATCAGACTTCCTTAACAAGACCCCCATAGCGCAAGAAATGAAAGTAAGAATCAATAAATGGGATAGATTCAAACTAAAAAGTTTTTTCTCAGCACAGGGAAGAATCATAATGTGAAAAGAGAGCCTACAGAGTGGGAAAAAATCTTTTCCACACAAACTTCAGACAGAGCACTCACTGTGGTATATATACACAATGGAATATTGCTCAGCCATAAATAAGAATAAAATTATGGTATTTGCTGGTAAATGGATGAAGTTGGAAAATATCATGCTAAGTGAAATAGCCAAAGCCCAAAAAACCAAAGGCCGAATGTTTTCTCTGATAAATGCATGACAATATATAATAAGGGGGGTTGGCAGGGAGAAGAAAAGAATGAAGGAACTTTAGATGGTGTAGAGGAAAATGGGATGGGAGGGGGTGGGGGACAGAAAGATAGTAGAATGAAACAGAACTTATTACCCTATGTATATGTATGATTACATGAATGGTGTGAATCTACATTGTGTACAACCATAGATATGAAAAGTTGTGCCCCATTTGTGTATGATGAATCAAAATGCAGTATGAAGAAATAAAAAAGATTTTAATAAAAAAAGAAAGAAAGAAAGAAAATTAAAATAAAGAAAGAAAAGAAAGCACACAGCAGAACCAGACTGTCAGATGAGTAGAACTGCAAGGTGTCGGAATGGTGCCATAGACAGGCTTTAAAATAACTGATTAATAAGTGAGTGGATCAGTAGAAAAGATAGCTAACCATATGAACTAATGGTGAATTTTAGCAGAGAGATTTTATATATATATATATATATGTAATATACATGTATATACAATGTATATATATGTAAATATGAATATATATGCATATATACATATGTATTGAGTCAAATGAAATACCAGAAATAAAAGGTGAAGAAGTTTTTTTATGCACTCACCAGTGGTCAGAAACAGCTGAGGAAAGAATCAGTGAATAGTCACAATAGAAATTATCAAAATGAAATACAAGGAGAAAAAAGAATGCATATGGGAAGGGGAGAATGAAGCACCTAAGCACTGTGGAGTAATATTAAAGTCCAAATTGGATGCAGTGGGCATTTCAGGAGGAAAAAAAGAGAGAAGGAAAAAGCAAAAATATACAAAGAGATAATGGTTGAGAATTTTCTAAATTTAATGAAAGACCACAAATCACAGATCCAAGAATTCCAGAGAACCCTAGGTAGGATAAATGCAAAACACAGACATGCCTAGGACATACAAACTGCCAAAGACAAAAAAAAGTCAGTATTAAAGGCAACCAGAGGAAAAAATGAAATATTATACACAAAAGAACAAAGATAATAAATTTAGATTTTTGACAGAATTTTTGCAAGTCAGAAGAAAGTAGACAGATATTTCTAAGTAAACAAAGGAAAAAGTTGTCATCCCAGAATTCCATCCCTGGCGAAAATACCATTCAAAAATGGAGGTAAAAAGCTGGGTGTGGTGGTGCACACCTGTAATCCTAGTGGCTCGGGAGACTGAGGCAGGAGGATCGCTAGTTCAAAGCCAGCTTCAGCAACTTAACAAGTCCCTAAGCAACTCAGTGAGACCCTATCTCTAAATAAAACACAAAATAGGGCTGGTGGTCGAGTGCCTCTGAGTTCAATCCCCGGTACCAAAAAAATTTTTTTAAAAAGAGAGAGAAGAAGGTAAAAGAAAAACTTTTACAAATAAAGGCTAAGAAAAAAATTTTCAGCAACCCTGCACAACAAGAAATGTTAAAGGAAGTTCAAGAAAGAAAATATAAAATATTGTTGCTATTGTTTGAGTGTGGCCCCCAAAATTCTTGAGTTGGAACTCTAATTCCTCAGTGCAGCAGTATTAGCAGGTCTCTGGGTCACAGGATGGCACTGTCAGGAAGGGACTAGTACCTTTCTCCTGGGAACAGCAGAGCTATCATGAGGCTTTGGCCCCCTTTTTACTCTTTCAAACACATTTGCTTGCCCTTCTGCTTTTTGACTTGAATTGAAGTATACGAGCCCTCTCTCAGTTGTGCCACACAATCTTGCACTTTTCAGTCTCCAGAATCATGAGCCAAGATAAATCTGTTTTTCTTTTAAATTACCCAGTCTCAGGTATTCTACTATAGCAGCAGAAAACAGACTAAGATGTGTGTTCTCGTTTTTAATAATTTCAAAAGATAATCGACAGTCCAAAGCAAAAATAGTGATATCAAATGAAATCATAATAAAATGCTAAATTAAACTAAAAGAAGGCATGAAAAGAGAGGAAACACAAAAGATCAGATGAGAAATGTCAAAAAACAACTTGAAAAGTAGATTTAGATCCAGCCATATTAATAATTTTATTATTAACAATGAAAGGAAGATTGGATTATTTATTTATTTATTTATTTATTATTTATTATTGGGGATTTACCTAAGGGTGCTTTGCCACTGAGCTCATCCCTTTTTGTCTTTTATTTATTTATTTATTTATTTATTTATTTATTTATTTTTATTTATTTATTCGCAGTGCTGGAGATTGAACCCAGGGCCTTGTGTTTGCAAGGCAAGCACTCTACCAACTGAGTTATAGTCCCAGCCCCCCTGTTTGTCTTTTATTTTGAGACAGGGTCTTGCTAAATTGCTTAGGGGCCTTGCTAAATTGCTGGGCTGACCTTGAACTTAGCAATCCTTCTGCCTCAGTCTCCCAAGGGTAGATTGAGTTAAAAAAACAAAACAAACAACAAAAAAAACCATGTGCTGACTATGAAAACTTCACTTTAAATATAAAAACATAGGTTGAAAGTAAAAGATTGTAAAAAGTTACACTACCCATCAATAATCAGTGACCAAAAGAAAATTAGGGTAGTTGGATTACTATCAGACAAAGTAGGTCTCAGAACAGTTTTACCAGGAATAAAAAGGGGTATTATACGATGATAAAAGAGCCAATTCATCAAGAAGACATAATAACTCTAAATACACACAGCCTAATAACAGATCTTCAAAATACACAAAATAAAACCCAGGAGAATTGAAAGAAAAAAATAGGCAAATCCACAATTAGAGAAGAGACTTCAAATATTCTCTCTTTTTTTTGAGGGGGCGGGTGCTGGGGATCAAACCCAGGGCCTTGTGCTTGCAAGGCAAGCACTCTACTGACTGAGCTATCTCCCCAGGCCAAATTTTCTCTTTATTCATTAGTTGATAGACTAAATAAATGAAAAATCAGAAAAATATATGATGACTGAATGATCATATCAAACAACTTGTCATTACTGACTTTTATAGAACACTATACACAAAAACAGAATAACACTTCTTTCACATGCAGCTTAAAGACTGGCAATTCACCAAAATTCTATACATGAAACAACTCTCAAAAAATTTTAAAAATTGAAGTTATATAAATTATGTTTATAATCAAAGTAAAATTAAACTACAAATCAATAGCAAAAATGTAGCTGAAAATATTTGGAAATAAAACATTTCTAAATAAATAATGGTTCAAATAAGAAATTACAAGGGACATTTTAAAATATTTTAAATAAATGAAAATGAAAACACAACATATCAAAATGTATGTATGGAAGGTAGATAGAGCAGTTTTCAGAGGAAAATGTATAGCATTTAATACTTAAAATAGAAAACAAGAAAGACAGAATCAATACTCTAAACTTATGAAGAAGAGCAAATTATAGCCAAGGCAAGGAGAAGAAAGGAATAAAGATAAAAGCAGAAGTAAATGAAATTGAAAACAGGTAAGTACAGAAAACCATTGAAAAAATAAATAAAATTGATAAGTCTCTGGTCAGACTGGTCAAGGAAAAAAGTGGAAAGATACAAATTATCAGTATCGGGAACGCAAAAGGGATATCATTGCAGTTCCTACAGCTATTAAAAGAATAACAAGTGACATTGAGCAACTTTATGCCACCCTATTTTGTATTTTAGATGAAATGTCCTAATAGGGGAACCTCTAGGTTCTAATAGGGGAAGAAGCCAGGCCATTTCTTCCACATCTGTGCTTTGTTAAGTAGTGAGTTTGGGGAAAGATGAGAGGAGAAATGTAGGCTACTGTGTGTACAAACTGTAGAAAACAAACCTCTGGTCCCAAATGGGGTGGGGTTGGCTGGGCAGGGGACACCCAGCCGGCACTAGCTGACTGGGTTCAAATTCCCCAGAGTTTATCTCAGGCCTGAGCCTATTTCTCAATACCAGGTATACAAGTGACAGCTGTGGACTTAATTCTGGGGATTTCCCAATGGCAGTGTTGTAAAAATCCCCAAATCTCTTCCTCCCTTTACCCTTAAACCTCCTTCCATTCAGGCCCAGATGAAGAGTAACAAGCAAAGGCTTCAGTGTCAGACCAACCAGAATTCAAGTCCCATCTCTTCCTCTGACAAGCAGTCACCTCTCTAAGCCTAGGTTTCTTCATTTCTGTTTTAAGGTTGCTGTGAACACATTCTTTCAAGGTTGTGAAGGTTAAACAACAGGATGTACGCCCAGCATTACACACAAGAGTAGAGCTAAATTCACATCAGTCTCTGGTCTCCTCCCTTAAGGACCCCTTCTCTGGAAACTTCAGTGCAGACTACAGTACCTCCTCTCAATTTCACCTTGAACTCTGGAAGCTCCAAGAGGGCAAGGACTGAGTCTGCTCTCTTTCCAGTACCTACACAGATTTTTAAATTTTTAAAAGTTTGTTCGTTTTAGTTAACAAGACAGGAGAATGTATTTTGACATATCATACATACATGGAGTATAACTTTGTATTTCTGTGGTTGTACATGATAGGGAGTTACGTTGGTCACGTATTCATATGTGAACACAGGAATCTTATGTCAGATTCATTCTACTGACCTACATAGATCTTGACAAAGAGCACATATGTGATAAATGTGTTGAGTGAGTGAGTGAATGGATGAATGGCATCAGTTATTCTACGCACCACGAGATTTAACACCGAGTCTCACACTGTATTCTCCAAGCCCTCAGAGTGCACATGATTGCAGAAGACAGGGTGGGCAGTGAGATGAAAAAGATCCATTCCTTACCCTTAAAGGATTCGAAAAATATTTACCGATCTCCTCCCTGTGCCAAATGTTGTACTGGGTACCAGGATCTCAAAATCAGCCTTAGCCTTGCCCAAGTCAGATGGAGGAGGAAGAATGTGGGCAGATTGATATACAAACATTTGCATCTCCAAAACGTGTTTCTCTGAGTTGTGAACTTTCAGAAGGGAGAGATCCTGAACGATATACCCACAAATTCGCAGCTCAGATCCCAGAGTTAAAGTGAAATTTTAAAAACAGGGGTGGGAATATGGTTGTAAAGATGGCTTCTTAGAGGAAGATACGTGGAGTTAGGACAGGAGGGAGAGTGTGGAAACCTGGAAGATGGGCGAGGGGGACTTTAGTTCAAGGGACTCAGGTGGAAAAGCACATTCAGGGACATAGTAAGTAATTTGATGTGACCAGAGAGCTGGTCCACATTAGAGAGAGACAGTGGGAGCAGAGGGGAGAGGAGTCCTTAACCTAGAGGTAAGGAGGTCAAGGAGAGAATGGCTGGATGGTGTGTCTTAAGGTCCTTCTGGGAGTTTGGGGACAAGGGACCAGGGCCAAGGCTAGTGTAGCAGTCTGTGGAAGGCAGCATGACCCTGGGTAGTGGGGATGGAGAAAACTGTTTCCTGGCTGCTGGAGGTGGAGGTGTCAGTGTGTGTGTGTTTCTATACGTGACCATGAGAGAGTGCAACTTTCCTCAGAGGGTCAGCCTAACCAGAAATCCCAACTCTACTCAGCTTCATGACTCACCATATTCAAAAGCCAGGGGGAGGCCAAGGTTTCCCAGAGAGGCTGAAAAACATTCAGCCAAAGCCCGACTTATTTCTTTCCCTTCGACATGCAGAGTCAACACTCCACTGTGGGCTTTCAGGGACTTCTAGTCCTAGTTATCTCATCCAAAATATTTGCTTTCCTACCTGTATTTGTGTCTCCTGCATGCTCTGAGTCAACATCCTTGTGCAGGTTTCTGGTTTCTAAAGGGAGAAAAAAAAAAAAAAAAAAAAACCCTACAAGGCCAGGCTGAGCGTAGAACCTGGAGTTCCACTGAGGCTGCCATTCCTCCCTGGTATCCAAAGGCCTAGGCCTAGGCCAGCACAGGGATCTCAGAAGGCCATCGGAAAGGGAGCTAATGCATGGCTACCACTCCTAGGTGACTCAATCCCAATGCCGTTCTGAGGCGCACAGAACATCTTTTACAGAATGCAGTGTATACCACCAACCTTAGAATCTGGCCCGGATTTGCAGTTATTATAAAGCATGGGCTCTGGAGTCAGACAGGCTCAGTGTAAAGCCTGGCTTCATCAGCTCCAGCTGTGTAACCCTACCCAAGTTTTTAGCTTTTGTGTTTCTCTCTCTCTCTTTCCTCTTTTTACATACTGAGGATTAAAGCCAGAGATGCTCTACCACTAAACTACATCCCCAGCTCCTTTTATTGTTTATTTTGAGACAGGGTCTTACTAAGTTGCTGAGGCTGACCTTGAACTTATGATCCTCCTGCTTCAGTTTCCTGAGTAGCTGGGATCACAGGTATGCATAATCACAACCAGAGCATTTTTTATTTTATTTTTTTAATTTAATTGAAAACTTTTTTTTTTTTTTTTTTTTTTTTTTACTGGGGATTGAACTCAGGGGCACTTTACCACTGAGCAGCATTCCCAGTTCTTTTTATTTTTTATTTTGAGACAGTCTCACTAAGTTGCCGAGGGTCTCATTAAATTGCCCAAGCTAGCCTTGGACTTTAAACTCAATTGCCTCAGCCTCCCAAGTCAATGGGATGCGCCAGCACACTGGCCTGGCTCATTTTTTAAATCTGAAAAATGGGACTAATTATAGCCTCTACTCCATAGAACTGTATGAAGCTTAAATAAATCTACTTTTGTAAAGTGGCTAGAATATTGATGGGCAGATAAGAAATACTGGAGTTTAGTACCTATTACTACCTGCTGTTTATGAAAACTGCTGCTTCTTCTTTTGGAAAAATAAAAATGGCACTAGCCTTTTTTGCAATCCCCCAGTGTTTATCCAGTTGAACACTAGTCCCTAGAGATTACAGATTTCTGGGGCCAGGGTCGTAGCTCAGTGGTAAAGTGCTTATCTAGCAGGTGCAAGTCCCTGGGTTCAATCCACAGCACTGCGAAAGGGAAAAAAAAAAAAAAAAAAAAAAAAAAAAAGGTTGGAAAGGAGATAACAGATTTCTCCTGTAGGGTTGCTGGATGCCATTGGAACAAGTTATGTATTTGTTTGATTTTTTGCTACTGGGGATTGAACCCAGGGCTTTGAGCACACTAAGCACAAGTTCTACCACTGAGCTACACCTCAGCCCATTAGAGCAATTTCATACAGCAGAACAAACCCACGCTCTGTTGCAATCTCCTCACTGCAAAACACTTCAGGGGTAGTTCTCAAAATGTGGGCTTCCAACGAGCAGCAGCAGCATATCCTTTGTTAGAAAAGCAAATTATCAGCCCCACTCAGACCTACTGAATCAGAAACTCTGGGGGTGGGCTCAGCAAACTATTTTATAGGGTCCTCCTGGTGATTCTGATGTACCCTCATGTTCAAGGATCACTGCAACACCGTATGAGCATGGTGTTTAGGTAGACAGGGCCCCATTCAATTGCCCCCTCTGCCACAAAGTGTCCTTGATTTCCCAGGATCCCTTCTTTACTGGCATCTTAAACTTCCGCCCTGGGTTACCGTCATCTATTCCCAGAAGCACCTCCCTGGATTGCAAGTTTTATGAGAGCAGGGGTGCATCTTCCGCATCGCTGCATCTACCCAGCAGCCCAGAGCCTACTACAGGGAACTTTGCTTGGGGAAGGTCTTTCTGAGTCACATTTCCGGTTTCCTCTGACTAAGATACTGTGACTGGGGTCTGCTCCTTCCAGGTCCCTAGCTCGCACTGTGTTTTCCTTTGTGAGTTGTAGTCCCCTTCCAAGTTGAAAGGCCTTCTTTTGTCATTTCTGCTCCTCGAGGTCCACTGGTTTCTTCCCTCCACCTTTGTTTGATCAGAGTCCTCTGGACAAGTTGCCCCATCTGCAGGCTAACCTGCAAATTCTTATTTCCACTGTGATTCTTCTACTGATAGCATTTGTCAAGTACTGTATATGAGGCCCTGTGCTGGGCATTGTATGTTCATTATTTCAGCAATCCTAGGGAGGAGGTGCTGTCCTCCCATGTGACTAGGGCACAGGGAAACTGAGGCACAGTAAGCAGCATCAACATATACCAAAATCATGCCAGGTCCAGTGGTGTACACCTGTAATCCCAGTGGCTTGGGAGGCTGAGGCAGGAATCACAAGTTCAAAACCAGCCTCAGCAACTTAATGAAGACCTAAGCCTCACTAAGTCTCCAAATATTTAAAAAGGGCTGGGGATGTGGCTGAGTGGTTAAGTGCTCCTCAGTTTAATCCCAGGTACCAAAAAACAACAATGAAAATATGCCAAGATCAGGGTCTTTCAGTCTGGTGCCCCCATCAGGGGGATTTGACATGGATTAAGAGATGTGCCTTGACTAAGTATACTAGAATTATAATAGAAATGATCTCACAAACCTGTCCTGATCCCCGCACAGTACCAGAGGGTTGACCAGGTCCGGGGCCTCTAGGGTTGCACCTTCTGCCTTATGTGGGAGCATGGGTCTCACTGTCTTCAGCACTTAGGATCCGTACCATGGCAGTTCTCCAACTGTGCTCCCCAGAACCTTGGAGACCAGCATGGGTGGGCAGGACAATGGAGGCTAACCATATGGAACCCTGGGACCACCCTTGCTGAGGCAGAGCATCCCCTCATCTGTGTCACTTCTTGGGCTTCTGAACAAGTTGTATTTGAAGGAAGTATTTCCCTGCTAAACAGCTAGGGCAACTGATATTGAATAATAATGGTCTTTTTAGTCTGTTTCTTCCCCCTGGAAGAGTAGGGCCTGCACCCACAGGATCCAGCACAGGACTAGGGAGGGCATCAGAAAGGGTGGACCAGATGAAGGGATGGATGAAAGGGGAATGTATTGGGAGCTCTCTGTGCAGTGCACAGTTCCCGCACCCCCACCCAGGCCCACTTCACCACTACCAGCCCCAGCCCCGCAGGGACAAGGCCTTGGGAGAGTTGAGTAAGAAACTTGCCGACAGAATGATGCAAGGGGAGCTTTCTGTACATATTGCAACAGAACATTCTAAAAAGGGGCCTGGGCTGCTCTGATGGCTGGCTACCAAGGGTCTCAGTCCTGCCCTAATCTCTGCTGTCCGCCAGACCTGTCATACAATCTAGGACCAGAGGCCATTACTAAACCTAAGACTGGTCATGGAGCTGGACAGCAGTCAGGCTCTGGTCTGAAACCTAGAGTTGTCTTCAATCACCTCCCTCCTCCCCGCACCCCATCCATGTGTCGCTGAGGCCTTGAAGCCCCTCCACACCATCCTGCTTCTCCTTTGCCACTACTTCACTCAGTCTCAGCTACATCAGTATCCACTCTGCTCCCTCCCTCCTGCCTTCCTCCTTTCCTTCCTTTCTTCTACCCAGCATCGCCCAAGTCCCTCCTGTGCACAGGCCCAAGGGTCTCGGTCCTGTCCTGTGTTGCACACTGGGATACACAGAAGATTTCACCTTTGCCCTAAGGGAGCCTCTCCAGGAAGGGACAGGTGTGTAAACACTAGGAGTTACAGGTGCCCCACAGGAGAAAAACTGGAAGTATATGGAGACAGGGAGAGGGCATGACTCCTCCTAGGGCCAACTCCCCACCTCTCTCCACCCTGCACTCTCCTGGATCCTCCAGTGCTCCACAGGGACCGTGTCACGGAACTGTGTCAGGGCAAGGACAGTCTTACCCTCTGGGTAACTGGAAGCCCTGGGTTAGGCTGCTGGGGAGGCAGGGTAGAGAGACTCTGGTAGGTCAGTATGGGTTGTGCCCCAGCTTCTCTTAGACAGTCCTCTCCACCCAGCCCCCACTCCCTGGGACTTCCTCCCCTTGGTCCTTCTGGCCACACAGTCTGATGATGTCACTAGTCTCAGGCTGCACAAGCCCCATCCTTGGAGTTTGTACTATACTCTGTCCACATTTTTATAAATAATCTCTGAATTAAACTTTCTTCAAATTATCCAATTTGAGCAGCCTGTTTCCTTCAGGGAAAGAAATAAAAGGCATAGGTAGTGAGGCAGGGTGCCATGCTGGGAACAGTTAGAGGTGTTCTTTACAATTATTGTTCTAAAGCACATAACTGACATATGTCGCTCCTGCTAAAAACCTCTCTAACCTCCCAATGCTCTGCAGATGAAGTAGCCTGGCCTCTGAGAATGTCCCCCACCTGGCCCCTGACAATCAAGTAGCATGTGGAAAAGTTCCCCAGAAGAGGGGACAGTAGGGCACTTAGAAGTGGGGCTGGGGAGAGGTTCAGAGGTGCAACCACGCCGTGAAGCTGCTCTGGCTGGCAGATTCCTGTCTGGGGAAAGGGGTGGGTGAGTTCTGAGCAAGAGGGCCATGCCAGGTTGCCCTCCCCTTGCCTTAGCCTCTGCCCTGCTCCTTGCCAAGAGAGGCGAGCACTGATACGAGTTTAACCCCTCTGCGTCCTAGCCTTTGGGTATGGGACTGGTTTAAATCCCATCCCATCACTGACATCTGTCAAGCCCTTCCATTCTCTGAGTTTCAGTTTTCCCACCTGCCAAATGGGAATAACCTCACAGAGATGCAGGGCAGGGGGAGCTTACAGGAGGCAATGGATGGGGATTTGCTTTCACCAAGGAGTCATGGTGTAGGAGATGGTCTTGTCCCACCCCCGACCCCCAGCCCTGTGAGGCAGGAAAGGCGTGTGGGCTGCAGGCTCAGTGAGGCTGCGTATGAATCCCAGCTTTAGCACAGGTTGGCGTTCCTTATCCAAAATGTCTGGGGCAAGAAGCATTTCAGATTTCAGACATTAGGGGCGCTCAGCCTGTGCTTACTGTGTGGTCCCGCACAAGTCACTTCACTTCGCTGTACCTCATTTGTAAAGTGGGGCGATAATCTTCCTTTGCAGGGTGGTTATGAAGACCAGGGAAGCTCACATAAGCCAGGGCCTAGAACAAAGCAGAGTGCTTGGTAAATATTTGTTTCTTTTCTGCAACTCTCACAGGGCAGGCTTCCTGTCTGTCTGGTGGACCTGCCACTCACTCTCCTCTTCTGTGCAATGGAGGAGCTGAGGCTGAATTTACTGTAGTGTGTCTCAATGTGCATGTGTCACAACCCTCACAAACTGCAAAGCCACACACATTCCCAATGGCAGCACAACACTGGTGACTGAAGGTGGATACTAGATATACTACCCTTGGTAAAGCCCTCTCTGATCAAGCCCTTCTTGGAGGTGTGTCTCAATCTATCTCTGGTTTGACCAAAGTGCTCATGGGCTGGGTTGGGAGGCAATGAAGAAAAGGTGTCCCAGGTCCCAGAACACATCTCACAAATGTCCTGCTCATGTATGGCAAGAGCAGAACAGGTCAATACAGAAACCCAGGGATGATAGGGTGTATGGAAGGGGGAGTGCTACTGTAAGTCTCCCAGGCCTACCTCATGAAGGGGAGAAGAGTCCTGGGACACAGAAAGTTTCCAAGAAATGTCCTATTCGGGCAGCTCTAATTCTGGGTCTGATCTTCCATCCAAATCTAATCTGTACCAGCATAATGAAGCAGTTGCTATGGGTGTAGTTGCTAGAGGAAAGGGGAGGGAGTGTTCCAGCAGTTAGGATGCCAGGGTCTATTGACTCTGTGAGTTGGCCCAGAAGCAAGCAACAGTGCAAGCCCTTGTGCTTCCTTTGGTGGATGTTTCCACATGTGAAGGACCTAAACTGGGGACCAGATTTCATGGTTCTGATCCCAAGCCCATACCTTCACACTACCAGCCCAGCCTATCTTTCTAAATCACCTATCTGATCAAGGTTCCTCCATTGCTCATACCCCTCTCTTGGTCCATCCCACACAGGATGAAGTCCATTTTCCCAGTGGAACTAAAAATCCCTTCAGATCTGGTCCCTGTTTTCAACCTTTCCAGTTTTATCTCCTGCATTCCTCTACCTACATCCTCCTCCAGTCACGCCAGGGTGCTCAAGGCTCCCATCTCCATGCCCTTCTGTGACCTCTGTCCAAACACCTTCCTTTCCTCTCTGCCTGACAGAATCAGGCTCATCTGCAGCAACGTCATCTCCTCCTGACCTTCCAATTAACCATTCCCCCTCCTCCATGACTACTATACTCATTCATTGGTTAGTTCATAGTGGACTGAGCCTCCATGCAGACAGTGAGGAGGTTCCTGTCCTTTGGAAACTCCTGGCCCAGCAGAGAGACCAACATTGCAGATAGACAGCGACAGCACAGAAGGGAAGGACTGAATTTGGTGTAGCCTCCCATGATAACCTGCACCACAGCCTGTGCATCCTGTGACATTGGCTTTGGGATGCCATCTCTTAAATGGATCTCCATGAAGGCAGGGACTGGGTCTGATTCCTCTGTGTACTAATTAGAAGTAGTCCCAGAGGAGGTGCACAGGGAAAAATGTGCTGAAACAAATGAACTTGGGATCTAATGTTTCAAGTGGGACTTGTTTACCCTGAAGTCTTGCCATTTATTATTATTAAAATAACAATCTTACTTTTCATTGCATATTGGTGACACCATGTTATGATTTCACTTGATCTTCAAATACTTGTTAAGTTAGCAAGATAGGAACTGTCATCTCTGTTTCATGATGCAGAAATTGAAACCTAGATAAGACAGGAAGAGTGACTTGCCCAAGGACAGTTGGCAAGTTAGTGGTAGAGGTCAGAACTCAGGCCTTTTGCCTCCCAGCTCAAGCTCTGTCCTTTAGATCGTACTAGAGGTGAGTGAGTGGGCCACAGGAGTCAGTTCAAGGTCTCCTCCACAGAAGACCCTTTACAAGCAGGCACAAGTCACACAACGACCTGGGGTCTTTCAGGACAACAGGAGTCTTGTCTCTCAGAAGAAGGTGTAACAATCCACTGGCACCTTCAGCATTCATTCACATGGCTACACTCTTCTTTGCCCCAAGTCTACCATACCTGCTTACATCTCCTAGTCTTTGCACATACCAGTTCCCTGTGTCCCCCCATAAATGGTAGCTATTAGCCTTCCCTCAATTTCTTAAAATACACAGAGCTCTTTCTAACCTCAGGGCCTCACTGCATGCTGATCCCTCTGCCTGGAATGCTTTTCCTTCTACTTGACTGACTCAGTCCTCAGGTTCAGTGACATTTTCTCAATGAGATTTACACCTGTGGCTGTAAGTTGAACAAATGGGAAGTGTTTCTAGGTCTCACCAGTGGCATTTGTAACAAGTTGCCCTATGTCTGTGAATCCTCATTCTTTGCCCTTCCCCTGTGAAGTGATGTTAAAGACATCAAAATCAGAGACTTGCTCTCCTCTCATGTGAGGTCTCATGTGACCCTGCATGCTCAAGCTCTGCCCAGGAAACCTCTTTTCACTGACATGCTGTTGCCCTCTTCCTCTGTGTCCAATAAGTCACTCCATAGAGTCTGTTAGTTCTCATCTCCTTCTAGGCCTGACCGTCTCTTTTGGTGGAACTGGGGATCAAACCCAGGACCTTGGCAGGCTAAGCAATGCTATACCACTGAGCTACATGCCCAGCCCTCCTACGCTTTTCTTAGATCAGTTCTTCCCTTGATTCCCTCTACCACTGCTCTAGCTTGAAGTGCATCTTCCCTCACCCAGGTCCTTTCCACATCCTTTACACTGCCCTCCTGACCTATAGCCCCTCCTGACCATTTCCCATACTATGGCTACAGGACTCTTGAAACTCATCTGACCATTGTCAGTTCCATACTTAAAAGTCTCCCCAAAACCCACTCCCACTCCAGTGTCTCAAGAGTGGCACTCAAAGAATTTCCTAAGATCAAACCCCAGGCTATCTCACTTTGGCCCCCTTTCCCACAGTTGCCTGGGCTCCTGCCACTCCAGTCCCCTCCTCCAATATGCTGACTTTTCTAAGACTTTATGCCTTTTCCTTCTGCCTTGCCCTCACACCCTCCATCTGCAAAACTCCTACTCACCCAGGGACAATGAAAATAATTTCAGAACTCTATGTGCAGGTACTAGCAATGCTCCTTTCATATCCTGTTTAGTTCTTGAAGCACCTCTAATAACAATTAATATTATTCTTATTTTGCAACCATGAAAACTGATGTTCAGAAAAGATAAGACCAAGTCTGACATTGGACACAGACAGGCCTAAAATCCCTATATTCGGAAGGCTGAGGCAGGAGTATGGCAAATTCAAGGTCATCCAAGACAATTTAGACCTTGTCTCAAAATCTTTTAAAAAGAGCTAGGTATGCAACTCAGTGGTAGCATGCTTGCCTAGCATGTGTGAAACCCTGAATTCAATCCTCAGTACCAAGAGGAAAGTAAGGGGGCAGGACCAGACCTGGACTCTAGGTCTGATTCCAAACCAGCTACGCACCAACCTCTCTGAGAAGTGCACCCAATCCCCAGCCTGAGGAAGGGTCATCTCTCCTCTGTAATTCCATAGTGTATGTGCATGGCTGCCTCTGCTGTCCCCTCCCCGTGCAACGTGAGCACCCCAAAGGCAGAGCCTGACCTCATCAGGCTGGGTTCCTAGTACCCAGCAGTAGGTATGGATTCTCTGATATATTTTCTGATAAATGGAAAGGCAGAGACATTTTGGGGTGGTTTAACCTAATTTTGATACCCCTGACCCAAAACTGCAACGTCTGCAACTGCAGTCAAAGGGACGCACTGCCAAAAGAACACAGATCCACGGACACCCTTGGCGAGTTCCGCACGTGCTCAGTTTCCCGGCCCACGTTCTAGCTGTCGGGCCGTACCAATCTCCGCGGGGGAGTCCACGCGACTAGGCTGAGGGGACAGCTGGAATAACCAGACGTACCCCTTGGAACAGATACGCGATTTCCCCTTCCCTCCCTAAGTCTGCTCAGTTCTCGCAGGGCAGACCCGGACGCTGCCCTGGGTCCGCACCGCGCCAAGAGCCAGGTGCTCCCCCCCGTAAGGACGTGGTGTGGGCCGCAAAGTGGAACCGCCCGCCCCGCCCCAGCCCGCGTCGGGCCCCGCCCCGTTGTGAGGTTATAAAGTGGGCGCTCCGCGCGGTGAGCGCAGGGGCAGGCGCCTGGCTCCCGTTTCGCCTCCATCTAGCGCGGTAGCGCGCCGCCTGCCTCTGCTCTCGCCGCGCGGTAGCCGCCTCCACTGGGCTCGGTCCTGGGCTCCAGTGCTCTGTGCGAAACCCTGGCCCCGGCGGCCGGGGCATGGGCCAGGGACGCTGGGTGAGGCGGCTTCCCGCAGGGCCGTGACCTGCATCGGCTTCAGCATGAAGACCCTCATTGCTGCCTACTCTGGGGTCCTGCGAGGCGAGCGTCGGACCAAAGCTGCTCGGAATGAGAGCTCCAATGGAGGATCTTCTCTGTCCCCCCAGGGGTCTGGGAGATGGGGTGAGTGTCTCTCACACCTGGGGACTTTCATCTTGGGGGTATGCAACTGCAAGGTTTTCAGGAAAGGGCTCTGAGGCATACTGGTACTAGAAGAATGGCCACTGCAAGTTGGGACCCCAGCTCCCTTCTTATCTTTTGGGGACTTCCTTTTCAGGGTCTGGGATGAGGGAATAATCATGCTTACCTAGTCCAGTTACCCTGTCTGATCTAGGCAGCTTGGCATCCTACTCAAGTCTGGGTTCATTCTGTATCTTGGCACTCATCAATTTTTGCGACATCTGTTGCATCACTTCTCATCTCCCATCTGATGAGGGTGACACCACCCACCTTTCTCAGTTATTAGGGATATTGGAGAACTCCTCTCCAGTCCCCAGTACTGTTCCTGACCCCTGACGGTTCCCTCCCCTCACCCTTCACCAGGTGGAGCAAGCTTTGGCAGCCCGAGACTAGATGTGACAGGGTGGCGTGGGTTTTGCAATCCCCTGAAAACAGCCGCTGGATGGGGAACATGCCTGGCTGGGGAACATGCCTGACTGGGACAGGTGTGCCCCCACTGTCCTCTGCCCCACACCCATCTGCCAACACAGGCGGTGGAGCCCACTCATCAGCAACTCTGAACCTGTGCGTATGTTGGGGGGATGACCCTGGGTGTCCTTCAGGGTGGAACTGAAGCCCTCAGTGAATCAGGGGTGAAATCAAATGCCATAACTTTTCCCATGAAAGGAAAAACATCCCTTCCATCCCCCATACTCCTTACATATAGTTGGAGAAACTGAAGTGAGATGACACATGTTGCCTGAGATTTTCTTAACAGATGTGTTATTGGGGAGACCCTGGGAGGTCGTCATGGCTGTCCTGGTCTCCCAGTCTACCATGCATGAAGCTTCTCTCTCTCCTCCTAAGTCTTTATTCTGTTTGCTGAACCTCTTCAACTTGGGATTTTTCTTTAGTAACTAACAATAACCTGTTTTCATCTATGTTATAAAACATGCCAATTATGGAAATCTTGAAAAATATAGACAAACAGGAAGAAAATTAATATTGCTTGTAAATCAGCTATCTAAAGATAGCTTTCTATTAGCATTTTAGTATATTCCTGTATAATTTTCTTTATACATATTATAAAGTTGAGGACATGCTGTAGATATAATTCTGAATCCTGTTTTTTCTCTCTTAATATTATGTATTAGTATTTCATACAGTAATCAAAATCATTTCTAATATGCTAGTGGCTGCGAGTTAGCCCTTGCTGGAACTGTACCACAATTTAACTGTGCTGTGCATTAGCATTGTTCCTTGTTGATTATTGCTGTGGTTATCTACCCCACTTGGTTTGGGTCCTGCTCACTGCCCTTGAAGAGGGTACTCAACTGCTATTACCATCCTAGGGACAAGCAGCCTGAACTGTCCTACACACCAGCTTCTGTCAACCTCTTCTCTAACTTAGAGTGCTTTTCTGTTCACTGTGCCCTTTAATACCTTTAACAGGGGAAGGAAGGGACTTGCCCATGTTCACACTTTTAAAATGTGTTTTTCTCCATATAATGGGATAGAAGTACTCTGTGGCAGTCCCTCCTGGAGATCCCCCTCCTGAGTTCTGCTGTTCATGGACTGTAAGCTGTGCCTTCCAGGAGCTAGTGACCCTAGCTCTAATGTTTTTGACCTAGAGTTTGTTACTTAGGAGAATTTGAGGACTAGCAGATGGTGTTGACCGAATCACTTAATATCTCAGGAGCATTTCCCCTTGAAAACACGACTTTAAAAACTGGCGCAAAGAATTACATCAAGGAATGTAGCAAGGGCTAATATTAAATGCAAACCAGTCAGTTTAGCTCTCTGGGATCTACTTTGGTGAAAGACTGGGTGGGGTAGGGGAGGGTGCTGAAGCAAATTTTGTGCTCTCTTGGCATCTCCACTAAACCTGCTTTCTACATCCTTGGTCCTTGAAGACACTCCCCAGTGGCCTAGTTTGCCTCTGCAGATAAGTTCCTACCATTGTGGGTGGTGAACACCCTGTTGGTGGTGACACCCTGTTAGTGGCAGTATTCAAGGAGAGACCATGGATTCTGTGAAGGGAAGTCCTGTGATGGGTGAGAGATTTCAATAGATATATCTTGGTGTCGTTTCTTTGTAGGAGCAAGGATGGTTTCATGCATGTTGGGGAGGAGGTTCTGTGTTGGTGTTTAATCTCTGAATTACTGTGCTGGACCAGGCATGGAGACTGCAGTGTTAGCTGCATCTGTATCCCCGCCTCTGTCCCTGAACTAGGGGCTCTTCAGGGAAGAGCCCTTGGATACTTGCCTATATCCTAAGGGTTCAGCACAGGCCCCGCACGAGATGGAGGTAGTAAAACTCTGAGCTGATTTATTCTGTGTGACTCCAAAGAGCAAGGCCAGAAATGAGGTGGGGGTTGGGGGACAGATTTTGGTGCAGTAGAAGAATCCTTTCTAACAGTTGTTGATGGCTGGGGTGGTAGGGATAGAATTCTGCATCCCTGGGGTTATGCAAGCGGGGGCCTGGTAGGGGCTGAAACTAAGCAACTAGTATTTCGGGGGTACCTCTGAAACTGAGGCTTGACAGTCACTTAATGCGGTTCCCGTCATAGAATGAGAACATCTCTCATGTTCCTATCTCCTTCAGTTCTTTGTAACTGAATGAGGCTAGCCACAGACTGGAAGATAGATCTGAGTTCTAGCCTGGCTTTGATACCCCTGGCTGAGTCCCTTCTCTCTGGAGCCCTTAGTGTTCCCATCTGCACTATGAGAGTTGGACCCTCCTCATCTACATTACTTCCCCAACTTTACAGAGACCACTTTTGGGTTAGTTCCTAAGGGACTCATCTAAGCTGGGAGAGGAGGAACAAGAGTAATAATTTATTAGCAGACTGGATGACTCAATGGCCAATGTGGAAATCCTGCTCCGCCCCCACCCTCCCGCCCCCAAATTCAGCAGCAAGTACTTGAGTCATAAAACTTAGATATCTGTTAGCACTGGATCTGGCCCAACCCTCATGGTACAATTGGAAATATTGAGGTCTCCAGAGAGAAGGGACTTGTCCAGGGGTATCATACCCAAGATGCATCTCCTAGTCTGTGACTTACCGCCTTAAACAAGAGAAGTGTGTTAAGTCTGGGAAGGACTGAGTACTACTCATCAGGGGCACTCAGCAGTTTGCTGAGTAAGTGAAGGTGACTTCCAGTCTCCATGATGGGAATGGTGGCTCACCCCTTCTCAAGCTTTGTGAGAACGCACCCCAAGCTTGCCTGGTGACAGCAGCAGCCTCAGGGCTTCGGCTGCCAGAAGAACTGCTGGTTACCCCCACCCCAATACTTCCAGCCTTCAAATTCTTCCTCCATTGCCTCACAACCTCCTTTCCACCATGCCACATGCCATGGTCTTCCTGATCCTCCAGCATTGTCCCCAGTTCAGTCCTATCTCAGTGCCTTTGCACATCCTCCTACCCAAATCTTTGCATTGCTGACCTCGGAACATTTGGTTTCCTCTCAGGCCTTCCCTGATCACCTTGCCTAGAGAGCCACCCTAGTTGCCACATCTTGTTCCTTTATAGCCCTTATCATTACTTAAATTCCCCTGTGTGCTTATCTATTTAGGTAGTTGTCTCCACCTTGAGAATATTAGCTCCCTGGGAGCAGGGACCTTGTCTGTCTTTTTCAGCATTGTGTTCCTACCATATAGCACAGTGCTGGCAGGTAGTAGGTGCTCAGTAAATATTTGTTGAATGAATGAATCGTTAGTTCCCTGTTCCTCTTGGCAGTAAGCCTTGCTTTTAGCTTCAGTGTGATTCCTTAAGTCTTTCTCAGGTCTCTATACTTGTCTCTGCTGGGTCCTGGGTCTGCAGCTGTTCCCTGTCCTAGAGACCCCCTAGGAGACAACCTGGAGAGAAGCTAGCCCCTGGGACTGAGTGCCAAGTGGGTGGAGCCAAGCTCTCCATGGTCTCCCTCATGGCTTCCAGAAGTCAGAAAGCCAGGACTCCAGCTCTGCCTTTTCTCTGAGACATGATTGGGTGGCTCACTTTTTCTCTGAAGATCTCACTCTCCCCCATCTCAAAAATAGAGTCAGAATTTTCAGACTCAGAATGTGAGGATGTGAGTTAAGGTGAGTGGAAAGTGCCTTGTAAACTAGTTTGTGACAATCACGTTAATGGTCCTTGTCATTTGTGCTGCATGACATGCAACAGGCCACAGCATTGGAGAGTGGCAGACTCAGCTCTGAGGCATCCAGGAAGGCTTCACTGAAGTGATCCTTTGGTTCACTGACCGAGCACCTCCTTTTTGTCAGTTAAGATCCCCACCTTTAAGGGAGGGAGACCATGGGAATGTATGCACGATGTTGGCGCATAGTGATCCAAGCAGTGACAGGGAAGGAAGAGGGGCAACTGTGGAATCCTGGAGGGGACAGTAAGGAAGCTAAATCACCCTGGGGTCAGGGAAGGCTTCCTGGAAGAGGTGACATTCCTTCTGTATCTTGAAAGGCGTATAGCCCTTAAAAGGCAAGCAAGAAAATTCGGGTGCAAAGAATAGCGTAGATAGAGGCATATGATTTGGGCCAGAGGCCACAGTCTGACTGCAGGACCTTCAAGTGACCAACCTGGGCTGAGGTCCAGATGTACTGAGAGGCAGCAGCAAGGAAAATAAGATGATGCATCCAGGCCTGCTGTGGCTCACCTACATCTACCAGGGAAGGAAGCCTTGAGAACCACAGGGGAGGAGCTTGTGTGATCAGAATTTCTTGGCCTCTAGCACTTCTGGGTACTATTGGTATGTAGCCACTGTTGGCTAAAGTGGGGTTTGGGGCTAAGAGTCAGGGCTAGGGTCTCGGCAGTCCCTCCTCTGTTCTGCACTCTCATCCTGCCACCATGGCTTCCTGACTCTGTCTCCTCCTGTATAAAATGGATGATGTTGTGATAAGAATATCTTACAAGTTATGGTGCAGAACTTGCAAACCCTTGAGGCCTATCAATACAAGCAGGAAATGTGAACTCTGTGTGTGTGTGTGTTGGTGGTATTCGGGATTGAACCCGGGGCCTCATGTGTGCCACTGAACTACACCCCCAGCCCCTTTTTCACTTTCTATTTTGAGACATGGTTTCACTAAATTGCCCAGGCTGGCCTTCAACTTGTGATCCTCCTGCCTCAGCTTCCCTAGGCACTAGGATTAAAGGTGTGCACCACCACACCTGGCTGAACTCCTTTTCTCATTAGAGCAAATTAGCAGTCCAAAGCCCAGGCCAGAGCCTAGCTTTATGTCTGCTTCACATGTGGCCTCTGGCAAGACCTGCCCCTCCCCATGGGTATAGTGAAGAGGGCTGGATGAGAGGAACCCTGGGGTTCCTTCCAGCTCCGCTGGAGAACTGTGATACCATTCCTACCCCTGACTGCTCTGGGTTGACCTCTTCCTCATTCTTGTCCTCAGCTTCTCCTTGTGAAAATGGGCTTATGTCCTCCTTGGGGCCCAGGTGAGTGCCCCAGAAGAACCTGTCTCCCCACGCTTGCCACTTATTGTCATAAGGGACTATTTTGGGGACTCCTTGGTGATGCACACGCAAGCAGGTGGTGTTGCCACGGCAACTCCTCCCACTCCGAATATTTTTGAATACGCTAGGTCAGAAGAGGGAGAAAGTGGGCCATTTGAGGGTCCTCAGCAGTCAGGTCAAGGGTCCTGGATGTAGCAGTCAGGAACATGGCATCCTAAGAATCCCACTTTCTTGGCCTCACCTTCCCAGATTCTACTTTACTTCATGAAAACCAAATTTGTGAAGAACCACACCTTTGGAGTAGCCTGAAACGGGGACCATATTCCTGTTAGAAGATCTTTTGTGGATAAAAATTTATTAGTGGTTTCTAGCAGAGCACAGAAGGCCCAAGTTGATAGGATCTCAGACTTCAACACCAAGCCCCAAATTTAGGGTCTGAGGAAACAGAGACCTGAGAGGGGAGGAAAGGATGCGGGGTCCCAGCAAGTC
The DNA here is from genome assembly GCF_902686445.1 of Sciurus carolinensis. Classification (NCBI taxonomy): domain Eukaryota; kingdom Metazoa; phylum Chordata; class Mammalia; order Rodentia; family Sciuridae; genus Sciurus; species Sciurus carolinensis. The sequence goes on from NC_062223.1 coordinate 78,074,272, forward strand.
TGTGGAGACTGATGGCTCCCTGCAGCAAGCCTAAGAACCTAGATCCTGAAGACAGACTCACAGGTCCGTCAGGATGGCCAGGCCAGATTTTTCTCCCCAGCACAGCAGGTATGGCTGGGGGTTGGCTCTCCAGTTGTTTGGACTTCCCTTTGAGCCAGATATCCCAATGGGCCCTGTTTAAGGATACCCGATTTTCAAAACAGAACCCTCAAAGGAAATTATAGTCTTGCCAGAAAAGAACCCACCATTGTGGTGGATCCTGGTGAATGGCTGGCTAGCCGCCCTGTCTGGAGTTGGTGGAGGGAATGGGGCATTGACTGGCTCTCTTCAGGGTGGAGGCCAGCACTCTATGAAATTCTTGTCCTTCACCCCCCTCTACTTTCTCAGATAGACTCACACAGTCTCTGCGCTCCTTCCCAACTGAACTTCTTGCACTCAGTTCCTCAAAATTGTGCTCCCTCTCCCTTTCAGGCCTGTAAAGATGTTGTCTGTAGGATTCCACTTCCTGGAGTCCTGACCCCTTGCCTTCCTCTTGTCAACCTGGCATCTCACTCAAGGTTTTGGTTTCCCTTGGAAGGCACCTCTGAGAGTAACCCCAAACTGGTTGGAGGCCTCCCTTGGATTCCTGGCCCTGGCTGGTCCTCTGTGTAAACTCATTCATGGTCCTGTCTCCCCAGTCACGTCTGGGCTAGGCGACAATCACAGAAATCAGTCTCTAGCAGGTGTTCAAGAGAATACGCAGGGTCTGGAAGCTCCCCTCCAGTGCAGTAAAGAGCACTTAGCACATGTTCACGAGCATCAATGTTCTACTCTTCCCTCCCTTCCTCTATTGCCCAGACTTTAATCCACCCCTCCAGATAGAGTAGGCCTTTCCTTCCTGCTTCCCCGGGATGTACCCTTTGACCCCCTAGCATGGCACAGGTCAGTCATCTGTGAAGTGGGCTTCTCTCTCTTCTTGTCCAGGCCCTGTTTGTTCATCACAGTCCCTCAAACATTCAGTCATTCAGCAAACATTGACCAAGCATCTGCTCCATGTCTGACCCCATGCAGGGCACAGGGACCCAAATGAGTGAGACATGGTTCTTGCAAACACACACCATAATGAGAAAGGCTGAGTGCTGGAGAGAAGTGGGGGGTCCTGGGTATTGGTGAGCAGGGAATAGAAAGGGTTAGGAGGCTGGTCACCAAGGGGTCAGGGGGGACACTCCAGAGCTGGCAGCTTTGCTGTTTCAGATCCGGTCATCATCACACGTGTGGACTTTTTGCTAAAATTGCCTCCCTGGGGGAGCCTGAAAGATAGCTCACTTCTGTCCTTGGAGAAGCCACATCTCTAGTGCTTGACTTGGCTTCCTGGACCTCCCTGGGGCTAGACAGTATGTCTACTCTCTGTTCCCATGCAACTTGTACCCAGCCCTTTGGAATAGCTTAAGGGCTACTTCCTCATTCACCTAAGCCCCAGGCAGTGCTTGGATCCAGATGGGCCCAGGTGTAACGTCCTTGGGCCTGGGGATGGAGCATGACGCTGCCCCCTCAGAGAGTCCAAGAGCCTGTTCACACAAGGAGGGGAAGTTGTTTTCAAGGTTCCGCATCAGGAAGTGTCAGAGCTAGGGTTTGAATCCTATCTGTCACCTGCACCTCTTCTCCAAGGCAGGACAGGCGTTGTCATGCTCATTAGACAGGAGAGGACACTGAAACTCACTTGATAATTAACTGGCATTCACGCAGATCTTTACTTTTTATGATGCTCTTGCCTATGCATTATCTCATTTAATTCCCTCAACAATCTGGCGAGGTAGGTATTAGCCCACTGTACAGATGAGGAAACTGAGGCTTGCACAGGAAATGACTCATCAAGGCCACACTTCCTGCACATCAGGGGCCAGGTTCTCCTGACTCCTGTTCTCTGTATCTTCTCCAGGCCAGCACATCGCATCCCCAGATGCTGGTAGTGGAGGTGGCAGAGAAAGCTGGGTGGGCTGTTCAGAGGTGGCCTGCCCACCTGGCTTTTATTCCCCTGGCTCTCATCCCTGTCTGAAATTATGTCATATGCTTACATGTAGCTGCTTTATGCCTCATCAGCCGATTAAACTTCCTCACAGGCAGGACATTATCCGCTCTGCTCACTGCTGTTTCCCCAGTGCCTTCCACTCCAGGCTTTGGGTCTTATCTCTACCCTGACCCACCTCCTCCAGGAAGCCACCTCTGACTGCTCATTCCTACTTCTGTATGCTCAGCTTCTTTTGGACAAACATGACCTTCCCTGTTTCTGGGCTGGTGAGCATCTGTCTCAGGGCCCTTCACTAGAACTCCTCCTGAGTCTTTGGCAATTCCTCCTACCCAAAGTACCTCTTTCCTCCTCTTTGCCTCCCTGACCTTGTCTCTAGAGCCATTGAGAGGTGGTGGAGCCTCCCATGCCATTCCACTCACTCTGCTGACTCTTCTTATAATGGACAGTCTTTTCACCATGCTCCTCTTGAAAAGCTATTTGCTCATTATTTATATACCTTCCCACTCTAATAGATGCTAAAGCAATGCCAGTACAAATGCCAAATGTACCTTACACACGTTTTTTCATTTGATCTCCCTAAAAACCTTGTAGGGTGGGGATTCTTGCCCTCACCTCATTTATAGATGAGAAAAGCTCAGAGAGGATAGTGACATGCCTAAGGTCACAGAACCAGGCCGGGCAGAGCCAGCCCAGGTACTCTGATCTGGGGGGCTGGTGATCAGGTTCTGCCACCCTTTGGCAAGTATGAGAGGAAGCCCATGGAACTCTGCTTTCGTCAGCCTTGGGGTGCGGCTGGTCACTCTGATATCAGATGTTGGGCAAGGAGGTTCCAACATGCCCATCCCCACTGCCAGCCCTGGGCTGGGTTCTGAGACTGAGGCTCTGCTGCAGGCATCTCTGGTTTTGCCCTCACAGCAGGAGCTTGACTTCTGGGAGTACCTGGGTGGGGGTTCACACTCTTGTACAGCCAGTCTGCACACAACTGTCCTTGTGAGACTTTGGGCATGGTGTGGGCAGAGCAGACAGCCCTCCTTAGCCAGGGTATCTTCCTGAAGTCCGGGGGTGGACTGGCTTATTATATAGAGATTGGCCCTCAGTGACATGGCATCACAGACATGGTGAGGAACTTGTGGCCCACATACTTGCCTTGAGTCTTGGCTCCCTACACCCTGCCCACAAGCAAGTGGCTTCACCTCACCTCAGTTTCCTTCTTTGTGAAGTGGGCTGCTGGTCCCTGCCTTGCCGGCCTTCCCAGGTAGTGCTGTGGGATGATGACTCACCGTAGAGTCCTGGGGCTAGGGGATTGCTTTCTGCATGGTCCAAATGCTGCTTGGGGCCTCTCTGGCATCTCTGTTCCCTGTCCCCTTCCCAAATGGTGGAACAAGCATGCTGTGTATAATACATGGTGCCCAGGAATGGGAGTCTTCTTCACAGGACTAGTCAACTTGCTTTAGAGCCTCTTTTTTCTTCCCATGAAAAAAGGACATCTGTAGGTAAGGGGTTCTATTCCAGTCATAGGTGGGGAAACTTGTGCACGGCAAGAGTGGCTCTGGGGTCCTTAGTGATGGGGCTTGACTTGGCCTCCTGTCTGGTGGCCCAGTCTGATGGGCATAAAGTCCTTTACACATAGTAAACCTCTGTGAGCTCTTTTTCTAGGCAGGCCCTGTGTGAGGCTCTGGCCACGCAGATGAATCAGGTATTAATTATTGGCACAGGTGAGTGCCCAGGTAAATAGACTGGGCTGCAGTGAGACTGGTGCTGTGATGGAAAACAGAGAGAGGGTGTGCTGAGGGAGGCTGGGGTGGCAGGGGAGCAGATTGGAGTGGAGATTTCCCTGCTGCCCCACCCAGGAGTCAGGAGCAATCAGGCTGGTATGAAGGTGGTGGCATCTGATTGCAGCATTGGCATTCCCACCAGCTTCTGCTATAGCCAGGGCAGAGGAGGTGCTGACAGCTGGGTGGCAAGGGCTGGCAGTGGGGCTGGGGGTGCCCAAATGAACCCTGTCTTCCTAGCTGCCCCGGTGATTATCCCAGGGCTGCTATAGGATGATGAGCTCTAGGCCCCAGATACCTGGCCAGTAGTCCTCAGGAGGGAGGACATCAGAGACCATGGAGTTCATCTCCTTCCTATCATTTTATAGATGAGGAAACCCAGAAAGGTGAAGTGACTTGGCCAGTCTGATACAGGAGTTGGTGGCAGAGCTGGAACTGGAATCCTGCCATTTTAAGCTACAGCTGAAGATGCTGCTCCTAGTCCACCTGTCTGGAGGAAAAAAGAGCATTCATTTGCTCTTTCTCACCCTGGCCTCCCCAGCTTCATTGTGGGGAGACAAGAGAAGGAACTTGGGGATAGGGGCAGATGCAGACCTGGATGTTGGGCCTGAATTGAGTCCAACTCTGCCACCTTCCAACTGAGTGACTGACCTGAGCCATGTATCACCATCAAAATGGGGGTGGTGATGCCAAACTCATAGGAACCTGAATGCCTGTCAAATGCTATGGAGGTTCCAAGGCTTTGCAGACCTCTTGGGCATCATACCTGTTGCTTAGCCCCTCATAGAGGGAGCCCAAGGGCCCGAGGGACAGCCAGATCAGAGAACTCCTCTTCCCCTCTCTTAGCAAACTTTTCTGAGTGTCTGCTCTGGGCCAGGCCCTGGGAACCTGAATGTAGATCAGACCCAGGCCTGGTCCTCAGGCAGCTTCCAGTGTCATGTGAGAATCGACTTACGATAGACGGTTAGTACACGAGAAGGGACTGTGGAGCCCAGAGAGAGGGCTCTGCTCTCTCGTGTTTCTCCCTTGTACTGATATCTCCTTTATTCATCTTCAAACAGAAGATTGCACTGGGGTGGCAAGATGGTCCCAGACAGTTCCAGGTTTGCTTGGTCCTTACAGTTCCCCAGAGAAGGCAAGGTCTTCTCTCTCCCAAGGCTTCCTACCGGACATACTTCTTTTTCTCATTGTCAGGGAATCTCAGGTGAGGGACCTTCCAAGCAGAGAAGCAGTGATTCAATATCTCTTAGCTCACTGGGAGCTTCCACTGGGGCCTGGGGTTCAGCATCTATGGACAGTCAGCACCGAGGCTGGGCTCTGGTCCTCCAGGTGGGCTTGGCCTGAGGGAGGCAGAGCTGCAGCACTCCCCGGCTCCCTCTCCAGGTGGCCCACACTCTAGCTCCCTCTGAAACCTCTGCCCCTCCTCCCTACACTGCCTGTCCACTTGCCTGGCAGAGTGAGCCATGGGCCTTGGTTGCGGCTGGATAGGCAAGAAGAGAACAGGATGGGTTCGGTAGGAAGGCCTGGGCTCTGGCCTGGCTGGCTGTGGGACTTGTGGGAGCACCTCAGGCGCTTGGTTTCTCTCTGATTCGGGGCTGAGGGTCGAGTGCTTGGACCTTAGCTAAGACCTAATAAACTTAGCAGAGGAAGAATTTTTAGGTTTTCTCAGTTGTTTCTGCTGGGGACATGTCACCAATGAGGAATTTCTTTACTCCCTCCCCCAAGTCAGAGTGGTGCCACAACCACTGTTGGCTGGACCTGACCCAAAAGTCGTGGGCTAGATGACTCCCAGTCATCTTGTCCTTAAGCATTCCTCAAACTGTTGGTCTGGGGGGTCTTGTATATAGTTTGAAACAGACAGCTATGAGGAGTTGTCCTATGCTCTGTTCCTTGTCACCTTGATTTCCTGCCCAGTAGAAGGTGGTAGCCTTAGCTCTCACCCTTTGCCCAATTTTAATCTACCTGCCTTTGGACTAAGGAACTTACAGTTGTGTTCCTCAAATTTAATCACATGAGTGGAGGTTGTGTCAAAATGTAGATTTGTCTTAGCAGATCCAGGCATTTCTGAGCTTTTCACGGGTGATGCTGATGCCACTGTTTCAGACCACGCTATGGGTAGGAGAGTGCTGGAGGAGCTTTCACCTTTTCTCCAGTGAGGGCACCTAGCCTGGACCAGATGAAGCAGGGTCTCATCTGCCTTCAGTCTGCCACTACATGGCATGGCTCCTGCCTCACTTCATCCTGCCCAGCTCAGGAGGCAAAGCCCACTATGGCAGATGACGTGACCAGTCAGTCTTGAATCAGGAGTTCAGGTCTGGACTTGGGCCTCACTTCCTTTCCACATGTACTCAGCCGGGTCTCCCCGCAACATGTAGGTCAGGGCGAAGGTCTGGAACCCTCAAGGATATATTATTGTGACTTAAGTCATCCAACCAGACCACACTGCTGGACAGGTCCAGAGTCCTTCACTCAGCAGCTGCTGTGGGGAAAGGGAGGTGCCTGAGCAGCAGCAGGAATCCTGCATTCCAGCTTTGTCACCTACTACCTGGGTGTCTCTGGGTTCAGTCTCTATCAGACTCTCCTGGATGACCCTGCAGGGCCCTCTGGCTCCAGGATGGATTGTTGGGCAGGTCTGGATGTAGAAATGGCCTGTCTGGTGGTAGGATTTTTATAAAGGGGGTGAAAGAGCAGTTATAACTCAAACTTCTTGGGCTCTGAGACCCAGCTCCTTATTTGCTTTCGTGACTTTACCTACTGCCAACTCTGCCTTAGTTATGCCTATGGAGCTTCAGATACTACCGAACACCCAGTCTGTATGGTTCACTAGCAGGGAACTGCGTGGTCTTGCCTGGACTCTCATAGTGAGTGGAACCAAGCCCCCACCCCTGCTGCATCAGACAGGTCAAGGGGGCATGACTGGTGTGTCCACCTTGAGGCCTGGCATTTCCTACCTGCCTCCTAAAAGTCTAAGCAGTTGTTAACTTCACTGAGGAGGGTAAGTCCCTTTCTCAACCCTGCTACGACCTTGTTGCCCTACAGATTTCAATGAAAAGTGAAGGCTTGAGTGTAAACCCCCTAAATTCTCTTTCCCAGTTTCCAGCTTGTGGGCCAGGATGAAAGGTCATGAGACCCTCAAGGACAAGATTGTGATTGAGTCATCTGTGCTGGGCCTTGGGCAGTGGGTGGTGGGGAAGAATGTTCCGGCAGCACACAATAGGCACTCAGTGAAGATGTGCTGAGCAAAGGGCAGGCAGCTGGGCTTAGAGAGGAGGGGTGTTGCTTTAGCTAGTGCTGAACAGAGTGGGCGTGGGTCAGGGGCCTTGCCACACTCTTCCCCAGTGCTATTGTCCACCAGGCTGCCCGGCTCCACTGCCCACAGGCTGCTGAGTTCAGGTTGTCATTGTTAGGGCACAGTCACAGAGACAGTTGAATGGGCACATCTTGTCCTGACCTCCAGGCTTGGTGCTTGCTTGGTATTAAAGATAATTCCAGCCCTCCGTGTCCTCTAGGTTACTGATGTTCTTTGGCTACAGGGTCCTTCAGAGAAGCAAAGGCTCCTACTTGACTACTCTCTGGGCCCCAAACTGAGATGAAGTTGACTGTGTAAATCTCTCTGGGTGGTGGTGATGTGGTGTTGGGGTTGGGAGCAAGAAGGCGCTACTCCTTGGAAAAGTGGTATGGTCTCTGGGATAAAGGGGGTGGGGTGGGGATTGGGGATGCTCAAAGTACACTTGGGGAAGAAAACATTGCAAATTGAATGTTGAACCTCTGTCCTTGGCCTCACAGACACAGATAGCGAAGATTAAATATTTGTGCTAGATCCAGATAAAGGATGACAGGAGTTTGGGACAGAGGGAGGAAAGGGAACTGGCTATTTTGGAGGGCCTGGCCAAGGCCCAGATCCAGGGCTAACCTGGATACCATTCCTATTGTGCAGGTGTAGAAACTGGGCACAGGAAAGCATTAAACACCCTGCTATAAAGCCATTTAGTGACAGGGTGAGAATCTGAACCCAGGTGTATCTGATTCTGTAGTCCATGTCCTCATGTCTAAGAAGGCACCCAACTGTGGGAAGTAGGTTGGTGTTGGGGCTCTGAGACTGGAGGGAAGAATGGCAGTAGGCTAACATTTCCTCCTGCTGCAGGTACTGGTTCCAGCATCCTCTCCGCCCTCCAGGATCTCTTCTCCATCACCTGGCTCAATAGGTCCAAGGTGGAAAAGCAGCTACAGGTCATCTCAGTACTACAGTGGGTCCTGTCCTTCCTTGTGCTGGGTAAGTGGGGCTCACTGCACGGGCAGGCATGGTCTCCCCGCAACAGAAGTTAGAGCAGGAACATCCTCTCCTGAGCCTCCTTCCGCTTACACCCTCCCACTTTTGGGGACCTGCTTGTAAGATACAGAGCATCCTAACAGTGGCCTTCTGCTCAGAAGATCACATTTGCAAGGGCAGAGGGGTGGGGCAAATCCCACAGTATGCCAGGCCTTTCCTTCACAGGTAAGGAAGTGGGAACTCAAAGAGGTTCAATAACTACCTGAGATTATAATGCTTATTAAATGACTAAGTTGGAATTTGAGTGGAAGCTGGTATGCTTCCTGGGGAGTCCACTGTACCAGGGAGCCCAGAATTAATGGACCTGACTAAAATAGCCAGTCTTCACTGTTAAGCTGAAGAATGAGCTTTGGGGAGTCCTTGGACCCCTAAAATTGGATTAAATTATATACAAGACTTTATATATATATATAATTTTTTTTTTTTTTGTACTAAGAATTGAACTCAGGGGCACTTTACCACTGAGCCACATCCCTAACCCTTTTTTATATTTTATTTAGGGACAGGGTCTTGCTGAGATGTTTAGGGCCTTGCTAAGGCTGACTTTGAACTTGCAATCCTCTTGCCTTAGCCTCCTGAGCCATTGGGATTACCATAGCTGTCCTCAGGAGTCTTAAAGGAATGTATGGCCTCAGAAAGATAAAGAAACTGGTTTAGAGGGCTGGGGTTGTGGCTCAGTGGTAGAGTGCTTGCCTAGCACATGTGAGGCACTGGTTTTGATTCTCAGCACCGCATATGAATAAATAAAATAAAGGTCTATCAACATCTAAAATATCTATATCTATATCTATATCTATACATCTATCTATCTATCTATCTATCTATATATATATATATATATATATTTTTTTTTTTTTTTTAAAGAAACTGGTTTAGAGAACAGAGCAAATTAAACCTGTTCCTTCAGGGCTCAAACCCTGAGTTTGACTTGCATTTGACCACTTACTAGAATACTGGAGTAGAGAGCACAGTGTCCCTTCATACCTTTGTTCAGTTAGGACGCAGGAGCCTAGTGGGAACAGATCCTTTCTCAGGGTCACATGAGAAGAAAATAGAAGAAAATACAGGGACCCCCACATCCCGGATGCTTGCCTATTCTGCTACTTAGCTCCCTCACTTACACTCAGACTCTGTCTTAGTGGGTCAGGACTTGGCTTGTAGAACGACCCACGCAACATATAATGGGGACTGGCCCCAAGCTGTAGGTTAACAATTGATCAGGCCCAACCACAGCCCAGAAACTGGCCCACCGTGTCTTCTCAACCAGCCTGGTGTAGGTGGGAGCAAGACCTGATTGGATGGGCAGGTGTGCTAACTGCTGCTAATTACTACCCTGAGCAGCCCCGCGGCTTCCTCCCACTGGGTCCCACACCTGCCGGCAGTGGCTCACTGGTATTGCGAAGGCTGCTATGGCCGCCCCCTCTTGGCCTCCTTCCAAACCATAGACCCCTCTGGTATTCTGGTAAAGCCTTATAGACCTTTTTAGTGCTTTATATTTGTAGAAGGCTTTCAAAGGGAACCAGTGATATTAAAATGTAACTATACATTTAGAAACCTAGTTAAACATAATAACACACTTACTATTAGTGCGTTAAAAATAATCCATAGCAGATATAATAATTACTGTAATTCTAAAGTAGAGGTGAAAAGAAATGATTTTTCAAGATATCTGCAACTGGTGTACTATGATATGAAAATACCTTTGTTTTGTTATTGGTGTCATGTCAGCAGGCACTGATACTTGTGTGGTTTGTTACATTTGTAAGATGCTATTTGTCCATTAAAGATGAATGAAAATTCAGGTGTCACTTCTTCCCCCATTCAAGTCCATGGACACTTACTGTCTGCCAGGTTGTGTGTTAAGTTTAAACATCATTGCATTTCATCTTCCCAACAGGGATTTGGGGATGGACTGAGGCCAGTACATGGCAGGGCTAACTCTTAGGTCTCTTTGGTCCCAGAGTCCCTATTTTTCACCAGCCCTGCTTCTACCTTCCCTGTCACCAAACATCCACATACTGCCCAGCACCACAGGCCTTAGTTGCCAGAGTTCTGCAACATGAGCTGCTTCGTAGCCACCAGAGTGTTCAGAGGGGGTGATGTGTGAAAGTGGCCCTGAGACTCCCTATGGAATATGCAGGTGCTTCAGGCACATGGCTTACATCTCTTGGGCCTGGTGGCATTTGTACCCGTGACCTAAGAAGATGAAACAGGAGCTCTGAGAAAGGACGATCATCTGGTGTGTTTAGTTCACTCTTTTGCTCAATAAACCTTCCAGTATTTGAAGCTGGGGCTGGACCTAGTTCCAGCTCTCAAGGCGCTTTAGGAACCGAGTGATGTCAGCTATTGGGAGAGGCAGATAATGATAAGAGAGATGACGTATCTATGAGATAGGGATGTGGACACACCAGTGGGGAGTGGCCCTCCTAAGAAAGGGGACCAGCATGCAGTTTCTGGACTCCCCCAACAGTTCTCTGTCTAGGCCACCTTAGCCACAAAGTAAGGACAGGTGTATAGGGATACCCTCCTTCCCAGAGATACCAGCACTCCAGGCAGTGGGGTCAGGGGCTGAGCCCCTTCCACCTTCTGCTCCTCAGAGAGCTGGGGGTTGTTGGCAGCTTGGTCTCCAGGCTGCTTACACCCCAGTCTGACCCATACAGGCCTAACCCAGACCTACCTGGAGCATCACTGAGCCTCTACAGAAGCTTGGATCCTTATGGAGTATGGGTGCTAAAATGCATCCCTTTCCAGGCCCAAGATGAACTGCAAAGCAGCCTTAACACAGGCATGGCTCTTTGCCCAACTGCCTTAAGGACTCCACAGTTGCTTTCAACAGGGTCTTTTTTTGGCAGGGCAGAGGGTACCGGGGATTGAACTCAGGCATTCAACCACTGAGCCACATCCCTAGCCCTTTTTTGTATTTTATTTTGAGACAGAGTCTCACTAAGTTGCTTAGCACCTTACCATTGCTGAGACTGGTTTTGAACTCTTGATCCTCCTGCCTCAGCCTCCCTAGCTGCTGGAACTATAGGTGCGTGCCACTGTGCCCAGCTTTAATAGGGTCTTAGGCTCCCTCAGACTTAGCTTCCCTAAACCAGTCCTGAGAAACAGATGTCTGGTCACTCTTTACTGTCCCTCCCAAGATAGCTGTACCTGGGGAAAGGCTGGCTCAGGAGTGTAGAATGTGACTGGATTGGGGATGATAAGGGCCACCATTTCCCCTAGACTCACCAAGAGTCTGCATCCAGCCCTGTCCGCTCCCGCAGACACCCAGAGGAAGCTCAGCATAGTAGGGAGAAGATGGCATGGAATTCCCAGGCCAGGAAGCTCAGTGTTCAGCAGAGAGTGGGCACACAGAGTTGGCCTCTCCCATCCCTCTTCTATCAAGCGTGAGTTCCTCCTGCCCCGTGATCTTGTGCTGAGTGCCAGGGAGCAAAGATCTGGTCCCTCCCTAATGTGGAGAGTTCAGAGGTGAGAGATCCTTGTGATCTTAGGGAGCACTCTGGAAGGGATGGGATCTAAGCTGGGCCTTGAAGGCTGTGGTTGGAAAGAGAGAAGCCCTGGCGAGGCATCCAAGTGTGAGCCAAGAAATAAACCAGGCCCAGCATCAGCTTTCCTTCCCTCCAGTGCCAGCTCATTCAAACTTAGGCCAGCAGGCCCAGAACACAGTGACCAAATGGAAGCTGGCCCCCAGGGAAGTCTTCAAGTGTCCTGTTAGGTTTTTGATGAGAGGAATACTGACAGGGTCTGAGCTTTGGCCTGGGACTCCATGGCCCTCTGTTGTGTTGGAAGGGGGACAGCCCTCCTCTTGGGGCAGGAGTCCCCTCTTAGGTCCCTCCAGCAGCAGTCTCAAATTTCTCATTTTTTGGTGAACTTCTAAAGCCTAGTGCAGAATATGAACTTTAGAGTCAGACTTGAGTTTGAATCCTGGCTCTGACCCATCCTGCCAGGTGACCTTGGGCAAGTTACTCCCCTCCCTAACTTCAGTATTCTCTCTAAAATGGGCTAGGACTGGGAATATAGCTCTGTTGGTAGAGTGCTTACCTAGCATATACAAGACCCTAGGTTTAATCCTCAGCACCACAATAAGTAAATAAGTAAAATTTTAAAAGGGGGTAAATGTCACCTTGCTTCAGTAATTCAGTGGTTAGGCTCAAGTCTTGAAAAGTCAAGAGAGGCACATGGTAGATATTTTCTCCCCTTACCCATAGTAACTTTGCTGGGCTATGGTGTAGGCAGGACATCCAAGGAGGGACAATAAGGACAGTTTCAAGTCCCCTTCCTTTGGTGTTACTGCCCAGAAAACATGGAACCCAGGTGCCTGTCAGCACCAGACCAGCCTTTCAAAATCCAAGAGCTGAGGCTCATGTCCTGTGGGTCGAGCGCCCCCTTAGCCATTTCCAGGGGTAGGGACTGTGGGCCCCCATGCTGTGGCTCTGTCTTTGCCTAGCTTAGAGCCACAGGAAACACTTGACCAGTGTCCAGAGGGGAGCCTGAGACCCAGCCAGGAGGACAGGGCCTGACCTGTGGCCATCTGCCCCCCACCAGGAGTGGCCTGCAGCGCCATCCTCATGTACACCTTCTGCACCGACTGCTGGCTCATAGCTGTGCTCTACTTCACCTGGCTGGCATTCGACTGGAACACGCCCAAGAAAGGTAAGAGCGAGGTCTCCCACCCCACTCCCTGGCCCTGGAAGGCTGCCCCTCCTGCACAGCTGTGGTTCCTCATTGTGGGCTCTGTCTTTTCTTCTTAACTCCTTCTTTGTGAAAAGCACTGGGCTAGTCCAGGGAGTGGTTTTGGGTGGGGGGTTAAAAGCTCCTCATAGGGCACCATCCTGGTCCCTGTGGGAGCTCCCCTCAGTCAAGAATTTGTATAATGGGAGGGAATATGTGGGAAAGGTCCCAGTAAGCAAGGACAAAGGCCACATGAGCTGACAGTCACCTACCTCAGGGTTTCAGACTGGCTGTGTCTTATCTGCCTTGTCCAAATGTCCCTCACCCCTACTTCTTCCCAATACTGTATTTTGTTTCCTGGAAGGTGGCAGGAGATCACAGTGGGTACGAAACTGGGCTGTGTGGCGCTACTTTCGAGACTATTTTCCCATCCAGGTAAAGACTCACGCTATCTTGGGAGGGTGGGAATGGGTGAAAATCTGAATTCAGACCTTAACCTATGCATGCACAGTGGCCACATGTGTGGCATTGAACTATGTGGGCTCTCCCATTGTGAGCATCTGTTCATACTGATTTTATGCAGGATTGGAGGCAATTTCAGATATGTATATGCCAAACCAGATATGTATATGTATACGAAGAGAAAAAGTAAGACTTCAGGGAAAAGTACTAATATTTCAGCAGTTTGTGTGAGGGGCTTTGTTTCCTTCTAAGGTCTTAACAGAGTGTCACTTCTCTCAGCCAGTTGCTGGGGTCATGGCTATGGGAATTGGGGCCCAGGCAATATGATGGACAGTGAAAGAAGGATGAGACCCCTGGAGCTAGAGTGGCTGGAGAAGGCTTCAGGTGGGGTGTGCCCAGAATTGCCTTAGGAGCGTGGCACTGAGAAGGTAGAGAAAACAGGAAGAACATATGCCCCGAGTTTGAAAGTTGGGGGAGAGGAGCTGTGGAGGGGGACAAAGGAGAGGAAGAACCCAAGCATCCCGAAGGCTTTCCCCAAAGGAGAAAGACCTGTCCAGCCGGCTCACTCAGCACCTAGCCTGGCACACCCTCGCTGCCGAGGCCGCCCAGCAGACGCAGGGGACAGAAGGTAGAGGCAGCACGTGAGTGTGAAAGTTTGGTGTGTGACGCAGGGCGGTGTGCGTTTGCTGTTGTGAGTCAGCCACTGGCACAACCTGGTGTGCCGCCTGGGAGAGATGGCCAGGCAACCCTGCATTCCTCCATGGCATTGCAGCTTGTGGGGACGGCCCCAGGGCCAGCTCCTTCTGCCCACCTCAGTCCTTTCAGGACCTTCCCGTTCCTCCGGATCAGGGCTCCCTCTCCTCCCTCTCCTGACCACCATTGCTCTGACTGTCAACAGTTGGAGGCTGTTGTTGTTGGGAGGATGTTGCATCATTGGACACAACCCTCTCATTTTGGAGGTGAGGGAACTAAGTCCCAAAGAGGAGCAAGGACTTGTCCAGGCTGCACAGCAGGTCCCCATGTCCTCACATCGCTTTTCTAAGAGGTCAGCTGGAGACTTCAGAGCTTGTGCATGCTGGCCCTCTGAGAGCTCGTGGGCACCAGGAACAAAGCCAGGCTGGGTCTGACCCAGCCTGGGACATTAAGCCTCCACCTGAGGCTTGTGCTGAGCTCTGGTCCTGCCCCTTGTGGCCTCAGATTCCCCTCTGTTCCAGGAGGATTTGACCTTGGAGATTTACGTCAGGTCTGACACTCTGTAGGATTGTGTGTGATACTCCCATCCCACCCTCTTTACCTGGCCTCTTGCCACTGGTTATGTAATATGAGGATCTCCAACTGTACCACCCACCCCTCCCCTCTTTCTTCTCTGTGGCTTTTTGCTCTTTGTCACCAGAGCAGCTCAACTGGTCCAGAGAACATCCCTTCTTGGTACAGGTGTGCTTAGGTGTCAGCCTTAGCTACCTGTACTGCCAGCTGCCTGGAGGAGAAGCAGCCAGTGCCCCGTTACCTCTCCCTGAGGCACAGGCAGGACCTTTGGAAAGGAGACTGGGAAAGACTGTCCAACTGCTTCATTTCACAAATGGGCAGAGCAGGTCTAGATAGAAAGAACTGTCTCAAGGTCACAAAGCAAGTCAGTAGCAAGATTTGTGTAGGAGCTGGGCTGCCTGCTTCAGGGCCCTGTTCTCAGTCCTCTGTTCCTCTCTTCTTCTGCCACTGTGCCCTGCTGTGTAAGCTTAGGCAAATCTCTGCTTTTTCCTGGGCCTGAGTGTCTTCCTCTGTATGGGGCTAGGGTAGGACAAGCTATCAGAGCACCTTCCCAGCCTGGGAGGCAGAGTGTGAGAAGTGACCTGCCAGGAATGTGTCCCAAGCTCATTTTGGCCCCTCTTGGGCTGGGATTTTGCCATGGGAAACAGGGGACATGAGAGCAGACAGGTCAACACTCTTCAGCAGTGGTATCCTTCCTCCTCCTCCAGAGTGGACATTCTCTCCAGCTTTGGGGGAAGAGACTGTAAAGGAAAGCTTCTTCAAAGCTTTACCAGGCTGAGCATGATGGCACATACCTGTGATCCCAGTGACTCAGGAGACTGAGGCAGGAGGATTGCAAGTTCCAGGCCAGTCTCAGCAACTTAGCCAGGCCCTAAGCAATTTGAGACCCAGTCTCAAAATGAAAAATAAGCTGGGCATGGTAGTGCAGGCCTATAATCTCTGCAGCTTGTGAGTTCAAAGCCAGCCTCAGCAAAATTGAGGTGCTAAGCAACTTGGAGAGACCCTGTCTCTAAATAAATAAAATACAAAATAGGGCTGGCAATGTGACTCAGTGGTTGAGTGCCCCTGAGTTCAATCCCCAGTACCATGAATGAATGAATGAATGAATGAATGAATAAAATAAAGTAAAGGACTGGGAACTTAAAGAGCCACTGGGTTTAATCCTCAGTACTTTAAAAAAAAAAAAAAAAAAAAAAAAGCTGTATCAGTTGCCTTCATTCTTTTGGGTTCCCCACCAAGGGACATTAAGCTTCACAGTGCCCCAGGGTACCTCATTTAACCATTTGTCCCATCACCTAGAGCCCTGGGGAGGGAGGAAATGATTTAGAAAGCCAGCTGGGCTCCATCAGGTGACACATCTCCATTATAAGACCAGGGAAAAGCACAGCTGGGTGGCCTTATCCAGACAGACATGATTCACTGTTACCTCCTCCTCTGGGAAAAAGCAGCAGCTCCTTACTCTGAGCCCTGGTTTCCACCTTGTCATCCAAGGAATGGCCTAGATCTTCAGGGCTCTACTGACCCCTTTGGGACACACCTATCCTGGCTGTAAGCTCAGGAGCAGTTTCCAGTCCCATAGTGGCTGCTTCAGCTCCTAACTCAGTACCTACCCTCCTTTCGTGGAAACTGGCCCAAAGTGCTTTAAATTCTGGCTTTACTGAGACCCAAGTAGGTGGGCAGACCTCTTTAGGAGGCCAAACAACAGCCTTGCACAGTTCTTGTAAACCAGGGCTCTTTCCTGTGCCCTTGCTACCCCGACCCTGATGGTGGATAAGTCCAGTGCTGTTCCTCATTTATTTGGTGGGCAGCAAAGAGCAGTTTGGATTTTTGTTTTTTTGTGTTTCGTTTTGGTAACTGGGGATTGAACCCAGGGACACCTTACCACTGAGCCACACCCTCAGCCCTTATTATTTTTTTATTTTGATACAGGGTTTCTCCCTCAGTTGCTGAGGATGGCTTTGAACTTGCCATCCTCCTGCCTTAGCCTCTCAAGTCACTGGGATAACTGGCATGTGCCACTGCACCCAGCCTGGTTGACTTTTTGAGCAACTTAAAAAGGCAAAAGTGGGGACAAGAATACAAGTGTCCCGTGCAGCAGGGGCTGAAAACTAGGGATTCTGGCTCACACTTACACATATTGGCTGCTGTGGAGTGGCCAGTGGTGTCCTGATCCATCCTTCTTAGGCCTGTGTCACCTGAAGATTTGGATTTCTATTTTCTGAGGCCAGCACCAGCACTTGTACCCCCCTTCAACTGATCACAGGGACCTTCACTGAGCCAGGAGGTCCCCAAATCTGGAGTCAGAGAAAATTTTGATGTTCTGCCAATGGCTGGGGACTTTGCTTCCAGCTGGCTCCAATGCAAGAAAGGGACAGTGTCAAGCACTTAGCTAGGAATGTGCTTGAGGCAGGGCAAGCTGAAAAGACTGACATATTTATATTTCTAGAAGCTTATCTCATGATATGTGGGAAAGATAAGGTATTTATTGAAGCACTATTTCTTTTTAAAAATATTTTTAGTTATAAATGATGGACACAATACTTTCATTTATTTTTATTTTATGTGGTGCTGAGGATCAAACTGAGTGCCTCACACATGCTAGGCAAGTGCTCTACCACTGAGCTACAACCCCAGCCCCTTGAAGTGCTATTTCTAAAATGTCCTTCTACTGGGGTGTGAGTCAGTGCTGCTACATATAGCATAGCTGTGCAACAGCAGAACCAGGTGACCACAAGAAGACTGAGGGATTTTGGTCAGGACGGATAGCTCGGATGTATTTGGTAGAAAGTTATATAAAAATGATACCCACCCTATAACCTCAGGTTCATGGTTTATGAAAAGGGGCATGTGCATATTTAAGTAAAAAATTAAGACCAATGTGTCAGAGTAGAGGTATTGCAGGGATTGTTTGACTAATGTGAAAAAAATAATGTTTTATTGAACAAAATAAAATACCCTTATCTTCCCTTTCAGGATTCTCCCACCCCCATCATGTTCCTTGTAAGGATAGGTAGGTGTCTCAGGCTTAGGGTTTAGGGACACTTTGTACCACCCCACCTTCCATAACACCAGTTGCAGGGTAGGCAGTAGACCCTGAGGAAGCCAGTCAATCTTTGGAGCATCCCAGGACAACTTTGTTGATAGTACCACAGACCAGGTCATTGACTGCCACAGCCGTTCGGCTAGCCACCTCTCCCCTCCGCACCCCCGGGTCTGGCTGGAACAGGGCTGATAGTCACCCTCTCTTGTCCTTCCTGCCTCAGAACCTGAGCTGAACCTGGCTTCTGGCAGGAAGTTTCCATTCAGACCAGCTGCACTGCCTCTTGTCTGGGCCAGAGGAGTAGGAGGTGGGCTGTACTGGGGGCAGCCGAGGAGCCTTAGGGTGCAAGGGCCAGACAGACCCTCTCTTCTGGGGCTGGGAAGGCTGCTGGTGCAGGCAGAACTTGCAGTTGAGGCCCTGCTTGCCTAACTAAGGATCTTGAACTTCACCCTAAGGGAGGATGGACCCCCTCTTTAGTTTGAGAGTGGTAGGAGTTGGATTTGGATTTTGGAGCAGTTGTTCTGGCTGTGGTGAGGAGGGAGGGACCTTGAGGGAGGAAAGGCATGAAGCTAGTGGAGTGTGAATAAGTGGACCGAGTATGTGTTTAACTGTGGAATGAGGGAAAAAATGTCCCCCTTCCAAAGAATCATAGTCCAAATGTGCTGCCAACCACCTGACCCCAGAGATGAGAGTCTGAAGTTAGGTGTGGAGAGCCACTGCATCCTTTTGGGCATGTCAGGTCCCTTCCCCACCTTCTAGTGTGTCCCTGTGCCCCTTTCCTAGCCAGTTGCGTCTGACCTTAAATTTTTCTTCGCAGCTGGTGAAGACACACAATCTACTGACCACCAGGAACTACATCTTTGGATACCACCCCCATGGCATCATGGGCCTGGGTGCCTTCTGTAACTTCAGCACAGAGGCCACAGAAGTAAGCAAGAAGTTCCCTGGAATAAGGCCCTACTTGGCCACACTGGCTGGCAACTTCCGGATGCCTGTGCTGCGGGAGTACCTGATGTCCGGAGGTAAGAATTCATCCCTGCTGTCTCTGCTGCCCAGAGCCTCCCCGTCAAGCAGCTGACAGGGTCCTGTGCTGAGAGCTGCAACCTGCAGCAGATGCACTGGGTCAGGGCTGAGCAGGAGAGCGGTTCATGGAGTCGCCCCATGGTGCCATGGTTAATAGCCTCCCCCAGAAGCCACCTCTGACAGTCCTTTTTCTGGGTGCCCAGTCCTCATGTTGTCCATTGTACAGCCTCCTTGTGGTTCATGGCACTGTTGTTGTCCCCTGCCCATTGACACATTGGGATCCCCAGCATCTGGCATCAGCCTGGCAGAGTTAGAACCTCAGGGGAAGTTTAGTGAATTAATGAGTTCCCAAAAGAACCTTGCATCATCCCCATTTTACAGATAAGAAAACTGAGGCTCAGGAAAATGAATAGCTTATACAGGGTAGTACAACTTCTAAGTGGGTGAGTTAGGTCTGGGGCCCAAGTACAGGGTTTTCTGTTTACACTTGACTTTGCGCAAGGGGTGGGGAGTGCATCAGTGAGCAATCTTGACGGTATGCCCTTCCCTGTCTTACAGGCATCTGCCCTGTCAACCGGGACACCATAGACTACTTGCTTTCAAAGAACGGGAGTGGTAATGCCATCATCATTGTAGTCGGGGGCGCAGCCGAGTCCCTGAGCTCCATGCCTGGCAAGAATGCTGTCACCCTGCGGAACCGCAAAGGCTTTGTGAAGCTGGCTCTGCGCCATGGGTAAGTACCTCCCTGCACGCGCACACACACACGCACCCCTCCAGCACTTGCCTCAGCCCAGGGCAGTAGGTCCCTTGACCTTTAGAGGCAAAGCCAACCCCACCACCACTGAAGGCATAAAAGCATAGAAGCAGAGGGTGATGTTGGAGCCCAGACAGCACAGTTTAGGCCAAGTTTTCCCAAGTGTAGAAAGGTGTCTGGGTGGAGCAAAGTTGTAGCCTGTGGCCTCTGGGCCTTTATAGTAGACTGAAGGCCATGTTCATATGCAGGACTGCAGAAAACTTACCATCTGGAGCCAGATGGGCTGTGAGGAGAGCAAGGGGCCAGGGAGGAGGATGGCCATGTTGGAAACATCAGGGAAGGTTTGTTGGAAGGTGACCCTGAGAACACGCAGAGAGGAGCTGGGTGACTTGGGTCTCTGTGACCCTTTGTGGAAAACCAGAGGCACATTTTGTATTGCCACCTGATCAGCATATTCCATTTGACAAGCACATCCCTTTGGTTCCCCAGCAACCCGGCAAGTAAGGAGATTGAGTCCCCATTTCCCACTAGAGAAGACCAAGTGAGGCTGAGGGACTGAATGGGGACATGTTATAATATGCAGAGTCATGCTGTTTGTACTCCAGCTCCACTGCTTTCCTCCCAGATCTGGGTTCCAGGTGACCCCAGAGGATGGTCTGGGGTGACAGACCTCCAGCAGTGCATAGGCCAGAGAGGGAGATGTGCAGCCTGTAGTCATACAAGTTAGGGAAGATGCTAGGCCATGTCACCAAGGCCTCAGGAGACAGCAGCTGTCCTCTTTGTTCTGTTAGGACCCTATCTTCATACTTTCGAAGAGGCTGCTGTGCAGAACCCAGCCCTGGGGGTGGTCAAATCAGACCCTGACAGGGAGTGCAAATGATAGGGAGGAGTAGCAACAGATAGTGACAACACAGTGTGCTGAGGCTAGGACACAGTGATGAGTTCAGGGCTGAGAGATCCCTGGGGTGGGGAGGGATGGGGAGGCAGGCCTTCAGGATGAGGGCAAACGTAGGCCTTCCAGAGCAGGACTGAGTCCTGATGTGTCCCCAGGCACTGGCAGGTGGGCAGGGTGCACACCAGAATCTGGTTGTGAGGGGACATGAGGTTCTAGTCTACCCCAGGCCTGAGGGTGGCTTGGCTGGGGCCCAGGGCTTCTAGGGCTGACAGTAAGACCTGAAACCAGTGGATGGAGGATGACAGACCCTGACTTCTCCCTTCCAGAGCTGACCTGGTTCCCACCTACTCCTTTGGGGAGAATGAGGTGTACAAGCAGGTGATCTTCGAGGAGGGCTCCTGGGGCCGATGGGTCCAGAAGAAGTTCCAGAAATACATAGGCTTCGCTCCCTGCATCTTCCACGGCAGAGGCCTCTTTTCCTCAGACACCTGGGGGCTGGTACCCTACTCCAAGCCCATCACTACTGTTGGTGAGTCCCAACCTGTACACCAAGGGCTGTCCTGATGGCTGTACTCTTAACCATGAGGACCTCAATGTGTTGGGTGCTGATGGGAGTGGTCAGCAGGGGGGTGAAGGGCACGGATCCATTGCTATGAACCAAGCAGTATGATAGGTGAGGAAACAAGACCTGCAGGTGGTTTACAGCACCCACCAGCCTATCGGGGAAGACAGTGTTCTGGCAGACATCTCTGGGGATGTGATGGGGATATGCATAGGGGTACCTATCGGTGGGGACCCTACCTGCACTGCTGATGGGAATTAATCAGTAAAAGAAGGGAGAAGAGAATTTCTGATAGGAACAATAGCCTAAGTGAAGTTACAGAAAGAAAGATTGTGTGGATTTTTGAGAACAGAAGGGAAAAAATGAGTATGCTGGCGCATAGACCTGGGAGAAAAATGTGGCAAAGCCTGGCCACACGGGGCCCTCAGCTGCATCGTGTCGTTTCAGGTATCTTCAGGACAATTTATAGGATTCAAACAATTACCTATTTTGGTATTTGAGGAGCTGTGCATTACGTGCATATGGGCATGAGTTAAAAGTCACAAGCTGGTGATCTCATAGGAGCTTGTGACCCTGAGCAGAGAACTCGAAAGGCCAAAGCTCACACAGATACTTTGCACTATCAGAGGCAGGTGTTTGTTCTGTGCAGTGGTCAGAGACAAAGCAGCAGCAAGGTAGTAGGCACGCTTCCCCCATGGGTGCTGCAGAGGGCCCAGGGTCCCCTGGTTGTGCCTTGAGGATGGAAAGCTGCTGGAACGTATTGGGGAGGGGAGATTCAAATTTGCATTTTAAAGTGATCTCTGGGGCTGCTGAGGATGGGCAGACATGGACAGGGAAGGTCAGTCTCCAGGCTTTCGTGGCAGTATCTTGGGCTCAGGGAGTGGCAATGGAGATAGAAGTACACAGATTTGGGAGAAATCTCAGAAACAGCCCTGCAGACCTTAGGGGTAGATTGGTTCTGCAGATGGAGCAGAATACAAAAATTAAACAGTGTGGGAGTGTCAGTCTCTTTCCTCTCCTGTCCTTAACACTTTTCAAAGCATTCTACACAGAATCCTTAGAAAAGCCCTATGAGGAAGGCTCCCCATGTGACAGATGAGAAACTGGGGCTCAAAGAGGCAATGTGCCTCACCCAGAGAAGAGCAAAAGCAAAGCCATTTACTTGATCCTGTGACTTTCACAGGAACTTCTAGCAGGGTGCAATGGATTAATTTCATCTGCTGCTCAGAGGCTGTGTTGCCTTGGGCAGGACCCTTCCCAAGTTCCTGGACCTCAGTATTCTCATCTATAAAAGGGACAATCTGAGATGAAGCAAAGTTTCTGGTATATGGTCAGCACATAACACAGGCACTGAAATCAGTAGACACCCAGGAAGGGGGTGTCCAACGGCTTTGACTAACCAGACTCCTTTGCCCATCCCTGCAGTGGGCGAGCCCATCACCATCCCCAAGCTGGAGCATCCGACCCAGCAGGACATCGACCTGTACCACGCCATGTACATGGAGGCCCTGGTGAAGCTCTTTGACAAGCACAAGACCAAGTTTGGCCTCCCAGAGACTGAGGTCCTGGAGGTGAACTGATTTAGCCCTTGGGGGCCAGCTACTGGAAGGAACTGGCTGCATATCGTGCTTTTTGTTCTGTAAATTTGGAAGCGTCATGGGTGTCTGTGGGTTATTTAAAGAAATTATAATTTGTTGAACCATTACAATGTTAGATCTTTTTTAAAGAAGAAAAAATACTTCAAGCTCTTTCACTTCCAGTGTGTCCTGTTCTAGGTGGTGGTTAATACAGGTGGACCTTTATGGTTTCTCAAGCAACCCTTCTTCTCCTCCCAAAATGACAGAGAAAGCTCATTCCTGGTTAATTGGGGAAGAAGGACAGCCGTTTATGACTCAGGCCAGTTAGTTGATTTGCTCTTGCTTCTAGGGATGAGAGGCAGAAGCCACTTCTGACCCAAACACCTCTATTCCCACCACCCCATGCTTGACTACCGGACAGGCCCTTCTTGTTGAGGGGAAGATGCAGAGGGTGCAGTTATTTGGGAGGGCAGTGGCGAGTATCTGGAATACTCCAGTATGAGTCTCTTCTCTGCCCCTTCAACCTACTCCAGTCTCTCAAATCTGAGCCTGGACTGGCCTCCAGTGATACTGTGTTGGTGACAGGGCTGTCCCAGAGGCACCATATCTTGGATTATCCAGTCACACATGCTGGTTGGAGTGATTGGTGTTGTTCAGGAGGCTGATGGCATGGACTCCACACACACAGCTTTGGCCTGGAGCACATCCTTCCCGGTGGCCTCGCTCTGCCTGAGTCATGCTCCAAGTTTGGTGTGAAGAAGAGTCCCTCTTCCGTTCACAGAGGGACCTGACCTCCTGTACAACCCAGGATTGAAGGCCCCGAACCCATTCCTTACATATATGTGCCTTTCTGAGGGGGTGGGGGGAGGAAGCCTAGCCCCTCCTTTGTGTGTTCTGTTTTCTCTCCATGAGATCATTGTACCGTGTCAGACTTTTGTATATTCCTAGACAAATAAATGGAAACAAAAACCCTCAGGCGTTATTGCTGGGGCTGTGTCTGTGTCCTACTGCCACACATGGGGAGGACCGCCCCTAGCTGGGCTTTCTGCAGGACCTTCTGGTATACTGCTCCTCCATGGCTGTGTAACAGATGACTTCAGAACTTACTGTTTTCAAACATTTGCTCTCACAGTCTTCAGAATCAGGAGTCCAGGACTTGCTGGGTCCTCTGCTCAGGGTCTCTGCCATGGCTACAATCTAGGTATTGGCCAGGGCCTCAGTTGTCTCAAACTCGGAGAGAGGGAGGATCCACTTCCAAGGTCATTCATATGGTTGATGTCAGGATACACTTCATCACTGACCTCCCTTAATTCCTTGCCATGTGTGCCTTTCCATAAGGTAGCTCGTGACATAGCTGCGGGATTCATGGAGTGAGCAAGAAGGGCTGGTAGGCAGAGTGTGTGAGCAGGTCAGAAGCCACAGTGCTTCAGAGCTGAATCCTGGAAGTGGTATCCTGTTGCTATTCCTGTTCATTAGAGGCAGGCATCTAGGTCCCACTCATGCTTGAGAGGAGGGGATTATACAAGGGAGTGAATACCAGGAGGCCAGGGTCATGGGAGCTGCTGGACAAACTGCCTGCTTATGTGATAGAGGGCTGCTGTCCAACTGGAAGGTTCTAGAATGACTGAGCTGGAAGTTCCTTACAGATCTCTCATCATATTTCCTGCTCCTGGCTCCAGCTACACCAAAAAGCCGGGTGGCCAGGCCTGCTGCCACCTAGTGGTTACAAGGTCTCAGGAGATGCCACTTTTCTATGCTCTTGCTCCTTTAGTTCAGTGACTAATTAAGCCCCTGGAAAACCTTCCCAGCTAAGGCCAAGGGACAACATTCCAACCCCTTTACTGCTTGAATGTCCATTCTGCCTGCCTTTGCTAGTCCTCTAACTCAGAAGCTGCACCTCTTCTGGCAGCTTGTGAGTGGGCTGCAGAGACAAACATCCTGCCGAGGACTCAGGATGGTCAGGGCTGTGACACAGGCACCTCTAACCCAACCTGGGGTGTCTCACTGAAGAGACAGTGCTTGAGCTGGGCCTCAAAGGGAGCTGACAGCTTGCCAGGCAGGAAGGAGGAGGGAAGAGCAGCAGGTGCAGACGGGAGAGCCAGAGTTGCTGATTCAACAGACCAGAAGGGGTGGAGTCTGCAGTGGCTCTTGACTTGGAAGGGCAGGGAGTTGGTTTCTTCAGAGAGTTTCTAGAAGGAGCAGTGAGAGGAAGGGCTCTGGAGGGTCAGGCAGAATCTGGGTTCTGGAACACAAGACAAGCCTTAGGATGGAGAGCACAGGTCAGAGGACAGCAGTTCCCTGAAGATGGGGGCAAGGCCAACTTTTTGACAGAGGCTCAGCCCCACCCCCATCCCCAGCCTGAGGCTGGCTGGACTGCAAGCTCAGCTTCTGGCTTCAGGTCAAGCTCTGGGTCTATCTGAGGCCACCCCATAAAGGGAGGCCATTATACTCAAGCGTTAATTTTGTGAATAGTGATAACTCACTGTGTATTGGGGAGTTCAACTGTCTCTACCTAAGGAGAGCATCAGTAACAACCAGACCCCAAATCCCAGAATAATACCCTTTCCAGGGCTATGTGTGCACTGTAGCAACCTGTGCAGAGCAGAATCCAGCCCTGCTCTCAAGCTGTGGCTGGGGGATTCCAGATAGATGTTGGGAATTTTTAACTCGAGAGGGAAATGGAAACTTTTACCAAAAGACTTTGCCCTTGGGTGGTGGTGGGGCTGCCGCCAGACTGACAATTGTCATTTCCATGATTGTGATTGTGGTTCCCAGATATGACCACAAGGGGGCACCAGGATGGTTCTGAGGCAAATGTCACATGACTCTGAACTTCTCATAGTTTGACATTTGTCCAGCTCCTACCTTCTGCTAGCTACAAATACTAAAATCATGGACTCACAAATGCTCATGAGTAGACAGTAACTTAATAATCCTCTAGAGCAAATATTCCTAATCTGGGAAACTTGGTACAAAGAGGCCAAAGCACTTGCCTCTACTCACACAGTTAATCAACAGTGACCTTGCTTCCTCTTGACAGGGCATGAGAGGCCTCCAAATTGAATGCCCCTTGTTCCTAGGTGTTTATAATATAATTAGGAAGACAACTTTAAATCACTCTTTATAAACACTTTTGCCTCCCTTTATACTGTTTGGTTCTAGGCGTTGCCTGTGGGTCCGCAGACCAGCCATCCAGTCCTCTTCCTCTCCACCACTCCAGTACCTGCCTGCTGACGCTACTGTCAAAATGTCTCTTACACCATTCTCTCCTTTCTCATCTTTCAAAACATCTACTAATGAGCGTGGGCTCCAGCCCCAAGCACTACAAATATCTGCATTATCCTATCACTTCATCTCTCTGAGCCTGTTTCTACATCTATAAAAGGGGCATAAACAAAGATCTGGGCAATTCGTATCTATGAACTTCAGGGTTCATCCTAGTTCTCTTTTCTCATATTCTGATAGAGATAAAACTGGCTCCCTTTACCCTTCACTTATTTATCTAACTAGCTGCTCAGTCCCTATGTAAGTAACCAATCCCCTATTGTTGCCATTGCCCACATCCTCAACCCTGGCAGTGACAGGACCAGCTTACTGTGCCTCTGATCTATGCAGTGGCACAGGGTCCCATGCTTAGATGGGCCCCATGATTGATTTAACTGTCACCATCTCAGAATTCTTAATAATTTTGAACAAGGGGCTCTGCATTTTCATTTTGCACTGAGCCCCCAAAATTATGTAGGCAATTGTCATCCTCATCTTACTTAAACTCTGACCACCTGTGCCACCTGGCTCCAGAGGGCCCTACCAGGTGGACAACTCATCACTCGCTTCAATTTCTGAAACTTACATGTACCAGGATCCTCCCTCCCACCCACCTGCCCCTGCGTGGAAGCCCTCCTCACATTGCTCTGGTTATGACTTTCTGCTCTGAGATACTCCACACCCGCAAGATCCCCCAACAAAGCTTCACCATTTTGTTTTTGGCCCCTCCCTGTGGGGTTTTGTTCTAAATTATTTAGGAAGAGAAAGAGGAAGAACAACTGCTAAGGGTAACTGCTTTTACCCTTAGAACTCTTTGCAGCTATGCTTTGCTACGGATGGGAGTGAGGTTCTCATCCTTTGGGCAAAATTCAGTCTTAAATAGTATATTTTTAATTAATAAAGGAAGTGTAGTATAGGAGACCTGGATTCATACTGTCAATTTGCCACAAAGAACCACGTGACCATGGGCAGGTCATTTCTATTTCTGAGCCTCTTTGTAGGCATCTGTAAATCTAAGACAATACCTGCTTCATAGAATCCCCTGGAGATTGACCTGAGTAATGTGTATATGTAGAGCACTTAGCAAATATTAGTCTACTCTTGCCCCGAGAGAAACCCGGAGACTCAGAGAAGGAAGTCAATTTGCCTAAACCCAGGGAGCTAATAAGCTGCAGGTCCACACTGATCTAGGGCTTCTGACCCCAGCTTGGAGGCTTCTAGTCACGCTACTTTACATCTAGGGTGCTCCTTTTCAGGAATCCAGTGACATCATACCTGCCTGGGGAGTGTTCTCCAGTCACAGAATCAGCCTAACAGGAAATCAGGCATCATTTGAGTCCTTTTATTCCTGGGAACTCAGCAATATTTCTTTGTTCTGATTGTCCTCCAGTTCAATGAAGAAATGTCACAATTTAGTGTTGCCATTTTCACCACTTCCCCTACCCTCGAATTTACTTTTGACACAGCAGTCAGAAACCATAAATTGGGTCACAGCACTCCCCTGCCTAAACTCTTCCACAGTTGTCGACAGGCCTTAAAGAAATCCACTCTCCACTGTGGCCTACGATTTCGGGTTTTGGCCCCTACCAGAATCTCCTATTTTATTCTGCGCTGGATTACAACTTGAGAAGCTCTAAGCACTGAAATGGTAATGTTACTTCTGCTATGCAAAATTATGTGTAGAAACAATACCAAACTCTAAAAGAAATGGATGGAGGGCTTCAGTTTTGCTTTGTTTTCAAAACAGGGATTCTTTCAAAGATGTTTTCCTCCTCAGCACTGGCTGCTCTCGCCCACTCCTGACCAGTCCTTAGAGCTCCCTGCGCCTTCTTCAGGCCGTTCCTCCTGTTCCTCCAGCTTATACTGCTTCTCTTGCTCACATTAGTTTTTGTCCAACTGACTCCTCTGCATCCTTTAGACCTCATTATAAAAGCCTTCCTGAGGAAAGTTTGCTAAATCATCCCCCCAGGTTACATGTGCTGTATCCCATTTTTTCTTACCCCGGCTGGCCGGTACAATCACAGAGCCTGTGCTCACAATGGCCCATGTATAGTCAATGACAGTGTGAAAAACCACTAAAGTGGGGTAGTGGCGCATGCCTGTAATCCCAGAGCTCCGGGAGGCCTAGGCAGGAGGATGGTGAGTTCAAAGCCAGCCTCAGCAATCTAACAAGGCCTAAAGCAACTTAGTGAGATCCTGTCTCAAAATAAAAAAATAAAAAGGACTAAGGATGTGACTCAGTTGTTAAGCACTCCTGGGTTGGGTTCAATCCCTAGTACCAAAAAAAAAAGAAAAAGAAAAAGAAAAAGAAGAAAGAATTGAGAAAGAAGCCCTGTCCTTGAGGACAAGAGACCCAAGTCTTCATCTCAGCCTTGGGTCTGAGGGACGGAGGGCTTCAGTTTTGCTTTGTTTTCAAAACAAAAGTTTTGTGTGACAGCCCAGAGAAAGTTTATGTGCTCTCTCTGGGGCTGTTCCAGTTAGGGAGCTTATAGGGTGCTACAGTTTGAATCTTGAATGTTCCCAAAAGGCCCATATGTTGAAGGGTTGGTCTCCAACCCATGGCACTACTGGGAGGTGGCAGCACCTTTGGGGTGGGGCCTGGAAGAGGGGAGTTAAGTCACTGGGAACATGCCCTTTAAGTGGATATTGGGATCCCGCCCCCTTCCTATCTCTTGCTTCCCAGCTGCCATGAAGTGAGCAGTACTCCTACGCTCCCATCATGATGTACTGTGCCCAAAACAACAGGACCAAGGGACCATGGGCTGAAACTCCTGAAACTATGAGCCAAAATCTTTCCTTTACTGATTATCTCAGGCATTTTGTCAAATAATGGAAAGGTAACTTGCATGGGAGGCCTCTGAGTGACCCAAACATTTACTTCTTCAAACATTTACCCACTGATTTCATTCAGTCAGTCAATTGCTCACTGAAGACTTGTTCCAGGGTCTTCTACTGTTTGTAGTATGCCTCTGCATCAAGATGCTAGAGATTCAGAGAGACGTCAAAAGCAGAGGTTCAAAGAAGAGAGGGAGCAGCAAACACAAATTATCCCATCAGACTAGGCACATGGATATGTATACTGAAGAGAAATTAGATGTGTGGGAGCCCAGACGAGGTCAAAATTAGTTCAGATATAGGAAGAGTTTTCAAGACAGTGACCTTGAAGGGAAAGGAAGAGAAATGCTGCCCAGGGACCAGCCTGTGAGCTCTAGCTCAGCGTGATTGGGTTCTGTGGGGGAATTGCCTCTTCTTGGCTTTATATTTCTCACTTGGTCTTCCATAAAACTATGATTCTTTAGTCCTGCCTCTCCAGGGGTGCCTGAGTGATCTTTCTAAGAGTGACTTCTGTTGCCCAAGATCAAACTCAAGTTCTTCAGCTAGGTAGTCAGATTCTTTTCCACTGACACTGGTTTCTTCCAGCTTCTTGTCTGTTACTGTCCCACGCAGCCTTTGTTTCAGCCACATCAAACAATGCTGATGCCTTGTCCCCTGCTGTGTGCCTTTGCTTATATTGTTCCTTCTGCCTGGAATACACTTTCTCCCTTAGGAAGCCTTCCTGGAAAACAGGCCGCAGTTAGAACTTCTCTTATGTGCTTTCATGGTACTTTATATGTTATTTCAATTATTACACTTAGCGCTTTATACTGAAAGGATCTGTGAACTCCTTTCAGCAGGAATTCTATTTACATCATTTCTTAAAATGGAGAAGGCTGGCCCCTTGGTAAAGGTCTCATAACTAAGCAAGGAAATGAATGGAAGAAAGAGCTCTGCTGAAAGGAAGAGGATAGATTTAATTTAATTAAGTATTACACAATGCATTAGACCCATTAGGTGGCAAAAGGAAGAGGAAGCAAAATGGATTGGGGTAGGTTTGGTTTTTTGGTCCTGCAAACTAAATGATTTCAATACTGTTTTGATTTGTTTTCTGTTACTGTAACAAAATAACTGAATCTGGCTAATTTATAAAGAACAGAAGTTTATTTGGCAAATAGTTTTGGAGGCTGGGAAATCTAAAAGCATGGCACCAGCTTCTGCTTGGCACCTGGTAAGGGCCTTCTTGTGCATCATAACATGGCAGAGCATAGCAACATGGCAAAGTAAAAATGTGCTACCGTGGGTCTCTCTTCTTATAAAGTCACTAACACCATCATGGGGGCCCAACTCTCATTCGCTCATGTAATCCGAATTACCTCCCAGAGACCCTACCTCCAAACACCAAGTATGAATTTGGGGATTGTTTCCAACGCATGAACTTTTGGAGGACACAAACTATAGCAAATGCCCAATATGGTGTTGATAAGCTGTTGAAACACCAGCCATCCCTGAGCCAAACAGATTCAAATGCCTGCTGTTTGTCAAACCCTAACCGTCCTTTAAGACTTTTGGGACACCTACTCTGACCTGGTCCACCAGCCCCTGAAGAGTCAGTCACTCTCTTTTTACCATCTGATCTTCAATCTCCATCTATCATTTCATGGATAATTGCATTTGGCCAAAATGCAATAACCAAAGTTCTCTAAAATTGGATACCTGTTTCTCTGGGGATATATATACTCCCATATAAATATTATGATAATTTACTTCTAAGTGGTTTAAGCTAGTTTTATGTTAAAACACTTATATTATGAAATATTCAAATCCAAATAATGTAAAAAATTTTAGAATAAGACATATAAAACTAATGACAGGTAATATTTATTGAACACTTACTATGTCCAAAACACTTCACAACCTTTTCTTGAATGCTTTGCAAGTAGTAGGCTATTTGATTTCTCCCCATGTCCCTAGGGGTGGGAGTTCCAGATCTTGTAGTGTGTTGCTTGTGGTATGCCTGAGATGGGTTGTGTACTTGAGGCCTGCATTTCCAGCAGCCACAGTCAGCCTGTGCAGATCACTCAGTAAAAGCTTGTAGAGAGAATTAATCCTTCAGTTTCTGCTCCACTGTGAAATCTGACTCTCAACTATTTTTTCTTTGGCTCCCACTGCCCCTGGGCTTCCCTCCAATCCAGCACTGAGCAACTGGAGTATCACTTCGTTTACTTATTGGACCCTCAGACAAGGAGTGGGCAGCTCCTGGTAGGATCTAGGTTTGATTTCCCAGCACCTAGCAAAAAGCTTGATACAGAGAAGCCCTCAGTGGACATTTGTTGGGTGTCAGTTACTATTCAGAAGTGACCCCACAAAGGAGGAAGAAGTAAGTCTGTGTACTCTCTAGGTCCGTTTTCTGAACTTATACAGTGGGCTGAATGATGGCACCCCCTGTTCTAACCCCTGGGACCTGTGAATATGACCTTATTTGGAAAAGGGTATTTGCCAATATAATTCAACTAAGGATCTCAAGATGAGATCTGGATTATCTGAGTGGGCTCTAAATCCAATAACAAGTGTCTTTATAATAGAAAGAAGGCACAGGAGGAAGAAAGGGCCATGTGAAGATGAGGAGAGATTATGTAGACACAAGTCAAGGAATTCTTGGAGCCACTGATAGAAGAGCAAGGTTCTTCCTTAGAACCTCTGAGAAAGCGCCTTGACACCTTGATTTTGGACTTTTGGTCTCCAGAACTGTGTTTTAAGCTATCTCGTTTGTGGTAATGTGATTTGGTGGCTTTAGGAAATAAATACAGCTTAGAAACAGAAATGTATTTTCTGTGAAATCCCACCACATCTTGGCAACACAAGAGTTGAACTAAGTAAGGTTTGGGATTTCCCAACTACTTTCTTCTCAACAAACATATGACTGTTGGGGTCTTTAGCCCCCTTGCTCTTCTCAACCAGCGACAAGGGAAGGGATCACTCCTCAACAAGGCCAGACAGGGAAAGGTAAGGCCGACTGACCACCTGCACCCAGCCCTCTGGGTGGAGGACAATCAGATGTGTCAGGGAGACCAGTCACAGCAGGAACTCTTTATTGAGGAAGTCATGCAGCTTTTATGTAGGGTGAAGGCTAGGCGGGAACCAATCAGCTTAAAGGTCAGCAAGGCGGGGTTCAAGCAGGCGAGAGTCCCATAGGACTACATGGCAAGCACAAGCTGATCACATTGGTGGAACTGTTGTCAACCAGTCCCTGATGGTGGTCTGATTTATGGTTATTAACTTTTGAAACCGCCTTTGAGGACTTGATCTTGCTCACCTTCCAGGAAGTAAGGAGTCAGCCTGAGTTAGTTAACGTGTCATTAGTCCCAACACCTGACCACACACTTCTAGGCTCCTGCCATGAGTAAACCAACTGTTCAATGTTTCAGAATAGAAGACAGTGTGACATCTGTGTGATCCAGCTCTGAGATCAGATCCAAGGTGCTTTTCGGAAAGATAGTATGCTTGCCTTTTCTTAATTTTTATTTTTATGGTTCTGGGGATTGAACCCAGGGGCTCCCACATTTTTAGCTTGTACTGTACCACTGGGCTACACCCTTAGCCCATAGGGGGGAAAACATCCCACAAAACTTAAATGCATCTATTATATGTCAGGTCCTACAGGGGCACTTGACACACATTGCTTACTTAATCCTCACAGCAACCCTATTACTATTTTACAGATGGGAGAACTAAAACTGAGAGTGGGAAACTGGCTTTTCTAGAGACAGAGCCTGGCAGAGCCAAGATTCCCAAAATGCCTGATTCCTGTTGTGTCTGACTCTAAAGCACTATGTTCTTTTTGCTACATCAGTCCAGGTGGTGTAGAAATTCAGTCTGGGGGTAGAAGGCAGATCAGTATCCTGCAGAATGACTCAGTGCTATTTATTTTAGAAGCAATTGCTTATAGACACTATCATTATGATCAAACAAGTCTTGGTGGAAGAGGAGGCATTTCAGCTGTTTGTTCACATGGAAAAAATATTTCCTTATTCTCTCTCTGACACGGAGTCCAGGGATGAATAAGGCAGGCAATGTCTTTCTGCTTGAGGAATTCAATGTGTGCATGTGTTGGAGAGAGGGCACAGGATTGAGGGTGGCTATATGTACTATGTGTTACACACCTATTAAAGGACAATGCAGCTGGGCGCGGTGGCACAAGCTTGTAATCTCAGTGGATCTGTAGACTGAGGCAGGACGATGGTCAGCTCAAAGCCAGTCTCAGCAACTTGGCGAGGCCCTGTCCTAAAACAAAAAATAAAAAGGCCTGGGGATGTGGCTCAGTGGTTACCTCACCAAACAAGCAAACAAAACCAAATCCCCAAACAATGCAAGAGAATAACCAGAACTATGGTACAGGAAAGGTTCCTAACTCAGGGTCCCAGCAGAAATTTGATGCATAAGCTAGCTTTAGGGAGAGAAAAGTAGCAAAGGGTTTCCAGGGACAAAAAAGTAACCCATCCGCAGAGATGAAACAGCGTTCTGGGCAGGCACACCTTTTGGAGTGGAGTTCGAGGAGGGGCGTGGACTTGAGGGTTGAGTTGGCGGTGCCCGACAGGACTCTGGTTTCATGCATCCTGAGTGGTGGTTTCCTGCTAAACTACAAAGCATTCCTTTTTCGTCTTCGTAAATTGATTATAACACCCCAGCCAAAGACTCCTTAAGGAACCTGCAATGGCTGACTACCAGTAGGGACTCAGCTCCCGAGAAGTGTGTCCCCGCCCTCGACCGGAGGCCTGTTGCCGTGACAACTAGGTCAGGGCGGAAGTGTTTCCGAAGACTGATTCTCACTAATCAGGTGACGCTCCAGCCTTCTGCACGTGACACCGGAGCCCAGGCGCGCGTTCTACCTAATCAAGACCCCGCCCCTCTTCCTTTACTGACAATTGGCAGCCATCTAGAGCAATGGCCTTTGCAGCACCACCAGGACGCTCCGCCCCTTACTAGTGAAAGAACCAATTAGACTGGGACAAAATGAAGCGACGCCCCAAATTTCATCCCGGCTTGACAGACGCAATTGAGGCCATCCTCGAGTGCCTCCGCCCCCAGCCCATTCCCGGCCAGCGATGGACTGGTCTGTTACCCAATAGCACGTCCCTTGGCTGCCGTTGGGTCCCGCCTCTGTATGAACGGAACCAATGGGTGAGCCAGGTTTCAGCCCGGTGGAGGGGGTTGCACTGCGGTAATATGGCTCTTCCCTAGCCAGCGGCGGCAGCCAGCGCGGGGGACTGAGCAGTCTTCCCTCTTGGGTGGCGGGTTTGTAGGTAGCAGGGGCTCGGCGGGTCGTGGCGACAAGGCGGCGGCGGATGCGGGAGGAGCGTCCGCCCCGCCGCTTGGCGGCCGCTGGGTCGAGATGAGCGCCTCAGCGTCGGTCGGGGGCCCGGTCCCGCCGCCGCCCCCGGGCCCGGCCGCTGCGCTGCCGCCCGGTTCTGCCGCGCGGGCCCTACATGTGGAGCTGCCATCTCAGCAGGTAAGCTCATCGACTCGTGGCGCTCAGCAGGGATCGGGAGAGGTCGCGTGGAGACCCGGTGGCTCCGCTGACGGCGTTATCCAGGAGACTCTGGGAAGGGGCCGGGAGAGCTCGCCGGACTGAGGAGGGCTGTCAGGAGGTTTTGAGGGGAGGGGTCCGGCGATGGCCGAATCTCTGGGAGATCGTGTGCCTCTGAAAAAATCCCATTACCGGAGATGAGCTAGTGAGGAGACCGCGGAGAGCCAGACAAACTCCCGGGGGACAGTCGGGCCCCTCTCGCCCAGTAGGGAGTGGGGGATTCCTTGCTCAGACCCTACCCTCATTCCTTTTGGGAACGCACCGGGAGAAGCCCTGTGCCCCAGGAGAAGCAGCGAAAGCGCTTTCCCTTTCAGTCCCCACCGGGAGAAACCAGTTGGTGCTCTGCTGCTGGAACAGCAAGTAGTTAGGGTTTCTAGCACTTACTCTCGTTTCTCTGTGCTACGAAGTACTCTCCTCCGTCTCTCTAGAGAAATGTGTTTGGAACTTGGAGTTTTCCCTAATTCTCAGACCCCCCAAGGAATGCTTCTTAGTAATGAGAACTCTTTGCCACTTCATTCCCTCCAGTGAGTATCTGGATGGAAGGCTGAATGTTTATATTCATGTTTTCTCCCATCCTCTAGTAAGGGCTCGAGGGCTTCTCCATCCACATTGTTGGGGGATAAGAAAGGGAACAATGAATTTGGGTTTCTGACCAAATTCTGGTGACATCCACAAATCTATAGAGTATTTTTCCTCCTGTTTTCCTTCCTCTGTCCTCCTAAGGGAGTCTTTGCAAAAATCTTAGCGTTAACGAGAGTTAAAGTGCCTCTCACCTTCCCTTTAGTCCTCCTTCCAAGAAGAGGACCAAAAGAAACTGTCATTTAAGAGTTTACCATGCTGCGTTTGTGCAATGTGCTCAGCGGTCATTAGGCATGAATCCTCATAACTCTGTGAGATAGCTGTTTCTATTATTCCCATCTTGTAGTTAGAGAAACTGCGGCTTGTCCAAAGCCTTCCTGTTAGTAAACGCAAAAGATTGATACGATGTGAGAGAAACCAGAGTATAAGTCTTGCTGTTAGTGAGTGGTGGAGCTGGGTTTCAGAATCCAGTGTGTGACTTTGTAGTCCCTGCACCGCATTGTTTGCTGGAAGCTCCAGCCACCTTCACTTCACTATTTTCACATATGATAGAGCAAGTTCCTCCATACCCTTTCTATAACTTTTCATCTCTGCTAGGGAGCATTAGGAAGGATTCATAAAGAGGAAAGCAGCAGTTGTGGGGAAAGGATGAGATTGGAATGAATCTTAATGTAGGAAAGCAGGGGACTAAAAGGAAGAGAAAAGTTGGAGATAATAGTCACAGTGGTGGCCATTGAGTAGGAAAGTAGAATTGTTTGTAGAAGCAAAGCTGAGGTATGAGAGGATTTAAAAGAACCGGGTAGCATCTGCCCTGGTTTTGTGGTGGTGTCGGGCAGGGAATTTGTGGAGGATCTTAGGAGTTTGAGGGTAGTGAGGTTTGCATTGTATTATGAGGTCTTGGGAGAGGGTACAAATGTGGTGGGGGAGATAAGACTCTGGATTGAACTTGAACATGAATTTTTTTTGTGTGTGAGAGAGTGAGGTGGAGTGAGGGTGGATATTGGGAGAGACAATGGTGGGTACTTTTGGAAACAGCCTGGAGAAATCCTGAGAGTTGGAACCAAGAAGGGTTTAATTTGGGGGAGATTTGAGAATTTGTGGGATTAGGAAAGAGAAACATCATTTATTTCGTAGAGCCTGTTCTCTGATAACAGTTCACAGTTTAACACTAGGAGAAATAATTCTGTTCATGGAATAAATTCAACTGCATTTGTTAGTGTTTGTCAAAGTTTTGAATTGGTGCCAAAGGATATATAGTGGCTTGAGTGTGCAGCTGAATGCTGTATGAGTGCTGAGTATGCTATTTACAGCATTCTGGGGGTGTCATCCTTTTTGAATTCTTGGAAGGCAGCCTATATAACAAAACACTTTTACTTTTGTAGTTAATATTAATTTAGCTTTCTGGATCAAAATGTTCATCTTTTTAGGGTATAAATACATACTATTAAAAATAAACATTTTGTTGATGTGTTATCTGAAATGAGTCAAGTGCACAGATTATTAGTATACAGCTTGATGAATTGTCACAAAGTGAGCACGGTTATATAACTACTACCCAGATTAAGAAATGCAGAATTATGAACATTCCAGAAGTTGTTCTTGTGTTCTCTCCCTTTCCTTTCTCTCCAAAGGAACCACTTTGATTTCTAACATAAGAAATCAGTTTTTGCCTGTCCCAGAATTTGTGTGTAATTTTAAAAGTTTAGATAAATTGAAGAGTCAGGTATTTCCTTTAAAACAACACTTTGAAAATTGTGCATGTCAATACATCCCATGCTAACTGACTGGGTGTCCATATTTCTAAACAAATAAATAAACCTTATTGATTTAGAACTTCTGTGATAATTTCAAAGTAGATTTCAGTGGTCCTCCAGCCTACGTGAAGGTTGTTTCTCAGACTTGACACCATCAACATTTTGGAGCAGGGCAGAGGATATAAGATGTTTACCTACATCTTGGACTCTGTCCATAAGACTAGCAGTACCTCCCCAATCCTGACAATAAAAAAATGTGTTGACTTATGGCTACATGTCCTGTAGGGGGGCAAAAGTATCTCTGGATAAGAACTGCTGTTCTAAGGCATATTTTTATTTTATGCTTATTTATTCCAACTTTATTAAGTCCCTTTGATTCTAAAAGTGACTTTAATGTTGAAAATATTAATTTAGTATATAACATGAATTCCAAAAATATTAGACTTCTCTTTCCTCATCTGCCTACAAGAGATTTGTTTTTATCCACAAAACTATACCTAAGACCTAATTTATTTTAATTCACTTATCTTAAAAAAGTCACTGTGTAACTCCTGGATTTTTGTCTTACATGTCTGAGTACTAGCTGTAATGCAAATCAACTTCTCTATTGGGTCAAGTGGGACTACTACTTAATCTTTGTTTCCCTTTGCTTCTGTGTGATCTTACTTTAACTGTAATTTAAGCATGAAGTAGTCATACATTTGTAGACTCTTCTTGCTCTTTAATTTTTGGTTGAGGTTTGTAATTAACAGGTGAATGAATATAGGCTCATCTGTAGAATAATTCCCTTTACACCCTAGATTTAGGAATCTTGGGATAAAAACTTGTGTTTTGTGGTAGAGGCATTTGGTATGTTCTTAAAAGTTTAATTGAGAGAATTTCTTTCCTCCCCAAAGGCTTCCTCTCTAGGGTATTACTTAACTACATTTCTCAGATACTCAGTATCTCAGGAGGCTTTTTAGTGATTATTTAGTGACCCTTTTTGAAGGTCACATGTTCCTTTAAGATTCAGTAAAGGGCCGGGGATATAGCTCAGTTGATAGAGTGCTTGCCTTATAAGCACCAAGGCCCTGGGTTCAATCCCCAGCACCGCCAAAAAAAAAGAAAAAAAAAAAAAAAGCTAGAAGATTCAGTAAAAGCTTTGTACTCTTTTCTTAGGAAATGTATTTACATACATACATGAACACACAATTTTGCATGCAGTTTTGGTTCCCTTGAAGTATAAATGGAAGACATCAGATTAAGTATTCCTAAATTGGTTTAATCCCTTCCTTTTAACAAGTTTTAAAATTCTGCAAGTATTCTTTTTCTTGGACAGTTTTCCATATCAGTATATATGCATCTGTCACATTTTCCATGATTTTTTTTAAACTAACGCCCTATTGATAGACTTTTGGACCATTTCCAGCTTTTCTCTATTACATCGTTGCAGTGAATAACCATATACAGAGATCTTTGTGGTCAAAGGATGGATGTGTGTGTGTGTGTGTGTGTGTGTGTGTGTGTATGAAATATGGGTATATACACAAGCATTGTTATTTTAAACTTGAGAAGATATTGGCTAAATGTTTCTGGAAAAGAATGTGCCTATTTACACTCCTACGATCAAATTATTTAAAGGGCCACATTTTTCTTTTATTAAATTAGTTTTATTGAGATACAATTCGCTAATCACAAAGTTCACCCGTTGAATTGTAAAATTGAACACTTTTTAGTATATTCACAGAGCTGTAAAATCATAATCACAATGCATTTTAGAACATTTTCATCATCCCCAAAGAAACCCATATCAACTAGCAGTTACAGCCCATTCAAGGGGCCACATTTTTGCCGACTTTGGGCATTATAAATTTTCTCATCATTTTCCAACCTGATTACATATATACAGATTACATATATACACATACATAGTAATACACATCTCTATTTTTGCTATTTAAAATTTCAGTTCTTTAACTATTAGTTATGTTTGACAGCTTCATTCATTGTATAACAGCATGTTAAGTACATAATCTCATTTATCTTGTCCATCCCTGTGAATCTGAATGTCTTTGCATATGTTTATTTAGCATTTTCGTATGTTGCAAATTGTTCATGTCCTTAGTATTAATTTTTCTAATTGTTTGCTCATATTTTTCTTTGATTTGAAGAGTATTCTTTTCTTGTCCTTTTTCTCAAAGGAGGTGGGTTAGTGTTATTAGTCTTTATGAACCTTGAAATTTTTTTTTGTTGTTGTTGTAAATGGATAGAATGCCTTTATTTTACTTGTTTATTTTCATGTGGTGCTAAGGAGTGAACCCAGTTCCTCACACATGCTAGGCAAGCACCCTGCCACTGAACCACAACCCCAGCCCTGAACCTTGAATTTTTAAAATCAGACTTTTTTTGCTATGCTGGGAATTGAACCCAGGGCCTTGTGCTTGTGAGGCAAGCACCCTCCCAACTGAGCCATATCCCCAGCCCCAGACTTTTTTTAAAAACAGTTTGAGATCTACAGAAAAATTGAGAAGATAGTATGGCAAGTTCACATGTACCTTACACCCAATTTCCCCTATTCTTAACATCTTCCATTAATATGGTACTTTTGTTATAATTAATGAACCAATATTGATATGTTATTAACAAGTTCATAGTTTATTCAGGTTTCCTTATTTTAAAAATTTATGATAAGATCTACATATAACTACAATTTGCCATCTTCATATATATATATATATATATATATATTTTTTTTTTTTTTTTTTTTAATTTTTTGCAGTACTGGGAATTGAACCCAGGGTCTCATATATGCTTGGTAAGCACTGAGTTTTATCCCAAGTCCTTTTATTTTTTTATTTTTTATTTTTTTTTGCAGTGCTGAGGATTGAACCCAGGGCCTTGTGCTTACAAG
This sequence comes from Sciurus carolinensis, assembly GCF_902686445.1. Taxonomy (NCBI): domain Eukaryota; kingdom Metazoa; phylum Chordata; class Mammalia; order Rodentia; family Sciuridae; genus Sciurus; species Sciurus carolinensis. Next base: position 78,113,523 of record NC_062223.1, read on the forward strand.
GCAAGCACGCTACCAACTGAGCTATATCTCCAGCCCCCAAGTCCTTTTATTTTTAATTTTTGAAACAGGTTCTCATTAAGTTGCCAAGACTGGTTTCCAACTTTGATCCTTCTGCCTCAGCCTCCTGAGTAGCTGGGATTACAGGTGTGCACCACCATGCCTGGCTTGCCATTTTAATAATTTTAAGTGTATAATTCAGTGGCATTAAGAACATATGCAGTGCAATACATCCATCACTACTGTCTCTAGAACTTTTCTTATTGTTCCAAACAGAAACTGTATACCCCATAAACTACTCCCCATTCTCCCTTCCCATCAGCCTTTGGTAAACTGTTCTACTTTATTTTTCTGTGAATTTGACTCTTCTAGGTTCCTTAAATAAGTGGAATCTTTTTTTTTTTTTTTTTTTTTTGGGTACAGGGAATTGAACCTAGGGGCGCTTAACCACTTAGCCACATCCCAGACCTTTTTATTTTTTATTTTGGGATGGATCTTGCTAAGTTGCTGAGGGTCTCACTAGGGTGTTGAGGCAGACCTTGAACATGTGATCCTCCTGAGTTGCTGGAATTATAGGTATGCACCACTGTACTTGGCTGATATTTTTTTTCTTAGACTAGTGTTGTGGGTTTTTAGGAGCAAGGCCTCAGAGATAAAGTGCTATTTTCATTTTATCAATTGTATATACTATTAACATGATTTATCACTTTGATATTAACATTTGTCATCATCAGCTGAGGTAATGTATGATAGTAAAAACTGTTTTCTTCTATTATACCCTTGACACAACCTCTGACACCAGACAGACGTGTGGGTTTTGTTCCCCATAGCCCAAGCCTTTCTCCAGTGGACACCAATGGGGTGTCCCATAATTCAGTTCAGTTCTTACTATCTTCTTAGAGTTAGCATCATATTCCATAAGTTAAAGACTCAGTGCCCCACTCAGTGCCCCAGTCTCAAGTCTGGGCTTCCAGAACTTCTGAGGAACTGGCTGTAAATTGAGGCTTCCCCTGGTCCCCTCCTGCATTTTCAACATTTGCTAGAGTGGCTCAGAACTTGGGAAAGTACGTTACTTCAGTTCACTGGCTTATCAAAAGTATTACAAAGGATATGTAGCAACAGGCAGATGGAAGACACATAGGGAACAGCATGGGGAAGTGAGCCAGAGCTGCTGCGCCCTCCCACCCTTCATGTGTTCAGCAACCTTAAAGTTCTGAGATTTTTTTTTTTTATATAAAGGTTTTTATCACATAGGCACAGTGGATTATTTCCTCAGTCTCCAGCCTGTCTCCTTCCTGGTGGGAGTGGGGCTAAAGTTCCATACTTCTTTTGAGTAATACCTAGTCTTTCTGGTGATCCATAATGATCCAGGAGCCTACAAAGAGTCACCTTATCTGGACAAAGATGGTCCTATCATCCAGGAAATGCCAAGGTGGTCTGTGTTAGGAACCAGGGTCAACCACCAAATATTAGTAGAACATATTTTCCTAGCACCTCTGTTGCTTAGGAAATAAGAAGGGTTTTAGGAATTCTGTGCTAGGGACTGGTGATGAAGACCAAAGTATATGTTTCTTATAAATCACAGTACTATAAGTAGTGTGTGTCTGGTTGCTCTGCTCATTGCACCTTTCCGCTCCCTGCTATGATCTGGAAGGAAGTCGCTGTGTAGCCTACATTTAAGAAGTGGAAATTTATTTATTTATGCTCCCCATCTTTTTTTTTTAATCCTGGGGATTGAACCCAAAGGTGTTTTACTGTTGAGCTACATCAGTAGTCTTTTTTTTTATTTTGAGACAGGGTCTCACTAAGTTATTGAGGGGCTCATGGAGTTGCTGAGGCTGGCCTGAATTTGTGATCCTCCTGCACCAGTCTCCTGAATTGCTGGGATTACAGGAGTGCACTACTTTGCCTAGTTGTTGCCCCTCCTTGAACAGAGTATCTGCGTGGGAGATTTATACTTTCTTTTTTCAGATAAGGAATCTTAGGTCTAGGTAACTTTATGAAAGTCAAAAGAGCACACAGGGACTACAGTCTAGGTCTCATATTCCCCTTTGCTGTAGGTAGCTACTCTTTGTATGGTTCTGGTGAAAAGTTTTGCTGCCTCAGGTTTGGGACCAGAGTGCTTTATATTTTATTTCCCACAGCATCTACATCTAGCTCTGTGCTGATTATGGCACATTTGTATCATTTATTTTGAGGTACCGGGGATTGAACTCAGGGGCACTTGATCACTGAACCACATCTCCAGCCCTATTTTGTATTTGATTTAGAGACAGGGTCTCCTTGAGTTGCTTAGCACCTCACTTTTACTGAGGCTGGCTTTGAACTTGCGATACTCCTCTCTCATTCTGCCGAGCAGCTGGGATTACAGGCGTGCGCCACTGCACCCAGCTATTTTTATTTTTCAAAAAGTTGGTTTTTTTTTTTTGAAACATATGGGTTTTCTCTTAAAGGACTTTATAGCCTAAAGAGAAAGAAAAGATTAGATTGAATGGGATTAAAACACATACAGGAACAAAATAATGGAAGCACAAAAGCAGATATAAAGCTTAATTTAGCTGTACATGACATATATTTTCCCTTTATATGTTTGTATTTATTTAGGTTTCTTAAAGTTACCTATCTGTTTTTTGTTCTTTAAAACTGTTATATTGGTAAGGCCACTGAAGGCAGAGAGGAATCTGTATCTTATTGGGAACACATGTCCCATGTAGCACAGTACCATGCCATGTACAGTTTATTCCTTCCACAAATGTTTATCAAGCCCCTTATGACACACACACACAAAAATGCAAAATGCAGTATATAGTTGTGTGTCTGTAAAATGAAATGACAACAGTTTTTGAGCAGCTTAAACTTTTGTGAATACAACTATGAGGAAACTTTAGAAACTTAAGATATTAACATCCTAAAATTATTATTTTAATGTGACAAAATACCATCAGGGATTTAAGTGTTTTTTTCCTTTGTTTTTGTTTTTGCTTTCTTTGTTTTTCCCGTGAAAATGTTTAGTTGTCATTTGAAAGGAAAAGCTGTGTTCTTATTTAGTGTTTACTGACAAATTTCTCCACAGGATCACAATTCTTAACTTTGTGGCAGAAAATTCAGAAGTGAAACTGACTGGAAATAGAGCAAGAGCAGAATTGAAACTAAGTTGGGCCTGAAGTATGTGGTAAAATGAAAAAATTAGATTTTCATAGTTTCCCAATGTGCATGTATTTTTGATAAGCTGTTTATTTTTACCTGTCAGACATTACTGCTGGAGAGAACAAGAAATTTCTGTCATTTTTAAACCATTGAAATGTGTGCAGCTATAAACCAGAGGTGTTTTATAATAATTAAAGACATTTATTTTAAGATGGGTTGAAATTTCTAGGTATTATACTTTGTTTTAGATTTAATGACATTGGTAATGTCTTATACTGTTAATAGTTAAATATTTTCAATGTTTGGTATTGTGTGGCAGTTTGAGGAACACATGGAGAATGGAAAACTTGTTGGAATTTTTTTATTTGTAGTACACTTTCTTGTTTTATTATCACATAACCTTGTTTTCTTACATTAATATGAAAACATGAATTTTGAATCATGGAATTTTACAGATGCAAAGTCTGAAGTCCTCAGACGTGAAACTGTTTGCCTGACTGGTTCATTTGTTTATTTCTGACATCAAGGACTTTGTGAAGAGTATTAGTTTAACAGATCTGCATTGTCTTGTTCTTGCTTGTGGCCAAGAAATGACTAGAACCTTCGTCTTATGAGCAGTTCCACTGTGCTTGGCTGGGTGTGTGAAGAGTTTGTTTTGTAAATTTCTCTCTGTGCTTTGACACCATATCCCCACAGCTTGCTAGAATTAAAATGGGGTAGAGGCTACTCAGATTCCACTCTCAACACCCACGTTTTGTGGTGTGAATTAGAGTGAAACTTTGGAATGTCCCTCTGGAGTTTGAGTGATCAGTCTTCCTGTTTTGTCCCTGGGTATTTACCATGCCTCTCCTTTTTTCAACATTCTTAAGAACTCCTAAATCTCTACCTCTTTCGGTTTCTGAAACAGTAACCTCTAGTGATTTTAGGATATTTTGATTGCAGGAATTTTAGAGTATTTGGTGATGAATGATGTAGATTCTACTTAGTAGTGATGTTATTAGACATTTTACTTATTCATTATTTGTGAAAATTCTAGTAAAGTGTTTTCAATTAGAAACTGAGACAGAAAATGCTAAAGTTGGTGGTCCTTTGAAATATCTAGCATTTCTTCCTATTATGGAGTTTAGAATATCCTAAAAGATGCAGTCAGACTCACTCTCTCTCTTTTTTTTAATAACGAGGAATATTAGGAAGCTGAAACTAGCTCCCTTAGCTTTTGTTCGTACACTCTTGGATAAGAAAAAGGGAAGATATAAAAGTAAAAGTGGAATCAGACTTGGATCTATATATTTCCAGGAAAAACTTGATATTAATATGACAGTACTTTTTGTGAGTAAGGGTTTATCTCTCAACTATGAGTAATTCAAGTTCATGTTAGCCTATGTTAAAACGAATTCTAAGCACAGAGTAGACTAAGCTACTGAGTTAACCATTTATGCAACAGATACTTATTTTTTTTGAAACTTTTTTAGTTGTTGATGGATCTTTATTTTACTTATTTATATGTGGTGCTGAGAATTAAACCCAGTGCCTCACACATGCTAGGCAAGCACTCTACCACTGAGCCCCAACCCGAGCCCCAACAGATACTTATTAAAGTCCCTTCTTTGAATTTGTTAGGCACAGGATTCTGTATAACTTGTTTCTGAGGATATGAATTATTTCCTTCCTCAATTCCAGTCATTCTTTTGTATAAGAGCCAATCCAAAAAGTTAAACTTTTTAAAATGCAAAGAGTCTTATTAGAATTATGAAAATATGATTTTTTAACATTGTTTCTTTTAATGAAAAGAAGAATGAATGTTCTTGATTAAATTGGTACTACTTTTATTCACTAAAATGTTAATACCTAGCAGCCTGAAGAAAGCTTTCTAATTTTTGGTTCAGAAAATAGATTAATAAGCATGGTTGGCAAATGGGCTCTGGGATGCTCATTATGGGTCAAGTATATTTTACAGGAATGTACTTATCATAAGATGGATTTGGTACCATTATGGACACGAATAGTAGGTATTTCAGATTTCTTTTATCAATTGACTGAATGGAGTTTAGTCTACATCGAATGTGTTTAATTTAAATAGACAAAGAGTAGCTGTCCTGGAATATTGCTCTGGAGTGATATTCATAAATTTCCAACAAAAGACATCTGTCTGATAATTAGATGGGAACATTGTAAAGTTGCAGGATTTCTTTCTTTCTTTTTAAATATATATTTTTTAGTAGTAAGTGGAGACAGTGCCTTTGTTTTATTTTTATGTGGTGATAAGGTTAGAACCCAGTGCCTCATGCAGTGCTAGGCAAGTGCTCGACCACTGAGCCACAACCCCGGCCCAGAACTTCTTTATTTTTTTGTGGAACCCTGGGGCATTCTACCACTGAGCTACATCCTCATCTCTTTTTATTTTTTATTTTGAGACAGGGTCTTGCTGAGTTGCTGAGGCTGGCTTCATACTTTTAATCTTCTTGCCTCAGCTTCCCAAGTTGCTGGGATCAAAGGCGCATGCCGCTATGCCTGGCACAGAATTTCTTAATTGCACATTGACTGCATTTTTATTGAGTGTATCTTTTTTTTTTTTTTTTTTTTTTGGTACTGGGGATTGAACTCAGTTCACTGGACCACTGAGTCAATTCCCCAGCCATATTTGGTATTTTATTTAGAGACAGGGTCTCACGGAGTTGCTTAGTGCTCACTTTTGCTAAAGTTGCCTTTGAACTCCCAATTGTCCTGCCTCAGCCTCCTGAGCTGCTGGGATTACAGTCATCCACCACCGTACCCGGTTTACTGAGTGCATTTTTGATATACAAACTTGGCTATTTTAGAACTACTTGAAGACTACTAAACCAATAGAAAGTTGCTTCTTGCTGGTCATAGTGGGGCATGTCTGTAATCCTAGCAGCTTGTGAGGCTGAGGCAGGATGATGACAATGAATCAAAAGCCAGCCTCAGCAATTTGATAAGGCCCTAAGCAACTAAGTGAGACCCTATCTCAAAATAAAAAATAATAAGAAGGCCTGGGGATGTGTCTCAGTGGTTAAGTGCCCCTGGGTTTGATCCCTGGTACTTCTCCCCCCCCCCCAAAAAAAAAATAAAGAAAGTTGCTTTTCATGTACACCTAGATATTAACATTTTAGTGGATAAAATCTATCACTCTTCTCACTGGCATTTTTCTATTCTCAAGGTATACTGTAGGACCAGTTTAATTGCAGGATGCTTTCGTTTGGATAACTTCCCCCAAAGACCTATGTGTTAAAGGCTTGGTTGCCAGCACATGGTATTGAACCTTTAGGAGGCAGGGCCTATTGAAAGGAAGTTAAGTCATTGGGGGCATGCTTTCGAAGGGGATATTGTGACCCCAGCTCTTCTTCTTTTTCACTTTCTGGTGACTGTGAGGTGAGCAGCTTACTCCACCGTGCCTTTGCACTGTGATGTACTGCCAAAAGCAGTAGGCCAAGCAACCATGAACAGAAACCTCCAAAATTATTAGCTGAAATAAACCTTTCTTCTTTTAAGTTTGTTTATCTCATGTTTTTATTACAGTAATGGAAAGCTGACAGAGATAAAGGACTTTCTCAACTATGACCAATTTTGTTTGACTTCTTAAAATTCATTTCAGTAGTGTTTCACATATTAACATTCCAACAAATATAAGATCTTATAATGCCAGGGACAGTCTAGGTGGTGCAGATAGAGCAGTAATCAAGACAAAGTCCCTGCCCTCCTGTACTTCACTTTCTAATGAGTGGCAGACAAGAGTTAGCAATCTTTTTCTTATGAATGGCCAGGTAGTTAATGTTTCAGCCTCTACAGACCCTTTGGTCTTTGTAGCAATTATTATTATTATTATTATTAAATTAGCCCCATACAATATGTAAATAAAGGAGTGAGGCTGTATTCTACCAACACTTTATTTATAGACACAGATTTTTAATTTTTATGTGCTATGAAATATCCTTGTCATTTTTATCTACTTTAAACACTAAATAAAAACCATTATTATCTACATGCAAAAACAGGTAGCATCTTTGGAACATGGGCTATAGTTTGTTGACCCCTGAGAGAGATAGATTATAAACAAGTAACAACATAATTTCAGGTGTTGTAAAAAAGAAAAGTTTGTTATACCAGAATTGGTTGCAAGGAATTCTAACCATTTGGTCTGTTTAATGGGTGTTATTTAGCCACAAGTCCTTTTTCTTAAAATACTTAGTTTTGTTTATTTATTTTTATATGGTGCTGAGGATTGAACCCAGTTCCTCACACGTGGTAGGCAAGTGCTCTACCACTGAGGTACAACCCCAGCCCAAACTTTTTTTTTTTTTTTTTGGTGGTGCTGGGGATTGAACCGAGGGGTCCTATGCATGCTAGGCAAGCACTCTACCAACTGAGCTATATCCCCACAAGGCCTCTTTAACAAATTTAGGAAATACTAGATTAAACAAAATTTTTCTCTTTCTCTGTAGGTCAGCCCAACCTTTAAATGCATTGCTGGGATGGGATTGGGATCAGGTACTAACATGAAGTGTTTCCCAAATTTATTTGTTTATAGAACTCTTTTTCTATGGAGCACTTAGGGAATAGGTTTTCAACTTTTCTTTGGGAAGCAGGAAGCTACTATACATAACCAACTGGCTATAAAGTAAGCAAAGACTTGTGAACTCAGAAAGTGCCACAAAATTGTGCAAAATGCACAAATTTACTTTTTTTTTTTCATTGTACACAAATGGAGTCCAACTTTTCATTTCTCTGGTTGTACACGATGTAGTCACACCATTTATGTCATCATACATGTACCAAGGGTAATGATGTTTGTCTCATTCCACCATCTTTCTTTCCTGCTACTCCTTCCCCTCATTTCCCTCTACACAACCCAGAGTTCCTTCATTCTTCCCTTAGTGCCCCACCTCCACTCCCCCATTATGTAGCAGCATCCATTTACTTATCAGAGAAAACATTCAGCTTTTGGTGTTTTGGGATTGGCTTATTTCACTTAGCATGATATTTTCCAACTCCATTCATTTATCTGCAATGCCATAATTTTATTCTTTATGGCTGAGTAATAATTCCATTTTGTATATATACCACAGTTTCTTTATCCATGCAAATTTACTTCATAGGATATTTCCTAGGCTTTCACTCAGAGCTTGTATTCTCTTTACTTGTAGAAATTATTCCAGAAAATTTAGTTATTAGATTTTTCAAGTACCAAGGGACTAAAAGCAAATGACTAGAAGGGCGAGAGGATCTAAACAGGCAGGAAAAAAATAATGAAATTGGAGACATGAAGGTTCTGTGTCAAAAATACCTTATAGCTTTATAACCTTGGTAGTTTCAAACACAAATTCTTCTTGAAATCAGCATTCTAAAGTTTAATACTTTTTAATGACTTGTACCTTCTTAATGAATTATTTGGAGCTTGTTATTGGAATTGAACTCTTATTTGCAGAAGAGGACGTTGATGTATGTATAGAAGGAAACTGTTCTTCATAGTGCGAATAATAGCTTTTCAGCAGTAAATGAAGGATGTGGAAAAGAACCAGGTGCCAGAGATACTGTGAAGAGAGAATTGATGGGTCTGGATGGTTGATTAGAATGGGGTTGGAACTTGAGAGATCTGAAAGGCAAAGATATCTCAAAGTTTTCGAGACAGGGTGTCTGGGAAGCAAACACATGATGTAACTGGTGGAGGAACTCAGGCCTGAGTCCAGTTCTTGGTTTTGCTACTTATTGACAGTGTGAACGTGAGTAGGTACCTTTACATACAGTCTCAATTTTGTTAACTAAAAAATAAGCAAGATGACTTATTTCAGTGCTGCTTAAACTTAAAATGCGTATATAAATTATCTTTTATCTTGTTAAAATACAGATTTTGCTTATGTAGGTCTGTTCAGGGACCTGAAATTCTCCATTTTCAATACATTCCCAGGTGATGCAGAGCAGCAAAAGCTTAGATGACCTTCAGGGTCTTTTCCAGTTCTGCAGTTCTAAATGTTTCTACTTCATAAATGATTTACCTTTCTGATTTTCTTACCTCTATGAAAATAGATGAATTCTAAATCTGTCTCTTTACTTCACATTAGAAATACCAAAATCAATTCATCATTTCCACTGATAACCACATCCCTCTCTTGACATTCTTATTTCTTTATAAAGTACTTATTCTTAAAGTATTTATGTTTATAAGGTATTTTCTCGGAGAGCTTTTATATCCATTATTTCATTTGGTCTCTGCTGTAACCCACAGTGGTAGGCAGGTAGAAATATCTCCGTTTTATGGAAAGGGAAACAGTAAGTGGTTTTCCCACCAGTGAGTGGTAGAACTGCCCCAAAGTTCAGGATTCTCAACTCCAGTTGGAGCTCTTACCATTATGTCACTCTGCTGTAGGGAATGGCTGTCACATATACCTGTTTAAAGGTTTGTTGTCATCTCTCTGTTTTTAAAAATGTGGTTTTATTTAGAAAACAATATGTTCTATGATTCATGATTCAGAATGTATATAAGAGGATACAGGTGAACAGTCTCACTAATACCCATGTCTTGAGTCTCCTGGGACAAGTAGTGTTATCAGTTATAGTTTATGCCTCTCCAGTAATTTCATAATTATATTCTTTTTCCCTTTGAAACACAAATGACAACATGCTATACACCCTGACTGTACTAACAGTAATTAAAAAAAAAAAAAAAAAACAACAACCAATAGTATATTTTTGGAGATTGTTCTATATCAGTTCTCAAAGAGCTGCCTATTTATTCTTTATGACCACATAGAATTTCACTGTAGTATAGACTATCACTAGGCCCCTACTGATGGACATTCAAATTATTTACAGTTTTTTGCTAATTCAAGCAATACTTCATACATGAGTTAATCAGCTTCATGTTACCACAATACATACTTGAAACCATCAACTTATAAAGAGAATAAGTTTTATTTTTGCTGGCAGTTTTGGAGGTTTCAGTTCATGGTCTGTTGACACTCTTGCTTTTGGGCCTGTGGTATGTATGCTTTGGGAAATGATGGGGAGCAATGGACCACAGCGGAAACCATTCACCTCATGGCTGGGACTCAGAGAGGAAAAGAAAGGGCTGGTATTCCTCTGTCCTCTTTAAGTGCACGCCCCCAGGGACATAAAACCTCCCACTAGACCCTGCCCCTTAGTGTTTCCACTACATGTTAATTAGCACCACTCTGAGAAACAAACCTTTAATACATGGGCCTTTGGGAGACATTTTAAGATCCAAACTATAGTAGTATATTATATTACTTATCCGCAAGTATATTTTAGCACAAATGCAAAAGTAGAATTATTGGATCAAAGAATAGTCACATTTGTAATTTTGGTGAATATTGTGAGATTTGCCATCATACAGGTTGTATTAATTACATTCCTTCAGCAAAGTGCCTGTTTTGTCATGACCTTTCCTCAGAGTAGGTTATCAGACTTTTTGGTCTGTCAGTTTTAGTTCCTTTTTTTCCCATTTTAAATAAGGAGGATTCTTTCATGATTACAAGCTTTTATGTTTCCTTTTCTGTGAATTACCTGTTAGTATTCTTTGCCATTTTTTTATGTTGTGTTGCTGGACTTCTTACTGATTTCTAGGAATTCTTTTATCTTTTATTGAAATTTTCTTTGTTTTGTGAATTAAGATTTTTCTTGGTTTATTTATTCCTTTGAATAGTTTTAAAGCATTTTATGTAGTAGCATTTTTGTAGTTTTGTATTTTGTGTCATTCTTAGACATTTGAGGTTATAAAATAATTCTTGGGTTTTTGGAGGAATTTATGCTTTAGTTGTTGACATTTAAGTACTCATTTGATTTTTACAAAATTTAAATTAAAAAGATTTTAGGTGATGCATGCAAACAAAAATTTATAAGTTTATGGGATACCATGTAATGTTTTGATACATTTTTACATTGTGTAATATTTAAATTAGGGTAAATATATCTGTTTCCTCAGACATTTATCTTTTCTTTATGGTGAAAACATTCACATTCTTTTTCTTCTAGCTCTTCAAAATATGTAATACATTTTTTAAAAAAAAATTTTGTTGTTGTAGATGAATGCAATACCTTTATTTTATTTATTTATTTATATGTGGCACTGAGGCTCAACCCCTCTCCCCCGAAACCTCACATGTGGGAGGCAAGCTCCACCACTGAGCTGCAACCCTTGCCCTATCAGACCTCTGCTGTGCAGTAGCTCACTGGGACTTTCTCTCATCCAACTGTATACTTTTTTAAGCCATCCGAAATTTGATATAGGTGTGTGGGTTTTTGTTGTTATTGTTATTTTGATGAATACCCTTTGTCCCTATCATCTTATTGATTAGGTCTCATTTCCCGAGGGATCATCTTTGATTCCTTTTTCTCTTTTATCTGTTTTTTTCATCCCCAAGCACATCCATTATCTATAATTATCAGTCCATTAAGCTTGGTTTTTCTTGGCTCCAATATGTTGTTGTCCTTTCTTTCTCTTTATATTGTTATTACTTTAAAACTTTGCTTATTATGGAAATTCCAATGTATATTGATTATGTATACATTTATGTACATTGTATATTGCTATGTCCATGTATGTTGAAATGAATATATATCTTATAAATATGGGGAGAGAGATGAATATAATGAACTCCCTGGAACCTGTTACCTGACCTCAGTAATTATTGCCTCATGGAATTTGTTTAATTTAGGCCCCTACCTACTTGTCCTCCCCCACCCACAATTATTTTGAAGGAAATGAAGGGCATAATATTACTCTTAACACTTGGACTACTGATAGCTGTCTAGGTAGGTCATCCTGTGTAACTGTGTGTCTTTCTTCTTTAGTCTTATATTTCTAAATACTGCTGGACACTGTTATCTAAAATTTATCCTTTTACATACACAAACTCACATTCTTTAGTAAGGTTACATATTGTGAAATTAGGGGATACCAGGTTTGTATCCCCACAGTTCCTCAGCATAGTCTATGCAGGAAATACCAACAAGATAGGAGAAAGAAGAGAGCAAGAGAGGGTGGGGGAGAGACCACACAGGGTTGTCCTGGATGTCACTCCAAAGGCCTTTTGCACAGCCTGGATGGAAAATGGAAGAAAAGGGCAAGTTCAGACCTTCCACTGAGATTAGGGGTAAACAGGATAGAGGTAAGAATGTGTAATGAAGGTTAGAGAGTTCAGAGGTGTATTTTATCTTTTCCTGTGGAGAGGCCTGTTTTGTAATTTAGTAGTGTTTAGTAAATGCATATTAATACCTGAGCTGATATGAAGTTGAGGATGAAAAAAAAGACTGTTAAAATAGAGGCTTTAGTTCCAAGATTGCATAATTTGTGCTAGAGAAAGGTCTCATTTAGGAACAAGAACTATAAAATATTTCATGAGAGATTAGGGTTTTTGGATTGTTTAAATCCATAGCATTGACTGTTGGCACTATTTGTTTATAGCCAATAGCACCAGGCATTAGTTTTTAAAGCATTCTTATATTCTTTCAAAACTTCTCACAGGAAGTTTTTCAGGTAGGATCAAAGGATTAGGAAAAAAATAGGTGATGGAGGGTTCTATAATATAAAAGAGGCTTTATTGTTTTTTAAAAAAGGCTGACTTGAATTTATCATGCTTAAATTCTTGGCTCAGTAATCCAGTGTTTACCTTTTGTGGAAGTGTTGAAAACTATTTTTCTCCTAGGTGTGCTTTTGTACCTCCCTAAATGTTATTACAAATAATAGTAACTTGAATTTACCTGAAATACCCTGAGCCTTAATTCATACCTGCCATTGTCCTAGGTTGAGAATAAATGCCTAAACTAAAAAACGAATGAAGCTGGGAGTTCAGAGTATGAATGAGAGGTGTCCAGGACAAGTATGACTACATTTCAAAAGCAAGAACTGTTTCAGAAAATTATCTCATAATATCTGTGATTATATACATCAGGGATCAGCACACTGAGGCTAACAGTGGCTGTTTTTTTTTTTTTAACACTCATGAGCCAACACTGGTTTTTACATTGTTAAAGGCTTGTAAGCAAATAAAAAAATATGAAGACAGACTGGATTTGCCCTGAGAAAGCTTAAAGTACTTCCTCTTTGGCCTTTTCAAGTTTGCCAACCCCTGATCTACATTATTTAAGGAATATAGCAATTTTTCTTTATGTGAATATTTAAAATGGCTTGCTCTTTTGTGTTTCATACCAGCACTTTTAATGGCCTTTTAAAAATTGTTATGTGGTTTTCTATTACATGAACATATCATCATTAAAGAGTGGTTATTGAGTTTTGGTTTTTATAGCATACTGGAGTAAACAAATTTGTTCACATTTTTGTGACTTAGAGAATTGCTTAGTCAAGTATTATATACATTTTAAAGTTTTGTAATTGTTGCTAAATTGCCCTTGCTCCAAATCGGACCAGTTTATGTTTTCCCTAGCACTGTTTTCTTTACTTGTGTCTGTCTTGACAGACTAAAATATTGTAGTTCGTTTAATCAGATAGGTTTCTTCTGCTGTGTAACAAAAAGTTAAGTGGCATAAAACATCATTTATTTTGCTCATGAGTATAATTTGGTTTGGGCTTGGTAGGAACAACTTGTCTCTGTTTACCTTGCTGTCATTTTCGGAGGCTTAGAGGCTCAGGGCGTGGTCACTTACATGTCTGGCTATCTTCTGGGATCAACTGGGGTTGTGGAGAACATCTGTGAGGTTCTTTCCATCTGACTGCTTGGCTTCCACACATTGTAGTCACTGGGTTTCAAGGAAGAGTACACTAGGAGGATCAGGTGGAGGCCATATCAGCTTTTATGATTTAGCCTCAGAAGTCACATTCAGTCATTTCTGCCACAATTACAGACTGCCCACATTTAAGTGGGAGGGAACATATACCTGGCTTGTTGGTAAAGGTGTGGCAACATCAACATTGTAAGAGAGTATGTGAGATGGGATGTATTGGTACAAACGTTTGGAAACTTTAGATGCCACAAGCTAGAATGTTTTCTTGTGTGAAACTTTAATTATGGTTGTGATTATACTTTTTTCCATGTGTTTATTGACCATTTCCATTTCTTTTCCTACGACCTGCCTTTTCATATTCTTTGCCTCCTTCCTGCCCTTTTTATTAGTGCATTATAATTGTACATAATGGTGAGATTTGTTGTTACGTGCACACAGTTTAACAATATAATTTGGCCAGTATCATTCTCCCTTCACTTCCCTCCTCCCTCCCTTCCTCTCACCCCTTCCCCAAACCAAACCAAAATAAAATATTTCTTTGTACCTTGCCACTAAGTTTGAATGTTACACTTCATCTACTCACCTGCCCTATGGGACAGATTCTTAACAGTTACAGTCAGGTCCTCTCCATATTTGTAACCTTTGACAGTTCCATAAGGATGTAGCTGTTTGTCATTATAATACTCATTTTAGGTATGTCTTGATCCAGAGACTTAAATGGTGTCTGCAGGACTAAATTCCACATGTTTTGATTCTGCTTTCTTCCTCATTGGTTTCATTCTTTGGTTTCTCTGTGGGTGGAAAGATGACTGCTAGTATCTCTAACCCTGTGTCCTTCCCAGCTCAGGGCCAGGAGGGTGGATGGAGGATGGGTGAGAATGGGATGGTGGAAAAAGAACTATTAATATAATTCCTGGCCCTCATGTATCATATATAATGATCAGGGAAATGGAATGTGCTGATTGGCCTGATCTGAATCACGTGTACATCCCTGATGCTGGTGCTCCAGTTAACTCTACTGATAGTGGGATAGAGGGACTGATAGTGGGATGGAGGTTCTACAATGGAAGGTTTGTTTATTTATTTATTTATTTGTTTGTTTGTTTTTACCACAATAGATGCTTGGCAGACCAAAGCAAGTAAGCAAACAAACACAAAATCCAAACCAAAAATTTTCATGCTTTAAATTATGAAGCAGCTTTCTAAGAAAATTAGTAGTTAACAAGAAAAGCAACTATTTTAGATTCTTTAGAAATATGGGTTTACAATCATGCTAATGAGTGATTTTTATTTTCTTGCTGAAGCAGATGTTTCAAATTTCCTGTGTATGACACTTAAGTTTGTATTGGAATACACACACACACACACACACACACACAATTTTTTGTGGTACTGAAGTTTGAACCTAGGGTTGCTCTAGCACTGAGCTACATCCCCAGCCCTTTTTATTTTTGTTTTGAGACAGGGTCTTACTAAGTTGCCCAGGTGAACCATATACAGAGGGGTGTAAAGACTAAATCGTATCTCTCAGATATATAAATATGATATATACAGATAAATATAGGTATAACCCCCTAGCTTTCTTTCTTTTCCTCTCATTTATTTATTATTTACTGTCTTTTTTTTTAACATTTAGTTATTCAGAACTGTTGGAATAAAGAAATGACTAATGATAATAACTAATACCTAAGCTTACAGGATTAGGAGGATTAAATGGTCGCGTGAGGGTTAAATGATCACATGTATGAAGTGTTTGGCACAGGGCATGATACATGGTAAATAAGCATTTAATAAATGCTAACAGTACCATGTTGGCAGTGATCTCTCTCGTCAAGTCTTTTTCTGCTAGATAAATAGGGAAGATAATTGTAAGCAACAAACTATAACAAAAGACTGAATTAAATAAGCAAAGGTCTTATTTCTTATAACAGAGCAAAGAATTGCAGTTGGAGAATCAAGGAGGAATCTTCTCTGCTAAACTCTGAAGTGTGAATAGAATCTCCTTAAAGAGAAGGGAGGATTCTAGATTGAGGGGCTACTTGAGCAGAAAGCATAGAGCTGAGAAAGTGTGGATTCTTGGAGGTCAGACTGCAGAGGCTTTGGTAGCAATGATGGGAAGTTTGTTCTTAACTCTGAAGACTTTGGGTAATATTTTCAGATCTTTGAACCGAGGCCCTATTTTGCAGTCATACAGCATATTAAATGTGATTATTGTGTATAGAAGATTAGTGGTTCCTGTAAATTTAAAATTTCAACTGAAAGGGCTAATGAAAAGTGTACAGTAGGAGAAAATGGTCATTGTAATCCAGGGTATGAAATGGAAATCATGGGCAGATTGTACAAAAATTAGTCTTTCGGAGTAAGCCCTAGGAAACTTTTGTAAATACATTTGGAGCTTTTCATACTGAGAGGATTAAGCAAATTTATTAGGCAATAACCTTTCTAAAAGAATCTGAATCTCTAGTTTGGGAGAAAGGATTGAATTGGTATGAGTATGGAAAAGAAGCTGGACCCTTTTGGCTATCAGCATGTGTAACTGAAGATGGACTTCAGGAGAATGGACTGGCTTTCAGCCTGAAGGGAGAGCTTGAAGCATATTTTGAAACTGAGCACTTGGCTTCTATTTTTAAGTCTCTGAAGAGAATTATCTGACATAGGGAATTAGCTTTGGGGGACGGATCTGAGGTGCCTAGACTTCAGCATTGCTGACATATTTCTTCTTTGATATGAAATGATTTATCTACCCCTTAAGTTTATCTTGTATTTTTACTGATTTCTCCTGTTATTTTTGAAGCTTTTATGTTTTCAATACTTACTCCAAATAATTTGAGCATTGGTTTAGAGAAGTTGTTAGGAAGGAGGCTTGATTAGGAAACAGAGACTGGTCGACTGTTGGTAAAGCCAGAATTTAATTTAAGCTCTGAACCGAGGGTTATTGGCTGGATGGAGTGACCTCTTCTAATTATACAAATGATCTGGCAGCTAGACTGAACTAGCAACAGGGAGGGGTGTGTGTGTTTGTAATAACTGCTGATTTTCTGTTGGTATGAGATGGACTTTTCATGTCTACCAGAATCCTATAGACAAAAAAGCAAGCTACTCTTTAGTTTATGTTCTAGGGCATACTGATGTTCTCCTATAGGAGCGTAGCACTTATATGACATATATATTTTCCAAAAAAATTTCGTATCTGCTGTCATTTCATATAACTGTTTGGTAAATGAGATAGGGCAGGACCAATTCCTATCTGACAAGGGATGCTGAGGCATAAATGAAAGACAAGGTTACAATTGCTGGGTCAACAGTTGACTGACTGGGACAACCCTGTATAATTTCATTTTTGAGCTATAACTTTTAGAACATTGTATAGGAGTAAAAAAGCTGAATGCTGTCTCCTTTTGTTGTTCTATTTTCTAGCGGCGTCTTCGGCATCTTCGAAACATTGCTGCCCGGAACATTGTTAATAGAAATGGCCATCAACTCCTGGATACCTACTTCACACTTCACTTGTGTAATACCGAAAAAATATATAAAGGTAAGGGAATTTGTGGATCCACCAATTGTTACCTCTCGTTTTTATTGTTTGGTAACACAGGTGATTTTCAGTGCCTCCTAACTATTAACTGCTGTTGGAAAGTTCAGTTGTCATGCTGTCATGTTGAGCAATTATATATATTAAAGAAGCATGACTAATAGTTCTTTCTGATAACTGAACCTTTCATTAATAAGTTTGTCAATTCTTTTATGAATGTTAGCTGTTAATATTCCAGTAGCTAGCATTTAAAATGGATTATGTGAGTCCAGTATCTAACACTAAACATTTTCTTTGATATTATGGTAAAATAGAAATCTAGATTGTGTCTTCTTATGCCTGTAATTTCTTGTATATATGTGGTCCTTTTTCAAAGAGTGTCATAATTTCTTCTCTTTCATATTCTTCCATAAGTGACAGTTCTAAGAATAGACCAAATATTTGATTCAAAGTCACAATCATCTTTAGAACACATATTGAACAAAAGACACTTGTATAAAGCCAGTTGACCTTGTGGGATGGTAAAAGAAAAGAAGCATAGTAAAATAATGGGCATAGCAGATTAGAATTGAAAAATACATTGACACTAGCTATAGCTCACCTCCTTATTACTAGCTTCGTGACTTTGGATGAAGATCATGTTTTGTTTTGGTTTTTTTTTTGGTTGTTTGTTTTGTTTTTGTTTTGAGATGGGGTCTTGCTGTGTTGCCCATGCTCCTGTTGAATTCACAGACTCTGAGCAGTCCTCCTACCTCAGCTTTCCAAGTAATCAGGACTATAAGCATGTATCCCTCCCTAACTTGGCTCAGGATCATGGTTTCTTGAACCTTATTTTTCCTGCCTGCAAAGTGACCATAATTATATCTTATTAGGTAGGCAAGACAGATTTGTATGAAGATCAATAGAGATAATGTAATAATGTGTGGTAATATGTGATTAAAGATTCATTTATGTTAACAAAAGGTGACATTATTTTAATAAGTGGTATTGACGATCTGTTTGATTCTTGTCCTATGGCAAAGATGAAAAAATTGAGACATTTTATCTTTTTTAGTTTTAAAAATTACTAAGGCATCCTTATGAAAGGAGTAATTGTTTGTTGATTTGTTTTTGTCTAGTGCTGGGATATCAAGCCCAAGACCTCACACATACTATGCAGAAGTGCCCTGCCACTGAACTACATCCCTAACCTTAAAACAGGAACAATTTCTATCTTTTTTTTTTTTTTAATTTTTTTATTTTTTTGCAGTGTTAGAGATCGAACCCAAGCCCTTGTGTGTGCAAGGCAAGTACTCTACCACTGAGCTACATACCCAGCCCATCTCTCTCTTTTTAAATATCTGTATATGCTTTTTATTATCAAGAAATGTACAGTGTAGAGCCTGGTACAGTGGCACATGCCTGAAATCCCAGCAACTTGGGAGACGGAGGCAGGAGGATCACAAGTTCAAGGCCAGCCTCAGCAACTTAGTGAGACCCTGTCTCAAAATAAAAAATACAGAAATGGACTGGGAATGAAAGTCAGTAGTCAAGTACCCCTGGGTTCAACCTCTAGTACCAAAAAAAAGAAGAAACGTATAGTACAAAAACCCCCTCATAATAGTAAATAGCATTAAAATAATTTCTAAGGATGATAAAAAGGAACTCTAAATGCCAATATTCTCATAATTTTATTTCATTTTCATTTCTTATTCTAACCATTGTATATGTTTTAAACAGTTGTATTAATGTGAATGATTAAAGCAGGCTAACTATAACAAATTCCCCAAGGCTCATGATTTAATGTGATAAATTTCTTATACTAATTCCAGTGCAGGTGTTATCAGTTCTTCTCTAAGTAATGACTGTAAGTTCCTTCTGTTTCCAAATGTTGCTCTCCTCAGTATATAGCATCTGGCACAGCAACAGAGAAGATGGCCTGTGGGAGATTTTTAAGTGGAAATGGTCGATGCCAATTCCACTACATTCCATCTTCAATAAACCAGATGTGTTGTTCTTTTTATTTTCTATTTATTTTTTTGTTCATCATCTTTTTTAGATGAAAAGGGAGCTGGGGAATGTAATCTTCCTATGTGTTCAAAGGAAATTGTAGCATTTTGGCCAATATGTGGTTTAAGGTATAAACATTTCTCTAGACCTTAGCTCACTAATTGGTTCTGTCACTGGCAGTATGACAGTATCGGAGTATTTTTGTGTGTGTGTGTGTGTTTTTTTTTTTTTTTTTGGTACCACAGATTGAACCCAGGGGCACTTAACCACTAAGCCACATCCCCAGCCCTTTTTTGTATTTTATTTAGAGACAGAGTCTCACTGACTTGCTTAGGGCCTTGCTAAGTTGCTGAGGCTGACTTTGATCTTACAATCCTCCTGCCTCAGTCTCCCAGCCCCCTGAGATTATAGGCATGTGCCACTGTGCCCTGCAGTGTTTTTAATTTTTGATGGATTTTTATATAATTAGTCTTCAATTATGCTATTAAAACTGTGTCCTTGTTCCATTGTTACTTCTGATAGTAGTAATTAATAGTACTAAGCACATTTTAGGAATTTGGAAAATGATAGCAATTATTAGAATTGTAATATTAATCATAATAGTTTCTAAAAAGAGAATAGTCATGGGACTGGTTGATCATGATGTGAAGATGAAAGCAAAATGACCTTTTTTCTCTTCTGGCTTAGAGTACATCTTGAACTTACATGTTATCATAGACTGTTTTTTGAAGTTATCTCAAAGAAATGATCATTAACATATTTAGGGAATAGGAGGTGAAGAAATCACAGGGAATTCCAGGATCTGGTAGTAGTATTGAGTCTTTCAGTCACTTGGAAGCCTTGTGAGCCTTAATTAATTTGTCATTAAAATGAGAGAACTGATGATTTCTGAGACTTCTGCTCCAAAATTTCATGGTTGAATGAAATCTCTTCATGAGTTTTGTTGGACTTTGTAAAATTTAACTATCATAGGAAGAACTAGTGAATGTCACCTTATCTTTTTTTTTTGGTACTGGGGTTTGAGTCCAGGGGTGCTTAATCACTGAACCACATCCCCAGCCCTTTTTATATTTTATTTAGAGACAAGGTCTCATTAAGTTGCTTAGGGCCTTACTAAGTTGCTGAGGCTGGCTTTGCTCTCGAGATCATCTGCTTCACCCTCCCAAGCTGCTGGGATTACAGGCATGCCCCACCATGCCTGGTATGTCACCTTATCTTGTTGAACCTGTCATGACAAACATGAATATTTCATGATCATTATGTGTCCTTGGTGTAAAATGACCATGATGAAAAGTCAGTTGTCTCAGTTGACTCTTCTCACTAAACTACTAGTACCACCTGTTTAGTGGTATCATTTCTTAGTTTTACAAGAAATTTTTTTATTGAAAGTATATCTGAAATGCTGTTTTTTAAGTATTCTTATACTTTAGCAGATCCCAAGAACGTATGTGTGAAATTTTTTGACTTTTGACATCTTTTTACTGCTTATAGGAGATTTTCTACAAGGTAGTTCACATCAAATGCCAATTGTTATATCCCCATAGAATAAAGCCTGTGTTGTGGATGGGGAATTAGGTTCTGATTTTGTTTCTCTCCAAAACTTGGAATTTTTTTATACAATAAAATTTGTTTTTCAGCCAGTTACCTATGAAATATAAGTGCCTTTCTTCTCCTGGAATACATCTGAGGAAGAACTCAGTATAATCTAATTTGATGATCTCATCCAAGTCTCATATTTAAATATCATCTATCTACCTTTCCTCTGAACTTACACTCCTCCTATATCTAGTTGCCTGTTGTACAACTGCCTTTGAAGTCTAGTAGGTAACTTAACCTTGGTGTCACCTTTCCATTGCTATGATCAAATACCTGAGATAAACCACTTAAAAGAGGAAAGATTATTTTTGCTCATGTTTCAGAAGTTTCAGTTCATAGTATATTGGCTTTATTCTTGTGAACTTGTGGTGAGTCAGAACATCATGGTCAAGAGAATGTTGGAACAATGTTCTTCATTCCATGGTGACCAAGAAGCAGAGGCAAGGGGCAGGGGGCAAGCTGTAATTCCCAAGGACCTTCAACTAGGTCCCACCTACTCCAGTTTCCCATCTCCAGGTAGTCTTTTCAGCTATGAATTCATCAGTGGATTAGTTCATTGAAGAGGTCAGCGCCCTCAATCACTTCCTAAAAGCCCCACCTCTGAACATTGCTGCATTGGTCACCAACCCTTCAACACAGGAGCTTTTGGGGAACATTCCAGATCCAAACTATAACAATTGGTATGTTCAAAAATGAGTTTCTGATGTTCTAGTCCTGAATTCATTCTTCTATCACAAAATGGCAACTCCATTTCCTTGGCTAAAAACCTTGGAATCCTCCTGGATTGTCTTTTTTCTGTTATATCCCACATCCAATCTGTTAGCAGATCACTTCTTGCAGTCTCCAAACCACTATGGTCTCTTGCCTGAATTGTTGAAGTATTCTTGTAACAGGTTTGTCTGTCCATCTCTCCCCTACAGACTATTCTCAACTAAACTCCTAAACTCCTATTAAAATGAAAATCTCCAATGGCTTCCTCCTTCATTTAGAGTAAAAGCTCACCCCTATGGATTCCTAGAAGCTCATGGTTTGACCCTCTGTTACCTCCCATACTCCTCTCCTGTTCCTCCTGACCTTGTTGTTTATCTGACCCAAGCTCTTTCCTCCAGATAACCACATGATGAGCCTTTCACCTTTCTATAGGTCTTTATTCCAATTGTTTCACAGAGAAACTCCTTAATCACTGACTAACCCTTTTGGAAATTGTGACTATCTTTCTGCCTATGTTTTGTGCTTTATTTTTATCCACAGTATTTAAGATCACCTGGCATACAGTAAGTTCACTTATTTGGTTAACCTTTGGCTCCTCCACTAGAATGTAAAAATTCCACAAGAGCAGAAATTTTAAGTTCACCTTTGCTCACTGTTGTGTTCCTAAAACCTCAACAATGCTTGGCACTAGACTTTCATATCTTTTTTAAATTTAATTTTTTGAATAGATAATTCAGTCTGGTTCAAAATATATACAAAGGTTTAAATTAAAGCCTCCGTTTCACCTGTCTCCCATCAGCCCAGTTTTCCATCCCACTCTAGTAATCACTCTTGCTCACTTTTTGTTCATCTTTCCTGAGATTCTTTAGGCAAATACAAGTAAAAATAGGAGTGTTCTTATTCTCTTCTTTCCTCTCGTTCACAACAAAGATACCATACTTACATACTGCATTCTTTTTTTTTTTAATTTATTTTTATTGTAAACAAATGGGATACATGTTGTTTCTGTTTGTACATGGAGTAACAGCATACCATTGCATAATCATACATTTACATAGGGTAATGATGTTTGATTCATTCCGTTATTTTTTCCTTCCCCCACTCCTCCCATCTCTATTTTCCCTCTATAGAGTCCCTCCTTCCTCCATTCTTGCCCCCCTCCCACCCCCCATTATGTGTCATCATCTGCTTATCAGTGAGATCATTCGTCTTTTTGATTTTGAGATTGGCTTATCTCACTTAACATGATATTCTCCAATTTCACCCATTTGCCTGCAAATGCCATAATTTTATTATTCTTTGTAGCTGAGTAATATTCCATTGTATATATATATATACCAGTTTCTTTATCCATTCATCATTTGAAGGGCATCTAGGTTGGTTCCACAGTCTGGCTATTGTGAATTGAGCAGCTATGAACATTGATGTAGCTGTATCTCTGTAGTATGCTGATTCATACTGCATTCTTCACTTAATATATATCTTAAGAGGCTTTTTCCATATTGGTTCAGATACCCGGCCTAATTATTTTCCTACATAATTTTTACACTGAATACATGTACCATAATTTGTTTAATGGGCTCCTGTTCTCGGGCATTTAGGCTGTTTCAGTCTTTCGTTATGGTATTGCATCAAGTAACTTTGTAAGTACTCCGTTTTGTTTTTTAGTATACCTATAGGGTAAATTTCAAGAAATGGTCTTACTGGGACAAAAAGATTGTGCACTTTGTTTTGTTGGATACTGCAAATGGTCCTTCCCGTGAGCTGCTTCATGCCTGAGTGCCTTTTTTCTATAACCCCACAAATGGACTATGCAAACTTTAGACTTTTTGCCAGTTTGGTGAAAAATAAGTTTTGTAGTACAGTTTAAGCTTGTATTTCTCCGATTATGAGTGAGTTTGATGCACTAATAAACATTTGTTAAATGAAGTGCATGCTGTATGATAGCCAGAATTTGCCATTGGAGCCATGCTTTACCATCTCTTGATTTTGATTTCTGTAACTTTTAGGATATTTCAAATAATGCTATAAAAAAACAATCTTTTAAAAGATGTTTATCCTAAAGCACACGAATCTATGGAACGGAAGTAAAATTGCAAGATCAAAAACCAGTTCATTATTTTAAAACTTATGACTACGCATCATCTGTGAAATTGTTTCATCAGTAAAAAATATTTACTGAGTGTCCACTCCGTGCCACTAGTGATTTTACATGCTTAGGAAAGAGTAGATGTACAAAACAAGTGCTGTGGCTCATGGGGCTTATGGTTAGGGTTGAATATATGACACACAAAATTCAACATATTATGGAAAAATTTGCCTATGTATCACCTCAAATCATCTCAAGTACCAGTAGGATGTACACCAGGCTTGGGAAACACTGCCCTAGAACAACCTAAAGATGCAGGAGTCCTTATAGGTTCTGCAGGGCCAGAGAAGCACAGGGGTTACTTGGGCAGAGTAGGCAGAGGGAACATGGTTGGGAATGTCTGGAAATATTTTGATGTTGTCTTTTGGTTTTGTAACACCAACATACAGAGGACTTTTGATTATTACTTCGCTTCTTTAAGTTGTCTAGTGAAGAAGTTGACTAAGGAAATTAAAAGAGACAGAATGTTAGTGATGGAGGTGGAGGTTGAGTTTAGCTTACCTGGTTGCTAGGTCAGTATTTATTCCACAAGACAATAGTAAATAATCATAGAGATTTGCTGGGGGGGTACCAGGGATTGAGCCTAGGACTACTTAACCACAAATACCCCCAGCCCTTTTAATTTATTTTTTTAGTTTGAAATGGGGTCTCACTATGTTGCTTAAGGCCTTGCTAAATTGCTGAGGCTGGACACAAACCTGCAATCCTCCTGCTTTATCCTCCCACGTTGCTGGAGTTATAGGTGTGCACCACCTGGCCTGACTTACAGAGATGTTTGAGCAAAACAGAATAAATGGAATCAGGTGTAGAGAGTAGAAGTGGGGAAGGAAGAAGAAACTTTGAGATTTTAAGGGCTTCAGGTAGAATCTGTGGTAAAAGGAGCCATTTATGCATCAATCACTAAATTAAATCTGAAAAGATTTTAACCTTCATTGATACTTTTCCCCTAAAACACTTTTATTTAATCTTTATTTCTATTGTGTTTTTTTTTTTTTTTTTTTTTTTTTTTTTTTTTTTTTTTGTAGATAAAGACAACACAGGGACAAGAACCCTTGAAAATGTTTAAAATGTTTTACTAGAACATATGTTTGAAAATATACAAGATTAAGGATTAGTTAATTAGCTGATTTTCTTTCATATCACTTATTGTTCTTTTTCTTCTTTTCCAGAATTTTATAGAAGTGAAGTGATTAAGAATTCCTTGGTAAGTTTGCTTTCTGACAGGTACATATGACTAAGCCTATTATAACCCCTCCTTCAGAAAATAGAGATGTAAAATAAGTTGAGGTTCAGTTCTTATATTATGATACTTTGGCAAATCTTTACTCAGTTATTGTTAAATCATCACTTATTTGTTCATCAGTTTTATCTTGTTTAGAAAAATGCCTGGCACAGTACGTGCTTGATAAATAGTGACTGAACTCATATTCTTTTTTCTATTGAAAATTTTGTTAAAAACTCAAATTCTGTCACTTCCATTTATTATAAAGAGGGTTTTTACTGTTTGACTTGCCAAACATAATCCATGTTATCTATGTTTAGTATGGCTTTTAAGAATATTTTGCATAGGGTTTTTGTATAAGGAATGTGGTTTCTTGGTCATGGCATTGCTTAGTTAGAAAGATGGAGGTGTCCTACTTTTGATAATGTCTACACTGGATATTTGCATAAATGGCTTCATTTATTAGGCAGTGTTGAGAAAAAGAAGAGCTCTTTGATAATGAAACTATCCTTTTAGGACTGGGTGCAGTGACATGTGCCTGTAATTCCAGCAACTCAGGAGCTTAGACAGAAGGATCAAAAGTTTGAGGCCAGCCTCAGCAATTTAGTAAGACCCTGTCTTAAAATAAAATATAGAAAGGACTGGGGATGTGCTTTAATGATAAAGTGCCCCTGGGTTCAGTCCCCAGTACCAAAAAAAAAAAAAAAAAAAAAAAAGAAAAGAAAAAGAAAGAAAAACATCCTTTTGTGGGTCTAAGCCCAAACTGGGTTTGGTTCCTGTCTACGTTTTCAGTTTCATCTCCCAATACTCCTTTCACTCTTGTGTTCATGCCTGCCTTTGTTCACTGCCTTCACACATGCCTTGCCTGTTGTTCCTTATACCCTTGTTTCCTCAGCTCTTTACTTGGCTGAATAGGTCTTTGAGGTTTCAGCAGGGCCTTCTGTGACCACTCCATCCTTTCCTCTAGTCATTTTTTTTCCCCCTTATCACCCTGTTTTATATTTTCTAGAGCATTTATCACTGTTGCTCACTTATTTGTTTAAATTTATTAACTGTCTTCCACCTACTGCAATATAAGTTCCATGGGTGCAGGACCTTGCCAGTCTCGTTCATGACTGTAACCCTAGAGTCTGGAATAGTATAGATGCTTAATTCCTTGTTCAGTGAATAAATGCATATCAGTGATGCACTGTATTTATAGAATCCTTGTACATATGTTACTCCATTTTCATCCTTATAACAGCCTGTCAGACAGATGGGACAAATCTTAAGAAACCAATAGCCAGAGAGGCACAGTGACTTGTGCAGAGACACATAACTGCAGCACTGGAACCCCAGTCCAGACTACTGTCTTCAGGTGTCTACTGCTCTTTGTTCCTCTTCAAGTTCTCTCCTAAATATCTCTAAAATATAAATGATTTGGATCCTAGGGCAGAGAGGTTTCTTGAGCCTGTCTCAGGGTTGGGGGGCAGTGTCTAAAGCTCTGATTCTATAAATGTTAGATGACACATGATAAATGCCTCTTGCCATGCCTGACATAGAGTAAATATTAATTTTTCCTGTCTTGGCTCAGGTGGACAGAGGTAGTCTTGCAGTGGGGAACTAGGGGTGATTCAGGCCCAGATAGGGTAAGAATTTTGCCTTGATTTCTTCTACACCTTTCTCAGACATTTCTCTAGTTGGTAATAGCTCCTGGCTTTTTCTCCTGGATTTGTGTCATAATGGATCCTATACCAAGTGGTACTTTAGTATGTTGTGCTACCTCATTGGTATTGTATTTACTTGATATTCTTTTGACTTTCAAATTCTTATTTCTAAACAGCATCTCTCTGAATGTTAATTGCTATCTTGAACTCCTTTTGGTTGCTATATTCAGTTGCTTTGGAACTGTCCGTGAAATTGCAGTAACTGTCTTCCTGGTACATTAGACTGAATAATGTCTCGAAGGATGTTATAGAATGGATCCAAGACAAGGGACTGAATTGAACTGAAAGTCCCTTTCATTTCCCAGTTTGTCATGATTAGTAATTGTTTCATGAGTATATTCTTTATAACATTTGCTTGCATTGTAATTGTTCATGAACTCTGTCTCCCAAAGTAGGTGAAAGCCTCTGGAGGTCCAAGACTGCAAATCTTTTTCCATGAGTTCCCATGAGTTATTCTATTGAGTAGTTGTTTAATAAGTGTTGATTTGTTAATGTTCCTTTTAAGGGTATTCTTTGGAATTATATTTTTGGCAAGAATTCTTTTTTACTTCTTTTATATCTTTTTTTTTTTTTTTTTTTGCAGTACTGGGGATTGAACCCAGGGCCTTGTGCTTGGGAGGCAAACAGTTTACCAACTGAGCTATATCCCCAGCCCCTTCTATTATATCTTAATACAGGTTCTATAAATTTCATTTTTTTCTTTTCAAAAAATTTCATTTTTTTCCCTTTTCTTTTAGTTTTCTTCCTAAATCATTGTGATTGGTTCATTTTAATGGACAGCGAGCCCTGCAGTAGTTATCAATATTCAGAATAAGCCAGAGGCAGCACCTTGTTCCCTTCTATCTTGCTGTCTCTGAAGAACCACTACCAGGTCAATAGACAAATGGAATTCATTAATTTCTTCCCTGTTTAGGATTTTCTAATTCTTCACTATTGTGATACTTGCTGGGTAAAGTCAGTGGTTTAAATGCTTTTATCTGTATTGATTACTGTTATATTTGGCATTTATAAGATGCTCAGCAAACATTTCTTGAATAAAATAATTCTTCCAAAATACAGATTTATTGACTGACCTCTATGTAATAATATCCTAAAACCTCACATCCACAATTAGGTATCAGAAGATTAGGTGAAGATTTAAATACTTTATTTCTAGTCAAGGCTTAGGTAAATTTTCTCTCAGGTGAACTAAATTGGACACTGATGAACTTACACTCATGTAACTTTTAGACTTTTATCCTAGGTTTATACCCTAGGTTTATACCTTGATTCTCAGACCTGAGTAGCTTGGTTTTGCCACTCTGATGTCAAAGGAGACATGGAAACATGGACTCAAAAGTATTAAGAAGAAATTAAAAAGAGTATTTTCTCTCAAAGTTTATGTAAACTGTCCTTATTCTGTGCCCCTTTTTAACTCTTAAGTGCTTTAGATTATTATTCTCCAAGAAAATTTTCTACCATGATGGTAATGTTCACTCTACCACCAAGTACAGTTGGCAGTAACCATGTGTGGCCATTGAGCACTTGAAGTGTGGTTGAGTCTTACTTTGGAATTGAATTTCAAATTTTATTTGAGTTAAATTGCCACATGTGGCCCTTAGATACTGTATTTGACAACACACTTCAATAAGTTTCTGAAAAACTTTCTTATCATTCTTAGCAGGAAGAAATTTCCTTTTTTTTAAAGCACTTTGTACTGTTCTTGTACTACTATTTCCCTTCTAAATCCATACAATAACTGCACATTTGTTTTGGCTCCTCTTATATATAATAAACTTCATAAAAGCAAGGACCTGTGTGCTTCATTTTTAAAATTCCCATAGTCATCGTATTGTGCTTTCCTTGGACTTGCAAACAAGAAAATATGTATAATGTAACACATACACACACACACACACACACACACACACATATACACACACATATATACACATATATACATATATATATATATCCAAACCCATGCTGCCAGTTGTAAAGCTTACCATTATTTTATGTTCAACAACAATAAAAAGAAATTAAATAATGAACAAACACTTGTAATTAAACTGAAACATAGGGCCAGGGTCATAGTCTTGTAAGATTTGTGATTGACTTTTACTAATCTCTTATTACTTTGGAATTTTTTTCCCCATCTATTTCAAGATGTTTAGCAGTCTTTCCTTCCTTCGGTTTCATTGCTTGACCTGTGTTAGGGAATCCTGTATTTGTAGGTCAGCCATAAAATATAAATCAGTTTCCTCAGCTTGTGAGAATTTCTTTAAGTCTCATAAGGAAGTTGGATTAGGTTCTTTTCCCCATTGTCAAATATTTGCTTCTCAAATTCTAAATGCATGCCTCCCATCTTTTGTCTCTGTACTTTGCTGCCTAAATAAAAACTTAATATTTTAAAATGAGGCTTAAGACAAAAACAAAAGGATTTATAGATCATAAGCATATAGATGATGAAATTTTTCAAATGGAATACACTGGAATAGTCAGTATCCAGATCAAGAAATAGAATATTTCAGTATCACACAAGCTTCCTCATCATCTTTTCACTCACTGTTCCTCTTGATTTTTGGTAAGGATTTTTTTTTCCCTTCCTTTATATCTTAATACAGTTCTATATTGTCTTTGCTGATTTCCACATTTCAACTTGATATTTTAAGATTAATTCATATTGTACAGTGTATTTGGTTTGTGTAGTGTTCCACTGTGTGAATATAACAGAGGATCCATCTTTCTGTTGATAGACATTTTGTTTTTGGTTTTGAGCTAATATGAATAGTGCTTCACTATACACATTCTCCTATATGTCTTTTGGTGAATGTATGTATCCATTTCTGTCTAGTATGTATCTAGGAGTATTGCTGAAAATATGTTTGTGAGTAGCTGAGGCTACCGAACAATTTTCCAAAATATTGTTTTGTTTACACTCTTATCACCTGTCAGTGAGAATTCTAGTTATTCTACATTGGTGTGAGCAATTGATTTTTAAAATTTTTTGAATGTAATGAATTTAAATTTGTTGATAGATATCACATACAGGATTTTTTGGTTTAAGTTGAAATCAAGAGAGATATTTTAAATGGCAGTTAAACTCAGCTTATATAATGCCAAAAATGCGCCTAACTTAAAGAATTAATAACAGATTCAGCTATTTTTAAGGGTGTGCATGGAAATAGTGACTTTTGAAGACTGCCATCTACTGGCTAAAGATGATAGGATCTTGTTGATTTTACTCTTTCAGATCAGAATTCATCTTATAAAGCAAAGAAAAGTACAAGTTAGAATTGATGATGAGTGGGCATATGTTAGATGTAATAAATGTAATAGAGCAAAATAAAGCATAATAATGGAGTATTTGGCAGGGGCAGTAGCTGTTTTCTGTGACAGTTACATAGAAGAAAGCATTGAGCAGAATCTAGAAGAAGTGAGGGAACAAGTTGTGTATGTTTGGAGGAAAAGGATTGCAGGCCAAGAAACAGGAAGTTATAAAGATAGGAGTTTACTTGAAGTTTTAAGAAAACAGCTAAGATTTTGAGTAGGTTGAGCAGGGTAGTTTGAAAGTTTGTTAGGCAAATTTGATAGAGAAAGAGGGGCAAGGTAGTTGAGGATCAGGGCAGCAGAGGAAATGGCCTGGAGAGATCAGAGATGGTAGTCAAGGGCTGGATAACACTAGAATGAGTTTTTGGAAGGGGTATAGTTACAGGTACTACAGCATTGGGGGCAGCTGGTGGACAAGGACTCTTTTTTTTTTTTTTGTATAGTCCCTAAGCCTACTGCTTTACAGAGAAGCCCAATAAATGTCTGTTACATTGAGTAACTAGAATACTCTACCTTTGACAGGTAAGATGGAAATGTATCTCCAAATTATATGTCAGAGTTGAGGTTTCCTCTCAGATACAGTTAGTAAATAGCAATTAACAATGAATGTCTAATTTATTGTTAATGCTTTGGCTTCAGCTAGACTTACTCTCCAGATTATTTCTCTCTCTCTCTCTCTCTCTCTCTCTCTCTCTCTCTCTCTCTCTCTCTCTCCCCCTTTTGGTTCAAGAGGAGAATAAATACTTAATATGCTTGAAGGATCATTGGATTCATTGATAACTGAAATGATTGAAGCAATATCAATAGAAGTGACTAGACTCTCTAAAGTTGATTTTGTACTTATACAAAAGTAGAGACAAATTGTATAATGAACCCATATGACAATATCTTTTAACAGTTATAAAGTTAATCATTAGATATTTTTCCAAAAGCAAGTTTTTAATTTTTGGGGGGGACTTTTAAACTTTTATTAGAATGTTTAAAATTTCATGTTAGAAGTAAGAATGAGGCTAGCTAATAAGTGTGTATTTTGAAATTTACTAAAGTACCCATCTGTGATATAAGTAATATGTTAGATGTTTTATATATGTTATTTCTCACCTTAACAATGTTTCATGGTAAGAGGTATTCCTGTAGAATAGTTAGGGAAACAAGCTGAGGACCTTCATCTAGGTCACATGACAAGTGACTGGTGAAACTGACGTTCAAGAGGCCTGTTCTAGTCATAAACCCTCTTGTATCATGCTTCCTTCGACTGATTAAATGTTGAATGGAGGTCTAATAAACGTCAGTGAGACTTACAATTAAATAAACAAGTTTTAGAGCATGTATTTTTAGGGAAAAAATGACAGTTTAAGAGAACCACAAGTTCTACTGAAAATGTGACTGAGTTGTTTTTAAATTTGAGGAGAAAAACTGAACAGTACAAATACTTTTTATGAGTTACTGATTTGAGTGATTCTCAAACCAAGTTTATGTTTTAGTTGAATTGTGGTTGAATGAATTAGCATTTAATATGTGTGTGTGTGTTTTGCTTATGTCAGATTATGTTACTCTGTGTTGAACTGCATCATCTTCAAAGTTGTCCAACTCTGTCTGGTTAACCACATGATTTGGAGGGAGTCTGGGATGCAATTATAGTACCAGGAAGAACAGGATACAATGAAAACTTGTAGGAGTGTTATTTATCATCGTTTCGAGAGAGGAATTAGGAAAGGTTCACAGTAATTCCTAAATTGGGATACGAAGTCTGAGGAGAGATGAATTAGACAAGGGAAAGAGTTTATTGCTTACCTGGCATATGTAAGGCCCTGAGTTTGATCCCCGCACAAACAAAACAAAACAGAACAATAATTTATTGGACTAAGATGGGCATGGTGGCACACACTGCAATCCCAGTGACTGGGGAGGTTGAGGCAGGAGGATATCAGTTCAAAACCAGCCTCAGCAATTTAGTGAGGCCCTAAGCAGCTAAGCAAGACCCTGTCTCTAAATAAAATATAAAAAGGACTGGGCATGTGGCTCAGGGGTTAAGTGCCTCTGGGTTCAATCCTCAGTACAAAAAAAAAATGTATTGGACTATTGTCCAATAAATAAAATCTATGAACAGTTCTAATGAGCAATTTAGTAATACCCTTAGCAATTTAGCATGACCCAAAAGTACCACTCTTCGCTCTGTAGAAGAGTTCTGCCTACTTTTGAACCTTTATATGACACATGCTCTTCTGTTCAGCATAATACTTGTGAGATTCATCCATGTTGTTTCATGTCGTAGTCAATCTATTGTAAGGAACATACCCTTTGATGAACATAAGTGTGCATTTCTCTGAGGCATGTACGTAGGAGTGTGATTGTGTGCTGGGCTGTAACAGATCACTTTAATAGATACTGTCATATAGTTTCTAAAGTATTTGTACCAGTTATATCCCTACCAGTAGTGGGAAGTTTTTAGTTACGCTATATCTTTGCATCGTATTATCTGTCTTTTAGCCCTGCTGGTATTTTTTCCTTCTGGGATTGTTGTATTTATCTTGTGACTTTAGTTTATACTTCCTTAGTGACAGTTCCAGTTGAGCATATTTTTGAGTGTTTATTGGCAGTTGGGATGTTCTTTTTTATCAAGTATCTGTTCTGGAAAAACATGCCAACTAATGCCAATGAAGAATAAACAGATTTTGTACAAAAAGTGTGACTTTAGTTTTTAAGTTTATGAGATCTATTCCTTCTTTGGTGCTTTCAGTTTTTGACTCTTCAAGACATGGAGTTGGTGGTTGTATTCCAGTTAAGTAAAATGTTCATATTTGAATTTTTCATATCCACATCACCTTTGGTCTCCTTCCTCTTCCCTTTCTTTCATAAGAGAAAATTATTTAGCCTTTTCTCAAGGAGTCAGGGTTATTATGAAGAACACCAATTATAATATGACACTTGTCCTTCAGGGGCTGCCTGGGACATAAAGCTTAATTGCTCTTATGTTAAATGGTCTCCAGCAACATGACTCACCTCCTATACAAAAGTTATCCAACAAATTTATGTCTTTAGAGTCCAATAACAGACTTTGTCTTCCTGCTCCAGATACGACTGACTGTTTGATATAAGGCTAATTTTTTAGTGTTTCCTAACATCAGTTTTCTTCTGAAAGATGGAATAATGCTATCTATTTGATAGGACTTTTGAATTTTGTGAAAGTTAAGTAAAAATATATAGGCACATTGGCGGTATGGTGCCTGACATACAGAACTTTTAGTTCCAGGGTGCCAGGTCCTGTGGAGGTCAAATATACTGATAGAAATCTCCCCTTTACTGAGGGGAAGGCAGATAAGAAGCTTAAGGTGATATATCATGGCAGGTGCCTTAAGAAAGTGATCCAGTTACAGGCACCTGTGGGAGCACAGAGGCGGGCAGTCAGCCCTAAGGACATTGGGGCACACACAACTCTCATTGCTTCTTCCTTTCTTGTAATACTTATAACAGTAGTAAAAATGAGCAAAATGATTTTTATTCTCCATTTACAAAGTATGATTCATATTGAGTGAGAAAATGAATCACTTTTTCCAAAGGAATCTTAAGCGATGTCAACTTCCTCATTTCAGTTGGACTTACAAGTCTAATGGTCTGTTTTATTTTTCACATTTCTAGAATTTGTAAACTAGAGGACACCCTTATTTTGTCTCTTTCTCTGTGGTACGCAGCTTCCTCACTTGCACTTAATTAGTTCATGTTAAATTAAATCAGGAATAATGCTTGGCTTGTAGTACAAGGCCCATGAGAACTGCCGTTGTTCCTATGAGACTGGGTGAGTGAAGGAGACTTAGACCAAGGGGAATAGGCATGCACTCAAGCTTCAGAACTAGAGGACTTGGGTCCAGAATTCCTGGCTCCAAGCTTCTCAAGTCCTCCATGGCAAGCTGATTGAACTAGTGAAGGACAGGCCCTTCCTTGTTAATCTGTGAGGCATATTTTATCTTGCAGTAACTTTCTTGCCTTTAGTGTCACGTTCAATCACT
Source organism: Sciurus carolinensis (assembly GCF_902686445.1). Lineage (NCBI taxonomy): Eukaryota > Metazoa > Chordata > Mammalia > Rodentia > Sciuridae > Sciurus > Sciurus carolinensis. The sequence goes on from NC_062223.1 coordinate 78,147,604, forward strand.
TATTTGTGTGCCCTCCCTAGTCAGTGGTAGTATCGGGTGGAGCAGCAAGAGCAAGTTTGAGTTCTGCAAAGTTATTCTAGGAAGTAGGATGGTATTCTTTCTTCCTGTTGTAGGAATCTAAAATAAGTAGGAAAATATTAACAATCTCTCAAGGTTTCTTTTGTTCTAAATTCTTACTGCTAGGATTTAGTGAGAACTAAAAACAAAAACAAAACAAAACTAATGTAGAAAAAGAATTTGATTTTTTAAAATTTTATTTTATTTTTACAGACTGCATTTTGATTCATTGAACACAAATGGGGTACAACTTTTTGTTTATATGGTTGTATATGATGAAGATTCACATCATTTGTGTAATCATACATGTACATAGGGTAATGATGTCTGTCTCATTCCACCATATTTCATAACCCCCTCCCACCTCCCCCTTCTCATTTCCCTCTGCACAATCCAAAGTTCCTCCATTCTTCTCTTATCTTTCACCCCCATTATGCATCATCATTCACTTATCAGAGAAAACATTTGAGATTTGGTTTTTTGGGATTGACTTATTTCACTTAGCATGATATTCTCCAACTCTGTCCATTTACCTGCAAATGCCATAATTTTATTCTTCTTTATGACTGAATAATATTCCATTGTGTATATATACCACAGTTTCTTTATTCATTCATCTATTGAAGGGCATCTAGGTTGGTTCCACAATCTAGCTATTGTGAATTGAGCTACTATAAACATTGGTGTGGCTTCATTATTATAGAGTGCTGATAGTAAGTCCTTTGTATAAAACCCAAGGAGTGGGATAGCTGGGTCAAATGATGGATCAATTTTAAGTTTTCTGAGGAATCTCCATACTGCTTTCCAGAGTGGTTGCACTAATGTGCAGCTCCACCAGCAATGTACAAGTGTGCTTTTCTCCCCACACCCACGCCAACACCTAATATTGCTTGTGTTCTTGATAATAGCCATTCTAATTGGAGTGAGATGAAATCTTAGGTTTTAATTTGCTTTCCTCTAGTTACTGGAGATGTTGTGTACTTTTTCATATATTTGTTGATCACCTGTATTATTTCTTCTGTAAAGTGTGTGATCAGTTCTTTAGCCCATTGGTTTTTTTGTATTTTTGGTGTAAAGTTTTTTAAGTTCTTTATACATTTTGGAGATTCTTGCTGTATCTGAAGTGCATGTGGAAAAGATTTTCTCCCACTGTGTCAGCTCTCTAGATTCAAATTCTGATACTGTTTTTATTAGGCAACCTTATATAGGACACTGTGCTTGATTCTAAAATGCACATTTTTCACCATTCTTTGAAATCTAGATGCATCCTAAAATTAATTCTTTGTAAAAGTCATACAGAAAATGATACATCTTAGAGTTGTGGTTTCTTGGATTTGATGAAGTAGTGTTTTGTCTTTTTAGCTTTTGAGGTTAACAAGTTGTCTTACTTCATGTGGACTTATACTGTTGGGATCAACAGGGCTAATGTTTTCAACAGATTAAATGATTCTATGTGCTAGATGAGGCATTTTGCTATGCTGTTTTCACTTATTATCTGTCTTTGGATAGTACTTATCCCTAGTGAGTGTTAAGATTTTTAGCTATTTCTATAGTTAGTTATTATTACTATACTTCTTAAGCTTCATGAAACTCAGGTGATATCTTCAGTTTTTATAACTGAAGATTCTAAGACAGAGAGGGGATTATGTAATTTAGCAGTGTGACTAAATTATAGCACTTTTTCCTACTGTATTGCCTCTCAGCTCTCTTCCTTGACAGAGAAAAACCTAAGTTAAATGACTTCACACCATTAGACAAACCAGTGGTTGTGTCTCATTGCTTGTCTGCTGCTGTTCCTAATCCATCCATTTCTAGTGATTACTCCTGGGTCTGCCTAGTGTAGTGGTCAGCCAGTGATTGGTCAGACTTTGTGCTCAGATACCTCATTCAGTGACCTTTGCCAAAGGATGGGAGTGCATTTCAAGTTTGGGCAGTCTTTAAGTCTTATATGGCTTTTGTTTTCCACTGGGCTTTCTCAGGTCTGCTCTATGAGTATATGCCAGCTCAGTCAGCTAGAAATGTGTGGGTTCTTTGGACCCTCTTTGGGCTCTCCTGGGTGGATTCATGGATTGCTTATTAAGACCCCCTATAGCTATCTCATTTTCTACTTCTTCCTATTAAATTTCTGGCTAGTTTCCCAGTCCATTGCTTATCCCAAACAGGACTGTAAATTCAGTCTACTGAGCTGTTTTTTCTTCCCTATTCATTTGCTATTGGGCTTGCTAGTGTTACTGACATTATTGCTGGTGTTGGGATTTTTCCCTGCTCCATTCCAAATCAAGCCATTCCTTTTAGAATTACCCACTTCTCCCAAATAGAACAGCTTTGCTGATAAAACTGGCTTGGGGATAAAAGCAGCCCCAGGTAAGAATGCCACATACTTCCCTGTTCTTACCCTGAGGTCTTCTGTATTTTATGAATAACCCTTCCCCAGTTTGGTTGTTTTCCACAGTCCTGAAATTGTCATTTGACTGTTTTGTCCAGTTTCATTGTTGGGTTTTTTGGAGAATGTTTGCTGAGCTAGTCAATCTACAGGGTGAGAAATTCCATCTGTCCCTTAGATTTACTCTTATATTTACCACTTTTTGCTATTCATTCATTCTTGCAACACAAATGTTCTGTCTGGTTCACTTTCCGTGTGCCTTAAATTATATCCTCTAGAATTTTCTTTAGTGAGCATTTGCTGGTGTTACATGCACTATGATTTATGAAGAATATTCCATTGCAGGTAGAATCTTTAGGTTGTCAGCTGGACATTGTGGTGCACACCTGTAGTTCTAGAGACTTAGGAGGCTGAGGCTTGAGGATCACAGGTTCAAGGCCAGGCTCAGCAACTTAGTGAGACCCTATCTTGAAATAAAAAATAAAGAACTGGGGATGTGGCTTAGTAGTAAAGTACCTCTGGGTTCAAAATTCGGTATACAAAAAGCAAACAAACAACAACAACAAAATAATTCTGTGTTGTCATTTATTTTCAGGACTTTGAAAACAAAATTCCATTGCTTTCTGGCTTCTGTTTTTGCTGTTGAGAAGTCAGTGGTTTGTCTGTAATTTCTTTAAAAGTAATTTTACTGATGGAGCACTTAGGATGCACTTAGGATTCTGTCTTTGGTGTTCTATAATTTTTTTTCTTACCCTTTTTGGTATTGGGGATTGAATCCAGTGGTACTTTGCCACGGAGCTACATTGCCAGTCCCTTTTATTTTTTAAACTATTTTTTTGTAGTTGTAGATGGACAGAATGCCTTTATTTTTTTATGTGGTGCTAATTGAACCCAGTGTCTTACACATGCTAGGCAGTCACTCTGCCACTGAACCACACCCCAGACCCTATTTTTTAAATTTTGAGACAGGATCTTGCTGAGTTGTTTAGGGTCTTGCTAAGTTGCTGAGGTTGACTTCAAACTTGTGATCCTCTTGTGTCAACCTCCCGAGTCACTGGGATTGTAGGTGTGCACCACTGCACCCTGCTTGGTGTTCTGTAGTTTCACTTTTCACTTTATGTGTCTTGATATGTTTTTTTGGCAGGCATTGTACTAGGGATTGAACTTGGGCCCTCAACCACTGAACCACACTCCCAGCCCTATTTTGTGTTTTATTTAGAGACAGAGTCTTGCTGAGTTGCTTAGTGCCTTGCTTTTGCTGAGGCTGGCTTTGAACTCGTGATCCTCCTGCCTCAGCCTTCTGAGTTGCTAGGATTACTGGCATGTACGATGGTGCCCGGCTTGGTTTTACCTTTATTTACCTTGCTTGGAATCTGTTGGATATTTTGGACCTGCAAATCAATGTTTTTGCTTTATTTTGATTGATTGATTGATTGTGGTACTGGCAGTTGAACCCAAGGGTGCTCTACCATTGAGCTGTAAGCCCAGCCCTTTTAATTTTATTTATTTTGAGACAGGATCTCACTAAGTTGCTGAGGCTGGCCTCAAACTTGTGATCCTTTTGCCTCAGCCTCCTGAGTCTCTGGTGTCACAGGCATGTGCCACTGCACCTGGCTTTTGTTTTGTTTTTAAATTAGCCTAGGAATTGATACTACCTATTCAATTAATGCTGTGCCCCCTTCCATTTATCCATTTTCTCTTTCTAGATTGTGTGTTAAAGGCATTTTAGATATTTTCACTCCATCATGCACATGTTTTAAGACCTTTTCTCCATATTTTTCTTCTTTTCTGCCTGTGGTGCTCTCTATATAATTACGTACTCTAAGACTTTTTCTCCCTGCTCTTCATCATGTCTACATACTCTTAACATAGGAGTTTGGTAGGATTTAGTTGTTTCACTCATGGACTGTGGGTGTCCAGCCCTTTTGTGGTTCCCCACTCATTGTGGGTAGGGACTTATCTAAATGTGAGTCTTGTGGCTGGCTCTTGAATTATGTCTTTGTGTCCCTTGAAGACTGCCAGGTCCAAAGTCCCAAGTCTATAAAGGTCAGTAGTAGCTTTTAGGCAAAAAACCTTCTAGACCTCCACTTAGTTCTCTGGGTTCTTTCTTTCTTGGTTTAGAAATTTTGGGGTGATTATTATTAAAAAATATTCTAGCCAACATTTTTCATTGTTTTCAATGGGAAGATTGTCCAACCTGCCATTATCAGAAATGGATGTGTTCCTTTCATTCACCCCTTTGGCAGTTTTGTCTTTTTATTTGCCCTCCACATATTTACCATCGCCAGTGTTCTTCATTCCTTGTCGAAAATCCAGGATCCTATCTGTGTCATTTTTCTTCAGCCTGAAGCACTTCTAGCATTTCTCATGGTGTAGATCAGCACGTTATTTGTAGGCCTTAAAGCTATCCTCATGTTTAAATGAAACTCTGCCTATTTACAGGACTGCTAAAACAATGATAATGAGATAGAAACTGGGGATCATGTAAGAATGGAATTCTGCTGATCTTAGATTATAATTCTTGATGAATGGGATTTATTTATTTATTTGTTTATTTATTTATTTTATGGTGCTAGGCAATGAACTCTGGGGGTGTCCCACCACCGAGCTATATTCTAACCCTTTTAATTTTATTTTTAAGACAGGGTCTTACTGAGTTGCCAAGTCTGGTCTTAAACTTGCAGTTCTCCTTCCCAAATGCTGGGATTACAGGTGTGTGCCACCACACCTGGCTTGGGATTTAGTTTTTATACAATCCAACACAAAAATGATTACAAAATGTGCTTACTGTGTTATCATCATACCATTTAGACCTTCTTATCCTTCTGGGCTTTGGGTCTTCTCCACATCCCCTCCTACTTTGTTCAGGAAAAAATTGCCACGAAGCTAAGAGCAGTTACCTTTCTATGAAGATCTTTTGATTTACTGATTTACATAATGTGAAGATTGCTAATTTAATAAGATCAATTATGTTTACCTTCATCAATGAAAGCCCTAACATGTACTGTAGGGGGAAATAAATGAACATAAGTAATTGATGCCTCATATTTATTTTCTTCTGGTGTTATTAAAACCCCTTAGGATTTTGACTTTTTCAGAGAGTGTTTCAACTATCTACGTAAAAAGTAATGTTCATTCAGAGCATAAAACTGATCTTGTCACTCCTAACTGTAAAATTTTAATCGATCCATCTCTTGTACAGAGTAGCCTTGGCTCCTTGGCAAGGCATAAAAGATCCTTTTGTTTGTGTAGTCCCTGATTCTCTCTCCATCTTTGTGTCCTTCCACTCCTGCCTGCAGTTGTTCTTAGTTCCCTGACCACACTTTGCTATTTCACACCTCTGAACCCTGGTGTATCATGTTTCTTTTGCATGGAATTCCTTATTTTAGTCTGGTGAAATCCTACTTGTCCTTTAAAAGCTGAGTTTCACAGCTTCTGATTCTTCCCTGTTCTTCAGAGTTTATTATTCCTCCCTGTGCTACTGTGTATCTTTTGTATATTCTGTTACTGAATTTTTTATGAAACAGTATGGTTATTTTTACTTATGTAGTTTTTTTACTGCTGGGGATTAAACTCAGGGCCTTGCACATGCTACACAAGTGTTCTATCATCGAGTTACATCCCCCATGATATAATTTTTTTATATAGAGATTTGAACCCCACTGTATGTTAGAGGCCCTTTGGGTGCATTGTTTGTGCATTGGTTTTTAATAATAATTTATTAAGTGTTGAATAAATGAGTGAATTGCTATTTGAAGCCATGTTAGTGAAACATGGGATTTTATGATCCTTCCAGTGACTATACTAAATAAACAGCTAAATTGAGAAGTACCATTATCACCTTCTTTGTATTAATTGGAATATTATCTTGGTTCATTTAAGTTTGCAATTTCATATATTTGAGTTTTTTTGGTTTTTAAAAACAAAATGATTTACTACCTAATTGAAATAATTGTAAACAAGTTAGAATTTTCTTAAAGCATATTTTTATTTCCATCAACAGAATCCAACATGGCGAAGTCTAGATTTTGGACTAATGCCAGACCGTCTTGATACATCTGTGTCTTGCTTTGTGGTAAAGATATGGGGTGGAAAGGAGGACATCTACCAGCTGTTGATTGAATGGAAAGTCTGTTTGGATGGACTCAAGTACTTGGGTCAGCAGGTAATTTTTAGACTGTGGTTTCCAGTGATTGTCATCTCCAAATTAACCTGTCTAACCTTTGTATTGATGCTCCCGTCTCTACATTTTCTGTTGTACAGAGAGACATTTATGATTCTTTGCATAGGCTGTTGTTTATTTCTGTTCCTTATATTCTTATGTTTGAATTGTTGTCCAGTTTAAAAAAGGCCTTTGATTGAAGAAAAGTATTCAGAAACACCCTAACCTGCTAATTTAAGAGTTTCTTTTTTTGTGTGTATGTCTCCAGGAAAGGATGTACTATCTCACATCATTCTGCTGCTTCTGTCTTATTGGATGTTCACCCCTAGAACTTGAAAATTAAGTTGAAATAAGAAATATGCCATTACATACCTCTCTTTTGGCCAGCGAAGTTCAGTTGTTACAGGAATAAGAATAGCTACTGTTCATTGAGCATAGGAATGACAAATGCCTGGATTATATACTGCTACCTGTCCCCCATATTTGCTGTTAGCAGTGACTAGTGTAGTTACTGACCAGAGCACTCTCCTAGCTGAACCTAAAGTAGCTTTATAATTGTTTCTAATAGTGTTCCAGGACACAGCTAGCAATCTATTGGAGTTGCATATGAAATGAAACCTATTTGCCATCCCCAGACATAGGTTGTCATCATTAATATTTATAGCAATCTTGTGAAGGTTGACATTACTGCCCCTTATTTTGCAGATGGGAAAATTGAACCTCAGAGTTTAAGAAAGTACTCAAAGTTACAGAGATGGGTGGAGCTAGGATTTAAGTCCAGGCTTGGATCACTTAAAAAAATCATTCTTTTTAAACACTGGTGTATATGTGTGATATTTGGTGACCCTTAGCCCTACCTTAGAATGAGTGCCATTTTTATTTTGTGACATTTATGTTATTACTATTAGAGTTGACCCTAAAATGTTAGTAATAGATTATTTATATCCTTGATGTTTTCTTAATATTTATTCAATATATATGTTCTGATTTGTTTCTTTTTAAAGAAACAATATAATCCTGCTTGTTTTTTCAGATTGAAAAAAAACTCCACCTATATTTTGCTTACTATATTTGAACTTAATTTTTTTAAATTAAATTACATTTTGTTTTTATAGTGCTGGGGATCGAACCCAGGGCTTTGAGTGTGCTAGGCAGGATTCTACCACTGAGCTATATTCCTAGCCCTAGCATTGATCTCTTGGACTTTCTATTCTTTCTTTTGCTTTTTTTTTTTTTTTTTTTTTTTTTTTTTTTTTTTGCAATGCTGGAGATTGAACCCAAGGCCTTATGCTTTTAAGGCAAGTACTCTACCAACTGAGCTACATCCCCAGCTCCTGAAATTGTATATTTTTAAAATACCATCTCCTCCTGCCCAGCTCCTGAAAACCACCATCTACACTCTACTTCTTTGAGTCAAACATTTTTATATTCCACTTGCTAGTGTGATCTCATTCTTACCATATTCTTATTTATTTTGTCTTTCTGTAGTAACCAGAGCAGAGCATTTCATATTTATGTTCCTTCCTTAACTAAATTCTAATCTCCTATAGTTGTTTAATTTTTTTATCTTTTTATTTTTTCCTGTTTTAGGACTCGTCTTTCAAAAAATTTCTTTCAAGTGCTGGGGGTTGAACCTAGGGTTGTGCACCATACTAAGCATGTACTTCACTGAGCTGTGTCTCCAGACCCTAGGGCTGGTCTTAATTAAAGCTTGTAAAGCAATGACTTTTGGTTTAAGGCCTTTTTCTTATCCTTTGGTACCAGATATACTTGTTGCCTTTAGACTGGTACTGAGGCACATACCCCATTTCTCTTCTCACATGCCACACCTGGCTCTCTGTGGATAGACTTTGATAATAAATATTTGCTTATTGCTCATTTGAAAGTGTCCACATTTTGTGGAAGATGATGCTTCTTAACATATGATTGCAGGTCTGTAGGCTGAAAGAAGAGCTTTTTGGCCAGTGAAGGTGGCTTTAATCATGCTTTTCTTTTCTTTTCTTTTCTTTTTTTTTTTTGAGGTGCTGGGTATCGAATCCAGGGCCTTGTGCTTGCAAGGCAAGCACTGTACCGACTGAGTTATCTCCCCAACCCTAATCATGCTTTTCAACTCACACATTCCTTACGGTGATCATGAAGTTCCCACCTGAACTTGTCTCTAATCTACCCTAATTTTAGAAAGTCAGCATTCGGTTGCCTCCTGGTATAACAGAACAAAGGAAAGAACAAATTATGTTTTTAAAACTAATTAGAAACCTAATAACATTGTAGAAAGTAAAAATTTACCTATGAAATAATTAGGTATAACAAGTATCATACTACTAAAAAATGGATAAAATAGAATTAGAAGTTTTAGAAGAAAGTGAGATTAAGATATATTAGGATTATAGCCAGAATCAGTTATGTTCATCGTTCTTAGTGTTAAGGATTCAGATGTAGAAGGCAAGATTTTTAGGCCAGATAAACTGATGATTGATGAATACCTTTATAGAGAGCTATGGAAGTACACAGAAGTATTTAGACCAAACTGGAGAGAGTCATGGGGTAAAGACTTCAGAATGAAGTTTTTTTCCCCCCTAAGTCAGGTTTATTGAGGTATAATGTACATACAATAAATATTTTAAAAAGGTATGGTGAATTTGACAAATGTAAAAAGTAACCACCCCACTTAGTGACTATTGCAATGAACATTTAAATATAAGTCTTGGACTGGGGTTGTGGCTCAGTGGTAGAGCCCTTGTCTAGCATGTGTGAGGCAACGGGTTTGATTGTCAGCACCGCATATGAATGAATGAATGAATGAATGAATGAATGAATGAATAAATAAATAAAAATAAAGGCCTTGGGCTGGGGTTGTGGCTCAGTGGTAGAGCACTCGCCTAGCATGCGTGAAGCCCTGGGTTCCATCCTAGTACCACATAAAAAATAAAATAAAATAAAATAAAGGTATTGTGTCCACCTACAACTAAAAAAAACAAAAACAAAAACAAAAACAAAAAGAAAAACATAATAAAAAGTTCCATCGATAATTGAAAACCTATTTTAAAAATGTAGGTCTTGTATTGACATATGTTTTCTTTCTTTTGGGTAAATAGTGAAGATGGAATTGCTAAGTCTAATAGTTAAGCATATATTGAAATTTACATGATACTGCCAGATGGTCTCTGAAGTGAATATGACATTTGGCATTCCCATCAGCAATGTGTAATAGTTCCATTCATTCCCTATCTTTGCTAACACTTCCTACTATTAGTCTTTTTAAGTGTAGTCATTCTAATGGGTTTAAAGTGATATATTTGTGATTTTAATTTTCATTTCCCTAGTGACAAAAGGATATTGAGCATCATACAAGTATGTATATATTTGTGATCAATCTGTCTTCCTCTCTCTTTTGTGTGTGTGTGTGTGTGTGTGTAAGAGAGAGAGAAAGTGTTCAGATCTTTTGCTCATTTTTAATTGAGTTGTTTGAATTCTTCTTAGTTGTAAAAATTGCTGAGCCTGGTTTTGAACTCAAAATCCTCCTGCCACAGCCTCCTACACCACTGGATTCTCGGCGAGTGTCACTGCGCCTGACTGTAAAATTTTTTATGTATTCTGGATGCCAGTCCTTTATATGATATGTATTTTCTGCCAGTCTTTTCTTTTTCTTAACAGTGTCATAGGGTTTTTAATGTTGATGAACATAGGGTTTTTAATGTTCATGAAGTCCACTGTATCAGTTTTCTTTTGTTGTTTCCTGCTTTTTATGTGTTTTCTAAGATCACTAAGATTTTTTTTTTAAAGAAATTTTCCTTTAAGTTTTATAGTTTAGGATTTTACATTAGCATTCATTTTGAATTAACATTTGTATGAACTGCAGTGTTCATTGTTTTGCAAATGAATGAACAATATACAGGAACAATTGTAAAGGGCATTATATTTCTCCTTTTTGGTGAAGGACAAAGTTATTTCGAGTTATTTGTATTTGTGTGTTTCTAGACTCCCTAGTTCATTGATCTGTACATCTGTCTTCATGCCAATACCAAGTTATCTTGATTACTGTAGTTTTAAAACTAATTGCATCTTGAATTCAGGTAGTTTGAGTTTGAGAACTTGGTTCTTTTTTCAGAATTTTTCTGGCTATTCATAATATGTATCGGTTTAAAATTAAATAAAAACAAAAGCAAAATTAATCTGGCTATTCTATGTTTTTTTGCTTTTCTATATATACTATAGAATTAATTTGTCAATTTTTACAAAAATCCTGCTGGGAAATTTGTTGGAACGTCTTAAGAAAATTTGTAGAGAATTGACATCTTATTAATAGCATCTTTGAAACATGATGTATCTCTTCATTTATGAAACTCTTCTTTGATTTGATTCACCAGTGTTTTGTAGTTTCCAACCTACAAATCTTGCACGTTTTGTTAGATTTGCACCAATAGATTCCATGTATTTTTGTAAGTTAAATAGGATTCCTGTAACAAATATTCCTATTTCCAATTTTTGTTGCCAGTATAAAGAAATAAAAGTTTCTGTATCAAGCTCTTATACTATAACCTTGCTAAACTCACTTGTAGATTCAGTACTTTTTTTTGAGATTCCTTTTTTTTTGTTGTTGTTTTGTTTTTTTTTTTTTGAGATTCCTTTTTATAGATTGATAAGAGCACAGTTTAATTTCTTCCTTTCTAATTTTTATATATTTTTAGTTCTTTTCCTTATTTCAGTAAGACTACAAGTACAGTGTTGAATACAAGTAGATACCATGGACATCTTGTTTTTTTCCTGAACTTGGGGGAAAACATCGAGTCATTATAATATTAGCTGTAATTTTATTAAACACTGGGTTGGTTGTTGAGTTTTGTCAAGATCCTCCTCCCACATTCCTGGTATAAACCTCACTTGATTATGGTGGGTTTTCCTTTATGTGTACAGTTACAGTTTTATATATATAAACATGTTGATGGATTTTTGTATATTGTTAGATTTGGTTTGCTAATGTTATGTTAGGATTTTTTTCATATCTATATTCATAAGGGTTGTTTGTACTTTTCTTGCAGTATCCTTGTTTGTTTGGTTGGTATGAAAGTAATGCTGATCTCAGAATGGATTGGAAAATGTTTACTTCAGTTAACCTGGATAAATTTTATAGACTTGTTACTATTTATTCCTCCAGTGTTTGACAGAATTCTTTAGTAGAACAATCTAGATGTTAATATTTCTTTGTGGGAAAGTTTTTAAAGTGTGACTTTATTAGATATGGAGCTATTTGGGCTATGTATGACTTTTTTGTGAGCTTTGATGATTTTTCTTCCAAAGAAGTTGTCTTACCACATCTGAGATTTCAAATTTATTGATATAAATTTCCCATGCTATCACTACATTCTTGTAATTGTGTAGGGTCTGTAATGATTCTTTCCTCTTTTGTTCTTGCTACTGGTGTTTTCTGTCTTTTTTTTCTCTTGATCACTTCGCTAAATATATATCAATTTTATTAACTTTCAGAGATCTAGTGTTTGGTGATTGTTATTTTCAATTCCATTGATTTGTATTTTTGGGGGTTGGGTACCAGGAATTGAACTCAGGGGCACTTAACCATTAAGCCCTGTCCCCAGCCCTTTTTGTATTTTATTTAGAGACAGGGTCTCACTGAGTTGCTTAGCACCTTGCTTTTGCTGAAGCTGGCTTTGAACTTGAGATCTTCCTGCCTTAGCTTCAGGAGCCGTTTTGGTTACAGCTGTGCACCACTGTGCCCGGCTTGATTTGTATTTTTATCTTTATTATTTTCTTTCTTTTGCCTCCTTTGGATTTAAGTTGCTCCTCTTTGCTAGCAACCGATTTGAGGCTTTTCTTTTGTTCTTAAAATAAACATTTAATAAAATTTCCTTTAAGTATTGCTTCATTTATATTCCACACATTTTTGTATTGTGCTTTCATTGAATTTGAAACATTCGCCTTTTTTTTTTTTTTTTTTTTTTTTAGTACTAGGAATTGAACCCAGGGACACTCCACTACTGAGCTACACACCTAACTGCCCTACCCCTCTTTTTAAATTTCAAGACAGGATCTTTTTAAAAATTTTTTTAATATTAATTTTTTTATTTGTTGTTTTTAGATATACATGATAGTAAGGTGTATTTTGATATATGTGGGGTGCAGCCCATTACATTTTGATCCCACTCTGTGATTGAAAATGATGTGGAGTTACACTGGTTTCACTAAGTAGCGTTGGCTGACTTTGAATTTGCAATCCTTCTGCCTCAGCCTTCCTTGTACCTGGGATTACAGGCGTGTGCCATGGTACCCCTGAATATTTTCTAATTTACCTTTTATTTTTTCTTTGAACTATGGATTATTTAGGGTATTTTATCTGTGGATTTTCCTGGTATCCTTCTCTTATTGATTTCTGTTTTAATTCTTTTGAGTTTGAGAAAATTATTTTTATGATTTCAATCCTTTTAACTCTTTTTAAGATTTATTTTATGGTCCCAAATATTTGGTCTGCCTTGGTAAATGTTTCACATACATGTCATGCATAGTCTGCCATCATTGAATGGAATGTTTTATAGCTTCAATTAAGTTTTATTGGTCCTGAGTAAATTTGAATGTGTTAGAATTAACCAGAGGGAAGAAAAGATGAGAAGAGGCTCAGGAGTCTGATGTGGTAGAGCATAATCTATTCCTTGTATTTTAACTGAGGAAATCATAGTGGACTGATAACACAACTTGTCCAAAGTCATATGTATGTTGGAGCTACAAATGCAATTCACATTTCCTGAATAGCTTTTAAAGTTTATCAGGATTTAAAAAAAATATTTCTTTTTAGTTATAGGTGGACACAATATCTTTATTTTATTTTTTATGTGGCACAGAGGATCAAACTCAGGGCCTCACACATGCTAGTTGAGTGCTCTACCACCAAGCCACAACCCCAGCCCCTATCAGGATGTTTTCACCATAAGTCATGAGCTAACCTGGATTTAACTTGGATTTTGATGCTAAAGAAGAGGGAGTTTGGAGCTAGCTTGTTCATGGTGGGAATTCGAAGACTTTATTGATTCTGCTAATGGGGACTGTGTAGCCTCTTATTTATGTGTGATGGCAGAAATGCACGGGTTTAGTTTAAGTGGTTAGAACTTTGTTTTTTTAACAATAGCAGTTGTATAGCCTTTAATGTTAGAGTATCTTTTTACATGCACATAGTGACCTGTTGCCTTTTGAAGATCATGTGAGCAAGTATCCTTAATTTTTTTAGTATTTAATTGAGGAAAACAGAAGTTTAGAGAGATTAAGTGATTTGCCTATGTTCATAAAAGTGCTTGGTAGACTTTGTTTCCATGTCAGGCACTATTATTCATTTCCCTAACTCTAATCAGTTGTTTTAAAAGGTGTGCTCTTTTTCATAAAAATATCAAAATATGAGGTTGTAATTAGATTAATAGAATTCTATAGTCCATATTTTCCTCTTAGTATTCCAATACTATTATTGAGCCAGTAATCTTTAATATATGAGTAAAAGAGAGTATATATTTCCCTGTTTGTGTGTGGTGCTGGTGAATGAATCCAGGGTCTTCCATAGGCTAGACAAGTGCTCTTTCACTGAGCAACACCCCAGCCCAATATTATACTTTTTCTATTATAGTTTAACAATTCTGCAGTGTACATACTAGTGTGCAATATGTTATAGCCTGTTTGGTGACTCATGACTTTTTTTATTAGGAACAAAGGGCTCTTTCTGAGCTTTGTGGTTGCCTGGTTTCTAATGCATTATTAGATTTTTTTCCCCAATTATTTCTCATGTCTAAATTCCCAAAATACTTTCACATCCATTTCATTCCATGTTTTTGACATGCCTATAAGATAGAGCAAAGAGTAATTCATGTAGGCTAGGGGTTGTAGCTCAGTGGTAGAGTGCTTGCCTAGCATGCATGAAGTCCTAGGTTCTATGCCCAGCACCAAAAAATAAAAGAGAGAGAGAGAGTGACTGAGACTCATTTGCTTGCTGTAATCCCAGCGACTGGGGAGACTGAAGCAGGAAGGTCACGAGTTCAAAGCCAGCCTCAGCAATGGCAAGGTGCTAAGCAACTCAGTGAGACCCTGTCTCTAATAAAATACAAAAAGGGCTAAGGGTTTAGGTCAGTGATTAAATGCCTCTGGGTTCAATCCCCATACCAAAAGGGAGGAAAAAAGTATTACATGTTCTTTTGGAAAATTTTGAAAATTGTAGAGAAGAAAATTTTTTAAAAATACGTAACCCCTCTGCCCAGCTATAACCATTGTTAACATTTTGATGAATATAATTTTAATCTTTCTCCCTGGTATATATGTCTATAAAATTTATAATCTAATTTCAGATTCCCTATTTTGAAACATTTCATAATGGTTTCTCTTTTGCCTTATAATGTGGAAAAACCTCTTGATTAGTGTATAGTATTTGTTATAAATTCATGACAGTAGACTCATCTTTTGGTATTGTATTCAGTTCAGTAATGATGTAGGTAAACAGGAATGTGTTTTAAAATTTGCTTTAGTAATAAAGGTTGTTATGGAAGTCATGTGAATGTTTCCAGGAATATTCTGCTACTGTCTTGGGCTATTGTGTCTCTCTAGAGACAAGGATCAAATATTTGGTTCTAGTAGCCCTCCTTGTCTTTCTCTCACTTGAACCCTCACTTGAATCCTTCACAAAAGAAAAAATTCTTCTTTTTTTTTAAAGCAACAACTCTTTCTAATAAACTAATTAAATCTATTTGTATGCTTCATTGTTGGGCACTTTATATTATTTAGTTACTTTAGCTTTCAGTTCTTTTAATTTTTTAAGTTTTATTCCTCCTACCTTCTAGGTGAAACTGAGTTTAGGGTAACACTGTATGCAACTCCCAGCAGTGGTATGCAGATAGGAGTTAAGTAGCCTATTAAAACTTTATGGATTGACTGCTAATACCTTTAAATTGTGCTCTTGAAATAGGAAATACTATTAATCTCTTATGTTTTTTTCTAGGGCTCGTATTTTTAAAGCATTCCTGTAGACTAACAGGGTTGTGTTTTCTTTGACATCAGGGCATGTATAGTATGCCTCTGAAGTCCTTCAGGAACAGCTGTGACCACCTCAGAAGTGTTTGTGAAAAATATGTGAGAATGCCTCTTATCTCAGTGATGCTTTTGTGAGACCTTTGACCTAAAGCAGAAACGCTCCTTTGATCACCTGGTCCTTTGTTAGGTGATTTCTTTTCTGCTAGTTTAATGTAGCCAGCCTTTTCCTCACCATTGAAGTAGGCTGTGTTTTAACTGTCATTCTCTGATTATGGGAATGAGAAGAGCTAATTGTGTGTTTTCCTCCTCTCTTAGATTCATGCCCGCAACCAAAATGAAATAATTTTTGGACTAAACGATGGCTACTATGGTGCTCCATTTGAACATAAGGTAAGAGGATTCTCCCGAAACTCTTAAGTTTTGTTTAGTGCAGGTGTGCTTGCATCTGAGTAGATATAATCCTGTAAAACTCTGTGTAAATAGATTTATGTTTTAAGTATCATTGTTAGTTTGTTGTGTATATGGCTTATGTTGAAAGCTTTTTAGAGTGAAAACTTGTTTTGTAAGGCATATAACCACTCCAGTTAATCTTTTCTAAATCCAGATCATATTTTTTTAAAGGTAAAGCTGAACTAGCTGTTTTCTCATATTCTGCATAATTCCTTGGTGGTTAAGAAAGAATGGTGGATTTTGATTAAATGTAGTAGTTTTATTAAAATGTTTCAGGTGTCTTTTCTAACTTTGAGTAAACTTAAGAAACCAAAAGTCAATTTTTTTTTTTTTTTTTTTTAATAATCAACACTGTTTCTATGTCTAAAGGTTACTAGAGCAAGGAGAGGACAGAGTCTATATTCACCAAATACCTACACTCTGGTGCTCTGCCAGGTAGCCCGTGTTCTTTTCCCCACTTAATACTAGCCACGAACAAATGTGGTGAGTTTTGTCTTTCCCATTTCATCCCTCCTCTGTTCCTCCCACTCCCATTGTTCAATCCAGTGCACCTCTGCTCCTCCTCCTCCCGCTGTGAGTCAGCATCACATACCAGAGAGAACATTCAGCCTTGATTTTTTTGGGGATTCGCTTATTTCACTTAGCATAATAGTCTCTACTTCATCCATTTACCGGCTCATACCCTTATTTCATCATTCTTTATGACTGAGTAATATTCCATTGTGTGTATGTACCAGTTTTCTTCATCTGTTCATCTGGTGAAGGGCACCTAGTCTGGTTCCATAACTTAGCTATTATAGGTTTCTTAAGGATATATTTCTGTATGTAATACTAAATTCCCAGTCTCTGGCCCAATTCTTGGGACATGTCATTTGCTTTATAAGAATGTGATTTAATCAGAATTGTGAGACTGCTACTGCTGCTGTTTGTAGTGTCCTTGCCCAGGATTAGCTGTCCTGACTGCGGAGAGACATTCAGTTCATCCTGCAGTTAGTAACTAACTCACAATCTAGCACAAGTCTGATACACAGAAATAAGGGTAACATGTTACTCCGATAAGAACTATTCTGTTATTGTATTTACTCTCTCAGCAACCTTGTAGCTCCATACTAATAGTCGTTGATGTTTTGGGTGGGCCAATAACTAGTATTCCTTTGTTCTTCTTAGTTTGGAACAAGTTCAGGATTAAGTTAGGTGGTAAATAAATGAAGATCAGAATATTTGCTTTATTACTGACAACACTGACAAAGAAATGTGGCTTAAATTCTGTGACTAAAAGAGCTGACTATGACTGAAGAGCTGACTATAATTGAAAGGTCTTGTATATGTTTCCTTTTGACCTGAATCTCTTTCTCTGCAAATAACAAAATGAACGAAACTGAGGCTGACCCTTTAGGAACAAAAAAATCTGATCCCCACAGCCAAAAGCAGAGTTTGAGTGTGTGATGTAGATAGTCTGTTCTTGATCAGAGGGAATCTAGAAAGAACTGAGCCATGCATGTCCAGTTCCATCTCAAAAGCACAACAGCAGCCAGGTATGTCATCTGCCAGTCTGGGAAAGAGTAAGTGAAGACATCTGAGAACTGAAAATGTTCCTTTCATGACCTTCTCTCTTAGGCATGAGTGGAACGTTTTTCTCCTGTGTGGAGATGTGGAATACAGAGTAAAATGTTTTCCTCTAACAATAATAACAATAGCTAATGTTTAGTGAATATGTGTGTGCCAGGCACTCTTCTGATCATTTTATATATCTTTATCTCATTTAAACTTCACCGTTGTACTTTTATAGAAAGGAAAACTGGCATAGAGGAGTTAAATAACTTTTCCAAGATTCCATAGCAACTAAATAGCAGACGTTGGCATTCAAAACCAGACTGCCAGTAAATGTTTGTTGAATATATGATTGTGATAAGTGGTGTATTTTATTCTGTAGTTCTTTAGTTAGTTTAGAAGTCCAACCTGCCTTTGACTTTATCAACTTGATATATCAAAACCTTTAAAAAGCACTTTATTTTTTCCTTTAAAAAAAAAAAAAGCCACAGGCAGGGTTTCCAGTCAAGATGGCATTGCATAAATATATCCTTGGAGACCCTCCTCTGCATCAGACAAAAAAGCAGTGATTGATCAAATTTGAGAAATTTAAAGAGATTTACCTTGATAAAATAAACAAATGAAAAACAAGATAATAGGCATCTCTGGAACAGAAGTGGAATTGAAACATAAAGATGTTGGCAGAGCTGACTGGAAGATAGGCTGTTAACAGAAGGAGACAGCAGAAGGCAAACAGAGAAACGGCAGGACTTTAAGGATAATCTTAGAAGGGGAAATTTTAAAAGTACAGTAGACAAAGGAAATATTACCTATGAGTTAACTACAGACTTCTCATCAGCAGCAGTAGGTGCCAGAAGTGTATCTTCACTGCACTGTAACCACTAATGTATAATTCTGTTTCTAGTGAGCTTTCAGCCTGGAGTGACGGTGAAAGAGCCAGCATACAATGTATATACAAAGATTGGGACTTTACTTCCTATAGACTTTGTACCTATACTGAGTGATGCAAATAGAAATATGATCCCAAAGGGAGGATGTGGGATGAAAGAAAATAGCAAGGGTATAAAAATGGTTAAAACTTTAGTGAAAATAATTAACTACTAACCATAAGCTAACAAACAAAAAGCAATATTTGTGTAAGTGTGTTTTAAGATTAAGTAAGTAGACCATTGTTATTCCAAATGTAGTCTGTGGGCCCATGGTAGTCCAAGAAGGGTCACAGTCTGTGGTGAGCTAAATACACTAAGGGAGAGTAATAAATGTTTAAAATTTTTATACAGTTTCATTATGTGACTTTTTATTATATTTTCCAAAAGTTATCAATTCACAATGGATTGAGCAAAAATTCCCAAACAGTGGTTCCCCACTGAGAATTAGGAGAAGCACTGCCCTAGACGACACTAATAAGGTGAAGTGAATTTCAGGATTAAAACACACTGATGTCACCAATTTGTTGGGAGAATAGAGATTGTAAGATTATAAACAACTTTAGGATTTGTTAAAAAAATTGTACTCAAGCGTGCATGTTAAAAGTTTAGGACTAGAGGGCTGGGGAGATAGCTCAGTCGGTAGAGTGAGGCCCTGGGTTCGATCCCCAGTACTGCAAAAAAAAAAGAAGAAGAAGAAAAAAAAGTTTAGGACTAGAAACAATGTGGATTTCTAATTAGCAAGGGAAAAAGTGGAATAGAGTAGAAAGCTTTGTCAACTAGATAGACAAGAAAGGCAACAGAAAACAAAACAATGATAAGCAGAAGAAGCACATGACGGTGGCCAGTAAGTTCAAATATATTTGTAATTATAGTAATTATAACTGGATATCATATCCTTGTATTTGAAATATTTTCTAAATATACTAAAGCAACAAGACTTCAAGAGCAGGATTTTAAGAACATGTGTTCTTGAAAACATATGTTTAAAAAGTTATACTGTGAATTAATAATAAAGCACGTTTTTGCAACCAAAATTTTCATTGACCAATTCTTTGACAATGTATTTTTATATTAGTTGTGGTCAGATAACTGTTATTGCTGCTGCTGATTATATTGATATTAATCTTTGCTCTGTTCACATACTCTTTTTTTAAAATATTTTTTAGTTGTCAATGGACCTTTATTTTTACTTAGTTATGTGTGGTGTTGAGACAAGTGCTCTACCACAGAACCACAACCCCAACCCTGTTCACATACTCTTAATGTGTCTTCACACACTTGGGTCTTAAAGCTGGAATTACTTGTTTGCTTAAAACTTTCCATTTTTTGTTTATCTGCTTTCCAAAAGGCTTTTCTCATTTCTGTTGAGTTTTTAGGAACTAGTAAACTTCTCAGCTTTACTGCAGTGGATAAGGAGTTTATTCTCCCTTTCCAGAGTATTTTTGGAAACTAACACACCCTCAACTTTATCCACCAACTCGCACCTACCCATCTTTGACCAAAATGTGCACTATGGATTTTAGTCCTTTGTTCTGTAGCCCCTGCTGATATTATCAGGGAGCGATATGCTCTTACTAATTTTCTGTAGTAACATTTCATTCATTTGGTATGCACATGTGGCACTCAAATATTTAACAGTAGTGCAAAGAGGTAATTGAGAAGTGATGATGAACGTCTTTATTTGTAAAATTGATTCCTTTTTTGTCAATGAATGTCAGGCATCTACTACATGTGTTTTACCAGATTAAATACTGTGGGCTACAAAAATGTAAAACACCAATTCACAAACATTTGTTTTTTAGTTGAGGAGATAATATAGCATGTATTCCAGAGGCTTTCCAGTTTACAGAGGTGTATATTTGAAAAGTTGATTTTGATAATGTTTGTTTGGGTCTTGCAGATAATTCAGATGATTTGTAGCAGAACTTTAAATTATTTGAAGAGCACCTCAGAAAGAGGTTTTAATGTTTGGAAATGATGGAGAATGAGAGAGGAACCACTGTTATGGCTTGATGGGTGGGTGCAGGTTGGTGGGTAAGGCTCGGTGGCCTGGAGACATGTTTCGTAGGTACGCTTAATTGTTAGGATGACTTTTAGTGGGAGGTTGCGGAAGTAAAATGTTCTTGGGCCAATAACCTATAAACCTTTTAGACCCCAGTTTAGGATTTTGCGTTTAGGTTATACATGTAAGATTATCTTTGCCTTAGTTTCCTTTTGGCAACCACTCTTCTTTTCTGGGTGACTACACTGCCTTGGGCACATATGCCCAAGATCTGGGGCAAAACAAGTTAGTTTTCTTTCCTCATCTGTAAATATAGATAACAAGTTGTATCTTATCCTGAATTTTTTTGAGGATTAAATATGATCATGTTCATGACAAGCCTGGCACTTGAGTAGAATTTAGTAATAAATCAAAACTTGTACTCACTGGGCTATAAACCCTATGGTGAAAGTATTTGATCTCTAATTCTTAATGCTGTATCAGTATTGTATCCCTAATGCACTGTCTGGGATGTGTAGGTACTCAATACAATGTTAATGAATACAGGGGAATGCTTTCCATGTTTAGGGCTATCATTCCAATACGTGGACATAAAAATCTTAAGAGGATATATTTCTTTCATCCTACTTTAACCCCAGCCTCAACTTCTGATATTTAGTTTTATGAAGCTCATATTGGCATAATTCTTAACTTATTGGGGTACTGACAAAGTGCAAAAGCATCAGACAATATATCAATTATTTTCTCAGACCATAAACTATAGCAGCAATATATGTTGGGCCCAGTAGATGGCAGCACTTTCTCTTTTAATGGAAAAAAATTCGAACTGAAATGGTATACAGGTCAAAGGGATCAAATCTTTTCAAATGAAGAAATTCTTAGAAATTTCTGAAATAACAATTTAGTGATACATTTCACAAGATTAAACACATAATGCAACCACCTCAAAACGTAGGCAAACAGGTTTAAAATGTAGGGACAACAGCAGGTTTCAGAATCTGTTTTAGGAGCCTGTACAAATGAAAGTTTCTTATTTTATATTTTTCAAGGCATAGTAATTTTGAAAAGTAGAAAAATTGAATCTAATCCCAGATCTGTTTTGGTATTGTGTTCCTTGAGCAAATTACTTAACATCTCTTTATTTTAGGTTTCTTATCTCAAAGTAAGAAAATCTGAATTAGTTGGTTATCACTGCGGAGAATATTAGAGTTATCTAGCCCAACACTTTTTTTTTGTAGATGAAGAATGAGACCCAGGAAACCTTACAACCTCCTGAACTTGTTGTGGCAACTTTAGTTTCTTGCTATGGGTGATAACTTAGACTTAGACATAGCTGTTAACATATATATTGTGTATAAATAGTTAATCAAATCACTACATACTTGTTCATATCTCTTAATCTTTAAGGATTTACCTAAAGTAATTTCACTTCATCCTAACAACAATTTTGGAGTAAGGTAGGGCAACAATTATTATATTTACTTTATGAGAACACTGATTCACAGGTAAAGTGATTTACTTTAACTCAGTATCTAATCATTTCTACACAGTGAATTACTGCTTGCTCTTTGCTTCTGGACCATTTGAATATAACTCTTAGTAGTTGTGTCAGTTTATTATGTTTTGGAGGGTGTATCTTCTTCCTTTCTAGAGGCATAAACTACTTCATATCTCTAATGCCACTCTTA
Organism: Sciurus carolinensis; assembly: GCF_902686445.1. Taxonomy (NCBI): domain Eukaryota; kingdom Metazoa; phylum Chordata; class Mammalia; order Rodentia; family Sciuridae; genus Sciurus; species Sciurus carolinensis. The sequence goes on from NC_062223.1 coordinate 78,169,838, forward strand.
ATAGCAGGCGTCTAGCAGGTCTGTAGTAACTCATGTGGGATAAATATGTTCCAGTATATCCCAGTATCTTAGGATAAGCGAAGCAGCAGAACTGGGGATCAGAACACATCTCTGTCTCTTTCTAGAGATGCATTTTCTTCATTATACCACATGAAAAGGTAATGGTAGATGATTTTCACTATTTAATTTCCTCTTGAGATTTCTTTATTTCATTTACTGTGATTAAATGCTATTAGGGCTACCTTCAAGTTACAGCAACTTAAGAGCAAGTCGGAGTATTTTCATATTCAGGATAAAGATGCTGAACCCAGAAAAGTTCAAAGATTTTTATTTAGTTAACTTTATAGAATTGAGAAATTTAAAAGATTACCATTTCCTCTTAGTAGTTATGTAATGGATCTAACTGTTTCCAAAGCACATCCCCACATAGTACACAAGCAGACATTCAGAAGTAGGGATTAAGTGTCCCCAAGTATAGCCTGTGTTTTAACTATAGAGAGCTGAATATTGTATACTTTCTGTCCAGATCTTGCAGAATATCATCAAAGAAAAGTTGAAAAATCATAAAAACAACTAGTTCCTGTAAATATTCTACTCAACTTCCCCCCTCCCATCACAGAAGAAACAAAGACTGGGCAAATCCTCAGGGGTTATTTGTATTAGATGCCTGCTTTGTTACAAAACTTCTAGGTATTTGAGCTTGTTTTAAATTCAGGATTAAACTTGTTTCTGAACTGTTTGAGCTGGTGTGATCTCTAGGACCAATATTATACCAGGTGGGTACAGAGCTTTTAAAAAAAGACCATTGCTAGTTTTCATTGTCAAGTGCCTAAATGTGTCAGACACTATACCAAATACTTTACTTGTTTTTATTTAGTCTCTGTTACAACAGAGAGACTTACTATCCTAAGTTCATGAGTGAAGTACCCTGGAAGAAAACATTAAACTATTTACCCAAGATTACATAGCTGATAAGTAGCAGATCCATAACTTGGATTCAGATCTGATCATTTGATGGCTTTATTTATTTATTTTTTTTGATAACTATTGTGCCACATGGCATCTCTGTATTTCTTCTTATTTCATATAGCATGTCAAAATACCAAGTCTCTATCTTTATATTAACCAGGGATATCTACTAGCAGGGCATTGTGAGAGTCAAACGATCAAGTACACAGGCAGGCACTTTGAATGGTATAAAGTGCTTTATTCTACAGACTTTGGGTATTTTTTGTTGAAGGGTAGGCACACAGTGTCCCTGAGGCCATCAACCCACCCAAGTCTACAAAAGTTCCACACATTAGTCACTATATTTGGCTTCCTTCTGAATCTCCCCCACTTTTCTCTTGGATCAAATTAACTTTTGACAGATGTTTGGAAAATCATCTTATCCTGTAATTCATATTTATAAATCCTGCTGCTGCAGTGTGGTCCCCATTCTCTCTCTTCATTGAAGCCAGAGAATAATCTGGGAAAATGCCACATTTCCTGTTATGAATTTGGAGGCGCTTGTCTTCTTAGCACAATTTTTTGAGCTTTGAGAATTTTAATACTGGGAGATTGAAAGCCAAGCCATGAGTCTTTGTATAGATGTTTTAGATTCCTGAGAAATAAACAGAAACAGAGCTTTAGATTCATCCTTAGCAGACGAGTCACAAAGTTCAAATTTTTCTTTCTTTTTAAAATTTTGAAAACTTGCTTTCACCATTTTCTTTTGGGTTAGATTGTAATGAAGGCATTTTTGAGTGTTTTTTTCAATAAGTCAATTTCAGTTTAAACTGTTTTTCTCCAAGCTGGGGACCTCCTTCCCCCCCCGCTCTACCTGTCTTCACCGGTTAGCTTACCGACACTGTTGCTCCCTTCTTTCGCTTCTGCTGCCACAGTTGTAGTCGTTGTGTATACATTCTTTCTTCCCTTTAGGACCCAGGTTATGCCTCTCTCATTTTTATAGTCCTAGGGTTTAGTATGGACTTAGCTTAGTGCAAATTTCCCCTCAGGGATTACATTGTTCCTGTCTCTGCTTTATTGTAAAATAGCCGTTTCACCTAAGGATTGGCTACTTTAGCATGGTCACTCTCAGCCCTCCTGTCATGGAGTAGCATTGAAGACATTTGGTCCACTCTGAACATGGGAGTGTGATTGTAGTTGTATTGTTTCTGGAGGGTACTTTAAAGCAGTGACTTGTGGACAAGAATCTCTTCATCCCTGTTGACTTCAACTAAAAGAAAAAAACGAATTTTTGTTTCAGGATTCATATACTTTTGCTTAATAATACTAGACCACTGAGCACATCCCCATCCCTGTTTTGTATTTTGTTTAGAGATAGGGTCTCACTGAGTGCTTATTAGCACTTTACTTTTGCTGAGGCTGGCTTTGAACTCTCATCCTCTTGCCTCCGCCTCCTCAGCCACTGCGATCACAGGTGTGTGCCACCACACCTGGCTAATAATTCTATTCTTAGTGCCCACTGCTTTTCACCCTTTTGAGAGAAATAGCGTGTCTGAAACCAGCCAAATTGGGGGAATGCACATATCAGCATTCAGCTCAGTGTCTAAGAAGAGGTCTTACCTTCCCTTCTTAACAATTCAGCATCTGGGCTTCATCAAAACTCAAGGCGGAGGGTTTCCAAGGCCTGCTGATGCTTAACAGAGATACTTGTGCAGTTTTTCTCAGTTTAAACTTGGCTTACACTTTAAAGTGTATTAATGTCCATGAATATATACACATAGGATCAGAGGCTGCCTGTTAATTCATTAGGTAGCTATTTAGGAGTGGTCATACAACTAAATACTGTATTTTTAAAAAATATATTTGCTGCATCTGAAGTGTCCAAATAGTAGAATGAGCCACCTTTTCTCCCTTGTCCATCATTATTTTCTTGTTCTGTCTAATTAAGCAAAGAAGAACCATGTGGAAAGTTTATGTAAGTCTGAAGAATAGCATGGAACACTGTTGGGTCATGCTGGGGAAAGCTTTCAGTGGAACTCTCAAACTATTGTCCTCAGGCTTCCGCTGGACCTTTTTTCTCTCATTAACATATTTTATCTGGATGTTGCTGATCCTTCCCAGGTCTGTATTTCTGGTCTAGATTAGCAAATAGCTTAACTTGGGTCAATTGCTTATATGTTTCAGAGACACACATTCACATAGCCTCAGCTGAACTCAGTTCCTTCATCCTCTCAAATGACCGCCTCCTTTATTTCCTAATTCAGTGAAAAGCACTATACTGTCCACCCCTTTCCCAAGTCATATCAGAGGAGTCATCTGGACCTTTTGTCTTGGCAACACTACTGCTGGTGGCTGCCAAATACCTACTTCTCTACTGTGGTTTTTTTTTTTTTTTTTTTTTTTTTTGCGGTGCTGGGATCGAACTCAGGGCCTTGTGCTTGAGAGGCAAGCACTCTACTGACTGAGCTATTCCCAGCCTCTCTACTGTGTTTTGACATTTCTAAAAGGTTGATCATGTCCCTCCTTTCTTTCAAATCAAGTCATTAGCATTTGCCCTTTATAATTAATGCTTGCAAAGTTTTACTTTGATTTGATTCTTATTTCTAAATATCTTAGTCTTAATATTTCTATGCTAAAATTTGTCCATGTCACTATTAACTTAGACCCATTTCCATAAGAGATTTTCTTTTTCTGTGACATTTCTCCTAAATTTAGTTTGGATTCCCCTCTTTTATGCTCTCATAGCATGTGACATTACATTTCCCTATTACAATACTTATTATATTTCTGATTGTCCATTTGTTCATCTTTTTTTTCCTGGAATTTTAAGCTGTATGAAGTCAGGGACAGTATCTGTCTTCATCACAGTTTATCCCTACCATTTAGCACTGTGCCTGGCATATAAGAGTAGTAACTCAATAAATATTTGTTAAATGATTGAATGAAGCTTCTGTAGCACTACGTTATTGGAAGACCTATTGGGATATGCTACTTGGTTATCATCAGTCGTATAGCTTGTTATTTGAAATTCTAGTTCTGTCTGTGGTTTCTGACCATTTCTACATAGATACCTGCTGTTTCCAAATTAGTGTGCTTTAAATAGAACTTTTCTCATTTTCTCCAGGCTTGCTTTCCTGTCCATTTTTTCACATCTTTATTAACTATTATTGCATTTACTCAGACCTCAAATTTTGTGAGTTCTGGTTGATTTGTTTTCTTTTATCTATTCTTTTCAGTCAGCCATTAGACTCTTTTTGAGTCCTTATTTGAAATGACTCTGGTATCCTTGGCTACTTTTCCATCTCCCTTGCCGTAATCCAAGCTCAGACCAGCATCCCCAAAGGGCAGGATTACTACAGTAGTTTCCTGGCGGGCCTGGGCACTTTGGGCTCTTTATATCTACTTTGTCTTGCTCACCGCTGTCTGATTAATCTTGCTAATGCATACTTTCATTTTTTATTTCTTTGCTTAAAATCATAAATTCTCATTGTCTGTTGGATGTGTCTAAATCTTTGACATGATTTTTTCTCTCCCTCAGCTCAAGTTCAGTCAGCATAGTATTTTTGGTTCTATCTCTGCTTCTCTTTCTCTCTCTTTATTACCTTTGCTCTCAGTACATCTTATATGTGTGGTTTTTATAATAGCCAGTTAATAGCCAGGTATTTGGGCATTCTGCCTCCTCCAATTCATCATATTTGTCATTACCAAAGTGACCTTCCTATGATCATTACTCTACAGTGTCAGAAACGCTTCATGAGTCTTCGTTGCCCGTAAATTGTCTTCATTTTTAGCCTGGTATTCAAGGCTCTCTGTGCTCTGGACCTCCCAATCTACTTATTCAGCTGTATCTCCTGCTGCTTTCCTCTCCAGGGTTCCAAATAATTTCCACATCATGGAAGGTGAACAAATTGGTCCACTATTTAATCTTCTCTGAATGCAGCTTGTATGTTCCTACTACGCTTTGGCTGAAGGTGTTCAGTCTGTGTGGGACTTTCCTTCCCTGCCTTTTAGCTTTTCAGAACTACTCACTCCATCCTGAATGCTGCCACCCTGCAATCTTTGATGTTTCTGCTTCTACTACCTGGAATCTTTACCGCATCAGAACTCCTAGGTCATAGGTGTTTAGTAAACACTGAAATGATGGACAAGTGTATGTATCATGCTGTTTGCTTCATAATTAGTTATCAAGTTATTTCTATACAACTTCTGTAGTTTTAATGAAGTTAAGAACAGTCTAGGGACTGCCGTATCAGCTTAAAACTCTCAAAATGTATAGTGACATGTTGGATAGGGGACCTCACCAGTGGGCTAATACAGGGGTAAGCAAACTGCTTTTGCAGTTCAGCACATGCTTTTGTATGATTTGCAAGTTAAGAATGATTTTTACATTTTAAAAGAAATTGAAACAAAAAGCAAAAAGAGTATATCACATAGATAACATATGGCCCACAAAGCCGAAAATGCTATCAGGCCCTTTATGGAAAAAGCTTGCTAACCACTGGTCTAGAAATACACCTGGTTTGCCTGAAATTGCTCCTGCTTGTTCGATATATAAAATTATCTCGTTTCCTGAACAGTTTAACAGGCGTCGAGACTGGCGACTGTTCTCTTCCTTGAAACAGAATTGTTAAGGCTGGCTTCAGAAGAATTTTGAGTGACATGTAGATCTTTTCTGAGCTCTTTGGCACTTGGCAGTATCTCACACAGATAACCAGGGACAAATGAGCCGTTTCTTTCCATTCTATTCCTTCATCAGAGCTCTGTTGGGATTGCACATCTGGTGAAGTTAGATGTCATTCAGAACAAGGCTCTTAGCATATTTCAAGAATGTTAATTGCTAAGTGACGGCAGAAGCAGAAGGGCTTAATTAGGTCTTTAAGTTGCCTTAAATGTACATGGACCTAGAATTTTAGAATTGGAAAAGGTCTGAGAGATCATCAAGTACAGCTGGTCATTAAGAACATGGGCTGTGGAACCAGACTGCATGGCTCTTCTTAATCCTTTCCTGTGTCTCAGTTTCCTCACCTTTCAAGTGGAGATAATAGTACCTATTTCATGGGTTTTGTGAGCATCAAATATGTTAACATTTAATGTAGTAACATTTAAACATTAATGTTAATATGAAACATAGTACTGCCTGGCATGTTATAAATGTTCATAAACACTCTCATCTTTTAGTTATTGTTTTTCTTAGTTGTAGTTTTATTTTATAGTTAAATACACTGAGGACTAGAAGAGTTAAATGATTTCCCCATTTATGTGGCAGGCGGAGTGGATTAAAATCTGGCATTGTGGCTCTCAGTTGAATGCTATTTCCCTGTTATCATCATGTGTTGCTTTTAGTTGTATGTTAGTGATTTTCTAATAGTCAGAAAAAACTGGCAGCTTTTTGCATAAAATAAGAAAAGTAAAGTAGAACATCATTAATAAGTTTTCTTGAGAAACTTGCATCTACTTGTAGTATCTTTTTTGGATTTTGTAACTAGTTAATAGGACTGTCTCCTGTTTGTCCTCTTTTTCCTCATCTGCCCTCATGACATATAGATTATTTTATAGCCATCTCTTTTTATTTTATTGAGGGGAAATTCAAGTAATAAATTGACCATTTTAAAGTGAACAATTCAGCATCATGGAATACATTCCCAAAGTTGTTCAAGCACCAGTTGTGTCAAGGTATAAAACATTATCATTACGCAAAAGATAATTTTGTACACATTGATTAACACTCTCCATCTCTCCATTCTCCAAGCCCCTGGCAAACAGTCATCCCCTTTCCCTCTCTATGGATTTACCTAGCCTAGGTATTTCACATAAATGGAATTATATAGTCTGTGATTTTTTTTGTATGAGGGTTCTAATTTTTCAACTTTCTTGCCAACATGTTTTCTGCTTATTATTATTATTTTTTAAATTATAGCCATCCTGGTGGGTATGAAGTAATAGCTTATTGTGGTTTTGGATTTGCATTTCCCTAATGATTAATGATGTTGAACATCTTATGTGCTTGTTGGTGATTTGTGTATTTTTTTTTTTTGTAGAAATGTCTCTTCCAGTTTTCTGTCCATCTTAAAATTGGGTTGTTTGTCTTTTTACTGTTAAATTATAAGAGTACTTTATGTATTTTGGATATTAGATCTCTATCAGCTTTATGATTTATGAAATATTTTCTCCCACTCTGTAGGTCATTCCTCCATTTTCATTATATTGTTCTTTGATGCACAAATTTTTAAAAAGTCCAGTTCGTCAGTTATTTCTTTTGTTTTCCATGTGTTTGGTATTGTATCATACATTGATGAATCCAAGGTTATCAAGATTTACCTATTTTCTTCTAATAATTTTCTAGTTTTACAATTAGGTCTTTAATTCATTTTGAGGTAATTTTATGATATAATGTTATAGACAGGTTCAGCTTCATTCTTTTGCATGTAGCTGTTCAGTTGTTTCAGCATCATTTGTTGAAAAGACTGTGAGTTCCCCATTGAATAGTCTTGGCACCTTTGTTGAAAATTAATTGATCATTGTGTACGGGTTTATCTCTGGATTCTCCATTGTATTTTATTGATTTATATGGCTGTCCTTATGCCAGTGCCATCTTGTTTTGATTACTGTTGATTTGTAGTAAGTTTTGAAATTGGGAATATGAATCTTTGTTCTCTTTTTAGTATTATTTTTGATATTTGTTGGCCCCTTCCAATCCTATGTGAATTTAAGAATTGGCTTTTTCATTTCTTGAGAAAAGGCTGTTGAAATTTTGAGGGAGATGACATTGAATCTAAAGATTGCTTTGAGTGTTATTGTCATCTTGACAATATTAACTCTTCAAATCCCTGCACATGGAATGTTTCATTTATTTTAGTCCAGTTTGGACACAACTAGTTTTCTTGCCTAACTATCCTGATAGAAGCTATAGTATTGAATGGAACTAGTGAGAGCAGTTACCCTTGTCTCGTTCTTGATCTTAGGGGAGAAGTCTTCTGGACTTTTTCCGTTGAGTCTGATGTTGGTTCTGAGTTTTTTGTAGATGTCCTTTATCAGAGGTAGGAATTTTTCTTTTGTTTCTAATTTGTTGATTTTTTTTTTTAAGTCATGAAAGGGATTTTGTCTGATGCTCTTTCTGCGTTGAGACAATCTTGTGTTTTATGGTATGTTACATTCAAGGATTTTGAATATTAAACTACCTTTGCATACCATGTATAAATTCCACCTGTTAATGATATATCTTTTTAAAAAATATTTTTGATTTTGGTAAATTATACAGAATATAAAATTTATCCTGTTAATCATTTTAAGTATACATTTAATGGTGCCAAGTACAGATTGTTGTGCAGCCATTACTGTTACCTGTTTCATCTTGAAAAGTTTCATCTTACAAGACTGAAATTCTCTACACACTAAACATTAATTTCTCTCCTATGGCTGCTGGCAGTCACTCTCTTTCTTTCTGTTTCTATGAATTAAACTATTCTGGATACCTGTTATAAGTGGAATCATACAGTGTTTGTCCTTTGATTGACTCATTTAACATGGTGTCCTTAAGGTTTATCAGTGAGCATGTGCCAGAATTTCTTTACTTTCTAAGGCTAAGTTATATTCCACTGTAGGAATAAACTACATTTTGCTTATTTGTTCATCTATGAACATTTGCTTCTACCCCCTAGGCAATTGTGGATAATACAACTGTGACCATAGCTATGCAAATATCTCTTCAAATCCTAGTTTTCAATTCTTTTGGGGTATATACCCAGAATAGATCTTATGGTATAATCATTTTACTATGGTGCTAGATTCATTTTGTTAGTATTTTGTGAAAGATTCTTGTATATTGGTCTGTAGCTTCATTGTGATGTTCTTGTCTGGCTTTGGCATTAGGGTAGTACTGGTTTCATAGAGTGTGTTAGGAGTGTTTCCTTTTTTTGTTAGGAAGACTTTGAGACTGATGGATGATATTTTTTCTTCAAATGGTAGGTAGAATTCACCAGTCAAATCATCTGGTTCTGTTTGTTTGTTTGCGGATGGTGTTATTATTATTGATTTGACCTCTTTATCTGTTACAGATCTGTTCAGATTTTCTATTTCTTTTGAAGCCATTTTGGTAGCATATGTGTTCCTGGGAATTCCCTTTTCATTTAAGTCGTGTGATTTGTTGTTATATAATTATTTATAGTATTCTTTTTAAAACTTTTTTTATTTGTTCTTTTTAGATATACATGACAATAGAGTGTATTTTGACATATACATACATGGAGTATAACTTATTCTAATTAGGATCCCATTCTTGTGGTTGTTCATGATATGCAGTTTTCTGGTTGTGTATTCATATATGAACAGAGAAAAATTATATCAATTCTTTGGTTCATAGTATTCTTATATAATTCTTTTTATTTCTATCAGATTTGGAATAATGCTTCCACTTTCATTCCTGGTTTTAGAGATTTGAGTCTTCTTTCTTTTTCTCTGGTTCAGTCTAGCTTAAGATTTGTCAGTGTTGTTGATCTTTTCAGAGAGCTAACTTCTGGTTCCATTGATTTCTCTGTATTGTTTTTGTATTCTCTTAGTTCGTGAAAGGCTGCTCTAATCTTTATTGTTTCCTTCCTTCTTCCCTTTGCATTTAGTTTCTTCTCTTTCTGGTTTCTTAATGTGGAAAGTAGGTTACTGATTTGAGCTCTTTCTTATTTTTATTTTTATTTATTTATTTTTTAATGTTTTTATTTTTTTTATCTTTGTTTATAATTCTTTTTTTTATTATTGTATACAGATGGGATACATGTTGTTTCTCTATTTGTACATGGAGTCAAGGCCTACCATTTGTGTAATCATAAATTTACATAGGGCAATGATGTTTGATTCATTATTTTTTTTTCCCTCCCCCCACCCCTCCCACTCCTCTTTTTCCTCTATACAGTCCATTCTTACCACCCTCCTTATCCCTAACCCTAAACCTAACCCTAACCCTAACGCTAACCCCTCCCACCCCCCCATTATATGTCCTCATCCGCTTATCAGCGAGATCATTCGTCCTTTAGTTTTTTTGAGATTGGCTTATCTCACTTAGCATGATATTCTCCAATTTCATCCATTTGCCTGCAAATGCCATAATTTTATCATTCTTCATTGCGGAGTAATATTCCATTGTATATATATGCCACAGTTTCTTTATCCATTCGTCAACTGAAGGGCATCTAGGTTGGTTCCACAATCTGGCTATGGTGAATTGAGCAGCAATGAACATTGATGTGGCTGTATCTCTGTAGTATGCTGATTTTAAGTCCTTTGGGTATAGGCCAAGGAGTGGGATAGCTGGGTCAAATGGTGGTTCCATTCCAAGCTTTCTGAGGAATCTCCATACTGCTTTCCAGAGTGGCTGCACTAATTTGCAACCCACCAGCAATGTATGAGTGTACCTTTTTCTCCACATCCTCGCCAACACCTATTGTTGCTTGTATTCTTGATAATCGCCATTCTAATTGGGGTGAGATGAAATCTTAGGGTAGTTTTGATTTGCATTTCTCTTATTACTAGAGATGTTGAACATTTTTTCATATATGTGTTGATTGCTTCTATATCTTCTTCTGTGAAGTGTCTGTTCATTTCCTTAGCCCATTTGTTGGTTGGATTATTTGTATTCTTTGTGTAAAGTTTGAGTTCTTTATAGATTCTGGAATTTAGTGATCTATCTGAAGTATGAGTGGCAAAGATATTCTCCCACTCTGTAGGCTCTCTCTTCGCATTACTGAGAGTTTCCTTTGCTGAGAGAAAGCTTTTTAGTTTGAATCTATCCCAGTTATTGATTCTTGCTTTTATTTCTTGTGCTATGGGAGTCCTGTTAAGGAAGTCTGATCCTAAGCCAAGAAGTTGAAGGTTTGGACCTACTTTTTCTTCTATAAGATGCAGGGTCTCTGGTCTGATTCCAAGGTCCTTGATCCATTTAGAGTTGAGTTTTGTGTAGGGTGAGAGATAGGGGTTTAATTTCATTCTGTTGCATATGTTTTTCCAGTTTTCCCAGCACCATTTGTTGAAGAGGCTGTCTTTTCTCCATTGCATATTTTTGGCCCCTTTGTCTAGTATGAGAAAATTGTATTTATTTGGGTTTGTGTCCATGTCCTCTATTCTGTACCATTGATCTACCTGTCTGTTTTGGTACCAATACCATGCCGTTTTGTTACTATTGCTTTGTAGTAGAGTTGAAGATCTGGTATTGCGATACCCCCTGCTTTGCTCTTTCTACTGAGGATTCCTTTAGCTATTCTGGGTTTCTTATTCTTCCAGATGAATTTCATGATTGCTTGCTCTATTTCTGTAAGGTACGTCATTGGGATTTTAATTGGAATTGCATTGAATCTGTATAGCACTTTTGGTAGCATGGCCATTTTGACAATACTAATTCTTCCTGTCCAAGAACATGGGAGATCTTTCCATCTTCTAAGGTTTTCTTTAATTTCTTTCTTTAGTGTTCTGTAGATATCATTCTAAATGGTGAAAAACTGAAAGCATTCCCCCTAAAAACTGGAACAAGGCAGGGATGCCCTCTTTCACCACTTCTATTCAACATCGTCCTTGAGACTCTAGCCAGAGCAATTTGACAAACCAAAGAAATTAAAGGGGTATGAATTAGAAAAGAAGAACTCAAACTATCCCTGTTCGCTGATGACATGATTATATATTTAGAGGAACCTGGAAATTCCACCAGAAAACTTTTAGAATTCATAAGTGAATTCAGTAAACTAGCAGGTTACAAGATCAATGCTCATAAATCCAGTGGATTTTTATACATAAGTGATGAATCTTCAGACAGAGAAATTAGGAAAACTACCCCATTCACAATAGCATCGAAAAAATAAAATACTTGGGAATTAATGCTTTTATTTTTATAGACTGCATTTTGATTCTTTGTACACAAATGGGGTACAACTTTTCATTTCTGTGGTTGTACATGATGTAGATTTATACCATTCATGTAATCATACATGTATATAGGATAATGATGCCTATCTCAGTCCACCATTGTTCCTTTCCACACCCCCACCCCCAGTTTCCATCTACACAATCCAAAGTTTCTCCATTCTTTTCTTACTCCACCCCATTATATATCAGCATCCACTTATCAGAGGAAACATTCAGCCTTCTGTTTTTTTGGAATTGGCTTATTTCACTTAGTATGATATTCTCCAACTCCATCCATTTACCTGCAAATGCCATAATTTTATTCTTCTTTATGACTGAATAATATTCCACTGTATATATATACCACAGTTTCTTCATTCATCTATTGGAGGGCATCTAGGTTGGTTCCACAATCTAGCTATTGTGAATTGAGCTGCTGTAAACACTGATGTGGCTGCGTTATTGTAGATTGCCGATATTAAGTCCTTTGGATATAAACTGAGGAGTAGGATAACTGGGTCAAAAGGTGGGTCCATTCCAAGTTTTCTGAGGAATCTCCATACTGCTTTCCGGAGTGGTTGCATCAATTTGCAACTCCACCAGCAATGAACAAGTGTGCCTTTCCCCCCACATCCACACACTTATTTTTGCTTATGTTCTTGATAATAGCCATTCTAATTGGAGTGAGATGAAATCTTAAGGTGGTTTTGATTTGCATTTCTCTAATTATTGTAGATGATGAACACTTTTTCTTATATTTGTTGATTACCTGTATATCTTCTTCTGTGAAGTGTCTACCCAATTCCTTAGCCCATTTATTGATTGGCTTTGTTGTATTTTTGGTGTAAAGTTTCTTATTTTTAAATATAGATGTTTGTATCCGTAAATTTTTCTCTGAGCACTATTTCATTATATCCCATAAATTTCAAAAGGGTGTTTTCATTTTCATTCATTTTAAAATTTACCTTGTGATTTGTTCTCTGATCTACTGATGACCTAAGAATGTTTTCTTTATTTTGTACATTTGTGATTTTTTCCCCAAATTTCTTCTGTTACTTATTTCTAGTTTTATTTCATTGTAGTCAAAGAGGATAATTGGTATGATTTCAGTTTTTTGAAAGATGCTGAGACTTGTTTCATGTCTGAACATACAGTCTTCCCTGGAGTATATCCCATGCACAACTGAGGAGAATGGAAGCCTCTGTATATGTCTGTCAAATCTGGTAATAGTGTTGTTCGTGTCTTTTATTGTTTATATTTTGTTTAGTTGTTCTGTCCATTGTTGAAAGTGAACGGTTGAGGAGCTTCCATCATCATATCAGATAAAGTGGTCTTCAAGTCAGAATTAATCAGAAGGGACAAATAAGGTCATTTCATTCTACTGAAGGGAATTATACATCAGCAAGATATAATGATTGTAAATACTTATGCCCCAAACAGTGGAGCATCTGTCTTCGTCAAACAAACCCTTCTCAATTTCAAGAATCACATAGACCACGACACAATAATACTGGGTGATTTTAATACACTTCTCTTACTACTGGACAGATCTTCTAAGCAAAAACTAAATAAAGAAACTATAGAACTAAATAATACAATCAATAATTTAGACTTATCAGAAATGTAGAATATTTCATCCATCAACAAGCAAATACATTTTTTCATGGCAGCACATGGATCCTTCTCTAAAATAGACCATATCTTATGCCACAAAGCAACTCTTAGTAAATACAAAAAAATGGAGACAATACCCTGCATTCTATGAGAATGTAATGAACTGAAATTACAAATCAACAGTAAAATAAAAAATAGAAAGTACTCTAACACAGAGACTAAATAATACACTATTGAATGATAGTAGAAGAAATCAAGGATGAGATGAAAAAGTACTTAGAGGCAAGTGAGAATACCAACACAACATTCTAAAATCTCTGGGACATTATGAAGGCAGTATTAAGAGGAAAGTTCAATTTTTAGGGCTCATTTATTAAAAGAATAAAAAAAAGTCAACAAATAAATGACCTAACATTATATTTCAAAGCCCTAGAAAAAGAAGAACAAATCAACACCAAAAACAGTAGAAGGGAGGAAATAATTAAAATCAGAACTGAAATGGGTGAAATTGAAGCAAAAGAAACAATTAAAAAAATTGACAAAGCAAAAAGTTGGTTCTTTGAAAAAGTCAATAAAATTGATAAAACCCTAGCTACACTAACAAAGAGAAAACCCAAGTTACTAAAATATGTGATGAAAAAGGAAATATCACAATGGACACGACTGAAATATAGAGGATAATTAGAAACTATTTTGAAAATTTATATTCCAATTAAATAGAAAATATTGAAGACATTGACAGATTTCTAGAGACATATGACCTACCTAAAATGAATCAGAAGGTCGTACACAATTTAAACAGAGCAATTTTAAGTAATGAATAGAAAATGCCATTAAAAGCCTACCAATTAAGAAAAGCCCAGGACCAGATGGATTCTTAGCCTAGTTCTACAAGAACTTCAAAGAAGAATTAACACCAATATTCCTCAAATTATTTTATGAAATAGAAAAGGAGGGAACCCTTCCAAATGCATTCTATGAGGCTAATATCACCATGATACCAAAACCAGATGACACATCAAGGAAAGAAAACTTCAGACCAATATCCCAGATGAACATAGATGCAAAAATTCTCAATAAAATTCTGGCAATCGAGTATAAAAACGTATTAAAAAGATAGTGCACATTGACCAAGTGGTTTCATCCCAGGGATGCAGGGTTGGTTCAACATATGGAAATCAATGAACATAATTCATCATATCAATAGACTTAAAAATAAGAAGCATATGATCATCTCAATAGGTGCAGGAAAAGCATTTGATAAAATATAGCACCCCTTCATGTTCAAAACACCAGAAAAACTAGGGATAGTAGGAACATACCTCAACATCATAAAAGCCATATATGCCAAACCCAAGGCCAGCATAATTCTAAACAGAGGAAAATTGAAAGCATTCCTTCTAAAAACTGGAGCAAGACAAGGATGCCCTCTTTCATCACTTTTATTCAACATTGTCCTTGAAACTCTAGCCAGAGCAATTAGAAGAAAGAAATTAAAGATATACAAATAGTTAAAGAAGAACTAGTGATAGTTTATCACTATTTGCCAATGATATGATTATATATTTGGAAGATCTAAAAAGTTTCACCAAAAACCTTTTAGAACTAATAAATGAATTTGGCAAAGTAGCAGGATATAAAATCAATACCTATAAATCAAACACATCAGCAAAATACAGCAAAAAATCAGCACAGAATCCAGTGAAAGAGAAATAAAGAACACTACCCCATTCACAATCGCCTCAGGAAAAAAAAAAATTTGGGAAATCAGTCTAACAAAAGAGGTGAAAGACCTCTACAATAAAAACGACAGAACACTGAAAAGAAATTGAAGAAGATCTTGGACGATGGAAAGACCTCCCATGCTCCTGGATAGGCAGAATTAATATTGTCAAAATATCCGTACTACCAGAAGCGTTATACAAATTTAATGCAATTCCTATTAAAATCCCAATGACATTTTTCATAGAACTAAGAAAAGCAATCATGAAATTTATTTGGAAAAATAAGAGACCCAGACTAGCCAAAGCAAGAAAAGTGAAGCAGGAGGCATCACAGTACCAGCCATCAAACTATACTACAGAGCTATAGTAATAAAAACAGCATGATAGTGGCACAAAAACAGACATGTAGACCAATGGTACAGAATAGAAGACACAGAGACAAATCCACATAAATATAGGATCATACTAGGCAAAGGTGCCAAAAACATTCACTGGAGAAAAGATAGCTTATTCAACAAATGGTGCTGGGAAAAATGGAAAGCCACATGTAACAAAATGAAATTAAACCTTTATCTCTCACCCTGCATGAAACTTAACTGACTGTGGATCAAAGACTTAGACACTAGAACCAGAGACCCTATGACTACTAGAAGAAAAAGTGGACCCAAATCTTCACCATGTCAGCCTAGGGTCTGACTTCCTTTACAAGACCCATAAAGTGCAAGAAGTAAAATCAAGGATCAATAAATGGGATGGACTCAAACTGAAAACTTCTTTTCAGCAAAAGAAACAATAATGTGAAGAGAGAACCTACAGGTTTGGAGAAAACTTTTACCTCCTGTACCTCAGATAAAGTATTAATCTCTAGGATATATAAAGAACTCAAAAAACTTAACACCAAAAAACAAATAACCCATTTAATAAATGGACTAAGTAACTGAACAGACACTTCACAGAAGAAGATATACAATCAATCAACAAATATATGAAAAAATGTTCAACATCTCTAGCAATTAGAGAAATGCAAATTAAAACTAAGATTGCATCTCACTCCAATCAGAATGGCAAATATCAAGAATACAAGCAACGATAAATGTTGACTAGAATGTGGGGAAAAAGGTACACTCATACATTGCTGATGGGATTGCAACTTGGTGCAACCATTATGGAAAGCTGTGTGGAGATTCCTCAGAAACCTTGGAAAGGAATCACCATTTGACCCAGTTATCCCAGTCTTTGGTTTACACCCAAAGGACTTAAAATCAACATACTACAGTGATAGGGCCACATCATTGTTTATAGCAGTTCAATTCACAATAGCTAAACTATGGAACAACTTAGATGCCCTTCAGCAGATGAATGAATAAAGAAAATGTGGTATATATACAATGGAATATTACTCAGTTTTAAAGAAGAATGAAATTCTGGCATTTGCTGGTAAATGGATGAACTTAGAGAGTACCATGCTAAGTGAAATAAGCCAATCCCCCAAAATCAAAGGCTGAATGTTTTCTCTGATATGTGGATGCTAATTCACAATAAGCAGGGGATAGGGAAGAATAGAGTTACTTTATATTAGGTGGAGAAGGGACTATAGGGAGGGGAAGGGGTTTAGGGGAAGGAATGATAGTAGAGTGAAATAGATCTTCTTACCTCATGTACATGTATGACTGCATGACTGATGTGATTCTACAATATATATAATCAGAAAAATGAGAGATTACTCTCCATTTTTGTATGATCTATCAAAATGTATAAATGCATTTTGCTGTCATGTACAACTAATTAGAACAAATAAAAATTTTTTAAAGAAAAGTGGACTGTTGATTTCTCTCCATCTATTTCTGCCTTTATTTTTTTTTTTTTTTGGTATTGGGGATTGAACCAGGGACACTTTATCTTTGAGCCTACATCTCCAGTCCTTTTGTATTTTTCTTTTGAGACAGGGCCTTGCTTTGTTGCTGAGACTGGACTTGAACTTGTGATCCTCCTGCCCTCATTGCTGGGTTTACAGGCATGTGCCACCCTACCCTACTGATGGACTTTTTCTTTTTTCTTTTTGTGCTGGAGATTAAGCCCAGTGCATGCTTACACCACTGAATTACCCACTTGCCACCTCATTTTCAGTCTGTTTTGTTTCTAAAGTAAGTCTCTTGTAGACGGCTTATAGTGGATCATTTTTTAAAAAAATATCTGTCCTGCCAATCTGCCTCCCCGCCAATTTCAGTACCGGATGTTGAACCCAAGGGCACTTTTACATTGAGTCACACCCATTTTTGAGACAGGATCTCACTAAATTGCTGAGGCTGGCCTTGAACTTGCCATCCTCTTGCATCAGTCTCCCATGTAGCTGGGAATACAGGTGTGTACCACTGTACCAGGTTCAGTCTTTGCATTTTAACTGAAGTGTGTAATCATTTTATACTTAATGTAATTATAGATACAGAAGGCCTTTTGCAATTTTGTATTTGTTTTCTCATTCTTTTTAAGCCTTTTGACTTTTTATTACTCAAGCTTCATTTTTTAAAATTTAGCTTTCTAACTGTGCTTGTGTCTTCAACATTTTCACGATTTGTTGTTCCTCAAAAAGGAAAGCACACTTGATTTGTCACGGACACATTTAGCACACATGGAATCACCATAGGCCCTGTTGATGTGCTTTTTTGTTTTAGACAATCTCATAAGGACTTCGGGTCTCACAGCACAAACCCCTCGAAGTCTGCCTGGGCACACACTACATGCAGATTTTGGTGCTTTCCCAACCTTCTTTGCATAAAGGTAAATAATTCTATTACCAGCGGTTCAAGACAGCCTAGTTTTGTTAGAGGCTGTATTGTAGGAAAGCCTACAACAGTATGTCAAATGCTGGACTGTTCTGAGTGCCTCTAGACACTGTCCCCGGAAGAGCTTGGTATTTGTTATCTTTTTTGTTCCTCATTTTATTCATCATCAACTTCTCTTATGTTAGATAATTTCTCATGGAACATTTTAATTCCTTTTTCATTTCTTTTAGTATGTCTTTTAGTTTTTTTCTTGGTGGTTGCCTTGGGAAATAGTTAACATCTTAATTTATAATACTCTAGTTCAAATTGATAACCAGCTTAGTTTTAATACATACAGAAACTTCCCTGTTTAGCTCCATATTCCCACCTTTAAGTTATTGTCACAGATTGCCTTTTTATAATTTTATGTTCATCACAATAGATTTATGATGATTGTTTCATGTATTTATCTGATTTTTAAATACTAAACCAACCAGACATTCTTAGGTAAATCAAATTAATAAAGATATATGTGTTAATTTTTTTCTTAAGCATCTAATATATTGGTGGTTCAATTTGCTAATATTTGCTAAGGATTTTGTGTCTCTATTCATGAGAGATTTCCTCTGTTTGTGTGTGCACGCGATGTCTTTGTCAAATTTTGGTATTAGTAGTTCTGTATCTTATAAGTTTTAAATTGTTTCCTCCTTGATGGTTTCCTGAAGGAAGGGCTTTTGTGAAACTGATATTCTTTCTTTCTTTAATGTTTGATAGAATTCATCAGTGAAACTATTTGGATATAGACTCTGTGTGTGTGTGTGTGTGTATGTGTGTGAGAGAGAGAGAGAGAGAGAGAGAGAGAGAGAGAGAGAGTGTGTTTTAATTATTCACTAAAATATAGATATAGGACTAGTCAGATATTCTTGTTTTATAATATGTGAGTTTTCACAATCTATTTTTTCAAGGAGTTTGTCTAATCTGAGTTGTCTAATTATTGGCATGCATTCATTAGTAACATTATTCTAACATTCTTTTACTGTTTGAGCTACATGATCTTTTTATTTTTGATCTATTATGAATTTTTTCTAATTCCACATTTTTTATTGGTTCTTTTTAGTTATACTTAACATTAGGATCCATTTGACATAATTGTAAAAGCATGGAATATAATCTGCTCTAATTTAGCTCCCAGTACTTCCTCTTTCCCTTCCTTCCCCCTTCTTCTCCCTGTTCCCTTCCCTCTCTGATCTTTCTGCTGTTTACTTGTATTTTTTAAAATTAATGTTTTGTGGATGTACACATGGTGAGTTCACTGATACATATTCATACATAGAAAGTTAGGTCAGATTCATTTTACTGTTCTTTCCTTATTCTTCTCTCTTCTATCTCCGTCAATCTCCTTAATCTGTTCCACTGATCTTTCTTCTATTTAGACAGAATTCCATTTGCCCCCTTTTCCTTTCTCTTTCTCTCTGAGTAACATAATCTTTAAAAAATGTTTATAATAGCATTATAGCAAGCACTTATGTAGTGTTTTCATTTAAAAAATACTAATTCTTCCCACATTTATTAGGTAAATACTACCTGATAATTTCCATATTACAGGGGAAGAAACCAATATTAAACTAAGAGAGCTTACTTAAGATTATAGAAACTGGTGTATTAAGGGCTCAAACTGGAAACCTGATGGCCTGGGTCTAGAGTTTTTTTCTCTTAATTAGTATTTAGATGATACCGATACTGCCCTTCTCTTATGGAATTGTGCTATGTTCTCTTTCTTTTTTTAATTATTTTTACTTGTTCTTTTTTAATTTTTTTAAAAAATTTTTAGTTGTAGATGGACACAATTATTTTATTTATTTATTTTATATGGTGCTGAGGATCGAACCCAGTGCCTTATGCATGCTAGGCAAGTGCTCTATCACTGAGCTGCAACCCCATCCCCTGTTCTTTTTAGATATACATGACAGTAGAGAGTATATTGACGTATGTATGTGGAATATAACTTATTTTATTAGATCCCATTCTTGTGGTTGAATGTGATGTGGAGTTACTCTGGTTGTGTATTCATATATGAACTTAGGAAAGTTATGTCCAATTCATTCTACTATGTTCTTTTTAGAAACCTTTCCTTGCTCCTTTGTACCTCTGAGAGGAAATATATTGCATTCCTGTTTAGATCTCGGAATTCCTTTTCCTCATACAAACATTATACATGATGGCGAGGCATAGTTAAAATATTACTGTTAATACTCTTCTTCAGTCACATAATATGTTAAAAGGACTTCTGAAACTTTTGGGGGACATTCACCACAATTTACAATATGAAACATTGTTTCTGTGGGAAGCTGGGGAAGAAATTTGTTTCAAATTCACTTGCTTGAAAGGTTAAACTGCAGTTACATAGAAATCATACTTAATTTCTTAGAATCTCTAAAATTTTAAATAAACTCAGGAGTTTATTAGTCATATTTTTTAAAAAGGCAAACATAATTAACTTGTGTACAGATTTGATTTTGTTTCATTCCGATTACTTGTTAATTAATGTCTTTCAGGGTTATTCAAATGCTCAGAAGAATATTCTTCTTCAGGTGGATCAGAACTGTGTTCGCAATTCTTATGATGTCTTCTCTTTGTTACGGTAGAAACTTCATAGAGTTCCCACCAGTTCTTAAGAAATCTTTCTCATTTTGAATTTGTGACATTTCAGTGTGAAAGAATGTATAGAAGTGTTAGTAGCTGTTACTCAGGCTTAGCATTTTTTTTAGTGAAAACTTCAGTGATTGAAGTATAGTTCTTTGCAAGTCTTTGGAAAGCCTTTACCCTCCTCTGGACAGTGGGGGAGAGTGGTTGGAACCAGTGATCTTAAAACAGGGACATGAACTATTTGCTAGTCTGCTGTACTCTGAAGAGCAGCAACCAGAAGTGCAAAAGTTAGACTTATCAAAATCTTAATAGCCATAGCATTAACTAGAAAAGCCCTCCAATGGCTCCAGAGTTTTGACCTGATGTTCATCTTAAGGAATCATGTTTGGCAGCCAAAGGAGCTTTACATGAATCTAATGTTCAGAGGCTTAAATGCTTCAGCTTGTATTTTATAATGTCTGGGTTTAATTTTGAAAAGATTTTAAAATTTGGCTTTGATTGTCAATGTGGTAGTTCATCAAGGACATTTTCCCAGGGGCAAGCTACCCAAATAAATTCATTTTAAAATAAAGTTAACAGCGACACTCATCTTTGCTCACCCTACTACTCCAGACGGATTGCTCATTGAAATTTGATTTTGGCATTATTTTTCTAATGTTAGATAACACATCATAATTTCAGACCATTAGATATCCTCTATGTATCTAAAGAGGAAGATCCATAAGAATGATTGGAGAAAGAACTTTTTTATAAACATTATAAAATTAGCCTTTTCTTTGTGAAACGTGGATCTTATTATACATGATGATATAGAATTTGGTCACATGAATTGTGTAAATTACTCCTAGGAGACAGTGATTTTTACTAAGATCACTTTTGGATTCATATTTAGGAAATGCCTTCACTTTGACTGCTTATAATATGTAATAGAACAGACAGGAATTTAGTGATTAGAGGTAGAGATAGAAAGCAGGAGTTGTAAAAATATATACTTATTTTTTAGTCTATTCAGTTTGGGACATAGTGAGTTTAAGTATTGAAAGAAGAATGTCTAAAACTAGTTGAAAATGTGAATAGTTGCTATTATTTCTCAACCTCTGTGTTCCCTAGTTAAAGGTAGATAAGATATAATTGTTTTAAATATGTTTTCTAGGTGTGAGATCATGGGATCATATTAGAGAAACCAGTAGAATTAAAAGAAATATCCTAAGTCAGGGAGAAGAGGAGGATATAGAATAGTGTAGCATCATAGAGGCTAAAAGAGGATAGTTTATAGGTCTTGGCACGCTGTGGGATATATAGAACAGGAGATGGGAATGACCGTGGGATCTTGTGAAGCCCGTGGCATAATACAGAATGCTGTGATTACTTCACCTGCCTTTACCTTATTAATCCCAATTCATTGTAGACTTCTCTGATTTGCAAAAAAAATAAAAGCAGTGATGTTTACATTTGTGTAATATCCAAGCCATTTTCACAGCCATTATTTTATTTTCTTAGAACCTTGTATTTCACATATCAGAGATCATAACTCTTGTCTTAGGCATAAAGCTGAGGCCAAGAGGTGTTGATTTCTCTATCTCAGTGTACGTTAACAAGAGCCAGACTGCAGATCGGTTTGAAGATTTTCTGACCAATATCTTTCCATAGTCTCATCTTTCTAGACTGATGCTTATAAGATGCACATAACATAATGACTGAGGAAATTTTCTGAAAAACACAGTGCTTTCCATAAATGTAAAATTATCAGGCTAACTTGATAGTTGGTTATTTAGCATTGATCTTGGAATGATTTGACTCTTGGGAGTTTCATTTCTAGGATACCTTCTGGGTTCCTGAGATATGTTAATAATTCAAATTGTTTTATAAACAGTGGTTTTCTCACCACCATTGTGTAATTCACTTATAGCTAATAAAACAGATAATGCTTTTTCTGAAACAGATCAGTTGTCTGTTTATCTGCCTGAACTCAGGGATAACTAGGAACTTCAAATTGTACTTGTCATAGTTAATAAAATGCAACTTCCTGTGCTAGTTCTTTATCTCAGAAGTTAGTATTGAGTACCCATCATCTACTCTATTAAATGTTCTTTATTTTTTGCTGGGGACAGGGGAGGGTGGAGGTAGGACCAGGGATTGAACCCAGGGCACTTAACCACTGAACCGCATCCCCATCCCTTTTTATTTTTATTTTCAGATAAGGTCTCACTAGATTGCTTATAGTCTAAGTTACTGAGTCTGGCTTCAAACCTGTGATCCTCTTGCCTCAGCCTCCGAGCTGAGGGGTTACAGATGTGTGTCATCATGCCCAGCTTCCCATAATGTTTGCCATGATAGATGTAAAGTGCTTGCTGGAAGACAGAAGCACCTGTCACATTAAATTGTTTACTGCTTCCTCTCTAGGTAGGCAGTATTGTCCCTGTCATTTAAAAAAAATAAATAAACATTTTGTTTTCTTGGTTTATAAAATTGCTGCTATCTGATCTATAATTTTATGTGAAAACACAGAGTCTGAGTTCTTTAGTATCACTTAACTCTAAAATTCTCAGTGCTGGTTGGGTCAGGATGAGATCCCAGGTCTACTGTTCTTTTTTTTTTTTTTTAAGAGTATATTCTAATTAATAACTCTTGCTGTACTGTTGTGCCTCTGGTATTTATATATTCCCTCTAATATATGTGTGAATGTTATGTGTGAATGTCACAAAAAATAGGAAACTTGATGAAGCAAGGACTTTGGAGCAACTAAACTCAGGACATTAACCTCCTTTATATGGATGCATTGTACTGTTTTAGAAAAACAATTATCTGAGATTTTATTCTGATCCTTTGGCCCATAGTTAGAAATTTAGGCTTATCCCAGTGTTGCTAAAGTGTTAGCAACTCTTTCTAGATTTACATTGAATGTGTGTGTGGTAGTTGAACTTTTGCTTCTTAACCCTTGAAAATTTATGGATTAAAGATTTGTTTTCAGGTACACTGACATTTAATTAGGAGCCATCTTACTTGTTACTATATTTGGTACTTTAGGATGTTCACCACAAGGTGTCAATGTTGTTCCTTAACTGACATTTGAAATTTAATTTGTTTTACAATTTTAGGGGTGAGAAAATTAGGGGACTTCAATGGAATATAAAACAGTGTTATACTGCACTATAAAATGGGCATTTTTTCAGGAGTTGATTTTTTAAAATATTACTATTCCTTCTAGTTTGAGGAATGTAGGCTTATTAGATAATGTCTTTTTTTTTTTTTTAAATCTCATTGGTGATTGGGAGCTACTGAAACACTGTGAAGAGAGCGGGAGAAGCATGGCGGGTTACAGTCTAGAATCCATAATGATGGCAGTGCAGGGGAAGCTGAGGAGGAGAATGAAAGCTTAAGGTCATCACTAATTATATTTGTTTTTTGGGATTGAAAGAGAATTTTTGGTGTTAAAAAAATCATTTTTTTTTCCTTTTATACTTTCCAAAAGAGGTAACTCTATGGTAGTGAGACAAGTAATGATTGTTCTGATTTTCTCCTAGTACGGTTATTATTGGTTTCTTTTCTTTTCCTTTGGAAGAGTCTTGCTTTTGCCAGTTTAATAAGTGAAAGTATGGTGGAAAAGTCAAGGGCTATGGTCCTTTCACCTAGGTTCCAATTCTGAAACTGCCATGTGCAAGGAGACTGGATGCAAGACTTTGGGTAAGTCACTTAACTTAGGTACACCTCTTGTAAAATGGAAATGCTATTTATCTCATAGACTTGGGAATAGGTGAGAATTAAATAAGGCAAAATGTTTGAAATCTCCAAGGACAGTTACTGGCATATGTAGATACTGTGAATAATAGTTTTCTTCATTCCCTTTATTTTCCTCATCTTGGAATTAGCTTTCTCCTTTAATCCAGTGTTTCTTTTTCTTGTTACCATTAGCTTTTTAATTTTTTCAGTATAATTTCCCTTTGTCTTCTTGCCATTCTGTTTGCCACCTCTGCTTTCAATTTTCTTTATTAATCCTAAATAGCCATAATAAAAATGTTTAATGCATGTGTATCTTTTCTTACCAGTGATACTGAAAGCTCTAGAAGGAAGGGATTGTTCGGTGCGGTTATATTTTCTCCTCTCCTATTTGATTTGCACCTCTTGATGAATTGTTGGGGTTCCTTTGGCTCTAGTGCTTTTAGGACTCTTCTGTGTTATGCTTTCTCCCTGGGTACTTTCTCCTGTGGCTACGGATTCAGCCAGCATATCCAAATGTTAGATACCTTGAATCTCAATCCCTAGTCACTCCTGCACTTTTGGATTCCTGGTATGTATTTTCCAGTGACCACTGAGCATTTGTACCTTCATGTCCTTGAGGAACCTCAATCCTGATGTGAGTCACACTCATTGGCTTAATCCACCTCTTCCTTTTCTGTTCTCTGGTTTGTCTGATGGTATCGGCGTCATCCCAGGCACCTAAGCTCTAGTAATTAATCTTAGTCAAATTTTGTTTCTCTCTCCTTCCTTCAGTGATTTATTTATTCAGTTATAAATTCCTCTTGAGTCTTTGGCATGACGGCTCATGCATCTACCCTTCTCTGTTTTTACCTTTATTTTCCTATGCTATTTCTTGATCTCCTAAACAGTCTCCCTGCTTCCAGTTTTTGTTACATGCAATTGCATGCTGTGATTTATTCAGCATTTACTTATGCCCGGAATTCCTCTAAATGCCTTATAGTAATTACCTCTTATTTTTCACAATATCCCTATGCAGTAAGAACTATTCCTCTTCCTATTTACAGCTGAGTAAATTAGGTACAAAGCAGTTATGTGGCTTATTCAGGGTCACACAACTAGTTAGAGTGAAGCCTGTATTCAAACCTAGTCTAGCCCAGACACCTTCTTAACCAGCACAGTTCATAACTTTGTAATTGTCTATACTGCTCTGGTGCTGTTCAGCTGCCACATTGCTGCCAGAGTGGTATTAAAAGATACATCAGTTTTGTCACTCAATCATTGGCTTAGAAATCTTCAAGTCATCATGTTCAGAATAAAGCTCACACTTCTTGTGGTATTCAAAGGACATTGTTCAACACTCCTATAGGAACTATTGTCTAATTTCCCATCCTCCCACCCCACCACAATAATTGATAGCTATCATTTTGGGATAATGTGTCATAATTAGTTCTTCACTGCTCTCTCCTTTATCCCAACATCCCTAAATGGAGAGCTGCTTGTTTAACTGATCTTTCTATTATTAGTCCTGTCACAATGTGCATCAGATATATTAAGCTGATAATAAATGCTTTTTTGATCAAACTGAACTTTCTTCTGGTTATAGAGGGCTAAGGTTTTGTTATTCTTGTTATTGGTTTCCATTTGGCAAAATGAGAGCTGTAAAAAAATCCTAGGCTATTATCTACAAAGTGTTGAAAATGCAGCCTGTGAACTTACAACTGCATCTTTCTTCCCCTTCCCTTCATGCAACATCTGGTGAGGTTTTCAGGATTTTGTGGCTTTTAATCTTACCCTTTACATAGGGTTTTCTGGAAGATCTTTATTTGACTGTCTAGAGGCAAATTGCCCTCCCCTAACTTTGATAGAAATACTTTCAATTACAAACTTTCTATCTTAAAGGGGAACTGCTAGCAAGAAATAAATTATTTTAAGGTAATTTTAGAAAACTCATGGAATGAGAAGTATAATGGCATTAACTACATTTATAATCTTTAAATTATGAATGTGATAACCAACATTCAGGTTGCAGGACAGTTTTGATTCTCATTTTCTTCCTGCCGAATGGTCTCTAAGTGATAATTTTAACTATACACAGTTAAGAAATCTTCTGAAAGCAAAAGATGTCACAAAGTTTATATAACAAAACTTATGTACTTTTCTTTTTATAGTAGTCTAAGCTCTTGTCCAGTGTCTTGTGCTTACTTAAAATGTTAGATGAGGAATTAGGAGGAATATTATTAAGGTAGATACACTGACAGCAAGAAGTGGAAGTTGACAGTTTGTTCTCTTTATAATATACTGTTTGACTCTGGGATATAGTTGAGTGAAATCATAATTAGCTGCTGTCCTACCTTTGTAGTCAGTATGTTTGGATTCTTATACAGATTTTTCTCACTACTTCATGTAAAGAAGGGAGGGGTGAAATAATTCAACTGTAAGAGAGGCAGACTGAGTAAAAAAGCTTAGCTAGCTTGCTCTGGTATGTGAGCTTCAGTTGTTTACCCAAGCACACCTCCAGTTCAGTTCATGGCTCAAATTAGTGATGAGAATTATGGAGTGTACAGTGTTGGGTTTCACTATTGCTATCTGCATATAACAGATGAGGAAACTGAGGCTTAGAAAGTGAGAAGACTTGCCTGGGCCTGTAGGATGAGTAAGTGTTGAAGCAGGTTTGAATAAAGGCCTGCCAGGCTCCAGTGCATATGCATTTTCCATTATGTCATATTGATGTCAAGTCATCAGTAAAATAGAAAACTGTGATTATTAGAGCTTTTGTAAGAAAACAGGGACATGAGATAAGTTTAGAAAGGTTTTCAAGCAAAATCTAAGAGAAAACTTTACTTAATGTGAGTTTTGTGTAAACAAAATTTTTATTTATATATAAGCACATTTTGTTCTTACTCATTCTTTTCTTTCTTTATAGATATATTTATATATGCATACGTGTACTAAAGGCACATATACACATTTTTACAAAAATAGACTTAAACAAATGGTAGGGTGATTTTAGGTGAAGACTTTTTTCTTTCCCCTTCCTTTTACTTTCTGACTTTTCTTCTTCCTTAAACCCTTCTTCCCAGTTCCTTGCCCCAAAACACCCAAACACAGAGTACATGTTCACATGACCCCCAGCCATCCATTCACCCATGTTAGCAATCTCCAGTTTATCTGTATCTATCTGAATTCTTCCCAATGGTTTCTATGTGTATCATAGCAATTATATATGTAGTGTGTGCAAGTATATGGTTTTAATTATTATTTTACAAAGTTGAAGTGGAAATTATATACAGTACATGACTCTACTATTGTTCAGCATTCCACATGCAGATTCCTTCAATTCATTCTTTTAAGTGGCTTTTAAGCAGAGTGGAACCATATTTATTCAACCATTAATCTATTGATAGGCTTTTAATATTTACCCTGGCTCAGTTTTTTAAAAGTTTCTTTTATCAGGACACACAATACTGCATTAAATATATACACATATCCCTTTATTTTTATGATCTTTTATTTCTGTGGATTAAAATCCCAGGAGTGGGATTTCTAAGTCAGAACATGTATAGTTTTAATTTTTAAGAGATACCAGATTGTTAGCCCAGATGGCACAAATATATGGCATTACATTTTGCCCTGAATCTCTGATGGCAGGAGATTTCATGTTTTTTGTGTGATTTTTACTAATCTGATGGGTTTAAATGACACATCCATGTTACTTTGATTTTTCTTAGTTTGGTACAGAGTACTTAGTTTTAGCAACAAGTTAAATTGAATATCTTTTCTAAAGTTTGTTAGCCTTTTAGCATACTCTTTCATGAGTTTGACTATTCATATATTTTACCTATTTAAAAAATGGAATTACTTGCATTTTTTCTCATAAATTTATGAGTCCTTGATTTTTTTTAACCAAATCTATCAGTTACTTCTTGACTCATGATATTATGCAAAAAGTTAGTATTTGTTTTATTGTGTAATTCTGCTTTTTATTGTATAACTTCTGGGCATTCTTATATTTAAGAGATGTCTCTTATACTTTGAGTGTACAGACAGAAGTTTTTTAAATTTATAGTATGTTAATTATTAAATTTTTAATATAATTTGGAATTCTTAAATATATTGTGTAGATATTTCATATCTTGTGAGACTGAGGTTAATTCATTCACAGATAAATCTAGTGTGCCAGGATCTTACTTTTCCCACCAAAAATAAATACCTCCTTTGTCATGTATAAAGCTTATATATACATAAATGTATTTCTGAATTTTCTTTTTTGTTTTGCTGATCTTTTCGTCTGTTTTACCAATTTCAAATTGACTTGATTGTAGTGTGTTTTGGTGTATTTCAAGATCAAGTTAAGACAAGTCCCCCTCTTGTTATTCTTCTTATACTCTTTGGGCTATTTTCAGACTTTATTCTTCCATGTGAACTTTAAGTTTACTTTATTCTATTCTAAAATATCAATCATATTGGAATTTTAATGGAAATTTTTCTATTTTATTTTTATATTCATTTTGGGAGAGCTATAATTTTTATATTAGCATTCCCATCCAAGAACATAGTATATCTTTATATTTGTTTATATTATATTTTACTCCTTCAATGATATTTTGTAGTTTTCTTCATATGATCATCAGCCTTTCTATCAAATTTGTTCTTAAATATATTATAGTTTTTACACTGTTTTGTATAAAATGTCATCCATTTCTATTCTTGTGCTACTGTAGGGGAAAGCTATACAAGTTTATAATTTTAAGAAAATTTTATATGTGATGATTATATCCAATTATTTTGTTGTTGTTGTTACTTTTTTGTGTGTGTTTTGGGGACCAAACCCAGTTTTTTTTTTTTTCTTTTTTAAATTATTCATTGTGTGGATGTAGCACGGTTTTTTCTTTGTTGTTTGTTTGTTTTGCAGTGCTGGGGATTGAACACAAGGCTTCATACATGCTAGGCAAGTGTTCTACAACTGAGCCACATCCTCAGCCCTCAAACCCAGTTTTCCAAGGCATGTTCTCTTGATTTTTGTTTGGCATACACTTGGCATTTATATCATCATTAACAAAAGGACAGACAACTTATATTTTCCTCCAACATTTATACTGATTTTCTAGTCTTATTATAGTTGCTAAACGTTCTAGAACTTTGAAAATAATCTTGAAAACTAATGATCATAGTAAGGACTCCAGTTTCTTATTTTAACTAAAAATATTTAGCTCAATATTTAGCTATACAGAATATTTTCTGTTAATTTTGAAAAATGTTTTAAATCTTTGTTAATTCTCTTACTGGGAATGGATGCTGAGTTTTTAAAATGCTTTTCCTCTAATATTATATTGTTTTCATTATTTGTAGTTTAAATAGAAAGGCATGTGAAATTTCCTGATATTGCATTACTAATTAGTTATAGGTTGTTCTTCTGATCATTTCTGTAAGCAAGACTATTGTGTAGTGTTGGTATTAATAGATAGTAGTTGTTGTTTTGAGTGGGGAGGAGATAAGTAAACATTCTCTCCCAAGATCTTAAAATTGAACTGTGAAATTTTCCATTTTGTTTTATAATCCTAATCTTTGATATGATGTTATTAATAGCATCTACCTTGTTATATTTGTTTAATCCTTGTTTGGGAGGATTAAACACATTAAAGTGTTTAGTACAGTGCTTGAACCTAGCAGCACTATATTGTTAAGAATTAGCATCTTTATCATATGAAACAGATTAAATAATTTAGGGAGTTTTCAGTTCTTCAAAGGTATGTCAGAATTTAACTGTTAAATCATTTAAATGAAGTGCTTTTTGTAATGGTTAATCATTTTCCATTCTCTGTGGTACTATTGCTATATCCATTTTTTCCTATTTTTCCTTGGTTTATTGTTGGCAAGTTATTTTTGGTAGAAAATCGTCTCTTTCCTCTAGATTTTCATAATTGTTGTAATAGTGAATGCAGTTTTATTTTATAATTCTCTTAATCATTTAAAAATATGTAACATTTTTTTTTATTTTGGCTTAGAAACCACTTTAGTATTTCAGTTAGAAATATCATTATATTATGAACTCTTCTTAAACAGTATTGCTTCTTTTTCAGTTCTGGGGATTGAACCCAGAGGCTTGTACATGCTAGGCCAACACTCTACCACCGAGCTACATCCCCAGTGCTGATAGGATACCTTTTTGTGTGTGTGAACTAAAATAAAGTATTTGAGATACTTTTTGCTTTAAAATGTTTCTCAGAATGAGAATCAAGCATTTTAACTACATATATATATATATATGTATGGCTATTATAATCTGTAGTGTACCATTGTTTTGTTCCTAAAATATAACACAACCTAGCTTAGAGTGGATGCTCAGTAAATATTTGTTGAATGAATGGGTAACATACAATCTGATTAGATGATAACTGAATAACAGTTTTTGATGAACTGTTTAAGTTGATAGATCTTTTATCACCTTTGTAAAAATGAAACACTAACCTTGGATATGTTCTGTGGTAATTATGTTATATTTTTAATATAAACTATCTGATTATATCATTTTAGATGAAGTACCTGCTAATGAAAAAGTCATGCAGAAAACTTCAGACCAATATCCCTGATGAACATGAATGCAAAAATTCTCAATAAATTTTTGGCAAATTTCGTTACACAAACATATTTAAAAGATAGTGCACCACAGTTAAGTGGGTTTCATCAAGGGATACAGGGTTGTTGCAGCATATGGAAATCAATAAACGTAATTCATCACATCAATAGAGTTAAAAATAAGAATCATATAATCATCTTAATATATGCAGAAAAAGCATTTGACAAAATACAGCACCCCTTCATGTTCAAAACACTAAAAAAATTAGGAATAGTAGGAACATACCTGAACGCTGTAAAAGCTTTATATGCTAAACCCAAGGCCAATATCATTCTAAATGGAGAAAAACTGAAAGCATTCCCTCTAAAAACTGGAACAAGACAAGGATGCCTTCTTTCACCACTTCTATTCAACATCGTCCTTGAAACTCTAACCAGAGCAATTAAGTAGGAGAAAGAAATTAAAGGGATACGAATAGGAAATGAAGAACTCAAATTACTTGCCGATGACATACTTACAAGATCCAAAAAATTCCACCAGAAAACTTGTAGAATAAATGAATTCAGCACAATAGGAGGATATAAAATTAACACCCATAAATTAAACACATTTCTATACATCAGTGTATAGAAATACATTCACAATTGCCTCAAAAATAATGAAAATTACAGAACACTAAAAAAATAAATTGAAGAAGACCTTAGAAGATGGAAAGACCTCCCATGCTTCTGGATAGGCAAAATTAATATTGTCAAAATGAACATACTACCAAAAGTGTTATACAAATTTAGTGCAATTCCTCTTAAAATCCCAATGACATTCCTCATAGAACTGTAAAAGGCATTCATAAAATTCATTTGGAAAAATAAGAGACCCACAATAGCCAAAGCAATCCTTAGCAAGAAGAATGAAGCAGGAGGCTTTACAATGCCAGACCTTAAACCATACTACAGAGTCTTAATAACAAAAATGGCATGGTATTGGCACCAAAACAGAAATGTACAGAATAGAAGACACAGACAAACCCACATAAATACAGTTATCTCATACTACAAAGGCAACAAAAACATTCACTGGAAAAAAGATAGCCTATTCAACAAATGGTGCTGGGAAAATTGGAAATCCACACATAACAAAATGAAATTAAACCCCTGTCTCTTACCCTGCATGAAACTCAACTCAAAGTGGATCAAAGACTCAGGCACTAGAACAGAGACCCTGGACTTAATAGAAGAAAAAGTAGGCCCAAATCTTCACCATGTCAGCCTAGGATCTGACTTCCTTAACAAAACTCTTTTTTTTTTTTTTTTTTTTGGGTGCTGGGGATTGAACCCGGGGCCTTGAGGCCTTGTGCTTACAAGGCAAGCACTCTACCCACTGAGCTAACAAAACTCTTAAAGCTCAAGAAGTAAAATCAAGAATCAGTAAAAGGGGTGAATTCAAACTTTGCTTCTTCTCAGCAAAGGAAACAATAATGTGAACAGAGAGCCACAGAATGGGAAAAAGTCTTTTACCACCTGCACCTCAGATAGAGCATTAATCTTCAGGATATCTAAAGAATTCAAAAAACACCAGAAAAACAAATAATCCAGTCAATAAATGGGCCAAGAAACTGAACAGACACTTCACAGAAGATATCCAATCAACCAACAAATATATGAAAAAGTGTTCAACATCTCTAGCAATTAGAGAAATGCAAATCAAAAGTACTGTAAGATTTCATCTCACTCTAGTCAGAATGGCAATCAAGAATACAAGCAACAATGAATGTTGGTGAGAATGTGGGGAAAAGGTATACTCATACATTGTTGGTGGGACTGCAAGTTGATGCAACCATTATGGAAAGCAGTATGGAGATTCCTTAAAACACTTGGAATAGAACCACCATTTGACTATTCCACTTCTTAGTTTATATCCAAAGGACTTAAAATCAGCATACTAAAGTGATAAAGAGCCACATCATTGTTTATAGCAACTCAATTCAAAATAGCTAAGCGAACTAACCTAGGTGCCCTTCAACAGATGAATGGAAAAAGTGTATACATGATGGACTATTACTTCACCTTAAAGAAGAATGAAATTATGGCATTTGCCAGTAAATGTATGGAGTTGGAGGATATCGTGCTAAGTGAAATAAGCCAATCCCCATAAAAACCAAAGGCTGAATGTTCCCTCTGATATACAGACACTAATTCACAATAAGCGGGGGCGGATGGACAGGGAAGAATAGAGTTACTTTGAATTAGGTAGAGGGGAGTAAAGGGAGGGGAGGGGTTTGGGGGTAGGAAGGATAGCAGAATGAATTCAACATTATTACTGTACGTACATATATGACTACATGGCCAGTGTGATTCTACATCATATACAACCTGAAGAATGAGAAATTATACTCCATTCATGTATGATGTGTTAAAGTGCCTTCTACTGTCATATATAATGAATTAGAACAATTTTTTTAAAAAGTTATGCAAAAGCAATGTACATTAAATTGTTAAAGGAGAGAACCAATAGTCAAGGCTTTCAGATAGATCTCCTAGTCTTCATCTAGGATCTGTTGTGAGCTTTTCACACTGCCAAGTCTATTTTATTATTTACCGAATGTGGAAACAGTAGGTAATTTAAATGATCCTTTCCCAAAACAATGTTCAGAACTCCTGGCTTAGAGCAAAAATTAATTTTTAATTGTTAAAATGGTGAATGAAGAATAATAAAATCAGCCTTAAAGAAGTTAAGAATCCTCTCTGACAGCAGTTAAGAGTATGAATAGTCTTCTGCCCAAGAGATGTTCTCAGTCTGCCCCTGTCCTTCAATTCTGGCTTGGATTCACAGGGTTACTTTACTAAGGCTGCTTTGTTTAAGATGTCACTGCAAATTAAGGCTTTGCCATCACACCCCTCATAGCTGCCTTGCAACTTCTACATTCCCACTGGTGCCAGGCATGTTCCACGGCAACTTTCCAAGGGTTAGTGATTTCACCCTGATGTCTATGCCAATAAAAATAACCAGTTACCATTAAACACATACCCCACCCATAGCTTGATTTTTATATGCTGTTTTATTAAGAGAACTTATCAGAGATTTTAGGAGAATTAATATATTATGTGCATCAAGATATCACCTGACCCTTGGACTAAGCTTTGTTCTAAAGGTGAATGTTTCACCTTTGAAGAAAATCCAAGATTCAACATATTTATCTATTTAGAGTGGGCTTTATAGTAATCTTATTCTTACAGTTGGTTCTTTATGACTGGAAATACTCTATTAACATGAGAAGCCAGATTCTTACTTTGGGGACTTATATTTTAGATTAACAGATACAGCAAGCAAAGAGTATTTCATTCATGAGAAGTGAATAATAATTTCTAAATACTTCATGTTCTAAGAATAAGTCAGAATTCCTTCTTTTTCTACAAAGGGCCTACACAGTAATATTTAGCATCTAAAATACAAAAAGTACTTCAAGGTGGAAAATGTAACATACACATTTTTTTGTAATACTCATAAAAGCCATGCTATTATTATAATTCTGTTGTACTGGTAAGCAGACTGAAGCTTGGAGAAGTTGAACACCTTGATCGCAAGGAATTCAGCTAGTAAGTCATGTAGAGTCCAGATCTATCTTGTAGCAAAATTTTGTCCATCATACATGTTCATCTCATATGGAAAAATTCTTTCTTTTGTTGAGTCTGCCTAATGGCACCTATATCTCTCCCAGTAAAATGTTTTTGGTTTTGCACCTGAGCAGAAAATGAGCCAGGTATTTCTCAGAGTCTCATGGCACCTGCACAGGGGAGACTTTCATAATAGGCTATGCTAGACACCTTCATCTTTGCCTTGCCCTCTTGGAAGAGATGTTCACTAAGTTCAATTGTTTTGCCGTTGAGGAGTATGACCCATGGTTCTTTATCTTTTCCCTCAGTATTTTAAGTCTGAAGTGTTTGGACACAGTGATTTTTCTTTAGTTGGCATCCCTAACTGTTCTCTGGCTTCTTTCTGTTCCTTAAAACTGACCTGTACAACAAGCATAAAATTCTAGAGGTTAAATGACTTTTCCACAGTAGCACTGATTTTCTATTTCTTTGGTTATAGTGACAGAGTCAGATCTGAGCCTTGCAAGGGAATTGGCCTTAAACAGTTTATGGAGAAACATCTGGAGATTGAAATTTATGAACAGTTCAGTGTAAGCCAAGAAATTGACTCAGCAGCATTAAAAAAGGAACTAAGATTGTCTTATATTGCATTAATTAAAATATGTTGTCCAGATTAGGTGAAGTAATAGTCTTCTTGGACTTTGTGCTCATTAGATCATATTTGGAATATTCTGTTGGAATCCTAGTTTACTTTGATGAGAAAAAGACAGAGGAGGTAGCCAAGATGGTGAATAGTTTTACAGCAGTCATATAAGGACTAGTTGGGAAGAGAGGATATTTAGCATGGAGAAGGAAGGACTTTGTGGACATGATTGCTGTCTTTAAGTAGTTACTTAATTTGGCAAAAAAGTTTTGGATAACAATATAAAAGACATATGTTGAGTCTGTGCTCTCTCCCAGTTAAGTCCTTTGCACGCTTTATCTTATTCAGTCCTCTGGGATTGCTGCTGTTCTTTGTTATCTCTACTTTGCCATTGAGGAAGCTGATATCCAGAAAGGTGAATTGACTTGCTTAAGGATTGCATTATAACAGAACCAGGATTTTATGACTCTGTTTTCTTTCCTTTTACCCAAGTTGCCACCCACATTCTATAGAATTTGGAAAGGATGGAATCTAGAAGAGAAAAAGACTATAGATATGTTGTTCCTCAGAGTAGAGGATATTAAGATAGTTATGTTTATTAGTGTTTGTTATGCACCAGAACCTTCATATATCTTAAAGTAGAAAGAAAAGTTCCCATCCTTGTGAAACTGACATTTTAGTGGGAAATTCAGAATTTTATTTTATTTTTTCACTAATGATAAGTGCTATGAAGAAAATAAAACAGGAGAAGGGAGATGGAGATTACTGAGGATGGTAGTATGTTATTTTAGACCAGGGAAGACCTCATTGAGAAGAAAATATTTGAATAAAGACTTGAAAAAGACAAGGCAGTAAGTTGTAGGGACATCTAGAAGAAAACAGTCCAGAGAGAAGAGATCACAGGTATAAAAGCCCTGAGGTGGGAGTGAAGTTGGTTTGTTGGAAGAACAGTGTAGCTAGGGGGGTCAGTGTAATTTGAGCACAGTGAGCAAAGCTGGCATAGGCCAGATTGTGTAGAGTTTTAGATTTTTTCCCAAGCATGATAGGAAGCTGTTTGAGGGTTTTAAGCAAGGTAGTATTAGAATTAGAATTTTACTTACAGAAAATGTTTCTGGTGCTGGGGGTGTAGCTCAGTAGCAGAGTGAATGCTCAGTGCATGCAAGGCCTTGGGTTTGATCTCCAGCACTAAAAATGCACAGGATGAGGGACAGGAAGAATCCCAAATGGAGAATAGACTGGGCTGAGATAGAGTAACAAGATCAGTTAAGAAATTATTGCAATAATTCAGACAGGAGATGAGAGTGACTTAGGCTGGCCTAGTAGCAGTTCAGGTAACTAAGAGAAATGGTCAGATTCCTGACGTATCTTGAAGATAGAGCTAATTGTACTTGCTAATGGTTAGAGGTGGGTATGTATGGGAAATTGGACTTAAGGATAACTCCCATGTTATCTAGCCTAAGTAGGTGAATTGTGGTGGTGCGTATGTGTAAACAGTTACTTTATGATTCCTTGAGAGGGCTGAGGGAGTAGGTAATAGGGAATCAGGAGTGTGTTTGGGACATATTAGATTTAAGATACGCATTATTTATGATAGCGGAGGTACTGAAAGATACTTAGATGCACCGTTTTGTCTGGCCAGTTGGTACCAGACATATGAATCTGGAAAATTTATCAGTGTAGGTTCAGTCTTGAACATATAAACCACTCTATTTATTTTAATCAGAGATTTAACATTGGGAGTTAGGTATTTATAAAATCATCACGAGGCTGGAGAAGTAGAAGTTGGAAGGTACACACTACCGCTAGATTCAAGGTTAGCCCACCACAGCTCTGAATCGGTGATTACAAAACTGCTCTTTGTGAAATAGCCATCCCACACTCCCAGACACAAGTGAGGACACTGTCTATTTGAAAATCTCACACTTGAGAGAACCTGTTATTGCTACAGGAAGAATCACCGCCACCCCTCCTACCTTCCAGATTTCGTTCAAGGCACTTCAGCATTTAAGAGGAGGAGGATATAGAGCAGAAGAAAAGGGGTAGCTCATGGGGTTGGAGGAAATCTAAGAGAATGTGGTATCCCCAAACCAAAGTAAATTTAATGATCTTGAAAGGCATTATCACTTAATTTCATGTTGCTGATAGGTTGAGTAAGGTGAGATCTAAGAGTGGAGTGCTGAATTTAGCCGCTAGGAACTCACTGGTGACATTTACAAGAGCAGTTTTGGTGGTGTGGAGGGAGTGGGTTAAGGGGAGAATGGGAGTGAGGAAGTTAAGACAAGAATTAAAGACCACTTTTGTGAATTTTTTCTGTACAGAGAAGCCAAGGAATGTTACTAATGCTGGAAAAGAATGAGAAATCAAGGGGAGTGTTTTTTATTTTGAGATGGGAAGTATTTAGCATATTCATGTGCTGTAGGAAAATTTGTGACTGTATAAGAGCCAGTAGCAGCCACAAAACCCTTTGGTTAGTGAGAGATATTGGAACGCAGTGTTCAAGTGAATGGTTTGGCCTCAGGAAGAAGCTCTGTGCATGTGTTCTTAAAATGGAAGGCAGGGAATAGGAATAGTTACAGAATAATTTGGTAAATTTGGTGATGGGAGGATGAATTGATTGTCCTCTGCATCTGTTTTTCAGTAGAGCCATTAGCCAGTTGTCAGGAAGGTAAAGGGAATATATAAGTTTTTCTTTTGTTGTTTTTGTTTTGTTTTGTTTTTGTACTGGGGATTGAATCTAGGGGAAGTTAACCACTGAGCAACATCCCCAGACCTTTTTATTTTTTATTTTGAGATAATTACATTACCTAGGGCCTCACTAAACTGCTGAAGCTGTCTTTGAACTTGTGATCCTCTCACATCAGCCTCCTGAGTGACTGGGAGTTCAGGCACGTGCCACTATGCCCGGCTCTGGGATATGTAAGTTTTAAGGAGAAAAGAGAAAGTGCAGAATAGCTCTGTAGAAGAAGAGAAAGTGAATTGACCACACTGGTATTTTTTCAACCTTAATCCTGTATCAAAATCAGCTTAATAGCTTGGTATAAAACTGCTATTCCATACCCTCAGAGCATCTGAATTACTAGCCTGGGTTGGAACCTGGGGATTTGCACTTCTAATGGCTCCAGATGATCTTGAAGCTGCTGGTCTGAGGACCATACTTTGGTTTTAAAGGGAGCCCATTTAGCACATTGAGTGTACTTCTCTAGCTGTGTTTAGCTAGCTACTTGGGTACAGAGATGGAGAAGGCAGTGAGTTTAATTTAATCAGAGTTGGGGTTTTGCCAAATGAGTTCAAAAGACAGAAGAGGATAGAAGAAAGGGCCAAAGAATTGATTTTTAATGATAGACCTTGGACACTAAGCTGAATAAATGAGGGCATAAAGGAAGTGAAGATTAATGAAAAACTAGTAGAATCATGGGGGCTGGGATTGTGGCTCAGTGGCAGAGCGCTTGCCTAGCATGTGTGAGGCAATGGGTTCAATCCTCAGTACCACATAAAAATAAATAAATAAAAAACCAAAGGTATTGTGTCAATCTACAAACAAAAATTTAAAAGAAAAAAAGAAAAACTAATAGAATCAATGAATTCCAATTTCTGATGGCGAAGACAAATTGGTTGGAGTACTGGAAGTGATCTAGATGAAGGATGAAGGGTCGATAGTCAGAGGTAGAAATGCTTGGAATTGAGGCTTTAAACAGCTGCTGAAGCTACAGATTATTATTTAAAATATGAGGATAATTGGATGAATTGGGTAGGGGGCAAGTATCTGAGAGATTGGAGTATTCCATGGAGCCTCTACATGAATATAGAAGAAGACATCAAGAGCAATGGCAGGATTATGGGCTGGAGAGGGTGGGGGAGAGAGAGATGCTAAAATCTTCAATTATTAAGCTAGACTGGTCACTGGAAGACTACTGGTAATAGCAGTGAGGAAGGAAAGTGGCTTAATCAGACAATACACACATTAAAAGGACTGAAGGTTTTTAGAAAGTGGAGGAGACCAGTGGTCTGGAAAGCAGTAGTTGCAAAGGCAGACACCCAGTCCATTTCATCTCCAGGCTCAGCGTTTTGCAGAGCATGGGAGAAAACGCTGGAGCTCCATTTGATCTTTGTTCTCACAGTAACCCTGTACTGTAGGGTCATTCCCCTATTTTAACAGATTGGGAAACTGAGGCTTAAAATAACTGGCCTGAGTTACAGTTTGAGTTACAGTTTGTGAAAACTGGAGGTGGCATCATGTGAACCCAGTGGAAGCTAAATGTTGACTCAATGTAAGAAGGTACTTTTTGTTTTTGTTTTTTTTAAGCAATTAGAGGTGTGTGTCGTGGAGTACTGCTCTGGAGGAGACTGCATGCTTCCTGTCACTGGAGTGTATGTCTGCCTTCCACTGGCAGAGCTGCAGACTAATCACATTATGATTCCAGGAGAAAAACCAGTGTATAGTAAAAGGAAGGAAGGAAATCGATGTTTATTAGTTAATGCAGAAGAGGACAAGGAGGGAGATAGTTGAATTCAGTTATTGCTAAGATAAGGACCTATGATTACTTGGTGGTTGTAGGACACTGAATGTACCAAATGCCACTGAATTATACATTTTTGAATGGTTAATTTTATATTATGTGAATTTCTCCTCAATTTAAATAAATCTGTGATTAAGTTGGTTGTTGCCATTTCAGTATGCTGATAGTTCATCATTCAGAATACAACGTGAGGCACTTTGGGTTCAAAGAAATAGAAAGATACACTTGATTTTCATGCACCTAGAGCTGAACGTGTGTGTATGTGTGCATATTATTGTGTATGAAGAAATCATGGATTGTATAAGATGATACATTTTAAATGCATCAAAATGGTGTAGAATAATTTCTTTAGCTTTTGAGGAGAAAGATCTCACTGGGGTTTGGCTGCCTGTTCTTAACCTTAGTGTACCTGGCACAGAACATCTTTCCAAGTCCTACTTTCGTAAGCATCGGACAGCCCATTTTACTCAGTTTTAAAGATAGTCAAGCTTTAATTGTGACATCAATTGAGAAATTTCTGGAGAAGGATTAGATTGATATTTTAAAAGAACATCATGTCAGCTAAATCTCCTGGGAAAGCACTCAGTGGCAAATCTACAGAATTGTTGATCTTACAGAGAATTGTTGTATTTTTAGGCTTGATTACAATCTGGCAGAATTTTTTTTTGACATATTTGTTTAAATAAAAAGGACTACTGGTTCAGATTTTGCCGTCTAATTTCTGTTCGTATTTTTTGGTCTTGATTTTTCACAATGGCATTATAAGCATCCTGAGTCTAACGTGATGACAAACGGGTTGTTCTTTATTTTTGTTTTTTTGTGGTGCTGGGGATTGAACTCAGGGTCGCATAATTGCTAATCTGGTGCTCTACCAATGAGCTACATCCTCATCTCTGTAACTTCTCCTATTAATATCTTTTATTAGTAGAGTACATTATTATAATGAAGGAACAGGTACTGGTATATTATTGAGTAATGTCCACACTTTTTTCAGCAGTCCTTTTCCAGGATCTCATCCTATATACCATATTATATTTATTCATCATGTCTCCTCAGGCTTCTCTTTGCTGTCAGAGTATCTCAGACATTTCTTGTTGATGACCTTGACAGATTTGAGGTATTTTATAGAATGTCCTTCAATGGAGGTGTCTAATGATTTTCTCATTATTAGATTAGGTTTATAGGGTTTTTTTCAGTATTTTTGATGATTAGTTATGATTATGATTGTGAAATGGTATATGAAAATATTAGCAGTCAAGAATTTTACCATACAGCATCCTTATGAATTATGGAACATACTATGTGATAAATTTTGCAGTTGAGAATTTTAGATGAGGGTCTAGTAGTTCAGTAATTGAGAAAAAGAATACTTGTTAATTATTTGAAAGAAAATGTCACCAGCAACAAATCTTTATTGATGTTATGGTTTAAATATGAGGTGTCCTCCAAAAACTCCTGTGTCAACACAGGAATGTTTGGAGGTGAAACGATTGGATTGGAAGAACTGTAACCTAAGCAGTCCATCCTAGTTTGAATGGACTGACTGAGTAGTAACTATAGGCTGGTATGGCATGGCTGGAGGAGGTAGGTCATTGGGGGCATGCCCTGGGGGGTTCATTTTTCCCTGTGGCCCTTTTGCCCCTTTGCTTTGAAAGCTTTCCTGTTGCCATGTCCTGAGCAACTTCCCTTTACCAAGCCCTTCAGCCACAATGTACTGCCTTACCTTGGGCCCAGAGCAATGGAATTGACCCACCACGAACTAAATCTCTGAAACTGTGAACCAAAATAAACTTTCCCTATCCTAAGTTGTTCTTGTCAGGTATTTTGGTCACAGCGACACAAAGCTGACCAGCACAATTGAGAACCTGCTGTTTGTAGGAATTTGTGCTACTCTGTCAGTTAACCTCCATTCTCTCCATTCCAGTGGGAGCTCTGCCCCAATTAAACAATAACAGAATGAAAATCAGAGTGTTGGTCCATGAAGAGCTACCTGAAGGAAAAGTGCAATCAATCAGCGTGACTCTGGGAAAAGGCGGGGTTAAAATAGGTGGACTGAGGCCTAAAGAAGCCTCCTATCTTACCCTTAATCTAAATCTGAACCTTAGCTTGCTCAGTCACCTGTTTACTTTGGGATTTACCTTGTCAGATTCTATTATAAACCCTGAAATGGTGATGTAATTCCCTGTTTAATTATTCTGTCCCCCCCAAGATTGTAAGCCTTGTGGGGACAGGGACTCTAGTAATCTTACTCACTATCATAGCCACCGGTGTTAAGTGTATTCCCTGGACATAAAGCTGTTAAATTAACAAAGAACAATTGGACAGTCAGGGAGTACAAAGAACAGAAGATTATACCTGCGTAGTAGCGTGGAGAACAGCAGGGGATGCTTGTTTGGCATGTTAAATAAATAATTCCAGAAGATCACATTCTTCTGGCTCTAAAAAGTCTTCATGTATCTCACTTCATTTCTTGTACCCTTTTTGCACTTAACAACTATTCTGTGACCAGGACACTTAGCTTTATTAATCTTGCATTATCTTTTTATATAGGCTCCTTACCTCCTCAGTATTAGTTACCACTTAAAGAAGAAAAAAAAAAAAAAGTGAATCTCACTATGTTGTCCAGGCTGGCCTTGAACTCCTGGGTTTAAGTGACCTTCCTACCTTCATCTCCTGAGTAGCTGGGACTCCAGGTGTGTGCCCTGACACCTGGGCTATTACTGCATTTTTAAATTGTGTATTATGTTTTGTATGTATTTTATTGTTCTACTTAATACTTAAACTATCCTATACATTAGGCAAATGAGTCAGTTGAGGCTCAGGAAGGTTTAATAACTTGCCCAAGATTGTATAGCACTTTCTTGGCACCCTGCAAAAGCTTGAGGACTCTCAGAAATGAAACAACAACAACAAAAACCCACCGGCACTCCATGCTCTTTTTAACAGTCATATTGCTTCAGTAAATCTAGGTGCTTAATACAGTTTTAAAATACATTTTGACCTCACCACCACTCCATTTGCTTTTTGTGCATTTGATCAAAGGGTCCTGTAATCCTAACACTTCTTCACACTTGGGAGCTGAACAGGAAAAATGGTGAAATGGTGCATTTTTTAAGGCTAAAATGAATGTCTAACTTATTGATTCTTTGTATAATAAACTATGATTATAGAAATGTTTTTATATAGATCAGATAGAAAATGAAAGTTTATAATTGCTCTGAGAAAAAAAACATACTTAAACTGTGTTAGGCATTCCGATTTTAATGCTTCAACACTAGGCTGTTCCCTGTAGCCTTGGAAACTATAACTTCTCCGTGCTTGTTTTTAAACTACAGTTTTCTTTTTAATATAAGTAGATTTTGATGGTAGAAAGAAGTTGTCATGTGGAATTACTTTGTGGAGCCATTTGAATAGACTTGAAACATTGTTTATACATAAATAAATTCACCACTCAGAAAGATATTCTGACAAGGCACAGTATGTGCTGGCATCTGCAAGTCAGCCTGTACTTGATACTGAGTTTTCACTACTCAAAGGAGGTGGCGAAAGGGCCTCTGATAGAAAGCAAATGGAAAAGGCATTTTTTTCCTTTTAAAATTTCTTTTAACTTTTCCTGGGAATGCATCAAAAGTTTTTTTTCAAAGTAAATTATTTGGTAAGATATAGATAGTGTGACACAGCTCTAAATGTTGTTATGATTTTTTTCTTTTAAATATTTTTTCCAAATAAAGAATAGGTATGATCAGTTTTATTCATTATGACAATTATTCATTTGTTGTTCATTAATTCAGCAGATATTTATTGCTGAACTTCTACTAGTTATTGTGCTTGCTATATGCTGGGGACACACATGTTAATGATCCAGCCTTCAAGGAGATTTCAGTCTAGTGGGTTAGTCAGACAACTAAGCACATATAGTACAGAATATGAATGTGCTGATAGTGTTCTGTACTCGTTTCCCTGGGAACACATTGAAAAGGCCCCCAGAATGGTCATGGGAAACTTCCTAGAGAAAGTGATACCTCTCCTACCCATGCCTGGCATATTTTTAAAAATTAAGTGGGACCTCTGTATACCACTTTAAGGAAAAAAAAAAGCTCTAAAAATGAAAAGCAAAAATTCTGTTCTGCCCTCCCCAGTCTTATCCCATCCCACTCCTTAGCAGTATCACCTTTAACTTGTTTTTCCTTATGTTGGTTATCATTAAAACCACATAAAGAACTTTGTTTCTGTTGTTTGATAAATAAACTTTAGTGACTCTTAGCTTTGAGCTATGAAATATGAGAGTTTAGCACATTTATATACCTGCTACTTTCCCTTTCTACTTCTGTTTTTGTTAGCATTTGCATTTTTACATTATCAAGGTTTTTTTAAGTTTACATTTTGCTGTTTTCATTATGTACTCTTGTCTTTATGAGAACTGCAAAAATTGAGTCACAGATCAACACTCTTTATAATATTACCATAGGTCCAAGTAGTGTGATGTACTGACACCGGAAGAATTTCCCAAATCAAAATCCAATAAATGAGCCAGTGGATGGACATTTTTGCCTTATTTATTTATTTATTTAAGAACAAAGTTCTGTTTCCTGGGACTGGACATGTGAATTTCAGCCTTCTTTGCAAACAACATTTAATATGCTGCTTGGAAATTGAAATAAAATAGTGCCTCATTTATTTGGCAGTATCAATTTATGACAGCTGAAGAATAACCTAAAGGTAGATAAAAGGTTGTCCAGCATTCTACATTTTATGCATATGAAGAATACACAGGCATTGTTCAGAAACTACTCTTATTTTGTGTGCTCTTCTACAAATTATGATGATCTAGTTTCCAAGTCCAGAAGAGATGAAATTTTGTTTAGGGGTGCTATTAGCAGGCACATTGAAAACCCTGAGAAATACTGTGTGAGCACGTGAAAAAGAGAAAAGGCAGACAAAAAAA
The DNA here is from genome assembly GCF_902686445.1 of Sciurus carolinensis. NCBI lineage: Eukaryota > Metazoa > Chordata > Mammalia > Rodentia > Sciuridae > Sciurus > Sciurus carolinensis. Next base: position 78,214,384 of record NC_062223.1, read on the forward strand.
GTTGCTGTTGTAATTTGAAGAGGACCATAGTGTAGGGCTGTATAATATAGGGTAGTTCTATTAATTTTAGCATCTTGATGTTTATAGTGATTGTCAACATTTAAGAAAATGTATCTTTGTTTTCATTATATACGATGTCAGAAGCAATGTAAATAGGTAATACATCAAGGATGTATTCCTAACCAAAGTGATCCAGATTTCAAAAGTTGTTTTTGACAATTAAAAAGGGTAAGCATATGATTTGGTTATCTAGAAAGTTAATAAGTGTGGGAGATCTTCTCTGATGTCAGTGGAATTGTATACTTAATTCCTCATATTTGTGACATCACTGGAAGTCTCTGTTAGTTTTTGAAAACAGCCACAACAAATTTGCTATTGTGTGAATTATAACTGTGAGGCAACTGTTGACCTTGTTGTGAAATATGTCAGTTAGAAAAAGAGTAACTCCCTGTGTTCGCTCTCCCATCCTCTCTCCACCATGCTGTCTCTAGATTGACCTTTGTTTCCACACATAGAGGAGTGGGACAAGCTGCCACTGGTTATGAGCAAATATGCTTCCTCATGGACATCTCATTTTGGGACTGCTACCTTAATACTCCCTGCCTTGATTTATTGAGCATTTTATATGTTTTTCCTTTGAAATAGTTCCATAGGAACATTGCAAAAATAGTACAAAGAGCTCTTCCCCCATAGCCATTTGAAAGTAAATGAGAGAGATTATTCCTTGGTACCTCCAAATAAATTCATGTATATTTTCTACAAATAAGAATATTATTCTAGATAACTATAGTATAACCACTAAAATCAGGAAGTTAACATGGATATATTACTTGCATCTCATCCATACTTCCCATTCAAATTTCAAGTTTCTCCAGCATCTCAATGACCTTTATAACATCCATCCAGAATCACACATTTCATTTAGTTGTCATGTCTCTATCTTCTGGAATTGGAAACAATTTCTCAGTCTTTGACATTTTAAAAGACTTTTAGGCCAGTTATTTTGTAACAGCCTTCATTTTGGTTTGTCTGATGTTTCCTCATAAAATTAAGCATTTTTAGAAGGCTTGCCATAGAGGCAGGATTGTGTTCTTGCATACTATCAGATGTTACACATTTTGATTTGTCCCATTACTAGTGATATTAACTGTGAACCTTGATTAAAGTAGTGTCTGTCAAGTTGAATTTCTCTCCACTAGTTTTAACATACTTTGATGTTTCTTGGCTGAATTAATTATTGAAACGATGGTTGCCAAATGGTTATTTTCTAATTCCTTCATCTCTTCTACTTTTATCAGTTGACATTCCAGTGTAAGGAAAATTTCTCTTCCCTTCCTGTTTGTTTATTATATAGTATGGACACAGATCCCTATTTCACTCAGTGAGTTGTAGTCTAGTACTACAATTACTATTAATTTTGATACTCAAATCATTCCAGATTTGGCCATGGGAACCTCTTCAAGCTGGCTTCTATGTTATTATGACATATTTCCATCACTCTTTGAGTACTTTTTACTTTCTGGCACAGCATATTCCAAGCTCATATTCCCTTTGCCCTTACATTAGATTCAATCATTTCTCCAAGGAGCCCTGGTTTCTTTTAGTGAAGAATAGTTTTTTAGGAACCAGTATCTGGGCCTGTGTGTGCTCTTTGCAGCTAGGACATTACTGCTGCCAGGCTTTCTTAGTGGAGAGAGCTAGGAAGTATATGCTCGCATACATCTACAAACATACACATACACACCGTATTTTTATATCTTCTCTCTCTACATGTATTTGTCAAACCATGTTGAAAACAATGAATTCACACAGATATCTTCAATTCCAGTCCAATAGGAAGAGGTTCATTTTAGTTTTCTTCCCTTCTGTATTTGTGAGTACTTTCTCCAACATTAAGAAATCTGGTCACTTATTACGTTTAATATATTTATTGGACCAATCGTTCTGTATGTAATCAATCTCCTGTTAACTGCTGCCTTCCCACCACTACTACCATGTGAGACACTGTCCTCACCCTACTGAGGCTTTATACTCTATACTCTATACTCTATACTGTGACTAGAACAGTCAATACTGTTCTATTTCCAGTTGGCCTCCTCTGTGACCTTGTTCAGCCTCTTACACCTGGTGCTGGTTTGCCACCACTCCTTATATCTCCCATACTCCATGATAGTTTGCCTTGTTTTGCTCCGCCTAAGGCTTTTACACTGAAATATTCAGGAAGGAAAGAAGAATGGAAAGAAAAGGAAAGTTCATATTTTTGTAACCTTTCTCTTTATATCAGGTTACAGATTCTCCTTGTCTTAACTATGGGGTTAGTTAGATACACCCATTATAAATTGAAAATACTATGAGTTATATGTAGGTGTATTACATGCAGTAATACACTGCCTACTGAATATTATAGATTAGCTTAACCCTACTTCAAATTTGCAATTTATATTGACCTATAAGCAAAATTGTCTAACACAAAGCCTGTTTTATAGTGAAGTGTTAAGTATCTTACATAACTTATTGAATACTTACAAACAAAAAACACTAGAAACACGGGATGCTGTTAGAGTACTGGTTGTTCATCCTTTTGACTGGGAACTGTGGCTTGCTGCTGCCACCCAGCATTATGAAGGATTGTCAAGAGTATTATACTTCATATTGCTCCCTGGGAAAAGATCAAAATCCAAAGTACAGTTTCTGTTGGACACATGCCACTTTCATACCATTATAATGTCAAAAAACCTGATGTCAGGGACTGTCTTTATTCTCATTGTATAATCCTATACAAGAGGTGAGTGGTAAGTAAAGCACTTTACTTGGACAGTGACAGTATCCAGCATGGGGGAGAGGTGCTAAATTACAAGAGAAACCCTGCTTTATTTTTTCCCAGGCTTTTCATCTGAAACATTCCAAATGTTGATATTTTCATTAGAAAAATTGATATGACTTTTACGGAACCAGCAGAGGTCCATGAATGGCACAGCTATGACAGTGAAGGCATGCTGCTGTGGACCATTTTTGTCGCATACCTGAGAATGCTAAAACTCTCACGTCAGGTTCCCAGCACACATGCCAACACTGATGTTTCCTACCAGAATGGTGATCAGATGTACTTAAACTACAGAGCGAAATAATGATCAGTTTTGTAGAGAGTTGTGAATAGTTTATAATCTCATAGTCTACATCTGTGTGCTTGTGTATGTCTGCAAATGAGGGACCAGAAAATGAGAAAAGTCATGTTTTCTGTCATCAGTAAACATTGATTTAAATCTTAAAAGAGATTATTGGAAAATATCAGATCTAGTTCATCTTAGTAGTACCCTTAGCATTTAATTTAAGCTCAGCACTGTTCTGCATATTCTGAATGAATATTGGTTGAAAGAAAGAACAGATGATAATGTTTGTGTGTGTCTAATAAATACTTGGTGACTTTTCCACAGTAACTTTTAGCAAAGTATCATGATATCCTTACGTATAGGGTTAGCTGTATACCTACATAAGAATTAATGGAGATGGAAAACCTTAGGTTCTGTTACTAAAGATTGTTTTAAAAACAACTTCATTCAGGTATAGTTAATATAATAAACTTCATATAGTTAAGGTATACATTTTTGGTAATTGATTTTGAATTGAATTCTATTGTGGTAAGGAAAATTATCATAGTATAACTTGAATCCTTTTAAATTTATTAGGACTTGCGTTTTGGCTCAGAATATTTAATGTTAAATGCTTCTTGAGCATTTGAAAAGAATATGTATTCAACTACTATTGAGTTCTATAAATGTTAATTAGGTCCAATTTGTAGTGCTTGTAGTAGTTTAGTGCTTTTAAAAATATTCTTACTTTTTCTGTTCATTTTGTTACTTATTGAGAATGTTGAACTCTTACTATAATTGTCTTTTTCTACTTAAAATTCAGTCAAATTTTACTTCATATGTTGTTTATATATTGTATTAGCTTTTCATTGTTGTAACAAAATATCTGAGAAAATAAAAGAACAATTTATTTTGGCTCATTATTGCAGAGGTTACAGTCTATGTTTGGCTTGCTCCATTTCTTTGGACTTGAGATGAGACAACATCATGGTGGTGGGAGGTGTGGCCAAGGAGGCTATTCATCTCATGGTGACCAGGAAGGCCAAGGAGAAGGGAGAAAGGGCCTGGGGTCATGGTAATGATCTGTGTCTTCCCATTAGGCCTCACCTCCTAAAGTTTCTACTACCTGTCAGTTAAGCCATCGATGAGATTAGAGCCTCACGGTCCAATCACTTTCCCAAAGCCCCACCTCTGAACATTGCCTCATTGGGGACCAAGACTTTAACACAGGAACCTTTAGGGGGATAGTGCAGATTCAAACTCTTAACCTGTGTTTTTAGGCTCTGATATTAAGTGAATTAGCATTTAAATTTATATTGTTTTATTAAAAACTTTCTAAAGAATGCATGATATGTCCTCTAGACATATGCATTTTTTTTTATCATTTTGAAATTGCCATCTTTATCCCAGGTGATATTTCTTTGCTCTGAAACCCGTTGTCTTACATTAAATATAGCCACTCTTTGTTTAATGTAAGCCCGTTGTCTTACATTAAATATAGCCATGTAAAGATACACCTTAGCATGGTGTATCTTTTCTATGCCTTTTACTTTTAATCTATTTTACCTTTATTTCTAAAGGAGGTCCCCTGTAAGTGGCATAAAGTGTGTATTGCTTTTTTTAAAATTCAGTACGACAGGGCTGGAGTTGTGGCTCAGTGGTAAAGTGCTTGCCTAGCATGTGTGAGGCACTGGGTTCAAATATCAGCACTGCATATAAATAAGTAAATAAATAAATAAATGTTCATTGACGACTAAAACTATTTTTTAAAAATCCAGTATGACAATCTTTACCTTTTAATTGTAAATTGTCCCATCTGTTTTTTGTTCCCTTCTTTATCTGTCTTCTTTTGCAATTTATTTCCTTTGTTGACTTATTAGCTACAGTTCTTTGTTTTGTTATTGCAATAGTTGCTCTAGGGTTTATAATGTACATCTTCAAGCAATATTATATGACTTCACAGCATAAAACCTCATATCAGTGCCCTTTTTCTCTTACCAACTGCTCTGGTTTGGGTAAGTGTCCCTCAAAGGCCCATGTGTTAAAGGCTTGGTTGTCAGTCTGTGGTGCTATTGGAATGTGGTGGGATATTTAAGAAGTAGGGCCTAGTGGAAATAAGTCATTGGGATGTGCTCTTGAAGGGAATTTTGTGACCCCAGCCCCTTCCTGTCTGTCTTTCACTTCCTGTTTACCATTAGACGAGCAGCACCTTTTACCATATGCTCCTGCCACCATGTACCACAGGCCCCAAAGCAATGGGCCTATTGACTGTAGGCTGAAACCTCCAAAACGGAACCAGAACAAACCTTTGCTCTTATAGTTTTCTCATTCCAGGTATTCCATCACAGTGACAGAAAACTAACATGGCAGTCTATTTGCAGTTGTAACATATTTTCTTTCTTTATAAACTTCACAATGCTTTATTATTTTTGCTTTAAACTGTTAATTAACTTCTTTTTATTTATTGTTTTTTGGTACTGAGGTCCTTTACTACTGCGCATATTCTGAATCCTTTTTATTTTTATTTTGAGAGAAAAACTCACTAAGTTGCTAAGGCTGCCTTCAAACGTGTGATCCTCCTATCTCAGTCTCCTGAGTTGCTGGGATTATAAGCATGTGCACCACACCTGGTTGTTGATTAACTTTTAAATATGGTCATGATGTATTGCTTAACAATGGGGATATGTTCTGAGAAATGCATTGTTAGATGATTTTGTCATTGTGTGAATATCATACAGAAACCTAAAGGGTATAGGCCAGTCATTTCACATGAAAGAGACAGTACAAAATGCATGACGTTATTGCTGGAGTAACACAGCATACTGTTTTAAAGTAAACTTTTTGTTTTTATTAATAAGTGGAGGTACACTCTAAAATAATGAAAAAAGAGTAGTATAGTAAATATATAAGCCAGTAATAGTCATTTATTGTTATTTTCAAGCATTATGCACTGTTCATATTGTATGTGCTGTATTTTTATATCACTGGCAGTGCATTAGGTTTATATCAGCATCACCACAAACAACCAAAGTAACATAATGTGCTACAGCATAAAACGACTAAGTGGTCACGTGGAAATAGGAATTTTTCAGCTCCATTATAATCTTATGGAACCACTGTTGTCATTTTTGACTGAAATGTCATTTTATTACATGACCATAATGAGAAAAGTTTTTATATTTCTCCACATATTTACCATTTCTGGTACTCCTCATTCCTGTACATGAATCTACATTTCCATCTGGTATCACTTTTCTTATGTCTGAAGTATTTCCTTTTGCATTTCTCACAGTGCATTTCAGCTGGTAATTGAACTCTTTCAGTGTGTCTGAAAACGTCTCTATATCATCTTAGTTTTTGAAAGATATTTTTGCTGGGCATGGAAATCTAGCTTTTTTTTTTTTTTTTCTTTTTTCCTCTTTTAATTCTTTAAAGATGTTGCTCCACTGTTGTCTAACTTGCATTGTTTCCAGTGAGAAATCTGTCATTTTGATATATTCTCCAATCTATGTACAGAGTGTCTTTTTCTCAGACTGCTTATAAGCTTTTCTCTTTATCACTATTGTAAGCAGTTTGATTATGATGTGCCTTGGTATGGTTTTCTGTTTTTTTATGATTGAGAATGTTTAAGATTCTTGGGTCCGTGAGTTTCTAATAGTCATCAAACTTGGAAAATTTTTAATTTTTAAAGTATGGTTTTCTGTTTCCTATTCCCCTACTTTCTTCTTTTTAGGTGCTAATGACATGTATATTGAACCTCAAGAAGTTGTGCTACCACATACTGATACTTTAAATTTGTTTCAGCCTTATTTCTTCTCTGGTTTATTTTCAAAATTCTTATCCAAAATGTCCATTGACATTTTGTATGTCATCAAGTTTACTAATAAATATTTTGTAAACATATAGTTTGTTCATCCATCTTACACACACACACACACACACACATATCAGATGTTGCAGTTTTTATTTTTTAGAAGTTTAATCTAGGTCTTTCCAAATTTTTTCGTGTCTCTACTTCATATCTTCAATCCACTCTTTAGGTTTTGAACATATAAATCATAGTTATAATAACTGTTTTAATGACCTTGTCTACTAATTCTGTCAATCCTTGGTTCATTTCAGTAGATTGATTTTGCTACCATTTTGCATTGTATTTTCCTGCTTCTTTGTGTGTATGGTAATTTTTAACAAGGTGTCAGACATTGTAAATTTTATCTTATTATTTGCTGGGTATTTTATATCCTATAAATATTTTTAAGATTTATTCTGAGTTTTAGTTATATCATTTGGAAAATATGTTTTTCCTTTCAGTTTTTGCTTTTTAGGCTTCATTTGACTTGTCTAGGGCAACTTTTAGGCTAGGGCTAATTTTATCTATCTCTGAAGCAAAAATTCTTCTGAGTACTTTATTATGTGGTTCATGAATTATGGGCCATAACCTGGCTGTTGGAAATAGGCATTATTCTCTGAGAAATCTCTGCTGATTGTTTCTTCCAGTCCTTGTAGATGCTTATTTTCCTGGCCTTGGATCATTTCCTCAGATGATTCACTGATCAGTACTCAGCTGAATACTCGAGTGTGACCCTGTATAGTTCTCTGAACTTTCCTGTGTGTAGCTCTTTTCTTTAGTACTGTGCCCTGAGAATTCCAGCACTCATATTTTCCCTGGACTCCCAGCTCTTTCTCTTTTACTCAAGTAGACCCCCATGCTCTCTTGCGATCTCTCTCCCTGCTCTTCAGCCTGAGAGCTTTCTGCAGGTGGTAGGCTGGGGCGATTGGAGAGCCCACCTTGTGTGTTTCCTCACTCTCAGATACTGTTATTCTTTGTTGCCTGCTGACTTGAATCTTAAGAACCATTGTTTCATGTTTTCTTAGTTTATTAGGTTTATAAAATATTTTTTAGTTATCTATTACTCCTTTTTGGGTAAAAATAGAGTAAATTATACTGGTTTTAAGCATTTTGATATCTTGAAGACCATTTTAGTAACTTCAGGGTAATGACTTTTTTCTGCTCCCTACTTTAGTGGAAGGTATGAATTCTACTTTACTATCTCTGTGTCATTTTCTTTGTCTCCCTTTGTTCTTAATTCAGATTTGAATCCTGAGCCCATTTTGTGGAAAGCTTAACATGCTTGGGCAAGGCACACTAGAATGGAAGTTAGATTTATGTCATCTATTTCCTCTTCTTAGAGAAAGCAGAGCTTAGCATTGCTCAGTGAGGTTACATAATATCCTGTAAATTATATCTCTTAAGTTGGAACAACTGAATTTTGAACCAGATCTTTTAGCTTCCATTTGTATGTCTTTCATTATAGCAAAGTCTCCTTATATAATCCTGCACACATACATAGACATGAACACATACATATATCTATGTACACACATATACATACATACCCTGTATAACTCAGGAAGCTCATGAGCATCTAGCCTCAAGAGTGCTTACCCTCTTCAGATTGAAGTTTGCTTATCTGTGATTAAAAGAATTGTGAGACATTTGAGATTGTGAAAGACTAGAAATGAACTAGGTCCAGTGGGGATGAAAGGAGAGGAAAAAAGAGTGTGGTGGTTTATTTTTTGGAACAGACTTCGAGTTGTAAGTCCTAGTATTCTGGGAGAAGCTTGCCTTTGGAGACACTGCACTAATTTTGATTTGTGTCCAGTTAAAACTGCAACATAACTGCCAATGTAGAAGGAATTCTGTGTTTGCTCTTTTTCTTCAGATAGGAGGCCAGATGGAGAAATTTGTTAAGCCAATTCTGAAACACTATACCAAAAACCATAATGAGCAAATTTAATCTCATGTATTGGCAATGGGGGATTCCATGAAAATGTTTCCATTTCTAAGAGCAGTATTTTTTACTTTCTAATACCGGTAATAAGACCATTTGCATAATTCTAAATGTATCGTGCAAATGGCACAAAGAGGACGTGAAAGTAGTGGTGTAGAGGAAGAAGTGAATTGGAAGTTAGAAACTTGGGTTTTAGTTCCAGCTTTCTCATTGGTGTAAATTTGAGCTTTGGGCAAGTCGCTGAATCTAACTGGAGTTCTATTTTCATATATAAGTGAGATTTTTGAATTAAAAGACCTCTAAAATAACTCCTAGTAGGAACAGTGTCTTGAATCTTTGTAAAGGTGATCTTAATTGACATAAAATTGAAGTTTCCTCATTATTATTTGAACTAATAACAGAGATTTGCTTTACTGAACCAACACTTTTTTCTGCTTAAAAGTTCATTATTCTGTTCTGTGGCACAAAGGAGGAAAAAAAAAAAGCTCATTATCCAGTTTGATTGCCCATCTCACAAAAAGATGTAGCTCAGATTAATTTTGATAATTTCTAAATCGTCAAGGCTTCCAACAAAGGTAGAGATTTGCCATTGTTGAGGACAGGTTTTTTTGTCACCTCCCCAAAGAGCTTTAGACAGTAGCATTCTTGCTGGGATAAATATAAAGAACAGGGGAATAATAATAATTAGAATAATTTCTGATATTTGAGCACTTATCAAGTGATACAACTATAGATGCTTTTAAGTATTTAACCCTCAAAATAAACCCTGGAAAAATATACAATTTTTATTTCCATTTTACAAACGAGACACAAAAAATTGAGATAGCTTCTACCTGTTTACATGAGCTGAGATCTAAACCACCACAGTGCCACAGTCTACCCTCTTAACAGGGGGTTATACTATCTGTTATGTTTATAAGATCAAATATATCACATTACCTAGTATATTTTCACAAGTAGGTAATACTAATTGTAAAAATTCTGCCTGTTATAAAAAAGTCATGTGACTTCATTGTCTGTTTTTGCATGTTTATGTGTAATTACCATTTTAATTATTCTGGTTCTTATTGAGAAAGAAACCTTTTGTAGAAAAATAGCAACTTGGGTTATTCTGACTCGTGTCCAATAATGAATTGGTAGTCTCTGGATTGTGTGTTACCATTTAGCCAAAAAAAAAAAAAAAGAGTTTGTGACAAAAATGTTTATAGTTAAGTCATTAATAAGCATATTACTTAATTCAGCTGATTTTTTTTCGTAACTAAGATTTTTCTCAATGAAAGAAGTAGTGATTAATTGATTTACCTTTGGAAACAAACTCCATAAAAATGTTCTAACTACCTGAGGTCTGTGTATACCCAAGAACATGATGAAACCAGATTTTTGTTGTTCATTTCTCCATATCCTTATTAATTTCCCTGAAAATTAGAATGTTTCTCGGATCTTCTGTCAGGATCTAAATACAATCTTAGAATGTTTTTTCTCTTCAAATAAGCCTTCTTTCAAGTTAGTCACTGCTATCACCATATGTACCGTCTCACTCTCCAGGCTGAAATTGTTTCTTTTGGTTTTAGAGTATCAGATTCAAATTAAGGAAATGTCAGTTTTCCACAGTTGATTTCTCTGGAAAAACCTTATCTTACACTAAAAGTCATAGCCTAGGAGAACTTTACATGCCAGAACTTCAAGGCCAAGTGGAAAGTCATTAGTAACCCTGACATTGGCACTTGTAGAATTATAGGCCTGAAAATGCAAAATTCAAGAAAAGGTAACCTCTTTCTGAACCCATGTAGTTTTAAAAAGGAGGGGGTAATGTGTAGGAGGCTAAGGCTTGATCTTTTAAGATCAGAAACAATGAAAACAAATGACATTGATACTAGAGTTCAGAATACAAAGTGTTTTTAAAGAGTTGGGGAACCAGCAGCAATTTGGTTTTGAATACTACCTTGAAAAGAATTATTTAAAAAAAATAAGATTTAAGAGAAAAGGAACCAAAAAACCCAAGAATATCTAAATTGTTGAATAACCCTCTCCTCTTTGTTCCTGATAAACTTCAATACCATCTTCTTGATTCATTCCCAGTTTTTTTGGAATGTATAAGCAAATTCGACCTTCAAAGAGGTCCTTAAATACATTAGTTGGAACTCGGTGTATTTTGTAGTATGATTCTTTGAGTTTCTTGAGACATGTTGTCACTTTTACCTTGAAGTAAGTCTTACTAACTTCTTATCTAAATACTTCAATTTAAAAGTATTCTCTATTTTGTGTCCCTCACGTCCATAGTGAAACCTCTTGCTTCTTGGTCAAACATGGTGATAATAGCTTCCCTTTGCAGTCTCTGTTTTTTCTCTCTAGGGTTTACTAATTCATGTCTTCTCTTCATGGCTTAACTCCACTGCTTTCTGTTAGGATTTAGCCAAATTCAGTGCTTTTTTTGTCAAATCCTCTTCTTGTGAAACCTAATTAATTGAAAAAAAAGTATTTAAATTATAATTTTAAAATATAATAAATATTTATATATGTATAGTAAATACATGCTAAGCATGCAACCACTTTTTAGACCCAGTGGGACAGGGGATACAAGAGAAGATGAGAAGCTTTCTGTCTGTTTAGTTAAGTACATGGAAAACATAGTGGCAACACAAAATAATCAAGTGCTAAATTTTGTGGTAGATATGCTTATTGAATAAAATAACATATGAGATACTTAGTATCTTTAGTTTTGTGAGTATTGAAACAGGTTTAGAAAAAGGAAAAGCCATTTGACTTCCTGACGTCTTCAGGGAAGAGATGAAGAGACATGTAGATTGCAGCAGAGTTTTGAGGGACAAGAGCATAACCTAAGGATGAACGAGGAGTAAGGATAGTGGGAAGATTCTTTTGGAGTAGAAGGATCTCTTGAAATTACACACAGTGTGGGACAGAATAAAATTCAGATTGCAAAGTGTTGATCTTGGTAAAATAGACTGTACAGAGGCAGTAAAGTATTATTAATGATCCCTGAGAGTGATGAGATTTATTTTTATTTTTTTAAAATGTTTTCTGTTGTGGATGGACATAATGACTTCATTATTGGTGCTGAGAATTGAACCCAGTGCCTCACACTTGCTAGACAGGCACTCTACCACCAAACAACAACCCCAGCTCTAAGGGATGAGATTTAAACAGTATTTTAGGAATGATTATATGCTGGTTCAAATACATTATTTTCCCCCATTTTTTTAATCAAAGATTAGAATTTACAAGCTGATTAACCAGGGTTAAAGATGTACTCTACTACCATGAGCTAAGGCAAGTCAAACAACCCATACTGAAATTTCTTTATGGTAATAAAATTAAAAATTATACTACACTGGTATCATTATCCCACCACTTGAGACAATCATTCTGTTCAATATATCATACAAGATTAATGGAAAAGCTCTTGAAATTAAAAAGTCATTCAAGATTATGCATGTTGATTGGTCTTACACCTAGTTACTTTACTGAACTTTTATTCTAAGTGCACCCCCCCCACCCCACCCTGTGCCCGCCAAGAAACAGGGTCTCACTGTGTTGCCCAAGCTGATCTCAAATTCCAGGGCTCAAGTGAACTTCCTGCCTCAGCCTCCAGCAGCTGGATCTACAGGTGTGTGCCACAGTGTCCTGGAACTCTAACAGTTTTAATTGACTCTCTTGGGTAAATAAGACTGATAATGATCTTTTGTTTATGACAATTTTGTTTCCTTTTTTCCTGAGTATATGGTCTTTTTTTCTTTTCTTACCTTATTACCGTGGCTAAACCTTCCGTAGTAGGTGTTCTGTTGTTACATATCAAGCCACCCCAAAACTCAGTGGTTCGAAACAACAATTTATTATCCTCACATCGTCACAGTTCATGGGATGCTTTGAGTTCAGTTGGATGCTTTCTCTAGAAGCCTTTTATGCAGTTGAAATCAGATGGCATCAGTGACTGGAGTCATCTGAAGATTGTACTGTCTGGGCTCAACATTTGAATGATTTTTTATTCAGTTTGGACTCAGCTATAATGACTAGAACTCTGGAGGCCCCATGAGCATCTTTTTCCAAATAGCCTCTCCATGTGACTAGCTTGAGCTTCCTCACATGTGGCCTTCTCAGGTTAGTCCAATTTCTCACATGGAGGCTGTTTTTTTTCCCCAGAGCTCGTGTTCAGAGTGGGGGAAGTAGAAGTTTCCAGGCCACTTAAAGGCATAAAATATCAATTAGACAGACATAATTAAGTTTAAGTACATTATTAAATACATTAATATTCTTGAAATAATTTTTGCTTGCTTATTGTGATTTTTTTTCCTTCTTTAATACAGCACTGGGCTAAGTTTACTGACATCCTCTGCAGTATTTTGCAGATTTTTGTGAGATTGTTTTATAGTTTGTTTTGTGTGTCGTTCCTGTCCATATCAAAACCAGTAAGGGTTACAGCTGGTATAAAATGAATATTTTCACATTATTTGAGATTGTGTGTGTGTGTGTGTGTGTGTGTGTGTGTATAAACTTTAGATGTAGGTGATAAATTTCACCTATTATCTCAGTCCATTCTGTGCTGCCATAACAGAATACCTGAGACAGGCACTCAAACTATAGCGTTCCCCTCTTGACTACTCAAAGTGCATATCCTTCTCACATATAAAATAAATTTATTCCATCCCAATAGTCTAAAAGTCTTAGCTCATTCCAGCATCAGCTCAAAAATTTGAAGTCATGGGTTAAACTCAAAACACAGGTCATTTTAAGGTAAAATTTCCTCCAGGTGTGAGCCTGGGAAATTAAACACACTTCTTAAATACAATGATGTGACAGCCATAGAACAGATATTCCCATTTCAAAAGGGAGAAATAGTAAAAAGGGGTAATAGGTTCCGTATAGTTTCAAAACCTATAGAGCAAACAGTGCTAAATTCTAAGTCTTGAGAATACTCATCTTTCACTTCATGTGTTGCCTTCTAGATACCCTGCGGTGGGGATTGGAGTTCCAAGGCCTCATGTGTAACTTTTCCCCTGTGGCTTTGCCAGGCTCTGCCCATGCAGCAGGTCTCACAGGTTGGGCTCTCATGCCTGCAGCTCTCCCAGGCTGGTATTGCACAATGGTATCCCAGTGGTTCTGGAGTCTTGGGAGCAGCCCCACTCCCATGGCTCCACTGAGCATTGCCCTATTGGGGACTCTGCAGTGACCTTACCACCATGGCTGTACTGAGCATTGCTCTTCATTTCTTTGAAATGACTTTGAGATCATTCTCTCATTTTCTTGATAAATAGCACTTGGCTTCCTTCTGCTTATACTCATCTCCTTATCAAATAGCTGCTTAACTTTGTCCTTGGTATTCTCTTCTGAATGTACTTTTTTGTTCTTTACATAGCCCAGCTGAGGTTTTCCCCAGTCTTTATGTTCTGATAAATTTTATTGATAAATTTTATTTTTAAACCTGTTCGCACCTCGTGCATTTTTACCATATGCAATTAAAAGAAGCCACCCAGCAATGTGAATTCTTTACTGCTTAGATCTTTCTTCCACCAAACACCCTAATTCATTGCTCTTAAATTCTCCCTCCCTTACACTCCTTGGACTTGGACAGAGTTTGGCCACGTTCCTTGCTGCTTTATAACAAGGATGGTCTTTTCTCTAGTTCCTAATATCTTGTTCCTCATTTCTATCTTAGGTCTTATTAGAATTGTCTTCACTGTTCATGATCCTAATAGTGTTCTGGTTATGACCACTTCAGTATTCTCTAAGAAGATTCAGACTTTAACCTACAGTTCTCTTCTTCTGAGTTTACCAGAATCACCCATAACTCTATTCATGACAGTCTAGGCCATTTCTAGCTTGTTCCTCCTTATTCTTGCAGCCTCTGTCCATTGCCCAGTACCAGAGCTGCGTCCACATTTTGAGATACAAGTCATAGCAACACCCCCACCCCCATTCCTGGTACCAATATTCTTAGTGTCTTTTACCACTAATGGTATAGTGGATAGAAATTTATTTCTCACACTTCTGAAGTCTGGGAAGTCCAAGATTAAGGGGCCAGCATCTGACAAAGACCTTTTTGCATAGGTTTCACATAGCAAAAGGGGAAAGAGAGGATTATAGGAGAAAAGGGGCCAAACTCACCCTTTCATAATGAACCCACTCCCACAATAGTGGCATTAATTCATTCAGGAGGGTGGAGCGTTCATGACCTAAATACCTTTTAAAGGTTCCACCTCCCAATACTGTTAAAATGGCAGTTAAGCTTCAACATAAGTTTTGGAAAGGACAGGCATTAAAACCATAGCACCTATAAACCCATCAGGGCCTACATTACCCACTTCTTGCTTCAGTTGCCTTTTTAGTTTCTTCATGGTTATTTATCTATTCCGGTTTTCAACCTCTTGTTGGTACAGTTTGGTAGTTTGTAATTTGCTATAAAATCATTTACCTTTTCCTTTTTTAAAAAAAACTTGTTAGCATGATGCTATGTGTGTGTGTGTATTTATATATATGTATGTTTATATATATATATATATGTATATAGTATTCCTTTTAAATTAAAAAAAATCTCATCCATATCTGCAGTTTGTCCCCTTTCTTGTTTCTAATTCTGAAGTACACTTCTATGTACTTCCTCAAATGTGTTTATTGTACAATGAATACATTTTAAATTAAACTTGCTAAAATGCACATGGATGGTATTATGAAAAAATCTGGGAACGATTTAGCCTGTTCTTATGCCAAATGTGGTTCTTCTTGCCTGAAATGAGTTATTCGAGTTGTAAATTGGAAATGTGAAGAGTTGATTATTGTTCTATAACTCTTGCTTCATCAGTGTTGTCTGCTCGTTTTGAGAGTACATCTTGGTTAGACCTGACACACTGATTATCACATGCTTTCACACCACCTGCTATCTCCTTAATAGAATTTTCCCACCCACGATGCTACCATTTACTTTTCCATGAAAGTATGTTAATTTTATAAGTAGTAAAAGTATTCTGTCTTATTTGATGCCATTGCCATGAGACTATGTGTTCTCAACTATGTGCTTGGTCTAGACAGAGGAATGTTGAATAAGTCTTTAGGGTAGACTCCTTGTCTTTTGGGAAATTATCATATTTAATAAACCCATCAGTAAGCATTTGAGTGATTCCCATGTGTCTGAGACTGCTGTAGGTGCAAACAATTACTTAGGCATTTAAATTTCACCATACGGTTCTCATGCACTCTTGCTTTTTGTACATCACCTACTTTGTCTTCTGAATAGGCAATGCACTCTGTTCCTTTTATGACCTTAAAAAGCTATTTCCAGTACTGTAAATGCCCATTCCCTTGCATAGCTGTCAGAGTTCTACTCACCGTTCCTTCAAATTGCAGCTTAAATCCCATCTCCTTTATCGAGCCTTTTCTAAGAACAAAGTTTCAGACTGGTGTAGCTATTTTAAGAGGATAATTAGACTTGCAGATACAGATGAAACTAGTAAGGGGTTTGACAAGATATATCATGGTAGCTTTGGAAGCAAGATGAAGAATGAGCTAAATGACAGAAAAGGTGGGTGTACAATGACTCGCTATCAACCTAGAGGGAAATTTTTAGCAACATGGCAGTGCGTTACCACTGAGCTACATCATCACTCCTTTTTATATTTTTTATTCTGATAGAGTCTTGCTAAGTTGTCCAGATTGTCCTTAAACTTCCTATCCTCCTGACTGAGCCTCCCTAGTCTCTGGGGTTATAGGCATGTATCACCACCCAGTGGGGCTCTGCCTTTTATTTAGTTTTGTTCATTATGTCCATTCATTTAGTTACTAATCTTCCAAAAGTTTATTAGTACTACATGTTGAAAACTGCAGTATGCTGGGGATGTAATGGTGAACAGGAGAACTGGGACTTTTTTTTTTTTTTTTTTGAGGATATTATAATTTAAGCAAGGTTTAGAAAACATACTAAGCTAATGCAAAGGTGGTATAAAGCTATCAAAGATGATGATTTTCTGCATAATAATATCAATACATAAGAAGGTATATGGGGTCTGGAAAAGTGAAATATATGTTTAACTCATCTTAAATTTCAAGAAGAAATTTAATTGGAATAAGGATGCAGTCTTGTACTTGAGTCCTAAAACCAACTGTATAAGAAGAGTGAGGCTTGCCATAAGAACCTTAAGTTGCTAGTCAAGCCAGTATTAATGATTAAGGGGACTTGATTGCCAAAAAAAGTCAAGTCCTATTGACAGACATATATTATCTAGAATGAGAAATGATAGACCCTTTTTGCTTTGCAAACTTTTAAAAGTGTTCTCAAGGCACTTTTCCAGGAAAGACAGTTTTTCTATGCATGACACATTGTAAGAAAACATAAATTTATCAATCAACAAATATTTCATAGAATCTGAGAAATATAGAGATCTTAAAATAGTCATCTGTTATTTATTGAATGTGTACTGTGCTTTTTTTGGGGGTCTAAGGGTGGGTGAGATGAGCTCCTCCCTATTAATGAAGGAGGGAAGGGAAGTCACCTTTATGGTACTACGGGGAAGCTCAGGAGTACTAATACTTACAAGATATAGAGGTCTAGTTTTGAGGATTTTGGAGTTCAGCACTGAAGAAAGCGATTACAGCAGAATATGAGGTCTAGGTAGAGCTGTGCTCCCAGTGATGTTGAGGGGGACTGCAATTCAGATAAGGGGTTACACTTATCAAATATTAACTGTTCCGGGCTTCTACTTGAGTTCCTCTTCTTTCAAAACGAATCTCTGGGTGTTTTCACATTGCAGCCCAAGCAGACTTAAGTTTAAAAGCTACCTCTACTTAGGTTTCCCAGCCTAAGACGTATTCCACTACTTTGGGGATGAAACTCCTTACCTGGCATGCTAGATCTTCATAATTTGACCTGCCTATATTTTTGTCTCATCTCTAACTGTCACCACTTAAAAGATCACGTGCTCCAGCTTTCTAAGCTACTTGCAGTTCTTTAAAATGTTGTGCTGCCTTTTTCCCCTCTGTTTCTGTGCTTGCTTTTCCTTTGGTCTGGAATCTTTCTATTTTTACCTTCCTAATTCCTACTTTTCTTTCTAATGCCAGCCACACTTTTTACCTTCTCCAAAAATCCTTCACTTACCCACAACCCCACCCCAAGAATAGGTGCTTTTCTTTTATGCTCAGCTGGTACCCGGTGTATACCTCTGTTTTAGCATGTATCATAAATTGTCTACATATTCATTTCTCCACAAAGTTGGAATATTATGAAGGTAAAAATATTGTATCTCTGATCTCTACATTTCCATTATTTAACACAAGGCATGGCTAATAGTTTAGCACTCAATAAGTGCTTATTGCATGAATATGTAAATAAATTGTATGCTTCTGGAAAGCAGAGACTATTTCTAGTCCTTTTTTTCTCTCAACACTAGATTCTGTACTATACTAGCAACATAGAAAATGCTTAGTGTGAAAAGAGGATGAATGAGTAAATTAAAAGCTATGTTGGCTATTATTAGATGAGGGATTAGGCTAAAGATTTATAAAGTACAGATGTTATCTTGTCTAATGTAATAAACCCAGTAAATGGAATCATAAAAAGAATAGTAATATTTGAATTGGGCTTAAAAGAAGGGTAGTCAAGATTTGGATTGAAAGAGTATATTAATTTTTGTTGTTGTACAATAAATTATCACAAATTTAGTGACTTAGGATAATGCCCATTTATGTTCTTGTGACTTCTTTAGGTCAGAAATTTGGGCCTAGCTCACTTGAGTTTTTTGTTCATATCCTCACATGGCTGAAATCATGGAATAGGTTGGAAGAAGGGAAGGAAGGAAGAAGGGAGTCTCTTTCTTCTTATAAGGCCACCAGTCTATAGGATTAGGACCCTACCTCTATGACCCCATTTAACCAAAATTACCTCCTAAAAGTCCTGTTTCCAGATACAGTCACATTGGGGGTTAGGGCCTCAACATACGAATTTTTGACAAATTGATTCAGTCTCTCGCACCTACCTGATCTCCCTTTTGATTAATACAAAGTCAATTGATGTGGAAATTTAATTACATCCCCCAAATCCCTTCACCTGTAAAAATAACATCCAGGAGCAATATAGTATCCTTGCATGTTCATAAGTCCTGCTGATACCCAAGGAGAGATTATACAGAGCATGTACACTAGGGGGTGGGAATCTGCTTACTATAAAGATAGTAGAATAGAAAGCAGCTAGTGGAGGAATGAGTGTGAGTAGATTAGTTGCATTGAAGTAAAAGGCACATAGTAGCCTGGTATGGTGGGAAAAGCATGAACAGGAGCATATACAGTTGAAAGGTTCAACCCAAAGAATGTGTCTGAGAAAAAGGCACTTTGAAAACTAAAAATTATTTAACATACAATATGCTACTGATGCTGAGGTTTGTGGGGGAAAGGATGTCAGGGTTATCTTGGGAATGATGGGTATAAAGGTGTAAAATAGGGTACTTGTGAAGACCGTAGGCTTTGAAGTTACACATACCTGGATTTGAATTCTGAAACTGCCACTTACTAACTTCCGTCTTCTCACATGTAAAATGGGAGTAATGATGTGCAAAGCCTTTGTATTGTCATAAGGATTAAATAAAAACTTTAGTGCAAGATTTTAACCCAGTGCCTGGCACACAGCAAGCACTAAGTAAATGTTTATTTATTCAACAATGATTTATTAAATAAAGAAATGTGTGTTATGTGCCAGATAGTATCAGGCCTCAGAGTTTTAATAATGTTAACATTATGCCTGAGCTAGATTTTAATGAACTTTGACTTGGCAGGCTAAAATGAAAGTGTTCTAATCTATTTTGTGTAAAGAATTCTACTTGCCTGTTGTCATCCTGATTTTTGATACACTAAGACTTGAAAGATCTCTTGAACCCCATTTCAGTGTTGTGATTTTCTGTAGGATGCTGTTGAAATGTGTTTTTTAGGAAAAATATTTAGATGGCATATTATTCCAGATAGACTGAAGAGGACACATATGAGAAAGAGTGAGGCCTCATATTAACGTCAAACGGGAGAGTTTATAGTGGGAGTACTGGAAAGGATTCGGAGAGTGAGGGAGAAGTCACAAGGACAGTGCCGTGTTGCTGCCAGCGACTGGAGCACCGTGCTGATTTCTGGTTATCATGGAGTCTAGACTAATAAATAGAATTCTTAATTTATATTGAAAGTTGTATTTAGTGTAGAAACATTTACAGATCTCAGCCTCCTTAGAGACCAGAAAAATCTTTTCTCATCCGTGGAGGTGTTATCAACCTAAGTAAAAGCACATACACAGTGTGTTAATTGCCCTCCCATACTGGAATAGGCAGTCAAGCCCTAGTCATTGGAGGACCAAGAGTATCTAAAACATTTAGGGTTTATCAGAGGTGAAGAAAGATGAAGTGGTTAGGTATAGCTGTATTAGACAGCACTGATCTCTTAAATTGTAAGTTTGTAGATTGTGATATTTTTAGTTGTTTTTCAGAGAATTGAATTCTAGATGTGTCAAAACCTCTATAGTTGCAATGTAAATGAGGGTTTTCAAATCTCTTTTAAACTATGAGAAGAGATACCTGGGGCACTGGACGGTGTTACTGGGTCGGGCAAATCTTTAGTCTTTATGTCATGTTTTTCTTTTTTTTACCTTGAAGATTGTTGCACGTGCTCCAATACACAGTGGTATAGGTGGTTATCAAAACATATGGATAAAGCTTTATAGGCAAGCATTGCAAAGGCTATTTGGGCAGATAAGCTACAATGAATAACGGAGCAAAGGAAGAAAGGGGTACTTTTGGTACCATATAGGAAATGGGATTGAGAAGAGTAAGAGGTGAAGCTGAGAAGACAGTTAGGAGGCTATTGACTCAGTGAAAGATGGTTGATTTAAAGGTGAACAGATTTGAAATGACTTTTTAAAATCATGTCCTTACTGCTAAACAAGTAGAAACCTGACTAGGCATTAGATTATTTGATTTTAGTCAGCGAACATTTTGAAATGTTCTGTTTCTTTAACTGCTACAGCCTCAGCCTTCCCATCTGTCCTGTTTCTCTGGATGTTCTGGTTCAGAATTTTTTTTTGCAAGTTTCTGTTTCTTTTTTTCTAATCCCTTAAATATTGATGTTCCTCAGGATTCTGTTCTAGGCTCTGTTCTCTCTCATTCTCACACTCTTGTGAGGTGATCTCATTCTCTATCATAGCATTAATAGTGTTATGAAATGTAACATTTCATAATGTTACTAGCATCTGTGTGCTAATGATTGCCACATTTTATCTCTGGCCAAGATCTGCCTCCTGAGCTTAAAATCCTTAGGTTCAACTCATATTCCACACTGCTCTTGGATGTTGCACAGGCACCTTGAACTGAAAAAAGAACTCTCAAACTGCTTCTCCTGTGTTCCCCATCTCAATAAATGCCATGACCATTTTCCTGGTTCCCTAAACCGTATACCATTCTTGGTTTCTTTTTATTTTTCAGTATAATTTATGTATAACAAAATGCAGAGACCTAAGTATACACCTTGGTGGATGTTTGTAAATATACATACTCATGTCATCATCATTTAAGTGAAGCATAGAATTCTTTTATTATCTAGAAAATACTCTTTACGAGTCGTTCTGACACCTTCACTCCCACCTTTGACTGATTGACTTTTTTCCTTATGGCCTCATCATTTACTAACTTTTCCAGTTCTTGAACTTCTTATAATTGGAACCATAGGATGTACTCTTTTAGTTTCTGGCCTCCTGCTCAGCATATACAATTTTTGTTTGCTTGAGGTTTTTTTGTTTGTTTGTTGCACAGTACCAGTATTAGGGATTGTACCCAGGACCTCACACATGCTAGGCAAATGCTTTACCACTGAGCTGCATTCCCAATCCTTTTTCTAAATTTTATTTTGAGGTAGGGTCTCACTTATTTGCCCAGACTGACCTTGAATTTGTGATCCTCCTACCTCAGCCTCCCATGCAGCCTCCCCCGTAGCCATACCTAGCTAACCAGTTTTTGAAGTTTATCCATGTTCTTGTATAGATCAGTAGTTTATTCCTTTTTTTTTTTTGCTGAGTGATACTTCCTTTCATGAATATACTCTAATTTGTTTATCCATTATCCTGTTGATGGTCATTTGAGGTTGTTTGTACTTTTGCGCTATTAAGAATAAAGTTAATGGGAACACTTCTGTGTTTTGGGTATGGTTGAAGTATCACCCAAGGCCCACGGTCCTCAGGGTGGTGATATTGGGAAGTAGTTGAATCTTTAAAAGGTGGGGCCTAGTGGGAGGTCCTTAGGTCATTGAAGGTGCTGCCCTTGGAAGGGATCAAGTAGCTCTTGACCTCTTTATAGTTCTCATGAAGAGGTGGTTATATCAGGAGCCTGGCCCTTTCTACCCCCGCTTCCTGATTGAAGATATGACTGCTTTCTCCTGTATACAATCCCTGCCGATGTGGCATTACCTGCTGCCCTCACCAACAACAGAACCAGTGGACACCTCATCTTGGAATGTTGAACCTCCAGAACTGTGAGCTCTTTTCTTCATACATTAACTACATGAAGTATTCCATCGTAATAATAATAAACTAAATACATGTATCTTTTGTGGTCACCTGCTTTCATTTATCTTGTTACCTGAGAGTAGAGCTGCTAGTCCATACAAGAAATGTATACTTAACTTATTAGCTATTGCCACAAAGTTTTCAAAATTAGTTACACAATATTACAGCAAAGTGTGAAAGTTCCAGTTGCTCTACTTCTTGTCATCCCTTGATATTGTCAGTTTTGTAAATTCTAGCCATTACAATGGGTGTGCGGTGGTATATTGTTTTGATTTTGATTTTGATTTTAATTCTATATTGACTAAATCTTTAAGCACCATTTTATGTTCTTTTTGGTCATTTTTTATGTCTTCCTTTTTGAAGTGTTTATTCAAATATTTTGCCCATTTGTCTTCATTGGGTTGATTATATTTTATTGATTTGTAGGAGTTCTTTGTGTGTGTATACATATACACAGTGTTTTTTTCCCCCAGTCTGTGCCTTCATTTTCTCAGTAATGCCTTTTGATGAATCCTATTTAAGAAATCTTTGCCTAATCCAAGGTTATGAATATATTTTCCTATATGTTACTCTAGAAACTTTATAGTTTCCATCCCAAATTAATTTTTGCATATGAGGAAAGGTGGAGGTTAAAGTTCACTTTTTTCTTGAGTGGATATTATTTCAGTGCTATTTATTGACAAAGCTTTTGCTTTCTTAATTAAAAAAACCAATTATGTGGAAATGGGTCTGTTTTAGCAATCTGAATTATATTTCATCGATCTTTTTGTTTAGTTTCATATAACTACTGTTGCCTTGGTGTGGCTCTATGGTAACTCACAAACTTTGCTCTTCAATAGCTTCTTGGCTAATCTAGGTCTTTTGTATGTCATTATCAATTTTAGGATCAGCTTGTCAATTTTCTATGATAAGGGCATTATGGATTTTGACTGGGATTGCTTTGATCAGTTTAGGGAGACTCAACCTATTTAATAATATTGAGTCTTGTGATACATGCAATTGTGTATGTCTTCATTTAGTTTTTTGGTATCTTGTATCAGTGCTTTATGGTTTTAGAATATAGATCTTTTAACATCCTTCATTAGATTTATACTTAGTTGTTGATATTGTATAAAAATGCCAATTTATTTTTATCTATTATGTAATCTTTTAATTTGTGTATAAGTTCTAGGTTTTAGACTGTAGATTTCTTTGGATTTTCCTATGTAACACAATCATGATGCCTATGAATAGACATTTTTGCTTCTACTTTCCTATCATTATGACTTTTTAAGTTGCCTTATTGCTGTGGCTTGGATGTTGCATAGTACAATGTCGAATAGAAAGATGAAATTGAACATTCTTGCCTTGTTTCTGGTCTTAAGTATAATAGTAGCTGTAAATTTTTGTATAAACCCTTTATCAGATTTAGGAAGTTTCTCTTTTCCACTAGTTTGTTGAAGATTTTGTTTTGTTTTTAACCATGATTAGGTACTGAATCTTATCAAATGTCTTTCTGTCCCCATAATTAGATAATCATACGATTTTTCTCCTTCGTTCTGTCATTGATTTTTCAAACACTACATCAGTGTTACAACCCACTTGATCAAGATGTATTAACCTTTAAAGACATTGTTACAGTTGATTTGCTATAACAATTTTGTTAATGATTTTTACATTTATGTTTATATGTGATGCTAGTCTGTAATTTTCTTTTCTTGTCATGTTTTGGTTTCAGTGTTGTGTTTGCCTCATAAAACAAATTGAAATATTCCCTCCTCTTTTCTGAAAGATTTTTGCTATTACTGGTATTTTACCAGCAAAGCCCTCTTAAGCCCAGTGTGTTCTATGGGAGGTTTTTAATTACAAATTTAATTTAACAGGTAATGATTATTAATATTTTCTATTTCTTTTCGAAAGTTGTAGGTTTTAAGCAATTCAACTATTTCATCTAAAATAAATTTTGGCACAGAATTGTTAATATTTTCCCCTTAATTTCCTTTTTATGTCTGTAGGATCTGTAGTAATGTCTTCTGTTTCATTTTGTTATTGCTTTTGTAATTAGCTTTTCATCACTAATGAAATAACTAATATAGGCTACTTATGAAGTAAAGAGGATTATTTAACTCATAATTCTGGAGGTTCATAGTTCAAACAGTATTGTACAGGCTCTGGTGAAGGCTTCATGGTAGATGGCCAGTGGTATAGTGTGTGTGGAGAAAGAATCACATCTTAGACCAGAAGCAGAGAGAGCTTGGGTCAGGCCTAGACTTACTCCTTTTATAAGTCCTTTTTTGAGGACTTAAAGGGTCCACACAAAATCTAACTTCTGAGAGGACCTACTATGACCCGAGGACCTTTTTACTAGACCCCACTTCTTAAAGGTCTACCACCTCCCAAAATTGCCTCTTTAAGCATTCAATCACATAAACCTTTGGTGGGGAACAGTTAAATCATATCCAGGCCATATCAGTTGGAAATTTGTTTTCAGGCATCAATCTTTATCTCTCCTGTCTCTCACTTTTCACATCTATACTGTCTTCCCCTATTTTTATTTAGGACTGTGCTATTTATTGTTTGGACTGTTTCAGTAACACCACATTAGCCTTCCTGCTTCCAGTCTTTTTTTCCTATTTCCCATTCACCTTATTATAAGGAGAGATTTCTAAAGTACAATTGGAGTAAATCTTTTCCAGCTTAAAACTTTTTAATGGTTTCCTTTTGCTTCAGTATAAAAACCTGAGCTCCTTCATATTGTGTACAAAGTCATTAATGATAAGGTATCCATTTTTCTCAATAGACTCCTGTCTTTCCTGCATATTTAAAAGACTTCCATTTTGTTATTGTCCATTTTTAACTTGAATGCAGCATTTCAGATGTGAATCATACATGTATTAATTAGATGGAAATTGTCTTCTGACGTCTCCTTTACGGAGACGATGGTTAATATCTGATTGTTATAGTCTCAATCTTTGTTATTATTTATTTGACATAATACCTTTTATTAAGTGTATCTTTATATTCACAATATCTAACTTCTAAGAACTTTGGTTAAGCCCGGTTTCAATTTATTGCTATCTCAAATCATGTTAAGTAATAGGGATATGTCTCTGCTCTCACCAGAATACCTGTCAGATAGCTACTAGATCTCTCTTCCCCAGCACTCATGAGTGTGAGTTTTATTTTAGCTGGGAAGAGTTAGTGTTGGTATTGACAAGTCACCTAGATGACTAGATGGTGTATAATTCTTTATAGATTCTTTTAATAATTTGTAAAATCGAGAAGCATTCCTCCCAGACTAGCCAGCCAGTTTGGAGGTAAAGCAGTTGTTTCTTTTCTTGTCAGTCCTTCACCTCCTCCCCCTCAAGAGAATCAGGATGTCCTACCTTGTTTTTAGAAGCCTAAACACCTCAAACTTTTATTCTCCTGTTGGATTTGAAAGGGGGACCTTATTAGCTGTCTTGATGTAGCAGGGGCTCTGAAAGTCTATTTGGATAACACTGAAGATTGGAGGAAATGTGACTCTGTCTGTGTGTTTTAAGCCCCTAAGGTAAGATCAGAAAGCGTCTGGGGCAGTGAGAGCCAAATAGTTGAAGTCATACATTAATTATGGTCATGAATCATTTTTATTTTTAAAGTCTTTACCATTTGACAAGGTTGTTTGCATAGCAGTGAAGTTTCAGGCAGCACTCTCCCCCCTTTTAAAGTAACAGGCTGTTTTGTTGATCTCTCCTCTAGGTTAATAATGCCTATCATTTTTAAAATTGTATCATTTTTAAGAAATTTTAAAAATTTCTTATTTCCCTCTTAAATGAATGATCTTTAATTTGTGTGACTTTTGTTTTGATATATTTTGAAGTTATAAGTAGAAAATTCATATTGATATTTCAATTAAACTCTACTGTATCAATTAAGAATATCAAATCTCAGGACCGTGCTTTTATATTTAGACATTAAATGTTCAGCCAGCAAGTATATCTGGAGTGCCTTCTTTGTGCTGTGTTCTGGTCTTAACATTTAGAATATATATCAGAAAATGAGATCTTTTTTTCTCTTCGGAAAGATCTAATGCAGAAACAAAGGGGAACGAACAGTTTCTGTAAATTGGCTTCTCTGATACTATTTGTTGTGTAAGTCATGCATGCTGTGATATGTATTTCCAGGAGAAGGAGTGCCTCTACCTGTCTGGAATAGTCAGGGGAGGCCTTTGAAGAAGAGGCTGTGCTTGAGCTGCCTCTTAATGGATTAGGAGTTTATTTACCTGTTAAGGGACAGGGAGAACTTGTAGGCAGGTACAACAGTTCATACACAGGTATGGAAGTGGGATATGGTTTGATATGTTTGGAAAATTGCCAGTAGTTCAGTATCACTGGAGTTGATGATTCAAGGAAAAGAATATCAGAGAATGAGGCTGGAGATGAGGGCAGGGATCACTGCACAAAGGACCTTCTTTCTCTTTAAAATTTCTTTAGAGGGGCCTTTTTAAGAGAGTATTATGATGAGTGCAGATTAAACATACATACACAGCCACGGCAGGAGGGAATGGGGTGGAGTA
The DNA here is from genome assembly GCF_902686445.1 of Sciurus carolinensis. Lineage (NCBI taxonomy): Eukaryota > Metazoa > Chordata > Mammalia > Rodentia > Sciuridae > Sciurus > Sciurus carolinensis. The sequence continues at coordinate 78,241,327 of NC_062223.1, forward strand.
TCTTCTGGATTCTTTAGGAGTCTTGAGGAAGTTCTTGAATTACTGATCCTCTGAGCAAAGGAGCTGTAATGAGAGTTGGCCCTTTTAAGTCATCTGAGAAATTCTCAATAACTATGTAGCAATTTCCAAAAGTACAGAATATATCATGCATGTTTTTAGTGTGCAGTGTTATCATAATAATAATGTTGGCAGAGATATTAGTACCATCAAATTCTTAATAAAATGAACCTCCCATATATGTGATTACTTTCTCAGGTTAGGGTTGATAACCAATTTTTTAAACCAAGAAAAAATTTATGCATAATGAAATGTGTAATTCTTACATATAAATTTTGTGAGTCTTGCTCTCCTCCTCTAATGTTGATGTAGGACATTTCCACCAACTCAGTTCTTTGTTCCTTCTGTGCACTAACAGACCCCACCTCACTGTTTGGATTTGTTACTATAGAATGGTTTTACCTATTCTTGACTTTTGTATAAAGGTAATCATACACCATGTGCTTTTTGGTCTGGGGCGTCCCTGACAACACAGCATAATGTTTTTGAGATCCATCCATATTTTGTGTATCAGTGTGACCTTCTTTTTTATTGCTGAGTAGACTTTTTACTGTGTAATTCTAGACACTTGAATTGTTTTATGCAAACATTCTTAGGCAAATCTGTTCATATATTTTCATTTGAATAAATACCTAAGAGTAGAATTGCTGGGCCATAGATTAGATGTACATTTAACTTTTTATTAAAAAAAAAGTTTTTTGAAATGATAGTATTATTTAACTCTTTTTCAAGTGGCACAGAAAAGTTCCAGTTACTCCACATCCTTGCCAGCATTTGGTGTTGTCATTTTAATTTTAATCTTCTAATCCCTGTGAAATGGCATCTCCTTACGATTTTAAATTGCATTCCCCTGATGACTAAGATGGGAAACACCTTTCCTATGCTTGTTGGCCCTTACATTTTCTTTTTCTTTAAATGTGTCTTCTAATAAATCTTTTCCTAAGGTTGCAAGACATTCTCCTACATTTTCTGTGAGAAGCTTTATGATTTTAGCTTTTCTGTTTACTATGATCTTCCTTAATTTAATATTCACATGAGGTAGAGGATGAGATTACTTTTTTCCAAGTTTTTTCAGTATTCCCACAATTTTATTGTAAAAATTTTTATTTTTTTTAAATTTAATTTTTATTTTTTTAAAAAGTATTTTACTGATTTGCCTTGATTCCTTTGTCAAAAACCAATTTTCCATATATGCATAGCTCTAAATACACTCTTTATTTGGTTTCATTGATTTTTTTTTTTTTTTTTTTTGAGATGGGAATTCGCTCACACTAGCCTCAAAGTGATCCTCCTACCTCAGACTCCCAAGTGACTGGGACTATAGGCACACCCGGCCATTGATGTATTTTTTGATCCTTAAGCCAGTACTACATTATGTTGATTTTGTAACTTCATAGAAAGTCTTGAAATCTGATAGATTTCAGATTGATTTATCACTTTTAGATTCTTTCCTCTATTAGGTAAATTATGGTGTCAACTTCTTAATTTCTACAAAAACAATGTTGGGATTTTGATTAGGATTGTGAAATTGTTGACCCACTTGACAAAAACTGACATCTTAACAATATTTAGTCTTCCAGTCTGTATACATGATATATTTTTCCATTTATTTAACTCTTCTTTACTATATCTTAGCAGTGTTTTAGAATTTCAGGGTCAAGTCTTGCACATCTTTTGTTTATTTTATTCCTAAGTAGTTTATATTTTTTGATGTTATTGTAAAGATATTGTTTTAAATTCGTATCCCAATTGTTTGTGGCTAACATAGAAGTGTATTGATTTATTTTTATATTGACCTTGTATCCTCTGACCTTACTAAAATTCACTTGCTTCTAGTACATTGTTTTGTACATTCCTAAGAATTTTCCACATGACAGTTGTGATCTATGAAATTTATGAACCATATTTAAAGACAGATCAAGAAGCCAAAGTCCTGCAAAACTACAGAAAAAAGAAAAATAGCTCTTCATTTTTTTCAATGTTCTTTGAAGAATCCTGTCCCAAGAATATAGTTACTATTGCCTGGCTTGTTGGCACATGCCTGTAATCTCAGCAACTCAGGGGGCTGAGACAGGAGGATCACAAGTTCAAAGCCAGCCTCAACAACTTAGCGAGGCCCTAAGCAACTCAGTGAGACCCTGTCTCTAAATAAAATATTTTAAAAAGGACTGGGGATATGGCTCAGTGTTTAAGTGTTCCTGGGTTCAACTGATACCAACAAAACAGGATTTAAAAAAAAAAAAATTAACTAAACTACTTTGATTTAAAACAAAAAAAAAAAAAACAGTTTTTTTGGTTGGTACTGGGAATTGAACCCAGGAATGCTCTACGACTGAGCTCCATTTCCAGACCTTTTGTTTGTTTGTTTTATTTGAAACAGGGTCTAGATAAGTTGCCCAGGCTGTCCTCGAACTTGTGATCCTCCTGCCTTGCCTCCTCAATAGCAGGAATTATAGGCATGCATTATTATTTTAGGATTTATTGTACTCCCTATATTTTCATTATAGATATGAACTGAGAAATAATCAGTTTGGGTCTGTTATTAATTCTGTTTATCCTGGAAAGATTATGATTCATATCTGTGGCTGTGTGTTTAGAGTTTATAATTAACTCACTTAAGCTTTTCTATAACTTGTATTTCTAGACTTCATAGAGCTCAGTGTGCAATTAAACAGACTCAGGTAACTGTTCAGAAAATTGGAAAGGAAATTGAAGAAAAACTAAGACTCACATCTACAAGCAATGAGCTGGTAGGTTTTTATACTTTTACTTGTTTAAACTTATTGTTTTCTTAAGTACATTATCATACTCTTCTTGAATTAATTCTTTTTTCTCAAAATTGTAGGCAGCTTTTATAGTTACTATTTTTTTTCTTAATCATGTCTCACTGAAATGTCTATCAGCATTTAACTGTTGAAAATAAATTTTCCCATCTGCTAATAATGTAACATACAAAGTACCTGCCTTACTCTGTTAGATGAAACTTTAGATTACATACAATTTTAGAAAATAATTAGCGGGATATTTTATGATCATAAATGTAAACATAAACTGTATGGTGAATTAGAAAAATAGCTGCCAGAAAAAAAACAAACTATAAGGACTAATCTACTTTTAACAGATGAATTTGAAATTTCTTTGGATTGAGCATAATAGGCTAGTGTGTGGACAGTAGTTCTTCTTTTCTTTCCTTTTTTTATTTTTTTGGTACTGGGGATTGAACTCAGGAGCACCTAACCACTAAGCCACATCCCCGGCCCTATTTTGTATCTTATTTAGAGACAGGGTCTCACTGAGTTGCTTAGCCCCTCACTGTTGCTGGGATTGGCTTTGAACTCGTGATCCTTCTGCCTTAGCCCCCCAAACCACTGGAATTATAGGCATGTGGCGCTGTGCCCGATTGGACAGTATTTTCTTTTGATAAATACTGTTTTAGTGAAGCTTTTCTTAAGAAATGGAAATCCTAACATAAATGAATAGATTGAAGATACTAGTATAATTTTGGATTGTTTTATATTCTTCCTGGTGGAGAAAAAGATTTCAATTTTTAAATTCATTTTAATAATTTTTATTGTGCATTGTTATTATATATAATAGTGTGATTTGTTATATATTTGTACCTGTACACAGTATAATTTTGTCAAAAACTGCCAGTTTGGGAATGAAGAATCTTTGTAAGCAGAACAGTAGGCATGATTAATAAATTGAACTTTTTTAAAAATGAAGACATGTGGCCATGAATAAGCTTTCAATTAAATTTGTATTATGCCTCATAATACTTAGAGTTCAAATCTTCAAGTTAAGTCTTAGATAAAATCAAGTATTTGCTTGCATGAACTATCACAGATAGATAGCATCTATCAGTTTTTATGTGTACCACCTGGCAGAAGATCTTTTTTTTCTTTTTTTTTGTGGTGCTGGGGATCGAACCCAGGGCTTTGTGCTTGCAAGGCAAGCACTCTACCGACTGAGCTATCTCCCCAGCCCTGGCAGAGGATCTTTACACCTCTAGCAAAAAGATTTTCCCAAGATGTTAATATAAGAATTATGGAAAAGTAACAATACATTTAATATACACAAACTTCTATCTCATGGAATTTGAAATTAATGTATTAGTTCAAACTATATAAAATTACTGATTTTGACCTATAAATAGCAAATTCATATAGTTAAACCTAATATATAAAGTAGCTACTTCTGTACCTGGCACATACCAATCATACAAAATGTTTGCTAAAATAATTATAGAAGTAATTCTTTTATTCATGTGACTTTCCTTGTCTATGAAAAATCTTCCATTCCAGAGACATTGTTAAACTACCTTTTGTTGTAACTTAGTGCCAATAAAGGACCAAATTCCAGACCATAAATATATTGGAGGGGGACACAAAATAACTAGTTTAAATCCTTTCTGTAGAGTATAAAAATACTGCATTTTTAGAACCTTTGGGGAGAAATTGCTAGGTTTTATTTTTCTTATTTTCCTCTCCCAAGGCAAGATTGAGAAATTATTTATTCCATTAAGTGACAACATATGCTTTGTCTTAGTATGGAAAAATGTATGTTTAATCCTGTTTTTCTAAAATATAAGTGGTGACACGAGAGTTAGGTGATAGAATGTATGAGTTTAAAGAGGTGAGGTTCAGAGGTTCCCTGTGTGTTTTCATGCTGCCTAGTCAACACAGAAGAAAATCATTCGATATTTGAACCGAAAGTGAACCCAGAAATCTTCTAGTTCCCTAATAACCCCATTGAAAATCTTACCCCAGTACATTGTGTCTCATTTCCTGCTTTATTGATATTTGTTTTAATCAGCTGTCACTGTGACAAAACACCTGAGATAAAGGAGAAACGATTTATTTTGACTCAACAGTTTCATTCCATGGTCAGCCCTGTTCACTTTGGGCCCATGGCAAGGCAGAACATCATGGTAGAGCAGAGCTGTCACTTCATGGCATCCAGGAAGCAGAGACAGTATGGAAGGGCCTGGGGCCTCAGCATCTCCTTTAAAGGCATGCCCTCAGTGACATAACTTCCTTCCATTAGGATCCACCTCCTAAAAGTTCCACCACCTCCCAGTAGCATCACGTATAGGTAGTCAAATCTTTAACACGTGGCCTTTAGGGGACATTTAAAATCTAAATCATAATACCTTTTAACATATGTATTTTATATATATATTTTTTCTGTCTCTCTAAACTCTGTGAGAGGAAGGATTTCTCTGTCTCACATTGCTGTATTTCCAGTATTTAGAAAGTGACACGGGGGTAATAATGTCCGCTTCATTCTACTGTCCTTCTTACTCCTGTACCCCTCCCCTCTCTTCACTCCTCTCTGCCTAGTCCAGAGTACCTCTGTTCTTTCCTAGCACCATTTCCCCTCCCCCATTGTGAATTAGCTCCCCTGTGTCCACATACCAGAGAAAACATTTGGCATTCGATTTTTTTGAGATTGACTTATTTCACTTAGCATGATATTCTCCAGCTCCATCCATTTACTGCATTTATGTATAATGTGTCAAAATAAATTCTACTGTCATGTATAACTAATTAGAACAGATAAAGAAATAAATAAATAAATTTTAAAAAAAAGAGTGACCATAATGGGTAATCAGTAAATATTCATTCAATTTAAGAATGAATCTAGCATAATGCCATTGTCATCTTCTTGTTCTCCTCTTCTGCCTCTTCCTCATCTCAAATAAATTATTATTCATCTGAAATAAATTGAATTACTTTATACTATCAGTTTTTAATGTTTTTATTAGTGCAATACAGTTTTACATAATAGCGGGTTTCTTTTTGACATTTTCTTATGTGCATGGAATTTTCAATTCCCAGTTCTTCCACTTTCCCTCTTCTCTTCCTTCCTTTTTCCCATTTCTCTATACTACTGAAAGACCACTTCTTAATTCCTTCTAAGTAATTAACTGTTATGAGAAATTAGGTTTGTGCTTGATGATCTGCAAAGATTTGATTATCTTGTCGTATTACATCAAGACCCAAGATTTTTTTGACATTTAACTATATTAATTATAAAATTTCTACTATTATCTTGAATTTTTACTTACATGTTTTAGATTTCATCAGATAACCCTTCTTGACATAATTGTGTGCTTTTTCTATTTTCTTCTTGTATTACAGTGTATTAGCTGATTTTTTAATGTTAACCCAAATTTGCATTCCTGGGAAAAGGCCTTTTGGACATGATGAATTGTTCTATTCATGGATATTACTGTATTTAATTTTTTTAAAAAAGTTTTAAATAACTTTTATATATATATTGATGATGATTGATCTGTTTTGTTTTCTTGTAATTTTCTTGTCTAATGTTCTTGGCAGGGTAATGTTGGCCTAACTCATTGTTGAGATATTTTTCCTCCTATTTTCTATAAGAAGGTGTAGAATTGGAATTATTTCTTCAGTGTTTGGTAGGACTTTGTCATTACAGCCAGTTAAGTCTGGAGTTTCATTTGTGCAAGGCTTTGAACTAGAAATTCAACTTCTTTAAGAGTTAAAAGGTTATTCAAACTGTCTACTTCTTAAGTGTGCCTTAGTAAATTTGTGTCTTTCAAGAATTTGTCAGTTTCATTTAGGAGGTCAGTCTTTTTTTTTTTTTTTTTTTTTTTTTTTTAGTACTGAAAATAAGGGTTTATGAATCTAAATTATTGCTTGGTTCTATTGAGCCATTAGGAAAAAACCTACAATAAAAATCAAGTCCTATTTCTTGGAGAAAAGTGCCCTAAAATCTCAGCGGTCATTAAGTTTGTCTTTCTGAAGCTTTTCAACAGAATCTTCAGTAAAAATGTCACTGATGCTACCCATGGCTTGGTTTGTCGGGATCCAAAGTTGAGTCTTGCGAAGTTCCTTGTGCTGGGAAGCTGTTAGTTTGTTGTCCCCAATCATAGTAGTCTGGAGCAAAACTGCCCTGAAGTCCCTGAGGTGCAATGTTCCAGGCAAGGTCGTCATCACTGTCGTATCTTCGAGGGTTGTCAAAGAAATAAGATCTGGGATTGAATCCATGGCTGGGGACCATTCCAGGGTTGGTAAGGCCCTTGGCAGGATTTCTAACTCGGAAGAAGTAAACCACCAAGGAGGTGGGCAAGAGTTCCCACACGAAAAGCACCACTCCGAACACCACGTAGCCAGCGTCCCCCAGCTGATTTTTCAGGTCTGCCTGGTCAGATACGTTGTACCAGTCGTAATCAAAGGAGTGGACATTCTCAATCTGAGAGAAGGACAAGATGAACAGGTTGTAGCAGGCCCGTGAGGTGTACAGCAGGATGACGGTGACACCGATGGCAGTCACTTGGCACACAGAGGAGCCCTTAGACTCCAAGTAGATGTTGGCTAAGGACATCTTAGAGATTTTGTAGAGACAGATGGAGAGAGAGACAGCACACAGCACGAAGAGCGTGTCATTAATGGCCACTCGCACAGAGACGATGACCTTCCTCTCCCAGTTGCCGGTCTTCACCAGCACAGCGCAGGTTAAATTCACCAACAGGAAAACGAGACTAATGAAGAGCGAAGCCAGGTAGAGGGGCAACCGGTATTTGAGTAATTCTGGAGAGTATTTTGACTTGGCTTTGAAGATCACCTGCGTGAAGTACAAGTTCATCAGCGTGAGGGTGAAGAACTGCAGGCACACGGGGAAGCAGTAGAGCAGCCAGAAGACGAAGGGGCTGAGCGAGTTGGCCGCCACGAAGTCTTTGAAGTAGAAGGAGAAGAGGACGGTCCGCAGCGAGGCCCAGAAAAGGCAGAGGAAGAGGAAGACGCTCTGGTAGCTGAGCCGCTTGTGGCGGTAGCGCAGCACCAGCCAGAGCTGCGCGTAGATGAACACGAAGAGCAGCGCGTAGAACACGGTGTAGACCACCGTGAGGCCGAGCTTCACGTAGGGGGGCACGGCCGGGGTCAGCGTGGGCGGCAGCGAGTCGTTGCGCGCCGGGTCCCAGGGCGGTGCCTCCATCGGGCCGGGGGCGCTGCGGCGCGGCCGGGGGCGCTCGGGTCTCATCGGGGCTCCCCGCCCCCGCCCCCGCGGGGGTCTCCGCGCATCGCGCTCCGCCGCAGCCCCGAGGCCGGAGGAAAGAAAACAAGCGGCACTTCCTCCCGCGGCCGGTCAGTCTTTTTAATTTTAGTTATCCTCATGGTTATGTAATGTTTCCTCATTTTCATTCTAAATTACATTTCTATTATGACCATTTTTCATAGTCCTTTGTTACTCATGCTTTCTAAGATGTATCAGTTTAGATATTTTTGCCCAATGAAAAAATAAACTTTAATAAATTTTGAGAGGTGTCATATTCCTTTTATATGGTTTTTCTTCCATGTTCTTTTTTGTTGTTATTTGCAGTACTGGGGATCAAACCCAGGGCCTTAGATGTGCTAGGCAAGTGCTCTACCACCAAGCTACATTCCCAAACTACATAAGATGTTAACATCTTATTCAACTATGGTACATAGTCAAAACTAAGGTATTAACATTGATATATAACTGTTAAATATGAATTCTTATTTGTGTTTTGTTAGTATTTCTACTGGTGTCTTTTTTGCAGGGGCAGGTACCAGGGATAGAACTCAGGGCCCTCCACCCCTGAGTCACATCCCCAGCCCTGTTTTATATTTTATTAGAGACAGGGTCTCATTGAGTTGCTTATTGCTTTTGCTGAGGCTGACTTTGAACTCAACGATCTTCCTGCCTCAGCCTCCAGAACTGCCTCTCCTCCTCCTTCCTCCTTCTTTTTTTTTAATAATTAAATTTTTGGGGGTATATAGAATTATTACAAAGATAGTACAGATACTTATCATATATACTCCATACCCAGTTTCTTCTATTATTAACATCTTAACTTTATATGTTACTTTTGTTATAATTAATGAAACTTATCATTAACCAAAGTCCAGACCTTGTTTGGAGTTCCTTAGCTTTTACCTAATGTCTATTCTAGAATCCCATCCAAGATACCATACTATATTTAGTAGTCATTCTTCTTAGGCTCTCCTTGTTTATGATCATCTTACTGTTTTGAGGGTTACCAGTCAGGTATTTTGTAGAATAGTCCTTGATTAGATATGTCTGGTTTTTTTCTCATGATTAGACTGATTTGTTTCAGTAGCCAGACTAGGATACCACATTACATTGAGTCACCATGTCTTCTTATCTTCTCTGATCTATGCCAATTTCTTAGTCTTTCTTTTTTAAAATCATCTTTACTAATCATTGTGGATGTTACCATAATCTTTTGTTCAAGGTGGTATTTTTCAGGGTTCTCCAGAAGAAAGTTCCTTTTCCATACCCTGTTTTTTGAAAGCAGGTTACTAAGTCTAAATAAATAAGGATGTGAATTAAGCCCTACCTCTTGGAAGGGATAATATATAACACATATTATTTGGAATTCTTCATTGAGAAGATTTATTCTTTCTTCCTCTTTTTATTTTATTCACTTTTTTTTTTTAATCAGTATGGACTCATATTTGTTTTATACTTTTTGTTATAATTCAGTGCTGTGTTATTTTTTTCTCACTCAGCATGTGAATTTGGCCATTAAAATATCTTTGAAGTTGACTCTGGTGTCCTTTTAATATGTCCTCATCTTTTTTTTTTTTTTTTTTTTTAATTTCTTCCTTATTCTCTGGTACCATATGATCTGGCACATCTTGTGTTTTCCCTGACCCAGCCATTTCTCCAAGAACACTATTTCATTGAGTAATGGTATTTAGGAAAAATGGTCTGGGCACTGAAGGTGCTTGTTGCTACTGGGTGTAGCTATTTATAGACTCTCTCAGTAGACAGAGCTACCTATGGATAAACATATATCTGTTTATCTCTATATGTATTAAAATAAGCATTAGCACATACTACTATTTTTGACTCTTAATACCACGAGGTTCATTCTAGCCTTCCTACTCCTTTCTCTTCTCTTTTTGGTACTGGGGATTGAACCCAGAGGGACTCTACCATTGAGCAGCATACCCAGCCCTGCAGGATCTCACTCCATTGCCCAGGCTGGCCTTGAACCTGGGATCCTCCTGCCTTGGCCTCTTGAGTAGTTGGAATTACTGGTATGTACCACCTTGCCAGGCTGTAGTATCCTTTTCTAATAATGAGAAACTGACTCTCATTATGTATTGTTTATCTGTTTGATTATTTGTTTGGTCATGGCATCAATAGATTTCTCATTTTTTAATTGAGATTTTTATCTTCTTACTTTGGGACTGTACGGGTATATACGTGTGCTCGTTTTCTTTTTCTGATAGGTATAGTGGGGCATTTTCTTTCAGCCCATGGCTTGCCTTTTTCTGGTCTTAATGGTGTTCAAGCAAAAGGTTTTAGGGTACATAAAATCCAATGTACTTTTAGTTTTTAATAACATTTTATTTTATTTTTTGTTCATTGTAAGATGCCTTTGCCAAACCCAAAGTCACAAGAATTTTGTCTTATTTTGTTCTAGTAATTTTATAGTTTAGGGCTATATGTTTAGATTTGCAGTTCATTTCAAGTTAATTTTTTCATACTGGATAAAGTAAAGGTAAATTTTTTTCACAACATAGATGTTCAGTTGATTTAGCATCATTTATTGAGTAGTCTTTCCCCATTTAATTACCTTGATTTGGTTTTCAGTTGTCTGTATATTGTTCATTATTTCTATTCCATTGATCTATATGTTTCTTTCACCAATACCAAACTCTCTTGTTATTATAGATTTGTCACCTTAAAACCAGATAGGGAGCGGAGTGTGGTGGTGTACACCTGTAATCCCAGCAGTTTAGGAGACTGAGGCAGGAGGGTCGAGAGTTTAAAGCCAGCCCCAGCATCCTAACGAGGCCATATGCAACTTAACCAGACCCTGTCTCAAAGTTAAAAAAAGAAGAAGAGGAAGAAGGACTGGGAATGTGACTCGGTTAAGTGTCCCTGAGTTCAATCCCTAGTACAAAAACAAAATCAAAAACAAAACAAAACAAAACACGAGATAGGGTAAGTCCTCCAACTTTGTTCTTTTTAAAAATTTCTGTGTTTTTTATTTTGTTTTGTTTTGTTTTTCTTGGTTCCTTATATTTCTTAGAGTCACTTCCTACTAAAAAAGCCTGCTGGACTCTTGATAAGGATTTATAAATAAAATTGTGGAGAATTGCCATCTTCACAATATTGAGTCAGTCCTTCAGTCCATGAACATGATATGTATCTATTTTATTTAGATCTTTTAATTTTCTCATCAATGTCTTAAGACTTTCACTATAGAGATTTTAAAGACCTTCTGTTAAACTTATTCCTAAGTGTTTTATGGAGGTTTTTTGCAGGGAAAGATGGGGCATTATTACAAATAGAATTGTTTTTGAATTTTTATTTCCTATTTATTTCTAGTGTATAAGAATACAGTTAATTTTAATTTATTGATCTTGTATCTTATAGTCTTGTTATATTAACTTAGTTATAATAATTATTTTGTAGATTTCTTGGGAATTTCTATGTGATCAGTAATATCTATAAGTTTGAACTGTTCATTTTGTGTGCTTGTTAGGACATCAGTACAGTGAAAAAAAGTGATAAAAATGGGAATCCTTGCCTTGTTCCTGGTTTTATTGAGAAACAATTCATCCTTTTTTCATTAAGTATAATGTTTGCAGTGCCCTTTATTGGTTTTAGGAAGTTCCCTCTTATTCCTAGTTTCTGAGACTCTTGTCATGAAAGGATGTTGAAATTTGTCAAATATCTTTTCTGTCTCTTTGAACCAATCATATGATTTTATCTAATGTAGTGAACTACATTAATTTGGTTTCAGTTCTTAATGTTGCATTTCTGGAATAAGCCTGAACTGATTAAAATATATTTTCCTTTTTGTATCTTGTTGCATTTTATCTGGTGATAAGGAATTTTTTTTTGTACCTGTATTTATTAGGGATATCAAGGTGTGATACTTCCACCACCTGAAATGTATCCTGTTTGTTTTTTTGTTTGTTTGTTTTTTGTTTTTTATTTTTATTTTTTATTTTTTTTGTTTTTTTTTTTTTTGGTATCAGGGATTGAACCCAGGTGCACTTTACCACTAAGCCACAACATCCCCAGTCCTTTTTATTGTTTATTTTGAGACAGGATCTCAATAAGTTGCTTAGAGCCTTGGTAAATGCTGAGTGTGGCCTCGAACTTGCAATTCTTCTGCCTCAGCCTGGAATTACAGGTGAAGGCCACCTTGCCCAGCCTGAATTGTCTTTATATATGTTGATTGTTTCTTCCCTAGAGAGTGGGTCATATTTTCCTGCCTCTTCACATGTTGGGTAACATCATATAGTATCCTGGATATTGTCAATGTAACGTGGTAGAATCTTTAGATTTTATTACTTTACTCAGAAGAATGCAGCTTAAACTGTCTTTTCTCCTCCGATGGGCATTAGTTAAGATTCTGGTTTGGTTGTTTTTACTCTTAGCCACAGGCAACTTTCTGTTTGTCTCATGCTTATGTGGTTTGGGGTTCAGTCAGAGAATTCCATTGAGTTTAAACAGAATTTGGGGTGCCTGTTCCTGGCTTCTTTCATTCTGGCATTCTAAATTTTCTTATCTTTTCCCTTGTTTCTTCCAGCTAGAATCATAGTTGACTTTCTGTTGGAGTTTGTAGGCACTTCCAGAACAAAGCCACAGAAAAGGGAAAATTTACTGTGTATTGCTTGCTGACACCAAGTTTTGACTCCTCTTCAAAATAATGCTTGCTGTTGATTAGTCTCCAGAACTACTAACTTTTAATATTTTATCCACTCTATAGCTATTGTTTATTAGAGGACCAGTTTACTAGGTGCTTATTCTTTTATGTCAGAAGCAAAACTCCTATACGTTGTATTATTATATATTTTTTGCTTTATCTTTCTAGCTAGATCTAGGTTCCAGGCCTCATGTTGCCCCTGAGTCTATGAAGTTAATGGATTGGATAAAATATTTTCTAAGGAAATCCTTTTCCTTTCTTAATGGTTGATAAGGTGTAAGTACAATGACAAGAACCCAGAAATGACATTTAAAGGCAATTTGTAAACTTTTAGGACAACTTCCATAGTTCTAGAAAATTTTTTAGATGGTTAATTATTTCCAATTTGGGGGAAAAGCAACTACACATGAGGATAAAACATGCCTTAAGCCACCAATTTCCAACTTTTTGGTCTCAAGACTCGTTTATATTCTTAACAATGGTGATAATCTCAAAGAACATGGGTTTTACTATTGATATTTATTATACTAGAAATTAAATCTGAGAAATTAAAAAATAAAATTACCCAATTAATTTCAGAGTACCAATAATCTATTATGTTCATGTAAGAATACATTTTTATGAAAAATATTTTTTTCTAAAACAAATTGAGTTGCATTATTTTAAGTTTTGTGAATTTAACTTTTGTTAAGCTCATTTCTAATTTTTAATAAGCTACCTGGATTCTCACATCTGCTCCTGCAATAAATCTCTTGTGATATCTCAAATCTTATAGACTCTGACACATTCTACTTTTATACTTAGGAGAAAGTGAGAGTGAAAAAGGACATAACAGTATTGTGAATATCTTTGGAAACTTCATGATTCCTAGCATCATGTTTGCCTAAGACTTTTTAATTCAAATATGATCTTTGAGACAATGTTCTTTTCCATTAAAATGTTATTTATAGGTTAATCTGTCATTCTAAAATGAATGTTTAATATCACCCATGATTTTCTTGCTAAAGATCCATAAGTAGGAATGTGTGCTTGAAAATAAATGAATGTGATTTTCAGTTCTGATACAGTGTTGTATAAGAACAGCTAAAATCCAATTAAAAGTGATACACAGGAGATGTGACATTAACTGCACTTGGAGTAAATACATAAATAGAACACAGAAACCCATTAGAAGATATGGAATGCTAAGATCTTTGAGCAACTTGTCTTGAAGTTTTAAAGAGGAAGCAGAACCAGATCCCACATGGGCAGGGTTAGTTTACTCTACTTATCAGAAATGAAAGCCAACAATTCTGGCTTTGAATGACTTGATACATTTCTGTAAATGGGCCAGTTTCTGCACATGGACCATAACACAAACACGGCATGCACACGCCTTCCTGTATTAGCTTAGTATTTAGATTAAATTGTAACCTTAGTTCTTTGAATCTTGAAAACATTCCTATTTGAGTATGTATCCTGGAATAGAGCAGGTTAACCCCCTAGCCAGGCATAGTCCTCTTTTCTGAAGAGTTGCTTTTCTTTATTTTCTTTCTCTGCCTAGATAGAATTCAGTATGCATATTTTGTGGGAAATTTTGAAGAAATTGAACACTTAGCTCTTAGTGGAAAAAGGTTACTTCCTAAGACTTTACCTATTTTTTTCTTCAGTGATATAAAGAAGACCCTTGACTTCCTGATCGTACTGTACGGTTGATGAAGAAAACACAAATTTTGTCTTTGTTCCTTTGTCTTTCATGATAAGCAACTTCATTGAATTGTTCTCCCCAGTTTTTAAAATTATAAAATACACAATCAAGTTTATGATCTTAGTCATTTTTAAATGGCTAGTTAAGTGGTATTAAGTACGTTATAATGTTGTACAGCCAACATCACCATCCATCTCCAAAACTTTTTGTCTTATAAAACTAAAACTCTGTGCCCACTCAACATTAACTTTCCATTCTTCAGTACTTCTAAGCTCTGGCAACCACCATTCTAGTTTCTGTTCCTATGAGTTTGATGACTCTTAGTACTTAAGTGGTACCATTATACAGTATATGTCTTTTTATAACTGGTTTATTTCACTTAGTTAATTTTCTTAAGGTTTAGCCCTGTTATTGCATATTACAGAATGTCCTTCCTTTTTAAGGCTAATATTCTATTGTAGATATATATTTAGACTTCATTTACTTTGTTTTTACTTTAGTTTGGCAGGACAAAAAGTCTTTTTTGTTTATAGTAGACCTAAATTCACATAAAGAAAACATTTCAGATTCATCTAGAAGCACATCCCTCATAAATATTCATTTAGAAGTCCATCATAAATTTTCACTGTGTTCAGAAATTTTACTTAGGAATACTCTTTGTAAATCCATATTTCATAGACTTTTAAGTCTAATAAAATAATGACAAATAGCTTTTCTTATTTTTGTGGATGAATGTCTTTAATGGGTTATGATACTCTCTGTTTAGAATCAGTATTTCAGAGATGAAATAGAAAGCATCTTGGGTGAGAAATGATTTCTCTAAAGTACTTTCAACACAAGTGCCAAAAATCATTTTCCACACTTCTTGCTTCAACAAGAACCTGCCATGGTACATCTTAGTTCCCAGACTTATTGTCTAGAAATCAAATCATATACTGACCTTTTTCTTTTTAAGTTTTTCACCAGCTTATTTCAAGTCTTAGTAATTTATTTATTTAATGGATTTATTTTTTTTCCTTATAATTTTGATTAGCTATTTTATACCTCTGGAAGGAGACAAGAATTCACTTGGTGATCAGAGCTGAAATTAATGAAATAGAGTCTAAAAGAACAATATGAAGGAGCAATGAAACAGAGTTGGTTCTTTGAAAAACTAAACAAGATTGATAGAGATAAAAATGGTGCTATTGCAATAGATACCACTGAACTCCAGATGATCATCAGGGGCTATTTGAACAAATATTCAAAATTGTAAATTTGGAAAATCTAGAAGAAATGGGTAAATTTCTAGATACATACAACTTACCAAATTGAACCAAAAAAAACCCTAAACAAACCAAAGACAAACAGTGTAATTAAAGCAGTAATAAAAAGTCTTCACAACAAAGAAGCCCAGGACTGGACAGATTCACAGCTGAATTTTGCCAGACTTTTAAAAGAAGAACTAAATCAATACTTTTCAGACTATTTCAAGAAATGGAAAAGAAAGAAAAACTTATAAACTCATCCTACAAAACCAGTATTGTGGCTTAGATGTTACGTGTCTCCCCAAATCTGATGTGTGAAACAATGCAAGAGTATTTAGAGGTAAAATAATTGGGTTATGAAGGCCTTAACCCAGTCAGTGATAACTGTAGGAAGGTAGGGTGTGGCTGGAGGAGGTGGGTCCTTGGGGACATGCCTTTGGGGTATTTTGTCCTGGGTGAGTGGAACTCTCTCTGCTTCCTGGTGCCATGTTCCCAGCTGCTTTCCTCTGCCACACTGTCTCCTGTCAGACCTTAAAGAATGGAGTCAGCCATCTGTGTATTGAGACCTCTGAAACTGAGTCCAAAATAAACTTTAACTCCTCTAAAATTGTTCATCAGGTCTTTGGGTCACATCAGCAACAAAAAACTGACTAAACCAGCCAGATAATGACACAACTGAGAAAGAAAATTACAGTCCAATATCCTTGGTGGATTTAGATGTAAAAATCATTAATAAAGTACTTGAAAACTGAATTCAACAACACATTAAAAAGAGCATACAGTATGATCAGTTGGTTTCATTCCAGGAGTGAAAGAATGGTTCAACATTCACAAATCAATAAATGTCATTTACCACATAAATAGAATCAAGGACAAAAATCACATGGTCATTTCAATAAATGAAGAAAAAAACTTTCACAAAAATCAACACTTTTTTTCCTAATCAAAAGCCCTGAAAAATCAGGGAATAGAAGGACCTCGCTTCAACATTTTAAAGGCTATGTATGACAAACTCAAGTCCAGTATCAAACTGAATAAGGAAAAGCCAAAAGTATTTCTTCTAAAATTAGGAAGAAGACAAGAATCTCTACTCCTACAACTCATATTGAATAGAATACTTTAAATTTTAGCCAGAGCAATTGGACAAGAGAAAGAAATAAAAAGGAATACAAATAGAAAAGAAGGAAGTCAGATTACTTACCCCTCTTTGTAGATAATATGATCCTATACTTAGAAGATCCTAAAGTGTCTACCAGAATACTTTTTTTTTTCCATCATGAGTCATCAAGTAAAAATACAACCACAACTAGAGATTTCTATATGTTTACTTGAATGTATAAAATGTAAGTCTTACTAAAGCTGGTTTTGGCAAGTACGTGAAGTAACTCTGATACACTAATGAGGTACATGTAAAATCATAACACCATCTGTAATACAAATTGGCAGTTTCTTTTTCTCTTTTTAATTTGTTTATCTTGTAAACAAATGGGATACTTGTTGTTTCTGTTTGTACATGGAGTAACAGCATACCATTTGCGTAATCATACATTTACATAGGGTAATGAAGTTTGATTCATTCTGTTATTTTTCCCTCCCCCCACCCCCACCCTTCTTTTCCCTCTATACAGTCCCTCCTTCCTCCATTCTTGCCCCCCTCCCACCCCCCATTATGTATCATCATCCACTTATCAGCGAGATCATTAGTCCTTTGGTTTTTTGAGATTGGCTTATCTCACTTAGCATGATATTCTTCAGTTTCATCCATTTGCCTGCAAATGCCATGATTTTATTATTCTTTATAGCTGAGTAATATTCCATTGTTTATATATATATATATCACAGTTTCTTTATCCATTCATCAGTTGAAGGACATCTAGGTTGGTTCCACAGTCTGGCTGTTGTGAATTGAGCAGCTATGAACATTGATGTGGCTGTATCTCTGTAGTATGCTGATTTGAAATCCTTTGGGTATAGGCCGAGGAGTGGGATAGCTGGGTCAAATGGTGGTTCCATTACAAGTTTTCTAAGGAATCTCCACACTGCTTTCCAGAGTGGCTGCACTAATTTGCAGCCCCACCAGCAATGTATGAGTGTACCTTTCTTCCCAAATCCACTCTAACACCTATTATTGTTTGTATTCTTGATAATCGCCATTCTAGTTGGGGTGAGATGGAATCTTAGTGTAGTTTTGATTTGCATTTCCCTTATTACTAAAGATGGTGAACATTTTTTCATATGTTTATTGATTGCTTGCAGATCTTCTGTGAAGTGTCTGTTCATATCCTTAGCCCATTTGTTGATTGGGTTATTTGTATTCTTTGTGTAAAGTTTTTTGAGTTGTTTATATGTTCTGGAAATTAGTGATCTAACTGAAGTGTGAGTGGCAAAGATATTCTCCCACTCTGTTGGTTCTCTCTTTGCATTGCTGATAGTTTCCTTTGCTGAGAGAAAGCTATTTAGTTTGAATCTATCCCAGTTATTGATTCTTGCTTTTATTTCTTGTGCTATGGGAGTCCTGTTAAGGAAGTCTGATCCTAAGCCAACAAGTTGAAGATTTGGACCTACTTTTTCTTCTATAAGACGCAGGGTCTCTGGTCTGATTCCGAGGTCCTTGATCCATTGTGAGTTGATTTTTGTGCAGTGCAGGGTGAGAGATAGGGGTTTAGTTTCATTCTGTTGCATATGGATTTCCAGTTTTCCCAGCATCATTTGTTGAAGAGGCTATCTTTTCTCCATTGCGTATTTTTGGCACCTTTGTCTAGTATGAGAAAATTGTATTTATTTGGGTTTGTAGTCCATGCCCTCTATTCTGTACTGTTGATCTACCTGTCTATTTTGGTGCCAATACCATGCCATTTTTGTTACTGATGCTTTGTAGTATAGTTGAAGTTCTGGTATTGCGATACCCCCTGTTTCATTTTTCCTGCTAAGGATTGCTTTAGCTCTTCTGGGTTTCTTATTCTTCCAGATGAATTTCATGATTGCTTGTTCTATTTCTGTAAGGTACATCATTGGGATTTTAATTGGAATTGCATTGAATCTGTATAGCACTTTTGGTAGTATGGCCATTTTGACAATATTAATTCTGCCTATCCAAGAACTTGGGAGATCTTTCCATCTTCTAAGGTCTTCCTCACTTTCTTTCTTCAATGTTTTGTAGTTTTCATTGTAGAGATCTTTTACCTCTTTGGTTAGATTGATTCCCAAGTATTTTATTTATTTATTTATTTTAAGGCTATTGCAAATGGAGTTGTTTTCCTCATTTCCCTTTCAGATGTTTCATCGCTTGCATATAAAAATGCTTTAGATTTATGCATGTTGATTTTATAGCCTGCTATTTTGCTGAATTCATTGATGAGGTCTAGAAGTTTTCTGGAGGAGGTTTTTGGATCCTCTAAATATAGAATCATGTTATCAGCAAATAGTGACAGCTTAAGTTCCTCTTTTCCTATTCGTATCCCTTCAATTTGTTTAGTCTGCCTAATTGCTCTGGCCAGAGTTTTGAGGACAATGTTGAATAGAAGTGGTGAAAGAGGACATGTTGTTCCCATTTTTAAAGGGAATGGTTTCAGTTTTTCTCCATTAAGAATGATGTTGGCCATGGGCTTAGCATAAATAGCCTTCACAATGTTCAGGTATGTTCCTACTATCCCTATTTTTTCTAGTGTTTTGAGCATGAAGGGGTGTTATATTTTGTCGAACGCTTTTTCTGCGTCAATTGAAATAACCATATGATTCTTGTCCTTAAGTCTATTGACATGATGAATTACATTTATTGATTTACGGATGTTAAACCATCCTTGCATTCCAGGGATGAACCCCACTTGATCGTGATGCACAATTTTCTTCATATGTTTTTGGATACGGTTTGCCAATATTTTGTTAAGGATCTTTGCATCTATGTTCATCAAGGATATTGGTCTAAGATTTTCTTTCCTTGAAGTGTCTTTTCCTGGTTTGGGTATGAGAGTGATATTAGCTTCATAGGATGAGTTTGGTAGGGTACCCTCCTTTTCTATTTCCTGGAATACTTTGAGAAGTATTGGAATGAGTTCTTCTTTGAAGGTCTTGTAGAACTCGGCTGAGAATCCATCTGGTCCTGACCTTTTCTTGGATGGTAGGTTTTTAATGGCTTCTTCTATTTCATTGCTTGATATTGATCTGTTTAAATTGTGCATGTCCTCCTGGTTCAGTTTGGGAGGAGCATGTGTCTCTAGAAATTTGTCAATGTCTTTGGAAGTTTCTATTTTGTTGGAATACAGATTTTCAAAGTAGTTTCTCATTATGTTCTGTATCTCAGTGGTGTCTGTCGTAATATTTCCTTTTCATCACAAATTTTAGTAATTTGAGTTTTCTCTCTCCTTCTCTTTGTTAGTGTGGCTAAGGGTTTGTCTATTTTGTTTACTTTTTCAAAGAACCAACTTTTTGTTTTGTCAATTTTTTGAATTTTTTTTTGTTTCAATTTCATTGATTTCAGCTCTGATTTTAATTATTTCCTGTCTTGTAGTACTTTTGCTGTTATTCTGTTCTTCTTTTTCTAGGTCTTTGAGCTGTAATGTTAGGTCATTTAGTTGCTGGCATTTCATTCTGTTCTGGAATGTGCTCCATGCAATGAATTTTCCTCTTAGTACCGCTTTCATAGTGTCCCAGAGATTTTGATATGTTGTATCGTCATTCTCATTGACCTATAAGAATGTTTTTATCTCCTCCCTGATGTTTTCTGTTATCCATGTTTCATTCAATAACATATTATTTAGTCTCCAGGTGTTGGAGTAATTTCTGGTTTTTATTTTGTCATTGATTTCTACTCTCAGTCCATTATGATCTGATAGAAAACAAGGCAGCATCCCCATTTTTTTTGCATTTCCTAAGGGCTGCTTTGTGGCATAACATATGGTCTGTTTTGGAGAAGGTTCCATGTGCTGCTGAGAAGAAAGTGAATCAGCTTGTTGATGGATGGAATATTCTATATATTTCTATTAAGTCTAGGTTATTGATTGTGTTATTGAGTTCTATGCTTTCTTTGGTTGGTTTTTGTTTGTAAGATCTATCTAGTGGTGACAGCGGTGCATTAAAGTCACCCAGAATTATTGTGTTGTGGTCTTTGTGATTCCTGAAATTGAGAAGGATTTGTTTGATGTACAGGGATGCACCATTGTTTGGGGCATAAATATTTACTATTGTTATGTCTTCCTGATTTATGGTTCCCTTAAGCAGAATGAAATGTCCTTCTTTATCCCTTTTGACTAACTTTGGCTTGAAGTTCACTTTATCTGAAACAAGGATGGAAACCCCTGCTTTTTTACTGAGTCCGTGTGCGTGGTAGGTTTTTCCCATCCTTTCACCTTTAGTCCATGGATGTCTTTTTCTCTGAGATGAGTCTCTTGCAGGCAGTGTATTGTTGGGTCTTTCTTTTTAATCCATTCTGCCAGTCTATGTCTTTTGATTGATGAGTTTAGGCCACTAACATTCAGGGTTATTATTGAGATATGATTTGTATTCCCAGTCTTGGGCTTTTTTTGGTTTTTAAGTTGGCTTGGTTTCTCCTTTGAGTGGTTTTTCTCTAAGGTAGTTCCTCCCTTTGCTGATCTCCATTGTTGTTTTTCATTTCCTCCTTGTGGAATATTTTGTTGAGAACATTCTGTAGCGCAGGCTTTCTATTTGTAAATTCTTTTAGCTTTTGTTTATCATGGAAGGATTTTATTTCATCTTCAAATCTGAAAGTTAGTTTTGCTGGGGATGGGATTCTTGGTTGGCAACCATGTTCTTTCAGAGCTTGAAATATGTTGTTCCACGCCCTTCTAGCTTTTAGAGTCTGGGTTGAGAAGTCGGCTGCTGTCCGTATTGGTTTCCCCCTATATGTAATCTGATGCTTTTCTCTCGCGGCCTTCAAAATTCTATCCTTATTTTGAATGTTAGGCATTTTCATTATAATGTGCCCTGGTGTGGATCTGTTGTGATTCTGTGCATTTGGTGTTCTGTAAGCCTCTTGTATTTGATTTTCCATTTCATTCTTGAGGTTTGGGAAATTTTCTGATATTATTTCATTGAATAGGTTGTTCATTGCTTTGGTTTTCATCTCTGTGCCTTCCTCAATCCCAATAATTCTTAAATTTGGTCCTTTCATGATGTCCCATAGTTCTTGGAAATTCTCTTCATGATTTCTTATCATCTTTTCTGTTTGGTCAACTTTATTTTCA
Organism: Sciurus carolinensis; assembly: GCF_902686445.1. Lineage (NCBI taxonomy): Eukaryota > Metazoa > Chordata > Mammalia > Rodentia > Sciuridae > Sciurus > Sciurus carolinensis. Next base: position 78,263,209 of record NC_062223.1, read on the forward strand.
AGATTAAATATTTTGTCTTCATTGTCTGAGGTTCTGTCTTCCAAGTGGTCTAGTCTTTTTGTGATGCTTTCCATTGAGTTTTTTATTTGGTTTATTGTTTCCTTCATTTTAAGGATTTCGGTGTTTTTTTTTTTGTTTTTGTTTTTTTTTTTTTAGAATCTCTATCTCTTTGTTGAAATGATCTTTTGCTTCCTGCAGGTGCTCTTTCAGCTTATTGGTATTATCATTCATTGCCTGCATTTGCTCTCTTATCTCATCCTTTGCTTCGCAAATCATCTTAATCATGTATAATCTGAAGTCCTTTTCTGACATTTCTTCTAACATACTGTCATTGGATTCTATTACTATAGAATCTAGATTTGTTTGGATCATTTTCTTCCCTTGTTTTTTCATGTTGTTCATGTATCTTCGCCTCTAGCAGTGCAGATCTGGGGTATTTCAGATTTCCCCCTATAGGCTTCTAGTGGCCCTATGGGTTTCCAAAACCTTTTCTTTAAGGGAAGATCAATATTAGCAGTGCCCAATGCAGACACTATGCAATCCTAGACCAAATAGCCCCATGAGGACAATAACAATATTGTTATAATAAACAGAATGAGTTCAAATATTATCTTCAGTAAAACAAACAGATTTGCAATAAGGTTTGCAGTGTCTAACGGAGGACAAAGAGGATGCAGAGGGATGTAGAATGTAGCTGTTAATGGGATAAGAAAAGAATATACAGAAGTTCTAGATAATAGAAAGGGTGAGAGTGTAATCAAAAGAAATTGGATGTTAGCATGCAAAAAAGGGAGAAAGAGACGTTGAGGGAACAGGCAAACAAAAGGAAAAGAGAGCAAGAAAACTAAAGAAATAAAAACTTAACATTTTTTAATAAGGAGAAAAAAGAAAATCTACAGTACAACAGTCATATAGTAATGAAACCTCCCAGTCTTCAGTAACTGATGCATGAGAGGTACCTGACAATGAGCTTCAAGCCTCCAGCAGGCATCTCAGGATGGGATTTGCCCCACCTAACCATGGGAGCTATGGCTTCCAGGATTATCCAAGATGGCCACTCTGGCTTCGAAATGTGTTGGCAAATGGGGAGCTGCAACTCAGGGTATAGACGTGGTCAGCTGGAGGTCCTGGAGGCAGGGTGTGGTTGGTCAGGCAGGGGTCCTGGATGTCGGGTGTGTTTGGTGTGGTTGTAGGATCCTGGAGGCCGGGTGAAATCAGTCAGTCTGGGGTCCCGGTGATAGGGTGCAGTCAGTTGGTCTGGGGTTCCTGGCGGCAGGGAGCAGTCAGTTGATGTGAGGGCCCCAGAGGCAGGAAGTGATCAGTCGGGCTGAGGGATCCTGGAGATGGGGCTCAGTCAGTCCGGCCAGGGGTCCTACGGGGCCTGGCTTTTGTCTCAAAATGGCGGCAGCCACGTGCAGGTACTGTAACAGTGAACTTCCAGGCAACAGCAGGCAGTTGGTGCTCCACTGGCGATTGGGGATCAGTTTGCTGACTGTTGTCGGACGATCGGGAGGTGAACCTCGAGCGTTGGGTGATGGAGAGGTGTAAGACAGGCAATGGACAGGCAAGAGGCAGGCAAATGGTGGATGATAGGCGCCTGACACTATTCAGTGAGCAATCTGCACTGAAAAAAGGTGTCGATACGCTGGCAGACTGCAGGTGATCACAGCAAATGGGGTAAATAGCAGGTGATTCATAAGCAGCAAAAACTTCCTCACCAAGAAACAGATATCCTCTGCTTGAGACTGGAGTTACAGAGTGACAAGGAATGCAGCCTCCCTCTAGCGCGCCATCTTTGATCTCCCCAGAATACTTTTACATTGACAGAATTCAGCAAAGTAGTATGATACAAAATTAACACTAAAATAGCTTTTGTTTATGCTATTAATAAATCTACTGAGAAAAACAATTCCATTCCAGTATCTTAAAACACCAAACAAACAAACAAAAAAAACCTTAGGGATAAATCTACCCAAAGAGGTGAAAGACCTCTATGAGGAAAGTTAGACCACTGAAAAAGTATGCCAGAAGATGAACTGACCATGTTCATGGATAGGCAGAATTAATATTGTTAAAATAGCCATATTATCAGAAGCAATCCACAGATTCAGTGCAATCCCCATGAAAATACTAATGACATTCTTCACAGAAATAGATAAAACAATTGTAAAATTCATATGGAAGAAAAAAAGACCCAGAACAGCCAAAGCAGTCCTGAGTTGAAAAACAAGACTAGAGGCATGATAATAGTCATTTTCAAAATATACTAAATAGGCAAAGTAACAAAAACAGCATGGTACTGGCATAAAAACAGACATGTAGAGTAATAGAATAGGAGACACAGACATAAGCTCATACAACTGCAGTCATCTGATTCTTGACAAAAGGGACAAAACATAGGTTGGAGAAAAGACAGCCTCTTTTTTCTGTATGTAGAAGAAACTAGATCCCTATCTCTTACCCATACAAAAATCAGTTCAAAGATCTATGTATAAGTCCCTGAAATATTGAAGCCTGTAGAAGAAAACATAGGGAAAACACTTCAATATATAGGCACAGGCAATGATTTCCTGAATAGAATTCCTGTAGCTCGGGAAATAACGGAAAATGATAAAAGGAATAATATTAAACTGAAAAGCTTCTGCACAGCAAAGAAGACAATAAACAGAGTGAAGAGATAGCCTACAGAATGGGAGAAAATCTTTGCCAACTATACTTCCAGCAGATGATTAATATCTATTAGGTTTAGATTAGGTGTCCCCCAAAAGCTCATGTTTGAGACTGTGCAAGGAAATTCAGAGGTGAAATTACTGGATTCTGAGAACCTTAACTGAATCAGTGCATTAATTCACTGATAGCGATTAACTGTAGGTAGGTAGGGTGTGACTGGAGGAGGTGAGTCATTTGGCACATGCCTTTGGGACATATATTTTGTCCCTGGAGAATGGAGAGAGACCTCCCTCTCTTTCCCTCTCTCCCCCTCTCTTTCCTGGTGTGATGTTCCCAGCTGTTTTCCTCTGCCACACACTTGTACCCCTGAGGAGTAGAGTAGGCCATCTGTGGACTAAGACCTCTGAAACCATGAACCCCCAAATAAACTTTTCCTTCTTAAAAGTGTTTTTGTCAGGTCTTTTGGTTACAGTAGTGATAAAGCTAACTTAAACAATATCCGAATACATAAAGAACTCAAAAATCTTAACACCAAAACAACAAATAACCCATTCAATAAATGAGCAAAGGAACTGAAAAGATACTATTTCTCAAAAGAAGTACAAATAACCAACAATTATATGACAAATGTTCAAAGACTTTAGCCATCAGGGAAATGCAAATCAAAACTAGTGAGATTCTATCTCACCCTAGTCAGAATGGAAATCATCAAGAAGACAAATAACAATAAGTTCTTGTGAGGATGCTGGGGAGAAGGAACCCTTAAACACTGTTGGTGGGAATATGAATTAGTATAGCTACTATGGAAATCATGATCCAGTACTACTCCTTAGTATTTATATGAAAGAGTTAAAGTCACCATACTTTAGAGGTACCTACGTATCCGTGTATGCACGATTTACAATATCTAGTTTATGAACTCAGTATAGATGTCAAATGAATGGATAAAGAAAACATATATATTTTTATGTATACATACACACACACACACACACAGTGGCATATTATTCAGCCATAAAGATAAACAAAATTGTTTCTTCAGAAAAATGTATGGAACTGGATGTCATGTTAAATGAAATAAGATTCAGACAAGTATCATATTTTCTCTCATGTGGAAGATAGAGGAAAGGGAAAAAAGGACATCACAAATGTAGAAGGGAGACTGTTGCAGAAGAAGGGGATCAGTGGAAAGGTGAAAGGGTAGAAGGAGATAATGAGGAATGAAATTGATCAAATTGTTATTTGCATATATAAAGATGCCAAAATGAAACCCCTATTCTGTATAATTAATATACACCAATGCACAATTAAATTTAAAAAAAGAATTTACTAGATACAACCAAATTGATGTTTGGTCAAGATTTATATTGTGGAAAATCATGAAAATTATTGATACCATTTGATTAGGAAAGAATGGCACATAGGTTCGTAGCGTGGTAATTTCATATGTATGGATATATACATGTTCATTATGAGGTCAGGATTTCAGAGTTGTCAGGAGGCAAATTTAAGCCAGATATTTGGAGAAAAAGGTTTGAGTAGTGTTTAAACTGTGGTTTGGTGTAGGCTTAAGGAGTCAACATTTATGGAAGGATAGGTTTAACGTATTTCTCAAACTTTACCACTGACTGGTGGAATGTGTCAGGGATTTTGTTATATTGAATGAACAACCATTAAAACTGACTTTTTTGTTTTTATGGCACTGGGGATTTAACCCAAGGCCTCATGCAGGCTAAAGCAAAGCTCTAACACTGAGCTATACCCCAGCCGCCAAATTGACATTTTAGTGTATGGTTCTGTGACTTAAATAAATAAATAAACCAAACAAACTTTCTTTTCTAAGCCAGTTTTACATTTATAGAAAAATTATGCAGAAAGTATAGAACTCTTGTATCTTCTTTATTTATTTATTTATTTTCTATTTCTCTTTACTGAGACTTTTTGTTTGTTTCAAGCATGCTTTTAATTGTCGAAGCATGTTAATGGTGGTTACTTTCATATCTTTGTGAGATGATTGTAACTTGTGTATCATCTCCATATTGGTATTTATTGATTGTCCTTTTTTATTTGTTTTGACATCTTACTAGTTGTTAATATGATGAATGATTTATTTATTTATTTTTTTAATATTTTTGTTCTGGGGATTGAACTCAGGGGCACTTGACCACCGAGCCACATCCCCAGCCCTATTTTGTATTTTATTTAGAGACAGGGTCTCACTGGTTGCTTATTAGCACCTCGCTTTTACTGAGGTTGGCTTTGAACTTGAAATCTCCCAAGGTGCTGGGATTATAATTGTGTGCCCCCTGCCCCCCTGCTGTGACTAATTTTTTTTTTTTTACATTAACTTGGATATTTTGGACAAATGTTATAAATCTCTGGGTTTTATTTAAACCTTTTGTTTTAGCTGGCTTCCTCTGAGGCTGCTCTGGTAGGGAAGGAAGAAGTGCTATCTCATTACTGTCTGGTGGGTATAACAAGTCCAGATTCCCTATGCAGCTTCCATTGGCATCTGAGTAAGAGGGAAGAGAGCTTATTAATTCTGTTCAGGAGTGGGAGTTCTAGCTCCCTGCTCAGACTCCATTGACACTTTTGGCTGAGTGAAATATAAGTACCTCACTGCTGCTTTCCACCTGGCCTCCATTGTATCACAGAAAGTAAGTTACCTCATTAGTGATGAATAGTAGTGAAGGTTCTGATTCCACTAGGCTTCCTCTGACACCACTGCATGGGAGAGAAAGAGGATTATCTCATTACTAACATATGGGTGGTAAAAGTGTCCAGGTTCCTCAGGTGCTGTCCATTGATACTACATGGGACTTGGTTGTTTACTACCTAACAGATGTGAAAGCCCTATATGTCTTTCTCTGAAAAGAGCTGGGAATTCGAGCACCTTGGCAAGAATAGAAATCTATTTTTTTTTCTACAGACTACCAGTTATGGACTTGTCATGTAAATGAAGTTATTATAGTATGTAGCCTTTTTAAACTGGCTTCTTTAACATAGCATAATGTTTTCAAGGTTCATCTGAGTTGTAATGTATTGATGCTTCTACCACTGAGTTACATCCTTAGCCCCCTCTATCTTTTCTTTATTAATAATTTTGTATCTTGTATTGTAATATCAGGAAAGGAACCCAAGATATTCCGTAACCTCTTTTGGGGTCTTAGAACCATACCTAGATTTAAGATGTATTTCTATTCTTATTCTTGACTTATTTCTATATTATTTTCATTAAAATGATAGTGCTGGTAATTAAGTTACTCGAGATTTATAGGTTTGATGAATATTGAACCACTATTCTTTTGAAACATTGCTAACATGTAATTATTCATAGTCATGACTTTTCTCTTAATAAATTTACCTGTGATTTTATTTACTTAGAAAAAAGAAAGTGAATGCCTGCAATTAAAAATTTTGGTGCTTCGAAATGAACTGGAAAGACAGAAGAAAGCCTTGGGACGGGAAGTAGCATTACTGCATAAGCAACAAATTGCATTACAGGACAAAGGTGAGTTGAAACCCCATACAAACAATGAAACTTCTACATTTAGTATTTTTTTTTTCCTTTTTCTCCATAGGCTCAAATAGTCATCTTTGCATAAGTATATTGATAGAATATTCTTTAATTTTAAAAGTATTTTTTAGAAAAGTATACAAATTCATATATATGTACTGCTTGAATTTTCACAAGGTGAATGCAACCATGTAAGTAGACTCTCACATCATGAAACAGCATTGCCAGGATCCCAACCTTAGAAGCCTTCACATGCTCCCTTCCATTTACCACATCTCCAAACGACCAACCTTTACCCTGACTTATTAAACCAAAGATTTGTTTTACCTAATTTTGAACTTTATAGAAATAAAATCCTATGTAGTTGCCTTCTCTTAAGTCTGTGAAGGACTCTCTGTTCTGTTCCATTAATCTATTTTTCTACCGCTATTACACTGTTTGAATTTTCCTTGTGTTACAATAGGCCTTAATATGTGTTAAAATTCTTCAGCATATTGTTGCTTTTCAAATTCACCTTTGGTATTTTATGACCTTTTGCATTTTCATGTGAATTTCTACACAGGAAAAAAAAAACTTTTCAAGGAGTTTGAGGGAGCTGCATTGACTGTATCAGTATAGTTGGGATTAATAGAATCTTTACAATAGATTGTCTTCTATCCAAGAAAATATTCCTTAGTTTATCAGATCTTCTTTACAAAACATTATTAAAATAAAGTAGTTTTTAGTATATGGATTTTTCTTATGATTAATTGAATTTATTTCTAATTTTTGATATTTTATGACACTCTTATAAGTATCTTTAAGCTTTATTTTCTACATGTTGCTGCTGTGTAGATACATAGATTTTTAAAGTGGTACTGATTTTTTTTATTATATTGCTTTTGAAGAAAAATTTACCAGAAGTCTGATTCGCAGATTAGCATTTGTTAATATTAGAGTTCTGACCCTACAACCATAGTTCTTATATGATTATTTATTTGTCACAATTTGATGACATTGTAATCAAATAATTAAATTGTAATTTAATTATACTTTAATTATATTATAAAGATAACAAAATTGCAAAATTTTGTTGTTGTTGTTTTGATACCAGGGATTGAACCCAGAGGCACTTAACCACTGAACCACATCCCATCCCTTTTTAATATTTCATTTAGAGACAAGGTCTTGCTGAGTTGCTCAGGCCCTCACTAGGTTGCTTAGACTGGCTTTGAACTCATCATCCTCCTGCCTCAGACTCCTGAGCACTGGGATTACAGGCATAAGCCACCATGCCTGGCACAAAATTGCAAAAATTTTAAACATATTTATTGAGGTCTAATTTATGTGTATCACCATTTTAAAGTATATTATTAAGTCTTTTTTAGTGAAGTCTCAGGATTGTGCAGTGATCACAACACTCTTAATTTCTAATTTTTGCTAATTTCTTCTAAAAGAAATGATTAGCTTCATTCCACATTCTTCCTATTCCCAAACTAAACAACCACTAATGTATTTTCTGCCCCTATAGATGTACCTATTCTGGGGATTTTATATAAATGGAATTCTATACTATATGGTTTTTTAATGACCAACTTCTTTAATTTAGCATATTTTCAAAATATTTCAGCCATACGATAGTATGTATCAGCACTTAATTTTTTATTGCCAAATAAAGTATTCAATTATATGTACATACCACATTTTATTTATCAATTCATCAATTGATCGGTATTTGGCTTGTTTCCACTTTTTCACTCATGAATAATGCTGCTGTGAACTGTTCCAGTTCTACTGATGTTATTGGTCTACGGACCATACTTTATATAGCAGTGATATGTATGGTGTGACAAAATTTTTAAGTGAAGTGATCTTATAAAAATAGGAATAAAACGGTTTTATTCATACTTTGGTGTGTTTCTGTACCATTCATTAAGTTCCAACTCAAGATGACTTACAAAAGCCTCCTATGGCTCATCTCAGTTGGAATACTTGGGCCACACAAAACTTCTTTTAGTTCCTTAAATAAGTTTTGCTCTGTCTCATCTGCATTCAGGCCTTTGCTTAAATGCGAAGTGTGTATTCTACCACTGAGCTACACATCCCCAGTTTCTATATATTTTTGAGATAAGAATTAGTTTGTATTTCCCTGAACTATTAGAATCATTAAAAAGTTAGGATCTAATGTTGACACTGTTCTCTTGTGCAAGTAGGAGATAGAGAGCTGCTGTTGGATTTACTCTGTGCCCACTGGAGTCTCTGTAGACTGTGATGATCACTCTGGGGAGTGGGAAAGAGAAGGTAGCTGGATACACATCACCAAATGTATTTATTAATATATCTTGATTTGCTTTTTGGAGATCGCTGTTCTTCATAGTGATTGACCTAGTAACCTGAAACATACTTATTCTATGACTTAGGCACTTTGGTTCTGAGCTCCAGAGCTCAGTTAGGATATAAAATCATTAACATATGATATCTAACCTTCACTTTGCTACTGATTTTTGTGGAATGACTTTAAAGGAATTATTTAACTTAAGAATCTTTTAAAAAATCTGTTCCATAAGGCTGACTGCTCATAATAGTGCTGTAGGAATTAATTTTTATAAACATTTGCCTATTATATATGTTTTATAAACAGTTGCCTATTATATATTTTGTATTTTTATTCATAAAAATCCATTGTAGCAGAAAGATTTTTTGGAATGAAACAAGATAGACAATTTCTGTCCATTTTGCTGACTTGCTGAAGCCACATCACTCTGAGGGACTTCATTACTCTCTATACTATTGTTCTCCCTTCCTGCACCTCAGAGGTGGTAGTTCTCAACTTGTGATCTAGAGCAGTTTCCACCTGGGTCATGAGCTGATCTTTTCAGTATTAATGTTTTTTAGTGTATATATTTTCATTTCTGGAAGATCTTAGTAGTGTAACTCATGGTATTTAATTAAAAAACAGACTTCCCCTCATTAATGTCTGAAGTCATGTGATCTTCCCACTAACTCATTCTGTTGTTTTACAGTCTTTTGTCCTAACTCAACCTCAATACCTTTTTGAGAAGCAATACTCTATCAAAATTAGTTTCTGGAAATTTGTTTTTAAAAATTATATGTAAAGTTGCTTCAGCGTCCTGGTGCTGCTATGCCACGGAGCCTGTGCAATCGCCCAGCAAAGATGCGAGAGGAGACCCAGACCCAAGAGCAGCCCATGGAGGAGAAGGAGGTAGAGACCTTTACCTTCCAGGCAGAGATTGCCCAGTTGATGTCGTTGATCATCAACACTTTATATTCAAAGAGATCTTCCTGTGGGAACCGATTTCCAACTTGTCCAATGCCCTGGACAAAATCAGATATGAAAGCTTGACAGATCCAAGTAAGCTAGACTCTGGGCAGGAGTTGCACATTAGTCTCATTCCAAACAAATAAGACCACACCCTCACAATCATGGGCACTGGAACTGAAATGACCAACGCTGACTTGATCAATAACCTTGGTACTATAACTAGGTGTGGGACCAAAGCGTTCATGGAGGCTTTGAAGGTTGTTGCAGACATCGCCATGATTTGTCAGTTCATTATCAGCTTTTATTCTGCATATTTGGTTGCTGAGAAAGTGACTGTTATCACCAAACACAAAGATGATAAGCAGTATCTCTGGGAATCCTCTGCAGGGGCCTCCTTTATTGTCAGGACTGACACAGGGAACTAGTAGGTAATTGGACAGAGGTTATCATGTATCTGAAAGAAGACCAAACTGAGTACTTGGAGGAAAGAAGAATAAAGGAGATTGTGAAGAACATTCCCAGTTTATTGGCTATCTCATTACTCTATTTGTGGAGAAGGAATCTAATAAAGAAGTCAAATGATGAGACTGAAGAAAAAGAAGATGATGAGGAAAATTGAAAATGTTTGTTCTGATGAAGAAGAAGAAAAGGAGGATGGTGACAAGAAGATGATGATGATTAAGGAGAAGTACATCGATCATGAAGAACTCAATAAAACAAACCTCATGTGGACCAGAAATCCTGACAATATCACTAACAGAGTACAGAGAGTTCTATAAGAGCCTGACCAGTGATTGGGAAGATCACTTGGCAGTGAAGCATTTTTCCACTGAAGGACAATTGGAATTCAGAGCTCTTCTTTTTGTTTCAAGACTTGCTCCTTTTGACCTCTTTGAAAAGCAAAAGAAAAGGAGAGTTGTATGTGTGCAGAATTTTCATCATGGATAAGTGTGAGGAGCTAGTTCCTGAATATCTGAGCTTCATTAGAGGAGTGGTGGACTCCAAGGATCTTCTCTAAATATTTCCTGTGAAATGTTGCAACAAAGCAAAATTTTGAAAGTCATCAGTAAGAATTTGGTCAAAAAATGCTTAGAACTGTTCACTGATCTGGCAGAAGGTAAAGAGAGAAACTCAGAGCCGCTACAATACTACAGTGTCTGCTTCTGGGGATGAGATGGTTTCTGTCAAGAACTGTTACACCAGAATGAAGCAAAACCAGAAACACATCTATTAAATCACAGGTGAGACCAAGGACCAGGTAGCTAACTCTGCCTTCGTGGAGCATCTTTGAAGCATGGTTTAGAAGTGATCCATAAGATTGAGTCCATCAATGAGTACTGTGTCTAATAGCTAAAGAAATTTGAGTGCAAGACTTTAGCATCTGTCACCAAAGAGGTCTTGGAGCTTCCAAAGGATGAGGAAGAGAAGAAACAGGAAGAGAAAAAGACAAAGTTTGAAAACCTCTACAAGATCTCGAAAGACATCTTGGAGAACAAGGTCGAAAAGGTGGTTGTGTCAAACCAATTGGTGACCTTCCCATGCTGTATTGTCACACGCATGTACATCTGGACAGCAGACATGGAAAGAATCATGAAACTCAAGCTCTGAGAGACAACTCAACAATGAGCTACATGGCAGTGAAGAAACACCTGGAGGTAAACCCTTACCACTCCATTTTTGAGACCTTAAGGCAAAAGACAGGCTGACAAGAATGACTAGTCCATGAAAGATCTGGTCGTCTTGCTGTATGAAACTGCACTTCTGTCTTCTGGCTTCAGTTTGAAAGATCCCCAGATCCATGCAAACAGGATCTACAGGATGATCGAACTTGGTTCAGGTACTGATGAGGTGATCCCACCGCCAATGACACCAGTGCTGCTGTAACAGAAGAGATGCCGTCCCTGGAAGGAGACAATGACATGTTGTGCATGGAAGAAGTAGACTGAGCATCTGAAGAACCACTCATTGTGTTCTCTACTTCACCTTCATTCCTGATATGTTTTCAATGGGTTTTTTTGTTCTTTGTTTTTGTTAATATTTATTAGAGTTTTTATGGCATGACAATTAATACTTAAGTGGGAGATAAGATTTCTTTATACTCTTAAGTGATACTGTGATACTTTAGGCACTAAAACAGAACTAGTAATGCTTTTTCTAATTTCGTGTTGGCTTATTTTAACAGGTTGAAATGTTAGTTCTAAGACATGTATCCTATTGTTAATTTTGCAGTCTAAAATGTTTGCTACCAAGTTGTATCCCTAAGTAGACCAGACCAAATCTTTTTTTCTCTGAAGTGTTCCAAGATAGACCTTGATGTTTAAATAAAAATATTTGTTAAAATGGCTTGAGTGTCATCTTGTTAGGATTCACTTTTAAACTTTCCATCCCTTGTAGTTACCCTTTGTGCACGTACTAGTCCTCTAGAATCAAGTATGTGAAACTAAAGCAACTTGCTGGGAGGAACTCTCCAGAGCTCGTGAGTGGAAATGTAGTACTCAAGTCAACATTCTGCTCTAAAGAGTAATAAATGCAGATGAGTTTAAAAAATGATATGTAATACGGTTCTTAAGAAAATGTGTTCAGTAGAATCTAGGGCTTTCATAAACAGATGTTCATAAAAATACAGTAGTACTTCAGTGGTGCCTGAAAGTATTATTAATTTTACAAAAGCACAATTCTCCAATCTTTGTAAGAGGCAGCTACTTTTAATATAATTAGTTTCTCAATAGTAAAAATAACTTGTGTGTATTACTGTACAGTTGGAATGTGTATGAAGATTGTATTTGATTCTCAAAGCATCCCTGAAAGCTAAGTAGGGCAAATGTTGGTACCCTCATTTTACATATGAGGTACTGGGAAGTAAATGACTTGGCCAGAAACATACCAGAAAATGGGAGGAAAGCGGAGATGTGGACCCAGATCTTTCAACTTCAAATTCTGTGCTTTTCTCAATAAACTAAAACCTTGAAAAGTATATTCATTTGACTCCCACATAAATCCTGTGAAACAGATAACTTATTGAACTCCTGTAACATGCCAGATATTTTAGATCTTAAAATAGGCCTAAGAGATGATTTTTACTCCTTTTCCCAAATAAGAAAAGCTGGAACTCAGATACTTCCCAATGTTACAATCAAGTGATAGATACGAATTCAAATGTAGGTTTCTCTGATCCTAAAGCATTTATTTTTTCTACTTAATAAAATATTATTGCTCTTTCTGTAGTGTGTATCTGTCTGACTTGTAAACTGATAGTTCGCTGTGTTTCCATCTGGCCCGTAGACCAATAGCTAAAGAACCTTGTTCTAGTATATTCCTTTTCATTGTAGGAAATAATGATTAAGTGAATTTCCCCCAAAGATTGCTTTGATTTGATAGCACTTAATTAATTAAGACCTCTGTATGTAGGACTGGGGAGATAGCTCAGTTGGTAAAGTGCTTGCCTTGCAAGCACAGGGCCCTGGGTTCGATCCCCAGCAACACAAAAAAAAAAAAAAAAAGAAGACCTCTGCCTGCAATATCTGCCGTTTTTGTTTGTCGTTAGATAATCCATTCAGTGTTTTGGGAGTTACTTCCTCTTCAGAAACAAAACAAAACAAAAATCTGAATTATATAGTTATCTGCCAGCTCTAACGTTCTGGTTATCTCAGATGGTAGGATTGGCAGATAGGATGTGGATCTATTTACTTTTAGGAGTCTCTTTGTTATTCAGAGTGTAACAATAATGTATTTATCAGCAGTAAAAGATACCCCCCCCCAAAAAAAGAATGTCTATTATGGTATTTGGTGGGAATGTCCTATTAGAATTCCCTAACCAACCATACTCTTTTCCTATTAGGTATTCCAGTTCCCTTTTGTAAGCTCGAGCAAAAACAAAACATATTGTTTTGATGACATAGAGTGTAGAAGAGGTCAAATACATCAGGTATCATTGGTTAGATTTAGGAAAATATATTTCTCTTGATAATTTCAGTGAATCAGAAGTGATGGCCAAAATAAGAGATGTTTTATGTGAAATTCTCATCAGTATGACAGTTTCTTATTTTCATTTTTCAATAAGTTTGAGTAATTTGGGTGACCTATATATATAGTTTGTTCTGTTCAATTAGCTGCTGCTTAGTCAGTAATTTTTTTTTGTTTTTTTTTTGGTCCTGTGTCTCAGATAAAGAAGAATCTCACAGGTAATTGAGTCAATGCTTAAGTTTCTGTCAAAAAGCCATAGGTTTCTGTTTGAACTTATGAAGATGTCATTAAGCATTACATTAAGTTTTCTCCTTCACTGAGGTTGTCACATTTTTTATGAAAAAATACTTATCACAAATTTTAACTCAAGCCATATTTATTAGAAATGGTGGTAAAATTGAAATTTTATTGATCTGTACATTTCAGTTGTTACAATAATCTTACAGAAATTCCTAAACGGATTTCCTTCAAATTTATTAATATTCACCTTTCAAAAATTTCTAGACCTGAAGGCAGTATTTATCTAGGATTTACATCTTTAATGTTTTCTTACTTTTAGCTGTTGGCATTGAAGGTAGCTTATAAAAGACAGTAAAAGCTTATGATGGTGGAGCATGGATGGGGAATCACATGGACCATGAGCAAACTTCATATTTTATTTTCTAGATGAATAAATTTTTATATGTTAGTAATGAATAATTTCAGTCATGCCTTAATTGGACTGTAAGAAAGGCAAACTGTCATATTTAAATCTTCTTCTTCACCAATGGAAGGTACAGATGTGTAGAAACATGTCACTTGACAGAATTATATTTTGATTTGTCATAATATTTTTTTCCATTTACTCCCCAAAAGCACAGGAAGTAGTATTTACGAAAATGCATTTACAATTAGATAGTCCAACATAGAGGTAAAAAGAGACCATAAGGCATGAAAGTGGAACAAGAACTCATTTGTTGAAGTGTGTGTGTGTGTGCATCCACGTGTGCATGTGTATGCATGCAGGTGCCTTGTCAGTTCATTCACTCATCATTTATGTAACACTTAAAAAGAGCCAGACACTATGTGAGATGTTAGAATCATGACAGACATGATAAGTATATGACAGAGATACATAAAGGGTGTTATACAGGAATACAGAGGATATCCATCTAAAAAATCAGAACTCAGGTGAAAGTGACATACTGAGTAAGAATATGTAATAGTTAGGTGGGGGAAAGGTGAGACCTTACAGGTATAGGGAGCAGTTTATATTCAGGCCATGGAAGTAGAATAGAGAATTGTAAGCAATTCCAATAAAGGAAAGTAATTCCTTCAATTGAAGATAGTTCCTTCCATTAAGGATTTGTTTGAGTATCCATAGAAGAGCCTAAAGAAGTGTTTTAGTCACCTTTTTTGCCACTGTGACCAAAAGACCTGACAGAACAATTTTAGTGGAGTTAGAGTTTATTTGGCGCTCAGGGTTTCAAAGATCTCCATCATGGCCAACCAGCTTCATTGCTCTGGGCTGGAAGTGAGGCAAAACATCATGGCAAAAGAATATGGTGGAAGAAAGCTCCACGGGACATTGTTTTCAGGAAGCAGAAAGTGCACTGTGCTCAAAAAGGACAAAATCTAAGCCCCCAAGTCACACCCCTGGTGACTCACCTCCTTTAGCCATACCTGGCCTTCCTACAGTCACCAGATAGTTAATCCACTCAGGTAGATCAGTACACTGATTGACTTTCATAACCCAGTCATTTCACCTCTGAGTGTTCTTTTGTTGACTCTCCCATGAGCTTTTGGGGAACACTTCATATCTAACCCATAATATTCCACCCCCAAGTAAAGGAACTTTTTACTGAAAGGTTCAGAGATGTATTAATATGACATGTAAATTTCTCAAAGGTGAAGAGTGAATAGGACTGTACTGATGAATGCAGTACAGAGTACACCTTAGAATGTATATTTTAGAAAATTCTCTGTGTAGTTGAGGAAAGAGAATTGACAGGAAGTTATTTCAGTAATCTAAGCAGTATATAATTTAAAAATCTAAACAAATTCTATAAAGGGAAGAGAAGATAGATTCAAGAGACATTTAGATGATGGATTCTACTGTTCATAGCTTACTGGTTTGGAGTAGAGAATAGAGAAAACTTGGAATAGCTTCTAATGCGTGATTTGGACAACTTTCTGAATGGTAGAACCATTCAACAATGTAAATACTAGAGGAAAAGCAGCCATTGAAGTGAAGAAAGAAGGAAGGAATTGAGATTTCCAATTTTAGATACTTATGTAGTGGGTGAGATAGTAAATAACCAGCCAACAATAAACTAGATAATATTAGTTGTGATAAGTACAAGATACTAGATAATATCAGATTGTGACAAGTATTAGAAACAAGTTGTGGTGATGAGGGTAACTATAGGGGCCCATTTTTCTTTTTTTAAGAGTGATTGCCCAGGAAAAGTTTGGTTAAGGTCAGCTTTACAAGATGAGGGGTGAGGGGACGACACAGATAGACCAGGAAGTGAAAAGGCCTGGATGTGGGGAAGGGAGGGCATGGCCTGTGGAAATAAAAGGAGGCCCTGTAGCCAGAACATGATGTGTTTAGAATCATGTGAGATGGGATGAAAATGAGATGGAACCCATTATACCTGGAAATTTTTGCCTTATCCATTGAACAGGAGGACAAAACTGAGAAAATAGCCTAGGGACAAGTGAGTTTACATTATCAGCGATGGGTAGAACTCTGAAGAAATCTTCTGTTATTATTTCAGTATAGTGTGAATTGAGGTCATTTTCCTTTTACTGGAAGGCTTCTGAACTGGTTGTCTCTATGAGTGGAAAGCAGACCATTAGGGAACTATAGTAGGATTGTGGGACATGGTTTATGCTTTATTTATTATTTTAAAGTAAAACCAGTCAAACAAGTTATTTGGTTTTCTCTACCCACTTGGAGCTTCATGGGCCATCACAGAGAAATATTGAATAAAAGTGAAATTCCCATTTTATGTAGGAGGAAGGTGAAGCAGAGAAATTAAGAATTGTCTAAAGTCTTGGAAGTAGGTAGAATTTCAATCCAGATCTGATTTCTAAGTCTATGGGCTTTCTAACTGTAGTGCTCTGTCCCCATATAATCTACCCAATAAGAATTAAAATCAGCTTTGACTTCAGCAGTCAAGCCAGTTGTATTGAATTATGAAAGGTATCAGTTGCTTCCTATTGTCTGTTGTAAGGAAATTTTCCAGTTCCTTAAAGGGAGGAAAAATATTCCCTTAGTACTAGATTCTGAGAGGAATTTAGCACATAGTTAATTATGTATACCATATTAAATATCATAATGAAATATAGTTCATTGTTTGCAAATCACAGTAAGAAGTATTTATTAACCCTTGAGGAGGGCAGCATTATAAATAATAATACAGAAAGCCAAAGAAATCCAGATATATTGCTTTTTTGTTTATCTGACTTGATTTGGAAAACCCCTAAAATGATGGTTTATTAGCTTGAACCGTAATTTTGACAGGAGTTGGCCATTGGCCAGTCTCAAATCAAACTCTAGTGAGAGAGAACCTGAAATGTCTGTTATCTTTTGTTGGTAGAAGCAACATTCATGTTCTTGGCTATTAGATTTACAGAAGCCAACCCTGACACCAGCTTATAAAGATTATAACACCTGACTTGTGTTCCTGCTGAACAAATAGGCCATCTTTGTTAGCAGAGTGGAATATTAGCATATGCCTGGAGAGGGCCAGACATTTCAGAGAGCACTTCTGGAAGATGATGAACCAGGCACATGCCTTTGCTTTCTTTCTCTCTCAATGACCCATTGATATAATAACAACATGCATAAAGGATAAATCAATGGTGATGGTGAAAAAGAGAGGACCATTGAACTCACAAAGATTTTGGCACAGGTCTCAAAGTCACAAAGTAGATAGAACTATGGATGAATAAGCTAGAGTAGAGAAAAACTGCAGCCCAGAACAGAAATGGCAGAGGCTGCAGTGAAGAGTTCCTGACATGGAGAGCCCTCAGAGACTTCAAGCTTAGAATTTTTAAGTATAGAGACCAGGAACTAACTAGAACAGTAATCAGAGTATTGAACCTATTGGGCCATTCTCTTTCTTCTGTGTATCTGGAGTAATTCCCTATAACAACAAGCTTTAACTGCTTAAACTTAATGGATTCTTGACCCAGTTACGTCCCATGGTGTGTTTGGAATGGTAGAATGGTGGAGCAGAGGCTAAGGTGACTGAACTTAATTATTACTAACCCAGAGGAAAACACGAAAGACAACTCTACTTAGGAGTGAAATACCCTAAAATAATACAACCTCAAAGCAAAATTCTCTTTATTTGATATTTGTTCAGTTTAAAATAAAGGTACTACCTTCTTCTGGCACATATACCCTGAAAGAAAGCCTAGTTGTCAACAGGACCTGATGTTTTATACCATGCTGGCACTGAGGAATGAAGTCTTTTAACATAAATCTTTTCAGCTTCAAAGGAAATCTATCACAGTTATCTATACTAATCAATCTAATCACTTTTTCATGAATTTGAAGGGAAACCAAGGGTCATCAGATAATTGAAGAAATGGGACCAAGTTGAAAAAATAGAGTAGCTTGACCCAAAAGGAACAGAACAACACAAAGAACAGAGAAGAGCTTTAAAAAACTTAATATCCTTAGAATTGACTTCCAGCCTCTTCCTGGCACATAGGAAGCTGAAAAGAGTTTTATGTCAACCCTAACAATATTAGGAAGCTGTACAAGATCATAACTTTTCTTGAAACTGTCTTAGGAAAAGGTCTCAGGGCAGTAGCGCAGTGTTTAAGGAAAAACAGGTAGCTCCAAAGAGAGAAGATGTGAGTACCAATCACCAGTGGCAGAGCATGGGAAGAAATTAGGACCACTGTATAAGAAGGTAAAAGATTTCAACTAAAGCTTTCAACAAATAGTGGGCTACTGTGAAACCCTAGCAATTATAAGCCCGTTTACACCTGCTCCACAGCTTCTGCATTGTCCTCCTTTGGATATTCAGAAGGAAGGTTGTGAGCAAGGCAGTTAATCTGAGGTTTAGGTCTGGAAGAGGCGGGTGGCTATGGAAAAGCATAGTCCTTCTCTAAGAACAAAAGCATTAAACTTCTGGGGGAAGAGCTCCAAACTCTGCAGTCCCAGGGGACAGATAAAAACTTCTTGTGGTTGGTGGAAAAATAGCTAAATGCATAATTTAATTGGAAACTGCAACACCCATCTCTCAGTAATTGATAGAACAAATAGACAATCACTAAGAATGAAAGACCTTAAAAACACCCTCAATTTACCTCTCCTGTGAACACTTGTAGAATATACATTTTTTCCAAGTATATCTGGAACACTCAGTTAAATCATATTTAGTACCACAAAAGAAAAAAAAACAAAATAATTGAAATATATAAAGTATGTTCTCTCACCAAAACAAACTAGAAATCACGAAAGATAGCTAACAAATTCCAAATACTTACAAATTACCCAACACACTATAATAGGTCATGAAACTATAGCATATAAACTTGTGAAGGAATGCAAGCTTAGAGGGAAGTTTATAGCATCTGAAACTTGTATCAGGAAGGAAGAAAGATTTCCAATCAATAATCAAAACTTATACCTTAAACTAGAATAAGAATAAACCCAAATCCAGCAGGAGGAAGGGAGAAATGAAGGACAAAATTCTGTGAAATTGAAAACAGAAAGAGTAGAGGGTATCAATAAAACCAAGATAGTTGTTTGAAAAGATTACTAAAATAAACCTATAGTCAGACTGAACACGTTGAAAGAAAGCAAGCACAAATTACCAATATCAGGAATAATGGGGTGTTACTACTGATCCTACAGAAATTAAGATAATAAAGTAGTATTTCAAATAACAGGATGGTAGCATGTCACAAGGACACTGAAGCCAGGTTGAAGATAGTCCTGTTGACAAAATCTGGAACCACTTAGCACCAAAATAATTATGTATATTTATGAATTATGAATCATTGAAAAATAAAGAAGAATTCACAATAGTTCAGGGAAAAGGGAGGAGGACTCTTGCTTAGAGAAGGCTGAATGCACTAATAAATATGGAGGGTGTACTGGAGTTGGACATTATTTTGCAACTGTGTAGGAAGGATTGATTCCAGGAAAAAATCACAGATAAATGCTAAATCTAAGGAGAAATCTAGATGAGATGCTATATATCACATCTTTAACATTATTGCTTCCAGATGTGACATCTTAGAAGGATACAACATCAGTCATATATATTCAGGCTGGCAGTTATATAACCTAAACAATACCCTCCATAGAGACCAAGTACATCATTTCCACAGTATTGTTATTCCTTTTAGAATTTAGGTCGAATTTTCTGAGGTATCTTAATTCTTATCTATATGAGCCTAACTAACCCCAACTTGTTCAGTTTTATAATAGAACTCAACCCTATAACCAATGAACTATATTCCCTTTAATAGAAAAGTGAACTTGATATGTGTTAGAGGGGTGGTGCCGGTGTGATTTCTAAGTCCTTGAATCTGATAAAGCCTGTGGAAAATTACAGCCTCTCAGGTGACCCTATTCTAGATTTGGATATACTCTTTATTTGGAAATCATTTCAGACTTACAAAAAAGTTCCAAGACTAAGAATACAAAGAAGACGTATATTTTTCTTCCATATTTCTCTTTTGTTTAACTTATTTGTTAGCTGTTTAGAAATTAGTTTACATTTAATTTTCTTTTCTACCACATTTGCAAGGATTTTATCCTTTAGTTGTGTAATTACATATTCTAAACAGTCTTCAAAACTGAGGAAAAGGGATACAAATATGTATTTTGAAGCCCAGATCTGTCTTGGGTCCCTATTTGTGGTTTTGCTAGCACCGTTAGAGTTGAGGCAGTGTAATTTGTCTGGGATGAAGAAAATATTGCACATTTTTATAGTGGTGGAAGAGTTCACAGCCTTTCTGTTGAAAGTATGTGAGTGTGAGTGTCAAACTTAGTGTCTTACAAAGTCATTAAGGTAAAGTTCTGGGAGGAATTATATTAAGAGCTAAAGAAGATAAGTGGTGTTCCTTGATTAGGTTGTTTTGGGGGGCAGTTTTCCATTTACTGGACTCTAAAGTTGAGAAATGAGAAGAGTGTTTAGAAATAACGTGATAAAACTGCTTAGGTTGGTGGATTTAGTGTTAAGGTCCAAACTTTGTATTTTGGTCGCTTATCCTGTCTTCTTTCTTCCCTGTAGTAATAGGAGGTGTGCAGAAGAGTTTGGGATTTTTTTCTTATTGGGTCACTGTTCACAAAACTAAACTCCGTCATAAAATATAAAACTTAGTGTGTTAAGATCTAAGTCTCTTTCTCTGCGCTTGAGGCCTCCTGAGTTGTATATTTATGAATTATGAATCATAATTCTTGACAGTCCTGAACTGTCAAGAATGTAAGAAGCCCTCATTTTTTCAGAGTAGAAAGATATAAAAGGATTTTATGATTACAAAGATGGAGGTTCTAAAAATTGATATAAACACAACATTCAGGAATATAAACACATATTAATCTTTAGAAATCTAAAGCAAAGACTTAAAGGCAATTTAATATTCTGTAGTGGGATTGGGATAATGAGGGTAGCAGATCAAAGGTAGAATATTCTTATAATTCACAACTATGGAGTTAAATTTTATACAGCCATAACTTTGGACTGTCTGTCAGAATGTAAAAATGCTTGTGACATAATGTGGAAAAATTAGAAAACATATTTCCTATAACCTGTGATTTTCACTAAAACTACTTATATTTATAAACAAGATGAAAGTTCATGGAAACTACTAATATTTATGAACTATGTTAATCAAAATGCAGGTAATTTTTCCGATTCTACATTTTGTATTTTCAGTAATGTTCTTATATAGCATTTATGATTGAAATGAAATTAACCACTCTCTTTTTTTAAAAAGGAAGTCTGAATTTTGAGATCTCGTCAAAGTTTCTTGTTCATCAGTTCAGAAATTATGGATAGCGAGTCTTTGACCCCTGCTGGGTTCCTGCAAGGGGCTAGACTTAAGTGAAAATTACTGACCTCTATGCCCAACCTGCTTTGCCTCCTCATTCTTTTTATTTCCCTCTCACCATCAGGATCTGGCCCCTACCTGTGTAGTTGTGATTTAATAGTCCTACCTGCGTTGCTACATCTGGAATTGTCTCCTTTCATCTCTTTCTAGGAAGCGCATTTTCAACTGAGCACCTCAAGCTTCAGCTCCAGAAGGAATCCCTAAATGAGTTGAGGAAGGAGTGCACGGCAAAAAGGTAAATACAACACTGAGAAAAATTGCTATGAGGGTTGAGTTTATCGGAGGTACAAACACTGTTCTAAATTCCCTGAGCCGCAGTACCATGGCATAATGTTTGCATCTTCTTTTTGTCATCTGTGTGCAATTTAGCTTATAGTTTTTTCTTTAATAGTTTTTTCTGTCCTACTCTTGCTTCTTTTTTTTTAAATTTTGTTTTTGTAGTTGTAGATGGATAGCATGCTTTTGTTTATTTTTATGTGGTGCTAAATATCAAACCCAGTGCCTCACACGTGTGAGCTACAACCCCAGTCCGCTACTCCTGCTTCTTGATAACTCATTTGGGTTACCTCAGCAGCTCTTAGAAAATTCAATTTCTCCACCATTGCAGTTTCCCTCCATGTTGCTCTCAGAACTCTCCTCTTAAAATACCATTTTTACCATATTTTTTTATTACTATAGTGATTCTTTTTTTAAATTTTTTTTTTAGTTGTCAGTGGACCTGCATTTTATTTATTTATTTATATGCAGTGCTGAGAATTGAACCCAATGCCTCACACATGCTAGGCAAGTGCTTTACCACTGAGCCACAACCTCAGCCCACTATAGTGATTCTTTTGCTCCAGTTTCACACAGGCTTCAGTAAATTGTCATTGTACAGTTAATTTTAGGTGCTCCTTAACATAGAATGTTGCTAATGGTTTTTTCTTTATTTGTCCCCAAACATGCTACCTCATTTCCTTTGCCACCTCAGTTCCTTTGCTTATCTTGACTCACTTTCCTTTAGAATCTTTCCATTCTGCATTTTTCTCTGAGAAACCTTAACAATTGAAGATTCAAGAGTATTAGATCTGAAAAGAACCACAGGGACCATCCATCCTAATAATCGATTTGCAAAGAGGAAAATAACTCAGGGAAGTAACTCTCCAGCTCATTAGCAAAGCCAAATGAGCTGCTGTTTATACAGGGGGGGAAAAGTGCTTTTCCTACTCTTACATACAATATTTGACACCAGATTCTCCAGCAAATACCAATCCTGTGTCCTGTGATTTAATACCATTCTGATACTGTCTGCCACAAGACTTCCCCCTCTTCCTAATCAGATACTAGTCACAAGCCCTGGATTGTGACCTGTGCTTTTGAATTAACTGTGTTCCCACAGACCCCTCCTCTGGTTTGATTAATTTGTAATTTACTAGCGTGGCTCACAGAACTCAGGTAAACACTTAGGTTTACTGATTTGTCATAAATGTTATTACAAAAGGATACAAATGAACAGGCAGATGGGAGAGAGGCATTATGCAAGGTATGAGAGAACCTTCATACCTGCCCTGGTATACCATCCTCAAGGCACCCCCACAATTTGGAAACTCATCAAATCTTGCTCAGAAGTTTCAAAGCTCTTAATTTCCATCCTTGACCTCCTCCACCATCATCTTAGAGATTGGTGGGTAGGACTGGAAAATCCAACCCTCTAATTAATTGGTCTTTCTAATGACCAATTCTATCCTTAGATTATGTAGGTACCCTCCACCCTAAGTCACCTCATTGTCATAAACTTAGGTATGATCAGTGTGGGCTTAAATGAATAACAACAACAACAACAAAATCACTCCTGTCATAACACCTAGGGTTTAGGTGCTCTGTGATTGAGATTTGGAACAAAGGCCACGTGTTATTTCATACTGTACCAAAGTGTTCTTCACATGATTCTACACCTTTTCCAGTTCACTTTGACCCTACAGTTTCTTCTAAATTATTTTGGTTCTTAAATTTTTGATGTATTTTAATTGAGCAGATACTTTATTCTATGAGTATTTTATGTGTTGGTTATATTTCTGTGTGTGTGTGTGTGTAGTGCTGGAGATGAATCCCAAGGTTTCCTGCAAGTAAGCTCTCTACCATTGAGCTACATCCCTATTGGTCATATTTTTTAGTTCAAGAAGAGAGCTGGGTCATCTCATGTTGTAATTATTTGTTTATTTGTTCTTGTTACTTTTCTAACATTGTAATAGGTTGTATTTTGAGGTAATTACAGCAAGAGTGGTGAGTGAAAGAATAGTTTTTGTTGTTTTGTTTGTTTTCTGGCAAACACCATATGGATCTTTTCTGAAATCAAATTGGCCTCATTAAATAATGTCTACAAAACCTTGCTTAGTTTACTCAGCCTCCCTAAATCTTGTATCCTTATTTTATAAATGGGTATAATAATATCAACCTACTAAAGCTGTTGTTATAATTAAATAACATTTGTGATGCTCTGGGTATGTAGTACTAGGTGCTCAATGAATTACTATTTGTGCCCTTTACATTCATTAGCATGGTGCTGGGCATACACAATAGCCCTCATTTTATATTAATTGATATTAGAGAGAGTTCAGAACTTTGGTAGATATTTTTCTTACCTCTACTTCTTAATTTTCTGTGGTCTATAGCCCATTTACTCTTTCTCTGCATTGATTATATAGAAATAAATGTTACAAAGCATGCAAGCATGTTTTTAAAATAATTTTTATTGTGTATTTTATATAGAATAGTTACATGCATATAATGTAATTTGATTAATTTCACTTGCCAGTCCCTCTCTTTGCCCTCCCCTACACCCTCCCCCTGATTCTCTTCCCCTACATTCATGGTCTCCATTCTATCTTTATGAGATCCCTTTTTTCTTTCTAGCCTCCACATATGAGAGAAAACATAATGACACTTGTCTTTCTGAGCCTAGTTTATTTTGCTTAACATGATGCTCTTTAGATTCATTTGATTTGCTGTAAATAACATAATTTCATTCTCCTCCTCTTTTCTTCTTTCTTCTTTATGACTGAATAAACTCCATTGTGTGTTTATACCACATTTTCTTTATTCATTCATCTGTTGAAAGACACCTAGGTCAGTTCCATAACTTGTCTACTGTGAAATTGCAGTCACAATTTTTTAATAAGTACTTTTTTCTTTCTTCATTAGAGAACTCTTTCTGAAGACTAATGCTCAGTTGACAATTCGTTGTAGGCAGTTACTCTCTGAGCTTTCCTACATTTACCCTATTGATTTGGTAAGTTTCATATTTTCTAAAAAGATTTTTCTTTTTGAAAAGATGATTTCCATTTGAAGTTTCCTCTCAATGAAAAACTCATACTTTAGTCTTAATCATAAGCTCCCTTGGGGCTCATTCAGGAGCTAGTATCTATTTTAAATGTATATTAATACTTAGTTGGGAGAATCACTGTTTGATTTTTTTTTTTAACATCAGTTTGGTTGTGAGATCATCATAGAAAACTGCCTAATTATTTTTTTTTCTTTTTAATCTTTTTACTAAACCAGATTACCCACTACTAACATTTCTGATATCTACCTGCAGATGCATGTGCAGTGCCTTAAAAATAAACTAGCTAATTAATTTATATTTATTGGTGTTTATTAAGATATTCCTAGGGTGACTATCTGGATGTTACATTTTGAGTTACTTCTTAGAATAAATACAAAAAGTAAAACTTATCTAAAACTAATTAGGATTCTTTTTATAGAACTGAATATATTAAATTTGATGGTTCTCTTATTAATGAAAATTGATTTAAAAGACTAATTTTCAGAGAAAATGAACAGGATTTGAATTTGCTCGCAGAATCTTATTAAATCATTTATAGATATGAATTAGTCAAAAGGTATTTTTACCATGATAATTTTACATGGTTTTCCCTGGATATGATGTCTCAAATATTTTTATTATAGAAAATTTCAATTATTGCATAACCACAGGAAGGTAGTATAGTGAATGATTATGTACTCATCAAACTGTTAAAACAAATATGATAATATTTGGAGTCTAAGATAGCATTATCTTTGAGTCAACACTGACCTGCTAACTTCTTTGATATTTGACTTAGAGTTGCTTTGCTTTATATATAAAAAGAAGTAATTTTACTCTTTGGTTAAATTCACAGAATGAGCATAAGGATTATTTTGTATGTGGTGTCAAGTTACCTAATTCTGAGGACTTCCAAGGTATTTTATTTCTTTTTTACTTCTAAAGATTTGGTGCATATAATATATGAGGATAGAATTATCTTGAAATGTTGTTTGCTTGGCACTTTGTCCATAAGTGTTTTGGGACCTTCTGTCTCCTCCCACGTAGAAGTATGTGGGTCATATTCCCTAATGAAAGATATAACAGAATATTTGGTGTAATCATGGAAAAATAATTATCGAACTTTTATTTGAAATTTAAAAGAAAATCACTTTTAAGTAAGCATTAAGCAAATCCGGGAATAGAGTTCTTAAGAATACAAATAATCTCCCTACCCTGTTGATTTGATTTTCATGAAAAATTATGTGTGGTTGGCAGCAGAAGGCTATTTTTTACAAAGCTATATTCCTGCTAACCTGAAAAGTATTACAAATTTAATTTTGTGACATTCCCACTATCATAGGTTTAATTTGTTGTACTATCATTTCTCTCCCTTTACACAGAGGTGTTATGGAATATGATTTATAATAATTCCTACATTTCCAAGTCTTTTCTGTTTTCTAATCTCATCAAATATGCCAAGGAAAAGAGATTCTCAAAGTGAGTTTTTTCCCTTAGTATAAATGATGCTTTGAGACCTACTAAATATCTTTATAAATTATTCCCAAAGCTAACATATTAGGCCTGTTTGGGTAGTTATTGGGTAGTTATTAAACCTATAAGGGAGCCTTACTTGTTTTGATTAGGATTTTATTCCACTTCCCTTTAAAGACACTATTACTATTTGTGGTCCTTAAACATTTAAGACTATTTTAATTAATTATCCTCTTCAGCCTTTATAAGAAGTAGTTGATATAAGGAGAGTTTTAAACCAGGAGTTGGAAAATCTTTGTTCAACTCCTGGTTCCCCTTCCATAAAACATGTAGTTTGGAGCAAGTCATGTAACCTTTGAGTTGATTTCCTAATCAATAATATGAACATTTTATATCCTACCTGTCTTACATGATTGTTGTGAAAATTGAGATATACCAGTATTTGTAAAAGCCTGAGATTTTGCCTTATCTTTAATCCTCACAAAATCAAAGGAAGCCTACAAGGAAAGTGGTATTGGGTGACTTGCTCAAGACTACAGAGCTAGGTGGTGATAGAGCTGGGATTCATTTGATTGCCATTGTACAGTGCTCCCTCAAACCTCTATTGGTCCCACAAAATGTGTTTTGGTATTAATTTTGGGCAAAGCTGTGGTTTTTCGAAGCCCATGGCACATCATTTTCCTCATTCATTCATTGAAAAAATACTTAACAAACACCTATATGGCAGGTGCTGTGCTGAATTTTGAGGATTCTCCTTTCATAACGCCTACAGCCTTTTGAAGCAGATCAATAATAGGAAAATAAGTAATTAATAAGCATTTAATCAAGGAATATATTATCATACAGTATGAGGAAACCTCCTTTAAATAAAGCAATTAGAGAAGCCCTCTCTGAAGAGAAACATTTAACAGAAATTTTAAAGACTGAAAGGAACCAACTATACTACAGCTCAGGGTATTTCTCGGATAGAGAGCAGGAAGTACAAAAGTCATGATGTAGGGGATGAGTTGATATACCTGAAGAAGTTTGAAAAAGACTCTGGGCCAGGGGAATGGGAGAAAAGATTTGTAGTTTAGGTAAGTCATGTATCTCTCAGCTTAATTTCTTTACCTGTAAAATGAGGTAGTATTTATATCTCTAATTCATTGTGATGATGGGATGAGATGACATCAGAAAGATCTTTTCAGAGAGGAGGTATGCAATAAATATAATGGAATTCATTGAAAAGAAGAGAGGAAAGAAAGGAACAAAGGACAGGGAAGACCAAACCATCTAGACCTGTGTGACAGGAGCACAGTGACAAAGGGAAAAGTTATGTTAGAGCTGGAAGGAGAGGTCATCCAGGACCTGGAGGCCACACTAAGGAAGTTCAGTTTTATTCTCAATGAAGTGAGCAAGGCCTGCAGGGTTTCAGGAAGGGACATGACATGAACTGAGCTGTGCTTTTAACAGTCACTCTGACTGCTAAGTACAGAGTGATTTGAAGAAGTAGTAAGAGAAGCAGGAATAGCAGTAGTGGTGGTCTGTTATTTTAATCTACTCAGGGAGGGTTCTTGGTTCTATTTTTCTTTTCTTTCGAGTGCCTTGTTTCCTAGTTTTTCATAGCTTTTATAGCCATCTACACTTAGAATGCTCAAATAAGCCCGCATACATCCTCCCTAACCTTTAAAAAATTAGTGTAACCTTTTTAGCGCATCTGCTGAAAAATGAAATGGGAGATAAAATCGTATGCTAAGATCCTATTCATTCCCTTTGACCTCTAGGAATCAGAAATTTTAAGAAGCATATATAGTAGTATTGGACATTAAAATCTTAATTTTAGCATTCTGTAAGGCATTTCAATACAGTAAATATGTTGAATGCCCGCTTCTTATCTGCTCTGCAGGTGCTGTGAATAAACAAAGAATTAAGACTTTGATCCAGCCTTAGTGAGATAATAGTATTGTTGAGGGCATTAGATTTGTAATTAAACCAGTCAAGAAATATTTTTTGAATCCAGACTCTATGTTAGGCATTTAGGGATTATACCAGATACATGGAACTCAAAGAAATAGGAGTAATCAATTCAACCAGGATGGGATGAGGAAAACTTTATATAGAGAAGATGATGCCTGAGCTGTCTTATGAGACAGCTGTTCCCCTGGGGAAAGAAGCATGGGAGGACTTTTTAGGTCGGGTGAGTAGAAATATGGTAACTTGGGACATCATGCATAGTGTTACCACATTTATTACTTTAATCTCATAATTGTGAGAATTAATCCCTTCTGTGAAGAAAGGAATTACTCTAGTTTTTTTTTTTTTTTAATGACAAGAAATTGAGGCCCAGAGAGATTGATTTTTACCAGATTCATATTAACCAGTGATACAGCTAAGGTTATCACTGATCTGCCTGATTTAAGGTCTATATTATCCCTGCCATGATGTCATTTCCTTCTTTGCTTTGAATAGTAGCCTCTTCTAAGCCTCGGACAACTTTTAGTATTCTGTAGCAGCTGCATTCTGGGAGACACTGTAGTGAAGGAACTCCCAACTGGTTGCTCCTATGCTGTTATGAGACTTTCCTGGATAGACTTTATACTGCATAGGTTGATACTGTTTGGGAAACTCCAACATAGGGGCCCAACACAACATTCATTGCGCTTTTCTAAATGGGTAAGTTCTTGTTAGAGTATGACAAAGAGAACTGGACACAATGGGAGAAAACTAACTGTGAAGGGTATTCATCTGAATTCCATTGACTAAGATGTTTAGCTTTAAAAAAAAAAAGAAAGAAAGAAAGAAACAATGTTTTTGCGTGTGTTTTTAAGTAATCCATAACACGAGAGCCTTTTGTGGTAATGAGACCCAGATTTCCTTCTGTGTCTGTATCCCTTTATGCAGGCATGATTTCTTGGAAAGGAGAGTCCATATGTCAAACAGTGTCTCATTGAGAACATGGACTGATTCCATAGATGCTGTGGCAGTGATTAGAGTCTTAAATATTTTGTCCTGTCTGGATCAGTGGGTGCTTGGTTCCTTAACAAATCAGCTGCCTCAGTGATTGGGAAGGCAGGATGGTAAGAGCTTTTAGATCACTTATTGTACTTGGATGCATTTGAATATTAATAGTTTGTCCAACATATAAATCAAAGGAACATTTGAACTAATTTATGTTGTCATGGCCATTGAGTGTTTGTGGAATTTATTGTCATAAAAATTATGCAACAGCTGCAGCCTTGAGTGGCTTCCTATATTTAAAAAATAAATCAGAAATATTTATTTTGAGGAAATGGTTGGCTTTGTTTTGTTTTTAAGTCCCTTAAAATGTTGTTTGAATTAGTATCTTTTTTCACATACCTGAGTCTTACAGTTAATTCCTGATCCTCCCTGGACCTCCACTCCCCCTCCAACTTCTTCTCACCAACAAAACTATCATCTGTGACCTTTCTAACCCCCAGAGCAGTATAAGAAACACAAACCTCTGCTCTGCATTAGGTGTTACGGACGTCATTAATGCTTACTGGAAAAGTACACCCCAGAGGGCCATGTTTTGGCTTTGGCAGGTAAAAAGTCTTTCAGATCTTGGAATGCTGGAAACCTTAAACCTTTTGGTTTTTTAGCTAAAGTGATTGGCAACAGAATGTGACATCTGAGGTTGCATGGCCTGCAATAGCCATAATTAACCACATGAGCTCACATTTTCCCACAGGAGGCTCAGTGGTCTTGGGGTGATGAAAGTGACTTCCCTACCAGGAGGTGGTTTTCCTTTTGAGGGTATTGCAATACCCTTGAGTCCTGTAATGCTTCACCCATGGTCCTTTTAAAATGCTTTTTAATATAAAGCCTTAATATTGGAAATCCAACACCACAGTGTTTAACAGTAAGGCTGTGATGGAGCACTATGGCCTGGAATGGGAAACAACCTAGGGTTTTTAATAGGTGGAGCGAGGAGTCTTGTGGCAACAATGGTGAGTGTGAATAACCTGAATCAAAGCAAATTTCCAATATTATTTAATTTTCATTGTTTGCGCTTTCCTTTTGGGTTTTGATTTCTATGTGTAGGCTTCTCTTAGAGATGCCGTTTTATCTTTAAATTCAAATAAAAATATTTTGTGAATTGGAGGAGGTGATTTTAGAAGAACAATTCTTTGTTCTTTTAAGAACGATGTGTATGTAGTCTCCAAATATGCTAATGCAGTTCTTTAGCATTGCCCCTTTTGTAATATGAGAAAAAAATTATAGATGCTTAAGGGTTTAGCATTGGATAGATTTTTTAAAACAATCATAGCTTGCATTTGACCTATGTGGAAGACAAATGAAGAGGATTTTTGCTGCTTTCTGGAGGTTTTCAAATCCTTTGCTGTCAGGTCATATTGGAAAGGAAAAACCTCGTGTAAAGCACACATAGGAAAGTCCCAATTTTGCATAGTATTATCCTTTTTTATTCTAAGTCCTCTTCTTCTTCTCTCCCTTCTAAAGAAGATTCTTAAAGACCAACGCCTTTTACTCATAGAAATATTTTTAATTTGGGAAACTCTGTTCTCCTCAGAAAGTGAGAGCAGGGTTCAACAGCCTGGGATAGAACTCACAGTCCCGGCTGTGCCTCCAGACCTGGATATTTTGGGAGCAGACATAGTTTGAGGTGTGAATACAGTTCTCCCACTTCCATCACTATGATTTTTACCTGTATGACTTTGACCAAACCATTCCCCAGACCTCTAAGTTGATAGTGTCAGACTCAGTGATTTCTAAGGTTTCTCCTAGCTCCGATATTATAGGATGATGAATTTATAATTTTAGTTTCTAAGGTAGTACAACGAACAGGTTTTAATAGAAGCACAGTGTTGTAATATTAATCACGGTACTTGGGAGGAACTGAGGCAAAAGGACATGGTTTCTAAAAATAGAATTCTAGTTAGTGAGGACATGACTTAGTGGTCAGTTAAAATGAATATCATTTGATTTTTTTTTTTCATGAATTTCTTTTGACAGAATGGCAAACATGGGTTGAGAATCCCCTTTTCTGTCAAGCACTATAAAAGTCATGGAGTACTCAGACTTTTTGTGTATTCTTTGCCCTTACTAGAAAAGTATGACGTAACTACATGCATTTTGTATAACAAGCTTGGCACATTCCAAGCTCCCAAGTAAAATTATTGCATATTAGTTTTTTAACATTTAAGTTCTGAGATAGGATGATAGAACTGATATGGTGGTAGTAAGGATGGAGGATTTGGTATCAGGCTAACTTATTTACTAGCTCTGTTAACTTTGGGCAGCTTCCTTAATCTTTTTGAACCTTACTTTATCTGTAAAATGAATGAAATGGCATTACAAAGATGCCCAGTTTAATAATTCTTGGTGAGTGAATTATTTTCAAATATAAAGTACACATTTGATTCTTTACAGAAGAAAAATACGTAGTAGCAGAAGTAACTTGTTTTTATAGGATGATCAAAGAGAACACAACAGTTTGTTTTGGTAGACAGGGGTAGAGAATTCACTGAGGAATGGATGGCTATTGTGTCATTCTTACCATAAGAAAGCAGAGCTTAGATAATTAAGTATAAATACAAAAGATTGTGAAAAGTATTATTAATAATTGAAGTTAAAAGTTCCCTTAGAACTCAGAGAATGGTCAGGCCATGGTCTCTCAATCATTTCAGCCCTTCTTCTCTATATAGCTCGGCTAGTCCAGATTATATGTTAAATCTTTTTGTATGAGTGTGTGTGTGTGTGTGTGTGTGTGTGTGTGTGTGTATACTTTTTAACTTATTTTAGAAATACACTATACCAAGCAGTTACTTTTCCCATCCTTCTGGGAAAGTTCAAAACTTTCTGTTGTATTACTCTTAAGTTCTGTGCCTGAATCATCATTTATCACTTGATAGGTAGGGGCAGAAATCTGAATAATGAGTTTAAAAATGTAATTATCTCTGCTTTTTAAAAAGCTACATGCTTATTTTTAACTTTATGACACACGCACTTTTTAGTAATGTTACTTCTACCTAAATTGCATACATAGGATGGTATATAAACAGTGTGGGTTGTTTTGTTTTGTTTTGTTTTTTTGTACTGGGGATTGAACCTAGGGGCACTTAACCACGGAGCCACATCCCCATCCCTTTTTTGTAGTTTATTTAGAGACAAGATCTTAATGAGTTGCTTAGGGCCTCACTAAGTATTTGACCTTGCACTTTGCTGATTAAAATAGTTTTGTCCTGCCAGGCACATGCCTGTAATCCCAGTGACTCAGGAGGCTGAAGCAGGAGGATTGCAAGTTCACAGTTTAATAACCTCAGCAATTTAGTGAGACCCTAGACAATTTGTCTCAAAATAAAATATAAAAAGAACTGGAGATAAGACTCCATGGTAGAGCACCCCTGGTTCAATCCCTGGTACCAAAAAATAAATAAAATATTTTTCTCCTTTAGTTCATCTCAAACATCACAAATTTATTCATGTAACACTGTCTTATCAAAACAATAAACATATCCTATAAGAATGTACTATCCTGTTTTATTTCACCTCAGAATCATAACAGCACAACACTACATTTTCTAGAAAGTTGTTAATATATATAATAATTATATAGTGTGTTGAAGTGAAACCTCTGAAACTAATTTTCACATTATATAATAGTCAAGCATTAATTGACCCTTTTAAAATGCTCAGAAAGGAAGTTATAGATATTTGGATATACTAAGAACTCTTGCTTAAGGTATATATCTGTTAATATCACTTTGATTAGTAAGAATTAGTTTTAAATATAGATAAAATTTCAAGAATAGTGTTTAGATTTGTATGAAATTCATGTAATTTAGACAAGTGATTAATATTTTGCCGTTTGTTTTTATAAGATATCCTTTGAAATTGATTTATTATTATCATCTCATAGCTATATTTATAAGGTAAATGGTTGTTTTCTTTTCCTCTGCTTTTGAATTTACAGCAAAAGATGATGGAAGCATTGCTGTTGCCCTTGGTTACACTGCACATTTGGTCTCCATGATTTCCTTTTTCCTACAAGTGCCCCTCAGATACCCTATAATTCATAAGGGGTCTAGATCAACAATCAAAGATAATATCAATGACAAGCTGACTGAAAAGGAGAGAGAGTAAGTGTCCTTTTTTTTTTCATGTTTTTAAAATCAAGCCTAGATGAAACATGGAGTATATGAAAAATATAATATGTGACCTAAATTTGGCAATTTTTATCTTTTTTTAAGTGCTCCATTTCTTTTAAAGAAAACATAGTTATTCATCTAGATTATAGTGGTTCAAGTCCTGTACTTAAAAAAATTACTGATGTTAGCAAAACTGACTCATTTATTTTACTTTTACTTTAGTGAGGACAAATGTCATACGCTCTGTAAATATTCATAATATCTGTTGCCTGCCACTCAATAAGTGAAATGATTAAAAGATTTGTCAGAGAGATAAGCAGGAAAAGGATAAAAGACTTAGCAGCAGACTGAACATAGCTGAAAAGTAGATTAGTAAACTGGAAGATAGGGCAGTAGAAAATATGAATAGTGTCTGATTCATGATAATTTGACAGTTTTTTGACTTTACAGTGGTGAGAAAAGCAATATTCATGCAGTAGAATCTATACTTGGAATTTTTAATTTCTGATGTGTTCCCAGGCTAGCAATATGCAGCGTGATACTCTCTTGTGTGAGCTGGGCAGCCACAAGATTAAGAGAGTAGCTGCTGATACTCAACAGTGTACTGTATTGCTAAGCTATAATGTTTGGTAGGTTTATTAAATGCATTTTTGATTTGTGATATTTTCACTTTA
This sequence comes from Sciurus carolinensis, assembly GCF_902686445.1. Lineage (NCBI taxonomy): Eukaryota > Metazoa > Chordata > Mammalia > Rodentia > Sciuridae > Sciurus > Sciurus carolinensis. Next base: position 78,297,242 of record NC_062223.1, read on the forward strand.
TGTTGGATTAGTGGAAGATAACTTCAATGTAAGTCAAGAAATATCTGTATTCTGACCAAAGTACAAAGAGCAAAAGAAATGGAATGTAAAGTGTGACACATGTAGGACTTGATAGAAATGTCTCATATACATGTAATTGTGGTCATAGGGAGGGTAGAAAAAGCCCAAGGTAAACACAATATTTCAAGAGATAATGATTGAGAATTTAATCAAAGACATCAAAAAGCACTAAATACAAAACACAATAACAAAGAAAACATACATAGGAATATCTAAACAGCTGAAAATGTAAAAGACAAAATGAAAATATTAAAAAGCAACTGAAGAGAAAAAGACATATTAGTATCAAAAGATTTATAATAAGACCCAGAACTACATTCTCAGAAGAAATAAGTTAAGGCACAAAGGTGATAGAATGACATTTTTAAAGTATTAAGAGAAAACCATTGCCAACTTATAATTCTATACACAGTGAAAATATCCTTCAAAAGTAAGGGCAAAATAAAGACACTTCAGACCATCAAAACTGAGAATATTCACCCCAGCAGACCTACACCAAAGGATATACTAAAGAAAAATCGGAAACATGGACATGCAAGAAGGATAAATATTAGTATATTAAAATTAATTTTGACTATTGTTATGGTTTAGATGTGGTGTCCCCCAAAAGCTCACGTGTGAGACAGTGCAAGAAAGGTCAGAGGGAAAATAGTTGGGTTACGAGAGTCTTAACCCAATCAGTGAATTAATCCCCTGATAGGAATTAGCTGAGTGGTAACTGAAGTGGTAGGGTGTGGCTAGAGGAGGGTGGGAATCAGGGGCATGACCTTGAGGTATATATTTGTATCTGGTGAGTGGAGTCTCTTTCTCTGCTTCCTGATTACCACGTGAGCTGCTTCCCTCGGCCACACGCTTCCACCATGATGTTCTGCCTCACCTTGAGGCCCAAGAACTGGAGCCTGCTGTCTATGGATTGAGACCTCTGAAACCGTGAACCTCTAAATAAACCTTTCCTCCTTTACAATTGTTCTGGTGGGGTCCTTTTAGTTACAGCAGTGAAACAGCTGAATAAAACAACTATGAAACAAATTAGCAATGTATCACTGCATATAAGATACCCAAACATAAAGTATATATGGAATAATTATAATGCATGACAAAAGATGGGAAGCAGTAAATGGAATTAAAGTACTCTAATGTCCTAGCTTCACTTGGACAGTGGTAAAGGTAGTAATTTATGTTATACTCTGATAAATCAAGGATGCATATTATAATCTCATAACTACTAAGAGTTGATTTGTGCAAGCAAAATTTTGTAGAGGAGATAAATGATACTCGCTTCATCTAATAGAAGGCAAAAAAATAAAAGTACACATTAAATTAAAAAAAAACATGATTTCTGTTTCTGTGGGATAAATGGAAAACAAATAGTAAGTTTGCAGATATAAAACCAAATTTGGGGCTGGGGAGATAGTTCAGTCAGTAGAGTGCTTGCCTTGCAAGCACAAGGCCCTGGGTTCGATCCCCAGCACCGAAAAAAAAAAATTTTTTTTTTTCATGTAATTACATTAAATGTAAATGGCATTGATACTCTTAAAAATTTTGTCATACTCGGGGCTGGGGTTGTGGCTCTGATAGAGTGCTTGGAAAACATGTATGAGGCAGTAGGTTCAATTCTCAGGACCGCAGGTATATAAATAAAGAAAATAAAGGCCCATCAACAACTAAACAAAAAAAATTTTTTAAAGATTAAAAAAATATTGTCATACTAAATAAAAAAGTAATTCTGCTTGCAAGAGGCACTTCAATTAAAAGAACACAGAAATATTGAAAGTAAGAGTATGTAAAGAAATATTATGCAAACGAGAGCTAACATTATACTAATATTAGACAAAGTAAATTTAAGGAATTTAAATAAATTGGGGCATTTTTTGACAGTACAGTCAATTCTAAATTTGTATATTTATCTATCTAAAAACATAACTTCAAACATATAAACAAAATTCACAACTACCAGGAAATCTAATGGTAGAAGACTTTAAATTTTCTTTCATTATCTATTAGAAGGAGACCAAAAACATCAACATTTAAAACACTTGAACAATTAATAAAGTAGACCTAAGCATGCATAAAGAATATCGCATCATAAGGTTTTACGATGCACTTTTTCTAGTACATATGGCACATATGCCAGAAGTGGTTATGCTGGTCCTCAAAACATTTCAAGTAAAAGGAAATTTTAAATTATTTTGAACTGAATGATAATGAGAATATAGCATGTCAGAGTTTGTAGGAACAGATTATTTAATTCTCTATCTAAAACCACACAATAAAAGCCCTTGGAAAGTAAAAGGAAGCAAATAATAAAGATGAAAGTGGAAATTAAATGGACAATTGTGTGATGGAAAAAATAGTAAACACAAAAGTTCTAGACCTAAAAATGACTAGATAAGTGATAAGTCCTTAAGGGGGTTAATTTAGAAATAGAAGAGACAAGGCAAAATGACCAATATGAGAATGAAAAAGGACCACACTACAAAAAAAATACACAGGCATTAAAGGATAAAACAGATTTACGAACAATTTTTGATAATAAATTTAAAATTGAAGTAAATGGCTAAATTTCTAGATTCATGCTGGTGTGTGAATAACTGGAGTTTAGAAAACACCACCCTCGGCTAAAGGAAAGGGGATATAGAATAACCTGAGAACCTTATTCCCCATCGCTGGCTGAACATTAAAGTCATCTGGGAAGCTTCTAAAAGTGATCTGACCCCCAGATTCCTGGCCTCTCCCCAGAAATTGTTATTCAGTTGATGGGACCCAGATTTTAGATATTTTTCAAGACTTCTGAAGTGATTCTAATGTGCAGGTAGGGTGAAGAATTACATTTTAGATTGAAAGAATATTTTCTTTGTGACACAAGAAATGAAATATCTTCAAGCATACTTAGGAAAGTGCTAGTAGCACTACTGTTAGAGGTAACGTGGAGGATTGGAAGGAGGAATGGTAGGTACCAGTGGAGGGACTTGGTACTACATAGGTCATCCCTTGGTATCTGTGGGTTCTGCATCTATGGATTCATTCAACATTAGACTAGAAACAAGCAGTGGAGAAACGTGTATGTACTAAACATGTACAACAGATTTCTTGTCATTGTTCCCTGAACTATGCTCTCTATATATACTATGGAATATTACTCAGCCATAAATAAGAATAAAATTATGGCATTTGCTTGTAAATGGATTGAGTTAGAGAATATCATGGTAAGTGAAATAAACCAAGTCCAAAAAACCAAAGGCTAAATGTTTTCTCTGATAAGTGGATGATGATACATAATGAGGAAGGATGTTGGTGGTGGCAAGAGAAGAATGGAGGAACTTCGAATTGTGCAGAGGGAAATGGGGTGAGTCAGGGTGGGGGAAGGAAAGATCATGGACTGAGACAGACAGTATTACCCTATGTACATGTACGATTACACAAATGGTATGAATCTACATTGTGTACAGCCATAGAAATGAAAAGTTGTGCCCCATTTGTGTACAGAGAATCAAAATGCAGTCTGTACAAATAAAAATTTAAAAAGGGGAAAAAAGATAAAAACAATACTGTGTAGCAACTACTTATGTAGCAGTAACACTGTATTAGGTATTATAAGTAATTTGGAGATGATTTAAAATATATGGAAGGTTGTGCATATATCATGCAAATACAATGCCATTTTATAAAGAGACTTGAAAATCTCAGATTTTGGTATCCACAAAAGGAGGTGGGAACCAGTCTTCTCAGAGATTAAGGAGTAAATCCATATCGTCTACCAAGGCTCTCAGCTAAGAAACACATGTATACTTTAAATCAGTGCCTTTTTCAATGTTGTGATTGATTTTGAGACTAGTATTCTTTTGAGTTTCAAAAACAATGAAATTGAGAACCTGAATTTCTTGTCTTTGATTTTTTAAAAGCCAAGTTGAAATTCATATAAAGTAAAATTAAAGATTTTAAAATATATAATTTAGTGGCATTTAGTACTTTTGTAGTATTGTGCAGCCTCTAATTCTAAAGCAATTTCATCACTCCAAAGGAAAACCCTGTATCTGTTAAGCAGTTACTCCCTACCCCCTAACTTCCATCAGCCCCTGGCAATCCCCAGTCTGCTTTCTGTCTCTCTATATTTTCCTATTCTAGATATTTTATATACATGGAATCATACAATATGTGACCCTTTTGTTTTGGGCTTCTTTCAGTTAGCATAATGTTTTCAAGATGCATCGATGTTGTAGCCTGATCAGTACTTCATTCATTTTTATAGTCAAATAATCTTCCATTCAGTGTGTATACCACATTTTGTTTATTCATTCATCTCTTGATGGATATTTGGGTTTTTTCCAGCTTTGGACTATTGTGAATACTGTTGCTGTTGCTATGAACATTTACATAGAGTTTTTAGAGTACCCATTTTCAATTCTTTTGGGTGTATGCCTACTAATGAAATTGCTGAGTCATATGGTAATTCTATTTTTAACTTTTCATTTAAAATTTTTTTTAGTTGTTAATGAATCTTTATTTTTGTTTATTGATATGCAGTGCTGAGAATCAAACCCAGTGCCTCACACATGCTGGGCAAGCCCAGCTTTATTTTTAACTTTTTGAGGAATCATCAAACTATTTTCCTAGCAGTTGTACCATTTTATATTTCCAGATGTGATGTGGTATCTTTTGTTTTTATTTATATTTCCTTATTGAATAATGATGCTTTCAGCTTTTCATGAGCTTACTGGATATTCAGGTATCTCCTTGGAGAAATCTCTATTCAGATCTTTTGCCCATTCTTTAATTGATTTGTCTCTTTTTGTTGGTGGTGGTGGTGAGGGATTAGGCTTCTTTATGTATTGTATTCTTAATATTAGACCCTTATCAGATGTGTGATTTACAAATATTTTCTCCCGTCCTGTGGGTTTTTGTTATAGTTTAAGGCCTAAAATGAAGGTCAGTATTACAGACTGCCTTGACATCAGGTGAAAACTAGGAGGACTTCTGAATAGCCCTGCATTTCAGTTCCCTGACAGCTGGGGAATCACTGAAATACACCAATCACATCCTCCTGTTTGAAGCAGGGGTAGCCTCTACCTTTTGATACTGTGAAGCTTGTCTGTCTAGGCAGACTGTATGTCTTAGTCTGATTGTGATGCTCTATCAAAATACTACAGACTGTATAATTTATAAACATTAGAATTTATTTCTAATGGCTCTGGAGGTTGGGAAGTCCAGCATCAAGGTGGCAGCAGGTTCAGGGTCCAGTGAGGGCTGCTTTCTTTGCTTCCAAGGTGATACCCTCTTGTTGAAATCTTCAGAGGGGTGGAATGTCTTGGCCTTACATAAGAGAGACAGAAGAGATGCAAGGGGACCAAACTCTGTCCATCAAGCTCTTTTTTGTCTAATTCTTTCATGAGGGCAGAGCCCTTATCACCAAATCACCTCCCAAAAGGCCCCACTTTCCAACACTGTTGTCTTAGAGATGAAGTTTCCAACACACTCATACCATTGCACCCTGGTATGAGTCACTCTTCCCAAGTACAGTCCCATGCATGGCATGTGGTATTCTGTTCCCCAGGCTGGGAGTACATGTCACTCATAGTCTGCGACCAGTCTCATTTGTCCAGGGTGAGGTGTTAAGTGTTTAACCAACCCCATAACTCTGGGAGTAGGAATCTCTGTTATTAATAGGCTGAAGAGGAAGCAATTAAAATAGATCTTTCATGTTCTTTACTTTTCTTTGATTCAGAAAAGTTTTAATTTTGATGAGTTTCAATTTGTCTTTGTTGTCCTTCCTAGTGCTTTTGGTATTATATCTAAAATCTGTCAAACACAAGGTCTTGAAGATCTATCCCTGTGTTTTCTTATAATAGTTAAATAGTGTTAGTTTTTATGTTTAGGTCTTTGTTCCATTTTGAGGTAATTTTTATATTCTTTCTCCCTTGAATGGCCTTGGCACCCTTGTTGAAAACCAATTGGCCATGGATTAATTCTGGTTTCTCATTTCTATTCCATTGGTCTATATGTCATAGTCTTATGCCAGTACCATAATAAGTTTTGAAGTTGGGAAATATAAGTACTCAAACTTTGTTCTTTTTAATATTGTTTTGGCTATTCAGAGTTCCTTGGATTCCATGTGAATATGAGTATCAGCTTTTCCTTTCTGCAAAAATGGCCATAGGGATTTTATTGAGTCCATAGATTGCCACCTTATTTTTAATCTATTTTTCTATTTTTTTTTTGTTTTTGTTAGTGCATTATGGGCTCATTTTGACATAATCATAAATGCATGTAGCATAGTTAGCTCATTCTCAATTCCCACTACTTCTCTTTTCTTCCCTTCTTCCCTCCCCTGGTACCCTTCCTCTATTCTGCTGGTTTTGCTTCTATTATGTATTGTTTTCTAAAATTTGGTATGTTATAGGTCTACATAAAAGTAGAATTCATTGTGCTGTATCCATACGTACACATAGCATAAGTTGGTTACTTTGATTCTGCCGTTGCTTCCCTTACATACTCCTCTCTTCCCCTTAATCCCTTCCTCTACCTGTCTGTTCTCCTTATTTTTATTATATTCCTCTCCCCCTCCTTTTTTTTTTTTAATTCCTTTTCTTCTTTCTACCTTCTGCAAATGAGAGAAAATATTGGGACTTTGACTTTCTGAGTTTGTCTTATTTCACTTAGCATGATGTTCTCAACTTTTGTCCACTAATCAGCAAATGATTAATGACTGAAACTCTGTTGTGTATACATACAGTTTTTTAATCCATTCTTCTGTTGACAGCACCTATACTGGTTCTGTTACTTAACTGTTGTGTATTATGCTGCTATAAACATTGTGGTGCATGTTGTCACTAGAGTATGCTGATTTTCTTTTGGATAAATACAAAGGACTGGGATGGTAGGGTAATATGGTGGTTCCATTCCTAGCCTTTTGAGGAATCCCTGTAATGCTTTCCAAATTGACTGTACTACTTTGCAGTCCCCAAAACAATGTATAGGTGTACTTTTTTCTGCATCTTTCCTAATAATTGGTATTCTTGATGATTTTAATTCTAACTGAAGTGAGATGAAATCTCATTTCCCTGATTGTTAAGGATGTTGAACATTTTTCATATATTTGTCAGCCATTTGCATTTCTTTTGAGAAATGTCTTTTTAGATGATTTGCCTTCTTATTGTTTTGTCTACGTGTGTGTGTGCACATGCTAAGTTTTTTGAGTTTTTTATATGTTTGGAATATTAATCCCTTGTCAGAAGAGTAACTGGCAAAGATTTTCTCCCATTCTATAGGCTCCCTTTTCATGCTCTTGTTTCCTTTGCTGTTCAAAAACTTTTAATTTGATGCAATTCCACTTAATGATTCCTAGTTTTATTTCTTGAGTTTTAGGAATCTTACTAAGGATGTTGGAGTATTGGCCCTATGTTTTCTTTTCTTTCCTTTTCTCTTCTTTCCTTTCCTTTTCCTTTCCCTCCCTCCTTTCCTCCTTCCCTTCTGTTCTTCCTTTCTTCCTTCCTTCTGATTGAACCAAAGGCCTTGGGCATGACAGGCAAGCACTTTACCACTGAGCTACATCCCTAGCCCTTCAATCCTACATTTTCTTCTAGCAGCTAGAGTTTGTGGCCTAATTCTTATATCTTTGATCCACTTTGAGTTAATTTTTGTGCAGGTGAAGAACAGGGATCTAGTTTCAATCTTCTACATATGGCTATCCAGTTTTCCCAGCACCTTGCTATAAAGGCTCTCTGTACTCCAACATATGCTTTTGGCACCTTTGTCAGGGATCAGATGACTATCTGTGTGGATTTGCCCCTGTCTTCTATTCCACTGGACTTCATATCTGTTTATAATGTCAATTCCATACTGTTTTTGTTACTATAAATTCATAGTATAATTTGAGATCAGATACTGTGATGCTTTCAACCTTGCTCTTCTTGTTCAGTATTCTTTGGATATTCTGGGTCTTCTATTCTTCCATATGAATTTTAATACTGCTTTTTCTTATTTGGTGAAGAATGTCATTGATACTTTGATGGGGATTGCTTTAAATCTTTTGGTAGTATGCCATTTGACAATATTCCATCAAGAACATGGTAGGTCTTTCCATCTTCTAAGATCTTTTTTAATTTCTTTCTTCAGTGTTCTATAAATTTCACTATAAATATCTTTCACCTCCTTGATTGGACTTATTCTTAAGGTGTTTTTGTTTTGCTTTGCTTTGTTTTTGAGGCTATTGTGAATGGATTTTTTTTCTTAGCAGAGTCATTTTTGGAGTATAGGAAAACTTGGTTTTTGTATGTTGATCTTGTAACCTACCACTTTGATAAATTTGTTTATGAGCTCTAGAAGTCTTCTGGTGGAGTTTTTTTTTAAGGATTTCTAAGTGTAGGATCATGTCATCATGATCAGAGAATCATGAAACAGAGAATTTGACTTCTTTTTCTATTTTTATTCCTTTAATTTCTTTCTCTTGCATGATTGCTCTGGACAGTGTTATAGTAATTATATTGAATAGGAGTGGCGAAAGTGAACATCCTTGTCTTGTTCCTGACTTTTGAGGAAATGCTTTGTTTTTCTCTGTTCAATATGATGTTTGCTTTGGAATTGTTATGTATAACCTTTATGATGATATTAAGATGAGTTCCTTCTATATCCAGTTTCTCCCTTGTTTTTAACATGAATAAGTGCTGGATTTTGTTGAATTTTTTTTTTCCTTCATCTTTTGAGACCATCATGTGGTTTTTGTTCTTATCTTTATGCAATTGACATTTATTGATTTGCATCTATTGAACTAATCTTTCACCCCTGGGATAAAACCAACTTGATCGTGGTGTACAGTCCTCTTAGTATGTTTTTGAATGTGGATTGCTAATATTTTATTAAGAATTTATCTTTGTTTGTTATCATTTGGATGTGAGGTGTCCCCAAAGGTTTATGTGTGAGACAATGAAGGTTTAGAGAAGGAATGATTGGATTATGAGAACCTTAACCCAATCGGTGACTAAATCACCTGATGGGATGAAATGAATGGTAATTGAAGGCAGGTGGTTTGTGGCTGGAGAAGGTGGGGCACAGGGGCGTGGCTTTGGGGTATTTATTTTTATTTGATGAGTAGAGATCTCTCTGCTGTCTGATCATCATGTGAGCCTCCTTCATACTCTTCTGCCAAGATGTTCAGCCTTACCTTGAGCCCCAAGGAATGGAGCCAGCTACCTGTGGACTGAGATCTTTGAAACTGTGAGCCCCGCAATAAGTTTTCCCTCCTCTATAATTGTGCTGTTTGGGACTTCAGTAACAGAGGCAAAAAAAAGCTGATTAAAACAATGTTTATCATGGATATTCATCTGTACTTTCCTTTCTTGCTGGGTCTTTATCTGGTAATGGTATCAGGTTGATTCTGGCTCTGTGGAATGAATTTGGCAGTGTTCTCCCCCTTCATATCTTTTCTTATTTGTTTTTGTTTTTGGTATTGAGGATTGTACCCAGGGTTGATTAACCACTGAGCCACATCCCCAGCCTTTTTTTATATTTTATTTAGAGATAGGGTCTCACTGAGTTGCTTAGTGCCTTACTAAGTTGATGAGGCTGACTTTGAACTCACGATCTTCCTGCCTCAGCCTCCTGAGCCACTGGGGTTACAGGCACGCACCACCTCGTCCAGCTCCTTTCCTACCTTATGGAATAATTTGAGGCGAATTGGCAATATTTCTTTTAAGATCTGGTACAACTCAGCTGAGACTCCATTTGGTTTTGGTCTTTTCTTTGTTGGGAGATTTTTCATTACTACCTCAATTTTATTGCTTGATATTGGTCTATTTAGGTTATCTATATCCTCTTGGTTCCTTTTGAGTAGATCTATAAATTTGTCAGTATTCTCTAGGTTTTCCAAATTATTGGTATGTAAATCTTCAAAATCCTCTAAATTTCATCAATGTCTGTGGTGATATTTCCTTTTTCATCTCTAATTTTGTTGATCGCAGTCTTTTCTCTCTTGCTTTCTCACTTTGTTTTTGTTCTGTTGCTATATTTTTTGGTGTTCCGTTGTTGTTGTTGTTGTGTTCAGCTCCAATCTTAATTGTTTTTTTGTCTTCTATTGGTTTTGGAATTAATTTGTTCTTGCTATTCCAGGTCCTTGAGATATAATATTAGATTGTTTATTTGGGTTCTTTTATTTATTTATTTATTTATTTATTTATTTATTTTTACATTTACATAGGGTAATGATGTTTATTTTATTTTTACCCTCCCCCCCACCCCTCCCACCCCTCCCACCCCTCTTTTCCCTCTACACAGTCCTTCTTTCCTTCATTCTTACCGCTCTCCTTAGCCTAACTCTAAACCTAACCCTAAACCTAATGCTAGCCCCTCCCACCCCCCATTATATGTCCTCATCCGCTTATCAGTGAGATCATTCGTCCTTTAGTTTTTTGAGATTGGCTTATCTCACTTAGCATGATATTCTCCAATTTCGACCATTTGCCTACAAATGCCATAATTTTATCATTCTTCATTGCGGAGTAATATTCCATTGTATATATATGCCACAGTTTCTTTATCCATTCATCAACTGAAGGGCATCTAGGTTGGTTCCACAATCTGGCTATGGTGAATTGAGCAGCAATGAACATTGATGTGGCTGTATCTCTGTAGTATGCTGATTTTAAGTCCTTTGGGTATAGGCCAAGGAGTGGGATAGCTGGGTCAAATGGTGTTTCCATTCCAAGCTTTCTGAGGAATCTCCACACTGCTTTCCAGAGTGGCTGCACTAATTTGCAACCCCACCAGCAATGTATGAGTGTTCCTTTTTCACCACATCCTCGCCAACACCTATTGTTGCTTGTATTCTTTTTTTTTTTTTTTTTTTTTATTTTTTTATTTTTTATTGTGAACAAATGGGATACATGTTCTTTCACTGTTTGTACATAGAGTAAAGGCATACCATTTGTGTAATCATACGTTTACATAGGGTGATGTTGGTTGATTCATTCTGTTATTTTTTCCCCTTCCCCCCACCCCTCCCATCCCTCTTTTCCCTCTATACAGTCCTTCCTTCCCCCATTCTTGCCCCCCTCCCTAACCCTCACTCTAACCCTAAAACTAACCCCTCCCACACCCCATTATGTATCATCATCCACTTATCAGCGAGATCATTCTTCCTTTGGTTTTTTGAGATTGGCTTATCTCACTTAGCATGATATTCTCCAATTTCGTCCATTTGCTTGCAAATGCCATAATTTTATCATTCTTTATGGCTGAGTAATATTCCATTGTATATATATGCCACAGTTTCTTTATCCATTCATCAACTGAAGGGCATCTAGGTTGGTTCCACAATCTGGCTATGGTGAATTGAGCAGCAATGAACATTGATGTGGCTGTATCTCTGTAGTATGCTGATTTTAAGTCCTTTGGGTATAGGCCAAGGAGTGGGATAGCTGGGTCAAATGGTAGTTCCATTCCAAGTTTTTTAAGGAATCTCCATACTGCCTTCCAGAGTGGTTGCACTAATTTGCAACCCCACCAGCAATGTATGAGTGTACCTTTTTCCCCACATCCTCGCCAACACCTGTTGTTGCTTGTGTTCTTGATAATCGCCATTCTGATTGGGGTGAGATGGAATCTTAGGGTGGTTTTGATTTGCATTTCTTTTATTACTAGAGATGTTGAACATTTTTCCATATGTTTGTTGATTGTTTGTAGGTCTTCTTCTGTGAAGTGTCTGTTCATTTCCTTAGACCATTTGTCGATTGGATTATTTGTAGTCTTGGTGTTGAGTTTTTTGAGTTCTTTATAGATTCTGGAGATTAGTGCTCTATCTGAAGTATGATTGGCAAAGATTTTCTCCCACTCTGTAGGCTCTTTCTTCACATTGCTGATAGTTTCCTTTGCTGAGAGAAAGCTTTTTAGTTTGAATCTATCCCAGTTGTTGATTCTTACTTTTATTTCTTGTGCTATGGGAGTCCTGTTGAGAAAGTCTGGTCCTAAGCCGACATGTTGAAGATCTGGACCTACATTTTCTTCTATAAGATGCAGGGTCTCTGGTCTGATTCCGAGGTCCTTAATCCATTTGAGTTTAGTTTTGTGCACGGTGAGAGATATGGGTTTATTTTCATTTTGTTGCATATGGATTTCCAATTCTCCCAGCACCATTTGTTGAAGAGGCTATCTTTTCTCCATTGCATATTTTTGGCCCCTTTGTCTAGTATGAGGAAATTATATTTGTTTGGGTTTGTGTCCGTGTCTTCTATTCTGTACCATTGATCTACCTGTCTATTTTGGTACCAATACCATGCCGTTTTTGTTACTATTGCTTTGTAGTAAAGTTGAAGTTCAGGTATTGCAATACCCCCTGCTTCATTTTTCCTGCGAAGGATTGCTTTAGTAATTCTGGGTTTCTTATTCTTCCAGATGAATTTCATAATTGCTTGCTCTATTTCTGCAAGGTACATCATTGGGATTTTAATTGGAATTGCATTGAATCTGTATAGCACTTTTGGTAGTATGGCCATTTTGACAATATTAATTCTGCCTATCCAGGAACATGGGAGATCTTTCCATCTTCTAAGGTGTTCTTTAATTTCTTTCTTTAGTGTTCTGTAGTTCTCATTGTAGAGGTCTTTCACCTCTTTTGTGAGATTGATTCCCAAGTATTTTATTTTTTTGAGGCTATTGTGAATGGAGTAGTTTTCCTAACTTCTCTTTCTGAAGATTCATCACTTATGTATAAAAATGCATTGGATTTATGAGCATTGATCTTGTATCCTGCTACTTTACTGAATTCACTTATGAGTTCTAAGAGTTTTCTGGTGGAATTTCCTGGTTCCTCTAAGTATATAATCATATCATCAGCAAATAGGGATAGTTTGAGTTCTTCTTTTCCAATTCGTATCCCTTTAATTTCTTTGGTCTGTCTAATTGCTCTGGCTAGAGTTTCAAGGACGATATTGAATAGGAGTGGTGAGAGAGGGCATCCCTGCCTTGTTCCAGATTTTAGGGGGAATGCTTTCAGTTTTTCACCATTAAGAATAATATTAGCCATGGGCTTAGCATAGATGGCCTTTACAATGTTAAGGAACGTTCCCACTATCCCTATTTTTTCTAGTGTTTTGAGCATGAAGGGGTGCTGTATTTATCAAATGCTTTTTCTGCATCTATTGAAATAATCATGTGGTTCTTGACTTTAAGTCTGTTGATATGGTGAATTACATTTATTGATTTCCTGATGTTGAACCAACCTTGCATCCCTGGGATGAAACCCACTTGATCATGATGCACTATCTTTTTAATACATTTTTGTATGCGATTTGCTAAAATTTTGTTGAGAATTTTTGCGTCGATGTTCATTAAGGAAATTGGTCTGAAATTTTCTTTCCTCGATGTGTCTCTGTCTGGTTTAGGTATCAGGGTGATATTGGCTTCGTAGAATGAGTTTGGGAGGGTTCCCTCCTCTTCTATTTCATGGAATACTTTGAAAAGTATTGGAATGAGCTCTTCTTTAAAGGTTTTGTAGAACTCAGCTGAGAAACCATCAGGTCCTGGACTTTTCTTTGTTGGTAGGCTTTTGATGACTTCTTCTATTTCATTACTTGAAATTGGTCTATTTAAATTGTGCATGTCCTCCTCGTTTAGTTTAGGCAATTCATAGGTCTCTAGAAACTTGTTGATATCTTCGAAATTTTCTATTTTGTTGGAATATAGATTTTCAAAATAGCTTCTAATTATGTTTTGTATTTCAGTCGTGTCTGTTGTGATACTTCCTTGTTCATTCCGAATTTTGGTGATTTGGGTTTTCTCTCGTCTTCTCTTTGTTAGTGTGGCTAAAGGTTTATCAATTTTGTTTATTTTTTCGAAGAACCAACTATTTATTTTGTCAATTTTTTGTATTGTTTCTTTCGTTTCAATTTCGTTGATTTCAGCTCTGAGTTTAACTATTTCCTGTCTTCTACTACTTCTGGTGTTGGTCTGTTCTTCTTTTTCTAGGGCTTTGAGCTGTAGTGTTAGTTCATTTATTTTTTGAGTTTTACTTCTTTTATTAAATGCGCTCCATGAAATAAATCTTCCTCTAAGTACGGCTTTCATAGTGTCCCAGAGATTTTGATACGATGTTTCTTTGTTCTCGTTTACCTCTAAGAATTTTTTAATTTCCTTCCTAATATCTTCTGTTATCCATTCCTCATATAATAGCATATTGTTTAATCTCCAGGTGTTGGAGTAATTTCTGTTTTTTGCTCTTTCATTTATTTCTAGTTTCAATCCATTATGGTCTGATAAAATACAAGGAAGTGTCTCTATCTTCTTGTATTTGCTAACATTAGCTTTGTGGCATAATATATGGTCTATTTTAGAGAAGGATCCATGTGCTGCTGAGAAGAAAGTGTATTCACTCTTCGTTGGATGGTATATTCTATAAATGTCTGTTAAGTCTAAATTATTGATTGTGTTATTGAGATCTAAGGTTTCTTTATTCAATTTTTGTTTGGAAGATCTGTCCAGTGGAGAGAGAGGCGTGTTAAAATCACCTAGTATTATTGTATTGTGGTCTATTTGGTTTCTGAGATTGAGAAGGATTTGTTTGACATACATGGGTGAGCCACTGTTTGGGGCATAGATATTTATGATTGTTATGTCTTGCTGATTTATGGTTCCCTTAAGCATTATGAAATGTCCTTCTTTATCCCTTCTGATTAACTTTGGCTTGAAGTCCACTTTATCTGAAATGAGGATGGATACCCCAGCTTTTTTGCTGGGTCCATGTGCATGGTAAGTTTTTTCCCATCCTTTCACCTTTAGTCTTTGGGTATCTCTTTCTAAGAGATGAGTCTCTTGCAGGCAACATATTGTTGGATCTTTCTTTTTTATCCAATCTGCCAGTCTATGTCTTTTGATTGATGAATTCAGGCCGTTAATATTCAGGGTAATTATTGAGATATGATTTGTATTCCCGGTCATTTGACTCATTTTATTCATTTATTTGCTTATTTTTGACACGACTTGGTTCCTCTTTATTTGAGAGTTCCTTTAGGATATCTCCTCCCTTTGCTGATTTGCTTCTTTGTTTTTCATTTCTTCTTCATGGAATATTTTGCTGAGAATGTTCTGTAATGCTGGCTTTCTTTTTGTATATTCTTTTAGCTTTTGTTTATCATGGAAGGATTTTATTTCGTTGTCAAATCTGAAGGTAAGTTTTGCTGGGTATAAGATTCTTGGTTGGCATCCATTTTCTTTTAGGGCTTGAAAAATGTTATTCCAGGCCCTTCTAGCTTTTAGGGTCTGGATTGAAAAATCTGCTGATATCCGTATTGGCTTCCCCCTGAATGTAATTTGGTTCTTTTCTCTCACAGCCTTTAAGATTCTGTCTTTATTTTGTATGTTAGGTATTTTCATTATAATGTGCCTTGGTGTGGGTCTGTTGTAATTTTGTGTATTTGGAGTCCTGTAAGCCTCTTGAACTTGATTTTCCATTTCGTTCTTCAGATTTGGGAAATTTTCTGAAATTATCTCATTGAATAGGTTGTTCATTCCTTTGGTTTGTTTCTCTAAGCCTTCCTTAATCCCAATAATTCTCAAATTTGGCCTTTTCATGATATCCCATAGTTCTTGGAGATTCTGTTCATGATTTCTTACCATCTTCTCTGTTTGTTCGACTTTGTTTTCGAGGTTAAATATTTTGTCTTCAATATCTGAGGTTCTGTCTTCCAGGTGTTCTATCCTATTGGTTGTGCTTTCTATGGAGTTCTTAATTTGGTTTATTGTTTCCTTCATTTCAAGGATTTCTGTTTGGTTTTTTTTCAATATCTCTAACTCTTTATTGAAATGGTCTTTTGCTTCCTGTATTTGCTCTTTTAACTGTCTATTGGTGCGTTCATTCAATGCCTGCATTTGCTCTTTCATTTCATCGTTTGCTTCCCTTATCATGTTGATTATGTACATTCTGAACTCCCTTTCTGACATTTCTTCTGCCATGCTGTCATTGGATTTTATTGATATAACATCCAGATTTGTTTGAGGCATTTTCTTCCCTTGTTTTCTCATATTGTTCAGGTATCAGTGGACTGCAGAGATGTTGCAGATTTCCTCTATTGACTTATAATGTCCCTGAAGATTGCTAGTGTATCCCCTCTTATCCTTCAGTAGCCTGAAGTCTTAGAGGAAGTTGATACTTCGGTGTTCCCCTAGGTAGCTGCCTCTCTAGGGGTGGTGGTCTTCAGGTGGGGTATATTCCCTGCTAGAGGGCAGAGGTGCCTCTACTTGTTGACCAATGGTCATCCAAAGGGGAGCTAGACTGCGGGCTAAGGCAATGCCTGTTTGGGCCTGTGTCTCTGGTTTTACTGTCTTTGTGGGAAAACCTCACTCTGCGGGGAAGACCCACCTGGTGGGGAGGTCTCACTAGTCCGTTCCCCTCCTAGAGGTTCTCCTCAGTCCACAACTACCGCCTGTGCAGGGCAGCCTTCCCAAGCAGCGTTTCCAGGGGCCTGGACCTACCTCCTGGGCTTGGGAGCCCTGGCCTTCGCAGACGAGTCTCCTTTGGTGGCCCCTCCTCAGAGAAGCTGCCCACAGTCCTGGAACCTTCGCTCCACCCCTCAGCTGGTCTCTGTGTAGCTCTTTCAAGAAAAGGTGCTTAGATCCCCGGCTCAGACCGTGCTTTGCACCTAATCACTTGGCTATGCGACCCCTCCTCTGAAGAGTCACTTGGAGCCTCGTACATATGCTCCAAGCCCCAGTGACCCGTCACTCGTCTCTTCCTCCAGGCAGGTGTTCTGTGTGGGCGCTTGGAGACCAAGCCACTCACTGCGCACCTCCACCTCCTCAGGACAGCCCCCTCCCCGTTGTTCAGGCAGTTGCTGAATCCAAATAGTTCGCCACCCAACTCTTTCTCTGGCAGCCCCCGGAGCCCTGGCAGATTGGTCCAAAAAACCAAAAAACCAAGCGGTGTGCTGCTCGGCCTCCTCTGCAAGGTCTCCCACTTTCCGAGCTCACTGTTCCAATGAGGGTAGATGTGTCTTGCTGCCTGGGCAGGGCAGCCTTCCCAGGGGCCCAGACCTACCTCCTGGGCCTGGGAGCCTCACCCTTCGTAGACGAGTCTCCTTAGGTTGTCCCTTCTCAGAGACGCTGCCTGAAGTCCTGGAACCTTCACTTCGCCCCTCAGTTTGTCTCTGTGTAGTTCATTCAAGAAAAGGTGCCTAGGTCCCTGGACCGGACCTTGCTATGCACCTAATCGCCTGGCTATGCGACCCGCCCTCTGAGCAGTCACTTGGAGCCTCGTACATATGCTCCAAGCCCCAGTGACCCGTCGCTCGTCTCTTCCTCCAGGTGTGGGCGCTTGGAGACCAAGGCACTCACTGCGTACC
This sequence comes from Sciurus carolinensis, assembly GCF_902686445.1. Lineage (NCBI taxonomy): Eukaryota > Metazoa > Chordata > Mammalia > Rodentia > Sciuridae > Sciurus > Sciurus carolinensis. The sequence continues at coordinate 78,314,623 of NC_062223.1, forward strand.
TCCACCTCCTCTGGGCAGCCCCCTCCCCGTTGCTCAGGTGGTTGCTGGATCCAAACAACTCGCCGCCCCACTCTTTCTCTGGCAGCCACTGGAGCCCTGGCAGATCGCTTCAAAACCAAGCAGTGTGTCGCACAACCTCCCTGCTTGTATTCTTGATAATCGCCATTCTAATTGGGGTGAGATGAAATCTTAGGGTAGTTTTGATTTGCATTTCCCTTATTACTAGGGATGTTGAACATTTTTTCATATATCTGGTGATTACTTGTACATCTTCTTCTGTGAAGTGTCTGTTCATTTCCTTAGCCCATTTGTTGATTGGATTATTTGTATTCTTCGTGTAGAGTTTTTTGAGTTCTTTATAGATTCTGGAAATTAGCGCTCTATCTGAGGTATGGTTGGCAAAGATATTCTCCCACTCTGTAGGCTCTCTCTTCACATTTCTGATAGTTTCCTTTGCTGAGAGAAAGCTTTTAAGTTTGAATCTATCCCAGTTGTTGATTCTTGCTTTTATTTCTTGTGCTATGGGAGTCCTGTTAAGGAAGTCTGATCCTGAGCCAACAAGTTGAAGATTTGGACCTCCTTTTTCTTCTATAAGATGCAGGGTCTCTGGTCTGATTCCGAGGTCCTTGATCCATTTTGAGTTGAGTTTTGTGTAGGGTGAGAGATAGGGGTTTAATTTCATTCTATTGCATATGGTTTTCCAGTTTTCCCAGCACCATTTGTTGAAGAGGCTATCTTTTCTCTATTGCATATTGTTGGAACCTTTGTCTAGTATGAGAAAATTGTATTTATTTGGGTTTGTGTCCATGTCCTCTATTCTGTACCATTGATCTACCTGTCTATTTTGGTACCAATACCATGCCGTTTTTGTTACTATTGCTTTGTAGTAGAGTTGAAGATCTGGTATTGCAATACCCCCTGCTTCGCTCTTGCTACTGAGGATTGCTTTAGCTATTCTAGGTTTTTTATTCTTCCAGATGAATTTCATAATTGCTTGCTCTATTTCTGCAAGGTACATCATTGGGATTTTAATTGGAATTGCATTGAATCTGTATAGCACTTTAGGTAGTATAGCCATTTTGACGATATCAATTCTGCCTATCCAGGAACATGGGAGATCTTTCCATCTTCTAAGGTTTTCTTTAATTTCTTTCTTTAGTGTTCTGTAGTTCTCATTGTAGAGGTCTTTCACCTCTTTTGTGAGATTGATTCCCAAGTATTTTATTTTTTTCGATGCTATTGTGAATGGGGTAGTTTTCCTAATTTCTCTTTCTGAAGATTCATCACTTATGTATAAAAATGCATTGGATTTATGAGCATTGATCTTGTAACTTGCTACTTTACTGAATTCACTTATGAGTTCTAAAAGTTTTCTGGTGGAATTTCCAGGTTCCTCTAAATATATAATCATGTCATCAGCGAACAGGGATAGTTTGAGTTCTTCTTTTCCTATTCGTATCCCTTTAATTTCTTTGGTTTGTCTGATTGCTCTGGCTAGAGTCTCAAGGACGATGTTGAATAGAAGCGGTGAAAGAGGGCATCCCTGCCTTGTTCCAGTTTTTAGGGGGAACGTTCTTTCTATTTTTTGTGTGTGTAGTACTATGAACTTTCCTCTGAGAACTGCCTTCACAATATACCAGAGATTTTGATATGTTGTATCTCTGTTCTCATTTTTTTCTAAGAATATTTTTATTTCTCACCTGATTTCCTATGATTCATTCAAAAGTGTATTATGTGTTAAAATGGGTTCTGTTTTTTATCTTGTTACTGGTTTCTAATTTCATTCCATTATAATATGATAAGATGCAGGGAATTAGCTCAAAAAAAAAACTTTTTTATGTTTGCTAAGACTTGCTTTGTGTCCTTAAATATGGTGTGTTCCTTTATCAGTATACAGTGACTTTCCTAGTCTCTTCTGATTAATTTTGGTTTGAAGTCTACTTTGTCAGATAGGGAGTAGCTACTTCTGCTTGTTTTCAGTTTCCATTTTGTCCTTTCATCTACAGCTTAAATGTCTTTGCCTATAAGTCAAAGTAAGCAACATATGGTTGTATCCTGTTTTTTAACCCAGTCTGTCAGTCTATGTCTTTTAATTGGAGAGTTGAGAATATTCTAGAGAGGTGATTATTAATGTTTGCCATTGTGACTTATTTGTAATGTTTTAGTCAAACTTAACTCTTTTTAACTACCCTTCTAATGAGATTCATTCATTTGCTTCATTTGAATTTTGCGTTGCATTTCATCTGCATGAAATATTTCTTTTAAGTATTTCTGTATTGTTGGCCTAGTAATCATGAATCCTTTTAGTCTGTGCTTATCTTGGAAAGATTTTATTTCACCTTCAGTTTTGCTGCATAAAGCAATCTTGGTTGGCAATTGTTATCTTTCAAAGTGTGGTATATGTTATTCTAAGACCTCTTGGCTTTTGCTTTTAAAGTTTGGGCTTAGAGATCAACAGTGACTTGTCTTGGTTTACTTCTAAATGTGACCTGCCATTTTTCTCTTGCAGCTTCTAAAATTCTATCCCTGTTCTGTATATTAGATATTTTAATTATAATATGTCTTGGAGATGATCTTTTTTGATCTTGTCTATTTGGGGTTCTGAATACATCCCATATTTGGATGTCCATCTCATTCTCATAGTTGGAAATTGTTTTTTTTTTTACTGAAAAGGTTATGCCTGCCCTTAGTTTTTATCTCATTGTCTTCCTAATAAAGCCCATAATTCTTAGCTTTGATCTCTTCATGTGATCCCAGATTTCCTGAGTATTCTGGCCATGTCTCTTATTTTCTCTAAGACTGAGTTTTCAAGATTATATACCTAGTCTTCCAGGCCTGAAAATCTGTCTTCTGCATGGTCTAATCTATTAGTGATACTTTCCATTGAATTTTTAATTTAATTTAATTTTTTTTAATTTCCAGGGTATCTATTTGGTTCTTTTTCAGAATACCCATCTTATTTTTCACCTCCTATATTTTCTCTCCACGTTTATTCCTTAGATCTTTAGTTTCTTGATCATTTTAACAGTCAACTTTTTAAAGTCTTCAGCATTTCATCCACTTCAGTGTCTGAGGATTCAATTGTTTGGGACTATAGACATTTGAGACATTTTCTTCCCTTGCTCTCTCATGCTTCCTGTATTTCTGTGTTGAGATTTGCCAGTTTGCTGAAATGGATCTTTCTCCCACTCTTATCTGGAGGACCCTTTAGTTAGGCTGCTTTCACTTTATTATATATTCCAACCAAGGGGAATGTCTTTGTATCAAAGGGTTCAGTCATCTTATTCTCAGTGTTTTGATCAGTCTCTTACAACCCTTGAAAGGGAGACATCACCACCTCCAGCCAGGAGTGCAAATTTGACCCAATCTCTTCTCTGCTTAGACTGCATAGCTGCCTGATGATGGAGTCTGAAATTCTTGAGATCTGTACTGTTGTCTTATTAATGAGAAATGTTCCTTTGGTTGTTTTTCATTTATTTAGGTGGTCTTCAATTCCTTTTAACAATGTTTTGTTGGGCTGGGGAGATAGCTCAGTTGGTAAAGTGCTTGCCTTGCAAGCACAGGGCCCTGGGTTCGATCCCCAGCACCACCAAAAAAAGTTTTGTATTTTTTGATGTACAAGTTTTGTATTGCCTTGGTTAAATTAATTCCCATGTATGTTATCCTTTGAGTATTTTTATAAGTGGAATTGTTTTCCTGATTTCTTTCACAGACTGTTTAGATTTTCTTTATGTTGGATCATGTTTCATATTTCTGTGAATAGAAATAGTTTTATTTCTTCCTTTCCAATTTGAATGCTTTTTATTGCTTAATTGTTCTGGATAAAACTTACAGTACAATATTGAATGGCAGGGGTGAAAGCAGGCATCCTTGTCTTATTCCTCATTTTAGGGGGAAAGCATTTAGTCTTTTACCATTGAATATGATGTTAGCTTTTTGTTGTGGGTTGTTGTTGTTTTTAGTTATATATGACAGTAGAATGTATTTTGGCAGAATGTTAGCTTTGACTTTTTCATAAATGCTTCTAATCATATTCGGGAAATTCCTTTCTGTTCCTAGTTTTATGAGTGTTTTTATCATGAAAGGATGTTAGATCTTTGTCAAATCCTTTTTTGTATAAAAACTAAAATATCTTGTGGTTTTCTTTCTTTCTTATATTAACGTGGTGTATTACATTGATTGTTTTTGTATGTGGAACCACCCTTGCATTCCTGGGAAAATCCCATGTTGTCATGGTCTATAATCCTTGTAATATGTTCTTAGTTTCAGTTTGCCAATGTTTTATTGACAATTTTTGTTTCTATATTTATGAGATATTAGAATATTATTTTCGTTACCTATAATTTTGTTTGTCTGACTTTAGTATCAAGGTATTATTGGCCTGGCCTCATAACATGAGGAAGGAAGTATTTTTTGGAAGAGTCCGAGGATTCCTATTAATTTTTCTTTCAATGTTTGTTTGAATTCACCAGTGGAGCCATCTAGTCCTGAACTTTTCTTTTTGGGAGGTTTTTAAATCACTGATTTGATTTTTTTTTTTTTTTTCCTCGTTATTCATCTCTTAGATTTTTTGTATATTTCTGTTTAGACAATTTGTATGTTTCTTGGAATATGTTCATTTCATCTAGATTATTTAATTTGTTGTCATACAGTTCTCATATTTTCTTAACTGTCATTTTTTTCTGTAAAATCTGTAGTAATGTCATTACTTTTGTTTCTGATTTTTTAGTTATTTGCATCTTTTTTTACATTTGCATCTTTTTTTCTATTTAGTTGATCTTTTTTAAAGAACTGATTTTTGTTTTCATTGAATCTATTGTTTTATCTCTACTCTTGTCTTTATTGTTTTATTTCTTATGCTAGCTTTTTGTTTTGATTTCTGTTCTTTCTATAATTCCTTAAAATACAAAGTTAGGTAGCATGGCACATACTTGTAATCCCATCAACTTGGGAAGCTGAGCAGAGGGATTGCAAGTTCACCGCCAGCCTCTGCCACTTAGTGAGACCCTAAGCAATTTAGACCCTGTCTCAAAATAAAAATATAGAAAGGGCTGAGGATGTGGCTCAGTGGTTCAATCCCTGGTTCCCTGTATTTAATTGAAAAAAAAAAAAGGAAAGAAGGAAAACAAAAAAAACTAAGATCTTCCTTCCCTTTTTTTCTTTTTTTTTCTTTTTTAAAGGGAATCTGTCATGTGGTCCAGGCTGATTTTGAACCTGTGGGTTCAAGTGATCCTCCCACCTCAGGGTTTCCCACATAACTGATAGTACTGTCACATGCCACCTTGCCTGGCTCCAAAATAATTTTTTTTTTATTTCAATGTTTACACCTATAAATTTCCATATCTGATATGTTTTTGAATGTTGTATTCTTGTTTTCATTCATCTCATAAGTGTTTTCTGGTTTTCCTTATGATTTCTTCATTGACCCATTGGCTGTTTAATTCATATTTGCAAATTATCTGGTTTTCTTCCCATTATTAATTTCATTTTATTCCTTTGTGACAGGGAAGTTAGTTTTATCATTTCAGTATTTTTACAATTTAGACTTGTTTTGTGACCTATCCTGAAGAATGTCCCACATGGTTTTGAGAAGAATGTGTATTCTCCTGTTCATTAGATGCAGTGTTCTATATATGTCTGATATACCTAGTTGGTTTATAGTGTTGTCAAGTCTTCTGTCACCTTGTTCATTTTCTGTCTAGATGTTCTATCCAATGTTGAATTAATAATGGGGTATTGAACTCTTGAACTATTATTGTAAGACTGTTTATATTATTGTAAGACTGTCTTTCCTCAATTCTGTCAGTGTTTTCACTTAATATATTTTGGCCTATTATTTGGTGCGTATGTTTCTAGATGTCGTATCTTGATGTATTGATCCTTTTATCAGTGTATAGTGACCTTTATTATCTAAAGACTATTCTGTTTGATTCTAAATACTCACCCTAGCTGTCTTTTGCATGGAATAGCTTTTCCATCTTTTAACTTTGAACCTATTTGTGTCTTTGGATTGAAAGAAATTCCCTTTTAAATGTAGCATATGTAATTGGAACATTTTGAATGTTTTTTTCTATTCTGAAAATCTATCCCTTATGATTATTTATCCATTCACACTTGATGTAATTACCATTGTGGAAGGACTTTTGCCATTTTGCTGTTTATTTTCTGTATGTCTTTTGTACCTTTTTTGTACCTCATTTCCTCTTTGGCTATCTTTAGTGCTTAATTAGTTTCTTATACTATACCATTGTGATTTCCTTCTCATTTCCTTTTCTGTTTATCTTTAAGATATTTTCTCAGTGGTTGCCATGAGGATTATAATTTACATCTTACATTTATAATAGTCTAGTTTGAAATAATACCAAATTAGCTTCAATAGCATATAAAGACTCAGCTCCTCTACAATTCTGCTCTCCACTTCTGTGCTGGCACAAATTACATCTTTATACATATGTGAACAGGATTTTTTGTTATTGTTTACCTATGTAATTACCTTTAGTGGAGATATCTGTTTCTTTGTTCTGCCTTATGGTACTGTCCGGTGTCCTTTAATTTCAATCTAAAAGCCTTCATATCTGCATGCACTGAGCCTAGTGATCAGTCAGAAATGGGAGCTTAGGGTCTTCTCAGGTCTTTTCTGAGCCTACATGTAGCTTCTTAACTCCCCAGTATACTTGGACACTTTTGAGTGCCTGAGTTTATCAAAGAAACTTCCTCAACTTTTTTCTCCCAGGCTTTAGGTAATGTATTATATGTCTCAGCAGTAATCTTTTGCCCAATGTAGTTTTTTTACCTTATAACTTGAACAAATTTAGCTGGTTTTCAGCATTGGGTAAGTTCTGACTAGGGCATTAGTCCTTCAGGAAGACCCTGGACAAGTTAGAATAGACAAACACAAGGTTTTTTTAGAATAAGGTCAGTCCCGCTCCCTCAGAACCAAAGGTCCTACACTGGGAATGGAAGCTGCTGTTTTCAATACCTCTGCTTAGCTAGAAAGGAGATTAGAATCAGGGCAAGTAAAAATGCTACAGAACTTTCCTCCAGATTTTGAGGTTTTTTTTCTTAATTTAGTGTGTAGTTGGCTGATGTAAATCCTTGACTGTTTTCCAGAATTTTGACATAATTAATTTTGACAATTTTTGCTTGATTTTTTTTTTTTTTTTTTTTGATGTTTCTCTAGAGGGAAAGGCCCTTAGAGCATTTTCACTGACGTCATTTGGTTCGTTTAGTGATGAAGAACATTACTTATAAGGAATGAAGGGACCCCTGGATGATTTTAAGCAAAAGAGACTACCATGACCAGATATGTACTTGAGAAAGAACACCTTATAGTTTGGGGGAACCTTCCCTAGGTTCAATATTATTAAAATTAAGTGTCTCTCTAGATTTTTATCAAATTTTGACATGGTCATTTGACTTAACTATGAATTATACAGGAAAATTGCCTTGGGAGCTTGAAGGCTGGATAGCCCTTGAAATGATAATATTCTTTCTTCAGATCAGCCACACACTTCAGTTTGGAAAGGAGCAGTTTAATATGTGGGCACCTCCAAGGAGTATGCCTCAGTGTGATCAGCAGCAGTGATTTGTTTATTGATTGATTTTTCTCAAGCAATCTTAGAAGGCTAGCTAGCTTGATTTAGGTGATTATGTTACACATTTTTACTTTGATAGACAGGAAAACTACAGGAATTACATTTTTATAAATGAATTTTATACTTAACCTCCAACTTCCTCCTGAAAGCATACTGTATTTTTAAAACACGTATATTTTATTGATTCAAATATATACATTTTCAATATTTTAATATCACTAAAAATGAAGGTTATCTTACAATTAATGGACTGTCATACTATGATAGCATTTATCTTAGTATTACATAAGATAATGATGTATTTAGAATGATGCTGCCTTAGATTTGAGGAACTATTAAATGTTTTAGCTGGTTTGTGCATTTTTATAAATCCCTTCAAAACCTTTTTGGAACAACAGATATATAAATAAATATATAAGTAAAAGTACACTTATTGATTATGTTCATTGATTGAGTCAACCTCAGTTATTCTAGCCTGGATCACTGAAAGAGCAGATTAGACATGGTTTTCTTTTCTTCTGGTTTTTCAGTTTTGATATAAACCTTTCCAGGGTATTAGATGGAATCTGTCCTTCATGGGAGATGGAAAATAGGAATTGAATGACTCATTGGACAAATTATACTTAATATAATAGAGGCCTAGGAATTCTCAGCTTCTGCCCTCTCTGATTACCTACCTCATCTGGCTATTGGCACATGAGATATTAGCGTTCAAAACTCTTATTTAGCCTGCTTTTTCTGGAAGGAAAAAGAAAATAACATTTCTTTCCTTGGGCCTGTTAGAAGCACGGGTCTGGACTGATGCCTTGCTTAAACCATTACTCGTGCACCTGCACACTGTAAAGGGAAATTCTGAAATTTTTGCTGCATTTCACTGTGAGGCTCAGACCACAAAACATGAAGGAATGTAACTGGGGTCCAGCTGCAACATCTCCCTCCCCCATCTTTCGCTGAAGACTGAAAAATAGGTTTTAAAATGATTTTTGAAATGAAATTTATTAGTCATTGTTATTGTGCTACCTAAGTTATCTGGTAGATAATACATTCAAAATGTATTACTGAAGTAATCATTGAGCTAGGACCTAGCTGGCCAGAACATATGTCTTCTTCAGACCCTCAAAAGGTGTCTGAAGTGTCTTGTTTTATTTTCAGAAGGAGAAGTAGAAGGTGGTGCTAGGCACAGTGGCCCATGTGTGTAATCCCATCTGTTTGGAAGGCTGAGGCAGGAGGATCACAAGTTCAAAGCCAGCCTCAGTAACTTAGCAAGACCCTGACTCAAAATAATTTTTAAAAATAATAAAAATCAGACTAGGGTATGGCTCATTGTTTAAGCGCTGTTGGGTTCAATCCCTGGTACCTAAAAAAAAAAGGAGTTGGAGGTGGTATAATTGGCAGGCACTTTTAACTTACTGGCCTATCCACAGCAAGATTTTTCAAATCTCTAAAAGATGGGCAGCTTTTTTTCCTGTAGGACAATTATTGGAACCTATAGAAATGTTATTGTTGTTATTTCCATTTCTTTGATTGTCTGTATGGAAGATACTGACTGTAACCCTAGGAATTGTGCTTTTTATCTAATTGATTGTGATTTATCTTAGAAATAGAATTGCAAAAGTACAAAGAAACTGTGTGTTCAATCGTAGACAATACTGGGCCGAGATCATAGTCATCATGTAGGATCTGATGCTTATGAGAGTGGGATGGTTTAACTTAATGATCTACCACCTTTTTTTATGACCAGATGCAGAAGGAAGTTGTACGTGCTATATATAAAAACTGAACAGACATGACCCCAAATCTTGTGACTTGATTCTTTTTTTTTTTTTTTTTTTCCTTCTTTTCTTGCAATAACATAAGCAGGTCTAGAGGTTTATATAGCTTCCCCTTCACCCTCACTAGCTCGCATTTTGCCAGGAAAGGAAAGACAAAAGAAATTTGCAGAGCAGTAGTGAGCAGGCTCTTTTTTTTTTTTTTTTTTTTTTTTACTTCTGTATTCCCTCAGCCTACCCCTTGGCCTGGCTGTACTGCCTTAATGAATGGATGGGTGGATGGATGGATGAATGGGAATTCTTTCCTGATGTCATCTTGTTGAAGCAATTAGGATACCCTGAGCTTTATTTGCATATGCAATTAATTTTCCGTAGAAATAGTGATGGACACCTGGGATTTCATTGGTATAAAGCTTACATTGAAAACATAAATGAAAATTCCAGCACTGTAGTTTGAGACTGCTGTAATTCTGACTCCTCATTTTCATTATTACTTGCTTCAGGCATAAACACCTGTTGACAACCTTTTATTAAGAATTACAGATTTCTTTCTATAAAAGTTCTTAGCTTCTGTTTGTTAATCAAACTTTTTTAATGCAGAGCTCAGAAATGATTGCCATTTGCACTAAATTAGCATCTGTTTGCTTTCATGGCATCCCATGAGCTCTGTTGACCTCCTTCCAGGATTGGGAGCTTTTCACATTGTACTTGGGTATAAGTGCTAGGGGTGTAACTTTCAACTGTTCCACTATGTTTCCTATAAGTTAGAACTTTTCTAATAACCTTTCACCTTCATTTTTCTATAGGCTGTTGCTGGCATTAGAGCACTTGGTAGACACAAACCGCAAACCTGTAAATTGAACAATGAATGTATGACTTCAGGCAGTGGAAGAGGGTGAACCAAAAGCTTTGGTTCTCTATTTTTCCTTGCTGTGCAACATAAAAGTACAATCAAATAAATGTTTTCCAGCGTGAGTATTGTTAATGAAATTATTAGTGCCTTTGGATTTTCTACTTAATAAATCTGATCTAAGTAGAAAAATCTCTGTTCATTGAAAACTTTTCCAAATGTCTGTAGTTTAACTCTCTTGTAATTAGCAGGTACTATACCATGGAACAGAAATAAAAATGGGGGGAAAAAAAAAGTCCATGCAGAATTATAGACTCTTTATGTTTTAGAGACAGAATATTATTATACCATCTGATTGAACCCTTTGTCTCACAAATGAAGAAGCAGGTTGAAAGCTCATGTGAGGTCTCACAGTAAGTTAACTGAACATTCACTTTGTCATGGCCTACAGACAATAGGCAAGCCTGGAAGATGGAGTGCTGATTCTAAGTGCAGACTTATAGGAGATAGAGGTGTGTCTATCAAAATGGGTCTGTATCTTAAGACTGAAATATTCCTTTTCCTAATTTAGGGAACACTGTCTCATGAAAAATGCCATGACATGAATCCCTGTATATTAAGCAGAGTCACTCTGTTAATTGCTTATGTCACATTTATCATTTGGTTCACTTGACATTAGTTTTTTTCCTAAAAGGTACAATATGCTTTCTTTTTCCTTTGCTTTTGCCTCATTATTTAGACTTGGCAAGGTTTCTTTGTGTTTTAATTTCCAATTGTTTAAGGCTTTGGAGTTGTGTTAGCTTCTTTTATCACCAAAAGACAGTGGACATGTTCTCTCCGAATCTTTGTTGTTCTTGTGTAATGTCTATACCACTCTTTAACTAGATTTTTAATGGGATTACATGAAATGCACAGTGTTTGGCACAGAGAATATTTTTAACAAAATTTTGCAACTACTATTATATATAACATTGAATTCTGCAATGGAAATTCCAGACAACTATGTGGAATTTTTTACTAATTCTAAGTGCCAGAAGGAAGGATGGACTTCAGAAAAGGTTAAGGAAAATTTAAAATTCAAACTTGTGCAAAATACTACATTTTCTTTTGTAACCATGCCAAGAGGTCCATCATCTTTAAGTCATTGGTGTAAATGCAGAGGACTAATGAAATTTTCCAGAACACAGGGTTAAAAACTATTGTCAGTCAGACTGCTTGACTCTTACTTCAGACAGGCAGGGAATATACTGCTTTTAATCCATGAAGTTTCTGTATCTTAGAAGCTCTCCATTAGTGAATTGTTGAAGCCTTTATTCTTGAAAAGAATGTAGAGCATGTGCAAACTAAATAGGTCCTAGCTGGGCCCACTACTGACTTTTTTGTCCTATCCCCAGCTCCCTTCTAATATATAACCTATTCTTTAATGAAATCGAATAATTGGTTATTTTCCAAATGCATCACATTTCCTACTTTGGTACTCATTGTCTGTGCTATTCTTTTTGTCTGTAATGCCTTCCCTGACCATCTCTAAGATCAAAATGTGGTTGTGCATAAAACCCTTCTCTTATCTGAAACTTACCCCCTAAGCTTCTGTCATTCGTGTACTGTCTTTTATAGTCCTGTGAACAAATCTCTCTACATATAGTATCTTGGAAATGAAGTGCTTTTATTTATATTCTGGTTTAGACAACAACCCATCTCAATTATATAAGGAGGTGTTCCAATTATTTGTCTTATTCTTAATTGAAATATTGCCAGTGTAGAAACTGCATTTTACTCAGGATTAGACTTCTTTTATGCCTTGCAGAGACCCTTGTATTGTATAAACACTCAATAAATATTTCTTGAATTAGGAGAGCAACAGGGATGTTCAGTTTTTGCAAATGCTATTAGGTAATCTGACACCCGACACTGTGGCCCATAGTTTTAACTCTGTATGCTCTGGCCAGGACAATCATTATTTCATAGTATCCCTTAGGACCATGGCAACCTATTAACTTCTGTGCTTGTAATCCAAGGCACAGGCAGCCGTGCTGATGGGGTTTTGTTGAGGAGAGCAAGAGAGTGTTTTAAAATGAGGAATCCCCATGGAAATTCAGGCAGGAGAGATCAACAAAATAAAAATGCAGAAGGTGGTTGCTGGGTGAGACAGGAAATGAACACCTTGTGAAGATTAGGCATTCCACTGAGAAAGGGGAAATGTGGAAAGTGAGTCAAAAGTAATTGTGCAACTTTTTCATTGCTGACACTTGGAAGTATTTTGCTGTATGTGTTGTTTTTAATGAAGTGTGCTTTTATAGTGCTGATGTTATTATCTGGATAAGGAAGTCTTCTCTTGTATTATTGTCATCTCAGCTTTCTGCAACCAACTAAATTAAAATACAGTAATGCAATGGGACAGTGGGATAAAAAAGAAAACCAGATGACTCTGACATGTGACCCCAACCTGAACTTATTGCTTTTCTGGTTTGCAGTATACTCAAGTCAGAATAGAAATTCATTGTGATGCTTAGAAGGGGGTTGGATTGAGAAATAATGTATTTAGTTAATAGTGGGCTATGTCATGAGTTAAATATTTGTTTCATTATGAGAATATGTGAGATCATTGTTTCTCAACAGGTGGTCCCCAGAGTTCATTGAGCTCTCCAGGTAGTCCATGCACTGGCCTTTTGCAATATATTAATATTGATCATATGGCAGCCTAGATGCTTTGGGTTCTGATAACAGTTAATCATTTAAGATTTTATTTTGTTGATGTTACAATAAAATCACGGTTCTTTCCTTAAATTCTTAATATGTTTGATTTTTTTCGGTGGGGGAGACAAATAATGGAGGAGATGAGGATAATTATATCAAGCCAAAAAGTTTGCAGTAGGTGATTTGCAGCATATTTTCTGAAAAACATGTCTATTCTCTCTTATCCACTGTTTGTTTTCTAGGGTTTTAGTTACCCTCAGTGAACTGCAGTCTGAAGAACTGTGTGCATTTCTAAATGATGGAATTTTGAGATGTTCTGCCTGGGATGTGAATCATTCCTTTGTCGTCCATATCCATGCTAGATATGCAGATAGTGGCTATCTCTTTTTTCAGATTGACTGTCACCTGTGTCACAGTGCTCGTATATAGGGTTGGTTACTGTTCAGTTTCTGGCATCTACGGGGGTCTTACAACATATTCCCTATGGATAAGAAGGGACTTCTATAACTGGATAAAGAGTAAGAAAATTATTTTTAGGTAGATGTGAAATCATTTTAACATTCAACTTCATCTCATTTTAAATGTTCTCTAGACAAATTCTGAGGATAACAACATTTATGTCCTGGGTACTAACTTTCCCCTAGATAACTTACATTTAATAAGGGAGATCAAAAAATAACTTCTGAATCACATTAAATTAAGTTTTATAGTCATTTTTCTTCTGTAATTCCTTAAAAATGAAAAACTGGTATAATATTTAATGTACATATAGTTGAATCACAAGAGAGTTACATCTTAAAATCAAACACATGTTAAGGAGTAGTAAATACTAGTCATAGCACAAGATGCTGGAGTTAGATAAAATTACTGTTGAATTAGCATCAGGAATGGATAGCAGTTCTATAGACAGTCATTCTTAACAATATAAGGGCCATGTTAAAGATCAGCACACAGTTGATTTGGAAATATCCAGCAAAAGCATGATTGATGAGATAGCCCCCACCCATCTGAGCTGATGAACATGGAAGAGAATTGGGTGCTGTCCCAGTAAAACCTAGAGGCCATCAAAGAACAGGTGTACCTGCACAAAGCAGCCGTTGCACCTTCCCATCGACCAAAGCTTCCAGTTTCCCACCCTGCTCCATAAGTGAATTCACTTTAAGTTGCTCAACAGTTTCCTTTCAGGCATATATACAAGAAGGACAAACAGTGTTTAATCTTTTGTCTATGAAAAAATTAAAATTATATTCAAAGATTATTATCTGTAGTGGGTAGCATCAAGATCAATTTATTCAAAGGATAGGAATGTATCTTTAAAGTTATTTTAGAGCACATATTGGTTATAATAAATATATGACCATTTTGATTTAAACATATTATTGCTTCCACCTATAACTACCCAACAGAGGTAAATCATATTTGATTTTTAAATAATAAAAACTGTGAATTCTTAGGAAAGGAAAAACCGTGGCTTTGCCATTTCACTCTTCTGAAAGAGAACAGGACAATCTTAAACCAGTTTACTTCACCTTTGTTTTCATATCTGGAAAACAAAGACAATGACTGCACAGAGATGCAAATAAAAGAGAATTTATATAAAATGGACTATGTATAATAGTTATTTAGTTAATATTTATGTTCTGAGTAAATAAACACAGTAATTATGGTCATACGCTTTTCCCTTATAGTCGAAGATGTATGTCTTATTTCATTCCACTAGAAATGAGGCTCATAGATTTTTAGAATTGAAAATTTCTTTGAATTCAGAAAGAATTTCTTAAATAAATCACAGAAACACAGAGACCATAAAATGAAAAATGATCCATAGGTTGGTTTCATTTAAGGAAAAATCTCTTGCTTATAACAAAACAAAACAACAGAATGAAAGGTCAAGCCATAAATGAAGAGAAAATAATTTGTAGCACATAAATTAATCAAAAGTTAGTATTCAGAATGTGTTTGAAAACACGTTCTATCGGTGCTGGAATTGTGGCTCAGAGGTAGAGCACTTGCCTGGCATGTGTGAGGCCCTGGGTTTGATACCCAGCACCACATGTAAATAAATAAAATAAAAGATCCATTGACAACAGAAAAGTTTTAAAAAAACATAAGGCTACATTAGAATTTAAAAAATACTTTTTTATTAGTAAGTAAATGAGCAATAACCTAATAGAAATATAAATGTAGTATTTAAAGAACAGACCCTAAATGTCTAGTAATATAAGAAAAATAGCCTCACTAGTAATTGGGAAAATGCAGATTAAAACCAGAAGGAGTTACTATTTTATCTCTCTCAAACTGGCAAAAATATGTCTATTTTGTGCCAAATATAGTTAGCCTATAGAGGAAAAGGAGCTCTCCTTTCATTTTAAGAGTTGCGATCAGTTCATCTATTTCAAAGAAAGCAATTTAAAGATACAGTTAAATCTGCACAAATCCTACTCAACCTAACAACCCATTTGTAACAGTCTACAAATATTTATTGTGTCTGTTTGCATTGATATTTAAACAAATTTCTCATGGTTATCTCTACTTTTCCATATTGAAATTATTCACAATTTCATAGCTAGTATCTAATTTTTTAAAAGTGCCTCTATTCTTTTATACCTTTCCTTTCACAGTCTCCATTTCTATGCAATGTTGTTTTCTGTTAACATTTTTTAAAGCTACTTTCTTTAAGACAAGGAGACATGTTTCTGCATGCATACCCTCTCCTTCAGTTCTCTTTATTAACATAAGGTTGATATGAGTGGTCACTTTTTCCTCATAATTCTTATCATTTTCATACACCAGTTCTTGCTTCTTAGTTGGTTTTAAATTTATAGTAGCAGTTCTTCATATTTCCTTTTGAGCAAAGATTGGTGTTAATAATGCCTAGAATTTTGAGTGCTACTCATATTATTGGAAACCTTTTTAAAAGGCTTACAAAAGAATTAATTCTTCCCATGATGCTTGTTAGTAACTCCCATTAATATAAATGATGGCTCCCAGGTTCATGATGTGGAGATCTAGTGATGAAATACTAGAAGTGTTAACTGTAGTTAGTTATAGGAATTCACTGTTGTAAGTTAATTAAATACACCAATAAGCAACTGAAGCATTTTATTATTTTAATTTGTATAAATACAAGGTTGGTAAGCTAATAAGAAGTGGCAGGTCTCTTGGAGTTTGATTGACACCTGTACTTAAACTCTTTCAAACGTGTAGATGATGAATGAATTTAAACAACTTCTGCTGTAAGATATTGCATACAGGGAATATTTATTTTTCAGTGCATAATACTTAATTTTGTCATTTCCATCTTTAAAAAAAAAATGTTTCTAGAGGAAAACTTTAGAAGCCAGCTCCTACTATTGAATTTACTGAATAATATTCTATGTGAGAGATAGAGGTTTTTAAAAATTATTTTCTGGTTCATGTATTTGTGGTTTCTGCATAAATCCTAAGTGAGAGATTAATAACTTGGTTAAAAAGGGAGTTGGTAAATAATGTGTTTTCCTTCAGAGATTCTAGGAGGAAATTATAGGTGGTATTTCCTTCTAAGGGATATAATTTAGTCATATTTCATTTTGCTTCATTTTTTTTTTGGAACATTGCCCTGTCTTAGTGAGTAATTTATAATAGACACTTAATTTTGTATTATTAAATGTTAATTCAAAATCAAGGTTCATTAGACTATTAGAATTATGAATGTATAAATGAACTATTCACCAATTCATTCATCAGATGTTTACTTTGTGCATACTGTGTGACAGATATTTTTCTAGGTCTTTATGATATAATAATGAGCAATAACAACATTTAAAAATACTTTGTCTTGCCAGGCATAGTGATACACACCTGTAATCCCAGTGATTTGGGAGGCATAGGTAGGAAGATCACAAGTTTGAGGCCAGCCTCCACAACTTAGTGAGGCCATAAGCAGCTTTGCAAGACCCTGTCTCAAAATGGAAAAGAAAAAGAAAAAAAGACTGGAAATGTAGTTCAGTGGTAGATCACCCATGCTTTCAATTCCCAGTACTAAAAAATAAATGGTCAGAAACTGATTTAAAATCATTTCTTTAAATGCTATTGTCTATCATATGAATAGACTATATGCTAGATGTTTTTTACACAACAGTCTTAAGAAAGTAGACATTTTATTTAAGCTTATTATCTAATTTCAGAGATGTTAAAAGCCATCTTGTTTTATGCCTTTTATATAGCCCTTTATTTATCTGGCATGGAATGCTCTTGCTTTGTAAACACATTGCAAGATTCTTTAAATATACCCAGAAATAGAAAGAAGTACAATCTGGTTATGAACAAAGTAAAGTTGATTTGTAGTGGTTTGGGACCAGTCTCAAGTATCAATTTGTCATTAAGAGTAAAAGCTAATAACTGACTGTAAAGTACTTTATAAAAGGTTTAGGACAAAATACTCCCTGCAAATTATGCTATATCAGGATGTATGTGTTTGGCAAGACCAAAGCAGAGAAACAATAGTAGTGTTTATTCAGTCAAATCTATCCAATTAAATAAAAGGTTAAAATATTAAATTTGAAATAGCATGGTTCATTGTTGTGAGTCTCCCACGTGGGTGTGCATCATTGTGCTTCACTCAGTGTACACCTGAGTGCACACAGGCACACATGGAGAGCAATATCTTGTATTATCAGAAAAACAGAAGATTCCCAGAATGTGACCAAGCTTTATGTTCAGGAGATTTCTTTGAGTGAAATATCCCTCTTCTCTCTGTGATGTCCCCAAAACTTAAACTCCTGGAAGATGCTAAAACTCAATTTGATCATACTTATATCTCCATAATGGAGTCTCTTCCTAGGAGTACTATTACTAAAGGGTAGATTGTTTATGGCTCTACTACTTGACTCTCTCAATGTAGTCTTTTATGAAACATTCTGTGGGAGTTAAATAGAACTCCTTTTGGCCTAGGCTGATTAAAGAATGGAGTAATTTGTTTCTGTGTGTTGTGTAAAGGTCCTAAAATTATCAACCGAAAACTTGGGAGTTCCAACAGTTTTTTAAAAAAATCACTGTGTTTGATCTATAAACCATATAGCCAACTATATTGGAGACATCTAAACCCAGATGCCTCAGCATTTCTAAAACACGTTTTTCTTCCTGTTTCCAGTCTGCTTTTTCTTCCACATTTCCATTTTGGTGAATGCAATCTAAATCCAGGCACCCAAACAAAAAAGCATTCACTCCATATACTCTCACCTCCTAAGTCTGTTAAATTACTACACCAGCAGTATCGGAACTTTGTCCTTTCCTCTCTGCGACACTTTTTACCTAGACTGTACTATTTTTACCTAGACTGTTCCAGTAACTTCCTAACTAACCTCTTGACTTTTTCCAGTTTACCTATTCTTTCAACTATCTTTCTGAAATTAAAATTTAACCATATTACTCTTACATTTTAAATATTTTAGTGATTATAGGGCTAGAGTTGTGGCTCAGTGGTAGAGTACTTGCCTAGCATGTATGAGGTACTGGGTTCGATTCTCAGCACTTCATATAAATAAATGAAAAAAAAAATAAAGGTTCATCAAAAACTAAAATACATATATATATATAAATTTTTTTTAAAAGTTCGTGATTATAGCTTATAGTCCAAAGTCTTAGGAAAGGATCCGTGAATTTCATAATGTGACTCTTAATATTATCTCTTGATGCTATGTCCTGAATGTCCCACATTATTATACACATTTGGTACCTTTACCTTTTCTGTTTGCTTTACTGAAATTGCTGCTGCAACTTAAAAGCTGGACAAAAATATGTGACTGGGCAAATAACTAAACCTGTTTTCCTCTTGTAAATTGGGAAGAGCAGTACTTATGAGATTGTTGCAACAATTATATGAATTTACACATAAAAATTTCTTAGACCAGGGCCTAGTCTGTGACAGGTAATTAGTAAGTGCTAGCCATTATATTACTGATCCAATGAGTGAATGGGACATTTCATGTCTTATTCTTATTTTGTTTGCATATTTTTAGTCTTTGGCCCAGTGCTCCAATGGCCTTTACTCCTTCATCTCATTTCAGCCCAAGAACTCTTTGTCTAATATAGGAATTTAAGAGAGGGAAAGAATATTGAATAATTTTTGTTCTAAATCATGCGCCTAATAAAGCAGCATAGCTTTCTGGAAAGGTTGAGGCACAGTAACTGCAAGTTCTAACCTGTTGTCTTCACGTAGCCTTTTCTTTATGCTCAACACTTAGATTTTTATACCTCAAATTTAGTCTTCAGACCTCCAAAACCTGAGAATCTCTTTGTGTGTGTATCCATGTTCCATATAAGATGAGGCTGTATCCAAAGTAAGAAATAGGGTGGGAAAAGTATGAAATATATCTGTAAATCCAGACGTATTTATTGAATTTCACCTGTATGACTAATTTATTATAGGAAATACAAAAATAATAAGTTTCTCTTTATACTCACAGAAAGCTTATACTCTGGTCATATATTGAATGGAGTGAAGAATATGGTCACTGTTAAACTGGAATTAGTTCCAAACCTCAGTATTCACCAGGGGACTGCAAGATTGAAAATATGTAGTATTTTTATTTGTATCTCAAGGAATATAAATTAGGAGTCATGTGTATAAATTATATTGAATATTAAAAGCTATTTCTCTTTCATAGCTTTCTCCCTCAGAAACTGTGGAATTAGATTTTTTCATGACTTTGTAATTATATCTTCATGTGATTATTGAAAAAACAAGACACAAAGAAATAATAGCTAATGTATAAATAATAATCATATATGTCAATGTATCCAAAATCAAAATATAAGTCTTTGTAAACTAGTAACAGAGGAGAAAACTAGTGGTGAAGAAGAATTAGAAGTATAAACTTCTGAGACAGTGGAATCAGAAAAAGGCAGAAAGGGCTTGAATTTCAGTTTTTTAAGGAAATAGAAGATATT
This sequence comes from Sciurus carolinensis, assembly GCF_902686445.1. Classification (NCBI taxonomy): domain Eukaryota; kingdom Metazoa; phylum Chordata; class Mammalia; order Rodentia; family Sciuridae; genus Sciurus; species Sciurus carolinensis. The sequence goes on from NC_062223.1 coordinate 78,334,464, forward strand.
TAGTCTTCACACTGTACATAGGATATGAAGCAGATCCAAGCTAACTTTGTAAAACTAGACACTGGGACTGTGTGCCCTTTTCAGGGCAAGGCCCAAAAAGCTCTGCTTGTCTGCCTGCTGTGGAGGAAGATAGCAGAAACCCGGAATATACAGAAACAGAACCAGGAATATACTCTGTATTGACCCATGATTATACTGTAAAATCCCAGTGGGTCACTGGGTCTCCACTGGGGGCAGTTTTGCCCCCCTGGATGACATTTTTTATGGTCATGATTGGAGTAGGGGGAATGCTACTAGCATCTAATAAGTAGAAAGAAGCCAGGGATGCTTCTAAATAATTCCCACAATTCTCACAAAAAGGAATTATCTCAGCCAAAATGTCAGTAGTGCTGTTGTTGAGAAACTTTGCTGTAGGGCAGTGAGTTACGAGCAGTCTGAGGCAACAGTGGAACTCCTTGACCAGAAAGCATGGAGTTAGAAAAGTCAGAGGGGAAATCAAGTCCTTGGGGGGAAAGTCGAAACTGAATCCATACCTGAACAAATAGAAGTAATGTAGAATCTGAAAAAGACAACAAAATAAGCATATCGCGATTTCTCAAATGATAAAGAAGGAAACAGCTTCCATAAAACACGAATGGGAGCTTATGAAACAAATAGGAAGTTGTAACTCCAGATAAGTAGATATTTAAAAAGGAACTATGGAAAGAGAAATCTAGTCATTACAAACTCACATGATAGAGCTGAATAAGTGACTGCACATATACACATGTGCACACCTTACCTATGCCTTGTGCCACTCTGATTTGTTAAGACTTTTTGTAATATTTTTATTTAAAATTGTTTTCAAATTTAAAATAATCCTCTACAGTATATTATAAATCTCCCTCTGCTCCAGGGTTATCAGATACACTCTACCAATAACCAAACAGAAGAGCTTTAGTCCACAGTGGCTAACTGCGAGTGTGCAAATTATAATGCTAGATCTACAGCAAAGAAATAGAAACAGTGTGTTATTCTGGATTTTCAAGCACAATTGTGAAAGTGGAAATAGCAAAAAAACAGAGGATAACAATGGGCAAAAGGGGATTAGTGGATGCTTATATTTTTTTTAATAACTATTTTATTTTTATGTGGTGATGAGGATCGAACCCAGGGCCTCATGCATGCCAGGTGAGCGCTCTACCACTGAGCCACAACCCCAGACCTAGTGGATGCTTTTTGACATTAACAATGATATAAAACATATTTCTACAACAAATATATAAAGTATATCAGAAATGAGTTTGGCCAAAAATAATAGGATACCCAAATTTGGGGGGAAATTTTTTTAACCCAGAAAATCAGGGAGAAGCCCTTCTTTCTATCAGGATTCAATAAAATGTTTTCTTTTTATAAGCTAGTGACTGAAAGCTTTGGCACACAGATAGAAAGGAAGGAAGGGAGGGATGGAGGAAGGAAGACGGGGGGAAAAATCCAGACAATATAAAGAACTCTTGGACAAATGATAAGAAGACACATAGCTCAATGGAAAATTATTAAAGGGTATGACTTCAATTAGGCTTCAATCAAGTAGAATCAATTTAAGTACCTTAATATATGGGATTTACTCTAGGAATTAGATCTTACACAATTGTTGGAGAAGCTGGAAAAGTCAGAGTCCTAAAGGGGGAGTTGAAGGACAAAGAAAAGTCACCCATCAGTCCTTTTAAAGCTCTGGTGCAGCTCAACAACTCAAACCACAAAGTAGGAAACAAGGTAGATCCAGCTGCTGAATGGAACCCCAAAGGAGAGCAGGCGGAGCATCTGCAGGTTTTGCCACCGTATTTGGTAATGGGACTGGAGTGGCTTTAGGCAACAGGGAACGAGAGCTAGATGCGGAATGGGAGTACAAAGACCAGATGGAATCTACAGTCAGCCTCACATCTCTCTCTTATTGTGTCTAAGTATCATGATGTTTTAGTCAGTTTTATCACCGCTGTGACCAAAAAACCCTGACAAGAACAATTTTAGAGAAGCAATTTGGGTCTCACTGTTTAAAAGGTTAGGACTTGAGGTGAAGTAGGACCTCAGGGCAGAGAGTCTGGCAAGACATCACACCAGGAAGCGAAGAGACTCCACTTGCCAGATACAAAATATATATCCTCAAGGCACGCCCCCAGGGACCCACCTCCTCCACCCTACCCACATTCAGTTACCACTCAGTTAATCCTCATCAAGGGATTAATTTGCTGATAGAGTTAAAGCTCTCATACCCCCATCATTTCACCTCTAACCTTCTTGCATTGTCTCACACATGAGTTTTTAGGGGACACCTCACATCCAAACTGATGTTAAGGCTAGTGCTTCATTTTTTTTTTTTTTTTTTGGTGGTGGTGCTGGGGATTGAACCCAGGGCCTTGTGCTTGCAAGGCAAGCACTCTACCAACTGAGCTATCTCTTCAGCCCCTAGTGCTTCATTTCTGTCTTCAAGTCTTAGGCAAATTTATCTTTATTCAACTCTAACCTGGATCCATGTAGGTATTGGTATTCTGAGAAATGGTTCTAGCTTAGCCAGTTGACGTATTAAAAACCGACAACAGATATGAACAGGCCTTGTCTGTATTTTAGGAATACAAAGATTAGTAACAGCAATAAACAAAAAATTATAGTTGCTTTTACATGTTTCAGGTGCTGGATTAATATGTATTTTGTATATATTCATTTGTCACAAAGGCAGTATGAGATTAATTCTGTTATTATTCATTGTATTAATGAATAAACTAATGTCACAGAAAGGTCAAGGAATTTACTTCTACAGCTACACATTGTTCTCTAGAGGGTAGCAGCAGTAATTTGGCAGACTCTAGTAAAATGGCGACATTATTTCTAAGGATGTCCTCTAAAAAGAATTGCTCAAAGGACAGTGTGTAAAGATTAAATATATGACTATTTGTATTAATGAAAAAATAGCAAAAATCAAAATAGCATACATCTGCTATAGTAAGAGAGTAAAGAAGGGATAGCCATAAGATTGAATATTTAGGAGTTCAAAGGAATGTATCAATGTGTATATTGACCAAAATAGTTCTCAGAAAACAGTATTGAATGAAAAAGTTGCGGAATCATGTCCATCATTCATTATCACTCATAGAAGTACTCATATTTTAAAAGCATAAAAAGTAACATACACAGATATTCATCAGATTTATAAAGGTACCAGCTTATGGGCAGAAGACATGGCAGACGCCTTCTTGGCTAACCACAGCCATATTCTTGACTTCCTGTTCCTTAACAGAGCTCTGTTTTGTTATTCACTCTCTTCATTTGCTGGAGGGATGGTGGGCCCTGCCACTATCCAAGCCCCAAAGAATAAACCACAGTTAGCTTTTACCAGTCATGGTGATTCCATTCTATTTTCCAGTGATTAGTTTAGGTATTGATTCAGGGTTCTGGGGCATTCTATAGGGTACTTTGGGGAGCAATTTAACATTAAACTGGGATACTGGTCATATTTAGTTTCTAGATCTAGGAGCTGGATTTAGGGAGTGTTCTGTCTGAGTTTGCACTTTCTGTAGAGTTGTACTGTAATAGTTTACTTAATGAGTATATGACAGACACAGGACAAAAATATGTCATCTTCTACTACCTATTGTCTTTATAAATGAGACGTGCTTGTATAACAAGAGCATAGAGACTGCTTTTACTAAAAACCCTTACTCTTTACCTGGGCCTGAAAATGTCCAGAGGATAACTAAAAGCAGTTTAAAAAAAAAAAAGAAACTTGGTATGTCTCCATTTTACATCTATCTCCTTTGCTGTGAGTTGCTTTATATCAGGAATAACAGGTCTGATCTATATACCTCTTGTGATGGTTCAAAACTACCCCCAAGGCAACAAAAACTTTCTTCTTCATGTCACAAGGCCCTGCCTGACCAATGCTGAGATAATGATCAACCGGGCCATGGCTTGACTTGATCAACACTGCTTAACTGTGTATACTTCTGACCCTCCTTATTTATATAATCTGGGAGCTCATGTCAGTACCTTCCAAAGACAGGGCTAAAAGCGCTGGTCCCTTTGTCTTCCTGGTATGCTATACTAATTAAAGTTCCTTTCCTGCTTTTCACCATTACTTTTTCCACTTGGTTTTTGAGACAAATGGCAGGACCTGATTTGTTGGTACCCTCAACATCAGGTCTCTGGGCCTAGCACTCTGGTTTTAGCAAGCCAACAAGGAGAAAGCACACCCTTTGGGAATTAGTTCCTACCTGTAGGAGACCCAGGCTGCAGAAAATAGAAAAAGAAGGGTCCCATGCAGCTGCTTAAGTTACATTCATGTCAGGATCCTTACCTTTCTTTCCACTCTGGGACATAGTCATCATTATTCTCTCTGTCTGGTTTTTGGAGTAAATGGCAAAAACTGATTTGTTGGGACCCTCAGGGTTGGGCCTCCGGTCTAGGATGCAGTAACAGTTGGATAACAACTACCTTGTCATCATGAATGGGCCTAAACCAATTTTCTAAGTATAGCAAAGTGTAAAGATGGGAAACCCTGTATCCTAGATAGGTTCATCAAATTCCTGAGTAAGCCAGTCTGGGACCAGTCTGTCTCTAATATTATTTAAATGAGGTTGAAAGAATCCTGACTAATGTAATAGAGGAGAGTAGTAAGGATGGTAAACAAAAACAGATCATGTGACCTATAATTTATTTTGACTAAAATATGCAAAATAATATCAATTTGTCAAGTCTGGGTGGTTGGTATATAGATCACTATTTTCTAATTTTAAAATAAAGTGAATATTATTACTTAAATTGTCTTTTCATGAGAAAAAAAAAAAGAGTTCCAGATGAGTTGTATGAACATCAGGAACAAAGCTGAGGGAGTGATTGTTTTAAGTTGAGGAGCAACTGGGAAATATTCCTAAGAAAATGAATTAAGAACAAATTTGTACTAATTTAATAAATACTGGGCTTTTACTGTATGCAATTTGGGACTGGGTCACTCAATTTGGGACTTATACTTCTGAAACCACTTTATGTCTGGGCTAAAGTCTACATTTTAAATTAATTATCTCCATCATTATATCCAAATTTGGTGAAACACTTATGTATACATTTTGCATGATACAGAAGCATGTTTCTTCTCATGATTTAGCTAAATAAATTCATAAAATGAATTATTATTTTGGTAGAAAAACAAACAAAGCTCTGACTCCTACATTTGTATTATTCATTCATGAGATACTGATGATGCTCAACCTTCAAATTATGATGTGTGTGTATGTGTGTGTGTGTGTGTGTGTGTGTGTGTGTGTGTTTCTGTGATATAATAAGTTGAAGAATGCTTGTGGTTAAAGTGTGGACTTTGGTGTAAAAATAAAACCTGGATCTCATAGCTTCCTTTTCACCTTAACCTTGGGAAGTCCAAGCTTCAGTATGAAGAAATAGTGTCAGTTTGGAGTTTGTATGTAATAGAAACCCCCAATTAACAATGACCTAAACAGATAAAATTTTATTATCAAGCATAAAAATTCAGGGATCAGTAATCCAGAGCTACAATGGCAGTTGCATAAGTCTTCAGAAAATTCTGGTCTCTGAAAATTCAAGGCCTCTGTACTGCCATCTCTGGAGTGTGACCCTCATGGTCCAGGATGATGGCTGGAGTGTCCGTTGGTATGCAGCCAGCAGGGAAATGGGGGCTCCTCCCCCTGCTAAGGACTTCCACATCCTCCAACCTCCATACAAGGTTGAGAAATGTGTTTTTTCCTGGGTGACCTTTTAAATTTTAGGGGGTCTCAGCTATCCCACTCCTTGGCCTATACCCAGGGGACTTGAAATCAGCATATTACAGAGATACAGCCACGTCGATGTTCGTGGCTGCTCAATTCACAATAGCCAGATTGTGGAACCAACCTAGATGTCCTTCAATTGATGAATGGATGGAGAAACTGTGGTATATATATACAATGGAATGTTACTCAGCCATAAAGAATGATAAAATTATGGCATTTGCAGGTAAATGGATGAAATTGGAGAATATCATGCTAAGTGAGATGAGCCAATCTCAAAAAAACAAAGGACGAATGATATCGCTAATAAGTGGATGATGACACATAATGGAGGGTGGGAGGGGTTAGTGTTAGGGTTAGAGTTAGGGTTAGGGAGGGGGGCAAGAATGGAGGAAGGAAGGACTGTATAGAGGGAAAAGAGGGGTGGGAGGGGTGGGGGGGAAGGGGAAAAAATAACTAAATGAATCAAACAGCATTACTGTTTGTAAATTTATGATTACACAAATGGTATGCCTTTACGCCATGTACAAACAGAGAAACAACATGTATCCTATTTGTTTACAATAAAATAATAAAAAAAAAATTTTTAGGGGGTCTGTTAACACAGAAGAGGAGAATGGGTGCTGGAAAGGAATCAGAGGTCTCTGTCACACGGTTGTAAGAATTAAATGATACATGTAAAGTACAGCACACGGAGCCTGACAGGACACAAGCAAAAGAAGCCACTATTTTAATCATTAATAATGTACTTCAAAGGGGCTGTGGCTGTGACTCAGTAGTAGAGCACTTGCCTAACACATGTAAAGCACTGGGTTCAATCCTCAGCACCACATAAAAAATAAACAAATAAAATAAAGGTATTGTGTTCATCTATAACTAAAAATATTAAAGAAAAATAATGAACTTTAAACTTCTGAGTGGACAAATGTACTTAATCTTTTCTCCCCTAAATGCCACTAAACTAACAGTAGAGGGATTACAGTTTTTAAAACATAGACCTCATAGTGAGAAAAGCTGCAGGAAAGGTACCTCCAGAGGAAAGAAACCATCAACAAAACTATGGCAACTGGATAAGAGGTGGAAGAATAGCATACTGCAAAAATGACAGTCTGAGTCTTCACGGGGAAAACTGAAAAGCAAGCTGGTTCATGCTGGAGAAATCCAGAGAAGCTCAGAACTGGAGACTCAGTGTTTTTGAAGGTGAGACATGTATGCCTGGAAGTCTGTGTTAGAAGTTAGTAACCTGATAGCCTCACTGTCCTACAACTACCTCTTCTCACCACAGCAGAGTAAACTCAAAAGTTTACTCTTGAGTGTTCAAACCAGATTAACCCTGGATTCAAGGACAACAGTGTAACTGTTGTGAGGACAGAGGTGCCATGCTAAAAGAGAAATTCAGCAAATGTCTGTACAAGGGTCTGGGAAATTGATTGATCCAAGAGAAAATACCTAAAGCTTCTTACAGTTGGCCATCTCCAAATGAAACTTCCAGACCTCAGAGTGAAACCTGCCTTGTGACCAAGTTCACCCATGCACAGTTTTCAGTCACTTTCAGTGTTTCGCTTTTTGGGGGTGGGGCTGTTGGGGATTGAACATAGGTGCACTTTACCACTGAGCTACACTCCCAGCCCTTTTTATTTTTTGAGACAGGGTCTAGCTTAGTTGCTGACACTGACCTTGATTTTGCAATCCTCCTGTCTCAGCCTCCCTGTCACTAGGATTACAAGTGTGCATCACTGCGCCCAGCTTAGTGCTTCACTTTTAAAAAGGAATGATCCACCAAGGAGTCCCCAGATGTTTGAGAAGATCTCTCATATCAAATATAGACACAAAATAAAAAGTCAAAAAGGAAATGTAGAAGAAAGGATATAAGGGTAAATAAAAAGCGAAGAGTTTTTTTTGTTTAAGACAGTAATAATACCCTAAAAGAAAAACGAAAGAGTACTGTATTCAAGAATAAAAACAAGATGGTACAGAAATTAACATTCATTAAAAGACAGACAAAACTTGGAAAATATAAATGGTGGAATTAAAATAATTCAACAAAAGGTTGAAAAGTAAAGTTGAGGAAATCTATTGGGATTGTGGGGTGCAGGACCAAAGCAAAGACCAAAGTAGAAAAGAAGCTAAAGACTTTCCTCAAATATCAAATATCAAAAATCCAACATCCAAATAGCAGTAGATGCAGAAAATATACAAAGAAAACAGAAGGTTGGAAACTGCCCAGGAAATAAGAAAAATTCTGATAATTAAAGGACTTTTTTCAGACTGAAAGAGCCTGCTGAGTGCTCAGTACAATGAATTTTAAAATGCCTGCACTAAGACACACCACAGTGACACTGTGGGATTCTGGGGGCCAAGTGAAGAAAAGCAACACTGAAAGCTAGAGAGCAATGGAAAAATGCCTTCAAAAGTTCTGAGGGGAAATTATTACTATAGCCTAGATTTATGTATCTGTCAAATTATTTAATGATAATAAAAAGACTTTTCAGACACAGAAGTCCTAAAAAAGGAAAAATCTACCTATGCACCTTTCCTGGGAAGCTCCTAAAAATGTGCTTTATTAACACAGGGGTTTAAACCCAGTAAGAGGAAAACATCATTCAAAGAAAAGAAGGGATCTGACACAGCAGAGCAGCAAGGGCTCTCAGGGTGAAGGAAAATCGTTCAACTCCTTGGCTGCCTTGAGAGTGGGGAAGATAAGGGCTGCAAGAGAGAAACGGGTAGATTATCTGATGGATGTAACTGTGTCAAGAGGAAATTTCCATTGCCTTCAGGGAGTCTGGTAATAAATTAATAAGTGGTACACAAACAAGGTTAGCAAGTGAAAAAAACTAGGTGGAACTGGGGTTGTGGCTCAGTAGTAGAGCATTTGCGTAGTATGTGCGAGGCACTGGATTCGATCCTCAGCACCACATATAAATAAATAAATATTGACAATTAAAAAATATTTAAAAAAAAAGACTACGTGGATGTTAACACCAGGAAAACCCAGTTTAAAAGAAATAAACTATGATTATTATACATTATATGACCCAATACCAGGAAAAAGCAGCTTGAAGTGTTGAGAATAATTGACTCTCGGGTCTAGGGCTTGAGGGTAGAGCTAACATTTTAGCTAATAAACATGTAAACCAAGGTTTTTATTATCAGACTTTAGAACAGTTTAACCCTTTAAACCACGTACATGTATTGTCTTCATAAAAATAAACATCAAATTTTAGGTGTACTTTTTGTGATTTTATCATTTATACAAAGTTTGTTCATAAACCAATTTAATACAATTTAGTGAACATTTATCCAACATCTGGTATGTTAAATCACTGTACAAGACGCACATGTAAATATGTGATTATAAAGCAAAGTCTAGTGTGAGTCCATACTCCCAAATGAGAAATAAATATTGATAAATCTTACAGAAGCCCCTCAGTTCTGAATTCGAACTAGAGAATGGCTTCAGAAAGAGCATTTGCATTAGACCTGAAAGGAGGAAAGGAATTTGAATAGGAGATTCAGTGCTAACTGTGGCTAGTGTTGTCAAGTCCCCCTGACTAGAGGAAGAGACGTGTGCAGGAAAGAAGTCTGGGAGAGCTGGGGGAGGCTGGACTGACTTCTTTGCCTCTGCTAGACATTTCTATTAGTCACTTTTTCCTGAGGATTTACTCCTGCTGCCCTAGCACCCAGACACTCTTAATTTTCATATTGACTTTACCATGCTGGGTTAGATTGTTGTTCTCTCTCTGCTGGCTCTCTGCCTCTTAAACTGCTAATTTAGAGAAGGATAAGGGAAAGGAAAGGGAAAATCTTGGTTTCGCCTGACCAAATGTAAACTCCTGAATCGAAAGATAGGAACTTTCTTCTCTGACCTCATAGGCAGCTAGATAGAGCTATTATCCTTTTTGAGGTACTGAGATTAAACAGTCATTTTCACAGTTGGAACATAATTTTTAGAACCCTCGAGAGTAATATAAGACACATCTGATTTTTTCAAAGAAATGTAATAATTTTATCACTGCAAAATATTTATTTCTTTTACTTGTAAATAATGCTTTTCAAAGGTAATTGTACAAATAAGTATGGGGTGTGTGTGTGTTTGTAACATCCTCCAAACTTAGGGTTCTGTGCCCTAGATTTGTTTTCTTTTATATTGTTGGGTCCAGAAGAGGAAAGGCTGGCTTAAAACTAAATAGCAGAGCTAAACCATATGTTTTATACCAAATTAGAAACAGGTGAAGGTTGTTAAAATCCAGCAAGCGCTTACAAAAGCTTTAGACTGAAGTTTGTATTAAAGGCAGGTGGTTATATGTACAATAAAAAACAGTCACCAGCACACCGGCTTATTGATACATATGTGATTGATCTTTTTGGATAAAAACAAGGAGGAGTTAATAAATCACTGCACATAGCTATAAAGATGTTTGGGCTTGAAAGCCCAGCCTGTAAGAGCAAATGTGGACCCTGAAGGAAATTTATGAAGCATAGATCCTTTTAGCTTTACTTAACAGCTAACATCTGACTGACCCGGGGGACCATGGAAATTTATTGCTGGGCCATTCAAATATTTGAGCTGTTGTGTGATGTAGAACAGGTAAAGATTAGCCCAATAACAAATATGAGGCTATAAAATAAAATGAGATTTCGATGACTTGTAAGTACTTGTCAAAGGTCAGCTCTAAATGACTGGTCAGAAATGGGAAAAACTTGTGATTATTAAGGCAGATTGATTATGACAACCTAGATGTTTACATTGGTTGCCGTCAGGTCAGTGGTCTTTGGAGTTTCCGCCTCCTGTGAAGTCCATACTTAACAGAATGACTTAAGGCCTTCTAAATTCTTCTTGTGCTCTGAAATTGGGTAAGATGATGAGTTGAGGTGATTCCTTTTGCAATTTTATAATTGAAATATTTATTTCTCAAATACATTCTGAATATATGGATTTTTATGATATTCACTTAGAAAACTGGCTTTAGCTAACTTATGTGTGTAATTTTGAGCTTTGACATCCAGAAAGTAGGTACAAGTTTTTAGGTTTTATGATAGATGATCTAAAATTAACCTTTAAATTTTAAGTAGTTAACAGATTTATGCATGCAGTTATTGAAAACTTGATTTAGTGGAATTAAGTGGGTTTAATTCCAAATCTCATATTCATTTTTATTTATATAAGTCTCCAAAGTAATAATGTATGTGATATTGTTACTCAGGCTTTAGAAGTTCGATTTTGAACTTTAATGAGGTCTACAGTTATTGGTGTTGACAATCTCTGCCTTTTTGACTTAGCTCTAAACTTTTACTGTCGTAAAAGCTAGATTTGGTGGTTTTCAGAGTGTCAGCTTATCAAATCAGTTGAATTTGGTAATAGTTTGATTTGTAAACATCTGATTTGTTAGGAGAAGGATGACACCATTTTTATAGAAATCTTGAATGAAATAAAATTTCTAAAATAGTGCAGATTTGCAGAATGAAGAGTTACTAGAGGAGGAGCATGGAATAAAAAGCAGAGGTTTAGGAGTTGCACAGCATGGTGGGAATTGTACCTCCACCCTTCCATCCATAATTTGCTCCTCCCTCCTTTCCATAAATAGAGAACTGATAAAGTCTGGATATGTTACAATATTGACAAGACTTAGTCTCAAAGTGGAAGATTTTTATGATCCTGTGGAACATTCAAAAGAATAAACAGGTAATTACAATGAAGTATGAAAGGTGTTAGGGATTATAGAGGGTTCTGTGAGGGCACAAGAGAAGAAATAACGACTCCATATTCGAGGCAGGAGTGATGGGAGTGGAGTGGGATTGGTGGCCCTCATTAAGTCTTAGGAAAGACTGACCTTGGACACTTCAATAATAGTGCCTGTAGGACAGTTGTTAGGATTGTACAGGTAATGCATGCTAAATGTAATCCCAGTGCATAACATATCCCCTGAATGCCATCCAGCATGAACATTGTGGTTGGTATGGCAGTTTCACGGATTTTGCTATAGTGGTAGAGGCCTCTGTCTCTTGTTAATCCATAGCAGGTGCCATTCTGAAACAGGATTTGTTCCCCACTGAAGAATTTTTCCTTTGTGCAAAGCTCAAAGTACTTTTTAAGAGTTGATTATCAGGCTGGGGTTGTGGCTCAGTGGTAGAGCGCTTGCCTTGAATGCATGGGCACTGGGTTCGGTCCTCAGCACCACATAAATAAATAGAGACATTGTGCCCATCTACAACTAAAAAAAAATTTTTTAAGAGAGTTGATTGTCTATAGGTCTATTAAAATTAGAAATAAAAATGAATGATGAAAATGTTTCTGAATCTTAAAATCTTTCTAATTGGATGTGCATTTTGCTTTTTAATTCACAGGGCTATAATCATTTAGATATTTCCCATTCAGTATTTAATTGTCTGATTTATTCATTTACTTAATAATTCATTTTCTGCTATGAATAAAAATCTGAACTTAACACCCATGTCCTTAAGGACATTACATTCTAATTGAGGGAATAAGACAGGAACAAGTATGAACAAGTAAATTATAAGGTGGAAGGTGCCAGGTGCTTAAAAATGCTTTGTGCTTTCAGGAGTCAACAAAATGAATAAAATATGGGGATTTCTCCTTGAGGTACTTCTAGATAGGAGAGGGAGGGAAAGAAGGAAATAAAGCATGCTCATATGAAAGGTAATAAGAATAAGTGAATGCCTCCCATATCCCCGTAACTGTGCTGGGTCTAGATTTTCTTATTTAATTTGTTCCCTCTAGCAATCCTGAAAGATTGGTCTATTAAACCTCTTGTAGCGTTAGATAATCAGGTTCAGAATAGCTTGCCCTATTTCACAACCAAGTAAATAACAACACTGGGATCTGAGCCTCTGTCTCTCTGACTTGAAAGTATTAATTTATTATACCTAACCATTACCACCCCCATTCTACTTTTCTCCTTCTCTCCCTTAAAGTAGGTATTAATAGTAAATAATTTGGGTATAAAGGACTAAGTACCTGTTGGGTTCCTAACACTGCATAAGAAAATGGCTTATAAAGAATATGCCATTAGGCATGCTGATATATTTAAACAAACCTATATTAAATGCCCACATTGTAGAGGGTTGCCTTCATGTAAAATGATGAATAGTTTTTATTCTAAATTTATGTTCCAGATGGAAATATCTTCTGGCATTACCAAGTATTTATGTACCTTGCATGCTTAATTGTAGGTTTTTTAATTTTTTTAACATTTACAGATTTTGTGGGAAACAGGTGCTGTTAAACCCAGGCAAAGGTAGGATGGCTGTTAATGTGGTGGAATGTGATTTTGATTTACTTGGCAGAATTTTTATTTTACAAAATTGACTATTAAAGAAAGACATGGTTTCCATCCTTTAATTGTGCTCTGTTCGCTGAAATCTGCCTATGGACTGTTTTTCAACAGTTATAAAAAAGGTATGGAAAAATTGGAAGGTTTCTATTGGAAATTGATATTGAGTTCTTTAACGATTTCCACAACCCTGAAACTTACCAAGTTAAAAAAAATGGGGATTATTTTTAACCTTCTTACTGAAATTATCTGGAATTGATTTCCCTGAAATTCCATTCTCTTTTTAGAACAGCTGTCTTTAAAAGTTGTATCTAATTTTGGCAAAGAGTACTCTGATATAAATCTTTTCATCACAAGATTTTTTCTTTAAAAACTTTGGGATAACAGGAGCTGGGGTATAGCTCAGTGATAGAGCATTGTCCAGCATTTGTGAGGCCCTGGGTTCAATTCCCAGCACCACCACCCCCCAAAATGGGAGGGGTGGCATCTTATTACCTGCCATATCACATTTAATCTTTTTGATCAGCACATATGGTCTTTCATTATAGATTTTCTTTCCTCCTCCAAAGAAAGAGGATAAACAAACTCTTCATTTCTTACCAGGACCCTTGTCACTCTTTGCTGTTTCTCTTAAGATAAAGGTTACACCCTGACCTGACATGATCTAGAGGTCCCTGTGTCATCTGCCCGTAACTTCATCTACTTCAACCCTTGCCACTCCTCCCCTCAGTCTTTACTATTCTGCCCTTCTTTCATTTCTTGAAGCAATGCGCTTCCCCCACCAAGGGGTCTAACATATGTTGCTTCCTCTAACTGGAACATTTCTTCCAACAGCCCCTACCCATCTTTGAGATGTCAGCTGAAGTGATTTTGTCTTAGAAGTCCTTTCTCTTTTCTGAAATGCTGTGCCCTTCATTCAGAGTGTTTAATTTATAAATTACACATTCATGATGGGGATTCTATGAGCAGTATCTGTAAGACCCATGCCTGTGTTTTCCCACCCTGTGTCTCTCCCACCTAGCACTGTACCTGACACAGAATATAAGTTCATTGAAAGTTTGTTGGACGAATAAACTACATCCACAGTGACGGTTTCTTTCATCCATCCTCTTAGAATGAGAGAGTTGTCCCACCTACTGTTCAAGTCTCTTTTTCTCACCTCTGATAGAGGTCTCACCTATGAGACAAAGCGTTTGCCCCTCTCACCTCAGAGCCTTCATTCTGCTGTGCTTCACCTTGTCTCTCCAGTTGTTGAGCTCTCCTCTCTAGATGCCAAGCTCATCATCGTCTTTTCCTCACCTCCATTTACTCCTGAAATAACACAGGTCTGCCCTCATCCCTCACTACTTCATTTAAAGATGTCACCATATTCTCAGAGCGCCCTACCAGTGAACTTAGGTAATTAAATCTAGTAAACATATTAATCTCTCTTTTGCTTGAACTGTCAGTGACATTTGACTTTGGTGGTATCTTCCTTCTTAACACTTTTTCTGGGCTTTTCTGATGAACTTCTTGGGTTTCCTCATATCTTTTAGCCAGCCTTTTTCTGGCTCTTTTTCCTTTCCCTCTTCTTTGTTGGGATTCTCAAGGCTCTGAAGCAGTTCTTTTCTATGTGACTTCTTTAGGCCATCACTCATTCATACCTATAGCTTCAATTTCCATCTAAATGTCTATAATTCTTTAATTGATATTTTCACCCCAAATTTCTCTCCTGTCTTGATATGTGTGGTGTGTGGTGTGTGTGTGTGTATTCCCCTGCTCCTCTTCCAATGTTCCTATGCCAATGCAGATTCTACCATCTCTCTTGTTCCTCAGGAGAGGACTAGAGGGTCATCTTTTGCTCTTCTGTCTCTGCCTTAACAACCAATCCATCACAAAATCCTCTAGGTTCTTCCCACACATTGTAGCTTAAATCTGTTCACATGTCTTCCTTTCTACTCTGGAGCCCTAATCAAAGCTGTCACCATTTTTGGCCTGAACTATTGCAATAGACTCCAAAGCAGGTCTTGTTCCTCTTTACCACACCATAGCCAAAATGGTCCTTTAAAAATATAAACCCTGATCCCTTTGCACCCATGCTTTAAAAAATCTTTTCTAATCCTCCCATTATCCTTAAGGATATAGTCTAAATTTCTTGTGGTTTATGAAACCCTGCACAGTCTGGTCCCTGCTGAACACTTCAGCCTTATCATATAGCACTTACGCCCTAGCACTTTGTTTCTTACCCCAGTCTCTAGCTGTCTATTTTAATATCACCTGTACTTTTTATAACATGACAACTTCATTTTGTTAGTTGCTTACACCCAAAACTTTGAAGTCATCCTTGACTCCTCTGCCTCAAACCCCTCATTATAAGATCTGTCAGGAAATCATGTTGTCTCTATCTTCAAATTAGGAAAATTGAACTACTTACTACCTCTACGGCTACCATGTTGGTTCACTCCACAGGCACTCCTGCCTCAATTTTTACAGTAGTCTCTCCATTGTTTTGTTTCTTTTTTCCCTGCAATGTAACCTCATAGAACAGTCATTCTTCTCTCCTCTTTTCAGGACCCTCTAGTGCTTTCTCTGACATTCAGAACTAAAACCAAAGTCCTTCTCTGTGACCTCTGGAACCCTGCACAGTTTGGACCCATTTTCTTGCCAACTTCATCTCTGTTCCTTTTTTCCTCACTCTATTCCAGCCACTCTGACCCGCCTTTCAGTTCCTCAGATGTGAACATAGCAGACATTTCTGTCTCAGGGCCTTTACACTTATTGTTTCCCCTGCCTGGAACACTTTCACACTTTCTTCAGGTTTTTATTGAAATGTCACATTCATGAGGAATGGTCTCTCAATTCTTATGTCTCCCTCATTAAAATGTAAACAAAGAACAACAATTTTATGTCTGTTTTTGTTCACTGTGTTGGCTCACTACCCAGAACTATACCTAGCACAAGGTGAGTGCACACAAATATATGGTATACACAAATAATTGGTGAACAAGTGAATGAAAAAGAATATTTGCCCAAAGTTCATCAAAATCTCTGGTTCAAAGTAAATTATTTGTTGATTGAATCAGTTCCTTTACAAACTCTCAAATATTCTTTCATCTCTCTATCCAATTTCTGATTTTTACTTTCTTTATAATTAGTTTTAATCTTTCCACCTCAAGGAAATGGCCTATGATCCATCAATCAATCTCTCTCTCTCTCTCTCTCTCTCTCTCTCTCTCTCTCTCTCTCTCTCTCTCTCTCTTTCTCTCTCTCTCTCTTTCTCTCTTCTTTACCTATCTCCCTATTTAGCAGTTCCTGGCCCTTGTTTTTAATTTGTAAGTGGGATTTGCTGATCAGTTCGATGTGAAGGAAAAAGAATTATCAAAGATGATTCCATTCAGTTTAGCAAAAATTAGAGTAAGAAGGTATATGCTAGGTCCTTCAGGAGTACTGTTCCCAATCTGAAAAGGTTTCTTATTAAATCTAGACATTTAACAGACCATTGTTTCATTGTAAGGCATAAGAATAACAGTATTCACAAGGTGCTCTGGGAACACAGAAGTAAAACCCTTAGCTCAACCTCGAACAATAGGGAAGGATATTAGAGTAGGTGATAGCTGGGTTGATCCTTAAGGATGAGTAAAAATTAGCCAAGAAAGAACAGAGAAAAGGTCATTCTTCACAAAATTTATAACTTGAACATAGAGGTTAATGGAATTAGAAAAATTAGATTTGATATTAATATAGCCACTTCACCTCTCTTTGATTAGTGTTTATAGGCAAATTTGAAGAATAAGATAATCTCTTTAATTTCTAACATGCCGAATTTGAAAATGTTTATGGGACAATCAGGAGAAAATAAGATCTGATTAAAAAAATATGACAATGAAATTTAAGAGAAAGACTGTACAGGAGATAATTATGGTATAGATGGATTTTGAGACTTTCAAGTATTCAACAACATTTACTAAGTGTCTGTACTATAGTAGACAATGTTCTCCATAATAGAAATGCAATAGTAAACAACACAGATAAAAATCTATGCCTTCTTGGAGCTCACGTTCTGGTTGGAGGAATCAGACCCAAAGCAAATGTAAAACAGATGATGTGATAGAGACTAAGAGGTTATTATTTTCCCTTTTTTTTCTTTTTAATTAAGTTTTACTATGGAAAATCTTAAGCATATACAAAACTAGAGAAAATGGTAGAACACATCCCAATCTACCCAGCTTTAATAATTAGAAACAATCATTAAACTTATTTGTGTCCCAACTTATCTATATCCCTACTACTCTCTTCATTCCAGTGTATTATTTTTAAATAAAGCCTCTATACCCTGACATTTTGTTCATAAATGTTTCAGTACATATCTTGAAAAGATAATTAACATAATGACTATTACCATTAGCACACCTGAAAAAATATATAATTCTTTAATGTCATCAAGTTAGTCCATGTTCAGATTTCTCCAGGTGATTCATAATCCTTTTTTATATAGTATTTTTTTCCAGATCAGAATCCAAATAAATTCTCACAATTCTTTCAATTACAAAAGTCTGTTAAGTCTTTTTTAAAGCATTTAAGTCACCATCTTTATTTTCTACTTTGCATATATTTTACCCATATATCAGTTATTAAAATATAATATTGATTGCTTACATGTAGAAGAGAGTCCAGTGTTCACAGATTTTTACTCTCAGAGGTATGGAATTAAAGTTTGAAGACTACCTTTCTCTATCATACTGTTTTATTTTTTTTTAATCACATATCACTAACTAAAGTTTTGTTGGTTTATTTTTATTTTAGCCCAAGGTTTTATTATGGAAATTTCTAAATATACAGAAATGTTGAAAGAATTTTGTTGTGGACACCCACATACCTGTAATTAGCATTTTACTTTAACATTTTTTAAACATTTTTGCTTTGTTATTTATCTTTCCATCTATTCATCCCTCTTGTTTATCTATTAACCTACTTATTTTGATAAATTCAAAGTAAGTTGCAAGTATTAATACACTTCCTACAGTACTTCATCATGTATATGATTAACTAGAGAGCTCTGTGTTTGTTCATGCTCTTTTTTCTTTTGAGGTAAAGTTTACCTATAATGAAATGCACATTCTGTGAGTTCTTCCATTTGCAAATATCTCTGCAGTCTGATTTCTATCAAGATATCAAACATTTAATCTCCCCAGAAACGTCCCTCTCTTTTCCTAAAAATCACTACCTTCCCCAGTGCCCTAGTCAAACATGGTTCAACCATAGATTAGTTTTACCAGCTCTAGAACGTCACATAAATGGAAGCATTGCAATATGGACTTTTTTGTATAAGGCTTTTTTCACTTGGCATGTTTACAGGTTCATCTGTGTTATTGTGCATATCAGTAGTTCTTTTCCTTTTATTGAGTAGTGTTCCATGGTATGAATATGCCAGCTTGTTTATCCATTCTCCTAATGTTGGATAGTGAGGTTTTCAGATTTTTACTGTTATGAACAAAGCTGCTCTGAATATTTCTGTACACAATTTTTTGTTTGCAAATGTTTTAATTTTTCTTTGTTTCATTTTTTGGAATTGCTACATCCTACAATGAGAATGTTTGCTTTTATAAATAACAGACTTTTTTCCATAGCATGTAAATTTTACACTCGGATCAACAATGTATAAGAGTTTGATTGCTCCACATCTTGTCTCCTTTAATCTGAAGTTTCTCTCCTTTATTTTTCCTTGCATTCCATCTACAGGGAATTTACTGTAAATTAAGTTTTCTGTTTTCCTGTACAGCTCCCCACATTTCTAATTTTTCTGATTGCATTCTGTTATTGTCATTGAACATGTTTTTCTTTCCCCATTTTCCTGTAAACTAGAGGTAAAAGTTTCCGAGAGCGTATGTATTCTCATAGGCATATTTTTCACATCTGGAAGCACATCACATCTAGTTACCTCTTTATTTCATGATATTCAGATTGATTAGTACACCCTGGTCACTCAGTCCAGTGTGTCCATTGTAATGTTTCTGAGGAATGATTTTAGATGAAGTGTTCTGGGGTGGTCTAAGGGTGATTTTAGTCTGTGGCCATATGGCAAGAAGGTGGCAGTTCTGTGAAGATTTAAGGAGAAAACACTGCAAAGTAGAATGGCAAATTCAAAAGCCCCGAGTGTTGACAATGGAACAGGAGGCCAGTAGAACTTGAGCATAGTGAGTGCAGAGAATGATGTAAGGTATACAGGCAAAGAAGTAGTGATGGATTAGAATATGTAGACCCTGGAGGCCACTCTATATAGGTTAAATTTTATTCCAGATGCAGTGGAAAACCTTTCAGTGGGCCTGGCACAGTGGTGCACAACTATAATCCCAGCAACTCAGGAAACCAAGGCTTGGAGGATTACAAGTTCGAGGCCAGCCTTAGCAACTTAGCAAGGGCCTAAGCAACTTACCAAGACCTTATCTCAAAATAAAAAATAAATAGAACTGGGGATTTTGCTCAGTGGTTAAGCACCCCTGGGTTTAATTCCCAGTACCAAAAATATAATATTTGAATCGTTTTAAGCAAGAGAGTAGGTGCCATGATCAGATTCGACTTTTCAAAGGTCACTTTTTTTCCCTCTGTTTCCTACAGCCAAAAGGTGTCCTTTGTTAATAGTGCTCTTTGTAGATTATACCTTTAACGCAGACCAATGACTATCTATTACTTTCTCTACTACTTGAAATTGGTTATCATGCTCAAAATGAAATAGCAATTACAGGGTAAGGTTAAATGGTTCTTAGAGTAAAATTTTTAAACCAAAGATTTAAAATTTGAAAATAAATTTTACAGTTAGAATAGTAAGGCACAAGTGAAAATGGAAATGTTCTTTTTATTCTTTTCCCATGTCATTTATTTAATCATTAATCCTTTTTTAATTGATTCTTTTTAGTTACACATGACAGTGGAGTTCATTTTTACAAAATTGTATAAGCATGGAATTTATCATATTCTAGTTAGGGACCCCATTGTTAATGGATGTACATGATGGTGGAATTCACTATGGTGTATTCCTATAAGTACACAGGAAAATTATTTTGGATTAATTCTACTGTCTTTCCTTTTCCTATCCCTCCTTCCTTCCCTTCATTCCCCTTTGTCCAGTCTACTGAATATCTGTCCTTTCCCTCTCCCCCCTTTATTGTGGGTTAGCTTCCACATATCAGAAAAAACATTCCACCTTTGGTTTTTTTGGAACTGCCTTAGAAAATGTTCTTTTTAAATGACTTATTTTTTAAAGAGTACATTCTGGCCTAGTTAATGTGTGATTTTTTTTTTTTAAACACAGAAACAGATGCTTAAATATTTTGACAGTCCCCTGTGAAACCCCCACAGCCAGCCTTTCTCATCTTATGTGCCTGTGACCTGCCGTATGGTTTCACTGCATCATTGTCATTTTGCAGTGAGTTAGAGTTGAAACTTCAGTAGTATTATACAGCTTGGGAGGAAAATGGGTTTTTCTTTTTTCCCTTCAGCCTTGACAAAGTAAAATGTAGTCCATTTTCACTGTTGGGTTCTTTACTTTGAACCCAAAGATTCAGTTTAGCATGGACTGATTTCATAATTGCTCTTCAGTCAGTTCCCTTTATCACAGGTAAAAGATCAGAGAGAGACATACAAGCATTCTGGTCACATTTTTCATTCCTAAATTTTTTACTTTTTTTTTTTTTTTTTTTTTTTTTGGCCTGGAGGGTTGAGTGAGGTTTGTTTGTTTCTTTAATTTCTTCTTTATGGAGTCCATGCAGCTTTAACATTTAGCAAAGCCAGCTAAGGCCTGGTGGCTTCAAATTAATATATCATCTTACCAGTTACAGAAACTGATCTTCTAAATTTCCTAAGTGGAGGAATCCAGTAGGTACTAATATAACAATCCTAATTTTTGATCATCCAAGCATACCAGAGTTGACTCATAATTTACTATAGTTGTTTCAGGGGAACTTTTTGGGAAACAAACATTGAAAAATGTCCTTCAAAGTGAATTTTATGTTCTCTGATACTCCAATTTTATTTTGGTTACTTTTTTAAGTGTGACACAACCCTCAAAGTATGAAGCAACCAGAATAAGAATTGTACACACTTAAATTGTGAAGAGGAGACTTAATGCCTGCCACTAGAGTGTGGGATGAACAAACATGGAAAGGGCTGCAGCCAGTCACTAGGCATTAGGTAACATGAAGGCCAAGGGAGAATCAGCAAGGCCTGGAATGGTCAAGGAGTTTTTAAAAGGAATGTGTAGACTTGAGCTAGATCTTGTAAAGGCTGGCAAGAGAAGGAAAGAGAGATGGCATCTCCAGGAAGTGAGCAGAGGCAGAGAAAGAAAACTGAGCCTGGTCTGATCATGAAACTGTGAAGAAAGCACTGGGGCAAAAGATGGCAGACAGATCAGATCACTTAGGCCTTGAAAACTAGGCAGAGGATTTGTAATTTAAAACAATAACTGATTTTTAGAAAGCAGGTCTGAGAAGTTGACATGATAAGAAGTCTCATTAAAGAGAAAATAATTCATTTTTATCATGCTCTGCAGTGTCAGTACACTTCCTCAGTCTCTTGTGTTGTTCTAGCCTCACAGTATTTGTGAAGGAAGCAGGAAAGATGATGTCCTGCTTTACAGCTTGAGAACTGAGTGTTTTGATTTACCTAAGTCCATGTAGCAAGTAAGTAAGAGAGCCGAGAGTAGAAAAACTTGGTCTTTTCTGTCACAATTCAATTTTTAAACACCTACTAGACTGACTCAAATCAATCCAACAGTGATAGGGAGAGTGAACCAGCTTGAAGACGCTGAAGTTATTATAATAATCAAATTGGTAAGAGTTTAAACTAGTTGTTTTCAACTGAAGACAATTTTATCATGCTTCCCCTTCCCACTCAGGCAACATCTGACAATGTCTGAAGTCACTTTGGGTTATCACAGTTGGGAGTGGGATGCTATTGGCTTTTAGTGGATATTGCCGGCCCTGCTAAACATCCTATAGTGTGTAGGAAAGCCTCCCACAAGAAAGAGTTATCCAGAGTGGCAAAGGGCATGGACAGACAAGAGTGTTTCAGAGGGAAAATGGTGTGTCAACTTGATAAATCACTGCATGTATAAAAAATAAGTAAGGTGAGTAAAAATTGTCACTCTAGCCCTGAATAAGTGAAAGAGAAAAGTTGTGATAAAAAAAAAATTAGGGCAGAAGAAAGTATGTGGCTCCCATTCCCCTAATCATCCTGGGTGTGTTTCTCTAAAGGACTCAGGAAATGGAAAAAATACTGCATTTATCCTTGAAGACCTAATAATGAGGTCATGTCTCTTCCACTTACCATGTAGGTGACCAAGGCCAATCAGTTTCTTTTAAGTAATAGTAACACAGTTACAAAACTCCGCATTCGTTACTGAAGCCTGGAATCACATTAGCTTTTTTGATTGTCATATCATAGTTCTTTACTCCTGTTGAACTGTTGTATGCTAAAGCACTCCAAATCTTTTTCACACATACTCTCTTTTTTTTTTTTTTTTTTTTTTTGGTACCGAGGATTGAACCCAGGGGCCCTTAACCACTGAGTCATATCCCCAGCCCTTTTTATATTTTATTTAGAGACATGGTCTCACTGAGTTGCTGAGTCTGGCTTTGAACTTGTGATCCTCCTGCCTCAGCCTCCTGAGCTGCTGGGATTACAGGTGTGCACCACTGCACCTGGCTATAATCTATTTTTTAATTAAAAAATATTATTATTATTAGTAACAGTGCTAGACAGAACCAGCTGGGCAAAAGAGAAACAAAATAAAATCTGTTTCTGTCCTGTTGGAGTAACAGTATACTAAGGTAGGCCTATATTATCTAAATAATCACACAATGAGTATAAAATTAGAAACTGAAACCAACTGGAAAAAGAAAGGGTTGTAAACTGTAGGCCAATTTGATAGTCCACAGTAAGATGATTTATAGTAGCTAGACAGGGTGGTGCACTCCTGTAATCCCAGCACCTCCAGAGGCTGGGAGTTCAAAGCTAATCTCAGCAACTTAGCAAGACCCTGTCTCTAAATAAAATATTGTTTTTAGAAGGGCTGGGAATGTGACTCAGTGGGTTGAGTGCCCCTAGGTTCAATTCCCGGTACCACACACACACACACACACACACACACACACACGGATGATTTACAGTAGATCCAGGTGGATAGATCCAGCTGGACTCCAATAATTAAGTTTGGAGGTCTATAACCTCTTCCACACCAGGCATCAGGTACAGTGACAGAAAGCCTCAAATGGATTTCTTTCACACACGTGATCTGTTTATTGCTTTCTACTTCATAACTTTTGCCATGTCCAGTCAGTGAACTTTTAAATAATTTGGAAATTTAATTTAATTTGAAAAGTAACTTAATATTGGCCATTTGGGTGTAATATTAATAAATTATATTGAGTGTATTAATAGGAAATATATAGTCATCCTCCAGTTAATGTAATACTCTCCTTTAATGAGTACTGTTTGTGGTGTTAAAGGACATTTTTCTGATGACCACATTCTTATTTAAGCTTCTAAAGTTTGCTAATGTGATTCTTTTTCTATAGTTAAAATAAAAAGCCTTTGATTTGTGTCTTGTGTCCTGATAATGATGGGTTTTACCCTTTAAAATGAATTGTTTTTCCAGATTGCTTAATCTGTAAATCCATGTATTTTTGGAAAGTAAAATGAATATGTGATAGTTACAATTAAGTTGCTCAACTCAAAGGAACCCATTAAGAATTTGAAAGCATCATAAAATGTGAACTGCATCCTAATATTTGAGCTACTCTTAGCAGCCTATTTGAACCTTTGGCTCTACTCACTCTTCAAATTTGTTTTAATGTTACACTTAGAACTTTGTGGCTCTTTCTACAAAGAAGTTCCAGTGAAGTTATATAAGTCAGATGTTGTGAGATCCATTTTTCATGAATGTAGAGGTTTGCTTTTCAATGCATAGTAATCTCAATTTACCCTTCCAATGTATGAAACAGCTTCTGGATTTATAACAGAAAATGAAGATAACTTTGGGTTTGGAGCACTGTTCTTACAGGCTACCTGTGATGTCTTGTAGAATAACAACTTCACAGTATAGAACTCTGGGAAGCCTTGGGATTCCATTAGATTCCTTTAATGCGCCCCATTTTTATGTCTTTGCATATATGCACTTTCTTTCCACACTACTCCATATGAGTCTGAATGATTCCCAGACACCTTGCAAAAACCTGGTGTTGCAGTTTACTTCTCAGTTTGCTTTCTATCATTTTTATTCATCTCAGTTTGAGGCCAAACTACATGTTCTAATTTATTTTCTACTCTTTCAATGAAACACAAAGCTGTATCTTCTTTTTTTAAAAATTTTTTGTAGTTGTAGATGGACAGCATACCTTTATTTATTTTTATGTGATGCTAAAGATCAAACTCAGTGTGTCACAAATGCTAGGCAAGTGCTCTGCCACTAAGCCCCAGCCCCCAAGGCTATATCTTCTTGATGGATATCTGAAGTATTTGGTTTCCTTTAGTAACTTTTTAGTTCATTCCTTTAATTACTGCCCAATTCTTATAATTTTATAGTACAACAAATATACCTTTTGGATACTATAAAATCAGCAACTCTTAAGAATTTAATATAAAGCTTTTAAATTCTGCTTCCCCCCACCCCCCAATGCTATCCTCCAGGCTTTATAGAATGTCTCTTTTCCTTAGGCAATTAAGACATTTAAAATTAAAACTGTCTGGTAATTGTCATCTACCATTCATTTCAATAAGATTATTTTATACATGAGAGTAATCATATTGCAAAACTAAGGGAGATGCTGTTTTCTTTGTAACACTGTGTAAGTTGTGGTTGACCTGTTTATAAAGAAATCTGTTCCACTTGATAAAGCTTATGCTTGATCTTAAAAATCAGGAAAAAAAATTTGATCTAAGATGAGTGCCACCACAGCAAAAGAAAAGAGTGTGAAGAGAGTCTATAGAATGGTAGGAAATCATTACCAGTTACTCTTCTGGCAGAGGATTAATATCCAGAATATAAAAAGAACTCAAAAAACACTGAAAGAAGTAACCTGAATGATAATGAACTAAATACACATTTCTCAAATAAAGAAGTACAAGTGGCCAACAAAACCTAAAAAAGCTGTTCAGCATCTTTAGCAATCTGAGAAATGCAAGTAAAAATACACTGAGATTTCATCTCACTCCAGTTAGTATGACAATCATCAAGAATACAAGTAATCTGGTGCTGGGGAGATAGCTCAGTTGGTAGAGTGCTTGCCTCACAAGCACAAGGCCCTGGGTTCAATCCCCAGCACTGCCAAAAAAAAAAAGAATACAAGTAATCGATATGTCAAAATACATTCTACTGTAATATACAACTAAAAAGAACAAAAAATTTAAAAAGAACACAAGCCAGGAGCGGTGGTATATAACTGTAATCCCAGTGGCTCGGGAGCCTGAGGCAGGAGGATGGTGAGTTCTAAGCCAGCCTTAACAACTTAGTGAGGTGCTAAGCAACTCAGTGAGACCCTGTCTCTAAATTAAATACAAAACAGGGCTGGGGATGTGGCTCAGTGGTCAAGTGCCCCTGAATTCAATCCCTGCTACAAAAAAAAAAAAAAAAAAAGTCATAATGAATACTGGTGAGGATGTTGGGAAAAAGAAACACTTATTCACTGTTAATAGGATTGTAAATTGGTATAATCATTGTGGAAACCATAGTGGAAGTTCCTCATAAAGCCAGGAATGGAATCATCATGTGACCCAGCTGTACCATTTCATTGGTACTTTTCCAAAAGAATTGACGTCAGCCTACTATAGCAATAAAGGCAAACCCATGTTTATAGCAGCACAATTCACAGTAGCCAAATTATAGAATCAGCCTATGTCTCTGTCACCAGATGAATGGATAAAGAAACTGGTGGAATTTTATTCAGTCATAAAGAATGAAATTATGTTATTTGCATGAAAATGGATGGAAGTACAGAGTACCTTGTTGAGCAAAATAACCAGACTCAGAAAGTCAGGGGTCATATTTTCTCTCTAAATTGAGGAAGCTAGAGAGAGAGAAATTTTAAAAGGACCTCATGAAAATAGAAGGGAAACCAGTAGAGTTGAGGAGAATGTAGAGGAAGGAGAAAGGGGAAGTACTGGGGATTGAAATTGATCAAATTATGTTATGTGCATGTATGAATATGTCACAATGAATCCTACCAATATCAGTGCAATAATAAAAGTAAAAAATATATATTATACATTTTAAAAATGAATATAGGTATATACCAACCATTTCATTTGCAGGAGTGAGGAAAGGGAAATAATGAGGAAAACTTATTCCCTAAACTTAACTCCTTATCTTTATGAAGATCCAGATTTCATCCCTTTGTTACTTCAGTGAGTCAGGTCAAAAGGTGAAGTCATTTCTGAGAGCTTTATGGCATGAGTGCATTGCTCTGGAGAAGTTGCATCCTAGTAGTCATCACTGTAAATGTGATGAATTTTTGCTTTGAAGTGTGATTTTTTTTTCTCCTTAATTTTCCTCTCACATTTAGTAAAAGTTGAGAAGTCAGGTCCAATGTATTAAAGAAAAGAAACCTAAGTCTTAGGAGGCAAGCTTATGACATATAGATAGGAGTGAGTGGCCTCAACTTCTTGAAATTAAAGCATCACTTTCTTATACATTAGTAGTTTGTTGTGTGACATTTTCAGTTTTTTCTTTATAAGAAAGCAGCCATTGTTCTGACTTGACTGTTATTATGAGGATATTAGTAGATTGCAGTGAATGTACCTAAGTGATTTAATACAATTTTGAGATATTTATGCTACACCTAAGAAACTTCGGCCTCTAACAACAACTTAGGAGGTTGTATTTACTGAGTTTTGGAAAATTTCTTATCTTGCTTTACCTTTTTTAGGTTTCCACTGTATCCAAAAGGAGGAGAGAAGTTACAGTTTGATTATGGTGTCTATCTTCTGAACAAAAATATAGCACAGGTAAGCCTTTCTTATTCACTCCTTTCCGACTGCCTTGAATTGCTAACCCTCTTTATAATTCTAAGTACTTTATAATTAAGTACTAACCCTTTTATTAAAGCAGATACATTAGTAATACCAATTTCTCTTTGGCCACAGTCTTATTCTGTGCCTTTATAATAAAGACACAGAATCTATGGGTATGAGTTGGAATCCTGCTACACTCACAGGCCCTTTTCTGTGATGGTAGACTTGTACTTAAATGTGTGGACTTTATAATTGCTTGACTCTGCAACTTGATTGGTAATAGTGTTCTTCTCTTAGACCACTTCTAGGGACTCATTTTGCTTTCTTGTTTATGGAATAAAAGTTTAGTGCCTTTGGCAAGTCCTTAATGGTCTCCTCACCTCATTATCCAGGACCCAAAGGAAAAGACCAAGCATCTGTTCCTTCCAACCCATCTTGCATTTTTGTGGCTCTTTCAACATCACATGAGTTAGTATCCCACTTGAATAATGTCTTTCTACATACCATAGTGAGACTATCAGATGCCTAAGTTTGTATTTTCCTGAAAGAAATATGTAGTATTTCTTTAGCATACTTGGCTCTGCTTCAAGAGTGGATGTTCCATAAATTTTCTAGTGAAAAACAAAGACCAGCTTCAGCGCTTTGTTCTCATTGGGATATACTTCCAATTGGAGTGTCACATGGATAGGTATCCACAGCCTAGCTGTTATTTAAAGACATTATCAGCTATATCCTTAGACCTTTCAGTATTATGGAAGTAATAAGATTTGTGATGCTTTTCCTAACTGGAGTTACCTTTTTTCCATCTAAATGTAAAATCTTACTGAACAATTTCCTTATTCATGTCTGATCAATCTAGAATTATTCCTCTATTTGATGTCTGTCTGCCCTCAACCAACCTTAATTTAATGCTCATTTTTAAATATGATTTTTATTAAGATTGCTGTTCTCTTTTGAAATTGCTTCAAATTTCTAGTTTGTAGTCCATAATTAATCACTTGCTTCATAACCCCACACTCAGTGTCCTCTCAGTCTTACTGCTTTAACTGTTATTTTCCCTCTAACTCCTGTTCCTCCCATAAGTCACAATCTTGTGCACAGTCTCTGGCCCATGACTCACCTTTTCATGTGCTGTTCTTCCCACAACTGATGCTTTCCCTTCCTCCATTTTTGGCAGATAAGTATTTCAGTCAAAGAAACAGGATTTTAATGTCAAGACTGTCTAGCTCTGCTGATCACAGTTGTGTCATACCATGGAAAAGGCAGTGCTTTCACAGAACTGCTAAAGAAGTACCCAGACAAGACTGCACTAAGGAAAATGAAGTAAATTAGTAAATCAGTAAGTGAATTAGGCAGCATCTCCAGTGAAGTCAGCCAGGTGGAAAGAGCACTTGAATGAAACAGGGTCCAGAGTCTGGAAGCAAAATTGGCATTATTTATTAGAACTAAGTTCTGATTGAGTTCAGAAGTTCTTTCCTGCCCTATTTTCTGTTTCCTTGCTGTGTGCCCTTAGGTCCTTGTCCCAAGGTTGAAAGGTTGTCAGAAGCATTGAGGTGAAACTCACCCCTACCAAAATGCCTGTATTTCCTCATAAATTCCAGCTTCAAATACACACATATGCATGCACACATGCAAACATATATACACATGCAAGTACACACTTCTTTCTTCTCAGGGCTCAGTAGGAATGCAAAGATGGTATAGAGAGGAACTAAGAATAGCCCTGATTTCTTTGAGAGCAAGACCAAATGCAGGCCGACTATGTGCAGTGGGAAACAGGAAGTCAGCCCTGCATATCAGACTCATATAAGGCACTCTAGTGCCTGTTGGATCCCCACTTGGGAAAACTTCCCAAGTAGCCTCTGACTTTCTTCTTAACCAAACCAAAGCCACAGATACGCTCTACTAGTTTTATTCATCTGTTTTAAAAATGGATTGTTTCTAGAAATTTTTTATCCTGTCCAACTTTACATTATTTTTGTAAATTGAGAGATTTGCATGTGTGTATGTTAAGATCAGTAGATTAACCACAATACATCATGGGAAGCAAGTATCTTTTTACCACTGTTGTGGCAGTTTTAAAAGGAGGGGACAATAAACTTCAAAACAGAAACTGTCTTCAATTTCAAAACTTTATTCAGGAGGCCCCTTTTAAGTATTTGGAAGGAAACTACTTGCAAATTTGTGATCTTTCAAATTTGTGATTTTGGGGAAGGCTTCTTTTTGTCTTTGACTTTACTGCCACCACTTTTTCACATTTTGATTTGTAACAAATCAAAGAACCATTAATTATTGTGACTCCTAAGTGTTGTAGCAATAAGATGTTTCCAGGTTTTGAAGGTTTATTTATATATACTAATGCATGTTGTCAAAGAGGAGTTTGTCTTCTCAGCCAGTCTCATTTGTACCTCATCTCTAGAGATGTGAACAAATCATACTATTAAAATGGCCCCACCTCAGTAATTTATAAGCCACGTTAGTGGAGGTGGATGAAAGCATTGGCATGTGTTAAAGTGCCAGAGAAAAAGGAGTGAAGTCATTTAATACTACATCCATAACTTGGTTGAGGATTTGAATAGTCAATAGAGCCTTTCATCACAACCAGAAGTAGTAGTAAAATCACTTTTTGGTAGAGGAAATGACAGAATTTAGTAATATTTGTTACTTCAGTATTTGGGATCAGTCCAGCCCATGTTTTGAAAGCTCAGGCTTGGAAAGACAGGCCTTCAAGTAGAAATTCTCAAGTGTTGTTCAAAGAGCAGGGAGCATTGGTCAGGCCTGCTTGCCCTCTTCATGCCACTGCTGACTGAAGGCTCTGTGTGTGTGTGTGTGTGTCTGTGTGTTGGATTAGATATTGAAATTGAGTCAATAAAAATGCCTTGTTTTCAGCACCATTTACTAATGTGTCAAGTGCCGGCCCCTTCAGTTGGAAATAGCCTTCCTTATTAATCAGCATGTAATTGTATGGAAACTGTTCTGTCAAAATTCAGGCATGGTATAATTAGCATTGATTTAGAAATGAGGTCCTGCCATAATTGTCAGTAAGCTTGTAAGTATATTGTGTTAGAACTTACGTAGAGCACAAGAGTTTGCTTTTAATTCCCAGAGCATAAAAAATAGTAAGGCAAAAATTATAATCCTTTTCCTCATATTTGTGGAGAGCTTTATAATTAGTAAGGAATATGCACATAGCTCTGTATGATCCTGAGGCATCACCCTGTAGAGATAAAGAGCAAATAATGCTAAATGGATTTGAAGACAAGTGTGGCTTTGACCTCTGTCACTCTAGTGTGATATCATATAATCTAACAGACTTGGCAAAAATTCCCTTACCTTCACATGCTTCATTGTTCTATATATTTTCATTCTAAAAGTGTACTGAATCAAAGAAGATGACATTCCCAGATAGTTCCTTAAGAGTAGAGGCAATAATATACAACATGAGACTTATAGTCAATAATATTGTATTTTATACTGACCTTAAATACAGTAAAAATGCATTTCTAAAAAGTTAAGTAACTTGCTTAAAATCTTTTGTTTTTGTTTATTGAGTATCTACTATAAGCTGTGTAAGCCTAATTAGGTTGTAACATGTAGAGTAGTGAATTAAAACACACAAGATCCCTGATGCTTGCCTCACTAATAAGCTCGGTTCAAGGAGACAAGTGATTCCACTTACATGAAATACCTAGAGAAGACAAGTTCGTAGAGACAAGAAGTAGATTGCAGGTTACTGGGGGAAGGGGCAAGTGGGAGAACTATTGCTTAATGGTTACAGAATTTGAGGTGATGAAAAAGTTTAAGAAATATTTGGTGATGATGTTTGCATAACATTGAGAATGTCATTAATGCCACTGAATTGGATAATTCAAAGTGGTTAAAATAACAAATTTTGTATTATCTGTTTTACCATGATTTTTGTAGTATACCAAAAGCCATTGAATTGTATACTTTAGATGGGTGAATTTGTGTAGTATGTGACTTATGTCTCAATCAAGCTATTATCCCTGCCTCATTAAACATATAATTTAATTGGAAGTAATAACACTAAACAACAAAAATTGTTTTAGATTGTCATAAGTTCTGAGGTAGAAATTGACTATAACAGAAAACAACTGGAGACAGACCTTCTTTAAATAAAGATGTCAAATAAGTCTTATTGAGGAATTGACTGTT
This sequence comes from Sciurus carolinensis, assembly GCF_902686445.1. NCBI lineage: Eukaryota > Metazoa > Chordata > Mammalia > Rodentia > Sciuridae > Sciurus > Sciurus carolinensis. Next base: position 78,365,686 of record NC_062223.1, read on the forward strand.
GAGTTAAGGTATGGGTGATGACAAGGAACAAGCCATATAAAAAGCTAGGGAACAGGAAATTCTCTAATGCCACGGAAACAGCAAGGGCAAAGTCCTTGAGGTAGGAAAGGTCTTGTCAAGTCACAGAAGGTTCATGGTCTTAATTGTAATTGAGAGGCTGAGGTAGACAGGGAGCATATCATCCAAAGCCTTAGAGATCAGGGAAAGAATTTTTGTTTTATTCTAAATACAAATGAAACTATTGAATGAATGATTTAAGTTTTCAAAGTGGCATGATTTGATTTGTTTTTTGAGATCACTCTAGCTGCTGTAGTAGATTGCAGGCAACTACAATTTAAGAAAAGTTACTAGTCAGAAGGCAGTTTTAGAAGGTGAGATGAGGATTGATGGGGGCATGGCCCAGGACAGTAGAGGTAGAGATGGAGAGAAATAGGCAGATTTGAAATGTACCCTGGGAGTTAAACTAATGGATTGAATATGGGAGATGACAGAAAAAGGAATTCTCAAAAATGGTTTCTGTTTTATACTTGAGCAACTGGATGATGGCATTTATTGAGATGGGGAAGGGGTCAGAAAATGGAACTGATCAAGATGAGGACATCAGAAGTTCTGCTTTGGGATTGCTAAGTTTGAGTTGACTTTTAGAAATTCAAATAAACTCATTAAATGAACAACAGGATATATGGGTCTGGAGTAGGTCAGTACTGGAGATAGAAATTTGGGAGTCATCAATCTAAGATCCTATTTTTAAAATCCATGGAATCAAGTGAGGTTAACCAGGGGTAGAATGCAGCGCTGAAGAGAGAGAGAGACATACAGATGGATACGTACAGTGAAATTTAGCCCAAGAAATCACATTTAGAAGTTGAATGGAGGAGAACAAACCAGCAAAGACTGAGAGGAATGACTAGCTGGCTAGGGAGAAAATGAGGAGAGAGTAATAATTTGGAAAGTAAGAAAAGTGTATTTCTGGAAGAAAAGAGTAATCGACTATGTCCAGTTATGACTTCATAACTGGATAGGACTGTGGAATAAAGAGAGGTTCTGTGCATGTGGTTTCTTTTTTAATTTTGTTTTTTTAAATCTGTTTTGTGGAGATGTTTATTTTGTTTTTAAAGATGGTAAATATCAGGGCATATTTATGCTTGTGAGAGCTTAAAAATTTGCCACTTATTCCAAACAGCCTTTTTCACATGCATTAAGGATCCTCTGGGCGGTGGGGGATTTAGCTCAATGGCAGAGTACTTGCCAGCACATGAAAAGCCCTGGGTTCAATCTTCAGCCCCAAAAGAAAAAAACAAGGATGCTCTGCATAAGGAAGATAGCTAGGGTGCTGGCGAGATAGCCCATCACGTAGAGTGCCTGCCTCGCATGCTCGAGACCCGGGTTCGAATCCCCAGCACTGTTAGATTGCAGAAATAACAAACAAACAAACGAAACCAAAGGAAGATAACTAGGAGAAAGTTCAGCTAATTACTTATAATATGAAGAGTTGTGGCGGGTTTGACTTAAATGTATAGTTCTTACCACAGTTCATGCCGTACTGTGAATACTTTTTTAATTTGAGGACAAATTGGCCATATGTACACGCATTAAGTTAGTTTACCACTTGAATAAAGTGAAACAAGCAGATACAGTAAAACTAAATAATGCTTTTTTGAGGTCAATAGTGAACTTTCAGTAGATTTTCTGAATATTCCACATGAGCATGCCAGCTGTGCACAATATAGGTGATGGAGGTTGCTTTTTCTCTGGGAGTAGCTGTATGATCGGCCCCTAGTTCTCTCGGGGTCCCAGAGGACAGGGATATTTTTATAATAATACTAAGACATTTTTGCTTATTACATTGCATTGATATTTGCATGATAATACACAATGATACTGACTAAAATTACTGGCCTCTTAGAATAAGTCAATGCAGAGGCACTCAATTGGTGTTTATCTTCTCTAACACTGCAACTCATAGTTTTTAAAGCCATTTTCACTGAAGAAGGTCCATGTTGAAGCAGTAAATAGTATTGATTATATTAAATGTTGAACCTTGAGAGCACAGCCTTTTAATATTCTTTGTGATGTAAAGCAAGTATACAGAAAGCACTCCTGCTTAGCCCTGAAGCATAATGGAAAAGCACTTGAGCAACTGAGTTACTGACTGAACTCACAGCCTTTTAGTGGAGCATCGCCTTCGCTTGAGAAAATGACTGACAGACTCCGGTTATTCTGTCTTAGGTATTTGGCAAAACATTTTCTCAAAAGTAAATGAAGTGGGGCTGGGGTTGTGACTCAGTGGTAGAGCGCTTGCCTAGCACAAGTAAGGCACTGGGTTCGGTCCTCAGCGCCACATAAAAATAAATAAATAAAATAAAGGCATTGTGTCCATCTACAATTAAATGGTATTTTTTTAGAAAAGTGAATGAAGTGAGCCTGTCACTCAAAAGAAATCAACTGATGATAAAATTGAAGATTTAAATGAAACTTTGAATTTCAGAATATTTGCATTTGCCACCACAAGATAGGTAGCTTCCCAGTTCTTATGTTTTTGGAAATATTGATAGTGATGTTAACACATATAATTCTTAAATATTTTATAATAGAAAATATCAACATTATACACACAAATTCAGTGAGCCAACATTTTCCCAATGACCAATATATGATACTGTGAAATCATGTATGGGTGAAGATTCTTTTGAATTGCAAGAAAGACAGTGAATTTTTTTTAATTTTGTATTTGTTCTTTTTATTTGTACGTGACAGTAGAATGTAATTTGAAGACTGATGAATTTTAACGTAGCAGATATGAAAAGTTTTTTGTAGAGTGTCAGACTGTGTTGCTGCTAACCTAATCACTTAAAAAAATTATTATTACTTGATGAGTTTGGGAGTAGTATCAAAGAAGAATAACCACAATTATCTGAAAAAACTATGAAAATTTTTCTTTCTTTTTTAACTATAATCTGTATAGGCTGTATTTTCTTACGATATAACATATGGTAACAAAATGAATGCAGAAGGAAACATGAGACTCCAACGGTTTTCTATTAAGCCCATTGCAAAAGAGACTGCAAAAGTATAAAACAATGTCACTCATCTCACTAAATTTCTTTTTGGAAAATATGCTTGTTTTTCATTAGAAATATTATGTATATAACAAGTAGTGAGTTTCTATTGTTATTTGAAAATCAATAAATATTTAAGTTTTCTTAATTTTAATTTCTAACATGACAAATATTAATATATATTTGATCCACCTAAACAAAAAGCTGTTTGGGATCCTCAATAATTTTTAAGAGCATAAAGGAATTTTGAGACAAAAAAGTGCAAAAACTGCTGTCCTAGAGAATGTGGCCATCCAGAGATTTCCTATGAATCCTCTCAATTTCTCATAGTCTGATAAACCAAGATGCATGTGTCAGTTCCCCAAATGTAGGAACATTATATAAGAGACCTGCCAATTTGAATTCCAGTAATGTACAAGTCAGAGCTGACAGCTCCCAGAGGATTGTTCCTTACAGGGTTTGGCTTCTTATAAATCGGACCTCTTCACTTCTTTCCTGAAAGCACAGGGCTAATACCTTGAAGGTATACTTTACAAATGATAATGATGATTTTCATTTGTATTGGATATAAATTCTGTGGTATACTTTTACATATATAGCTCATTTCAGACTCTGAAGTATGTTGAGTAGGTCTGTAAGAAATAAGAAGAGATAAGAAATTGAACTGTTCCAATGCTAATTGCCCTAGGTTGACTCAGCTATTAATTATCAGAGAATTCAAGATCAAATCTTCTGAAATCAAATTCAGTTATATCCCACTAGCACTACTAACATTATTTCCTTTTCGTTTAAATTTGGACCTTCTTACAATCCTGTGAGGAAGGGCACAGACAAGTCTACATTTTACAGGTGAACCCCTGACACTGTGAGTTAAGTAGAATTAGGAGTAGAACCTGAGAATTTCATGAACTTCTTTCTCTTGCTCTGTGTTCTCTGTCTCTGTTATTTTAGGATTCGTAGAAAGTAAAAGTAGCTTCTCTTTGCAAAACAACCCTTGTTTTGCCAAGGACATGGTCTTTCTCTAAAACCTAGCCACTTATAGGGCCCCTAGTTCATCACTATTTAGAAGGGATCAATGCCAGTTTACACCCAACAGCTTAAATTGAAATGTATTCCTTCAGCATACAGTCCAATGTATATGACACATGGGGAGAAATTGCTTTTTTATTTCTATAATTCTTATGGGAATCAAGAATACACATTCCAAGGATGTTTTATAGTCAAAATACCTGCCTTCCTGCTGCCTGCAAAATTTACCACTAATGTACTGTAAGCTCTTTATAAAAAGTACTATAGTTTGAAAAACATTTTCTAAAAAAAATCTTTACTGAGATGTAATTAACATACCATACAGTTCACCCATTCAAAGTGTAAATTCAATAGTTTTTAGTATAGTCACCAAATCATGCATCTACCACCACAATTTTAGAATATTTTCATTGCCTAAAAAGAATCTCTATGCCCATTCACAGTCTTTTCTAATTCCTCTGTTTGGCAAAACATCTCAAAAATGAATGAAGTAAGACTATCACTCAAAGGAAACCAATGGATGATAAAATGGAAGATTTAAATAAAAATGATTTCAAATTGAAGATTTGAATTCTTTCCAGTGGCTCATTATGCTGAGTATTTTCTAAAGTACTAAACTGAACATTTACATGTCTTCTTTGGAGAAATATGTACTCAGACCTTTTTTTTTTTTGAATCCTAAGTGGTGTCTATACATTCTAGATACAAGTCCCTTTTCAGACAAATAATTTAGAATTATTTTCTGCCTTTCTTCAGATTGTCTTTTCACTTTTCTTGATCATGCTTATTGAGGCACAAAGTGTTTTAGTTTGATGATGTCCAGTTTCATCTGTTTTACATTTCTTGCTTGTACTTTTGTATCTAAAAAGACTTAGCCAAGGTCACAAAGATTTACTTCTAGGCCTTCTGTGTAATTTAATCTCCTACATTTAGGTTTGTGATCCATTTAAATTGATTTTCGTATATGGTGTAAGAAGGGATCTTTCTCCTTTTGCTTGCAGATAGCCAATCGTACCAGAAACACTTGTTGAAAAGACTGCTCCATACTACTCTTTTTATCCATTGAATTGTCTTGACACTCTTGCCAAAATTAGTTAACTGTAAATGTGAGAATTTATTTCTGGACTCCAAATTCTACCTCATTGATCTGTTAACGTCCACCCTTATGCTAGTAGCATCCTGTATCTTTTATGTTTTAAAAAAACAATAATTTCTGGACTGAGGCCATAGCTTAGTAGTAGAGCACTTGCCTAGCATTCATGAGGCCCCTGGATTCAATCCTCATTACTGAAAAAAGAAATCTAAATTCAAAGATAATATATGCCAATTATAGAAATTATGAAAAGCACAAAAGAAGGTAGAATGGAGTTTTAAATTTTTTTTCACAATCCTCTCACAGGTACCTTCTGGATCTGCCTTTTTTTTTTTTTTTTTTTTTTTAGATGATTGAGATAATATTGTAGATGAGGATTTGCCCACAAAAAAAGGATACTCAGTGAATAGTAGCTGCCATTTTTTGTTGTTATTTCTATTAAGCTGATGTGGAGAGGGATGCTTCAAGGATATGGCATCCAAACTGGAAATTCAAGAATGAGAACTCTCTGGCTAGTGAGAGAGGAGGGGAACCAACGAACAGAGGAGAAACTGCTGAGCGTATGTTTACACCAGCCTGGTTTAGAGTAGTAGGTTACCTTAATGGTGAAGGCAGGAAAGACGGTTTGGGCAGACCACTGTTGACCCCAGATCCACAGAGTTATCAGTGGTTATTCCTGGACCTACATATGGTCTAGGTGAGCTCCCTGGACATGTTTCAGGTGTTAAATGAGCCGGGCATGGTGGTATATCCCTCTAATCCCAGCTACTCTGGAGGCTGAGGCAGGAGGACCACAAGTTTAAGGCCAGACTGGGCCTTAAAACCTATCTCAAAATTAAAATTAAAAAAAGTTGGGGGACTGGGTTTGTTACTCAGTGGTACAGTGTTTGCCTATCATGCATGAGGCCCTGGGTTCAATCCCCATATCACAAAATAAATAAACAAATATTTATTGAAAGAATAAATAGTAAATGAATGAGCCAAAAGATTTTACTTTCTGACTTAAGGTTGATAATTAATTTCTATCCATAAATACATACATACATACATCCACTTCTCTCTCTCCATTTATATATGTGTGTGTGTGTGTGTGTGTGTGTGTGTGTATGTGTGTTGGGTGTGTGTGGATACATATTTAAATAGACTTGATATAAAAACGTGGTGGTTTTCTAAAGTATTCATTCAGTATTTAAAGGGATAACATGCTATCTTTTGTAGTTGAAATTATTGGTTAGGTGTTTATGTATTAATATTTTTAAGAAATATGAGTTATTAACCAATTTACTAGATATCATTGATGTTATATTGGCTATAATCACTGTACTTTTCAACTATAGAAACTGATAAATTGATAAGATGAAACTATTTTTACCCCTTTGGAGATTTTTTTTTAAGGGACAGTGTATGTACGTGTGTTTGCTGTTGATGGACATTTATTTTATTCATCTATTTTTATGTGGTGCTAAGAATCAAACCCAGTGCCTCACACATGCTAGGCAAGTACTCTACCACTGAGCCACAACCCCTGCCCCCACTTTGGACATTTTTTTTTTCCACTTTAAAAACTGAAACTAGAAATCCAATGCCATGAACATTTTTCCACATAAAAATTAGAACAACTGTAACATGTTTATATAGCTTATATTAAGGTGCAGAACCCTTTCAAAAACATATCTTTAATCTTTTTTAAAAGTTCTAAAGTATAAGAATTATCACATTTAGATAAACTGGGTCTAGGGCACGTGGGTTCAGATCCTACTTGCATTGTTTTGGCTGTGTGGTTTTGGATAAATTACTTCTTTGTGACTCAGTGTCCTTGTCTGTGAAATAGGGATTATAATAGTTCCTAAGTCATGGAATTGATATGAGAAGTTTAGATATACATGTTGATAAGGCCAATAAAGCACTAAGAATAGTGCCTAGAACAGAGAAAGTGCTGCACAGGCTTTAGCTAAGTAAATGAAATGCTTTAAGTAAATGAAATGCTTAAGTGCAGTATTTTCATTGTGTTTAAGAAATCCCATATTTCACAAATTGAAAATATGTGGAGGCAGATTACAGGCAAAATTCAAGTATGAATACATGGGGGGTTGGTAGCTACATCCATCAGATTACTTGTGTATACAGAAGGAAGAGTATCCAGATACCGTATGCATTATTATTGAATCTTTAGTGTCAAGGTAATATTTTTCATGCATTTTTTAAAAATAAAAATTATATTTTATTATGTAAATGATCCAATCTCAATATAATTTATTTCAAACACAGAAAACCATTAGGAAAATAAAAATCACGTGGGACACCACTATTTGGAGATAACTGTTGTTAATTTTTTGGTGAATGTCTTTCCAAAAGTCTGTGAAAATAAGTAGATAACATTTTTCATAAATGGTATGATACTATGCACTCTATTGTGCATCCTGCTTTATTTCGTTTACCTGTATTGTGAAGAGTTTTCTGTTGATAAATATAGCTGTATAAAATTTTCTTGCTTGTATTTCATTCTATTCTATGGGTGTACTATAATTTAACAGTTTCCTTATTGATAGACATGTAGATCATTGCCAGGGTTTCCCCATTATGAACAAAATTGCAGTGAATAAGCATCCTACTTAGCTATTTGCATGTGCATTCTGTTATCTCTTTAGAATAAATACCTAATTGATGGGTCAAAGAATATATGATTAGAATTTGACATGCTTTTTTTTTTTTTGCCCTTTTGCCAAAATTTTGTTATTAACCTTTTTCATATGACAGTATCTATGTTTATATTTATAGCTCTTTTTATTATAAGTGAATGTTAAGTTCATGTATTTCATGTTTATTTGTTATTTAATTTCATTTGTGAATAACAAATGCACTTTTGGTGTTAAAAAAATAAAAAGTCCTTTTTAAAAATTATATGTAGACTATAGAGTGCCCCAAATAACATAAGATCTAAGGAAATGACGTGTATGTCTCACAGCTAAGTGTGTTGGATTTGCTAAGTCACAGATTTATGCCAGCCTGTACTTCTCTAGTTTTACTACCTTGCCACACATCCCACCTAGCCCTCTTAAGCATTCTCAGTCCCTTGTCATATAAAAGCAGTCTATGGCTGTAGGAAGAAGGCTAGACTGAAGACAGCTTTTAGAAGAAAGTCTACGCTGCCATCTCCCATGGCCTGGCTCGTTGCTTCATTCTGTTCTCCTGCTTGGCACTCTTCATCTGCTGTGAAGTGTTTCTTTCCTTTCATCTCTAAGTCCCATGACTAGTTCCTCTCTCTTTACCCTCTTGGTGTTTGTGTGACTCCAGGCAGAACTGCTTGTTCTCTAACTATGTCAGATGCTGGCCTGGGCACCAGTTAGATCCGGATCAATGTGACTTGGTACTTAACCCTGGTACTCACCCTGTAGCCGGAGTGGTATTACAGTGCAGTGTGTGCTTATGATAGAGATACCTAAGACTTCTTTGGAAGGCATTCCTAAAAGAAACAACCAAGTTAGCCTTTTAAGACAATCAGAGTTTGCTCAGAGACATGGAGAAGAGGGAAGCAGAGAAGGGAAGGAGGGGAAAGTGAAGCTCCAAGGCAGAGGTGCTAGCATGAGGAAGTCTTACAAGTAGCATACACATGGATCAGTCAGTGTCTCTCCCATAATCCTCTTGAAGATATAACCTAGACTCTGTTCCTAAGCTATAAAGTCTGCTTCTCACTGCCTCTTCATCTACATTCCTAGGCTAAACCATATACTCTTTGATCATATTATATTATATTTTTAATCTTATGGAATACAACATTTCTAGGGCTCCCCTAAAAAAATTAGCAAGATATTTTTTTTTGTTATTAGTAAATGAAGATATTTTTAGCTCTTAATGAAATAAAGTGAGGCCATTTTAGAACTGAATTAAAACTTCATGTTATGTTTCCAAGATATTAAAATAAAAAAATATAAATCTCTTCATTCTACTCATCCCTATGAGAACAGAAACTAAGTCAGACTTCGATTCATTGGCTGAAGCATGGTAGATAGGGCTTCATAGATTAAATTTGATCTCTTCCCCCTTGCTTATCATAATAGTTACACAGATAATAACATCAGTGCAGTTATAACTAACCCTGTACAGGTCACAGGACACTTCTTACAGGCTCCCACAGCCCTATGAGATACAGAATTACTATCATCCTCTTTTGCTGACAGATAAAACTCTACCTCTGAGAAGTTAAGTGTACTACCCCAAGGTAGAGATACTCGTATAAAGTGTTGGTTTAAAACATGTGTGTATGTGTATCTTTTATATTATAAACTCATATTAGCATTTCTCATTTAAATAACTTGGGTAGACAATGAAAGGAATGAAATTTTGTCATTCATAGATTCAAAAAAGTTACATGAAATAGTTTCATGGAAAGATGTAATACATAGTAATGGAATTTGGTGTTAATATTTGTGCATGAACACAATATAGCAATATAATTCAGCCAATTTTGTTCCCCAGTACCCAGTCCCCTTTCCCCCTTCCTCTATTTGCTAGTCTCCCTTCTATTTTCATGAGATTTTACACACACACACACACACACACACACACCTTTTTTTTTTCTCTCTCTCTCTAGCTTCCACAGATGAGAGAAAACAACCCTTCATTTTTTGAATTTGGTTTACTTTGCTTAGCATAATATTCTCAAGTTCCATCCATTTTCCTGCAAATGACATGATTTCATTTTTTATGACTGAATGAAACTCCATTGTGTGTATATACCACATTCTCTTTATCCATTGATTCATTAATGAATACTTAGGCTGTTTCCATAATTTGACTATTGTGAATTGTGCTGCTTTAATCACGGGTTTCCATGTATCACTATAGTGCGCTGACTTTCATTCTTTTTTTTAAATATTTCTAGATGTCGATAGACCTTTATTTTATCCATTTATTTATATGTGGTGCTAAAATTGAACCCAGTGCCTCACACATTCTAGGCAAGCACTCTACCACTGAGCCACAACCCCAGCCCCTGACTTTAATTCTTTATGATAAATACCAGTGAGTGGTATAGCAGGATCATATAATTACTCCATTCCTAGTCTTTTAAGGAACCTCCATACTGATATCCATAGTGGTTGTACTAACTTACAATCCCAGTGTAAAAGTATGCCTTTTCCCCTACACCTCTGGATTATTTATTATTATGTATGTTCTTTATGGTTGCCATTCCACTGGAGTGAGATGAAATCTTAGTGTAGTTTTGATTTGTATTTCCCTAATGGCTAAAGATGTTGAAGCATCAAGTTTTTTGGTTCACTACAACATGATCCAAAGAATTTTAGGATTCTCTACAAATATGATTTATATACAGGATGCTATAATTGGTGATTTTGTTTATAGAAAATATTCAGAGACTTTATACCAGGTACATAACATTTTTATAAGTCCAATCAATATGGATTTATAGAAATAATACCATCTTACATTTATTCAGTACTTCATAGTTTTCAAAGGACTTTCACAAAAAGTTCATACAATTATCCTCAGATTCTTCTCTGAAATAGATTTAATATGAACTTTGGCCTTTAATTTAGTAATTCCTCTTCCTGAAAACTTCTAACTTCTTGAAAACAGTTAAAGATATTTATTATAACTGAAAATAACCATCTGGAGACAGATTAAGTAAACTGAGGAGCATCCACAGTGATCAGATTTTTACAAAGAGGAAGTAGCACAAAAATACCTTTGAGTAATAGTGGAGAAATATAGTACTGAATACACACTCTGATTAAAGTTGTCTCAAAAAAAATTTTTTTAAGGCACCAAACTACCCTATACATAGAGGGGAAATACTGCCCTGATGTATGCCAAAATTGTATTATAGTATGTTCATTTGAATAATTCTTTGGATAATTCTTCTATTTATCTTTTTATTTCTGATATTTCTGATAAAAGCAGTAATTTTTTATTGCTTTTATAGGGGGGAGGAAGAAAAAGAGGGAGAGAGAATGTGTAAAATTATTATAATTTCTTCAAATAAAAACTGAGACCTAATCTGGGGGGATGCTGGGGATCGAACCCAGAACCACATGCATACTAGGAAAGCCCTTTACCACTGAACTATATACCCAACCCCTACTCATAGTTTTTGACATTCCCAAAATGGTACAAATACCCAGTGGTGAACCTAGGACTAGAAACCAGGTTTCTTCTCTCAATCAATTCATTAGTGCATGGCATCAAATTGCAGGATACACCAGCAGATGCAGATTGCCACTTAAACAAAGTCACCTAGCTACATTTTTTATTTTAAGGTAGTGCTGGGGATTGAACCCAGCTGCAAGGCAAGTACCCTACTAACTGAGCTATATCCCCAGCCCTCCGAAGGGCTTTTTTAAGCGTTTTTAAAGTACATATTTCCTCTTTGAGATTCATTAGTTCATAGTAAAATTAACAAAATCAGTGTTATTTTTTCATGAAGTCCTGGATTTCAGGGCAGAATATGAGTGGCTAGGAGCACAAGTACAGGTAGACCCAGGTTCAGTTCCTGGTCAATGTTGCCACTTGGCGATGGGGGCATTGCATAAGCAATTTCTCTTCAGGCCTCAATTTCCTTAATTACTTAATGGGGCTCAGAAATTCCATTGTACAACAAAAAATGTTGGCAACTTTTTCTAAACTGCTCTAAAGTGTTTCTTTGTCCCTACTGTGTCCACATTCATAGATAATAGTTGTATCTTATTCCCAAACTGCTTCGCAAGGTCTTGGAAAGAGCTCCAGGTTGTATTCTAGCTTCAGAGTTGACTCTTTTTGGTTCTTCTACCCAATGTGCCTCTTCCTCCCTGTGACAGTGGGCTAGTCTCAATCTTTCTAAAGCCCTGGATCCTTCTGTTACAAAGAGGTTGAAGTAAAAAATCAAGTCTCCTTTTCCTTCTAGCAATACTGTTCTGATATTCCTCCCAATCTCATTTTTAGTATACACATGATAAAAACCACAATAGATTGGTTACTCTTAAAATAGGGATAATGGCAGTGCAAATTGACCATTTTAGAAAATAATTTGGCACTCTCCAATGAAGTTGAACATATGCATACGAGTGTTTATAAAAACAGCACTGTTCATAAATAGCCAATGACTAGAAACAGCTTCAAATCCATCAGCAATATGTTCATCATTAATCCTGGTATGTTTATGTTATGGAATAATGTGCAGCCATGAAACCATAGCAGTGGTAGGGGTAGATTTCATGAACATAATGTTGAGTAAAAAAGCAAAGCAAAATATAAAACATCTCTGCTGTGTTATTCTTTTTATGTATAGTTGGAAAACAGGCAAGATTAGATGATATTGTTTAGGGATAAAAACTATACAAAACAGCAAGTTAGATTACCTCTAGAAAGGAAGGGATTATAACAAGAAAGGACTCCTGGGGGAACCTGGGCATGGCAGCCTTTGTCTATTGACTGAATGTGACTGTGCAGGAGTTTGCTTCACTACCCTGCTCCTTTGAACAATGAAAATGGGTTTTATGTATTTTTCTACAGGTATATTTTATCCTACCATTTATTAAATGGTAAGGTAGTAATAAAAAAGCATGTGTGACACTATTTCATTGAATTCTTATCATCTCCTGAGAAATAATCACCATTACAAAAGATTACATATTTTGTTGTCATACCACAGGCAAAAGAATTTTGAAGTAGAATACCTCTTAGCTTCACAGTAAAATATCTGCTTTTTTTGGTCACCTATGTACAGAACTTTTAAAAATTCTTTACCCCTGATCATCAGAATAATGCTTTCAGGTTTTGTTATTATCTTCATTTTACAGATGTTGGACAAGCTTAGAGCAGTTTTTTGTGGAGGAGAAATTTTAAAGAAATCACTGAAACAAATCTGCATGAAGTACTTTTTGTATTTTTTTTTCCTCATTCATTTTATGGAAAGGTAAATTGGAAACAATATTTGTGACCGTTTTAGGAATATGTAATATAAAAGCAATCTCTAAACAAATGAATTGGGGCTGGGGATATAGCCCTGGGTTCAATCCCCAGCACCACAAAAAAAAAAAAAAAAAAAAAAAAAAAAAAAAAAAAGAATTGACTGAGTTTTAGGCAGATTTCTTTCCTTTCAAATGTTCCTTAAAGTATACAGGATTTCCCAAATGCCTCACAGTGAATTTGTGGGCATTTGGGGCATTTACTGCTTGTAGGTCAAGCCCTTCACTGAACACTGAAATCAAACCTAATTAGAAGAGAAAGTGGGAGAGACAGTGTCTGCATTTTTGATACATTAATTGTGGTGGTCATTCTTTCCAAAGTTTGCTGAACTCTGACCACCAAACTAACCACAAAAAGGAAATTACTTTGTATAACTAATCCAAAAGAATAAATTTATTTATTTATTTATTTAGACTTCATTTGTACTGTCACTTAGGATTCTTCTTAAAGGCTGTGAACCTTTGCCTTCTTTTAATAAGCTTTCATAATGACAAGGTCCCTTGAGAATGAAATCATCTGGGCGGAATGTGCCTGTGTCTTAAAATCCGATAAAAATCACTTCATGGTATTTGGGATATTAAAAGAGACTTAAAACATGTAAATGTTACTTTCGGTTTATTATAACCAGGGAAGCCTGTGGCCCAGCTATCAAAATAGCTTAACTTCAGCAAGGTCTAAGCAGTGGGCTTAGCCAGGTTGGTTAGGGTACTTTAGCACCGGCTGCACCGTCTTTTGAGTTGACCCGTAACTCGTGATGTACTAGAATGTAATTGCTTCATCTCTGAGGCACATTTACGTGTCCCTTTGCCCCTGACACTAATTCATCATTTGCTTTATAGTAATTCCACTCAGACATCATCATCAAGCCCCACTGAAGGCTACTAAATGATGTGAGTGGATATATTTCCTAATCAGTGACATTAGTTTATATCTCCTTATTAAGATACCCATTAAATTCATACCAGGAGAGATAACATGAACACTAATGCACTTTACATCTTCCATCAGTGCTTTCTTATTTATTTCTATAAAGGCAGTATTAATATCTGAACTTAAGAGTCTAAAAGAATGCAAAGCTTTTAGTTAATGGTCTAAGATTTTTTATTCTGGTAAGACGTAGAAGAGGTGAAAAGCAAAGTCATTCATTATTATTTTGTCATTTTTATTCTCTTTCCCTCCCTCCCTAAAGTGTAGCCATTAAAATATGCTTAATATCATTTATTTTAAAAGTTAATCCATACTTTACTTACAATTTTTTTCTAAACAATATATTATCCTTGTTTTCTGTACTTTATATGTTATCTTGGTTTTTCAATTTTAATCTTTAATTCAGAATATATACAGAGTTTTGTCCACCTGAGCCAAAGAAAGTACTAGTTGATTGCCCTGTGTTGGGCTCAGGATTGTGGTGGAGGGATACAAAAGAATTTTCTTTTTATGAAAAGTGGTCTACATGTTTATAAAATTTTAATTATCCTGATGAATTCCCCTTCACATCACCTTGTCAAAGTATCCATTAAATAAATATCTCCTTAATTTCATTTTAGCATTTCCTTTTGAGCCATTTAGCAAAATTGCTAATGTAACTTATCATTTGAGGAATCCATAAATTTCTGCCTTCAGGTACTTTGGCCATAACATGGCAATATGGTACCCCTTTGTTTTACTTTTGACTTTCCCTGTTTACTGGTTTCTCAGAACTATCAGTGTGAAGTTAATACCAAGAAATGACAATTTTGTAAATCCGTTAGCACCCACACTTGTGTCTCACATTCAATACATTACCTTCCACCTTTGAGTCCTCATTCCCAGTATGTTACCCCAAGTACAAACAGAGGAAGTTAGGCAGTGGAGCCTTTTTAATTTGCTCCTTGTGTTAGACTTCCCTACTGTGAGTGAAATACAGTGTTTTGGAATCACTTTAGTTAATTCTATACTACCATCCTCTTCCTCTCAAATAATCATAGTTCATTATAAGGATTCACATTTAGTAGCTAGTTGCAGTATTTTGGGTTCCAAGCTGGGATAACATCTCCAAAAGATTTATTGGGGAAGGGAGTGGAAGGAGGTGGAAAGTGTCTTCAGACTGCAATGTAGAATGATACCCTTAGAAGAGAGAAGGAAAGAAGTCTTGGAGGGTTGTGGTGCTCCACCACAGTCCACTTTCCCTCATGGTTCCCAAGGACTCAGTAAGCAGATAGGTGTCTAATTAAAAGGAAAATAATATCACTTAACTAAATGAGACAAAGATGACTTATGTCCTAGTTACATATTTATAATTTATACTTTGGGACTGTTCATTGAACTACATAAAACCTATTTTTTAACTGTGGATGATTTCTCTTCAGTCCATGAGCTCATATCTTTCTTTAGATGTTTTCACCATGTATTCTAGAAATACTCACCATCACACATCTGTAGAGCTGCTTACTCCCACCCTAATGTGGGTGTTGGATTTTCCCATGACCTTTTACTTTGGTTACTTTCTCCATGGGATAACCTTGGGTCAGGAGACATGAATCTAGGAAGTCAATCAGACCTGTTCCTGTATGTTCAATTGTTTGAAGTATTGGCTGTATTTTATTTTTAATTGTAAGTATCCTTTCATGTTTGAAACTAATTAGATGGAAATTTGGTGTATTTTTGTGTGTGTGTTCCCAGATCTTTAATGGCTTATTAATGTGATGTAGTACACTAAGAATATCGTTTTGTTTTCATACTTTAAAAAACTAGAGGACATGTTTCATAAAATTAAAATGCCCTGAGAGCCAGTTAATATAAAGTAATATTTTACCAAGGTCATAAGTGACTTAATATGAAAGATCATATTTTACCATAACCATAACAGACTTAACAAAATCTAGGCAGGCAAATTGCTGGTTTAGAAATGATTTGAACTTATTTTTCCCCAAAACAACAAAAACCCACAAGATTGTGCATACATGGCAACAGGCATTATTTCATTGATCCCCAAGGTTGGGGATCTAGCAGCAGCTATTATAACATGCTTTGTTTTCATTATTGCAATACTTAGCTAGTCTTCTAAATTCTAACCTTTGCTGTTTATAGCAAGAAATAGCATCCCAGCTGAGGCAGCACAGCTAGTCATTTTTTTTTTATTAAAGTAATTTGACTTATTTTGGTTCCTTTACTAGTGTCTAACATTTTGTGAAGCCCTAACATAAATTATTGGCTTGTATAACCCACAGCATCAGCTTCTTGCAGAGATTTGCTGCCTATGCAGTTCCTTAATTTTCAAGTGTGAGAGATTTATTTTTCCTTAGTGAGTCCTAGTATTTCTACATTTGCACACTCATGAATGTGTGTGTAGAAGAACACCAATGGAAAGTCAGACATGTTCTTGCATGAGATACTGGAGAAATATTTAAACAATACAACTGGGCACAGTGGTGCACGCCTGTAATCTTAGCAGCTCCAAGAGGCTGAAGCAGGAGGGTTGCAAGTTCAAAGCCAGGCTCAGCAACTTATCGAGGCCATAAGCAACTTGGCAAGACCCTGTCTCAAAATATAAATTAAAAATTGCTGGGGATATGGCTCAGTGGTTGAGTGCTCTGGGTTCAATCCTCAGTACCAAAAAAAAAAAAAAAAGATACCAGTTGTCGTCTAAATTGACCTTAATAAAAGCAGTATGATAGTGTTTTTTAATCTTGTCTCTATCCCATTTTCCTTATTTTTTTTTAGGGATTCTGACTAATCAAGACTACTCTGGGGGCTCAGTCGATAGAGTGCTTGCCTTGTAAGTACAAGGCCCTGGGTTCGATCCCCAGCACCCCCCCCAAAAAAAAAAAAAAAGACTACTCTGTACACTTCATGTCCTTAGTGAACACTTGTTGACTACACAACTAACCAATTATATTCCATGAAGATTCCACAGAGATTACTGCAGATAATAATCATAATTACTGAGTGTCAGCCAAGGTACTTCAGTCCTCATAGTACCCTGGTATAGAGGTGAATTTATCTGCATTCTACAGATGAGCACCATGAAGCTTAGAAAATTTAAAGAACCTGCCCAGAGTCATACAGTTTAAATGAAGGATCAGGATTCTTATCAAAAGTTTTTTGTGTATATTATTTTATTTGATCCTGATAACATTTCTTAAGGTAGACAGAACAAATCTTTTTCTTTTCCCATTTTACAGCTGAGTAGTAGCTTAACCCATGGCCCTGTATTGGGGCCTAGTTTAGCTTAGGGCTATCCTCTGAACCCTGATATTATTTGGCATTTGTAAAAATTTATAGACCAGTAATGACGTTAGTCATGCCACTAGAGCCCCTGGAGTTTTCCATTGACTGATTTTTGTTACTTAAGAGATTCTTCATTGCCTCCGAGGTAGATTTCCCACTCAAATATTTGGCATTCAAGTGAGCCTTTTTATGAGAGGAAGCATTGGGGGTAGAGGGACCTTGCAGTTCTGTACATGTCACTCCCTTGCTCAAAACCTTTTCATAGTCCTCCATAGGCTGCCTTCCCCCAGTCCTTCCTTTCCCTCATATCCTCCCTCACTGAAAAGTTTTTTAGCATGACAGAGGCTTCACGTGACCTCTCTCCTTCCTTGCTTTTCAGCCTCAGCTCTTGCTACCACTTGTACCCAAACTCCCACAACTGGCCCTTTAATGCCAGGAAAGCTGAACTGAAAGGCCAATCTACTTTTGCTCTTATACTCCCTTTTCCTGCAGTCGCCTGCCCCTTTTGTCCATGCATTAAGCTCCCACTGTGCAGTATCTTACTAAGCCTTCTTTACCCTCCTGCACAGAGTTATCAGTCATCTTCTGTTCTTCCTGCTGAACTTGTTTTAAAAGCCAAGCAATCATATATATCAATATTCTTACATATCTCCCCTAATAAACTATTAAGTTCCTTAAGAACCAGAGACTGAAGTTTACTTATCCCTTTATCCTAACACAGCGCCTCGCATGTCACATGGATTCAGGAAAGGTTTGTGCATGGAAGATAGACTGAATCAGTCCCCTTTCCTGCTTGGATTATGGGCTCAGAAGGCAATACTGAAAGAAATAGCCTGCTGTTTAAAAGGAGAAGGTGAATGCATATTTGTATCAGATGAAATTACTTTCTTCACTTACAGATGTACTTGGCTTTGCGTGTGTCTAGGAAGAAAATGCAGGGCTTTTAGAAGTGAGGTAAGACTAAGGAGAAATTACACAATAAGTAAGCATTTTTCCCAGCACATGCCTTTGGTAATAAGTTGTTATATGCTATTGAGTGCTTTTTCTCCTTCTCATCAGACAACTGACAAACATTTTCAAAGTGTTTTTGGTGTTTTCTAATAGTTTTTCTTTCACTGATAATTTTATGTAATTATCTCAGTTATAGTAGTGGCTTTGTATCTAACTGAATTACTGTCCTAATGTGTAATTCAACTAGTATATTTAAATTGATAGTATAGGCCTGGGGTTGTCGCTCGGTGGTAGAGCATTTGCCTAGCACATGTGAGGCACTGGGTTCAATCCTCAGCACCACATAAAAATAAATAAATAAAAATAAAGGTTTTGCTGGGCACGGTGGCACAAGCCTGTAATCCCAGCAGCTTAGGAGGCTGAGGCAGGAGAATCATGAGTTCAAAGCCAGCCTCAGCAATAGGGAGGCACTAAGCAACTCAGTGAGACCCTGTCTCTAAATAAAATACAAAAAAGGGCTGGGGATGTGTCTCAGTGGTTGAGTGCCCCTGATTTCAATCCCTGGACCCAAATAAATAAATAAAGTAATTGTGTCCATCTACAACTATAGATAGATAGATAGATAGATAGATAGATAGATAGATAAAATGTCACTATAGTGCAGATGGTTGCCAACTCACAAGGATGCATGAGTTGCTGCCGCTGGAAACATTTAAAACGGAGGGGTAATGGGGTTACCTTTAGATAACCCTGGTCCATTAGTACTTTGTTTTTAGTTTGATAAAATTATACATGCTGTTAGTTTAAAAGAGTCTTATAGTTTTTTAAGGCTTAGTATGAAAACCTCTTTTTTCCTTATTTCCCCAAGATGGGAAATAATTTCAACAATTTGGGAGATACTCCTAGTATTTTTCTCTAAATCACTAAATATTTTAATAACACAGCAACTTCTTGTGTTTTGTTTTAGGTTGATTTCTTCAGTAGGAGATGAGAATTTAAGCTTTCACCCATTTATATCCCCTTTCTGTTCCCTCATTCTAAGTTATTATTTAAATTACTCTTATCAGTGTAAATCCCACTTGAAGATAAGCCATGCAGTTAGTATGGTTACATTTTCCCTACCTAAAGGTTTTTGTTCTCGCAGGGGTTTATGATTTTATTTTTTCTTTGATTAGTTTTCAGCACACTTATAACTCATTCTACCCAAACTCTCTAGTAGCTGTCTAAATCTTAAAAAAAAGAAAAAGAAGAAGAAGAAGAAGAAGAAGAAAATTAATAAAATTAAAAGCAACCCTCTAGGAGCTAGGGATGTGGCTCAGTGGTAAAACGTCTGCCTGGCATGCATGAGACCCTGAGTTTGATCCCAGCACCTTAAAAAAAAGAGGCAGTTATCTAAACCTGTTCTCAAGATGTTCAGACAAGTCAGTTATACAATCAATTATATGTCTTATATTCAGACAGTTTCATCTTTTTCGTCTTTAGAAGAAATCTCTCCTGGAACCTCTGATCTACTCTAATCTATCATATTACTTTCCGTTTCTGTACCATAATCTTAGGGATTTCTGTAATTTCTTTTGTATTGAAATCCCTGTTTCTTAGATGGATCCCAGGTCTTCCTCTTTCTCAGTTTATTCCCTTGTTTGTTGGAGCACATTCTTATTTAACTTCCTAAGCCAGAGTGAATGGAGGTTAATAATTGGAACTTTACATCTGAAAATATCTTTATTCTTCTTGGACTATGTGTTGAATTTTAGGCTGAAAGCAGTTTTCCTTAAGAATTTTGAAGTCACTGCTCTATTACGCTTTAGTGTTACTCAGAAATAGACATTTGATTCCTTTTTTTCTCATGATCTGTTTGTTTACTTGATTTGTTATGATTCTTTTTTTTTTCCTGGAAATTTGTAGGAATGCAAATTTGTCCCCAGTGTTCCAAAATTTCAGAGTAATGGGTTTACTTTTTATTTATTGTGCTCAATACTCAATGTATCCTCCAGTCTAAAAATTCAAGTCATTATTTCTGAGAAATGCCCTTGGATTATTTTATTGATGATTCCTTCTCCTGTATTTTTCCTTATATCTCTTTCTGGACTATTTTTACTTAATATTAGATTTCCTGGACTGATCCTCTTACTTATTCTCTTCTGTTTTGCATCTCTTTCCCCTTTTGTTTTACCTACAGAGAAACTCCGTTCGGTTTCTCTTCTTGCTTTTCTCTTTTTCATTTCTCCTTTCATATTTTTTAATTTCTAACATCTGTCATTTTTTATGTGTATAATATCTAAGAATATTGATGATTTTTTAAAATTCTTATTTTTGGTTTGATCTTTACATATTTGTGTTAGAGATTTTTCTTAGTTTTTTTTTTTTTTTTTTTTTTTTTTTTTAATTGGAGTGGGGTTGTACCAGGAATTAAACTCAGGAGCCCTCGACTACTGAGCCACATCCCCAACCCTATTTTGTACTTTATTTAGAGACAGGGTCTCACTGAGTTACTTAGTACCTTGCTTTTACTGAAGCTGGCTTTGAACTCGTGATGCTCCTGCCTCAGCCTCCCAAGCCACTGGGATTACAGGCATGTGCCACTGCACCCAGCTTTTCTTAGAATTTTAATGATATGTGATTCAATATTTTTAAGAAGCAAGGACCAGAAACCTAGTTGAAAGCTCTGAACATATAGATAGAGGTTGTCAACTGTGGAATTCTCTACAGAGTGACTTGAATGGGTTCTTCTATTAGGGAACAACTAATGTCCTCTTGCTTAATTAGGTTTTCCTTTGGTGTTTGTCAGGGATCTTCTAGCCATCCTTCTATAAAGTATAAGCCACTTGCCTATATTCTAGAGATCCCTGAATATGTCAACATTTAACATGCATTGTCTTTGCCTTTAATTGCACCTGATATTTCCCTCTCCAAAGAATAAAATTCTAGTGTATTTGTCAGGACTGGGGATAAGTCGGTCCAGCTCATGGAATTGGGAAAGGGCCCTGGGGATTTAATCGTGTTACAGAATTTCAGCCAGTCTTCCTATTCTTAACCCCAGTTTTACTGCCGCGTCAAGAAGTACCTAAGCCACCAATTCCTGAGCCTATGTGGATTCTTGAGGAATAGCTCTGGCTACCTCTCTTCTTTCCCTACTTTTGGCTCAGAATTTAAGTTTTTCAGATATGCTAAATAAGTTACCACTAGGCCACCTGCTTTTTTAACTTTCAAAATTTTTGCTATTATATCTTCTCCCATTTTCTCTGTTTTACTTATTTTTAAATATTTTAATATGTAAAAATAAACATTTTCAGATATATTTAAAAATCCCTTATAGGTTCTGCTTCTGATATTGTTGAATATCTCCTATCAGACCAACCCTCCTACAGATTAAGAACAATAGATTATGAATGAGAATATAAGACAGACAAATACCTGAAGGCACTGGAATATGGCCAAAATAGGTAATTACTGAGGGACAGTAAAACTTAGAAGAAGGTGCTTGGTGAGTGTCTCATTTGTATAGCTTTTAGATCCAAGGCAAGTCCCCCCGTCTTTTCCATACAGGGGCAGCTAAAATTTTCAGACTCTACAGTCTTTCTGGCTTGAAATGACAGGACTGAATTCAGAGAACCACAGCTACTGGAAAGTGAAGGAAGAAATTGTATAAAGGTGAGAACTAGAGTGGAGTCCCAGATTCTGTGCAACTCTGCCCAAATCTCTGACTGACTTATGAACCATTCATGCACATTCTAGATGCTGAGAACCTTCCATACTGCCAGCATAGGGGAGATAGAATTTGTTTTTTGAATCTACCTGTGGTTGTCTGTTGAACCAAACTAAAAATTCAGTGCTCTCACAATGTCTAGGATATAACCCAAAATTGTTTTACATGCAAAGAAACAGGAAAATGTAAACCATTCTCAAGAGAAATCAGTGAAGATCAACCTCAAGATGACCCAGATATTGGAATTAGCTGACAAAGAATTTTTAAACAGCTATTATAACTATGATCAAGGATATAAAAGAATATGCTTTAATGAAAGTAAATACAGCTGGTCTCCATATCCATGGATTCAACATCTGTGAATTCAACCAACCATGGATCGAAAATATTTGGGGGAGGGGGCAATGCGTTTGTACTGAGTTTGTACAGACTTTATTGTCATCATTCTTTAAATAGTATAACAGCTACTTACATAGCATTTGCATTGTATTAGGTATCATAAGTAATCTAGAGATGATTTAAATTATATGGGAAGGTATGTGTGGGTTATAACCAAATATTATGCCATTTCTTTTCTTTTGGGGATGACTAACTAGAGATTGAATCCAGGGGCACTTAACCACTGAGCTTCATCCCAAGCTCTTTTTTTCTATTTTATTTAGAAATAGGGTCTCACTAAGTTGCCTAGGGCCCAGCTAAGTTGCTGAGGATGACTTTGAACTCCGGATCCTCTTGCCTCAGCCTCACAAGCCACTGGGATTACAGGCGTGCACCACCATACCTAGCTACTATGCCCTTTCTTGTAAGGGACTTGAACATCTACAGATTTCAGTAGCTGTAGGAGGTCCTGGAACCAGTTCCCCATAATACTGAAGCCAACTGTACAGAAAATCTCAGCAGAGAAATAGAACTATAAAACGAAACAAACAAACAAATGAAACTATGGGAGCTGAAAAATACAATATCTAAAATAAAAATCTCTAGATACAATATCTAAAATACAAATGACAAAGAGCCAGTGAACTCGAACATACAGCAATAAAAATAATCTGAAGGAAAAATTAAAAGATTGAAAAATAAGTAATTAGAGCCCAGGGGCCTGTGAAACAATGTCAAAGGGTCCAACCTATGTATAACTGAAAGAGGAGAGAAAATGAAAAAAAAGAAAAAATTGAATAGATTCCTAGGTACCTACCTGTAGTACAATTTGAAAAGGTCTAGCATGAATGTAATTAGAAGAAGAGGGAAAGAATAGCACAGAAAAAAAGATTTTAAAGATATAATGGTCATAGGTTTTCTAAATTTGATTTCTAAAAAAGACTTAAATGTATAGATTGAGGAAACTCAGCAAACCCTAACCAGGATAAATACAATAAATAAACACACAACACACATACACACACACACACTAAATACATCATAGTCAAATGACTAGAATCAAAGATAAAGAAGCAGCTAGGGAAAATAGCCTAGGAAAAACACTTTACATCTACTTAAAATTCTATTGTCAGATTTGAGATATAGTTCAGTGGTAGAGTGCTTGGCATGCATGAGGCCCTGGGTTTGGTCTCCAGCACTGAATTTGGGGGGCAGGGTGCACAACAACTGCTGTTTTCTCATTGGAAACAAAACAATGGAAGCATGAAGATAGTGGAAGCATATAAATGCTAAAGAAAATCACATTACTAACATTTTATTGGAGTTTCAGAAGTGGCAAAATAAACATATATGTTCAATCTGCCATCTTAGCTCAGAGTCTTCAATAGAAATTACTAGATGGAGGAAACTAATTTTTCTTTTTTTTTTTTTAAGATATAAAAATGAACTTTAACAATGATCTTTAAAGTATTCTCTTTATTTTAACCAAATTTAGCCTTTATTGTATTTTCAGCAATAGAAGAATGAGATCCAAAAACCCTAGTGGATGTTCCAAGTCACAAACAGGCTTTCCTGAATATTTTGTCTTGTCTGGTCAAGAATTAAAATTCAGAGTCATAGATTTTGGAAATCAGAGATATCTCCTCTAACTTCCAACCATATGTAAACACTTTTCTACAGTATTCCTAAGAGACATTCATGATACTTTTTCCTAAAACCCTAATCAATAAGGAATTTATTACGTTCTGAAATAATCATTACATTTAGTCTACCTGTGATTTTAGTGAAAGAAGGGGGGAAACAGAAGAGAGAAATGTTCTTCATGCTGAACCAAAATTTGTTTCTGTAATGTTCATCCATAATATACATGCTATAAAGAAAGAAGGTAGAGTGTTATAGGAACAGCAGTATTTGATATTTGTGAGCTTGAGAGCAGACCAGAGTTGAGTATCATCTTGGCTATTTATTAGTTATGTAATCTTGAGGAATTGCATAGCCATCTGGACCCCACTGTGGTCATCTGTAAAGCAAAGATAATAATACCTTGATGGTTTCATGAACCATAAATAACATAGTACTAAAGAACATGACAAAGAGCTCGATGGATCGAAACTGAGCTCTGAATGGTATGCATTATTTTTATTACTGGTTTAGTCAGGGAAAGCTTCTCATAGTATAAGGCTTAGACTAAAATCTAAAGAAAGGGTAAAATATTAATAGATAAGCCAATGTCTTAGTCAGTTTAGGTTGCCTACACAACCAACATTTATTTCTCACAGTTTTCGGGAGATTGCACCAGCAGATTCGTTCTCTGAAGGCTGCTTCCTGGTTTGCAGATAGCCCTTTCCTCATTGTGTCTGAGGGCAGAGAGTGAGGAAACACATTCTCTCCTGTCTCCTCTTACAAGGGCTCTAATCCCATCATGAGGACTCCACACTCATGATTTAATTACTTCTTAGAGGCCCTATCGCCAAAAACCATCACATTATGGATTAGGGTTTCAACATGTGGATTTGGGAGAAAACAAACACGCAGCCCATAGCAGCCAGGAATGGAAAAGACTAGGAAAAACTTCCAGACTGAAGGAATAGCATGTGTCAAAGAGTCAAAGTCTGAGGCTGGTTTAAGGAATGGCAAGTGTTATTTTGAGTTTGGATCATAGTGCACAGGAAGAGATGCAGCACAATGTGAGCCAGGCTGAGAAGGTTTTGACATGGCACCTCAGCAGAAGAAAAGTTGGTGTTATCACACACTGCAGCACTCAGGGAGGCCCAGACAAAACAAAGACTCACTGGGGAATCAAGATCCCTTCTCTGTTGAAGTTTATTTAATATGTGTTTTTAACAGCTTAATCTGATAGAGAGTGAAATTGTAGGGGAAGTTATTGATAAGCTTGGAAATGTATGTTAAATATATAGCTATTCTAGACAAGTTAAAAACGTAAGTAAAGAATATGTCCAAGGGAAGGAGATAGCCATCTTTGCATTTGAAAGGCTGTCAGGGAGAAGAAATAAAATTAAACCTTGCTGAGGTATTGAATTAATACCAATAGGAAGATATTAGAAAGGGGAAATTTTTAGCTTATGTGAGAAATATTTTTTAATAGATAGAACTGCCCAACAATTGATTGGAAAAGCTGGATTAATTAACTAAGTCATTAGAGATGTGCATACTAAAGCCAGATGATCATCAAGGGTGCTGTAGGAAAGAAGTCTGTTCTGTGGAATAGTAAAAACTGAAGTGCCTACAGAGGTTATGCTCTACTCCCTATGATGCTATGCCCAGCTGTGGCCCCTTGCTGTCATGTATGTGTAAACCTTGCAGCAAGTGCCCACAAGAACATGTTCCACACATTCCCTGAGGCAGTTCCTTCCTGGAGTTGCCATTTTCATCTGGGGCCTTAGCCAGGGCCTTCTCTGCAGTCTTTTTGAGTGCAGTGAGACAACGCCATCCAGTGAAGCTTTTGGTGCTGCTCCATGGACCTCAAGGGCATCCTCATCCAGGCCGGAGTCTCCAAATAGCTTAAGAGTTGGTCAGCCAGATCCTTGCAAACCGTCCTAGGAGCTGGGGACCTTATCCTTCTTTTCTCTTTTAACTGAAACCCGTACCCACTTCCATTGGAGACTTGTTTTCTAACATTTCACAAGAGCAAGAAAGTGCTAGAGATAGAGGGAGGGATGGGAAGTTTGTCCGCATCTCCAGACCATTTCTTTTCCCTCCTTTGTGTAAGATCATCATCCTTCTCTGAGACCAGTTAACTGTTCGACCCTCTGTCATACCTAGTCACGGTCACCTGACCAGTTACTGCTTTGGTGACACTCACAATTTGGAGTCTTGCCTGACATCTTGGTTCTTGGCTGCCACTCCTTTAGTCACCTGCATTGCTCTAACCTCATTGCATCTCCCCTTATCCAGACTTGCTATTTCACATACTCTTTCTTGCACCTGGGTATTTGCACCTGAGTGTTCTTTCTTTAGAGTACAACTTCCCTACACTCTCACCTGCTGAACTACCACCTGTACTACCTAGTCGAGTCAGGTTATCAGTTCTTTCCAAGCTTCTCTGTGACCCTGAACTTGGTTAGGTGTCCCTTCTTCGTGTGCCTGTATTTTCATCTAATGTGACACTTATTCTTTTTAATATAACTGTTTCTGATTCTTAAATATCTTTTCCATTTTATTATGATTACTAAAAATCAGGAACTGCCTTTCTTCTTTACCTTTGTCACTGAGCCTATGGCCCAGCACATAGAAGGAATTCAGTACCTATTGCCTGAATGAATGCATACTTGTAGCTGTTTGTGTTCTAAAACCTATTCAAGACCGAAGGTGAAACAAAAAGGAATGGACTTTGTGCTGTTACCAAAGCTAGTTTATGTAGTTCATTCAGTTCTGTTTGAAACATATATTTCCATACCATTAAAAATATATATGCTGATGAACTTAGGTTCAGAATTTATGTCTGCCCTTTACCTCCTGTAGTCTCTTGCTCTCTACCTGATAACCCTGTCACTATCATCCCACTTTTGGTTTTCTGTCAGCTTTCCAATCCCCTAGCTTCAGTCACAGAATTTTGGCAACTCTCATCTTCAAAATGTTATGTATCGTACTGGTTCATACTGGATATTTTCTTTTTTATGGGTCTTGTCTTTTTGAGATATGCCTATTGAGACCCAAAATTAGCAACTTATAGTCTTAACTCAAGGAAGTTAGAAAAATAATAATGAATGACATAGAAAAAAATAAAGCATCATATGACTTAGTGTAAAAAAACAGTAATGTTCTTAGAAATAGCTGTTGAGGGAAAGGGAAAAGAACTAACATTTGTAAGATACTTACAACCTACAGACTATGTTAGATACAGTATTTTAATTAACCCAAACAATAACTGTATGAAGCAGGTATTGTTATATGCATACATGTAGGAGAGGGACCAGAGGCTCAGGGTGAGCAGCTTGCCCAGGGTCACACAGTTAGTAACACAACTTCAACCTAAGACCCCTTCACTTTTTTTGTTTCTTCTAAGCCATTTCTTATGGATTGGCTTTTAATTAGATATTTTTGAGTCAGGAGTTTTAGGAGTTAGCTAGGAAGTTAATGTGAAAGTAGCAATTTAAATGTAGAAGATTACATTGCTAATAACCTTGGCATAGTCCTTGGAACCACGAATTGACCTCAGGGTAGTTCTGTATCATTACTTGTTCAAGATTAATGGTACCAAAAAGTAATATTTAAATAGCAAACTGAGTTCTCATCTACCAACTCTTTTGATGGAAATTTTGACATATCTAAAACAAATTTGGGGGGCTGGAGTTGTGGCTCAGTGGTTGACTAGCATGTGTGAGGCACTGGGCTCAATTCTCAGCACCACATATAAATAAGTAAATAAAATAAAGATCGATCAACAACTTAAAAAATTTGTTTAATAAAATAAAATGAATTTCGGCTGATTTTGTATATCCCCTAAACCAGTTGTCCAAAATTGTTCATGCCTGCTTAGGTGATTAACATAACTTTATTTTTGGATGCACTTTATCCAGAAAAATTGCATTCCTATTTTTTTTGTGTGTGTGTAAAATTAAACAAAAGTGTTCCTTGGCCTGTCTGCTGCCCTGCGCACGCACACACTCATCCTATGCACTTACCTGCCTCAGCTTAGCTGCGATTCTTTTCTCAACCTCCACTGACTTGCTGCTGCTGACTGTCCAGTTCAGCTCACTTTCTGACATATTATGGTTTAGGTCCCAGGCCTCACAGAAGCTTTCCTACAGGGTGCTCTCCATAATGCAAATAGGGAAATATGTGTTTCCCTTGAAATTTACAATTCAACGCCCTACCCGCACCTTCCCCCCCACCCCCAAAAAAGGTGTATTCACTACCAAGCTCAGGCATGATGTTAGGTCCTGAGAATTTAACAAATAAAATAGATTCTCTGCCACTAAAGTACTTAGAGTTTTGTTGTAGGCCTCATGTTGGGACTTTGGGAGTAAATTATTTAAGCACTATGTGCCTTGGTTTCTTTTGCTTTAACATGGGGATAAAATAATACCTGCTTTGTAAAGGATCTTATGGTGATTGAAGTTAATAGTTGTAAAATACTTAAAACAGGGCCCATAAAATGCTATAGAAGTGTTTTCATTTGCCATAATTAAACTGGACTTTGGAATCAGTTTTCTAGTTCTTAAAAAAGTCATAGTGAACATATGTTAGTTTATAGAGAAATGTCATCTTAATAATTAGTCTTCCTAGCCAAAAACAGGGTATGAGTTTCCACTTACTAAGATCTTTTACATTCCTCAACAGAAAAGTTTTCTTAATATAGAACTTACCATTTTGGTTATGTTTATTTCTAAGTAGTTTATTGCTATTTAAAATGGTACCATGGCCAGGCACAATGGTGCATGCCTGTCATCCCAGCAGCTTGGGAGGCTGAGGCAGGAGGATCTTGAGTTCAAAGCCAGCCTCAGTAAAAAGCCAGGCACTAAGCAACTCAACAAAATACAAAATAGGGCTCGGGATGTGGCTTAGTGGTCAAGTGCCCGTGAGTTCAATCCCCCGTATCCAAAAAAAAAAACAAGGGTTACCATGTACTATTCTAATTCATTGTTATATATAAAAGGAAGACTATTGATTTTTGGTTTTAAATTTTAACTGAATTATTTTAGTCTATAATGAGTTTTCACTTGACTCGCTTGAATTTTCTAGATGTATAATTATATCTGTAAAAAATGATTATTTTGCTTTTTCCCAATTTTTATAGTTTATAGTTTTTTCTCTTAGAAATCTTAACTATGTCTAATTAGTATTAATTGATTATAGTAGTAGCGAATATCTATCTTCTTTATGCTGTTGTTTTTGACTTGTAACCTTTTAACTTTTAAAAAATCTTTATATTTTTGTTGTGCTTATCTGATATGATAAACAATATCACTTGATACTGTGCTTTACTTTACCTACCAAAGATTTTGTCCTGTTCCAAACCTCTTATTTGTGTATTTTTTAGTTGTTCAGTCTGTCTTCCATGAACTTGACCATCCAAATTTGGCTTATGGCTTACCCTGATGAAAATTTTCAAGAATATTTTAGGAAACTATAAGCAATGGGAAATAAGAACTCAGACTTCCAAAAGGAGATAGAGTTGGGAATGATTCAATGTTTGTAACCCTTCCCATGAAAACTTAAATTAGCTATTAGAGAGTATGTTCCAGTTTGTAATGAATGTTCAAAAATATTATTTACTAACTAAAAACCTAAGTTGTCTTATTTAGAGCTAAGCCCTTTGTGCCTGAATAAATACACAGAAATGTTTATTGGAATTGTTGAACAAAGTTCCAGAAAGGCTTTCCCCCAGTCTTCCTTCATCTGAATATTATCTGTCCATAAAAGAACTCCTCCAGCCATCTTCTCATGAATTTACCCCTTATATCTTCAGGTAAAAAAAATAGAAGTAATCTTTCTCACCTGTATTTTGTCTTTTGCTTTATAACAGATTATCATAAATTTAGCAGCTTATCTCACAGTTTTGCAAGTCAGAAATCTGGGTAGGCTCAGCTGGTTTCTCTGCTCAGGGTCTCACAAGGCCAAAATCAAGGTGTTGGTCACACTTAACTCTTATCTGGATGCTCTTGGGAATAATCCACTCCCAGACTCATTTAAATTGTTGGCAGAATCCATTTCGTTTCAGCTACAGGTCTGAGGTTCCCACTTACTTCTTGGGTTTCAGCCAGGGGGGGGGCCACTCTTTGCTCCTGGAGACCATCCACATTCCTTCTCATGTGGCTCTTCCATCTTCAGACCAATAATGTCCCATCCAGCCCTTTCTCATATTTCGGATTCCCCTTATTTCCTCTTTTGCTGCCAGCCAGAGAAAACTGCTTTTGAAAGATTTGTTGTGATGAGGGTAGACCCACCCATGTAATCTCCATTTGCTACAAAAATAATCAGAGGAGTAACACCAGGGGATAAAAAGGACAAACCATGCCTAGTCCCACACCCTTTAAACTCTCTTATACTTTCCCCATAACTTCACTTAATTATCACTGTGTGCATAAGAACCTCTTTCAGAGTGGTATTCAAGGCAGAGTCATTTTGTGATAACTCCATCATACCTTGCACACCTTGCAAGTGGTTGGTGTTCTGTATTGCCATGGTCCATGAATGTCCTCCAAAGGTCCATAATTAAAGCCACCAACCCAGGGTGGTGCTTTTGGGTGATAATAGAACCTTAGGAGGCAGAGCCCTGTAGGACCTCATTAGTCATTGAGGATGTGCCCTCAAATGGCCATGACATGTTGCCTTACCAGAGGCCCAAAGAAGGAAGGCCACTTGGTCACAGACTGGAACTTCCAAAACCATGAACCAAATAAACTTTTTCCTTAATAGTTAATTCCCTCAAAAATATTGTTATGGTGATGGGAAGCTAACTAATATAAACACATATCTAATAAATTAATTTCTTCTTATTAAATGAATTGTTTGATCAAATAATGGTTAAAATTATTCCAAAGCAAATTGTAAAAAGTATTGGTTTAGTTGGACAGGCAGTGTCAATGGTCCTTGCTGGTTTGGGGTTTTATTCAAGCTTCATTTACTTATGATTAACCAGCAACAGTAAATAACATACACATGGACTTAGACTCTGTTGTAATTCAGGTTAGGTCAGAGGAATTCCACAAAACAACTTTAAAGTCATGAAGTAGCTATTATAGTAAAATTAATTTTTTAAGGAAAAAGTCATTAATGAGAAAAGAGAGCATTCTGGAAAATTGTTTTCCAAGTTAAGCACTTACTGCAGGAATTGATTTACAAGCTAAGATTTTAAAAGACTAAGTTTGTATAGTTTAGCGGAATGACGGCTGACTAGAAATATAACTGTTGTCAAATTTCTAAAATCAAGAGAAGAATGGGTTTCTCTGATTTAAAAAAAAAGAGTTGAGGGTCTATTTTATAAGTATTAGAATTATAAATGAGGAATAAAAAAGATGATCTTTCTAACCAGCTTGTAAGCAATATTTAGATTCTGTTCTGTGATGTACACTGTCAGAGTGGAATTCAAACCTCAGCTTCTCTGTTTTGCTACTGGGAAATTCTAGACCACTCTTTTAACCTTTTAAACTTTGTCATGCATAGAGTGGGAATTATGCCACCTACCTCATAGTGTTATTTTGAAGATTAAATGAAATAAGTAAACAGTCAAGTTCTGTGTCTGGCACAGATCATAGGTAAAGAAAAACAGTATCTGCTATTGATATTGCCGTTATCATCATTACTCTTACATAATTTAAAGTATTAGGGTTGAGACAAGCCTGGGATGCAAATTCAAACTCTGACATTTAACTTCATCTCTAAGCCTCAAATTTTCCCATTTTCCCAATTTCCCCTACCAAAAACAGTATCATACATGTATTTCCATATCTACTTTCATTACTACCACCATTAGACTATAATCTTGGTCTGAATGTACAGTTCTTTGTACACACACATAAAAACTGTTCAAGTATTTAATTTGTTGAATTGAATAATTTCTGTTTATGATCATGTTGGGTATTTATGACCTCTGTATGTTGCTTGGGAGGTGCTGGAGTGGACCTCTATGTTTCTTGTGTAATCAGATTATTAACAGTAGATTTAAATTCATTTGTATGCTAATAAAACTTTGATACTTAGATTTATGAGAGAATCTCTGCAGTTATGATTATAGTTCCTTTTTTTTTTCCCACACATTGGAATTCCCTGTGACTCTTCTTTGCATACAGGATTGTGTTATTGCAGTCAACAGTGTGCTCTAGCTAGATTAAACAGAAATGGTATTAAATAGCACTAATGGTATTAAATAGAGAGTTACTAATTAGAAGATATTAACATTAATAAGAAGATATTAGGTAATCATCAGAGGTAACTCATATTCATCATTACATAGCTCACAGAAACTGTAGGGAGGGCCAGAGAAATATAGATGGCAACTAAGCCTATGAAAAATGTTCAATGTTATTAGTCATTAGAGACATGCAAATTAAATCCACAATGAGATACTATCATGCAGCTACTAGAATGACTAAAAAATTTTTAAATGACAGTAACACATGCTGACAGCAATGCAGAGCAACTCAAACATTCATAATTATAGCAGGGAATGTAAAATAGAATGATAAATAGTTTGATTTTTTTTTTTTTTTTTTTTTTTTTTTTTTTTGTCCACCCACCATATATCTGCCATTGAACCCAGCAATTCCACTCCTGGGTATTGGTGCAAGAGAAACAAAAATACAAGCCCACACAAAGACCTGTGCCAACATATGTATAGCATCTTACAAATGAGATTCACAAAACAGGAACCAACTCAAATGCCCATCCCCTGGATTGTAGATAAACATACAATGGAATACTACTTAGTAGTAAAAAGGACAAGCTACTCACACATGCAGCACCCTGGATGAATCTCAGAAACATACATGAGAGAAAGCAGAATTCAAGAGGCTCTATACTCTATGATTCCAATTCTAAAACTGTCTCTGTTTTATTAGACTGCAATCTTGATCAGAATATGTACAGTTCTTTGCACCAAAATTGCATCAATGAGTGGAGGCAGAAAAACTGAGTTTGCTCAGTATAAGGAGTAAGGGTTTAACCCTAGAGGGAACCAGGGACCCAGATTGGTCTGATTGGGTCAAATGTCAATACAGCATAGTTTGGGGGTAAATCAGGGTGCAGAGGCCTGTCAACAAAAGGGCAGGAGCAAACGTTGGGCCTGCTGGACCTGCTGGACAGCATGAATATCCACTCTTGTGGATCCTACATAAGTTTAGCCATTAGCCTCCAGAAATCATAACTCTTCTTTGAAGATCAATTGACTGCAGCTGCTGCCAAGGTTGTGATTTACCTGTGTTTGGCAGTTTTTCAGTTCTGCTTTACTTGTCCATTTGCAATATGCATTACTGACCCTCTTCAGCAACTCACAAGGCCCAGCAGTGATGGAGACTTCACTTAGAGCTCAGGTTGACTCCACAGTTGCATGGCTTTAATGGTGCTCCTAGTCGCTTCTGGCCAACGTAAGATTCTGAAGTAAAGCACCATCATAATTAAAGTGTTTTTAATGTGACTGATTTTTAAGGGTAAGTTTGACTTAAATAAAAGCTGTGTCTCATAAATCCAACAAAGCAACATATGATTTTTAAAAAGAGCCTATGGTTAGAATTTAGCAAGCTAGTCTAGTTCCTGGACACAACCTGTTCAACATTAGGTAAACCATTCAACCTCTCCATTTACAGGGTAAATGAAGCAGGTGGGTAGATGCTTTCAAAGTGCCATTGGACTCTAATATTCATTCCATGCTTCCAAAAGCAATTGATAAAAATGACTGGAAAGAGGACTAGTTGAAGCTTTTCCACTTCTTAGACTATAGAGCTTTTAGACTTGACTTTTGAGCTTCAGATCTCAGAATGGTAAGCCTCATCTGTGCCCAGTGTTTACATGATAATGTATCTATATTGGAAAAGACTGGCATGTGTTTACAAATGAGTTGGGAATGTATTTGAGGTGTTCTTACAACCAGAGGCTTATAATCAAATTTTTATACTTTTTCTTAGCAGTGACTCACTGTAAGCACTGTTAGCTGGGCATGGGGGCACATGCCTGTAATCAGTGACTCAGGAGACTGA
Organism: Sciurus carolinensis; assembly: GCF_902686445.1. NCBI lineage: Eukaryota > Metazoa > Chordata > Mammalia > Rodentia > Sciuridae > Sciurus > Sciurus carolinensis. Next base: position 78,399,733 of record NC_062223.1, read on the forward strand.
GGCAGGAGGATTGTGAGTTCAAAGCAAGCCTCAGCAACAGCAAGGCACTAAGCAACTCATTGAGACCCTGTCTCTAAATAAAATACAAAATAGGGCTGGGGATGTGGCTCAGAGGTCAAGTGTCCTCAAGTTCAATCCCCGGTACCCTCCCCCCCCCAAAAAAAAAGAAACATTATTGCTCATGTTAAATATTCATTTTGCGGGGGAAGGTTACTGGGAATTGAACCCAGAGGTACTTAACCACAGAGGTACATCTCTAGCCCTTTTTATTACTTTTCTGATTTTGAGACAGGCTCTCACTAAGTTGCATAGGGCCTCACTAAGTTGCTGAGACTGACCTCAAATTTGCAATCCTCCTGTTTCAGCCTCCTGAGCCACTGGGATTACAGGGGTGCACTACTGCATGTGGCTCATAATTACTATTCTTTAAGTAGCTTTCCCTATCTTTGAGAGAGTTTTAGTTTCTTCTAGGAAGGCAGATTTTATTTTTGACATGGTGGTACCCTTTTTTAAAAGCTCATAATCTAGTTCTTTTTCAGTGAAACCTTAGTGTTTAAAAATGAATTGAAATATTGATAACCAGCCCTACAGAGATTTTTGACTACCTAAGCCAGAACTCTAAAGTTAAGTCTTTGATGTATGTGTGCATTTTTAATTTCTTATTTTTCAATTTCTCTAGACCAGTTCTCTTTATAGTCAGATTCATTGTAATCCCATCACGGAAGTGTTGATCTTTTAGTAACCTTCATTGAAGCATTGAATTAATCCACATTCCCTCACGGTAACAGACGGTTTGTATCTAACATATCATGCAGTTCAGCTCAGGCTCCATATGGAACTAATAAGCCATGCAATAAGTGGCCTTGTGTAGATGAATGTAGTTTGAAGGGAGTGTGTGTGTGTGTGTGTGTGTGTGTGTGTGTGTGTGTGTTGTCTAAAGTGAATTTTTCCTCTGCCAAAACCTAAATGACAAAATGATTCCTGAATCCCCAAAGTCTTTTCCTGGCCTGGAAAATTTGTGTTTGAAAAATAAAAGTAAAATTGAGCACTTTGATATTAAAGTAAAACTTCTCAGCTCAATAGGATACTGAGTACAAGAACACAGCATTTATTTAATACAGTCATGCTTTACCTTTAAATATGATCTCCAGAGCTGCAGTGGTTTTTCCTAGTCAAGGTAACGACATTTATCATGCCGTATGAACTAATTAATTTCAAATTATGATAGCTCTAACATCTCAGTTGATCTGGTTTTTTTGGTGAAACTCACAGTAAAACTATTGTGATTTGGGATGAGATCAGCATGTGACTTTGGAAAAATACAGAAAAGGGTGTGGGAGAGGAAAACAGAAAAGGTACTTAATGGAACTGTCATGGCTAGTTGTATGTTGTGGTCTAAATGTGCTCTTAGCTCTGATTTTCTTTCTTTCTGCTTATGCTCATAACTATAAAGCTAGATCCTCTGGCTGTTTTAGTAAATGTGAGGGTTTTCTTTTACTAGTAAGTAGACAGTACTATTTGTTACCCTTCCCAGGGAAACCACTGAACATTGCTTCTCCCCACTTCTCATCTAATTTATTATCTGTATGTAGGTTTTGCCTTAGTTGCCTACCAGCCATTCAATTGAACAAAAGTTTAATTGCTTCCATGCAGTCCTAAGCCAATCAGAGTAAAGTTGAAGTCCAAGCTAATTGAAACCAAAATTCCACTTAAAAACTACTCAGACTCTGGGTGGTGGTGCAGTAGGAAGTTGTTACAAAAGGTGTTTATTTCAGAGGCTAATTTGAAGCAGTTAGACCCAAAGCAATGTTTTATTTGCCTTGGTTTCTTGGCATCTGCCTCACCATCAGAAGAGAAGGCAGAAGGACCCATGCTTACAGAAGTGTGATACTGACCATAGTTGCTAAGGGCAGGTTTTGATGGAAGCCAAGTTAAGATCCCTTAGAGGAGAGAGAACATCTTTTAACCTGTCCTTCACAGCCGCCTCTAGAGTTGTTTTCCTCTTTCACTCTCCTTCTTAAAGCCCTGGTGTCAGTTCTGCTTCAGCTTAACACTCTAGACCCCAAAGTTTTAACCAGTATCCTCTAAAAGTTAGTCCTTAGGAGCTTCCTTTCTCTACAAAAATTCTAATTAAACTCCATAACAATTTTATGAGACAAATATTGTTTTTTAGAGAAGGCACCAACTGGTTATACAACAAGCTCAAGGTATTGTGTGGTGAGAACAGGCTCAATCCAGGCCTTTGGTTCCAAATACAAAAGGCTGATTACACTGCCTTGCCTAGGGGACACTCAGCAATATTTATTGAATGAATAAATAGGACATGTAGGAATGTAATGAATGTAGTTCTTTCTCCCTTTTTCCCTAACCTTGACCTGTTCTCCTTGGCTTTGATCCTTCTTTTCTTTTCTGTTTTTGATAACCAGAGTAACTTGTTAAAGATTATTTAATTTTAAAAAGTTGGAAAATTATTTGACTAACCCAAACAAGAAAGGAATTGCACATGTCCTTAAAGTAGAGCCCGGTCTATCATCCAGGTCTTCTGACCACACATAGCATATGTCAGTCTTTCCATTCACTGTGTAATTATTTTGAAGACATTGACGTGTGTGTGTATTTATTGCTGTCTCTCCAGTCAGAGGCTTATTAAAATTTGAAAAGTGTGAGCAGTATGTGCAAGATTTTTCTCTTTGATTCATTATAACTCATTTCTTCATCTTTTTCTGATTCCCTTTCTGATTAGTTAAATAATAAGTTATTATTGAGTACCACTTTTAAGCCAACCTAGCCTAGTAGTAGATGCTGTGATGAAAGTGAGTATATGTGTATTAATAATGATAGTAAATATTGTGCAGTGAGCACTGATATGTACCAGATGTTACTTGGGAAACTATTTATCTTATTTAAGATGGGCAAGACAAATAACATCCACATTTTACAAATAAAGAAAATGAAACTCTTTAAGAAGTGAAGTGACCCACCCAGGTTTCAGAAGATATATCTCTAAGGGGAGAAGTGGACTTGAGAGATTATGTGATATATTCAATCAAGTGAAGAGTATTAAGGTTTTGTCAGTGTTTGGGGAATATGTAGCCATAGGTCCACAGAAAAATTCAACAAGTGGAGAAAAAAATGGCAGTGATCACTACCAGAAAAACAAACAACAAAGTACAGGAAAGGAATAGTACATTACATGGCTCAGTAATGAACAGTATTTGTGTAATATAATAAAGTGAACACTATTAATTTAACAAAAGATGTGATATTGAATATATTGAGAGGATGAGGAGGGGAAGTATGTGTGGGAGGGTAGAGAGTCAAATTCTCATCCTTTAATAAAAAAATCAGATAATGAATGGAAAACAGAATAAAATATGTGAGAGAAGAGTGGTATAAGAAAGCCTAAATTCTCATCTTTTATGGTGGAAACACAGTTGACAAAGCCTGAAGTGGGTGGAATAAAAACATTAATATGAACATATTATCTAGAAAGATGAAAGGAAAACACATAAACCTTATGTCTAGATTTCTTAAACAGTCCATGTATTTTATTAATAAAAATTAAATTTATATTATGGGTGCATTTCTCTTTTAATTCTCTATGTTGAAAACTGAAAAGATGAAATGGTAGAAAGAATTTGGAGCTGTAATTAAGAGGTGATAGGCTTGACTTTGACCTTCATCAGCTCTGTGAGTTTGGGCAGGACATATACCTTGAGACTTTGTTTCTTCGTTTACCAAAGGACAGAAGTTGGAAAGATGATCTCCAGGGTCTCTTTAAGCTATAAAATCCAAGAGATAATGATAAAAGATAGTGCTATACAGTAATTAAAGAGTTAAGACCTGGGTGGAGGCTTGAAGTTCCTACATTTTCCATTTTTGGTTGAAGTCAGACTTAGACATTTTCACTGTGGTCTCCGAAAAGAATTCAACACCCACCTTCTATTGTGGCGCCTGAGGCAGGCAATTGACTGTGTACTGGCTCAGAGACACATAGCTTGGTGTTATTTCGGTATGGGTTTTTTTTTTTATATTTAATATTTTTCAGTATGAATCACAGGTGAAATTTTCATGCCATGTGTAAACAATTTCACTTTTTTATTGAAACAGTGAATTTAGGAATGTCATATTGGGATATCAGCCATTTTGCTTTTATCAATGTATGGAAAAATGCCTTTATATTAATACAAGAAATGATGTCATTTAATAGGGGGTAGATCTTACAATTCAAGGTCAGCAAATCCAGGAGGTGATTTAGGTCACCAAGCTAGGTTTGTAAAAGAGAAAGAATATTTTCCCTCTGTCTTCTCAAGTACTGTTAGCAATTTTCTTCTCAGACTCTGGGGTGGTGGTGGAATAGCATGGTTTGTGAACGGGAGGCCCTAACTGCTTATATCTGTGCCGTCAGCCTGTGGCCCTAGAGAATTCACTTCCCCTTTCTGGGCTTTAGTTTCCCCATCTGCAAAAGGGAAAAGACTGGCTTAAATAATATTCAGACTACTTTTTAGTTTATGTGTGTGTTCATTCAGCCCATTCTGGAGACCCCGATATGTTTTGGAGTTTTCCTTAAAAAGTGCCGTACCAGTGAGAGTAAACTTTTCCTCTGTTAAGTGTCACACACTCACAGAGAAAAATCAACTAAATACAAGCAAAAGAAAAATGATGCCGGGCATGGTGGCACGTGCCTATAATCCTAGCAACTCGGGAGACTGAGGCAGGAGGATCATAAGTTCAAAACCAGCCTCAGCAATTTAGTGAGGCCCTAAGCAGCTTAGCGAGACCCTGTCTCAAAATAAGACATAAAAAGGGCTGGGGATGTGACTCAGTGGTTAATCACCCCTGGGTTCAATCCTCAGTACCAAAAAAAAAAAAAAAAAATTACTCTTCTAGGTAATGATTTTATTTTTATTATTTATTTTCATTGGAGCATTATAATTGTATATAATAGTGGGATTCCTTGTTAAAATGGCTTTCTTTTTTAAGAGGAGAAAATTTTACTTGTCACACTTAAAAGTACTGACAAAATAAAACCTTAGAATGATGCCTCTTCACATTGTCTATCAGTACAGTTTCTAAAGTTTATGAACTGTCTTCATATATATTGTTATTTGAATAAAACATTTTTTGAAAGAGTGTGTTGTCCACTTTGTATGTACCTGAGATGCAGATGAACATACGTGTGAATACACACAACTATGTGGTCAGTTAAGGAACTAAATGATAGTATTCAGAGACAGTGAAAGAAGGCAGTGAAAACATTTAGCAAGTTATCTACAGTACAATATTAGAAATCACCTGTGGCAGAAATAAATCCAGCAAAGGGCAGATCTAGCCCACAAGCCAGTGGTTTCCTCAGGCTAGCCCTCCAGCTCTGTGCTCTGGTTTTGGACAAAAAAGAGAGTTGGAGACTCAAGAGACATATAAAGCACAGCCGCTGTCAAAATGACTTGCTATTCGTTTGTTTAATGAACATTGAATGTGCACCCGCAGTGTGCCAGACCCTTGAATTAGAGATGAATGCAAGATGATCCTTACCTTTGTTTATACAGAGGGAAGGGCCACCCAAAAGGAAAGCTGCCAGTATCTGTGATGAAACACTGGCTTCATGGTTTGCGTCCTTGGAGTTGGTATTAGCAAACTCTACCCAGGTCTAAAGTAGAAAAGAAGGCTAGATAACAGCAGTCTTAAATATCCTTCTTCCCCAGCTGGCCACTTAGTCTTCTCCAAGTTTAGAGTACAAGGGATCAGTAGATAAAAGGAATATTAAATACCACCTCAACGGTGTGGTTGTTATTGGGATCATACATTTACATTTCCCCTTTCAGAATTCTAAAAGTTACTCGAGTATTTTTTTCTGAAGCATTGCCTAGAATCTGCCAAAATATCTTAATTCTTCTTCTGCCTTTGCAGCTAAGATATCAACATGGACTAGGGACCCCAGACTTGAGGCAAACCCTTCCTAACCTGAAAAACTTCATGGAGCATGGATTAATGGTCAGGTGGTAAGTATCTTTATCTCTGACAATGGAAACTATAATATGGAAAACGAACCTGAAAAACTTTTCCTGACTTCCACATTGCTCCACACCTGCCTTCTGGGTTTTCTTCTGCAGTGAGGTATCTGAAGAAAAAGGCAGCCATCCCACCTGAGAAGAGCTAAATAAGCTCCAGTCTGGCTAAGGAGGGTGAGGCACCCTCTGGGGAAGAGGTGGCCCAGTGGTATTGTGAGGACAGTGCACTGCTGAGGCGGGCCTGGAGGACAGCCAGTGTGGTTCATGGAAGGGAGACACAGACCCCTAGGACTTTTCTGAAGAGCACACTAAGAACATGTCTGTCAAGAGACTATCAGAGTCAGTGGCTATGAGAGTTAGGGGAGAAAAGCAGGTGAGGAGTAGGTCTGGTTGTCAGGACCTCATCTGAGACCAGAGTATATGCTAAAATGTGTCATATGTTTGGTGTCAGTGTCTCTGAAGGCAAGCTGCTCTAACCTATTAAATCCCATTTCAGTTCTGCAAATATTTCAGTGACATTGACATAGGTACACTAAAATAGGATAGAAGTCATAATCTAGAGTTTATTATATAATTTATTATTAATATTATTAATCATGTCATGAATAATATTAGTGAATATTATTAATCACTCACCTATTACTTTTCTCAAAAGACTGAACTCTCACAACATCAATATTTACTTTGAAGTTACCATAAGTGGAGGCTGCCACAATCTGTAATTCCAACAACTTGGGAGGCTGAGGCAGGAGTATTTCAAATTCAAAGCCAGCCTCAGCAACTTAGTGAGGCCCTGAGCAACTTAGTGAAACCCTGTCTCAAAATAAAAAATAAAAAGACATGAGGATGTGGCTCGGTGGTTAAGCACCCCTGGTTTAAATTTCCATACCAAAAAAAAAAGTTACCATAAGTGGTATATGGTATATTTTTTGCTCAATTTCAGTTTTTACAGGTATTCCAAAAATAGGACAATGGAACATAATGGCTTAACCTGCTTTGCCTAGACAGACTTGACCCTTTTAAAAAGAGAAAGGGAAAAGGGAAGTTTGATACAAAGAAGACATTAGATTGACTTATTTGACTAAAATAAATGGAAAGCTGTAGACTCTAGCTATTTATTAATTCCTAAACTTTGCATTCTGGGGCTATGGGCAATAATAGACAGAATCAGGTGACTGGGAATCAGGCCTGTAGAGTTAGACTAGTGGAATAGCCTGGTCTCTTGTGAAGAGTAATGGCTTCTGATCCCAGGTCTTCTTCTAAACAACCTGCTGTGTGGATTTGAAGTTCTGCCTCTCTGAACTTGATTTCCTCACCTGTAATCCCTGCCCTGCTCATCTCACCAGTGTGTTGTGAGAATGCAGTGAGATGTTTGTTGGTAAATGTGTTTGTGGGGAAGGAGGTGTAACATTGGTTCCATTTTCTCCTGTGCCATAAAGCTAGGATTTGAAGATAATGAGAAAGTGACATCTGTGGTTGATCTTTACTTTGACATTTTTGATTTTTGTTCCATATGATCCTCAAAATGATAAGTTCTAGACATCTGGCTTTAGGTAGAACTCCTGTTAAGCAAATAGACAGTTTAAATAATCTATTCAGAATATCAAAATAATTTCCAAAACTTGGCATTTATATGGAACTAGATGCCTGAGGAAGCTAGCAAAGGAATCAAGTTTAAGTGGAAAATAATAATGATAATAATTATAACAAAAGTGAGCTAGCAGACATTTATTTAGCACCATCTCTGTGTAAAGCTCTGTGTTAGGCACCCTGGAGGGAAATAGTTTTAAATGAATCTTGTTTAGTACTGATAGCAAATTGTCCCTGTATCATTTATTGAATAGTCTGCCTTTCCTCCTCTGGTTGATAATGCCACCTCTCATATACTAGGTTCCTCATATATATTGATCTGTTTCCAGACTCTGCTCCATTGTTTCATTTGTCTATCCATGGCCCAGTGCCACATTCTTAATTATATAAGATATAGTTTCTGTAAGTCTGGTTGAGGTTTGAGGATACCCAATAAATAGCATGCTTCCCCCACCTCCAACATTTGGAACCATTTGAGAGAGAGGATACAAGAGACAGGCTAATACAATCAAAATGTCAGTTTTATTACTGATAAAGCCGCTTGGAAAATGTGGCTTTAGATCTGTAATAAAAAGGGCTTACAGAGACATCACTCAAAATTAAACTTACCCTCCCATCCTAATATGAACTGGAGAGCCACGGATTTCCCTACAGAAACAGGAGACCCAGGTAGGGCTGAGCAGTGACTGTCCAGATTGCATTTGGCCCTCTTAAGTACCAATCTGAGAGGTGCTTCTCTGAGTGAGAAAGAGGGTGGAGAAAGCCAGAGTGCTGTTCCCAGCCAAGCCCTTCCTAGGAAGGAAGAACAGCAGGGAGACACTCCTACTTAAGGGGGTTCTTCAAAACTCTTGACTTTTTTGATTTTAGAATCTTATTTGAGTGATTCAGTTACTTTATAATATTCAGACTTTATGAACCCAAATTTTTTTTTAATATACTGCAGTGTCATTTTATAATTTTCTTCACAAAGTCTTATTTATTTTTCACTAGGTACTTAGTCTTAGGTAGCTTACAGTTTGGGTTACTGTCATAAATTTTTTATTACAGTATTCAACCTTTTTTTGACTGGTATACAGGTACACTACTGATTTTTTTATTTGGACAATTCAGTCAACAGCCTTACTAGCACTAACTACAGTGGTTTATCTTAGAGCTGCTTAGATTGTCTCTATATATAATTATAATATCAGTGGATAATGTTGTTTCTATTTTCACAGTTTTTATTACTTTTTTTGTCTTAAAATTTATATGAAATAGGAGCAACTATAGTGAATATTCTTGTCTTGTTCCTGACTTTAAAGAAAAAGCTCCTAAATTTCTATCATTAGGATTATATTTATTGCAAGTCTGGGTAGAAACCTGTCTTCAGAGCAAGGAGATTTCTTTCTGTTCCCAGCTTGCTAGGAGTTGTCTTTAAATCATGAATTTGTGTATTGGGGTTTTACCAAATGCTTATTCTGAATCTGTTGAGAGAATACTGTATTTATTTTTTCTCCTTTAATATACATTTTCTAGTGTTAAACCATCTTCACCTCGTAGTATGAACCATCCTTAGTCATGATGTAGTACTTTTCCTACATTATCGGATTAGTTTGCTAATTTTTTAGAATGTCTACATCTGTGAACTAAAACGAAACTGGCCTATAATTTTTCCTTCTCTTAACATCCTCGTCTGATGTTAAACATGATGAGATTTTAACAACCCCATAGAATAAATTGAGGCTCTTTTTCTCCTCCGTGCTCTGAAACAGTTTATATATGATAGGAATTATCTATATCTTGAAGGTCTGATAGAGTTTAGCAAAAACCCAGTAGTTTCTGTTTGTTGAGGGGGAGAATGTTGATTTTTAACTACGGATTTAATTTCTGTAATGATTACAGATCTGTTTATGTTTTGTTATGTTTATGTTCAATTCCTCATTAACTCACTGCAATCTTATTTCCTGTTCTATCAGTATGCTGAAATTCCTTTCATCCAGCTAGGTGCCTGCTGAACTGTGTGGCCGAACCCAAAGGTCACTTTCCTATTCTTATCCCTTTTGGCATCTCAGTGGCCTTCTACCTTGCTGGCCATTCCTGTCTTTTAGGAACATTGTCCTTTCTTGGCTTCCCCTCCTCTAGCTTCTCTTTCTCTCTTCTGCACATTGATCATTAAATGTAGGGAGTTCTCCCTGGTTCCACCTTAGGTTCTCTTCTTTTTCTCTCTTTGCTCTGTTCTCATGTGTTCTCATCTCCATAGTTTTAAAAAACATCTACAATATGCTTATGACTCCTAAAGTTATATTCCCAGTGTAAATCTCTCCTGCAAACTGGATAGCCAGAGACCCACCAGAACCTGTCCCTTGGACTATCACAGTCATCAGCCTCAATATGTTTAAAACCATCTTTCTGCCAGTCTTCTTCCTTTCAGCAGATCACACCTCATCTACCCAGTCGCTCCAACTGAAAAATCATCCTTGATTTTCTTCTTTACTCCCACCATATCCAGTCTAATGCATCGGCAAACCGGTTTCTTCATGTCCACATCAATCTGACCATTTCATACCATCTCTACTGTTGCCACCCTCACCTTTTTTAAACCAGACAGCTGTGTGGGTGTAACTTATGTTTCTGTTTTATTCGTCCTCCCACTGTCCATTCTCATTACTAGCCAACACAATATTTGAAATTCTAGCTATAATGTGGTCACTCTGCATCTTCCATGGATATATCTTAGAATAAAATTCAACTTCTTTTCTGGCCTACCTGGTCCCTGCCTCATCTGATACCACTCTCTCGACTCTGATGTACCGGAACTCTCTGAACAAGCTCATTTCTGTCTGAGTCATCCCACTTGCTGTCGCCTCTCTCTAGAGTGTGCCCTGCCACCCTTTCCTCATAGATGGAGAACAAATTAAGAAAAGGCACAACAACTTTATTGGCAAAGAACAGATCCGGGGCTAGAGTGTGCATTCTTTTTAAGAATGGAAGAAACTGGGTTTTGAGAAGGTTTATACAATTTGGCAACCCTTTTTAAGAAAAGGAATATAAAATAACAAATACAAAATTAGAAAAAAAATGTATTTATAATGAGAAACAATTCACAACTACTAGAACCTTGAAGATTAGGCCCCTTTCTTCTGAGAGATCGTTAGACATTTTACCCAAAATATTTACATATAAATGCCTTCTCATTGCAACCCAACTGCCCTTCCCCTCCTGTAACACTATGATTTCCAGCAACTCTCAGTTCTAAGGCACAGAAAAATTAAATGACTTGCTGAATATGGATGACCCATGAGCCTATAGCAATAAAACAAAAATCTAGGTCTTCTGGCACTGATGTAGCAAACCCATTAAGCCCCACACTTACACATTTGCATAGTATCCTTCTGTGCCACCTGTGCCAAGCACATTAACACAGAATGAATAGTAATGACCACTTTATGTTACTCCAGTGAAATATAGGCCACGAAGGTGGATGCGAAGGACTGGGGAAATGATTGCTGCATGGTGGTTCCAAGTCAGGACCACTGCAGGATGCCAGGCTGGAAGTCACAAATCTAAACAAAGCTGAACAAGCTCTGTTAGCCTCGGGAAATCTGAGAACTTCTAAGAGCAGCCTGGGATTGAGGAGTTACCTCCTAAGCCATGCTCCTTAGGGCAAAGGGTAAAAAAACTCACACTCCTGAGGGAGGCACTTACATCTTTTGTAAAAGGAAACACTCCCATTTTCTGTGTGGTTGTTGCCATTCAGATTGGTCCCTGTGGAAGCACAGTGCTGTCTGTTCTTTTGGTGTCCAGGATTTCATACTGGCTGAGGATCAGTGCATTCACTGAATTCCTCCTTATGGTAAGCTTCAAAGTTATGTGAGAGCTTGTTTTGTTTTACTTTGTAAAGAAAAAACTGTGATAAAAAAAATTAATGAAGTGATTTTTTTTCTTGCACATTACAGAAATCTTAACTAATATTAGAAGAATCTACTGATTAATCCTAAAATAAACCCTTTTTTTCTCATGAACACAGTTGCATGGGAACAGTTCTCAGTGATCTATGCCAGCTCTTTCCAAAAGAAATCCCATTTTCTCACCCTAGGATCACAAACCCAGTCATAACTGCCAAGCAACACAACTTTGAAGAGCAGAATTTCAGCTCAGAGACTGCTCTTGAACACTTGGTTAATGTCACCAGAATTCCGCTTACACATCCCACTTGTCTTTCTTTTCCTACTGACTGTGAAGTAGTCCAAGACTCAGACTGACCTGCACATGCACAGCTGCTGCCAGTGCTGAGTTATGGTCAATGAAGAATGTGCAGTGAGCTGCAGCTGATGGCTGCCGTGAGCCGATCAGTTCAGCACTGAGTTGTAGAGACAGTGTGCTGTGGTTGCTGTGAACAGGCTATGCAAAAGGCCCTGGCGTCCAAGTCCTGAGACAGTGCCTCATTATGTCTCTCCACCACTCTCCATGTCTCAACTGCCCCCAGGCATAACACACCCATTTCTGGTCTCAGTTCTTTACTTTGGTGAGTTCCACTACTAGAATAGCCTATACAAATGAGTAAATGAATCATAGTTACTGTCTGCTATTTTTTAAAATTAGTTCCATTCTTTGTTATGGGGGTCTTGTTCTTTCTGTAAAATCTATGGTCACCTTACAAATAGACAGACAGCTGGGTGTGGTGGTACATACCTGTAATCCCAGCAACTTGGGAGCCTGAGGCAGGAGGTTCACAAGTTTGAGGCCAGCCTCAGCAACTTAGCGAGGCCCTGTCTCAAAAAATAAAAAAGAGAGTTTGGAATGTGGTTCAGTGGTTAAATGCTCCTGGGTTCAATCCCTAATACAAAAAAAAAGATACAGAATATGGTTTTTGTTCACATTTTAAAATAATGTCTCTTGCTCTCTTGTACAATAATGATACAAAACATTTCATCAACCTCTCTTACCCCCAAGTCCTTTACAAGGCCTCTCTGAAGCCTTAGAGTAAGTATCTTACAAATCCATTTGCCTACAAATATATTTTAGAACCTGCCTTCTTAGGTAACCCTCACCCATATTTAGAAGTCATGATAATAAAAATCTCTTACTTGCAAAACTTTCTGTTTTTACTTAAGCTTGCAACAACCCTGTGAGGGAAGGAGGGTAAGAATAGCAGTCATTATTTTACAGGTCTGCAAACAGAGGTTCAGAAATGTGAAGTGACTTGCCAGGACCACATGATGATAAGTGATGGAACTGGGACCAAAAGCCCAGGTTATCTGACTCTTCGTCCCCTAGTCCCCTTTTCTTTGTACCCTACCATGATACCCCATGTTTGTTAGCGGTCATTTTGTTCCTCTGCCCTTCCTTAGCCCCTCCTATCTCTGCACCTATGTTCTAACACCCATCACCATCCACGGGAACACCCTGTAAAACCCAAGTAGTGGTTCTGATGGAAATGTTCTTTGCTGCTTATCCTACCCCATTGACCTCAGAGAAAAAGGAAACTACAAGCCATAAAACTCTGTGAAGAGCCAGGCATGGTGGCACACGCCTGTAATCGAGAGGCTGAGGCAGGAGGATCTGGAGTTCAAAGCCAGCCTCAGGAAAAGCGAGGTACTAAGCAACTCAGTGAGACCCTGTCTCTAAATAAAATACGAAATAGGGCTAGAGTTGTGGCTCAGTGATTGAGTATCCCTGAGTTCAATCCCCAGTACCCCAAAAAAATAAAATAAAACTTTAAGAAGACTTTGAGAAAAGTAAGACTGAAAGAAACAAATAATATATATATATATATATATATTATTACTTATTTAACAGAATTTAACAGTTCTACTTATTTAACAGAAAAAGTGAAGAAAGAAGCACATGGGTTGGCTGTGTGGCCTGTAGCATGTTTGTCCATGCTCTTTGTCTTCCTTGAGAACCATATTCTTTTTTCAGAAAAACACATGATAAGAACAGGATTTCAAAGCCATCTGTCATGTTTTATTCATGGAATTTTTTATTCTGTTTAATTTTTCCTGATTATATAACCTAAACTGTCTAACACCTTTATGCATGGCAGTGTGTGATACAAAGGAAGGATAACTAGATTTGGAGATCAGAAAATGTGGGTTCCAATTTCAGCTCTACCTTGTAATTTTCATAAATTGTTTTCAAGTATCATTTTTTTAAATTAAGTCAATATCACCAGCCTTACTCCCAAGTATAATTGTATGGAACAAATGAGAGAGCATCTGTCAAAGTAGTTTATAAACTAAAAAGAACTATGTAAAATATGAAGTATTATTAATGCATTTGACAATTCATTAAATGTCTCCTGTCCATACACCACTATTCAAGAGATGAAGGGAGATTCAAAAGTGTAAGATTTGCCCTGCCTTAGCCTGGTTGACAGCTGTTTAGTTTCTAATCTAAAGGAGTAGATAAGATAAATTAAATATTTTGAAGGATATGACTGACAAAAATATTCCCTGTGCGTTGTTCATGCTCACTGACGTTTGTGACTTGGAGCCCAAGCCCAATGTAGGAGGCAGGCTGCTGCAGCCGAAGGCAGCCTTTCCTGACTTAGTGGAAGTCTCAGGGCTAGCTGGGCCATTTTTAAAGAGACAGTCATTTTCAGTAACCTTGGTAAGGACAGAGCAGAGGAAAAGTATCCTTAACTGTTTAACAATGTGCTAGAATATTCCTCCAGATTCCTTCTGATGTTCAATGGACACTGGCATTTTATGTTGGGGGAAGCAGCCTGTGCTTTTAGATGTGGTCAAATGCCCTAACCTTCCTTTCCATTCCCCTGAGAGCCCTCTCCCTCTCTCTCCCCCCCTACACCCCCTCCCTCCCCCATCCCCTGATTAACTTATCCTTCAAGGTGCCAATCAGATATGGCCTCCTTTCAAGGAACTTCCAGCTGGTCACTGGCTTGCTTCTCCATTGTAACATACAAGAACGTACAAAGCACCATCTCCACATGGTGCCCCACTGCCTACTTCTGATGTACTCTTCCATTCCTTTTTGTAACTAGAATCAAACTCCATACTTAAAATAAAAGTAGTAGAAAAAGAAAGTACCCAAGAACTTTGGCAAATTTGGGAATATGGTTTTTCAGGAAACTGAGAATAATAAAAATCTAAATTAAGTAAGCCAGTTGACTTTCTTTAAAATCACAGTGATGATGTGAGAGTTCTGCTTTGAAGCCAATCCATTTAAATTTGAAAATGAGAGAGTGTCCAGTATTAAAAGCTTTTAAAAGCCTCACTTTTTATAAACAAATCTACCCTCTTCCCTTCCCTCCATCATGCTTATGCTAAATACAGAATTGAATTCTGGCAGGTGACCCCTGAGGGACTTAAAAAACATGTCTAACTGACGTTGATATTTAAATTTAGATCAAATGACATTGTCTTTGAAGTCTCAAGAGTACTGCTTAAGGTAGCTGTGTCCCATAGGCTGCCCCTTAGAGTACTGCCTGCAGGCTGGCATCCCTAATGGGAAGAGTAAAGTCTAGTCACAAGTAAACGGACAAGAGAGTTTTATTGGAGTTATTTACTCTAGGACTGCTGTGTTAGAAGGAGCCTTGACAAGTCATCTCCTTGCCTCTAGACAGGAACACACAAGGCATATGGGTATCTGTAGCATTTTAAAAGACCTTGGGGGACCAGGCTTCTTCCATAACTCATTCCAGAGTTTAAACACCCTCACTTCAGGAAATTCTTCCCTATATTTAACTTACAGGCCCCCTCCTGTGGTTAACACCCATTTCCGCTTTTTTCTGTCTTCAGTCAGGATGGAGAACAGCTGTCCAACATCCTTTGTGCACTAAACCTTCACCAGTGACAGATAGCCATTTGGGTATCCTGGGCTGCTTTTCTCTACCACCAGCAACCAAGTCTTTGAGCTAAATTTAGAACTTTTCTCTTTTGTGTGTGTGTTACTTGTTTATTTCTATTTACTCTTTTTGATTATAAAATAATACATGCTCAATGAATAAAATTTGGAAGTTGTAAAAATATGCAAAAGAGGAGGCGGCAATGGTTCCATGATCCAGAGACAAAAACCACTGTCATTTTAGCCAGTTTTTTACGTATTTCTTTTCTAATTGAGATCCTCTCCTCTATACCAGCACTATTCAATAGAAATATAGTGTGAGGTGCGTATGTAAATTTTAATTTTCTGTCAGCCACATTATAAAAGGCAAAAAGAAATAGGTAAGTTAGTAAATATACTTGATTTAATCCAAATAAAATCCAACTTATATATTTAACATAATACCTTATCAGCATAATTTTAATCTAAAATTTTTTAATTAAAAATATCAAATATATATATATATATTTTTTTTAATTGTAGATGTACAGAGTGCCTTTATTTTATACATTTATTTTTATGTGGTGCTGAGGATCGAACCCAGTGCCTCACACATGCCAGGCAAGTGCTCTACCACTGAGCACAACCCCAGCACTAATTTTAAAAATTATTAATAAAACATTTTATATTCCCTTTTTTCATACTAAGCCTTCTACACCCAGTATATAGTTCACACTTACAGCACATCTCAAATCAGACTCACCACATGTCAAGTCCCAGGAATAAGTTACTAGTAGCTATAATTCTGGACAGTGTTATCTCTACAGCTGTATGTCCTACTTTTTCATATAATATCTCATCTTAAGCATTTTTACCAATGTCATTAAAACTTCTTAGCACTATTTTAATTGCTACATAGTATTTTATCATTTAGATTAACTTTATAGTTTTAGAGAGTTTTGTTTACCGTGTTGTAAGTACTTGGGTTCTTTTTTACCTTTTTTTTTTCCTTTAACATTAAGTAAATACTTCTCACAACATAGCCCAAAACAAGAACACCTAAATTTTTCCATCTGAATACAACTAATTAAATCATTTATTTATAAAACAAATATATTCACTGAGTATCTGTTGTGTGTTTTGTACTAAGTTAGCCTGGAAAGTGGAGAAGTGGAGTTCAAGAAATAGAAGACTAGGTCCCTCCCATACACTATTTTTAAGACCTGACTCCACAGCTGGACTGCTCACATACCTTAAATGCCCTGCCCTTCCTTTCCATTTCCCTGCATACACAAACACATGCTCTCCCCCGACCCTTTTCCCTCCCCCATCCCCTGATTAACTTATTCTTCAAGGTGCCAATCAAATATAGCCTCTTCTCATGAGACTTCTAGCTGATCGCTGGCTTGCTTCTTCATTGTAATATGCAAAGAACATACAAAGCACCTTGGTATTCTGGTTATTGGTTTATTCTCTCTCTACTAGAGTACAAACTCCTTAATGGTAGGAACCTTGTTTTGTATATGTTGTTATTTCCAGAACCTCATGTAGGCTTCAGTAATATCTACTGAAATATGTGTTGAAGTGCAAATAATCATGTTAAGCATCAGTAGGATGGTACAATAAGAAATACTATTGATATTCAGAGTTCAAAGGCATCACTTTAGATTGGCATGGCTAACTAAGGTTCAGTGAAGGAAGTGGGACTTGAATTAAGTTTTGGAAGATGGTCAGACTTAAGTGAATGGGGAGAGGGAATTAACAGAAAAGCCACTTAAATAGTCTATACCAAAGATCACTGTTTTCAGGAGTCTTTCTTTAGCAGGTGCTAACAGGTGTCAGTAGAGAACCATGCTTCTAGATCTCATGTACTGTACCATTCCAGGAAGCCTTCGAGATAAGTTCTTTGCCCACCTAAATTTGAAAGGATTTACAGCATTAGAAATCATCACTGATCATTAACCTTTGGGTTTTAAGCTCAATTTATATACAGTTCCCTTTGTGTTGATTTGGAGTTGTTGAAGATCATTTTATATAATGCTTATTCAACAGTTCTTCTGTTAGTGAATAGTAATGTATAATAAGTGGTATCATTATAGCTACTATCCACAGGGGAGGGAGGGGAGACAGACAGACAGACAGACTGACTTTGGCTGAGGTTGGAAAGGGGGCCAAGAGTAGATATCCAGTGACTGTTACTGTGAACCAAGCTACTCTTCCAAAGCACCTTACATGTATTGCTTAAATAATTTATTTAATCCAACAACCCTGTGAATTAGGGCCCATTATGTTCTTCCATCTTACAAATGAGGAACTGAGGGGTCAAAAATAACTTAAAGGCGACATAGCCATCAGGTGGCGGAGCTAAGATTTAAGCCCAGGCAGGACAGTTTCTACACAGTTACTTTACTCTGCTTTAGTTACTACACAGTACAGCCTCTCACGCCTACGTGAAGAATAAAATGTTTTATATGAGGGATCATTTAGCATCTGGTGGTTCCAAAAAAGGAATCCTGTTATTACTGCCTTCTCCTGGTTTTCTTCATTCCTTGTGGACTACTCCACCTTATGTCATTTGTGAACTTCTCTTCTACCTCATCATAAAACCCTGCACTTTCTAAAGGTCCAGGCCTAGGCCCTTTTCTTCTGTCACTGTACTCCTAGTGTAAATAAGTTCTGATCTCAGAACTGACTTGCCTCCTGTCTTCTCCCACAGCATATTCCATGCACCTGTATTTGTTTCTACCTGTCTTCGACTCCAGAACCATAAGACTTGGGGTCACCAGGCTGTTCTTAGCAATGGAAAAAAGTGCATTTATCTTTCACGCTTGCCAAGAAGCGAGGCAAAACTCTTTGTTCCTCTTTTCCTCTAATCTGTTTGTCTATATCTTTACTTTTTCCAGTCTGGCCCAAGCCTCCATCATCTCTGACCTGTGCCCCTGCACAGCTTATGATCCCCTGGCATCTACTCTTGGCCCCCTTTCCAACCTCAGCCAAAGTCAGTCTGTCTGTCTGTCTGTCTCCCCTCCCTCCCCTCCCCCCCCCATACACACCCTTGCCTAAAACAGTTTGTGTTGGTCAGCTTTTTGTTACTGTATATAACAAATACCTGAGATAAAATCAGTTTAGAATAGGTTTATTTTGGCTCACAGGTTTTGAGGTTTCTGTTCATAATGTGGCAGAACCATTGCTTTTAGGTCTCTGGGCAGGGGCAGTGGGGAGTACACAGCATAGCAAAAGTTCACCTCATGGTCAGGATGCAGCAGAGAGAAAAGGGTAGGGGCTGAGGTACCCCTATCCCCTTCGAGACCATGCCCCCAAGTGACCTAAGACCTCTGACTAGGCTCCACCTCTTAAAGGTTCCACCACCTCCAATAACACCAAGCTGGGAACCAAGCCTTTAACATTTTGGTCCTTGGAGGACAGTCCAGAATCACACTAGAGCACACTTTAACGACTTAAGCAAAAAATCCAAACATGGCGTATGGGCTTCTGCATGATCTAGATTTTGTTTTCCTCTCCAGCTTCATCTTCTACCATATAGCTCCTCACTCAGCACCCTTTTGGGTCCTCAAATATTATTCTCCTTGACACAGAGTTTTGTCATCTGCTGTTTTTCTGCTAAAAAATACTTTCAACCTAGCCCACTTGTCACCTAGTGAAGAACTTTACTTACCCCTGGAATCTTGACCTTTCCTGGGTCAGTTCTCATTTATGAGCTCTTAGCCCATGTGTCCCACTGCATCTCATGTGGCAGAGGCTGCTGTCTGTTGATTCTGTGATACGTGTCTATGCCACCCACGCACACTAGAAAATAAGCCCCATGAAAGAACAAAACAGGAACCTTGGCTTTTTCCATTGTTCCCATATCTCCTAAGTCTAGTGCTGTGCCAAGAAGATGTGCTCAATACATGTTTGGGAAGGGCTGAATCAGTTACTCATTAGTTGTCCAGTTAGTAAGCATGCAGTGCTATGTTACATCTCTTAGTACCGAGCTCTCAAAAGGATGTGATTATCAAGACGCTCCCCTGAGAGTCCCACGGTCTCTTACGAAGCAATGATTCACTGGCGCTGTTGGCTCAGGCACTTTTACCCAGGACCTCAGCATCTCTGAAAGTGGTGGCAGAGCTATCCATTTTTCTTTTAAAATAACAAACAACTAAAGTCTGATGGTTTCGTTCATGTCAGAGTTTATTAGAAATTTGGTGGTAGCTCAGCTTTAGCAGTCAGAGGCTTCATTTCACGGTTTCTGTCATTGGCCTCAGGAGTCCTGGCTTCCTTTAGCTCCTTTCCAAGTCTAGTTTTAAAATTCTGAAAGCCTTCTCTGACCAGGGTTTTAATTTCCCTATTGAGTTCTTTCTGAGGCTAGGTTCTGTGAGATTGCTGTTCCTCTGGTTTCCCTGGCAAAGGTAGAGTTACAAGGTTTTTTCTAGTTTTCAGCATAAACAATTTATTATTCCCAAGGCCCAAGTGCTGTCCAGATACTCCAAGGGGTCCCCAGGTATCATTCCTGGCATCACTTTCCTGTTCTTTACATGCTGTCTTTTAGGATGTTACTTATGTTCTGTATAAATGACATCAAGATGGGCTATGTCTATTTCTACAGACCATTTTATAGTCCTTATAAGGTTGGTTGCCTGACTGTAATTTCAGTACATTAATTTGTATGATGATTTCTTAAAGCGAAAGCTGATGGGTAAAGTGGTTGACTTGACCTCTCCTAGAACCTCCCTCTGCTCCCTAGAGGATCACTGTGTACTCCCTGACCCCAGGGAGCTCGACCTTGAGACCCAGATGGACTGTGGGCTGTGCTGGAGGCTACTCCTCAAAGCTGGTCTCTGATGGCCATGTCCTCACATCACATCACCTAGGGAACTGGATTTCCTCAGCTTGCTTATTTCATCCTTTGCCTTTAGAACTTTCTCTGTCACAGATTCATCTTTCCATCACTACTCAGTTTAAATAAAATCTAAAGGCTCCCTTGTTAAGTTATACCTTTTTATACTCTGTTTTTATTTAGTCAGACTTTGGCAGGAAACCTTCCAAACTGAGCCCAGGGGAAAGTGACCATTGGCACACGTTGCAGCCTGTGCTTTTGGCCCAGGATTGTTTCTATTTTTATTTTGTTTGGTGTTTTTGTTAACATGCAGGGCAAAGATTAAGCACTTGCACTTATCTGGTAATGGTGAGAGGCCGTTCAGTTGCTTGCTGTGACTGGAGACTACGCTTACCACTGCTAACCCCCAGCTGCCTCCAGGGGCAGATGGGGCTGTGAAATGTGGCTTTCACAGAAGGAAACTCTGCACTTGTGCTTGATTGGAGAGAGGGAAGGGAGAAAGATAAATCCCACCCTTTGCTCAGTTTCAAAAAAGGATAGTAGCCTAATTTATGGAGGTTGTTTTTTTGAAAAAACTAACTTTATGTCATAATTTCTTAGCTGCCAAAAGACGTAATTCTGCCTCTGCTTCGCCTTGGCAACCTGCTTTTGGCACTCTGTGGAGCCCTGTCATTGCTCTGCATTATTTAAGCAGTAATCTTTAAGAAGGTGAGAAACTATTATTGCTTTTTAGCACAGTTGACATGATATTGGCGCGGAGCAGTACCTAGAGCTTCAAACATTTCTGATGGCTGTAAACCAACTTAAACACCTCCATGTAGAGGTCTCAGTGCCGTGAGGTCATAGCTTGCTACAGGGGAGAAAGAAGAAGATCAAATGTTGTTTAAAAGTTGGGTTTTTTTTTTTTTTTTTTTTTTTTTTTTTTTTTTCTTTTAAGTATCCTTATTCCACCAAGATGTAGCTGTAGATTTTGGCTAGGATCCAGACAATCAAGATTTAGTGTTTTGACCAGCTGTGATCTAGTAATGTTCCTCAGAGGAAACATTTTGTAGGGAGGGAAAGACACATATCTGAGACTGTGTGAATTGTACTCTTCCTAATACTTTACAGTATGAGACCTGATTGTAGACAGATAAAATAAGCCCAAGTGAATCTGGAAGAGAACAGCAAGCGAAGGGGACTACTTTTAAGTAAAACCCACCCCAGCTTCAAGAACTCTCTTGATGTGGTCAACCTTTACATTTTTCTTTATTTCATTTCCCCTAAGTTTCCACATTTACATCATTTCATGGCAGAATTTATTTCTCCTCATAATTGATGCTTATAATGCCTAACAGTATAACAAGTCCTAGAAAGTTTTTTAAAAAAAAAAAAAGCCAAACAAACTTAATGTAGGCAAGCAGAGAAGGAAAAGATACCAATCCACATGACCTAAAAATTATTCATCTCGTTCTCACTCCTTCCTCAAACAGAAAGAGAGATCAAATATTGGTACTTTGGTGGCAACAAAAACTTTAAAGGTCCTAGGGATTGGGAGAGACAAGTGAACTAGCATCTATTTTTAGTCAGACTGGCTTGGTTAAATCATCGCTTTGTAGCCTTGATCAAGTTACTGTGCCTCAGTTTGTTCATCTGTGAAATGAGGACTATGTTTATGGTACTTCATAGATACATTGTGAAGATTAAATGAGACCAGGTATAAAGCTTGCATATAATACTCCATACATGTTAGTTGCTGTTTTTTATTACTTTAAAAAATATTTTTAGTTGTAGATGAACACAATAGCTTTTTCCTATTTATTTTTATGCAGTGCTGAGGATTGAACCCAGTGCCTCACAAGTGCTAGGCAAGCGCTCTACCACTGAGCCCCAGCCCTGTTGTTTTATTATTAATAATTTATTATTACTTGTACTGAAAATTCTACTTGTATATCTCACTCAGTCTTTACTGCACTAGTATTAGGTGGATGTACTCATTTTACAGAAGAATAAACAGGGTTAGAGCAGTGAAGTGCTTCTGCAGTGCCCTGTGTTTCACAGTGTGGACTTTCATGGTGGAGTGCTGCAGTATTACGTATCAGAGATGGGGAAATGGGAGTCACATTTCAGTGCTTGCTTACCTTGTTTTTTTCTCTCTCCTCATCTCTTTTATAAAAAGGATGTGGTAGCTTTAGGCAGTAAAACCAACAGGAAAAGGAGGAGTGGAAAAGAAGATGACAGGGCAAGGACAGATGAGTAGAGGGAACTGGCCTCTACCATTTCCAGGTTGGCTTCATAACTCGGTGTTGGTTAGTCAAAGAGAGAAGTTGCCCTCTTAGAATAATTCATTCATATCTGTGTGTGTGTGTGTGTGTGTGTGTCTCTCTCTCAAGCTAAATTCAGAAAGAAAAATGATATATCAGGGATTTAGGGACAATTGGAATGCTCCTCAAAGGATTCTGGGAAGTTCTTGTAGTCCCTAAGCAACTGGTAGATCATCTAAATAGGGGCATTTGAGTATTTCTGCCTTATTCAAAGCCTTCCCCACTCCATGCCCCCAAGAAAAAAGAATTTCCCATTCACCTTGGGCAGAATAAATCTGAACAGTTTGGTACTTTTTTCTATAACACTTTTATGCTTGGGCTGGAGTTCTGGCTCAGTGGTAGAGCACTTGCCTGGCATGTGTGAGGCACTGAGTTTGATTCTTAGCACCACATGTAAATAAATAAATAAGTAAATAAATAAATAAAATAAAGGTCCACTGACAACTAAGACAGATATATAATTTTTTTAAAAAAAACCTTTTATGCTAGCCTTAATTCTTTATTTGCTTCTTGCAGCTAGCTCCTTGGGGAGATACAGGTGGGCAGGAAGAGTTCTATTCCTGCTGTGAGCAGAATTCTGTTTGGGAGAGAACCGTCGTGGAAAGATCTGGGTTCTGGTCTTTCCTTTGCTGACCATTCCTCTGTGCTCCTGTGTAAACCCTGAATGTCTTTGAGCCCCTCCTATAAATTAGGGATAATGCCTTCGGAATTGTGAAGCCCATGGAAGCTAATCATAATGACAGCAACTGCAGTTTTAGCCACTACTGCCAGTATATGTGCCAGGCATTCTGCCAAGGATTTTAAGTGCATTATTTAATTCTCACAAAGTCCAGTGGTCTATTGTACAAGGAAGAGAAGAAAACTGCCCACAGCCATATAACTAATAAATGGCGAAGATGTAACTCCAGATATATAGGATCATAGTGGCCAAACTGACCAAGAATCCAGGCCTTCAAACAACCTTTCTTCAGACCACTATCTCTAAATAGAACTGAAGAGATAAGAAAAGGTAACTAACTACAATAAAAAGGACTCACAGAATGAGAAAGAAATTAATCACCTTAACTGAGAGAACAGAGAAAACTTAATCCAAAGACGCCACATTTAAACCATACTGTCCTTGACCTCTAAACTCCAAGTCACTTGACTTCTCCCTCATTACACTATTATTTGTGACCCTAGGAAATCCTTTTTCACTTACAGCAAAAGGTTTATTGTTAAATAATTTAACAGTCCCTGATTTGGTTCAGTTATTCAGCACTCTGCCGTGTTTCACTAAACTACGGCCTAGTAAATTTGCAGTTACAATAATCTTTGGGTTGTTGTTTTTTAATAAATTCCTTTTAATTGTAGCATTAACCCTTGGATATCATGTTTCCAGTTTGAACCTGAGCCAAGCTGAAAGAGCCTTCACCCTGGGCAAGTGGCTGATGAGGAGAAGGCATACAGTGAACTGGTGGACTCAGGCCCATTGCTTAAATCTCAGGTTCTGCACCCCAAAGTCTAGAGCTTCAGAAGACATGGGGCACCTTAGCAGGAGTGGAGGACAAAGAAAAGCTACCACCTTTCCTGCTGTACCCACTCCTTCTACTTGCGTTTATGCTTTTGGCAGAGGGGGTTTGTTTTTGTTTCTTCAGCAGTGCTAGGAATTGAACTCACAGGGCTTCGCCCATGTTAAGCACGTGTCCTACCACTGTGCTGCATTCCCAGCCGCTTGGTTGTTTTTTTATGAATAGAAACTCTTTATCACATCTTACATAATGTACTAATTTAATTTGGTAAGTAATTTGTCAATAGCATTTAAAAATGGGTCTTATAATTAGAAAGTCTGTGAGCTTTCAATTCTTTGTTGAGATGAAATAATCATGAAGACTGTAATCAGACAAAAAGAATCTTAAATCCTAAGCATTCCTTTTTTTCTTTCTTAATTTGTGATTGGCCTTCTTAACTGCTAGCTTTCTCTTTTTAGGCCATAGTAGATAAAATTCTTTTTAAAAAATTTACCTGGGAGTTGGGGAGATAGCTTAGTTGGTAGAGTACTTGCCTTGCAAGCACAAGGCCCTGGGTTTGATCCCCAGCACCACAAAAAAAAAAAAATTTAACTTGTATTAAATGATGTCATAAAGAAAGGGTCCTCCTCAAAACCTCTTAAAGGACTGGGGCTATAGCTCAGTTGGTAGAATGCTTGCCTCACATGCAGAAGGCCCTAGGTTCAATCCCCAGCACCACAAAAAAAAACAACAAAAACAAACACCTCTTAAATATGAAAATCAGAATTGTTTCACTTAAAACCTATGCATTGTTTTTACACAGAGATGCTTATAACCGTTTGTTCTTTAATAGTAAAAGTTCAAAAACATCCTAAGTCTACAGAAATAAGGGAACAATTAAGTAAATTGTGACATTGCATTCAGTAGAGCAGTCATTCAAAATTATGTTTACCAATAGGTTTTCATAACATACAACGGCAGGATACAGAATTTTGTATATATACCAAACAATACTTCAGGGGTTTTTAAATTAAATACACATAGACAAAATCAAAGTCTAAAGAAAATATCCCAAATTAATAGAAAATAGAAGTTATTTAATGGGTAATGGGCTTATGATAACTTTTATTTTTTAATGTAGTTTATATTATTTGAGATTTCCTGTGACTACAAGTTATATTTAAAATGCTTATGTGTGCATATGTATATATGTGTGTATGTATACACAAATTTTTAATGTAGCCATTTAATACTTCAGCTGTTTACAGCTCAGCTCTTTTAAAAATCTAGATTATAGCTAAGATACTGGAAGTACCAAAAAGTTAAATTCCGAGCAGCTAAAACTAATATTATAAGGCATGTTATGTTCTGGACCTTATGTAATAGAGCATATCATGCCCATCACTCAAATCCTCCTTACTCTTACTTTGCACATAGTTCACAGAACATCCGTTTTAAAGAACACAGCAAACTAGCTGCAGGATATTTTTAAAAAGGATGGAGAACCCACTGCAGGCAAGAGGGTGACACAGCCACACGACAGGACAACAGTGAGAGAGGACAGAAAAACTCAGGTCCTGAGAAACCAATATCACTGAAAACCCTCTAGACTCTGGACTGTGTCATCACTTAATAATACAGGTCCAGATTAATGGCCCACAGTCATCAAGTCATCAAGAAAATGCCCATTTTATTCATCTTTTTTAAATTATAAGACTTTAATTTTAAAAATGGTAAAGTTTTTCACTCATGTAACTAAAAATCAGAAGAAAATAATAAAATGTGGTGATAAAAGGGTCAGTTAGGTATGTAGGCGTCTTTATTATTTACCTAGTATACCTCATTTCCTCACCATTCTTTTTTTTTTTTAATCTTTTTTAGTTTTTGATAGACACAATGCCTTTATTTATTTATGTGGTGCTGAGGATCGAGCCCAGTGCCCCACGCATGTGAGGCAAGCGCTCCACCACTGAGCCACAGCCCCATCACTTCCTCACCATCTTTTTTTTTTTGCGGTGCTGGGGATTGAACCCAGGGCCTTGTGCTTGCAAGCCAAGCACTCTACCAACTGAGTATATCTCCAGCCCTTCCTCACCATTCTTAAAAGAGAATGTTTTTCTGATAATTTTCCAATTTGTATCTGATACTGTTATCTGAGTTCTCATAAAAATTCAAGGGAACAGAAAAACAGTATCACAAAATTGTAGGTCAGAAAAGTCTCCACCTCTCAATCTTTAGAATCTATGCACAAAGAGGAGTAGTATGGCATCTTAGGGCTCGTGGGAAATTAAGAATCTGATATAATGGCGTTTTGCTTGTGTATCCTTTGTTGGCATTTAGAAAATATTAGTTGAGTTTGAATATAAAGTTCTCCTCTAGGACACAGAGTCAGCATGGGCTCAAGTTCATTTCAGTTGTAGGTCTTCA
This sequence comes from Sciurus carolinensis, assembly GCF_902686445.1. Lineage (NCBI taxonomy): Eukaryota > Metazoa > Chordata > Mammalia > Rodentia > Sciuridae > Sciurus > Sciurus carolinensis. The sequence continues at coordinate 78,426,155 of NC_062223.1, forward strand.
GCCTTGAACAACCCATGTGATCACCACCTGCCTACCTTTCTCACAGGGCAAATGCGAGGATTCCCAGCTTCAGAGCACCTTCCACAGTGCTAGGAACATTAACAGTGCTCAGGAAGGTGATCATTCCCTTTCCCTTGTGGCTTGTGGGGACAGATATCACACTTTTATTACTTCTGTGTTATGCAGTGTTAAGGAAAGCTCTCCGGAAGCCTCAAAATCAGTGAAACTCTTCCTCTTGTGTCATAGGCACCTCTAGGTATGTCCAGGCAGGTTCCTGATGCTCTGCCTTTTTTCAGCCCACCAGGAGCCCAGCAGAGAAGCAGAGCAGGATACCAGGGGTTTGGGGACAAGGGCAGCAGGGGGGCGGGCTCTCAGGTTCTTCACTCTTCACAGCCAGAAGCAGTTGAGGCCCTGGCCTCTAGTCACACGCCTGCACCCTCTGCTTCAGTGTTCCCGGCTGGATCGCCTGACATTGCCCGGCCTCCTGGGCTTGTCTGTACAGGGTAGACTCTCTGGGTGGTGCTAATGCTCTGTTTTGGTTTGATTACCTACTCAACCAGCAGAATCGTTTAGAGAGGGACACTGTCAGCAAGTGGTAAAGCGAAAACAATAAAGGCAGCCACATGTGTAGCTTAACCAATTACGGTGAGTTTTGACAACATATTAACTGAAGACCTAGATTAAGCTGGCAGATTTTGCTTGGGTTTTTTCTGTATTTCTTGAGAACTAAAAACGGTAATTTTCTGATTTACTTGCCCAGTTTAATAAACACCCCAGTGACCAACCCTAATAATGAAATCTCTCCTGGCACCTACACTTAGAGTGAAGCAAGAAGGTCTCACAAGGCTTCATGGTCGCCTTTTCTCAAGGCTGCTTGAGGGTCTGAGGCCACAGGTTTAATCCAGCATGAGAACATCTAAGAGAAGAGGGAGCCGGGAGCTGATTCAAGGCTTGGGCTGTGTGGACACAGGTAGAGGGACCCTAGATCCCATCTTCTTTGTCAGTGTGCTTACTGAAACTGTGATTTGAAAATGTATTACTTGAATTATTATGGATGTTTTTCTCCTGCAGGATTGGAAGCTTGTTGTAGGCAGGGCCTGCTGATGCATCTGTCTCCCTCCCTAAGGCCTAGCACATGTACTAACTAGTTGTCAAGTGTGTATGATTTCCAAGTCCTGCTTCTGCTTCTGCCTAGTAGTTGCCCTTTTACCAACCACTTTACTCTGTGCGTTTCCTCCTCTAAAGAACACAAGTCAAATGGTTCTTGTTTTTGCACCTCCCTCTGCCTCTCAACTCAGTCTGTGGATTTAATTGTATTAAAGCCAATTTCATCCACATATAATAATATCTAGAATTGTTATCAATCCTCTGGCAGTGGATTAACTAACACAGTGTATATAGTACAGCCATCATTTCCATGGTCTGGATATTCTATTGCCATTAACTGATTATTATTTATTATTTCAGACTCAAGTATAATAATACATACCCTGCTTTCTTGACAGGGTTTTTATAAGGACTAAGCAAAATGATGTATGTGAAATTACTTCAGAAACTATAAAGCTTTGTATAGCTCAACAGTGATTATTATTGCTGGCTCAAAGATATCTTCCTGAGAAGTAATTCAGACTCAAACGAAGGCACTGAAGACTAAGGACTGTAAAACATGTGTGTGGCTGGCCTTGTAAAGGAGAAGTCATCTCCCAAGTTAATTTTTCATTAAAAAAAAAATGTCCCCATGATGCTCTCTGCCAGTTCTTTAAAGCAGAGTGGTTAGCATTGGGGTTTTGGAAAGGCTGTTATTCGTCAAGTCATGAGTCCCAGGTTTTAGTCTACCCTGTCAACTGCCTCCCTGAGTTATCAAGGGCAAGTCCTTTATCTTCTCTGCCAGATGAGGATGACTGTTCCATGAAGATAATACAAGGATTGAATATTAAAAACAAGATATGAAGTGCCCTTCAGACATCTATGGCATTGACTGCATCCTTCATGTGTTTTTCTTTCCAGATCCAGTCCATACAGGTCCTTCGGTTCTTCCTGTGTGTTCTGTCCCCCATCCTTTCCTGAGCACTCTTCTCTTAAATATATTGAATGTGTTTGTACCCTTGAAGGAAGTTTCCCAGGGCTGGATCCAGCATTCTTCATGCCGTTTCTTGCATTGGGACACTCTGAGTGCTGTCTTAAGATTGATTATTATCTAGTTTTATTATCTCAGACTTAAAATCTGCTGTTTCCTGTCTCTGGACCCAGAAGGCTTATGCAGAGTGCTGAAGCAGAAAGTAACTTCTCGTTTTTGTTTGTCTTCTAGTGACAGACATCACACCTCCAGTGCAATCCCTGTTCCAAAGAGACAAAGCTCCATATTTGGGGGTGCAGATGTAGGCTTCTCTGGGGGAATCCCTTCACCAGACAAAGGACATCGAAAACGGGCCAACTCAGAGAATGAGAGACTCCAGTACAAAACCCCTCCACCCAGTTACAACTCAGCATTAGCACAGCCTGTGACCATGATCTCTTCTGTGGGAGAGTCTGAGAGAAAGACAGCGTCTCTGTCATCCTCCTTGGACACCTCCTTGGGCTTCTCCAAAGAAAACCAGAAAAAAGGAATAAATTTGGGTGACAGCTTAAAAGGAAGCCATGCAAGTGTAACCACTAGCCAAGAACAAGGAGAAGCCACCTCTGGGCGTCCCACCACAGTAAATGGCACTCTGCTGCCCAGTGAGGCTGGCTCTGGGGGTGTCCAGCTTCCAGGTGAGTTCCACCCAGCCTCAGGAGCTGAGCTCTGCTGTACCGTGGAGCAGGCAGAAGAAATCATTGGGCTGGAAGCCACAGGTTTCACCTCAGGCGATCAGCTAGAGGCATTTAACTGCATCCCAGTGGACAGTGCTGTGGCAGTGGAATGCGACGAACAAGTTCTCGGAGAGTTTGAGGAGTTCTCCCGCAGGATCTATGCACTCAATGAAAATGTATCCAGCTTCCGCCGGCCTCGCAGGAGTTCTGATAAGTGAAGTGAGCAGGTGGTAGGGCAGTAGGACCAGGGCAGCATCACTGCCCAAAATGAGGGTAAAGCTGCACTTACCCTTTTTAATAATTATGACACAAAGCAAATATTAATGGAGGATATTCCTCAGAAAAACAAACTTTGGGACTAGAGGAGGGACTCAGGATCATTGTGTATCAGTGGGCCAGATGAAGTTAGATTTTGCTTTCAGGATTTGCTTTTTAGCCCTGATGATTGTTTTAAGGCAAAAGTCACCCTCTAGTTGAACGAGCTTATAGCTCGAGTCACCTTATAGGCATTTGTCTGCTTTTTATTTACAAGTCTATGTTATCCTCAGAGGGAAGATGATAATATATAAATAATATAATGAACTCACCTTTAGTTTCTCATAAGCCTTTGCCCTCACCATAGTTTATAAAACTTTGGGAAAATGGAATATTCAGAAATAGCTTCCTACCATTTACTGAAGGATTTGTGGCCATCTCTTAGGTTGGTGAATGAGAAGTATAGTGGTCTCCTTATTCCCAGGCCCCTCTGCCCATGCCCTGCCCCCAGGCACCACACTCAACCTGTAGACTCCCGGATTGCCCCATCTTCACAGTGGATGGCCCTGCAGCCTGTACACAGGTCACATTCACTGGTCTAAAACCCAGTAGTCTTGATGTTCCATCTTTTCTAGTGACTCATGACCTTTCACCTCCTTTGCCATACCTTTGACTAACTTTCAAATTAGATGAAAAACTTGCCTCTGGGGGATTCCAGGGGATCCTGAAGGACCCCAAGATTACTGCAGTCAGATGGCATCCAGTTCTTTTGGGTGGGGTGGGCAAAGTTTTTATGTGGGCAGATACTGTGATTAAAAACTAGGCGGGCTTTCTGGCAATCCCTATATGTAAATCCCATGTTAATTTATTAAATTTCAATCAGAAGAAAGACTTTGTATATGACAAAATATATGTAGAGGGTCAGGCTGTCCAATATACAAACTGCAAAGCAGTTGACATAGTTGGATTAAGAGATTAGAGATGCATAGAATATTATTGGTATGTGTGCAATTTCATAAATATAAATTATGTTTTTGCAGTCCAATTGTCATTCCTGCATTCAAATTTCATTTGCCATTGCTTTATACATTATGTACCCAAGGACACTGCCTCAGGGTTGCAAGCTCTTTAAGGAAAATTTATCCATATATCCGTGTATTGTATAGAAGAATAAAAATTGAACTTACTTCACCCGACCTGATTTTTTTTTTCCCAAGCTTTGAAATTCCTCTTAAACATTCGTCTCCTTATATTACATCATGACAGGGCTAGCCTCAACAAGAGCCATGGCTGTCTCTAAGCTGACACTGTTGATGACTCCATCTGAGTTTACATCTTGTGTGTGGCAACACACATACTTCACAGGTGTACTTCGCAGTAGCTTCATTTGTCCTGCATAGCAGCTTAACTCATAGATCTCATCATTTTCATGCTATGTCCAAGCATTCCTGGGCCTGGTTTTAATTGATGGCTACATTGTTAAATGAACTGCTTCATGCTGGTATTTTCCACTTAGAGAGCTCACAGAATTAACTGTATAGCGGTCAGATCCAACTCTCCTGCAGTTGGAAGCTTTAGTTTGATTAAGAAAGCCCATCTTATCCCACATGAAGAGTGAGAGCTACTTCAGACCTGGAACAGAGGCCATCTGAGCAGGCATTTCTTTGCAGTGTGCTGTCATTCATGTTAAGAGTAAAAGAGTGTGAAGAGAGGCACTATCTTGGATATACGCGTCATGCTGTGGAGTCCTCCCATGAAGTAACATCTGCTAAAGGAAAAGGTGTTTGGAGATCAGTTTTAGTATTGAAGAGGGGAAGGTGAATCACATGTGATTTATAATTTCTGCAGACATGGGGGTGCTAACCTCAAACTAGATGCATTCAGTCACAGCCCCTCTGGCACCACCACGCAGTAGGGCCACATGCAGAGCCTCAGGACTACAGTGTTCATCTCAGATTTCACACAACCAGATAGAGCCCGGAGCTCTGGGGTTCCCTCCATCATCTCCACTTTGTAGACACGGCAGCATGGAGCCCTGCCCTTGACTATGATCAGATTGCACAGAACTGATCTAATAGTTGCCTATACTTTCGCATGATCCATGCTGTCCACTGGTGTGTGCATCGAAACGCAAACTTAGGTTTGGATATGTTTATTTGGGGCTTAGGGTTTTCATTTGAGGTTGTTTAATGTCTACAGCTTCTACCATGACCTGGGTAGAACCTACAGTATTATTGTCTCCTAGAATAACCATTCAGTATTTTCCAAAGCTGCAGAATTCATTTCGCTTCTGTTTAAAGTATCTGAGGCCAAAAGACAAGATGATCTATCTCCTACTAATCTTTTTAAGTAGTCTGGTAAATCATTAAAAAAGATAGAATTTGCTTGGAAGAGATAAATTGAAATGGAAACTTATTATTATTCATTTCTGAACTGCTGAGAACCCCTTTGGTTTTCATATGGCTAAGATGCTTTTAACAGCCAGCAAATGTTATCAAATGAATATTCGATTGTGTTTTCTCTTTCCACTTCCCTTAACCACTTTAGAAATTCCACAGATTTTTTTTCCCTCAGAATATTAGTTTTGGAAGATTGTACTCAGCTATATTTTTTTAGCAGTTCTAATGGTGTCCATTTATCCTGACCTAACTGGTTATTTAAATAATTTTTTAAACCACCACCAATAATAAATGGCATGTGAAACTAATCTGTTGGTAATTGGAAGAAAACTTAGCATCTGTATTTATAAAATAAAATTGATTAGTATTTATTTTGAGAGTTAAAAGTGTATGTTATTTTCCTGCTATGTTTGAGTCCTGTCTTCATTGTTTTGAATTTCATATTGAAACTGGGTTAACTCTGAAAATCTTGTTCTTAAACAGTCAATCAACCATTCAGCATTTATTGAGTACACCGTGTGTGTATGTGTGTATGTGTGTGTATGTGTGTATGCATACACACACGCACATGGGACTGGGCTAAACAAAATTAATATACAAATTAAGAAGCCTTGACCTCTACCACATTCTCTGGTGTTGGGCACAGGTATATTAGCAATTAATTATAACTCAATGTGATAAATTCTGTGATGGAGCTATAGAACCAGGCTATGGAATACAGAGAAAACTTAATTCTGACTAAGAAAAAGGAGTGATTCGTGGAATTATGTGGATGAAAGATGTATAAAAGCTTGCATTATAGATGGGAGAAACCAAATGGGCAAAGTTCCCAGAGGCAAGGCAGGACCTTGTGTGTGTATTTGGCAAACAGCAGGAGTTTGCTGTGTGAATCCCATGGGCTGCTATTAAGTACCTTTTCCGGGCTTTCAAGGCAGAAGAGTAACTCAATTAGATCTAAATTATGACTAGCAGCCCTGCCGAGGCTGGATTCCAGTGATCCTTGCCTGAGTCTGATTAATCTTCTTTTTTATTTACTAAATAAATCTGTATCTGGAAAAAATTCATCCCTTTGTCCCTAATGTTCTTGGGGTGCACATGGAGTAGAGTTTTGCTGGGTGGCACAATGCAGCCAGTATCAGTTCTGTAGAAGCTGGATGCTGGATGTCTAATGGCACCTCTCTGCAACTTTGAACCTGTGACCCTCATCCAATTATTGAACATTTTAAGACCCTCCATTCTTAATTTATAATACTTTGGGAACAATCCTACCCTTGCTGATTTCATTAGATTGGGGCCTACAGTATCATAGAGGCCTCTTCCGTACTGGCGTCCTTTTGTCCTGTGGAGGCCACTCTGCAGGGGTAGTAAGGGTGCCCGAGCCTTCATCATCAGGTTTCCTTTTGTAGTTGAGCGCAGTCACTTAACCTCTCCGAATCTGGATCCTAATCTATCAAGCAGAGCTAATACCCTGACCCTGTGGGGTTGTGAGAAGGATCAGCATTTTAATGCCAGCACTTAATGATCTTTACGAAGCGCTGTGCACATTGGGAGGAGTTAGTCATTCGACAAGGATTCCTTGTGTGAGCTGCATCAGGTTTTGGTTGGGTCACTGAGGCACACACGGAGAACAGGTACCAGGGCTGAAACTACTTTTCTGCAAAGTTAAGCTCTCAACAAACATGAAGTGTCTTGAGCCGTTTGGTGGTGGGTGCTGTGGACACAGTGCCTGCCGAGATGCGGCCTGTGAACCTAATCAGCTTCATTCTCCTGTTTGGCACCTGGCAGATGAGCTATGTGGGTCCACCTCAACCCTAAGTGTTTCTCACACAGCTGCTGACTACTCATCGTTGAATTGGTGCCCAGAACTCTTGACTTTTTTCGAAGTTGATAGCTTTCTTTTTCTTTTTTTCCTCTTAGCATATCTAATTACTGTTTTGTAGGTAGACAGCTCAGCCTTGTGGATTTTAAATGAATGAAAAATACATGCCTATAAAATAATTTCACACTTTTCTAGAAGCCAACAATCCAGATAAAGAATGATCATGCATCTCAATAAAAGTGAAAAAGCCAATTTGTGAAATAGCTACAGCCAAGCTCAGGCACAGAAACATAAGGGGCAGTGACGGGCCCCCGGCCTTAATTCTGCTGTGTGCACACCATTCTAATGAGCTCAGTCCCTGTTCAACTTGAGCAGCAAATCAGAAAAGGACAGGTGAGCGAGAGCAGACAGTAGTTGACAACCTGACTGAGAAACTTCTCGGAGTCCTCAGGAAGGAAGCAGGTCTTGAGGGAGATGCACACAGGCCAGCAGAACAAGAAGTCAGGAGACCCCAGTCCCAGTCTGCCACTCTGGCTTTGTGACCAGACAAGCCATTTGTCTTTGAGCCCATTGTCTCTCATAAGGTGACATCAGCCCTTGCTTAGGTTTTCCTTTGAGCTGGTGCAGCGGTTCCTATTGTCTTGGAGTCCAGAACACAGCAGGACGGGAGAGAACTTTGACTTGTCCCTCTGCCTGTTTGTGACAAATTGGGGGCTAAACCATATATTGATAGCCTGCTTCTGAACAGGGTCTGTGTGTCACAGAACCGATTCCACCCTGCTTAAAATCCTAGACAAAAGGACTTGTAAAATACATAGCAAAAAGTAGTAAAACAGCTAACTTAAAAAAAAGTCAGTTTGGCCGGGGTATAGCTTAATGGTAGAGATCCCCACCCCGCCCCAAAACTAAAATCCTGCTTCTGTGTGACTTTTACTCTTCCTAAAGATAGACCCCAGTCATCAGAAAAAAAAAGTTTTAGTTTGATTGGAAAATACATAAAATAGTTTAAGGAAGTGTATGATTCCAAATGATTGTTTTGTTACCTTAAGCGGTATATATGTTCTCTCAAAATTTACTTGCAAAAACTTTTTTTAAAAATTCATTTATAGCAGCTTGGGAGGCTGAGGCAAGAGAATCGCAAGTTCAAAGCCTGTTCAACAACTTAACAAGACCCTGTGTCAAAATTAAATATGTGACTCACTCAGTGGTTAAGTGCCCCTGGGTTCTATCCCTGATACCACCTAAAAATAAATATATATATATATATATATATATATATATATATATATATATATATATATATACACACACACACATATATATAGAAAGAGAGAGGGGGTGGGCAGGTAGGGAAATACTTTATTCCTCAAAAGAAATCAGAATCGCTACGTATTTCTACAGATTATTTGATCATTGGATCAGAGACTCAGCCACACCTATTACAATGTGAGGACCCTCCCAGGCTACCTCATACGCAAGTGATGTGTGACCTTTGGCTCATGCAAGGATGTCTCCAGAACTTGTAGGCCTCCAGGCCAGGCCCTTTGCTTCCACAAACCTGCCAGTCACCCTCTCAACTCCCCTGCCTAAGCTTTTCTCTTAGTGGCACAAGGTGTATGTGTGTATGTGTGTGTGTTAGGGCGTAAGGGAGTGTGAATGAGTTGTGTAATTCACACCCGTGTGTCTCTTGGTCTCTGGGAGCTCTGGATGCCCAGGATGCTCAGAGTCAGCATCAAAAATCATTCATGTTGGGGCAGAACTGTTCCAAGATCAATAAGACTGTAGAACTGATCGTCAGCAGTAGAAAAAGGTGTGCATTTGAGGGATTATCACGCAGATTGGCAGTAAACGGCCCAGGTGATAGAGTCCCACAGGGGGGGCAGCTGTTACAGGAGCTGAGGCCCTGCAGCCTCACCTGCCTCACAGGTGTCTGCTCTGCGGTGCCTGCCTTATCTCCCAGGTGATGCAGTGACCCCTCAGATGTGCACAGTACTTCTGCCATCCCCACACCAACCCATGCAATTGCATTTGACCCTGATGAGATCCCTCAAAGGATGTGGGCAAGGTGTTACTGTCACCACTTGACCCAGGAGCCCCCAGTGGAGGTGACCTATCCAAGATCACCTCTCCCCAGGGGCTTTCTTCTGCACCCCAAGCCCCATTGAGGCCCACAGCCTACTCTCTCTGACCTGTCCAAACAGGCTGGTGGCTGCTGACAACTCATCCTGCTCAGCAGTACCTTGCTAAGAAGGAGGAGCAGGTCTAGGAGGACATGTCTACGCACAGAACAGAGGACATCGGCACCTCATAAGAATTTGATCGTGGAGTGAGGTACAACTTTGTAAAGGGGAAGGTGGATATTTGTAATTATCAGAAATGACATTTACAGAGTCCATGAGGTCTGCTGTGTAAATTGTAACTCTCAGACACACAAGATACAGGGGCCCAGAGGACTAGTCTTTGAAGACTTACCTTAGACAGGTAGGTCGAGGGGATGAACAGGGCAGGTTTGCCAGCCAGGGTGAGAACAGCAAAGGCATTACAGGGAACTGTATTTACTCATTCATGTGACGGCCAGTCACTGACTGGGTATTACATGCAGAACTAGGCCCAGGCTCCAGGGTGACAAATGCACTAAGTGGACAACCCTGCCCTCAGGAAGCTGCCAGGTGTGTGACTGAGGCAGGAGCATTTAGAGGGCAAAGAGCTGGTGTAAGGTGAGGGCAGAGGAGGGGACTGAGTCTGTGACTGGAGGAGGGCAGGGGCTAGGGGGGCCCACGCATAGGATTAGCAGAAGAGGGGCCAGAACAGAGGAGCTTCCACCCAGGCTGAGCGCAGGAAGGTGGGAAGAGAAAACAGGAGGGAAACCAGGAGACTGTGAGGGGTCTTTCCCAGGGGAGAAGATGAGGTGCCATGGGAGCAGGGACAGACGCAGCCTCTAAGCTGTTGGTGAACTTGAAAGCCAGGGTTGGGGGGTGGGGGCTGAGGACGTGGAGACAATGCGTGGAGACAACTCTGTGAGCAGTTTAACTGTAAAGAGGCAGAGAAAAATAGGGTGGGAGGTGGAGGGGATGTGAGACAGCGGGAAAACGTCCTGTCAATGCCAGTGGGAAGGAGCCCGGAGCAGGGAGAAAAGACCGGAGGATGAAAGGAGCCAAGTCAGGAGAGAAAGGGCCGCGGGAGAAGGGAGGGACTGGGTGGTGAGGACAGCGAGGAGAGAGGGTTTAAGAAGGACTGGGTCCACTGGAGGCTGCTCTGCCCTCTGTGTGGTGCGGGAGACTGAGAGCTTCCTGCCCAAGGCCCGAAGGCCTAGAATGGGGCCCAATGGGAGTGCCTGTCCCAGAACAGGCCAGAGTAGAAGGAGCCGAGAGCTTCGGAGCCTGAGGTTTAGAGGAGCTGCCCATGGATGCACTGTGGCAAGGAAGCCTCCTGGATTAGGACCACCTCCTCCCCAGGCTCCTTCCGTCCCCCTCCAGCCCCTCTGCACTCTGCAGACACAGTGACCCGTCCCAAACACCCCTGGCTGCTCTAATCTGTGAAGGAAAGGAGAGCGCCAAGCTTTCACTTCCTGTGCTGTCTGTATACATACACACTCGCTGACCAAATAGTTGGCAAGGGGAAGTTTCTCTTATGTAAATATTCCAAGTGAAAAGATTCAAAGGGGATCATAGAATTAGAGTATCACCACTCCGTAATTCCTAATGAATTAGCACATCAAAAACAATGATCACCACCAGTGGCTGCTAATGTCACAAGAGGAGAGGTAACCAGACATTTTATGCCTCCTGATGGGAAAACACAGCACCTGGAAAATATTCTTGGCAAAAGTTTGACCCTGAGTATAATCAAACCTCTATCTGTGTTGCCCAGTGCATTGGACCCTAGCCATGTGGCTCTTAAATAGTTGCGACATTGTTAGTCCAAATTGAGATATGCTTAAGTGTGAAATACACTGAATTTCAGGGACTTTGTATTTTAAAAAGAATTAAATAATTTTATATTGACTACCTGTTGATGATATTTTGGATCGCTTGAATTAAGTATATTATTGCAATTAATTTCATCAATTTCTTTTTGCTTCTTAAAGATGTGGCTACTAGAAAATTTTTAAATTCCTGCTGTGACTTGCCGTGGTGACGCAACATCATTCACTACTGGGCGGCACTGCTCTAGATGTCACTGACAGTGTACAGGAATGCAGAGAGCTTGTTAACACCTGGAAAAGGCACCCCAAAATCCAGATGGTGGGACACTGTGGGACGAACGACCTGGTTTCTCCAAAAAAATATATTGCAAGAAAAAATAGAAAGAAGAAAGGAAAACCTATTTAAAAGAGACATATCGAGACTGGGGATATGGCTCAGTTGGTAGAGTAGCTTGCCTTGCATGCCGAAGGCCCTGGGTTCAATCCCCAGAACCACAAAAAATAAAATAAAAAAATAAAAGAGTCATATCAATCAATTCCATTATGAAACTGGTTTGGTTCCTATGAACTCAATGAAAAAGTTAAGGGACAATCATATAAATACTGACTCAATATTATACTAAAGACTTCCTGGTTTTTAATCATAATAGTGTTATGATCACAGTTTTTAATATCCTTATTGCTTACAGATGCATACTGAAGTATTTATAGATGAAATGCACATGTTTGAGATTGGGGGTGGGATGTGAGCGGGTGTAGATGAAACAGGATCAGCTGGGGATGATGGGCATCAGGCCAGACACCCCCCTTCCAGCACACGCCCTGCCCTCCAGCCAGGTGGAGCACTTCCCATTCCCAGAGAGTCCCTGCTCCTGCTTCCTCAGGGCCTTAGCCCCGTGGTGTTTGCCTAGAATGTCTCCGCCCCTAACCCACAGCAGCCCTCTGTTGCGTCCTATGCCAGCATTCAGCCATCTTCTTTTCCTCTTTAATGTCCTCCCTGACATCTTCTTGGTCACCGTGCCCACCTCCACCCAGAGCAGGCAGCCCCCCCTCCTTTGTGCACCCCGCTTTCGCCTGCTTCCACCACAGCCCTCCTTACATGCTGAGTGTTTCTGTCACTCGCAGAGGCCAGGTGCCTCACTGTAGGACTTGACTTTAAGCTAGTGCTCAGGAAAAGTTGATGGATCAGCCTTGGTGTGCTCATTGTCCATTTTCAGACAAGCAGTTGGGGCCCAGAGAAGTTAGAGACCGATCCAAGTTCACCAAGATAAAAAGTGACAGCTGGGGCTTGAAACCAGACCGCGGGATCGCTTCGGCCACAGTGCCCACCCTTCATTCATTTATTCGTTCATCCACAGCATGGCCTGGGAGGCCTCCCGTTGGTCTTGCTCTGGGTGAACAAATCCTGGGTGACGTTAGAATGACATGGAGATCAGTTTGCGGGGATCTCAGGCAAGCCCCCTTGGGGAAATGAAATTCAAACTGAAATTTGAAGCCAGAGGAAGCCATTCCAGGCTGAGGAAGCGGCAGGAGTGAAGCCTCGGAGTAGAAGGAGCTGGGCACCTGTGACGGACACAAAGGCTGTGCAGAGTGGCAGTGAGGCTGCAGGGGCGTGGGCAGCGGGTACTTCCCAAGCTGACCCACAAATGTCGCCTACTCAGGTTCGTTACATTTGCACTTTAATGTAGAGGATGATTATTTTAGCAGTGCAAGTGCATCCGCCTGCCTCTGGTCTGCCCACCCCAGGCAGTTTTGCACATTTTGGCTCTAAGAATCCGCCAGGGTGGCAGGTTTGGCATTACAGTCACAACCCAAATGTGCAGACACTTTATTCCTGCCTTGCTTGTCCTCAGCCAATCTTATGAGTGCCTTTTCAGCCAGTGGCAGAAAACTTTTATCTTGACACTTCAAGGCAATGCAGTCACTTCCGGTTACAACTTTTCCTCTGTGGAGTAAGGGTTCAGATTCCCAGATCCTCCTGACCTCATCCCGTCTGTCCCCCGTTCAGGGCTTCTGGCAAGAGTCTGTGGGACCCACCCACTGTGGGCTCATGTGTATGCCTGGCACGGTCACTGCTGAGGCCTTCCACAGTCCTCACCTGGCTCTCCTTCAGCCAGATCCCCTCAGCCTTGCTGGGCTCTCTTGACCGGGAGCCTTCTCCATGCTGGTGGCACCCTAAGGCACAACCGAGCTCCTGTGCAGGCTCCCCTGGGCCTTCCAGGCCCTGGGCAGTTGGAACCCTATTTCCTATTTGGAACCCAGTAGGGGACAGAGACAGGGGAGGAAGGAAGAGCTTCTCTCAGGCACCCCCAGTCCCCAGTCTTGTGTGTGTGTGTGCTGGGGATTGAACCCAGGGCCTTGGGCATGTGAGGCAAGCACTCTACCAACTGAGCTATATCCCCAGCCCCCTCTCCCCTAGTCTTTCAACTTTGGGGGTCTGGCTTTGCCCCGAAAGCTGTTCAAACTTTCACTTCCTATTCAGAGGTGAGAAAAAGTTCCTAAGTCACCAACAGCCTGCCTTCTGTCCCCCTGCCTGCCTCCTCCATCTCCATTCAAAATCCTCCAGGCTCTGTCTGGTCAGAAGTCACACATCCTTTACTTGCTCAACAAAGACTGGCCTTGCAATGAAAGCTTGGCTTTAGAGACACTCAGCACTTCAATTCCCTTTATTGTTCTGGACGGTGTCCACACGTCCACACGCCTTGGAGGCAGTAACTGGGGAGGGGGCGGGTTGGCAAAGGAATGAAAAGCACCTAGCTTGATGCCCAGCCTCCAGGCTGCTCTCACTGACTGCACGGAGCAGGGACAACCTGGGTGACAGGACATATAAAGAAGCATTCCTACTGAGTGAGGTCCAAATGATGTCAGAGCTGCAGCCCAAACAAAGGAATCCCAGAACTTCAGAGGGAGAGCAGTGGTGGGAGAAGACGGTCGTCATTGGTACATGGTGTGTGGGCACATTAAAAGCTGAGGGACTCGCAGTGTGGCAGGGAGTGCCAGAGTCACATGAGGGAGTGCAATTTGGTTTCAGCAAAACGTCATCCCTCTCATTAAGTGAATATTGCTAATATGAATTTAATTGGCTTAATATTTTTGTGTGGTTTACATTTGTAAATTTGTTATGGTTTAGGGTTGTGGGAGAGCTATAACTTTAGTTTATATTCAGGTTTTTGTTTGTAAAATATGTTTAAGAGTAAAAACGAGGGGTGGAACGGGGGGTACAGAAACTTCTTCCTCGCAATTGTCACTATCTCCCCCTCCACCCTGGCCCCTCAAAAGCACAAGGATCCAGCAGGAAATGTGCAGTCTTTACTTCAGGGTTAGGGCACATTTGCCATCCCCACGATGGCGAGGAGGCCGTAGGAGGAGCTGTGTTCAGCTGTCCCAACCTTGGTCTTGGTTATAGATCCTCGGGTACCCTCTGTGGCCTCCCCTCTTGCTTGGCCCTCTTTCCTCCAAATTATTCCCCTGACACCGTTAACCCCTGAGTTTCCCTTCCCCTCAGCCTTGGGAGGATCTGGGCAGAAGGAGCAGAGCTTGGAGACTGCTGGCAGAGCATCCATCAGACCAACTGGCCATTTCGGGGCTCAGATGGAGCCCCCTTAGAAGTGTGATGCTGAAAGAGTCCCTGTGCCTCACTTCTGTTTCTTTTTCTTTCTCTTTTTTTCAAGTCATTGATGGACCTTTATTTTATTTATTTATTTATGTTATGTGGTGCTGAGGATCGAACTCAGTGCCTCACACATGCTAGGCGAGCACTCTACTACTGAGCCACAACCCCAGACCTGCCCTCTCTGTTTCTAGGTCTGCTGTGTGCTAGGCCCCAGGAAGAAAGTGGAAAAGGACAAGATCCAATCCCAGCATAGACTTAATTCAGACCATATTACCGATAAGGATAAGTTTTTAATCTTAGGGGGCCTAACAGGAATTTTGAACCTTGATAGATTCGGCACATTACTCTTTCATGGTGTCGTAGGTCTTACTAGGGATTTTTGCTTGCTCTTCAGTGCAGTGGGAAATCTTTGAAGGGTCTTAAAGGCGGAGAGTGACATGCTGTATTGTGTTTTAAAGAGTGCAGTGGGAGAAGCTTCTTGTAATGTGGTGGTATGAAGCAGTTGGTTACATGACCCTTTCTGGGTAAAATATTTTTTGAAAAGCAATTACTTAAAGAAGCTGTGATTGTGTCTTTTAGAAACAGGGCCAGAGGGAAGTTTATTCTTAAATAACTGCCACTGGAAGAGGTAAGAATCACGAGGGCTCCCAAATGCCTGGGCTCTAGCGGGTGGGAACCAGCCTTGCCACTGTGAGTGGCAGAGAGTAGGTTCAAAGTTGCGAGTTGAGCTGGAAAATTAAGGGAGTGAGAGAACTGCAGAAGGCCTGAGACCCAAGGTCTGAGCTCCACCATCCAGATCTTGAGTCAAATGCTAAAGGGTCTGTGAAGAAAACAGTGAGGGGCGACAGAACCTTGAAAGGCAGAGCCATCCCCCCCCCCCCCCGCCCCCGGGGTAGAATGCCCCAGCATGCTGTGTTTGAGTGCATTTCCCATGCTGTACACACACAGCAGAACGCCAACGCCTCACGAGCTTGAGGTGTCCAAGGACAGAAGACAGACTGGCAGAGCCTCTGGAATCCATAGAAACAAGGGAGTCACAGAAAAGCGGGCACCAAAATCTGAATACAGACTTCCCAAATCTTCAGGCAACTGCCAAATTACAGATGTGCAGGAGACTCCTGAGAGCCACACTGAAAACAGGAGCTAGAAGTGGTAGCAACCAAGCAGACATTACTTGCTGCACACTGTGGAAGAAACAGTTTGCGGGTTGAACCCAAGCAAATTAACTTCCCACCAGAAGAAATACCAACAGTGGTTAGAAGAGCGCACACACACACACACACACACACACACACACACACACCAGAATTACTACAATATCTAGTTTAAAGATCACAGAGAAAAAAGAAAGTATGAACCATATAAGGAGGAAAAGAGTAAAACAATAGTAACTGACTCCGAGTGGGTCTCAATGTTGAATTTACTAACAAAGGCTTCAAAGCAGCTTTATAAATATGATAAAAGGAAAATATGCTGAAATTTTTAAAGGACAGAGTGGTTGTAATGAATGAAAAGAAAGGAATTCTCAACAGAAAAAAGGAAACACACACATACATATATATACACTAAGTGGAAATTACAAAGATGAGAAGTATAATAACAAAAGTGGAAAATTCACTGGCTGGCTTGATAACAGAGGACAGAGGGCAGAGAAAATAATCACTGACCACGAAGACAGGTTAGTACCAAAAGTACTTAATCTGAAGAAAAAAGAGAGACAAGTTTGGGAAAAATTAACAAAGAAAGAATATCAAGAGGTCCAAAATATGTGTAACTGAAGTACCAGAAGGAAAGAAACAGGAGAAAAAAGGCAGAAAAAGGTATTTAAATACAAACTACTCAAAAACTCCCCAAATTTAGTAAAAAATTAAAATTAAATTAAAGAAAACCTTCGAGCTAAGAATCTTAACACATCTTAAACAGGATAAACACACAAAAAGAACCATATCTAGGCACACAATACTCAAACAGATAAGAAGCAAAGTGAAATCTTGAAAGCATCCACTAAACAAATAAATAAAAGATAACTTAGATACTGAAGAACAGTTTTTTTTATCAGAAACAATAAGATCAGAAGATATTTGAACACATTCAAAGGACTAAAAGAACCAATTCTATACTGAGTAAAACTTTCCTCCAAAAAAAGGTGAAAATAAGACATTCTCAGATACAAAAATAAGGAGATGATTTATCAGCAGGAGATCTACATGAAAAAAGTGCTAAGGAACTCAGATCTACAGTAAAGAAGAGAATTGATATTGGAAAATACATGGATCAAGTAAAAGACTACATACGCCAGCCATGGAGGCACATGCCTGTAAGCCCAGCAACTCAGAAGGTTGAAGTAGGAGGATCACAAGTTCAAGGCCAGCCTCAGCAATTTATCAAGACCCTGTCTCAAAATTAAAAATTTTAAAAAGGGAAGGACTGTGGATGTAGCTTAGTGGTAGAGTGTTGCCTAGCATGAGGGAGGCACTGAGTTCAACCCCCAGCACCACAAAAAAGAAAAAAAGACCCCATAAATATATTTTGGGCGGATTATAAAGTATATGTGTTTAATATATTTTGAAAATAAAAGCATTAAGGAGAATTGGGGAGAGAAATAGAAACATTGCAACATTCCTAAATTTTACGTGAAGTAATTCATTAACTCTAAGTAGACGAATACTGATATGCGTATCATATGCTTGTGAATGTCATAAAGATGCATATTATAATCTCTAGAGCAACCAAAAGAATTATGCAAAGAGATATAGCTAGAATGCCAGTAGAAATGAAATGGAATGGAAGACTAAAAAATATCTGATTAACACAAAAGAAAGCCAGAAAGGAAGAACTAGGACCAAGACCCTGATGAGACAAACAGAAAACAGGAAAGTCGGGGCTGCAGTTGTAGCTCAGTGGCAGAGTGCTTGCCTAGCTCGTGTGAGGCACTGGGTTTGATCCTCAGCACCACATGCAAATAAATAAATAAAATGAAGGTATTGTGTCCATCTACAACTAAAAAATTTTTTTAAAAAACAGGAAAGTGGGAGATCCAAGATGGTGGACTAGAGGGAGGCTGCGTTCCTTGTCACTCTGTAACTCTGGTTTCAAGCAGAGGATATCTGTTTCTCGGTGAGGCAGTTTTTGCTGCTTATCGATCCCCTGGTGTTTACCCCATTTGTCTGCTGAGATCACCTGCAGTTTGCCAGCATATGGACGCCTTTTTTGAGTGCAGATTGCTCACTGTCAGGCATCTATCATCCGCCATTTGCCTGCCTCTCGCCTGTCCATCACCTGCCTTACACCTATTCATCACCCAACGCTCGAGGTTCACCCCCCAATCGTCCAACAACAGTCAGCAAACTGATCGCCAACCGCCAGTGGAGCACCAGCTGCCTGCTGCTGCCTGGAAGTTCACTGTCACAGTACCTGCAGGTTTGATTACATGTGGCTGCCGCCATTTTGAGACAACAGCCAGGCCCCTCAGGACCCCTGGCCGGACTGACTGAGCCCCGTCTCCAGGATCCCTCAGCCCAACCGATCACTCCCTGCCTCTGGGGCAGTCACATCGACTGACTGCTCCCTGCCGCCAGGACCCCCAGACCAACTGATTGCACCCGGCCTCCAGGATCCCAAAACCACACCAAACACACCAGACCTCCAGGACTCCTGCCGGACCAACTGCATCCCATCTTCAGGACCTCCAACTGACCATGCATGTCCACCCCTGAGCTGCAGCTCCCCATTTGCCAATACATTTCAAAGCCAAAGCAGCCATCTTGGATAATCCTGGAAGCCATAGCTCTGATCTTTAGGTGGGGCAAATCCCATCCTGCGACACCTGCTGGAGGCTTGAGCTCATTGTCAGGTACCTCTCATGCATCAGGCTACTGAACACTGGGAGGTTTCATTACTATATGACTGTTATACAGTAGATTTTCTTTTTTCTCCTTTTTAAAAAAATTTAAGTTTTTATTTCTTTATTTTTCTTGCTTTCTTTTCCTTTTGTTTACCTGTTCCCTCAGAGTCTCTTTCTCCCTTTTTTGCATGCTAACACCCAATTTTTTTTTATTACACTCTCAACCTTTCTATTTTCTAGAACTTCTGTATATTCTTTTCTTATCCCATTAACAGCCACATTCTACATCCCTCTGCATCCTCTTTGTCCTCCATTAGAAACTGCAGACCTTATTGCAAACCTGTTTGTTTTACCGAAGATAATATTTGAACTCATTTTGTTTATTATGACAATTATGTTATTGTCCCCAAAGGGGCTATTTGGTCTAGGATTGCATAGTGTCAGATTTGGGCACTGCTAATATTGATCTCCCCTTAAAGAAAGGGTTTTGGAAACCTATAGGGCCACTATACGTCTATAGGGGGAAATCTGCAATACCCCAGATCGGCACTGCTAGAGGCGAAGATACATGAGCAACATGAAAAAACAAGGGAAGAAAATGATCCAAACAAATCTAGATTCTATAGTAATAGAATCCAATGACAGTATGTTAGAAGAAATGTCATAAAAGGACTTCAGATTATACATGATTAAGATGATTCACAAAGCAAAGGATGAGATAAGAGAGCAAATGCAGGCAATGAATGATAATACCAATAAGCTGAAAGAGCACCTGCAGGAAGCAAAAGATCATTTCAACAAAGAGATAGAGATTCTCAAAAAAACCATACGGAAATCCTTGAAATGAAGGAGACAATAAACCAAATAAAAAACTCAATGGAAAGCATCACCAACAGACTAGACCACTTGGAAGACAGAACCTCAGACAATGAAGACAAAATATTTAATCTTGAAAATAAAGTCACCCAAACAGAGAAGATGGTAAGAAATCATGAACAGAATCTCCAAGAACTATGGGACATCATGAAAAGACCAAATTTAAAAATTATTGGGATTGAGGAAGGCACAGAGATACAAACCAAAGGAATGAACAACCTATTCAATGAAATAATATCAGAAAATTTCCCAAACCTGAAGAATGAAATGGAAAATCAAATACAAGAGGCTTACAGAACACCAAATGCACAGAATCACAACAGATCCACACCAAGGCACATTATAATGAAAATGTCTAACATTCAAAATAAAGATAGGATTTTGAAGGTCGCAAGAGAAAAACATCAGATTACATACATATAGGGGGAGACCAATACGGATAGCAGCCAACTTCTCAACCCAGACTCTAAAAGCTAGAAGGGCCTGGACCAACATATTTCAAGCTCTGAAAGAACATGGTTGCCAACCAAGAATCCTATACCCATCAAAACTAACCTTCAGATTTGAAGATGAAATGAAATCCTTCCATGATAAACAAAAGTTAAAAGAATTTACAAATAGAAAGCCTGCACTAAAGAATGTTCTCAACAAAATATTCCATGAGGAGGAAATGAAAAACAACAATGTAGGTCAGCAAAAGGAGGAACTACCTTAGAGAAAAAACACTCAAAGGAGAAACCAAGCCAACTTAAAAACCAAAAATAAGCCAAATGACTGGGAATACAAATCATTTCTCAATAATAACCCTGAACGTTAATGGCCTAAACTCATCAATCAAAAGACATAGACTGGCAGAATGGATTAAAAAGAAAGACCCAACAATATGCTGCCTGCAAGAGACTCATCTCATAGAAAAAGACATCCACAGACTAAAGGTGAAAGGATGGGAAAAAACCTACCATGCACATGGACTCAGTAAAAAAAGCAGGGGTTTCTATCATTATATCAGATAAAGTGGACTTCAAACCAAAGTTAGTCAGAAGGGATAAAGAAGGACATTTCATACTGCTTAAGGGAACCATAAATCAGGAAGACACAACGATAGTAAATATTTGTGCCCCAAACAATGGTGCATCCCTGTACATCAAACAAATCCTTCTCAATTTCAAGAATCACATAGACCACAACACAATAATTCTGGGTGACTTCAACACTAGATAGATCTTCCAAACAAAATCCAACCAAAGAAACCATAGAACTCAATAACACAATTAATAACCTAGACTTAATAGACATATATAGAACATTCCATCCATCAATGAGCACTTTCTTCTCAGCAGCACATGGAACTTTCTTGAAAATAGACCATGTGTTATGCCACAAAGCAGCCCTTAGGAAATGCAAAAAAATAGAGATACTGCCTTGTGGTCTATCAGATCATAATGGACTGAGAGTAGAAATCAATGACAAAATTAAAAAGGGAAATTACTCCAACACTTGGAGACTAAATAATATGCTATTGAATGAAACATGGATAACAAAAAACATCAGGGAGGAGATTAAAAATTTTTTAGAGGTCAATGAGAATGATGATACAACATATCAAAATCTCTGGGACACTATGAAAACGGTACTAAGAGGAAAATTCATTGCATGGAGTGCATTCCAGAAAAGAATGAAAAGTCAACAATTAAATGACCTAACATTACAACTCAAAGCCCTAGAAAAAGAAGAACAGAATAGCAGCAAAAGTAGTAGAAGACAGGAAATAAAATCAGAGCTGAAATCAATGCAATTGAAACAAAAGAAACTATTCAAAAAATTGACAAAACAAAAAGTTGGTTCTTTGAGAAAGTAAATAAAATAGACAAACCCTTAGCCACACTAACAAAGAGAAGGAGAGAGAAGACTCAAATTACTAAAATACATGATGCAAAAGGAAATATCACAACAGACACCACTGAGATGCAGAACATAATGAGAAGCTACTTTGAAAATCTGTATTCCAACAAAATAGAAACTACCAAAGACATTGACAAATTTCTAGAGACATATGCTCCTCCCAAACTGAACCAGGAGGACATACATGATTTAAACAGATCAATACCAAGCAATGAAATAGAAGAAGCCATTAAAAATCTACCATCCAAGAAAAGCCCAGGACCAGATGGATTCTCAGTCGAGTTCTACAAGACCTTCAAAGAAGAACTCATTCCAATACTTCTCAAAGTACTCCAAGAAATAGAAAAGGAGGGTACCCTACTGAACTCATTCTATGAAGCTAATATCACCCTCATACCCAAACCAGGAAAAGACACATCAAGGAAAGAAAATTTTAGACCAATATCCTTGATGAACATAGATGCAAAGATCCTTAACAAAATATTGGCAAACCGTATCCAAAAACATATGAAGAAAATTGTGCACCACGATCAAGTGGGGTTCATCCCTGGAATGCAAGGATGGTTTAACATTCATAAATCAATAAATGTAATCCATCATGTCAATAGACTTAAGGATAAGAATCATATGGTTATTTCAATTGACACAGAAAAAGCGTTCGACAAAATACAACACCCCTTCATGCTCAAAACTAGAAAAAATAGGGATAGTGGGAACATCCTGAACATTGTAAAGGCTATTTATGCTAAGCCCATGGCCAACATCATTCTTAATGGAGAAAAACTGAAACCATTCCCTTTAAAAACGGGAACAAGACAGGGATGTCCTCTTTCACCACTTCTATTCAACATTGTCCTTGAAACTCTAGCCAGAGCAATTAGGCAGACTAAACAAATTAAAGGGATACGAATAGGAAAAGAGGAACTTAAGCTGTCACTATTTGCAGATGACATGATTCTATATTTAGAGGATCCAAAAACCTCCTCCAGAAAACTTCTAGACCTCATCAATGAATTCAGCAAAATAGCAGGCTATAAAATCAACATGCATAAATCTAAAGCATTTTTATACACAAGCGATGAAATAGCTGAAAGGGAAATGAGGAAAACAACTCCATTTGCAATAGCCTCAAAAAAAAAAAATAAAATACTTGGGAATCAATCTAACCAAAGAGGTAAAAGATCTCTACAATGAAAACTACAAAACATCGAAGAAAGAAATTAAGGAAGACCTTAGAAGATGGAAAGATCTCCCATGTTCTTGGATAAGCAGAATTAATATTGTCAAAATGGCCATTCTACCAAAAATGCTATACAGATTCAATGCAATTCCAATTAAAATCCCAATGATGTACCTTACAGAAATAGAGCAAGCAATCATGAAATTCATCTGGAAGAATAAGAAACCCAGAATAGCTAAAGCAATCCTTAGTAGGAAGAATGAAACAGGGGGTATCGCAATACCAGAACTTCAACTATACTACAAAGCAATAGTAACAAAAACAGCATGGTATTGGCACCAAAATAGACAGGTAGATCAATGGTACAGAATAGAGGACACGGACACAAACCCAAATAATACAATTTTCTAATACTAGACAAAGGGGCCAAAAATAGCAATGGAGAAAAGATAGCCTCTTCAACAAATGGTGCTGGGAAAACTGGAAATCCATATGCAACAGAATGAAACTAAACTCCTATCTCTCACCCTGCACAAAAATCAACTCACAATGGATCAAGGACCTTGAAATCAGACCAGAGACCCTGCGTCTTATAGAAGAAAAAGTAGGTCCAAATCTTCAACTTGTTGGCTTAGGATCAGACTTCCTTAACAGGACTCCCATAGCACAAGAAATAAAAGCAAGAATCAATAACTGGGATAGATTCAAACTAAATAGCTTTCTCTCAGCAAAGGAAACTATCAGAAATGTGAAGAGAGAGCCTACAGAGTGGGAGAATATCTTTGCCACTCATACTTCAGATAGAGCACTAATTTCCAGAATATATAAAGAACTCAAAAAAGTCTACACCAAGACTACAAATAACCCAATCAACAAATGGGCTAAGGAAACGAACAGACACTTCACAGAAGAAGATCTACAAGCAATCAACAAACTTATGAAAAAATGTTCACCATCTTTAGTAATAAGGGAAATGCAAATCAAAACTACACTAAGATTCCATCTCACCCCAATAGAATGGCAATTATCAAGAATACAAGCAACAATAGGTGTTGGAGAGGATGTGGGGAAAAAGGTACACTCATACATTGCTGGTGGGGCTGCAAATTAGTGCAGCCACTCTGGAAAGCAGTGTGGAGATTCCTTAGAAAACTTGGAATGGTCCTACCATTTGACCCAGCTATCCCACTCCTCGGTCTATACCCAAAGGACTTAAAATCAGCATACTACAGAGATACAGCCACATCAATGTTCATAGCTGCTCAATTCACAATAGCCAGACTGCGGAACCAACCTAGATGCCCTTCAATTGATGAATGGATAAACTGTGGTATATATATATACAATGGAATATTACTCAGCTATAAAGAATAATAAAATTATGGCATTTGGAGGCAAATGGATGAAATTGGAGAATATCATGTTAAGTGAGATAAACCAATCTCAAAAATCCAAAAGGTGAATGATCTCACTGATAAGCAGATGATGACACGTAATGGGGGGTAGGAGGGGGGCAAGAATGGAGGAAGGAGGGACTGTATAGAGGGAAAAGAGAGGTGGGAGGGGTGGGGGGGAAGGAAAAAATAGCGGAATGAATCAAACATCATTACTCTATGTAAATGTATGAATATGTAAATGGTATGCTGTTACTCCATGTACAAACAGAAACAACATGTATCCCATTTGTTTACAATAAAAATAAATAAAAAAAAAAAAAACAGGAAAATGGCAGACATGAATAAAACCATTCAGTAATTATAAGAAATGCAAAGGGAATAAATATTTCAATACATAGAGACAGACTGATTAACAAAAGCAAGAACAATTCTATGCTGCTTAGTAATAATGTACTTTACGAAACTGGCTGAGTGTAAAATCACGAGAGATATACCGTGCCAAAGGTGAGCACAAGACAAAAGATAAAGGAGACTTGGGAAGGAGGAGGTTTCCCGGCCTAAAGAGCAATATACCATAATGACAATTTTAAAAACCTCAATGCATTGGGAAATATGAGAATAATAAATGTACCTTTTAAATGGATGAGTTTATTACATGTAAAGCCTCCCTCAATACGGGTGTTTTTTGTTTTTGTTTTTGTTTTTAAACAAAGTGCTGTGGAGGCTGAGGATGGCAGAGCAGACAGGGAGCTATCCTAGCCCAGACAAAAACTGCTGGTTTCTTAGCCTGGGATGGAGGCAGGATGAGCGGAAGGCACTGAGGAAAGGCGGGGTGTTGGGGGACCTTCTGCTTTCAGTTTGAGAGGCCGTCAGGTTTGAAAAGATGCTGGTAGCTTCTAGATGTGCAGATAAGAGCTCACGGGCATTAGCCAGGGAGAGACTGCGGAGTGGGAGAAGTGGGATCGGAACTGAGCCCTGGCGCTCATGTAGAGGGAGGAAGAGGAGCTCCCACAGGGGCCCTGGAGGAAACGGTCAGAGAGCCAGAAGGGAACTCAGGAGCCAAGAGGAAAGGGGGAGCCAGGCACAGTGGTGCAGGCCTATAGTCCCAGCTACGTGCAAGCTGAGGCAGGAGAATCACTTGAGTCCAGGAGTTCAAGACCAACCTGGGCAACATGGTGAGATGCCATCTCAAAAAAAGAAAAGGGTGGAAAAAAGGGAATGGTCGTGTCGAGGAAAGCGGGTAGACAGTAGCCGGCCATGCAGCTGGAAAGTCAGACCAGGGCCTGCAAGGAGGGAGGCGGAGACAGGAGCCAGGGGTCTGCCCTGCGACAGTGATGGTGGAAGGGGTACAGAGGAGGCTGGGGTGTGATTCTCACTTCACCCCTGGCCAGGTATGTTCCCCAGGCAGGCAGACAGCTGGCAGACCTCCTCTGAGCCCAGCCTCCATGACCACCTTCTGCTGCTAAAAGTTGAGGCACAGAGAAGACCAGTCTGGTCTCTCTTCCTGAGGCTCCCCTCTATGTGTCCCTCTCTGCGACACCGAGGTGGGTGATTAAGTGCCCTGCATGGGAGCCTCTGGACACTGAGGTAAGGTGGGTACAAGGGAGACTCCAAGAGGAGGGGTGTTTGGCCGAGGCCACAAAAGACAAGTGGGAGAGCAGGTTTTCCAGTTAGTGGAAGAGAAGTTGGGTTGTCCTGTGTGGTCCAAGGGTGGACCCAGGAGCCACCACAGGAGGCAGATGCTCACTCCACACGCTTCCTCACCACTGTCTTGGCCTCCTGGAGAGGGGGCACGCGCTCCTCTACGGAGCTGTGGACAGGCGTGCTGGCAAGGCAGAGGCTTGGGGAAGGCCAGGAGGAAGGCTGCAGAGGCTGGGGCCAGTGCAAGCACCTGCGCCCTGAGCTGTTGGACGGCAGCCTCGCCAGGCTCATTTCCTAGCAGGCTGCTCTCCTGGGGATTCCATCTGCCACGTGCAGCCCAGCTGCAGAGGCCCAGCATCTGCTCCTGCAGGGCCCCTGCTCTCAGGCCCTCCCAGCCCTGAGGCCCTACCTGCTAAAATGCACCCCCAGCAAGAGGAGGCCTGCGAAGGGGTGCATTCTGGGTCTGAAGTGTATGCGGTTGAGGAAGCACAGACAGCTTCCAAAAGGAAGGTAAGGCCTGGGGGTGCCTGGGTCTGGGGGAGTCCCTGGCTATGGTCACAGGACCTACACCAGAGAAAGAGTGTTGCAGGCATTAGGGCACGTACAGTTGTTTCGTTTTGTTTCAGTACTGGGGATTGATCAGAACCAGGGGTGCTTAACCACTGAACCACACCCCCAACCCTTTTATTTTTTATTTTGAGACAGGGTCTTAGTAAGTTGCTCAGGGCCTTGCTAAATTGCTAAGGCTGGCCTCAAACTTGTGATCCTCCTGCCTCAGCCTTCTGAGTTGTTGGGATTACAGGCATGTGCCACCACACCTGGCCAGTACATAGTTTTGAGAGGCCACGACTTGCACAATTCAGATGGCTTTTGTTGAGGGAAAAATGTGTGTGTGTTTGTGTGTGTGTGTATGTGACATATATGTGACATTTCATCTAGAGCAGTGAGACCGCAGTGGGTTGGGCTGAGCTGGGGAGCTAAGGCACGGGTCCATCAGTGAGGAATTCCTAAAACGTGCAGCTTAGTAGACAGACAGTGCTGCTGCAGATTTGTCTAGAACACAAGAACTCAGATACATTGTATTTTGTGTGATTGTCATCAGAAAAGAGATAAAAATGAAAGGTGCTTCTAGTTGGCATGACTAGCCCTGAGAGAAGAAAACAGCCGCGTGGAGAACGCGTCCATGAGCACCGATCTTAGGGTTTTACAGCCCCCGCTGAACGGAAGGAAGACTCTTCTACAGGCTGACATCTGGCTGGCTGTTTCAAAAATTGCTTCTCCACCGCTGCCCACATGCTGCCACTGCCAGCATCTGTAGGACATGTGGGTGTCACAATATGATTCGGGACCCTGTGCAGTGCCAGGAGGCGGGGCGGGAGCAGGAGTGTTCCTGGGAGCCTCTGCACACCAGCATGGCCAGCAGCAGAACCTCCATGCAAGTAAGTATTTATGCCACCACATAATACACCCCCAAGCCCAAAGAGTGTCCTCCGCTCAACTTCCCCCGGCCAGGCTTCGAGACATGGATAGCTGCTCCAGAGAAGGAGCAGCAGTGCGAGCCACAGTGGGGAGGGACAGGGCCTCGGTCAGTCACTGCTAAAATAAGGCGGTTCTCAGATTTTACAGAAACATAATCGTGTGCACACGCCGTTGGTCCTCGCCCTGTCACGACCACCCCTAGTCTTGAAAGGGACCCTGGTGACTGTGGAGACTGAAGCTCAAGTTCGTCAGCTCCGTTTGCAGCTCGGCCTGACCCATTCTTCGTGCTCAGCTCCCTCTGTGGCTCTCTGGAGCGCTCAGGTACAGGAGGGCGTGCGGGTCCACAGCGCTCACTGGGAAGGGGCCGCGTTAGCTCCGCTTGTCTCCTGAACATCTGTGGGAGGTGGGCTTTTTAGGGGAGAACAAAGCTGGGGGGCCAATTGGTAAATTCCAAGGACAGCAGGGATGATAGACCTTAGGGCACAGTGATGCCTGTGGGTGCTGGGAGCAAGGCAGCTCTGTCCCCCAAGGAAGCCTGCATCCACGGGGGTCTATGGGTGGGGTTTTCCTGTTGAGCCAGTGGGGATACCAGGGGGGAGCCCCTTCTGTGAAATTCCTTTCTGGACCACGGGGCAGGGGAGTGAGGGTGGGGGTAGGGGTGCAGTAAGATCCTGCTCCTCAGCGGCTCCCACACCTACTCATGGGTTTGGCAATCCCGTTTGCTCTTTATTAGCTTCACAAACTTTGCTGAAGGGTAAACGCCACTTGGTCCCATCCTTAAGTACCACAAAATCCCCCAATTCCAACCCTGGCGGCTGCACCCCTCTGCCATGGGCTACGCCCAGTGTGAGAGGACACTGGGCTGTAGCCTCAGTCTCCCTGACTGGATGGTGAGGGAACCGGCCAGGAGGAGCCCAGAGTGCTAGTCCATGGGGCCTCTGCTTCCCACTACCATTCTCTCCCTTATCCTTTCAAATCAGCCGCCTCCAGACCCCTTGCAGCTCCTCTTCTGATTCTCCTGGAGACACACCTCCCAGAACCCACTGGGCCTCATCAGGCTATGGGAGGCTGGAGGCTGAGGTGGTCAGTGGCTTAGGGTGGAGGGCTTAGGCTTCTAGGCCTGAGGGTGCAAGTGCTCATAAGGCACCCAGAAAATGAGAAGCTGACCCAGCTGGTGAGACCCTGACCTGGGTTGGATCTTAGACTCCTCCTCTGGGTGACCCTGTGCCTGTGGGCTGGTCTCTTTCCTTGCTGAACCTTTGTTCTCTAAGAAATTAAGTGGGGCTGTGGAGAAAGTTTTAGGAAGGGGCCCAGAGAAGGAGACCTGCATCAATGCCTTGGTACACACTCCCTGAGAAAGTGCCAATCAGCAGCCCCTCAGAGACTTGCCATGTCCTTCAGAATAACATGCCCTGTGGCTGGGCCCACACCATGTGCACCAACTGGCCCTAGGACACACACTGAAGTTGCCACCTCCGGGCCTTTGCATGGGAAAGGCCCCACCCCTGTGTGGACCTGGGAAGCCCCACCCAGGTTCCCTTGTGCTTTGTTTGCATTTTGAACATTTGACAATCTGAAAAGTCTGTTCACATCTCTTGTTTCCTTTGGGTCTTGTGAGACTGTGTGTTCTCTGAGGCGTGACTCATCATCCTATTTGATAGATGAAGAAATAAACCATGGCTCAGACGTGCCAGCGATACCAAGTGGTAAGGGCATATTCCTAAGTCAGGGATTCCTCCACTCTTGCTGACAGGGGCCTGAGATCAGACAGGGAACCAAGGTTTAAGTCTGTGGTTTGGGCAGCATATAAGCTTGGAAATGCATTGAGAGCACTTCTCTCCAGTGGGCATTTCTGGATCCTGAGCAGACACGGGTCAGGGAGGAGGGCCAAGGTCTGATAGCCCGGGCTGCAGTTGTCAGAGGCTGTACCTGAGTCATGGTCAGGTTCTAGCTGCCACAAAGGTTGATGAGGGTCAATGGGGTGAGGATGAGGGTGCAGTCCTGCACCTGGAGCCAGGGCAAGGAAGAGTTTTAGGCAGGCGGGAGCTGGGGCCTGGCTCTGTGGAGGGCCCTGACCCAGCGGAGGCCTTCAGCTTGGGGAAATGGTCATGCCAGATCTCTCACAACAGGCACACACTGAACAGGGCTAGGCTGGGAGCTGAACACCTGATTTCTGTCCCTCCTGGCCTATAATCCCCAGCCTTCCCTGGTCCAGCCTTCCCTGGACCTGATGCCTCACCCCCTGAGCCCTGCCCTGTGTACATTTCTGGGCTCCTGGGCACTGGGAGAGCATAGAGGTCTTTGGGAACTGCCTGGCACTGAGCTTGGCTGTGCCCTCTTAGTTTCCTTATCTCCCATGAGGCTCTCCCTATATTCCCTCATGGGGTTAAGGAGAGAGTGCAGGAACACTTTGCAAACTGTGAAGTGCAGGATTCACGAGGAGTCATTGCTGTGTAGCAGGGCAAGAGACACCTCTCTGGACCTGGTTCCCAGAACTGCTTAGACTATAGTGCCACGTGTCCTCCTTGCTCATCTATCCATCTGTTCATCCAATGGCTGCCAATCCCCATCCCAGGAGCTGCAGCTAAAACCCAGACAGCACAAACAGTGCAGGCCCTGTGAGCACTTGGAGACCCCTGAGGTGACCAGGGGTCCCCTGACTACATTTTCCAAACATAGAAACTGAGGTACGGAGAGAAGCAGAGGGGGTGGTTGGGGAAGGCCAGGCTGATCTCAGCCAGCTCCAGACCTCAGCCTTGGACTGTGCCTCCCCCTCCTGAGCCCATCTCCGACCCTGCCCTGGGCCAGCCCAAGGGTTTCCCAGGCTTGGAGTGAGTCCAGTGGGCCAGGGTCCAGACCACCTCCCAGGCTGGGAGCAGCCTGCCCCTGCCTGGCTGCTTGAGCTCAGGCCAGGCAGGGGTGCAGAGTTTGGGGGATGTCAGGGAGGGGGCCGGCGAGGCCCAGCCCCGCAGCTCTCCAGTGCACGCATGATATTATCTCTGGCCTCAGCTCAGCCCTCGGAGCAGGATGCGGCTTTCAACACCTCCCTCCCCTCAGACAGACACGGGGCTTTTGGAGTTTCTCACACAGGGATCAAGAGGCTGGGCCTGGGCAGAGGAGGCCCCCAACCAAGGCCGCCCCCTCTCTGCACAGCCAGCCACAGGCCCTACAGCGGGAGAGGGATGGACTGTGTCATGCAAGGGGGGCGAAGCAGGCATGGTTCCCCTGAAACCTCCACCTCCCTCCCATCTCTTCTGTTGTCCATGATCCTGGGCGCCTGTTCAAGGAATTCTCCACCCGTGTGTTAGTGATTTATTTAGACTCAGCTCATCCTGCCCGCCTGGCGGGTGACAGACCCCCACTCTCTCCGCCCCTCACCCCAGACCCCGGCCGGTTTCATTTCTAGCACGGCATGCCTGGCTGGGCTCCAGGCTGCTGCAGATGGGAGGGGCTCTGCTGGACTCTGCACGCTTCCAGAAGACCCCAGGATCTCACTTCTGGGGGCCCAAGCAACCCCTGATGTTCTGTGACTCTTCTTCCTCAATCCTGCTGAGCTTCCTGCTTCCCAGCTGGGGAAGTGACCATAACCTTGAAGACCAAGAAGCAGCCTTCTGAATGCTTCAACCCAGTCTTCCCATTGAGGGAATGGTGGGTTGGGTGTGGCACCATCAGAGGCCATCAGGATCAGGGGCCACCACAATCAAATGCCACAAAGGCAGGTGGCAATGTGGTTGGGCCTGTGTCCATATTTGGAATCAAGCAACCCTCCCATGGGGGACCCCAGGCCAGTTGTACCCATGCTGGCACCCAGCTCCCCTTCCATGGGTGACCAGAACTACATGTGATGACACTCAGGGCCAAGTGCTTGCAAGGTAGTGACTTTCTTTGGCTGAGCTTGGGAAGGACTGGGAAGTAGCAGGGATGCTGGCACCGTCTGCCACCCAGCTGCAGGCCTGCGTGCAAATGCAGCAGAGGCAGGCCTGCTCCCCAGCAAGGGGGCCCTGGGCCTGGGAGGTAAATGGAGCCTGGGCTATGCCTCTCCCCAGCAGTTCCTGGGGCCCCAAAGGGTGCTCTGTTCGCTGGGAGCTAACAAGTCAGAGGGAAGCACAGGGTCCCGCCTGGTCTTGTGGGTGAGCAGGAGGCAGGGAAAGCTGTCCTGCCCCTTGAAAGCCCTGCCATCCGCAGGCACCCCCGCCTCCACCCCTCTACTAGAATCTGTCTCCTCTGCACCTGGACACTCAGGGCAGGCTTCCTGGCGGTGCACGAGGTCCCTGTAGAGGGGGGCGTCTAGCAGGCCAGCTCTGGAGCAGGATCCTGGACCTGCAAGCCTTGAGCTCTGATCCTGCTCCAGCACACTGGGCCATCTCCACCAGCCTCCTCGCCCCATCCAGGGCAGACCTGTGGGGGATGGTGTAGGTTCCGGACAGGCTGGTTTCACACATAGTTTCTGCAACGTTTTCCACCCCTCCCTGTATGAGCTGGGTGATGAGATCCAGAGGATGCGACACCACGCCTGTCAGGAGGCATCCCTGTCTGGGGTTAGGGAAAGCCAGGGGTGGTCTGGTGCAGGTGGGTTTGAATCCTCTCAGGTCCCCAGAGGCTGAAGAAGAGGTTGTTAAGGGAACAAGTGACTGATGGGGACAATGACTACTGACCTCCCTGACGTTGTTAAAATGTCATGACCTAATGGGCCCACCCGAGGTGGGAGGCAAGGGCAGGAGCGCCTGTGTCGGTCAGCTCCTCAATGCTGTGGTCAAGAATACCTGACGAAAGCAGATGTATTTTGGGCTCAGTTTCAGAGGTTCAGTCCAATGTCAGTTGAATCCATTGCTTTGAGCCTGAGGTGAAGTAGAACATCATGGTGTGAGGGTGTGATGGAGGAAGCTGCTCAGCTCACGGCAGCCAAGAAGCAGGCAGACAGACAGACAGACAGAAAAGGAGAGAATGAGAGTGAGAGATAGAGCAAAGACAAAATATAATCCCCAAAGACATGCCCCAGGGATTTACTTCCTCTAGCCATGCCCACCTGCCTACAGTTACCACCCCATAACCCATTCACATTACTAATCCAGCAAGTGAATCAATTCACTGATGAAGTTACAGGTCTCATAATCTAATCATTCCCCTCCGAACACTCCTACATCGGGTATCATGTTTTCAACATGTGAGCTTAGGGGGATACCCCATAACCAAACCCTAACTTCTCCCTTCTTCCACCAAGCCAGCTCTGCCGTGTGGGGGCTGCAGAGTACAAGAGGCAGCATGCGGGGAGCCAGAAGGGTATGGAGCAGGCTTGGGCCAGAGCACTGGTTCCCAAAGCCAGGCTGACTGCTCACAGAAGGGACCTTGGGGGCCAGGGCGGGCAGAAGGGGGCCAGGTGATGGTAGGGGGGGACTTGAAAGACACATTTATCCAAATGCCCTTTCCAGAGTCCCAAGAAAATGAATGGTGTAGCCCCCAGGGGACCACCTCCTCCCAACCCAAGGGAAGGAAAAAACAACATGGCCCTGGAGAGATGGAGCTGCCGGTGAAGTGTCCCGACCTTCCCTCCCTTCCTCTCCATTCTGCTTAGCTGGTTCACCAATTATTCATGGAACCCCATGTGGGTCCCAGAGGGACCCCAGGACCTATTAGACCTTGATTTGAACCCACTAGCACTCAGGAGGAAATCCCTAACTCAGAGACAGCTCAAAACTCAAGTGTGGAGCCCAGAATGAAAACTGTATTTCCGAAGCTCATGAGTCCTGCCCCTTTCAGTAAGAGACAAACCTCACGCCACCTCTTAACACTACTTGAAATTCAAAATGAAGGTGATCCTGTGACTAGATACAAACAAGAGCCGGACAACTAGCTGTGCCCCATTTTGGGAGATGCTCCCTGGCCTTCCCCACCCTCAGAGATCTCTGCAGGGGGATCAGCAAGAAGATGGGGACCCCAGACTCCCACAGGGCTGCACCATTCTTCATCACAGGCAGGAGGGGACCTGTAGGGGGCCAGCCTGCAACAGGTCAGCCAGTGCCCCTTCAACACAAACCCTGCTCTGCACAGGTAAAATCCGGGCACTCACACCTTAGTGGGAAATGGTAGCAAATGGCCTGTCACCACAAATGCCTTGATATTCTCTGTGACTTTTTATTTTGTTATTAAGAGCCAAAAAAGGTGACTTGGAGGCCCAGGATAATTACCTGAACCCTTCTTAGAATGCATAACCAGGTTTAGACACAAAATTGTGTGTGTGTGTGTGTGTGTGTGTGTATTCGCGCACTGCATGGGCCTCTCAGCTCAGGTGTCCCCTCCACTGAGCATGGCCCCTTGGCTTTGCAGGCCCCTCCCCTGAGGCTGGCACACATAGTCACAGGGGCTACCATGGACCTGGAAGAAGATACCCAAGGTGAAGATCACACACTGTCAGTTTTTGGAACCCGTTTTAGCATTTCCTCACCTCTTACAAACCAGGAGGAACAAAAGAGCCAGAGATAATGACCTTTAGGACTCCTGAGACACTGGGAGGTGCTGAGGATGGTGGTGGTCTCCCTTTGAGGTTCTTGGGAACTTTATGAAGGTTTGTTGACTGCACAAATGAAGGAAATATTAGAACCAGTCCCCCACCATAGGGACCAGCCTGTGGCCCTGACCCCTTTGACCATCTATGGGGCCCCCAGCACCCTCACCCACCATGGGTTCAGGTGGGTGTGGTAGAGCACAATTGGAGGCCCATAGCCAGACCTATGGTCATGGGTCGTTTTCCTACCTGGTCAAGTTCACTGTGAAGAGAGGAGGTGAGACATCAGGCCCACCCTGGGGACCCCATGAGGGCCCAGTTATTTACTGGAAAAAGTGAGGGATGAATTCTTGGCGGCTTTAGTCCCTGTGAATCAGAGACACAGCTCAGCTCAAGTCTGGTTTTGATCAGTTCCAACTGAACAGACGGCTTGTTAAATCTGAGCTGAAGGGGCCTCCTTTCTGGAACCCCTGACCAGCTCCCTCCCACCTCAACGCTGGAAGGCCCCTTGGAGAGCAGTGAGTCCCACCCACCCGTTTTACAGACAAGGAAACAGAGGCCCAAAGGAACTTCTCCAAGGCCACTGTGGTTGCTGTGGATCTGGGAGGCCGGGCTGGGGACGGGCCTGTGGTCCTGGAGCTTTCTGAGCTGAACAATTAGGTCCAGAGATGTTACCCTGGGCTTCCACACACCACCACCACCACCCCACACCCTCCATCTCAGCTTTCCAGCTTCTCTCCCAGATCCATCTGGATAGTTCTCCTTTGTGTTTGGGGACAGGGCAGGAAGACATCCAGGCAAAAGATATCTCTGGGCTTTGATGTATCCACTTGTCTGCTTTAACTTAATTATTACATTATTGTGGAATTTTATGTTTGTTTGGTTTTTGGTGAATCTTTTGTAAAATGGGTTATCACCGTGTGGGCACACATTCAATAATGAAGGTAACACCCTGCCTGAGCCTGGCCCCCAGGAGGTACTGTTTGTTGGACAGAGTCTGCCTCCCTCCAGCCTCCTCCTCAGCCCCCTCCAATCTTCCACCAGTTGGGGGCAGTGTGGTCAGTGGGCCCTGGTCAGCTGTCAGCCTCACCCTCAAGGCCCTTTGATCTGCTGCCGCCTCCCATAACCAAAGCCAGGGCTGGCAGGTCCTGGGCTGTGATGGACATGCTCGCCTGGTGTCCCTCTGGGAAACACATGTCCACTCACACAGGTGCTGGGGCCCCTATCTGGCATCCTCAGTACCCCTATCCTCAGCCCGTATGGCTCCCTGACCCACACCCACCCCTTTTGTCCACTCAGCCCTTTGTCTCCCCAGTAACATTCAGTGAACCCGTCATGTTCACAGTGACCTTCACTTCGCTCACCGCTGCTTGTGAGGCAGGTGCTGTGTGATGGTCTCCTTGTGCAGGCAGAGCCATGGAGGCTTGGAGAGGCAAAGCCCTTGGCCATCCTTGGTGAGCAGAGGCTGGAATTCTGTATGCCCATGTGCTGTGGGGTTTGGCCAAGAGGATTCTAGAAGCTCAGAAAATCTGGAGTTGGGGTTGGAGAAAGTCTAGGGAGAGACTTGTATTTAATCCAATCTTCAGAGGAGTTTTCAATTCAGGGGGTCACTCCCTGGCAGTCCTGAGCCCTTGCTTAAACACCCCTAGAGACAGGGGTGACACTTCCACTGTGGCAGTCCCTGTCCTTGTGGGATAGCTCTGACAGGAACAGCGCCTTTCTGCCTAAGGAGCTAAGTGCCCTGGGCTCCTGGGTCACGAGAGTTTGGAGGGTCTTGGGTCCTCTTCCTTCTAAGAACTAAAAGGAAGGGCTAGATGGGTTGGGGAGAGTCCTGGCTCAGGCAGGAAGTCCAGTCCCACCAGCCAATGTTGCAAGGTCCCACTAAGTCCCTGCTCCTCCTCTCCGAGTCCTACTTTTCCATCTGGAAAGGGGACCAGGCAGCGGAGGGGCTGACAGGTTCTTGGCTCACCTCCTGTGGCCACCGTGAGGGGCTGTGGGAACCTCAGGTGACCTTTGGCTGCCCCCATCTCCCTGGGGGTCGCTGCACCAGGGCTTCTTCCAAGCACTGATTAACAGCTGGGTTGCACCTGGTGGGCAGATGTCAGCTCCCCATCATCCCGGCTGGACTTTGCCTGTGTGTGCCTGAGTGTGCATGTGTGTGTGCACACGTGGGTGAGCAGCCACCAAGAAGCACCACCTGGGCATGAGGGAAGGGGCTGGCTCTGGCTGAGCTCCTTTGGGACCCTGGGAAGTCCTGACCCCCTGGCCCTGGTCAGGGCACTTGAGGGCAGGGCCTCAGGTCAGGCTCTGGGCTGCGGTATGCCCAAATGTCCCCTCTGTCCTGCAAGGGGTAGTTGGAGAAGCACGGGGGCAGACTTCCATGTGAGGGAGGGTCTTCCCATGAAGGGAAGCTGCTGAGGGCAGAGAGCCTGGTGTCAAACTCAGACAGAGGGGTGGTCCTCGGTCACGCTCTACCTCCTGGAGTCTGGTTCAGGGCGCAGGGAGAGTGGGCCCTGGTCCTCCAGGGTTCGGCACGAATTTTCTCAATGGTGCTGTGAGGTTAGGGTTGAAATCCTTATTCCATCGATGAAGAAACCCAGAAGCCAAGGGACCCAGCCAAGGCCCCCTAGCAGGGCTGGCTCCTACCTCACCACCTGGTCACACAGGGCTGGGGACTGGTGGGGTGGGGTGCTCTGCACCACCCAGGAGTATGGGAGCAGCAAGGGCTTGGGCAGGGCCCTTGGCCCTGCAAGCTAGCACCCCTCCCCCAGGCAGGGCTTCCTAACAGACTGGGGAGGTGAGGCTGCGGGAGGGGAGCTGGGAACAATTTGATAATTAGGCAAGAGACCTTGACGAGCAGCCTCCGTGGGGTCCATTAGGGGCCTGCGGAGGTCTGTGGTGAGGCTGGCTCCCTGCCAACCCCACTTCACTGCCCCCTCCTGCCTACCACTGCCATCCCCCAGGAGTCCCTTCTCCTTGGACCCCCATCAGATGCTTGCTGCACGGAACCCACAGGCCCCTGCTCCCCCTCCCCTGCTCTTCCCCACAAAGGCGCTCGCAGCTCTAGTGAGCACAGGTTGGGGGCCAGGGCTTTGCCCAAGGGTGAACTCCTGCCCAGCCCCCAGAGGCTAGTCCTCTCACTGGCGAAGGGGAAATGAGGCCCAGAGAGGGGCAGCATTGGGTCCAAGGCCCCACAGAGAGGGAGGCTCAGTCCAGCAACCTCCCAGTACCACAAAAGGGGGTCAAGGTTATACAAACTCCACCTGGCCTGTCCTCACAGCCAATCAAAGAGTTCAAGAGCTGGGCTCCAAGGGCCCCCATCTCAGGTGGAGAAGAGAAGTGCAGGCTGTGTGCTCCTCCCCATCCCAGCACCCCTGGAAGCCTGGCCCTGGCGGTGGGAGCAGGCAGGAGCTCAGACGTGGGTGACCCCGTTGGCCTCCACACGCCACAGGGCCGGCTTGCAGGTGAAGGATGGGGGCACAGCCAGCCCTGCCTCTTGCCGAAGAAATATGGGCTCCAGAAAAGAGCTGGGGGACCCCCAGGCAGGATGAGAGAGAGCATGACTCATCTCCGGAAGGGAAGAGGATTTGGATGGGCTGGGGAGGGGCAGACGTCATCTCTACCCCTGCTGAACGGAGCCCTGGATGGGCCCAGTTTGGGGCTGCCTTGGCTTCATCTTCGCGAGCCAGCCCTTCTCCAGCAGCGCTGACCCTCAGCTGCCACCCAGCCCCATCTCAGGTGAGAAGA
The DNA here is from genome assembly GCF_902686445.1 of Sciurus carolinensis. Lineage (NCBI taxonomy): Eukaryota > Metazoa > Chordata > Mammalia > Rodentia > Sciuridae > Sciurus > Sciurus carolinensis. Next base: position 78,463,524 of record NC_062223.1, read on the forward strand.
GAAGTGCAGGCTGTGTGCTCCTCCCCTCCCAGCACCCCTGGAAGCCTGGCCCTGGCGGTGGGAGCAGGCAGGAGCTCAGACGCGGGTGACCCCGTGGGCCTCCACACTCCGGTTGTGCCCATGGGAGTTACATAATGCCCGCCTCGGCGCACTGAGCCCCCTGCTGAAACTTCGCAGCCATATTCTCTGTGACCTTCTCTGTGTCTTGAGACAGTAAACTGAGGCTCAGAGACGTAGAGACTGACCCTGTCAGTCCTCTAGCAGCTGGCCGGGCCACCAGGCAGGGGCCATGAGGTCCCTCTGATTCCAGAGTTTATGGCTCTCCTCCCCTCGCCTGTGATGTCTCCCAACACACGCGAGGCCCGGGTACTGCAACGCGACCCGACCACCAGGAGCGGTGTGGGCGGGGCCAACTATGAAAAGATGACCGGGGTGACAGGGTAGTGCCAGGCAGCATGGACAAAGGTCATGACTTCACATCGGGTGGGAGGAGGGCAGGACAGGTGACCAGGCCACCTCCAAGGCCTTGAGTGCCTAACAGAGAAGTGGGCTGCACTTGGAGACCAGGACTCCTAGAGGGCAGGGTGCATGTTCCTGATGCAGTCCCAGCCTAGGACAGGGGTTCCCCAAGCCCCCTGGTCGTCCAGACAAGGGCCTCTTCTCCAGGGGAAAGCCCCGCCCACTTCTGAGTCAACAGCGTCCCGTGGTTTCCGGACTGGTGACTTGCCAGTGGGGCAGGGGCAGCCAGGGTTGAGAGGGGTCCTCCCTCTGCCAGTGCCCCCTCTAGACCCCTCTACTACAAGGCCAGCAAAACAACTCTGAGGCTCAGGGGATGCGGGAGAGGGTGCACCATTCCCTCCACAGGCTCCATGGATGCAGGGACTCACCCGGACCTCTGCAAAGCAGGCTCCGGCTTTCCCACCCTTCATCTGGTAGCCAGATCCCCAAGCCCTGGGGGGCCTCTCCTTTCTCCCGAACCCCTTCCCAGCCCAGGGAAAACACAATTCCCCTGGTGTTCTGGGTCCAGCGTTTGGAGCCCAGGGTTGGGCAGCCAGGTCCAGAGCCAAGAACCACAAGCTCAGCCGGAGAGCAGGGGCCTGGGAACGGCTCACCCACCGAGGTGATGTTGAATCTTTCTGTGGCCCCCTTGTCGGGGTGTCAAAGTGATTTATGGGCAGATGCTGAGAAAAGAGGCAGAGGAAAATAAGCAATCTCAGGGCATGTCCCATCCCCTCTAATCCCCAGCCACTAACCTGCCATAGACTCAGGAGAAAGGGGAGGAACCTTCTGCTATGTGACCTTGGCTGGGTCCCTTCCCTCTCAGGGACTTTGCTTCCTTTGAAATAGGTCTGAAAACCAAACCCAAATCTCAGAATTACCAGGAAGAAAAAGTGAGAAGTCGGCCAGTAAGCACTCAGCTCAGATCCTGGCATGAAGCAGGTCACTTCCTGCCCCTGTTCCCAAGCCCCCAGCGGCTCCCACACCTCCCCATCTGACTTGTCTCCAGCCCCACCATTGGCATTAGCTCGCTCCACTCCAGCCCCTGGTCCTGGTGTCCCACTGCCTGGAACTCTCCCACCTCCTCCATGACCAGGGCTCCCTCCGCCTGTCCCTGTCCCAGCATCAGCCAGGGGTGTAATTGCTGCCTCTCTTTGAGGCCTTCCTGGACAACCTGAGTGACCTGGAACCCTCCCTCCCACCAGTACTTCCTGCCCTGCCAGGCTGTTTTTATGAAGTTTCCTTAATATTTGTCACCACCTGATTAAAACAAACAAACATAAACACCCCATGAGTTTACTTATTTATTTGTGGTACATTGTCCTCCCTAACAGGAGTGCCAGTTCTGTGGGGCAGGGGGATTTGTCTCTCGTTTACTGCAGAAGCCCTAGAATAGCGCCTGGGCGGGAGGAGGGAGGGTGGGCCGGAAGCCAGAGGCTCATCCCTCAGGTAGCCTCTAGAGGAGGGTCAGCCTTTGCTAGATGCTGGGAAGACACTCCTGTCTGGAGCGCAGTCTAACTCCTGAGAACAGGCATGGCCTGCTAGACAAGGGAGGCGGAGGCCAGGCAGGCTGGAGAGGAGGCCTGGAGGAGGCGCAGGGGCAGCAGAGAGCTCCGCTCCCCATAGCAGGCGGGACTGGACACACTGAAGCTGCCACAGAATTTTATTTTTTAAAGATTAGAGGTAGTTTAAAAGAAAGGATGCTATAGAGCCTTAAGCCAAATCTCTTAGAGTAGGAAGTAACTTGTCAACCACATAGTGACTGATCTAATGACTACAATTAAGATGAAATTTAGCTCTGAACTTCCTGTACCCGCAGCAATAATGATAATGATGATGAGCTAAATATTTTGCATTGTATAACCCAAAAAAAGCACCCCAGTTCTTGAGGAGAGTTTTTTTTTTTTTTTCTGATGCTAAAGTCTAGGAGTGATTTATCACCTGGTTTCACTGCAGAAGGCAGAGGGAAGGAGTCATGAGTGAGGTGCCTGTCTGGAGCCATGGTAGTTGGTTCCTCCTGTTTCACACTCAGGTGACAGGCACTAAGTGCTTACCATTTGGCAGATGGGAAAACAGCCACTCAGAGATGTGAAGTCACTGGCGGAGGTCATGTGGTTAGTAAGGGGAATTGCTATGATTTGAACTGGGGACCAAGGCTTTGAAGGCCAAGGAAAGGTTTTGCCACAGTGGGGCATACAGAAATAGGCAGAAGGACAGGGCCCTAATGGGCAAGCCACTGGGCCTAGAGTGCTGGGGTCCTTCCTGACCCTTCCTGACCCTGAGGCAGCTCAGGGCCTCTGGACCACGGTCTAGTCCAGGCTGGAGGCTCCCAGCTGTAGAGAATCTAATGTCTCTAGTTTGTGGGGAGCAGAGTAGGCTGGTAAAGTGGGGGATGTGACAACACTTTTCTGGAACCAAGGCCTGGGTTTCCAAATCTCCCGTGAGAAGCCAATATTGAACACCCTGAAGGTACCTCTCTTCCACAGGGACGGAGAGTGTGAAACTGTCTCATGCAGATGTGGACCACTGGCCTTCTCTACTCTAAGGTCCCCCATGGCTCCTCAGCATAATGGTGGTTGATTTTAACTTCAGTGTGTTCCTCCTCAAGCCCCCTCCCCAACCCCAGCAGCGTAGCATGGTAGCTGGCTTCTCAGGGACCTGGCTCCCTCCAGCCAGCCCAGTGAGGGGGACTTGAGCCCTCCTCATGCTCAGCGCAGACAGGTCTCATTGTCCCAGCCTCACCTGCCATCTTATAAAATGGACCAAGGTGAGGCGGGAGACGTAGATAACACTCTGGCTGTGCAGGGACCCAGGCCAGTGCTGTGGTCACTATTCCTGGGGTGGGGGTGGGCCACAGTGGGCAGAACTGCAGCCCTAGAGTGAGGAAGGGGCACTGTGACCTTCACCCAGAAGCTGGAGAAGCAGGGGCCACTCTAGTGTGCCTCTGCCCCACTTCTCACACGTGGAGACACAGAGGCCCAAGAGGCAGGCCGGGCCTCATGAGGCAGGGCGGGTGGGCCTGACCCCCAGTCCAAGACAGCTGGCTCGGCCCCGCCCTGCCACACTTCCTTGCTGTCTGCACACCAGAATTCACTGGGACCTTTGCCAGCCAGGTCTTGCATGAAGATGGAAACAGGCCTCTTGGGGTCAGTACCAACAGGACCACATGGGTGACTAGTGCTGTCCCAGAGGGAGCCCAGGGACTGGAAGTATCAAATTGGGGCCCTCTCTGCCTGGAGGATGGGGGAGGACTTCCCAGAGACAGAGTGCAGAAGGTCATAGAAGTTTCCAGGCTGCCCAGGGACCAGCAGGAGGGATGACAAGCGCAAGACCTGGAGACAAGAAGGAAGACGGCATGTGAGAAGCATGGAGAGCAGGACAGCGGAGGGGCGGGCTGCAGGGTGGGAGCAGGCTGGGAGAGGAGGCTGGCGGGGCTGAGCATGCTAAGAAGCTGGGATGAATCCTACAGGTGACGGGGGCCACGGAATGTGGGAGGCAGAGAGTGATGAGGGCCTCCCAGTCTCTAGAATCGAAATTGGCTCACGGCTGATTTTTTTTTTTTTTTTTTTTTTTAAATACTGGGGATTGAACCCAGGAGCACTTAACCACTGAGCCACATCTCCAGCCCTTTTCATTTTTATTCTGGGACACAGTGTTGCTAAGCCATTTAGAGCCTCGGTGAGTTGCTGAGGCAATCCTCCTGCCTCAGCCTCCCCAGCTGCTGGGATTACAGGCGTGTGCCACCGGGCCCAGCTTTGAAAGCTGTTGGAGCACAGCTGGCTGGGCTGTCCTCAGAGTTTCTGAGTTAGTAGGTCTGATGCAGGGCGGCAGAACTGGCATTGGTAGCACTTGGGGGCAGGTGGGGAAAGATGGAGCTTCCCATTTGTGGAGGTAGGAACCCAGAGGGGCTCAGGACTGGAGGATAAGGAGGGGAACTCCCCGGTGACGAGTGGGAATCAGCAACAAGTTGTCAACCTGAGGCAAGGGTCAGAGTCTGACTGTAGAAGGAAAGGGAGGAGCCTGTGGGCCAGCTGGTTCCATCTCTGCCTGGGCCTAACCAGAGGCCCAGCGTGGCAATGGATGGCTCCTCCCCTGGGGATCCCCCCAGGGACCTCCACCTCCAGCTGTCATTGCCCACTGGCTCTGCAGTCACACCTGGACATCAGTCCAGTTGCCCTCCAGCTCTCTATGACCCTGGGCAAGCCACATACCCCCGCCCCAGCCCCAAGTTCCATTTCCCGTATCAGATGACCATAACAGTGCCACCCTACAGTCTGTTGGGGGCTGTGGTATATGAAGGTCCTGTGGGAACTGTACGCCCCGTGCTTGCACGAGTTGTTATTTTTATTATTATTTCAGGGATTGGGAACCTAATGGGAAGACACGATGCCTTAACCCTAAGGAATTATAAAGTGGGGAATCTGGGCAAAAAATTTGGGTAAAAACTATGTGACGGGACCCTACGACATGGGTGGGTGGGGCTCTCTGTGATGTGGCTCCTGGCACCGGGCCTGAGCAGGGCCACTGGGCCAGGATCTGTGCCTGTTCCCTTCCACACAGACTAAATATTTGGGCTCCTCTTTCCTCAGGCTGCCGGGACCCAAGACCCACTCTGACTTGGAGAGCAGAGGGCTCTGTCTCAGGGCCTGTGAGGAAGGTGGCGGGGATGGATTCCAGCAGGCCCTGCTCAGTGGAGGCTTCACCACACACCAGCTCCTGGGAGGCCCCAGCATAGCTGGGGGATCTGCCTCTGACGCCCCATGGGTCCTGAGGCCGTCCGCCCCTCCAGGCCTCAGTTTCCCCTCTAAGAAGTGAGTTGGAGACTGAAGAATTGGACAGGTTTCTGTCTCTCTCCACTGACCATGGCCTCCCTGAGCTTCCTTCATGGGGCACTTGTTGCAGAGCTGGCCCTCCCTGAGCAGCAGCAAATGTGTCCTTTATCAAGTAAGGTCCCAGGGGAGGGGGAGGGTCAGGTTTATGTGAAGCATCCCCACGTACTGCTGACTTTCTCCTTCCTCCCCACGTAATAAAAACTGACCATTTGTGAGCACCTAGCCAGCGCTGGCACTGTGGCAGAAGCTGTAGCAGAAGGCTGGGCCTCAAGCTCCCCAGAGAGCCATGGTCCCAGGGTCATGGCCTGATGGACCAGCTGAGAGGGTGGAGCTGGGTCTGAAGAGAACAGGCAGCCGATCCTGGCACCATAATCTTCATGGTGACCACTCACAGGGCCTCACCTTTGCCAAACCCTTCACCTTACCTACTTCTCTGAGCATCCCAGAGGGGAGGACTACGATTGTCCCCGTTTTACAGATAAAGAAACTGAGTTGGCACAGGCTACCCAGGAATGACATGCCAGCACTGAGCCTTGGCCTGGCTCCGTAGTTACCCACAAATAACTTGTTTCTGTGTAAGGATGCTATGAGAGGCTCCCAGGATTGGATGAAAGTTAAGCCATTGGGACACATGAGTGCCTGGTGCCGGAGTGCTCAGGAAGAGCTGGTTATGTGCACATTTGCACAGTGGGGGCTCAGTCTCAAAAGAGGGGGTGGCCCCCATCTAAGTGTCCATGTTCAATGGAGTATGGGACTGGTGTGAAGATTCTGTGAATCTGATTCTTGGTCATGGAGCCTTCTGGCTACACCCACTTGGGGAATTTCTTCCAGGGAACAGGTGTCCTGCCACAAGCAGCCAGTCCCAGAAGCCAGGTCCTAGGATGGAGGGCACTGTGGCCCCTGTGGCTTCTGCCTCAGACCCTCCACAGGCCAGATCCTCAGACAGCTGTGGAAGATGCCCCCTCACCACACTCACGGCAGCAGTGTTGGCAAGGTCTCAGCTCGGGGCTGGGCCTCCCTTTTGGGGTCACCGAGGCCAGACCACCAGGAGTCAGGGTTGAAAACAAACAGCCACTCACCTCATTTTCTCATCTGTAAATTGGGGTTCACTGGAGGAGAATGGGGTCTGGGTGCATCTTCCAAAGTATGCAGGAGTCCTTGTTTGCCAGGCAGGTGACACCAACCTGGAGCCTAGACCCAACACCAGCCTTGGGCCCTGGGGACCGCCTGCCCTCTGATGTGGGCCCTCTCCACACCAGCTGTGCTTCTGCTCCACCTCTGGACACAGCTGGCGGGTTCTGGGAATACAGCAGGACAAGATGTTGTCCTTAGAGGTCGAATTCATGGATGTTCCCAGCGCTGGGAACACAGGCCCATGAGGGACTGGGGCTGGGACTTGGTGGTGGAACAAGGCCCTTACAGAGGCCCCAGCCTCCTGGGGAGCAGAGAGGCCATGGTTTCAGGACTCCATCAAGGGGCTGGACCTAGCCTCCCTCTACCACACCCCATACCAGCTGTCAGAGACGTGTGTGGAGCTGGCTTCACTCCTCAGGGCCCTGCGTGGGGTTCCTCAGAGCTGGATTCTCCATGAGCCTGGAGACCCAGGGATGTGTCCCCTGAAGAGACCTTGTTCTTCATTCCTGAGCCTTGCCACACTGACTCTGCTAAGGGTCCTACTCTAGGCACCAGGGCACTCCTGTCCTTCCAAATCCAGGGCAGCACCCACAGGTCCTTCCCAGGAAGCCACCCTGATTCCCTGCCTGCCCCTGGACCTACTTTTCCCAGCCGCCAGTTAGTCTCTTCCCCAAAGGAACTCAGCACTGGAGCCATGGCAATCTCAGTTCTGATAATCCAGGATGCAGCAGAGCCTGCTCAGTGAAAGTTTATAGACCGACCGAGTGACTGGATTCTTTAACCATAATGGCCACCAATGAATAACCCCTACTGTCAGCCAAGGGATTGAAGTGCATCACCCAGCTGGAGCCGGACAACAATCCAGAGGTGGGTGTTATTAATCCTACTTCACAGATGAACACTCTGAGACAAACAGGTGAAGTAACTTGCTGCAGGCCACACGGCCAGCGAGGGCAGAGCTGGGAATCCCAGTCAGGCCTGGCTAGGATCAGAGCTGTGCTCCGAAGCACAGATGCTCCCCCCACAGCAGAGTCCTCCTCCTCAGTGCTCCCTGACCCCATGGCAAGTGTGTGGTTCAGGATCTGGGGCTGGCTTTCCTATGTCCCCAGCAGAGTGCAGGGCAGAGCATGGACCCAAGGGAGAAATGACTCTTCCCTAATCCGGAACGGCCTGGGCCCAATCCGTCCAGGCATGGCTTTACAGCTTGACCTCCTCCAATGTCAAGACAACCCTGAGAGGTCAGGACATGCCTGTGTTCACCCCCTTTTACAGCTGAGGAGGTGGAGTCCCCTGTGCTGTGATGAGTCCAGAGTCACTCAGCTTATCAGCGATGGCAGTACAGCCTTGGCCGTGGGCTTGCACAGGCCATGCCCTGCCTGCCGCACAGTGTGGCTCCCTGCGTGGTTTGTGCATTCAAGTGTGTTCTGGAAAGAGAAGGTGGGGCATCTCTGGGTGTCGGGGAGGTATGCTATGTGTGCAGGAGGTGGGGACATGTCTTCCTTTGCTCCCCAAATGGATATTAAGCCAAGCCAGAGCTTTGGCCTGGATGGGGAGCGTGAGGCAGCCATCATCCCCGAGATCCCAGCCTCCCTCGTGGTGATGATGGAGGCTGTTTGCAGGGAGAGGAACCCTGGGGATCTGTGGTTCTACCCTGCAGGAAAGTAGGAGGGAGGGATAGCAACTGCCATGACAGGAACAAGCCACCAAAGTGACACCCACAGGACTGGGGAGCTGCTGGTGGATGCCACTCGGGGCACAAAGGACAAGCCCCAGCCAGACCCACAGGGAGACGGTCCAGAACAGGCAGTTCCCTGGAACCAGCCTCGATCACATGGTGCCCAGGTTGTCCAGCCTTTTGCCTAGAGACGCCCAGGGAAATGTGGGACTGAACGGAACCGGGTCTACACTGAGCAGCTTCCTGCCCCAGGACCAGAGGGGTCAGACGTGGAGTAAGGACAGCACTCGGGGAGGGACCCTGGGGAGGGAGGGCAATGCAGGCTCAAGGAAGGATGAGCCTCGCCCTTGCGGTGGAGCGAGGCAAAGGCACAGCTCGGGTTGCCCGTCTCCTTCGGCTCTGGACTCCTGAAATCCCAGGACCATGGCATGTTTCTGGGTGCAGGTCCAGAATCTAAGAAAAACTGACTCTGAGAATCTGGGTGTGAAAGACGCCTTCGAGGTCGCAGAGTTTAACATCTACTGCCCCTCGCCTCCCAGACAGTCCGCTCCACAGCCGCCGAGCACTTTACGGAGGCAAAGGCAGTGGAGACGTAAAATAAACACGTGGGTTTTAACCGCATCTGTGGCCCTGCCGGGAGCACTGGGCAGGCCTCTTGCGAAACCATCCTCACCTGCGGCCTCGTGGCTGTGGGGCGCACTGGTCCTCCTGCCAGCCAGAGTCGGGGGTGTCTGGGACAGTTGTCCTAACCTGCCACCTCCTCCTCCATCAGCCTCCCACCTCCACGTTTGGCCCTGGGGCCCAGCAGGTGAGGCAGTGGGGACCAGGGGCCGAGAAGGAGAATGTCTTCCACAGCCACCGGCCTGGGGAGCCGAGCGGATATTGATTTTGTCTACGGGAGCAAGGGGACCCATTAAACATGCGGCTGTTAAATTGCTCTGCCTGAAGCCAGCCATCTCTGCCGTCAGTGGACAGTCCAGCTGGCGGTTAGCGCTCTGGTGGGGTTGACTCAGACACCCCCACTCTAACATAGCAGCCTGGGGTCTGTGGAGGCCTGGCTCTGACCTTTGCTGCTGTGGCACCCACAGGCCCCGAGCTCCAGCTGCACCCACTTCCTGGCATCCTCTGAGTGGTCCCAGGGTTGCTCTGCTCAGACACGTCTCTCCCCTTTACCTCCCTGAAATGGTACTCAGCTTTCTGAACCAGTGCAGATGGCACCTCTTCCAGGAAGTCTTCCTGAACTACTTCCCACCAACACCCAGAGAGGAGTGGGCTTTCCTGCCCAAATTCCTAGAGCCCTCAAGGCTCTGTCTGTCTCCTGCCTCTGTCTTTTGCTATAATACTGAGAGCCATGGGCCACTGGAGGGGGACACCTGTGCGTCACTCTTCCTGCCACATAGGTGGGGCCTGGGAGGCCAGGAACCCAGGCCACAGTGAGCAACTCAACAGTGGAGGACAGGGTAGGAGAGCCTGGGCACCTCACACACATACAACCCTGTGACCCATGTCAGGAACTGCTCAGTCCTGAGTGCCCCCTCTCTCTCTCCTGTGTGATGTCAACCCCACTTAGCACGAGTCCACCTTCAATCCTTGGATGCCCATTATGGAGGCTGAGAATAGGCTCAGGAATTGGAGTTGGACAATCTGGAGTTTTTTAACCCTGGCTCTGCAACCTTGGGCCAGATACTTCCCTCTCTGAGCCTGTTTCCTCACTGATAAAACAGAGATACTGGGCCATATTCCTTAGAGTCGTTGTGAAAATTAAACAAGTCCAGAGAAGGCCAATGGTTACCTGGAATCACACAGTAAAGGAACAGAAAAGACGCTGGGGTTGGCCCAGACCTCTCCCTACCCACTCTAGCCTCTCTTAGGTCTGGGGTCCTGGACTTGGGCCTGCATCAGGCTGGAGGCCTGGTCTGGGTACTCTGGTTGTTGGCCTCCGAGCCTTAGGGACAACAGCCCAGGGCTTGCTTGGGCTGGACTTGGGCCCTTCATGGCCTCTCTGACCCGAGCAGTCCTCCCCTGGGACCTTATCTATCCATTCTCTCCTTTCCCACCAGACTGATCTCTCCCTTTTTTCAAGAGTTTCTGCTTCCTCTCTGCCGCCTCCTTGTCTCTCCCCAGGAGTCTCCCGACTCCAGCCAGCATCCCACGCTGCTCAGAGCTACCTCAGTACACCTAGTGTTGTCCTGGCCAGGTGTTTCTCTTTCCCAAGCCTCAGGGCCCTGGCTGGGGCAGTGCCCCTTACACAGGGGACAGATGGAATATGGCCTGGGCAGGGAGTTCTGCAGTGGCAATCAAGAGCGCTGGCACCCACCTATCAGTCCCTGGGTTGGGCCTCTACTGGGCTTCCGATGCCGTGGTTTGAGGATTTTATTCTAAAAGTCCCAAGCACCAAGATTTTGTCCTCATAAATCTCTGAACATAGTGGCTCCTGAGCTGCTGGGGGCCTGAGACCGGCCGCCTCTGAGCCTGTGGCTCACCCTGGAAGAGGCCCCTGCCTCGCCTGCTTAGAACCCAGCCTGGCAGGAGGGGCACTGTCCAGGCACCTGCGGTCATACCCCCTTGGTGTCCTAGCCCCTGTTCAGTCAGAAGGGTGCAGGACTTCGCCACAGGTCCAGGGTCTGACCAGTGGCAGGTATACAAGTTCCATTAGGTCAGGGCCCCACTGGGTCTCCTGTCTGAGCCTCAAGGGCTCCCCTGCTGGCCAGCTGGAGAAGGGACACAGCTCTGCTATGAACTTTCCACAGGGTCTGGAGCAAGCCTCCTGTCCCCTGAGAGCCTAGTTTGCTCCTGTCAGAAGGTGATAACCATACCCACCTGGGGAGAGTCATAAAAATTACTTGGGACAATGTGTTTGGAACAATACAAAGAAGGCACACAATAAATGGTGGCATTCACATTACCTGTTCGCCCTCTCTCAGAGTCATTCGGGCTCCCTCATCTGTTTTCCCCATTTGCTTGTCCTGGTTAAAGTCCAAGTGACACCCCCAAATTCAACATTTAAAAAAATTTTTTTTAGTTGTAGATGGACACAATGACTTTATTTTATTCATTTTTTTTTTTTTTTTTTTTAATGTGGTGCCGAGGATCAAACCCAGTGCCTCACATGTGCTCGGTGAGCGCACAACTGCTGGGCCACAAGCCCAGCCCCAAATTCAACATTTTTGAGGCATGTTTTGCACTCAGCTCCCAGGTGTGTGCTGCTTGTCCCAGCCCATGGGGCAGTCCCAGGCAGGCAGAGGAGGCAGATAAGGACACAACCCAGGTCCCTGCTACACCCTGGCTCAACTCTGCCTTTGAGGAGCACAGAGGCTGTGGGAATCCAGGGGAAGCCCCTGGCCCAGACTGAGGGTGGTCAGGAGGCTTCCTGGAGAAGGGGCCATCCTGGGCCTTGCAGGAGGAGAAGGCGTGGGCCGGCCACTGGAGGATGAGCGCCATGGCTGCTTTAAAGGTTCTAAGGGTGGTGGGGAGTAGAGGAGGAGTGACCACTGGGGAAAGTTTGTGGAGAATGCTCCCAGAGGAGGTTCCAACAGGGACAATGGCATTTCTGGGCTCCAAGGGAACAGCAGATCCCCAGAGGTAGGCTTCTGAGTAGGCTGATTCCAGCATTTCCCTAGTGGTGAGTCAGCTTCTCTGCTTGTGGCTGGAGCAGAGAGGACATCTGGAGATTCAAGAACCATGACTGGAAGTCTCCTGAGGTTGGGGGATGGGCCCAGGTGCTAGACCAGGGGACTGGACACTGGTTTTGTGGGCCATGGGGTCAATGAACCTTGGGCCTAGAGAAGAGCATGCTCCAGGGATAGTGGAGGGAGAGGTCCTAGCAGGGACCCTGCCCTGGAATGCTACCGACCCACCGCTTGCCCCTTTTCAGCTCTGTGACCACAGGAAAGGCCCTTCCCATCTCTGATTCCCACATCTGCAAAGCAGACTGAGAGGAGACCAGAAGACTTATCTGAGGTTCCTTCCAGCCTGGGATTCTGTGACTCAGGCCACTCCCACCGCAAGCCTTCACACAGTTTGGAGGATGCCACCAAAGTTCTCCCTCCCCCCACCCTGTGAATGGTCCGACCCCTAGGGGTTCATCGATGTCATCCCACTCCCAGGAATCCCTGCTTCACCTCACCAACCCCTACCCAGGCTCTAAGGTCCCCCTCCAACCAGTCCTGCCAGCTGGGCCTTAGCTGGCTCTGGGGAGGAGAGAGCCCACCCCTCAGTGTACATGCATGGGGTCCGCACAGAAAAATTGTTCAGAACATTCTCGTACATCCTTTGTCTTGAATGGTCTCCCCACAGGCAGAGCAAGATATAGGCAAGTGATTGCTATTTCATTCGGAGGGTGCTTGTCAAGGGCTGGGCCCCCAAGAATGTTCCCCCTGTTCATCACTTGCTTCTGGGTGTTGCCCACATGCGGGAAATGATGCTGAACCTCAGAGAGGGACATGTGCCCGGAGCCATCCGCTTCCCTGGGGACCCCATCGGGACCCCCACCAGTTTCCTGCCACCTCCCTGGTGGTTCCTGTCTTCTCTGCCCATTTTCCATCTGTATTGCTCTGAGCTGGAAGTGCCCCAGGCCTGACCCTGGTTCTTAGGCTTCCCTAGCCCACCCACCCCCTCAGAGATGACACCCAAATAAATGTGCCTCCAGCCCTGGCCTCTCCCCAGAACTCCAGGCCCCAGTGTCTGTCCAACTACAGAATTTCCACATGGAACCCAATTGACATCTCCATCCCCATGTGTGCAAATCTGAGTCCCAGTCCTCTCCTCTCTCCACCCCCACCTTGCGATTGGCCCCTCCATCCTCCCAAATGCTCCCACCCAACCCCTGGCGGTCCTTCTTGAACATCCTTCTTGGACCTCCTTCCCAGCCCTCTCCCCAGTGAAAAAGGAAACAAATCCTGTTGGCTCCACTTCCAAAACAGAATGGGAATCCAGCCACTTCTCATCATGTCCACTGCCACCAGCCTGGTCCAGGTACAAGGCTGGGGCCCTTCCCAACCTCCAAGCTTGATCATCACTAGCCCTGTTTTACAAATGGGGAAACTGAGGCAGGGGTCTTCCCCAAGATCACACAGAAAACACACTTGGACTAGCTGGAGCAGGGGTCTGCCACCTCCCTGAGGTCCCCAGCTCCCTGGTGGAGTTTTCTCTTACAGCTGGCTTAGCAGGTCCGACCACATGGACAAGTTGTGCTGTGCGCCTGCGTGTGTGTCCCTGAGGAACAAAGACGCTGCCAGCTGGGTTTATGTTTCAAGACGTCTGTCCCCGCCCTTGACCAAGAGATCCTAGAGGGAAGCTGGGGCCAGGGCCGAGTGTGGGGGGAACAAGGGGGAGTCGGAACATCAATAGGAAGCCGCCTTGCCTGGAAACCGGAGAGTCCTCCCGCCAGCCCCAGGATCCGCTGAGTTCACTTGAGGAGGCCAGAAACTGCAGGGGCGGGCTGGGGCTCGCTCAGCATTTATTTCATACAGCTGTTTAAAAAGCTTGTTTAAAATATAATCATTATATATATATTTATATATATAAAATATATAAAGGGGAACTGAGGTGAGTCACCCCAAAGAAAAAGCTATGTTTTATAAATATTTCTGTAGCTCCCACATCCCAAAGAAAGAAAAGGAACAAAACAAAACAAAACAAAAAACCAAAAATCATTTACAACCCAATCTAGTGGTTCCATGTGGGGGGCCGAGGGCCCCGCAGAACATTCCCAAAGGCTGGTCTTCGTGGCCCAGGAAGGTCAAGTCCATACAGTCTCACCAGTCTCTTACCCTGGCCGCTTGGACCAGCCTGGGCGGCACTGAGGGCCTTGGGCTGCCAGGTTATTTTTAATCTTGTCGGTTTCCTTTGATGTCCCGGCCCTCCTTCCAGAGTGAGCAGGCCTCCTGTTCCTGGTGGCTTCCAAGTGGAGGCAAAACACAAGCCGCCTCCCGCCTGGCATCTGGAATTCGCATGGAAAAGTCCATGGGGTGCCTCCAGCCCCGCCCGGCTGGGCGCCGAGGGTCCTCGAGGCGTCCGCGCTCCCGCTGGGCGAGGGCGTGGCCTCACTTGCAGACGTAGCGCTCCACGGTGCGCTCGCATCTGCGGCAGGTGACGTAGCAGCACCAGTGGTACTTGCAGTGGCACCGCTCGACCACGCGGTCGGTGTAGGGGTTGTAGCCGCGGCCACAGCACATGAGGTCGCAGCTGTCACTGCCGTTGGAGGTCTTGTTGCACTGCCTGGGGGTGGGAATGCGAGGTCAGTGAGTGCTCCCTGGGTCACCCCCAGCGCCCCGCCCTGCAAGCCTCCCCACCCCGCTGGCTCAGCCCCTCTCGGTCTCTGGGGAATTTGAAGTAATCCTCTTACCAAAGGTACTTCTAACTTCCCCTCTATTTCCAGTAAGCTGTTACCAAAGCTGTTTCTTCCCGGACGTGTCTCGTTTCTGTTTCTTCTAAATACCGAAAGGCTCCTCAGATCAGTGCAATCGCCCTAACTTCACATTTAATCTTGACTTGTATGATAATAGATGTAGGGGTTGGATTTACTTTTAGAATCTCAGGGCAAATTCTGAAACACTGAAAATGGCCGGGGAGGAGAGGTGAAGTGACTTTGGCACACTGGAGAAAGAGGCTGCTGGCACTCAACTCCGAGATGCCAGGTGTGTCCCTCCATAATTTTATCTTCCTGGAGGCATGCAGTGTCCTTGGTTGGGTTGTGCCATCGTCCCCTTTATCCAGATGAAACAGGCTCACCAAAGGGCAGAGGCCTGGGACTCTCACTTGGGTCCATGGACAAGCAGGGCTTACGTTCTTGCTGGCACCAAGGCCACTACTTACGTCCTGCCCCTAAGCCCACAGAACCCATGGCTCACTGCATTCCTCCTGAGCCACCCCTGTGGGATGAGGAACCACTGAAGCTTCCTCTGAAATGCACACACCCTTCTGCTGCCATCAGCTCCTTCTAGTGAAGAGACATCTGTTCAGATGGATCTCCTCTAGCGGGGCTGAGGCTACAGAGGGAATGTTTTTGTGGGAACGGAGCAGCAGGAATCTGGGCACCAGGCAGAAACAAAAGGATCCTCACAGCCATGTGGACAGAGGCATCCCAGAATGCCCAAGGTGGGCAAGCCCTAGAGAGCCACTGAAGCTCTCCTCATCTCTCCTCTGCGCTCTGTGGTGCGCTGGCCTGTGGGTCATCCAGTAGCGATGGGAGAGGGGTAGAAAGGAAAGAGACTGACAGCCCAACACAGAGGAGATGCTGGGAAGTGAGACTGGAGCTCCATCCATTTCAGGAAGATTACACTGAACCTCAGATCAGTAAAGGGCTTGTTCAGGCTCACTCAGCTAGGCCACTGCACCCTTCCGCCACCCATGAAGAGCCACTCACAGATCCAGGGAGACCCTTCCTTCACTCTGGGGTCCTCAGTGGACTTTGCTTAGCCGCTTTGTGTTCTAGAATCTTCCTCCCTCTCCTTGTCCCCTCACACCCACCCTGTAGCCTCAGCCCAATTTCTCGCTCCTTCCTGTCTCCCTGGCCTGACCCATTCCATATCCACTCAGCCCAACCCCTCAATCTGGCCTCCAGATGGGGCCTGGGCCGCCTCACAGAGCCTGCTGCCCTGGCCTGTGGGGACGGAGCCCCAAGCCACCCCCCTCCTGGAGACAGGAACGTGGGCCGTGGAGGAAGCAGATGCTGGCTGGGCACCAACTATGTGCCAGACGCGTTCCCAGACACCCGCTCTCAGTTCAATATTCCTCTAACCCCGCTGAACACCAGTTTTGTGGAATGCTATTAGGGGCTCCTTAATAAAAGAGTTCCCCAGCCAAGCACCTCTGGGAAACACTGCCTTAATCCAATCCTTTACTGGGGCTTCCTCGGGCCCTTCAATATGTCCTTGTGCCTTGTGGATGGCCAAGGAGAGCTTCCCAGACATATCTGACCACAGAGCTCTTTCTGTCCTCGTAGCTCAGGACTAGCTTTCTCTCCAGAAGGTGCTCACCTGGATCCTCACCAGCCTCACCTCACAGCAGGTCTGCAGCCACCATTGGCCCTCTCTCTGTCCTGAGCTCCCTGTGGCAGCTGTGATTGGCCAGCTATGGGGTCCCAGCCCCAGCTCTGAAACTGGGGACGAGGGGTCCTTGGGAGGACATGGAGAAGCTGGGCCTAGGGAAGGGCTTGCACTTGTCAGTGGACACATCCCTCTATAGAAGGCAGGCAGACCATGCTGTCCCCCAGTTCCTCAGACTGGCTGGGTGGCCCCAGCTGGCCCTGTGCCCACCTCCCCTGGTGCCTCTCAGCTGATCACACTATAGGGCTGTTATCCTTCATCTGTTTACTTGACAAACATTTATTAAGCACCTGTTTTTTTGGGGAAGCCTCTTTCCTTGTCTGCTGCCCAATTTGGTCATTGTCTCTGGCCATCTAGGGGGAAGGTGGGTGGAGCCTCAGCCAGCCTCCGTTCCCCACTTCCGGCACTCCCAGAAGTGCTGCAGGGGGGCCCTGGCTCTGATCTCCACTCAGCACTCCTGGGGCCTCCTCCCTCTGCTGGGCCGGGGCTCCACTCCCCAGGTGCCAGCAGAGTCCCACTGTGTGCTGGCCCAGAGCTGGTACGGTATCCGCCAGGGTGGCAGCAGGCCCTTACCTGTCCTGCGTCCCGTGGGAGCCCACCTTCTCGTTCTTCATGCAGAAGTCGGGTGAGCTCTGCAGGTAGACGAGCTCTGAGTCCTTCACAGGCCGGATATCCAGGTCCTTGGGCACCAGGTGCTTGCGGGTGCCCATGGGTCGGTGAACTACCTTGGTGGCCGACAGGTAGCGCGTCTTGAGGTCTGCGGCCACGTCCCGAAGCTCCTGCAGCCCCTTCCAGCAGGTGCGGATGGAGCAGGAGCCAGACACCCCATGGCACTTACACTTCATTTCCAAAGAGGCGCGTAGAGCCTGCAGACAGGGGGGACGTCGGGCTGGGCGGCCGGAGCCCCTCCTTGGCCTGCCCAGGACCCTTGCCCCCAACAGGGCCTCCAAGGGTGGAATGTCTGACTCTAAAGCTTGGAGGTTTGTGAGTGGTGGTCCAACCCAGAGGGAGGTAGATAGCTGGGAGGGGCAGGAAAAGAGTAGCATTTGCAGGGATAACAGATGCCACTTATTAAGCACCTATGGTATACCAAGTGTTGTAACACATGATGCAGGTTAAACACCACCACAGCCCATCCAAGAGATATCATTATTTCCCCCACTTTAAAGAGGCAATGAAGGCTCAGAGAGGTTAAGTTCCATGCCCAAGTTTTGCACAGCTAAAAAAAAATCATGGAGCATGGATTTAAACCCAGGTCTGAAGCCATGGGTTTTAATCATTCCACAACTTTTCTCTCCCACAAAACTTGGGCTTGCTAAATGCTTGCTGGGGGAAAAAGGATAAAAAAGAAAGGAAGGAAGGAAGGGAGTTGGGGAGGGATGGGGAAGACGGGAGGGAGGAAGGGAGAAGAGGCAGGGTGAGCACTTGGGGCGCCTCCTCCCCATCAGCCCTGGGCCAGCCTCGGCTCTCCACTGCCAGCGCTCCTGCCCTTGGCAGGCAGGGCACCGCTCAGGGTCACTACTCTGCCTTCTTCAGTGCAAAGCAGGCATATCACTCCTGCTGTGCTGAGGATTCAGTGAGATGACAGGTAACAAAGGTTTGTGAACCACGGAAGTGAGACCAGCTTAACCAACAACTCTGGGGGAGAGTGGGAGACTTCGGCCCAGAGACTCTAGTCCTGGCTTCAGACTCAATTCAGCCCCACCTTCTCCCTGGGCCTCAGTTTCCCTGTTTGTGCTTGAGGGGGAGGCGTTAGGTGCTCTCTAAGGGCCTTTTTTTGGTATAGGGAATTGAATTCAGGGGCACTAAACCACTGAGCCGCATTCCCAGTCCTGGGGTCTCCCTGAGTTCTTAGGGCCTTGCTAAATTGCTGAGACTGGCTTTGAACTCCCGATCCACCTGCCTCAGCCTCCTGAGCCACTGGGATTGCAGGCGTGCACCCCCGTGCCTGCCTACGGGCCTTTTTGTTCAGTTTTATAGACCCCTTTCTTTTCACAGGACTCACACCCCTGCCTTGCCCTCCCACCGGCCCTGTGCAAAGATTATAAGGATCATGGGTCACCTGGGCTCACTCCTGCAACAGAGGGATGGGGAAACTGAGGCACCGAGTGCGCACCAACTTGCCCCAATCACTCAGTGGTTAGGGAGGGAGCTGTTCAAGGTCCTAGGCTTCTTCTTCCTCATGAGTTGCTGGACGTGGGGACTGAGGGAGCCCACTTTGGATGTAAAATCTGCTGAGCAGAACCTGAGGAAGGCCCAGGATCAACAGCACTGCAGGTTTTGGCTGGAGTCATCAGAAGGTAAAGAGACTCAGTCACGCCATAGCAGGGCCAAACCTGTGGCCTTCAGGATCTCATTGACTCCTCGCACAGCCCTGCACTGGCAGGGAGAGAATGGGGTGCTGTGCCCCTAGCAGCAGGAGGCCCGGGGCTGGCCCTGGGGTGCAGTGGGGATGGGGAGGCTCCTGCTGGGTCTCCAGGGATGGGTGCAGGTCAGCAGAGCTGGGGGCAGGCGTCTCTCCCTGGCCAGGCTCTACCACAGCTCTGTGATTTGGCCTCAGTTTCCCAGATTGTGCAAGGATGGCCTGTGCATTCTAGAAGCTGCACATGAAGGAGACTGTGAGAGGCACAGAAACCTCTGGACATGGAATCCCACAAACCTGGGCTCCATTGGGCCCTGTGTCCTTGGTGGGCCACCTAGGTTCTTTCTGCCTCACCTGGCACCTCTGAACAACGGGGCTAATGGGCACTGAGATGCCATCTGTACAAGACACTCTGGCTCAGGAGCTCCTGCCCACCTGGGGCCTTCTTCCCATCTGCAGAAAGCGGGGAACAGCTCCTGCCCAGAGTTGTTCATGGACACAGGAAAGAAAATCAATCAAGCATCTATCACAGGGTCTGCGCCATGGATTGGTATGAAACTTGCTTGTTTATTTTAATTTTCTGAAACCAGAAAGGTCCATTACGACTTATGCAGTCACTCCTCAACCTTGTGTGCTGTAAGATGAGGAATTAATGAAAAATTGATAATGATAGATATTGGGGTCAGTTTTAGAGGTTGGGCTGGGGTGGGGTGGGCTCCCTGTTCAATCCAAGATGACTCCTTAGCCTAAGTCGCCATGGTTGCTGGTCCTCTCAGGGCTGTGGAACAAGGCACAGGGGGACTGAGCCCCAAGCACTATTTTATAGATGAGAACAACTAAGGCCAGAGAGGAAGTGACTTGTCCAACATCACCTCAGTCATTCAGAGCTTCTGACTCCTAGCTCAGTGCTCCTGCTGGGACAAGCCAGATCCCCATGGACCCAGGAGGAGGAGGGGGGCCAGCCAAGCCCCAAGCAGCTGACTGGAGAGGAAGAGCTGAGGGAGGTCACAGGCACGTCAGGCGTGGGCAGTCAGGGCCCGTCCCCCGCCCCCCTCCATCGGGGCACACTGATGGCCTTCTCTGGCCAATGGCACAAGCACACCATCTGGGGGGGGTGGTTACCTGTCTCCCCACTTCACTGTTGTGTAGACGCATCAGTTTATTGGCTTGGGATCCTGTTTTTTTCACCTTCATAGGAGCATCGGAAAACTTGGCTCCCATGAGAAGCCCGTAGCTGAGGTTGTCCGCACATCCTCCCCAGCGGTTCCCAGGCCCGGGTGGCTCACCTGGGACAGGGCCGCAGGAGCAGCCGGGCAGGTCGCCGGAGGTGCAGGCCCGGGCGATGGCGTGGCTGATGGCGGCCGCCGACAGCGCATACACGAAGGCCGACTCCCGGGTCCCTGTGGGGTGGGAGGTGCAGGTCACTTGGGGCAGGTGGCTCCAGGGATAGGACCTGACCCAGGTCTGAGACCCTCTGGCTTTGCCCCCACCCCACTGAGGGGCCAGACAGAGACAGGGTGGTATAGACAGAGGATAGCACTGAGGCCATTAGCCTGTCACTTCTTATCTCCCAGGTATCCCCCAACTACCCCAGTTGACTGAGGCACTCCCCAGCCCCTGCATTCCCACAGCTCGCCTCACTCACATCCTCCGGGACTCCTGGGTGCCATGCGGTCACCCCTGCTCACCCCACAGTCAGCCTGGGGGCTGCTCTAGAGAAGCGAAGGCCCAGGCCCTGAGCTCCTCAAAGGACTCACAACCTGATGGGGCAGATGAGAGCACAGAGAGCCTGCTGCAGGTTGAATCATGTCCCCCCAAAAGATATGTCCAGGTCCCGATCCCCGGCACCTGTGTGACCTTATAGAAACCGGGTCTTTGCAGATGTCGCCAAGCTAAGATGAAGTCACTAGATCAAGGACCCTGAATCAGTGGCCCGTGCCCTTAGAGGAAGAGGGGATTTGGGATACATAACACAGCAAGAATGCAAAGAGGGCTCCTTCCTCTGAGTCCAATGGCTCACAGCCCCCTCTGCGCCCTGGAGGAAGGGCTGAGGAACGACAGATGGGGACTGTTGAGCTGCAGCTGCAGGGATTGCCTGCAGCCACCAGAAGCTGGGAACCCGCAAGGAAGGAGCCCTCCCAGGGACCCGCAGAGGAAGCAAAGTCCTGCTGAGGACTCAATCAAATTTCCAGGCTCCAGAACTGGGAGAGGATACATTTTGGTTGTTGAAGTCACAGTCTGTGGCACGCTGTGGTAGTAGCCCAGGAAACTAATACGGGCAGAGGAAACGTGCCTTGGCTGGAGACTGTTCCCCTGGGTCTGAGCCCTGCTCCATCTCTTAACTAGCAGATGCTTCCCCTTCTGGAGCCTCAGTTTCCTTAGCTGCAGAATATAGAGATAATACCTCCTGGCAGGCCTGCCCTGGCATCCAGATAACTTGGGAAGGGAGGAAGGAAGGAAGCTTCGTCAAGTGCTACACAAACATGAGCTGTCACTGTTTAGGATCCACAGGGGGAGTTGTTATCACGCAGGGGGAGATAAGACCCACTAGGGTGTTTCTGTCAAAAGTCTTCTGTTGTACCCAGGTCCCCAACACCCGCCTCCTCCGGGAAGCCTGCTTCACAGATGTTGTCTCTAACCACTGTGTGCACCTGCATGGGCCTGAAATTTCATCAGCTGAGTAGGGCGTGGTGGCGCACACCTGTAATCCCAGCAGGCTGGAGGATGGCGAGTTCAAAGCCAGGCTCAGCAACTTAGTGAGGCCCTAAGCAACTTAGTGAGACCCTGTCTCTAAATAAAATATAAAAAAGGGCTGGGGATGTGGCTCAGTGGTTAAGTACCCTTGGGTTCAATCCCCAGTACCAAAAAAAAAAATTCTGTCAGCTGGTCTTGGATTGCCCAGGGCATACCTGCTACCCTGAGGGTGGGCTCCACAGCCTTCTCACTGATTTACTCCCTGACTGACCTTCAGTACCATGAGAACGACCTTGGGGCATGCTGCGAGCCTCGTGGTTCCTCCACCCATGCACTGGGGCACGCGTGTACCTGCAGAGTCGTTCCGGCTCCCTGCACTCGTGTGTTCACTCCCGTGTTTACTCATTCACCAACTCACGCCTGAATACCTGTATGACTCATGCACCCATCCGCCTGCCCAGCCGTGCCTGTATCCGTGCCCATCCATCATCCACCGATCCACTCATCCATCCACGAGCCTGCGAGTCCACCCATCCATGAATCCACCCACCTATCCAAACACACCTCGATTCACGCCTGAATTCATTCATCCCCACCAGCGTGCTGTGGGCAGCCCCCTCCCTACCTCTCTCCAGGTCAAGCAGGTAGTTAGGGGCGAGCTCGATGGAGGAGCAGTTCCAGCGCATGTCGGCGAAGGCCCTGCGGCAGGCCTTGGTGACCTCGCGGGCGGCGTGCACGATGGTATGCATGAGCTCCAGGTTGCTGCGGCACAGCTGGACCTGTGCAGACACCAGGCCCTCCAGCTGCTTGCAGTGCTGCGTCTGGTTCAGCGCCAGGGCTGGCGGCGTCTTGGACAGCGCTCTGCACACCGTCAAAAACAACCCATGGAAGAAAGACAGGGCCGTGAGGGGCCCTGTTGCCTCCACTGGCCCTCGTGACAGCCTTTCCCTCAATGACTGGAGCTCTTCTTGGAGAAGCCAGGAAAACGGGAGGCAAAGTGCCACTGGCAGAGCAGAAGTTCCCCTCCCACTCCTGTGTGACCTTGGGCACATCACCGGCCCTCTCTGGACCTCAGGCCCAAAACATAACATAGGATCATGACCCCAACCTGCCTGAACTCTGTGACAATCATACCAGCACTAAACAGGTTTGCAGCCCACAAAGCAATCTCATCCCATGCCACCCTGAGTTCTCAGGGCTGTGAATGATTTCTCTTTACTCAACATTCATTCAGCACTGAGCAGCGACGGGCCAGAAACTGTGCTGCTGAATTATTATAAACATGATAATTATATATACTATGAATTGAGCACTTACTATACACCCAGCTTGAGTTAGGAGCTCTTCATCAGTTTCACATAATTACTAAACCCAAGGGATTGGACCCCCCTCCCCAGATAACATTAACGTGCTGTCAATGAGGGTGGGGTTGGGGTGGAGGTGGCTAACAGTGGGCCAGAGCCCCACAGAACAAGAGAATGTGCTTGGATGAGAAGGGAAGGACCTCCAAGAGGCAAGATCAAAGGCTCAGAGTGGACCCAAGCCATGAGCAGGGACATGCTGGTGTGTTTGGACAGCAGTGTCCAGCACCAGCGGACCACAGAGCCGCGTCAGACAGCGCTTCCTGACCTAACTGGACCAGTTCCAGGTTGCCTAGGCCTAGCCTTCTTGGGGTGCCTGCTGTCTAAACCCCCAAAGCTCTGACTGGGAGGGCTTTGAGCACGGAGGCCAATGCCATCCCCTCCGTGGATCTTGGTTGTCAATAGCCCCTCCACCTCCACCTGGCAACTGCTGTTCATTTCCCAAGTGAATAGAGCTCAGGGGTCATCCTGGACTAGATTATCACATACGAGGACACCGAGGCTCAGCCAGGGGTGGAGCTTCCCGGCATGCTCCCCCAAGTCCAGTCTTCCCTCCCCAGCAGGCCCAGGCTCTGGGGGGTGCGTGAGTCTCCTTCCTGGGCCCCCTGCTCTGCAATGGGCTGGCCTGAGCTGCCCTGCCCTGGCTCTTGCCAGCTTTCTTCCTTTCGCTTTCAGCCAGTGTTCTGTTTTAAAATGGGAAGGACTAAATGAGTGACAGCAAACCAAACATCTGGCCCAGCAGCAGGCGCACAGTGAGAGCTTAAGCAGCGTGGGCTCCCACTTGAGCCAAGAAATGGGGCAACTGCGGCTCCTGCCTCAGCACAGGCAGGCCTGAGTGCCGGGTGCCACGGCTCCCAGCGAGGGGAGCTCTGTGCTCTTGGGGCCTGACGCTCATTGGCTGGGGCCCTGAGGGACTCCTGCAGCCACTTTGGCTCTTAGCTTCCATCTATAAGTCATCAAGCAAGGGCCTCCCCAGCGGGTGCTGAGGAAGGTGCCACGAGGGAGCACCCAGATGAAGCTTCGACTCCCCATGACCAGAGGACACGCAGGTCGCTGCTGTGCAGGCACCTGGAGGTGGGGGCATGGGCAGACCGAGGCCTGAGGGACCTGCTGGCTGGGACAGGAGCAGCCGGCCACAGGGTGCAGGGGAGGCCTCGCCCCTGGAAGCACCAGGCGGAGGCAGCAGACTCCACTCCCGAGGAGGCCCTGCGGTCATCTGGTAATTAGTGGTAATGACCGTTTCTAACTAAATCCCCCTTGGGGAGGTAATCAAGGATTAAGGCAGGAGGCGGGGAGTGGCCGGTGTGGACATCTCTGCAGGCTTGCCTCACTCCCGCAGACCCCTAATTGGAAACATTTTGGTTTATCTAGGGGTGGGGAGTGGGGGAGAGGGTGGAAGAGAGGACAGGAGGGAACAGAGAGTTCACCCGCAGGCCTGTGCCAGGGTTCGGCAGGGGTGGCCCTGAGCGGCAGGCTTCTCTCACTCAGGACTCAGGGGTCTCCTGGGACTGGCTCTGGCAGAGGCTTGGTTCAAACTCTGGTTGTCACCCACCTACCACATGACCCTGCACGAAGCTACCCTTCTCCCAGCCTCAGTTTCCCCACCCCAGCACTAATGTAGGCTCTGATGGTGGGGACATTTTAGGGTGACACAAGCTGGACAAATGGCTTCACCTCTCCCCCACTGCCTGGGCCACATACTCCCTCTCCTTTCTGCTAGGCTAGCCCTTCTCTGCGCCTGGGTGGTCCTCCCTCCCTAGGCCTCCCGCAGGGCCATGGCATCTGCCCAGCTGCCCGCCCTGCCCAGCCTATCACTGAGTGGTCTTCCTGGGGTTGCCAGCAACCCTACCGACCTAGCCCAGGTAAGGCCACCTTGTGAGAAGGGCCTCCATCCCTCTTGCCCAGGCACAGGGACGGCCATATGATGAGTTCTTGGCCAAAGACCTGAGGTCAGGCTGGGAGGCTCCAAGGGCTCTGTGGTTGTGCAGTCCATTCCTCACCAGATGACTCTTTCACAGCTCGGGGCTCATGCGCCTCAGGAGGGCTCCCACCAGCACGCCCGGAAGGTAGCCTGGCAGCTCCTGCCTCCCCCACGGAGCGACAGGATGAGGGCAACAGTTGGTGGCAGGGAGATCTTGACAATAGCTACACTCTCAGGATGAGGAGGACCCCCAGGTAGGGTTTTGGGCAGGGCTTAGGGGCCCACAGATCTTGACCAGGAAGCCCAGTGGTTCTGCCTCTGTGGACCTGTTGACCCAGGGGTGGGAAAGCAATGGAGTCTGAGGAGACCTGTTCTCCCAACCCGGGACTTTTTTATTTTATTTTTTTAAGTTGTCAGTGGACCATTTTATTTTATTTATTTATATGTGGTGCTGATAATTGAACCCAGCGCCTCACACATGCTAGGCAAGTGCTGCACCACCGAGCCACAGCTCCAGTCCCAATCAGGGACTTTTACCCACCTGCCCAGCAAGCACCCTTTGGGCTTTCCTGGGCCACACCTCATTCTGATGCTCCCAAGGCAGGGAGGGTGGAGCAAGGACCTGGGCTCCAGGCTCACTAGGCAAGCTCAGGCTCTCTCTGGGCTTCCACCTAGCCCCCTGGGTGGCCTTGGAGAACTTTTCCATCTGTGACAAGCAAGACTCTTCAGTTAGGTCCCAGGTCTAGGAACCTGGCTCCTCAGAAATGCTCCCCCTTCCCCCAGCCACACCAGGCAGGGGACTGCAGCTGCCAGCCCAGGAAGAAGCCCCCAGGCCACATGGCCAAGAGTCCTGTTTCCTCCTAGGAATCTGTCCCAGGGCTCCACAGCCAAGAGGGCCCAGGCCAGCTCCGTTCCCCTCTGTACACCCATGGTGACTGAGGCTGATGGAGGCCTGGAGCTTGCAGATGGAGTCCTGCCTAGAAGAGACCACCTAGAGCTCAGAAGCAAGGCCCTGGCCCCACACATGCTGACCCCTATGCATCCCGTCCTGCAGGAAGTCCTAACGGCCTCTGTCAGACTTGACAACTGAAAAGCCAAAGGGCAGCTTCCATGGCATTGCTAGATCCCAGGGTGAGTGGGAAAACTGAGGCCCGGAGAAGAGCAGGAGTTGCTGAACCTGTGCGCAGCCCATCAGGCAGACCCAGCTGGAACCCAGGTCTCCCAGGCCCAGGCCAGGGCTCCTTCCCTTCAGGACAGAGCTGGGGAGCCCAGGCTCTGAGGGGCTGAAGGTGTGCCTGGGTCTAGGCTGGTGGAATGAGCTGGTGGAGCCCCAGACGGGACTCCCTCCTTCCACTCCACTTTGCCGCAGCTACGGCCTTTCTAGAGTTTCTTGGGACTCTTCCTCGAGAGGCCCCACCCCTGTGTGAGTGGCAGGCTCAGGGCTGCACAGGGAGGGCCTTTCTTCTCAGGGGGCAGCCCCCACAGCACTAGGACCACCCTGTGCCTCCCCCACCCAGGGCAGCCAAAGGGCTGGGTGTCCAGACCTGCCCCCTCACACTTGCTGGTCTGGGTGTCTCCCAGCACCTGACTTGAGAGGTAAGTTATGGGAAGGGTCCCCAGGAAACAGGTGCTTCCATCCTGACTACCATTCCACCTGGTCAGGCTTGACCAGGAGCCCACCAGGTGAGCGTCCCAGGTCACTCAGCCACATCTGGTTTCAGATTCTGTGTCAAATATCCCTTTCATCTCCAAGTCACCAGGGCAAAGCCCAGGGCAGCACTGTCCCCAGGACTGCCCTAGGACAGCTGACCCTCCTGGATGAGTCTCTAGCATCTCACCCCCAACTCTGTCACTGTGCTGGGATTTCCTTACAGTCATCAGGAACCAGCCGTGTGACCTTAGGTGTGTTACTTACCCCCTCTGTACTTTAATCTCCTCATTTGTAAAATGGTTGTGATAAGATCACCTACCACATAGGAGTATTCACGAATTAAATGACCACAGCTCTTGGAGTCACGTGTGGGGCACTTTCTAGCAGGTGCTTATGGTTGCTGGTCTTTCCAAGCTTCCTGGAAGCCTGGATCCTGCCTCCTGCTATGCTCCTGCTTTCCTCCCATCTGGGACACCTACTTCGTCTTCCATCTCTGCCTAACCGAATCCTCCTCATCCTTCCAAGCCCAACTGCAGTTACCTCCCGTGCGTGGAACTGACCGCTCCTCCTCAGGGATCCTATGCTCCCTCTCCCAGGACAGACCATAGTCCACCTCGCATTTTCACATGCCCCTCCCCACCAAGAGGCTGGGAGCTTCTGGAAGGCAGGCACTGAGTAGGTAGCACCTGGGTCACACAGTGCAGATAACTCCGGTGTCGGGCTTAGCCAGCTACCATCCAGCTGTGTGTAGCTGGGAGGCTTTCTCAGACCTTTAGTCCTACCACCTAGGGCTGGGATGTTAGCAGGGTCCCCCGTGACTCCCTGCGAACTGCAGATGTCACTCAAACAGTCACTTCCAGGACCCTGATACTCTTTGTGTCCTTCAGCAAACCCTTCCCTCCCCTGGACATCATTTCCTTATCTGTAAAATGGTGGCAGTGGGCGAGGGTGAGGGGGCTTCCTCACTGACCTGGGGTTTCTTCCCACAGGAGGAATCCTGGGTGCCTAGCAGCCAGTGGAAGGTGGTGGTTTCTCAAAGCTCACAAGGGGCAGCTGGGAGGAGCCTCTGCCCCAGGGAGGGGAGACCACCTGCCCAGGCTTCTCCTTACAAACAGGAAGTACCAGAAGATGGGGCTCCCCTCTTGAGTCATCAATTAATTGATAACTCAGTTCCAGAAGGGGCAGGGCCCATGACCTCCAGACTGTTTGCTGGCGGCCCAGCTGCTATCGCCCTGTCTTCCAGTTAATCCACAAGCCCTCCTCAGGGCCCCTCCCCAGCCCCCATAATCTGCTCCCTGCTGTTTTATCTGCATGGTTCCCTGCCTCTGCCCCTGCTCCAACTCCAGACCTGTGTCCTGTCCTGGACCTTCCCACCCTGGGCCTTGGCTCATGGAGTCTCCTCCACCATCACACCCTCCTCCCCACTGTGCCCTGCCTAACTATCTGCAGGCAACTCTGCACTGCCAAGGGGCAAGCCCCAGAAGATCTCCCCAGTGTCCCAAGTGTGTGACCCCACCAGGTGGCTTCCCCACCTCTGGGCCCCCTCGCCCAGCACTGGTCTCTCCTAGGACACTTGGACACTTGTGGAGTTATTTACGGCCTGGGCTTATCTCTCACAGCACAGAGGGCAGCTCCTCCAGGAAGGGGCCGGGTTTCACTCCTCTCTGTCCGCACCCATCTCCGTCCTTTGCACTGCCCACGGAGGGACCTGACCATCTCCCACCGCCCCCAGCGATCATTTATGCCCAAAAGAACCCCTGCAGACTGCACAGTCCGGCAGCTCCGCGGTTCTCCCGGGGCCCTCTTTACCTGGGGGATCTGAGCGAGCTAAGGAGTCTACCTTCCTCTGCCAGAGGAAGACACTGAGGCTCTCAGAGTTAGAGTGACACTTCCCCAAGGTCACCTAGGCAGAGGGTCACGAATGTCGCTGCAGACCTCCAATTAGGGTCAACGAGCCTGAGAAGATCTGGAGCTGGCCCCCGTGTGCGAGTATGCCCCTTGACAAGGGTGTCTTGCGGAGGTGTGTGACACCTCTGTGGCTTTTGCGCAACCGTCAGCGGGCCAAGACCGGGCAATTTCATTGCCCTGGGAAAGGTCGGCATTTTACAAGAGGAAAAAATCGAGGCTAAAGAACAATGACTTCCTCACGATCCCCAGGTCATCTTGGACTCCCGGGTCTTGGCAAACTCGACCGATCCAGGGGCCCCTTTAGGCCCTCCCCCGCCCAAGTCGCCTGCCCCGGGCCCGTCGGCGTGGACTCGAGGTCCCTACTTACAGCCACTTGATGCCATAGCACACGCCGGTCTGCAGCGCCAGGGCGAAGAGCAGCGCCTCGCAGACCTGCGGTCGCGCCCTCATCGTAGCGCCGCGGGCGCACCCGGGGGTCGCACCCAGCCGAAGCCGCGCCGAAGTCCCGCCGCCTGCACGGCCACCGCCGCGGGTCCTGCGCGCACGCCGCCTGCAGTCGGGGAGAGGAGAGCGAGGCGGAGGGTTAAGGCGGCGCGCGGACGGGGAGGCGTTTTATTCAAATTACAAAGGAGGGGTCGGACCCGGGGAGGCCAAGCGCGCGGCCGGAGTCCCCTCCCGCCCGGCACGGCCCTGGGACCCGCCGGAGTCTGGCTCGAATTAGGTGCGGCCAGAGCGCGGCCGAGGGCGTGTCCACCTAGCGCAGCGCCGGCCGCCCAAGAAGGGCAGGAGGCTACAGAACCAGAGACGCTGGGAGAGACCCGGCCGAGTGACAGCGAGAGGGAGACACAAGCTCAGAGAACGAGGCTGAAAGCCGCAGAGGCAGAGGGAGACACTGGGACAGACCCACAGACACAGGGACGGGAAGAAGAGGAGCGAGGGGTCTCAGGTGGAGGCAGCAGATTCGGGGCCTGGGGTCTGGGTTCTTATCCCCGAAATATTGATTAGTAGTTTAATAATGACCTTGGCAATTCTCCTGACTCAGTTGGTCTTAGTTTACCCCTTCTGTGAACTAGGGCGATTTGGGAATAATTCACTTTTTATAAGGAATGTTCTAACAAGATAGCCTTTGCTCCTCTCGGCAGCCCATTTCACAGATGAGAAAACTGAGGCTAAGAGCTGTGAAACGGCTTGTTCTAGTGGGCGGTCCGTACTCGGTGTTCTGTTCTTAGGTATACCGGTGTCGGGCGAGATCAAGCGCGTGAGCAGGAAATGGGGGCTTGCTCTGGGCATCGGTTTCTGTCTAGGAAGGGGAGGATGAGGAATGGGATGGCAAAGTTCTTCATACAGCGATAGTGGTTCAGGGTGAGTGAGTCCCTCTTTGGTGGACCCACTTGGGAGGGCCGGGAGAGAGGGAGGTGCGTGGCTAGGCTCCAGGTTGGGCCATGCGGCCTTGGCAGAGCAGGGTAGCTCACCGAGCTGGCACTAGGCTGCCTCCCACCGCCAGGCGGCGCCCTAGGGCCGCGCAGCTGCTGCCACCCCGCCCGCTCGCACGCCGCTGAGCTGCTTTCTGCGGCTTTTCCCCCCTCTTCATTCTCACCTCATTAACTCCCTTCCCAGCTTCTCCCAAATTTACCAACACCTGGCGTTCGCCTGGAGTCATACACAGCCCCAGCCCCTCTCCCCTCCGAGGAGCAGAGACAAAGGGATTCCTTTCTAAAGCAATTGCAGAGTTAGGGAAAAGAGGAACCCAACGCCTTTCTCAAAGGGGTTTTAAGGGGGGGGGGGGTCCCTCTGGACTAGACAGAGTTCTCATCTGGCACAGTGAGCTTGGGTAAAGCCTCAACCACCTCCAGCCTCAGTTTCCCCTTCTATAAAAACAAGAGACCGAACTTCACACATCTGCTGAGGTCTTTTCAGCCTCCCAATCCTCTTTGAGTCTTTGAGCCTCTGCCGGGTTTCATTATTACGTATACCTATGTAGAATGTGCAGGTTCGCGTGTGCCTTATGCGGGCAAGCGCGCGCGCGCACACACACAGATTCAAAACCCCACTGTTTTCAGGGACCTTCCCACATATCTCAGAGGGAAGGCAAGGAGAAAACTCCAAATAACTTTTTCTCCCCCACAAAGTCCCCCAGCTAAGCTCCCACTAGAGGTAGTCGGTGGCAGCGGGGTTATCGTTGGAGCTGAACCCCCTCCTTCCACCTAGCCTACATCCAAACCCTTTGTCTTACTAGCCCTGGAAGTTTACCGCACTCCCCAGAACCAGAAAAATATCCTCTGACTGGGGGAGGGGATCAAAATTCCACTCACACTCGCTCCTCTCTGCCCCCTGAAGTGCGGGCTCCCCCCCACGCGCCCAGCATAACTGGGTGGGGAAGGTCCAAGGGCTGCAAGAGGAAGAAGGCGCGCAGACTTACAGCGGGGGATCAGTGTCCAGCCCAATTCTCCTAGGGAGAGGAGGGGCCGCCCAGGTCACACAGTGCCCCGGGACCTAGGCCTCCAGCAACTCCCTGCTCTTTCCGAGTGGCCCCGACGGTCCCAGGTTTCTTCCGGCGCTCCACCTCTTCACTGGGGGAAGCAGCTCTTGACCTGGGACTCTGAGTTCTGACGGATTATTCCCGTCCCATGTAAGAACGTTCAGGACAGTCACACGGGCCGCTGGGTCACCCTCAGCCTAAGCCCTGCGGGTCAGAGCGCACTCGCCTCTCGGAGCCCCCGGCCCGCCAGAGGGCGCTAAGCCGGGGTTCAAGGTGAGATCTGCAACTGTGAGCGGTGAGACTTTGGGCAATTCCCGTCTTCTTCCTGGGTCCCAGTGTCCTCGTCGCGGGGTGGGATGAGGTGTGGAAGGGGTCCCCTCTCAGTTCCGGTCATTCTATAAGACATCTACGTGCCTTGGTCAGTCCTGACCACTTGCTTCAGGCCCGGCGCGGGACCTCGTTTGGGGCCAGGCGCGTAGTGCGCCCGCGTCAAAGTGCAGTGTCTATGGAGAGGTAGAGGTCCTGTCCTCCCCCCCGCTGGAGAATAGGTCCAAGCTACCCAACCTGCAGCAGGTGGAGGAGGGCCGCAGGCTGTGCACACGCTGGACACCGCGAGCGTTGTAGCCGCAGCGCGGTGCCGACAACAGGTGGTCATAAGACTTGGGCTCTGGAGGTCTCTGGAAACCTCGCCGCTAGGGCAGCTTAAGCCGGCGGGGATGTACATAGACTCCCTTACCCGCGACGCGCCCGTGCTGGGCCCGCAGCGGGCGCCGCGACCAGGGGCAGTGTCCACGCCGCACGCAAGGTCCGCACTGGTGGGTAGTCCTCAACGTGGACCGGGTGAGCCCAGGGACGCCGAGCCACGGCTTCAAGGTTACCTGCGAAGCGTAGCGAGGCGGGAACCGCCACCCGGCTTTGACCCGAGTCTCGAGTCTTTAGGGATCTGTCTTTTTAGCTGCGGACGCTGCGCGGCGTCACCGCGGAAACGGGGTGTTTTGGAAGTGGGAGGGAAGGGTGGAGAGCTTGGGATCCCTACCCTGGAGCCCGACTCTGCGCTCCCAAGGTCCATGAGGGACCGGGAGACACCGCAGCGCGGGGTAAGGGGGTTGTGGTGGGAGACGTGGGCTCATGCGCGAACTCAGCCAGATGTTCCGGGCGGCTCTAGATGTGCCGCGGGGCCGGGGTCAGGTCGCTCCTCCTCCCAACCCCCAGCCTGGAGCCCAGGTCTGTAAACAAACTCGGTTCTCGCCTTACCCCTGTTGCCTTTGGAAGCTGGTCTCAAAACAAGGCATCCGTCTCCCATCCTCCAATTTGGTAGAAGCTGCCGAATTTCTCTGCCTTTTGCCACCCTCTCCCTCCTCGCCACACACTCCCTCTGCCGCGGGATCCAAGTCCCCCACCCCCGGGATGGCTCGGGCATGACCTCATCAGCAGATTGACTAGAAGGGAGGGGGTCGAGTCCCGGCGTGGGGGACAGGACCGGGAAAGTTCGGGGAGGGCCCCAGGAACTGCGCAGCCCACCTCATCCCAAATCCACTCTCAAGCCAGGTACCGAAGCTGCGCTCCGCTAGCGGAATTCCTCGGACTGCCACGGAAGAGAGGTATGGAGGACTTGGTTTGCTAGCCCGGGAATGGGTGCCCAAGGGGGTCGTGGCGGGTGCGAGAAGTGCGGTCCCCCTCGGACTCGGGCGCCCCCAGCCTTAGCGAATCCCGGCTGTGTCTGCCGGCTGCCCACAACCACTGCTCACCTCTCAGGGCGCTCTCCGCGCGCGCCCTGCGTGCCCCGCTGTCCCGATGGGTCCCCAGCGGCGAGCGCGGCCCCTAGCGGGCCCGAGCGCACTTCGGCGGAGCGAGTTGCGAGGACGCCCTCACCGTGAAGCGGCTGGAGAAGAACCCAGAGGAGCCAGGCAAACGGAGATCCGCTCGCGTGCAGCGTGAACCGTGGCGCGGAGCCGGGTTGCTTTCCGCTGCGCTCAGCGCCTGGGCCTTGCACTCATTTGCTCGCCGGAGCTCTCCCCTTCGCCGGGCGCGATCTGCAGCTCGGGCCGCCCCAAACTGCTTTATAAGGCGCGGGCAGCCGCTTTGATCCGCCCACGTCAGCGCGCCGAACCCCACCGGGTGGCTCCGACAGCGCGCAGGGGGCGGGGGCGGGGTCCCTGCGGATGCTTGGGACCCGCGGCGCCCGCCGGCGGCTCGAAAAGACTTTGAGCCCTGTTGAGGTATAAAATGGGTCTTGCTCATCACAGCTAGCGTTTACTAAGCGTGACCGCTGCGTGCCTACTCAGTACCAGCCGAGCACAGGGTCTAGGTAAGGCCCATCTCCAAGACTCGCAGCAACCCGGCAAAGGAACTTCGACCTGCCAAGAGAAGTCCAACTTAGGTCCGGATCTGAAATTCCAGCATCACTAGGTTGCTCGTTTCGCAAATCGGCTGCTATTGGCTTCCGGGGTCTTGAGATCCTCGCTGGTGTCCGGGTTCCTGGTCCTTCGCGGTGCCATCTTTTTAGGCCTCTGGAACCAGTTAAATGATCCTGCCCTCCCAAGAGAAAAGAGGCGCCATGGCTGTACTCTGCGAAGAGTGTTTTAAAACCTTAGGCTTCAGTCCTGGCTTGCATGTGGGAATCCTAACTGCTGTGGCAACTGTTGGGGAGTCTTCTGGATGCATTCCCAACAGTGGGTTCCAGCAGAGGACTGAGTTTCAGAAGCTAAATGAGACTAGAGAAGACTTCCTATGAAACCAGCCCCGCTGAGGACTGAGGCGGGGTCACTTCCTCCTTTCCCTGGCCTCCCCTGCCAGACCTGCAGCCAACCCTAACTTCTCCAACCTGCCCCACTCAGTGATTCTAGCTGCCCATCAGGTGCTGTGGTTTCATCCGCTTGTCTTCCCCTCCTTCTAAGGGCTCCAATCTCAGAATGTTCTCAAGGATGATCTAGCTCATTAGTAGAAAGGAAAATGGAGACTTAGAAAGGACTTGTCTGGGGTTCCCCATTCTTTGCTGCTGCAAATGAAGTGGTGTTCACAGGCTCCCAACACCTCCTCCCAACACCTGGCCACAGGTACCTCCACATACAACATGTACACCTGGGCCCACAAGGTCTACAGCAAACTCCCAGCCAAACAAGTACTACCACAGTTCTACAGCCAGTCCCTCCTTCCACACAGGGCTGGGACATGTTACCACAAATAGTTACAAGTTCCCTATGTGGGAGATACTTAGACACATCATATACCCACACACACTCAGGAGCACATAGTTGTGAAATGGACATACACATGTCATTAGGATGAGGCTGAATCTGCAGACTGCCCCCAACCGGTTCAGGCACAAACACCTTTCCACATATGTAGTCAGCACTCACACAAGTTCTCAAGTGTGCGGAACTAAGTGCACATATACCGCTGCACACAGTCACAGGGATATCCTTGGGAACACATCTCCACCTCCCATCCCAGAGCACTGGGGTCAATCCCATTATAAAAGAAGTGGGAAAGCAGTGTGGCTTTGGGTGGGGCATTTAGGAGGTGAAGGAGGAGCAAGGCTGTTACCCCTGAGAGGTTGGGGGCAAAATCCTCCCAGGGCTCAAGAATGCCCTTAGCTCCCCTGCCCCAAGGTAGTTTGGGCACCATGGTCACCATGCTGAGAGCCATTTCAGGTGGCCTGTGTAACTAGGATGCACTCTCTGTGGTCACTCAAGAAGCTAAGTCAGTAGCCCCCAAACATTGCATAAGGAGAACGTCTGTCAAGAATCCTTTTCTGGTTCCCAGCTGGAGTAGAAACGGAAAACAACTTGGAATCATAATATAGACTTCGGGTTCCAATATAGATTTTGCCCAATTTCATCTTAGCTGTGTGATCTTCAGCAAGTTGTTTAAATTTCTGGAGACCTATAATACAATCCCACAAAATCCTCCACATTCTCCATGACCAAAATTAGTATTCCCATTTCACAGACTTGAAAGCTGAGACTCAAAAAGGAAGTGCTAACAACTGTTGGAGCCAGTATTTGAACCCAGATCTCTCCAGCTCAGAGTGACTATGACTCACAGTAAACGGATGGGAAGAGGATAATGACTCTCCATTGTCTCATGGCAGTTTAGGGAGGCCAGGAGATGGTCCCAGAACTTCTGAAGCCCAGCCCTGCCCCCTCCTGCCCCCTCCCAGATCCTTAGCTCTGTGTAGTTGATGAGGATCCAGGTTCAGCTAGGGCTGGGAACCCTGTCCTGGGGGAGGGGGTGAGGGACAGCGCTCTGAGGAAGTGGTCCTGAAAGCTTGGATTGAAAACTAAGGGGGCAGTTGGGGGCAGTGGTCCACACCTGTAATCCCAGCCACTAGGAGGCTAAGACAGGAGAATCATGAGTTCAAGATCAGCCTCGGCAATTTAGTGAGATCCTGTCTCAAAAAATAAAAAGGGCTAAGGATGTGACTCAGTGGTTAAAAAAAAAATTGAAAAAAAATAAAAAGACCAAGGGGACCTGGGGGCAAAGGGTCTACCCTCCCCTGCACGCCAGCCTCCCCACTTGTAAAATAGGGAGCACTTTAGCAGGGGATTCCCTGAGACACTTGTGAACACATCCCCACCTCCTTGGGAACTTTAGAACCCTCTGACCTTTCAACTTTAGGACCCTCTGACCTTTCCTATTTCCTTTTCCTCCTCCTTCCCTCTGCCCAGCTTTGGCTGTGTGGCAGCCCTGTGCTGGCCACTGGTTTCAGGCTCCTCTTGGAGGCAGGGAGGTCCCAGCAGGGCAGGGCAGGGCAGGCACACTCTTGGCAATACCTTCTCCTCTGTCACCCGCAGTGATTCTGGTTATCTGATCGCCTAGTCACCCAGTCGTGCTGAGGGCTTCCTGCTAGCCAGAGTCTCAGTCCCTGCCTGACTGCCACTGGCCAGGGGCACACATCTTTCCAGCACTGACTCTGCACATACCCTGCCCGGGGAGGCACCCAGGCTGAAAGGACATGGGGATGAGGGTAGCCACAGTTCCGTTCACCATGCTGACCTCTATTGACCCCTCTCTCTCCTCAGCTTCCTTCCCTGGAGGCCAAAGCGTGGTGGAGATGGTGGGGGCCAGTTTGCTGTTTCCAGGGGCCCTGGATGGGGGGCTAGGAGAACTGGTTATAGTGCCCAGCTCTGCTGCTGATTTGCTCTGTGATAGCAGGTCAACTTTTGTTCTCTGAGCCCCAGTCACCTGTCTGTAGGTGAGGGACTGAACTAGATAACCTCCAAGGGCTTTTTTGGCTCAACCCAAGTCTTAGTCTGACTCCGATCTGTGACATAGGATGGGCCACAAATGTGAAAGAAGAAACCTCAGATACGCTCCCTCTCCCTTTCCTGATCCCAGGCTCCCCATAGGCTCTGGCTCCCTGATCTTGGTCCTGGACAAAACTGGCAGAAGCCCTCACCACCATGTCCCAGGTGGACAGAGAGAGACCAAAGGGTGTGGTTTCAGTACCAGAGTGCTTTGAGAAAGGCCTGCCTGTGGAGCCAGATGAACAGGGGTCTGAGTAAAGTGGCCTAGTCCACTGTCTTCTGCTCTGGGTTTGGCACACACTATGGCACCAGATGGTCCAGGCAAGGGACAGGGAGAGGGACTGAAGAGCAACAGGTGTGCCATCAGAGCTCCTGGACCTGGTTTCCAGATTCACTTCCTCTGTTGAAGCATTTGGGACTCAGGGATGGCGATGTCACTTGGCTGCTGGAATCCTTGGTTTCATCATCAGCACAATAGGAAAATCACTAACTCCTTCCCTCCTGAGGTGACTGGGAGCTAACATGGTAGGGAAGCTGCCCCATGTGCTGGCAGGTCCTGTGCAGGCAGGCATTGCTCCGCGGCTCAGCTAACCGAGCCTCAGGCGTGCTGGGTAGTCTGTGCAAGATCCCTCAGCCTGTGAGTGAGCCTAGCTGCACACCCAGATCTGTAGGCAGGTCCTCCCGGTCCTCAGGGACCTCAGGGGAGGCGTTGTTATTTTATAGAACTGCGGAGCAGCCTGGGGCAGGGGCTGGTGGAGAGGTTTCTTTCCTGGGTGTACGTAACAAAACCCCACCCGTCATGTCTGCTGAGGGCACCACTTCTGAAAGGCTGCTTTCAGCTCTTGGATGTTGAATTGTGGTGGCGGTGGCTGCGCAGGAGACAATGTTTGTGTTTCTCCTCTTTCAGCTCTGGGAGAGAAACCCAGCTACAGTTGGCTTCAGCGCAGGAGCTGCTAACGGGCTATTCCTCTGCAGGAGACATCAGGATGGCCGGCGACCTGTAGGTAGAGCCATGCTTGCCCGGGGCCTCCAGAACACTGTGCATCTACAACTCATTTCTGTTTCTTGCTGCTTTCTGAGTCCACCTCATTTCTCCCCACTGGGTGTGCATCACCCTGCCACCAAGCCCCAGTTAGGAATTCCAGTCAAAGACCTGTCTTCTGGTTTCTCCGTATCAGTCCCAGGGAAGGGTGCCCTCCCTTTGAGTAATAGCTGATATTGCCATGGGGCACTGCCCTGGGAACGGCCAGGGGGCTCCTGTTAGCAGAAGACAAGGACTAGGAAGCAGTGGGTCACTGAGGCGTGTGTCTGGGTGGTGGCTTCTTCTATGGCAGGCTTCCACTTCTGTGGTTTGAATACAAGTCAGTGTCTGTGTGTCTACAGGAAGAGGGGAGATGTCATCGGAATTTTACCCCCGCCCCATGCACGGGGCTGGGGACCCATAATGCCCAATGTCCCCACTGTACACACAGAGGTTGCAGGAGACAGGGAAATTGGGTTCCTGACACCCAGCCTGGAAGCCCTTGTCATTTGTCACTGATTCTGAGTAGGTAAGAGAGACAGCTTTTTTTTTTTTTTTTTTATTGTAATGCATCATTTTTTTTCCTTTCTTTTTTTTTAAATTTATTTTTATTGTAAACAAATGGGATACATGTTGTTTCTTTTGTACATGAAGTAATGGCATACCATTTGTGTAATCATACATTTACATAGGGTAATGATGTTTGATTCATTCTGTTATTTTTTCCTTCCCTCCACCCCTCCCACCCCTCTTTTCCCTCTATACAGTCCCTCCTTCCTCCATTCTTGCCCCCCTCCCACCCTTCATTATGTGTCATCATCCATTTATCAGTGAGATCATTCGCCTTTTGGATTTTTGAGATTGGTTTATCTCACTTAACATGATATTCTCCAATTTCATCCATTTGACTCCAAATGCCATAATTTTATTATTCTTTATAGCTGAGTAATATTCCATTGTATATATATATATATACCACAGTTTTTTTATCCATTCATCAATTGAAGGACATCTAGGTTGGTTCCACAATCTGGCTATGGTGAATTGAGCAGCTATGAACATTGATGTGGCTATATCTCTGTAGTATGCTGATTTTAAGTCCTTTGGGAATAGGCGGAGGAGTGAGATAGCTGGGTGAGAGACAGCTTTTTAACAGCACCGATATCTCCCATCCCAGGACACACGGACTCCTTTGGAATGTGACTCCATCCAAAGATGAAGCCTATTTCCTCAACCTGCTGGGTGACTTCATGGTTTGCTTGCCCAGCAGGTGTGGCAGAAGGCAAGCTCTCTATGTCTGAGAGCCCAAGCCTTAGGGACCTTGCAGCTTCTCTCCAGCTTTCTCGAAGCCCAGCCCAGCTGCAGTGTCAGAAGCCCAGGCTGGACTACTGAATGATAAGAGTTCATTGCAGAGAGAGGCCCTGCCGTCCTCACCCAACTGGGTCCTGGCTTACCCACCAGTCAGATGCAGCCACACGAGTCAGCTCAGTGAGGTCAGCTGGATGTTCCAGCTCAT
Source organism: Sciurus carolinensis (assembly GCF_902686445.1). Lineage (NCBI taxonomy): Eukaryota > Metazoa > Chordata > Mammalia > Rodentia > Sciuridae > Sciurus > Sciurus carolinensis. The sequence continues at coordinate 78,501,873 of NC_062223.1, forward strand.
CCCAGAAGCAGAAGAATCTACTGTTGTTTCAAGCCACTGAGTCTTGACCGGCTTGTTATGTAGCAGTAGAGAAATAAAGCAGTCAGTGAAAAAGTTAAACAATATGCAATAATTTGTCTAATGTCATTTCCCAGTCTGAGAGGTGGGCTGCCCCCTCTCATATCCCTGAGGTTCTGACCTCCAGAGCTCCTGTAATGTCACCAGTGACATGATGGCTCTGTCATCCACTACTGCACCCCAGTAACACATTAATGCAGAGAACAGCCACTACTCCAGACTGCAAATAAATGTCAAGCCCCTGCTTGCACACCCCAGGACAGTTTCTTCCATTATGGTGTGACTCTGGAAGAGAATCCTCCTCCCACTAGAGCAAAGACCTGTGTCATTCCCTCTGGAGTCCAGACTCTTCCTGAGTTCCCCTCTCCTGTACCACAGCCCTGGGTGCATCACAGTTGTCCCAGGTATTTGTAAAGCAGCACGTCCTCACTTAATAGCAAGTATTTTTATGTACCTGCCCAGGCCATGACACAGCCTTAAAGGAAGTGTGTCCACCAGGGCCTAAACCAGTGTGAGCTCTGTGATCACAGTTAGGGCTTTGGCACCAAACCAACCTCTGTGGAAGACACTCCTGTCTCTGAGCCTCAGTTTTCTCACCTGGAAAACAGAAGTGAAATTTACTGCCCAGGATTGCCATTGGGCCTAAAGGGGAGATGATGGATGTGGAGTGCTGGGGATGGAACTGTCCTTGATAAAGGTTAGTCCCTCTTCTGCCAGGTACGTAAACTGTTCCAGATGGAAAGCTCATCTATGCTTAGCATTCATGTCTGTATAAATAATGTGCAGGTGGGGGAGGAATCTCAGGTGGCCTGGGATGGGGGAGGGTTCCCAGCAGGGAGAGCAGGCAGCAAAGACTAGAGGGAGCAGAGTGTTAGGGAAGGGCCAGCGGTGGGTGGCTAGGGGCTGCCAGTGCTTGAAGAGTGACAGGAGGGAAAAGGGAGGAGAGGACCGCCCCGCCTTGCTGCCAAGGAAGACAAGGAGAGGTCAGGAGGGGGAGGGGCAAGGGCAGGTGCAGGACTCCAGTCTGGGGCGGGTCTGGTGCTGCAAAGGGAGGTGAGGCCAGGGGGAGTTCCTGGGAGCCTGCTGGGGTGGCAGCAGGTGAGTTTTGTGCGTGCAGGGGGTGGGGGTAGCTGGGGTGGAGGCAGGGCGCTTGACCCTGGCCCGGTGCCTCTACTCTGCCTCTTCAGGCTCTGTCCGGAAAAGCATCTTTTCACTTTAGGAACGGATTGTGAGGGAGACCAGAGGAGAAGACCTGGGTCACCTCTGCAGCCAGAGAGACTCAGGGGAGACCAGAGGAGAGACTAACCTTACCTGTCTATCTGGTAGGGATTCAAAGAAGTCCCTGTCTGAGTCTGTCTGCTTATTTTCTTAGCCATCCTGGACCTCGGGCTGGGCTTCGCAGTTTCTGTGCCCTGCTACGGTTACGGTCTCTTATGATCTTGTGGCTGCCTTGAGAAAGAAGGGAGCTGGGCAAACACCCAGCCTGTTTTTAACATGCGGAGATCTAGGTGGGCCCCGAGAGGGGAAGCCCCTTGCCCAAGTCCCCACAGCAGGTGCGTGGCAGGGCTGGGCTCTTCCTCCCTAAGCTGTGTCCATGGCACTGAGGAACAGGGCAAGATGTTCTTGCCTGCTCGGGTGAGGGGTGTGGGGAGCCAGAGGAAGTGAACAGCTGTCAGCAGACAGTCCTTAACCCACACTGACAATCTAATTGTGAAAATGTGGATGAGGTACAGTTATGTGCAAGGAAATCCAGACATTCTGGGCCCCCCGGGAGCCTCGGCCAGCACCCCTGTTGCTGGGGAAACAGGAGAGGGCTAGGGATGATGTCACTGATTCTGGATAAGCGGTGGGGGCTGGGCTGCTGTTCACCTCCTTGGGCCTGTGAGCTGAGCCTCAGGCCGCTGTCCTCATGTCCTCCCATTGAAGCCCTTCATTACAGATGGGACTCATGGGAGCTCCAGGGGAAGACGGTGACTTGCCGAAGGGCATATGACATCTTAAGGAGTCACCTACAAATCCCAGTGCCCAGCCCAGCTTTGCAGAGAGCAAATCCTCACTCAGCAGCAAGGGGGGCTCAGTTGCTCTAGGAAGTGGGCAGTGCGGGCCACTTGGGAAGGCGATGCTGGTGGATTCGTAGCAGCCTTAAAACAGCAGGAGCCCTGAGCTGGTCCTGAGCCTAGAGTCAAGTTCCCTTTCAGTCCCATGGGTATGACATCTTAGATAGCCCTTCCCTTGGGAGCAATAGTCCTCACTGCCATCCTCCTCAACCTGGTGCAGGGATCTGGACCTTGGGAGGTCCCCAATGTCTGTGGCATTTTCTCACAATTCCCACTCCTGAGGCTGAGCATCAACCCTGCCAAAGCATCAATAATGAGAATAACAGACCCCTCTGTGCCAGGCTCTGGACTGTCACTGTTTCCTTACCTCAGATCTTTACAACTCTGTGGCCTGGAATTAGTGTTTTCATTTTTGCTGTCCAGGAAATGAAGACTCTGTCATTTGCCACCTATATACAGTCAGAAAGCAAAATACCTGGGTCATGAGCCCCAGGTCACTGCATCCAAACACCCTGTCTGCCTTGTTCCCTGGCTGGCAGATCATGCCTGTGGGAGGGAGGGGGCCGCTGAGTTTGTGCCTGCCCAGCCTCCTCCCACTTCTGATGGCAAAAGCACCACTACTTTCTGAGCTTCTGGCAGGGCCAACAGTCACAGAGCCCAGTACCCTGATAGAAGGCTTGACTTTCTAGAGAATTCCACCTTCCTGTCTATATCACTGACCAAGGAGGAGTATGTCAGCCAACTGGAGCAGAGAAGTCTCCTTGGGGTTGCATAAATGGGTTCTGGGAGGAAGCAGTTAGCCCCACCTTGGAATACAGGCTCTAAAAGTGGGGTCCCCAGAGCTCCCAGCCCAGTCTTCCCTACCATGCACAGAAAACAAAGAATGGGAGAACAAAGAATGGAAGAACCAGATAGGTAGTGCAGGAGGTTCTGTTCACCTCTGAACATACCCCTGTCTTCCAGTTATGAGGGAGTGTGCCCGTGTTTCCTCGGGCTTCCCGGAAGTGGGTCTCTGTCCCCTCCCTTTGATGAGGGCAGTCCTATGGCCTCTGTGAAGCCCATTCCCATGCTGTTGTTACAGGAGGAACAAGATGGAGGAAGGTTCCTGTCCTCCAAGAACTAACAATCCAAGTGGCCGGGCAGGGGCAATGGTTTTTGATTCTGCTTTGCCTCAAACTTGCTGCCTGATCCTTTCCTTCTCTGGGCTCCCATCTCCCCATCTTAACCACAGGGTTTGGCGGGGCACTGAGATCAGTGTTCCTGCAAGGCCCCCTCCAGTTCTCTATAACTACTTTAAAAATTTGACATATAATTCACCCTTTTGAAGTGTATGATTAGTGACATTTAGTATTTCGCAAAGATGTACAACCATCACCATTTCTAATTGAAGAACGTGTCCATCCCTCACCCCACAAAAAAATCCCACACCCATTAGCAGTCATTTTCCATTCCCCTATTGCTCCAGCCCCAAGAAAACACAAATCTCCTTTATTTATTTATTTATTTTTAAATCTCTATGGATTTTTCTATTCTGGACATTTCAAGTTCATTTTCAAGTTTATTTGTGTTATACAAGCACTTCATTCCTTCTTATTTTATAATTTTTTTAGTGGTAGATGGACACAATACCTTTGTTTTATTTATTTTTATGTGGTGCTGAGGATGGAACCCAGGGCCTCACACATGCTAGGTGAGCGCTCTACCACCGAGCCACAATCCCAGCCCTTGTTTCTTCTAAATGGTTAGATAACCCACGGCATGGATGTTCCACATTTTGCTAACCCATGCATCCGTCAGGTGGACATTTGGGTTGCTTCCACTTTTTGGTTTTTGTAGATAACAGTCACACGCAAGCCTTTGTGTGAGATACGGTTTCCAGTTCTTGGTGTGCGCATCTAGGAGTGGAACTGCTGGATCATATGGTAACTCTATATGATTTTGGGAAACTGCCAAACTCTTCCCACAGTGGCTGTATCATTTTACTTTTCTAGCAGCAATGTCTGAGGGTTCTGTTTTCTCTATGTTCTTGACGATGCTAGTTATTTTCTGTCTTTTTTATTCTAGCCATCCTAGTAGGTGCGAAATGCTATCTCATTACAATTCTCATTTGCATTTCCTCACGGCTACTGATGTGGAGCATCTTTTCAAGGGATTATTGGCCATTTGAATATTTTCTTCAGAGAAATGTCTAATCTCTTTCCATTTAAAAAGTTGGATTATTCGTCCTTTTCTTCCTGAGTTGTAATTTTAAGAGTTCCTTATGTATGCTGGATACTAGGATATGATACATTTGCCAGATACTTTATTTGTAATTATTTTTTCCCATTCTGTGGGTTGTCTTTTCACTTTCTTGATTGTGTCCTTTGAAGCAAAAGGTTTTTAATTTTGATGAATTTCAATCTTGATATGTTTTTTATTTGGTTGCTTATGTATTTTGCATCATACCAAAGAAACCATTGTCTAATCCAAGGTCGTGAAGGTTTCTACAAACAAGATTTATATATATATATATGTTTCCCCTAAGAATTTTCTAGCTTGTACCTTCAGGTATTTGATCTATTTTGAGTTTATTTTTGTATATGATGTGAGGCAGGGGTTCATCTCTGCTCCTGGCATGTAGATATCCAGATGTCCCACTATGATTTGTTAAAGACTGTTCTTTCTCCATCTAATTGTCATGGGATTCTTATCAAAAATCAATTAACCAGCTGGGTGCAGTGGCTCATGCCTATAATCCCAGTGCCTTGGGAGGGGAGACTGAGGCAGGAGGCTCACAAGTTCAAAGCTAGCCTCAGTGAGGGCCTAAGCAACTCAGTAGTACTCTCTCTCCAAATAAATACAAAATAGGGTTGGGGATGTAGCTCAGTGGTTGAGTGCCCCTGAGTTCAATCCCAGGTACCATCTCCCCCTGCACCCCAAAATCAATTAATCAATTAACCAGTCAGGGATGGTGGTGCATGTCTGTAATTCCAATGACTCGGGAGGCTGAGGGAAGCTTGCAAGTTCAAGACCAACCTCAGCAACTTGGCAAGGCCCTAAGCAACTTAGAAGGATCCCATGATACAAATATATCTCAATTAGCCATAAATATTTGGGCTTATTTACACAATTCTCCATTAAATAACAGCCATGAAGTAAGTTGCAGTAGGGGCCACATAGTCACAACCAAGCGAGAGGTGGAGTGGCAGGAGGAGGAGAAAGAACAAGATATTTGGAGTCCTGCAGGTCTGCCTTTCTTTTCCAAAACCACGGCAACTCCAAACAAGATGTTTTACTTTGTTTTTAAAAAACAGCACAAAGAAACTGGACATATAGCTTAGTGGTAAAGCGCTTGCCTACCAGGTGCAAAGCCCTGGGTTTAAACCCCAGCAATACCAAAAAAAGAAACGACTCAAAGCGAGGAGTAGTGATGCACCCTGGAACTACTCAAGTTTGAGGCCAGCCGGGGCACCTTAGGGAGATCCTGTCTAAAACTGGAAAGAGCTGGGGAAGTAGCTCAGTGGCAAAGTGCTTGCCTAGCACACCTGAGGCCCTGGATTTGATACCCAGGACTGCCAAACAAAAGCGAAAACCCCACAATACATCTCGCTGAATACGTTCTGAAAAAATACCCCCACGGGACTGTGCTTGAGCCTCAGCTCCTTCCTGGGTTATGTCATTTAAGCCCCTGGAGGAAGGTCTGTGGTGGGGGGCGGAGAGTATTCCCTGTGGGCTCAGGGGGCTGGAGAGGGCAGGGAGTGTGATGTGGGGGTATTGAGGAATCTGTGGGCCAAGGAGTGGTGGTGAGTGAAAAAATAAGACTCTGGCTCAGATGTCATCTCCCAGGTTCCCTTGGGAGCCCCATGACAGAGGCCAGCCATGACATCCAGGCCAGCCTCCCACTATGGGGCTGGTGGGGAGCAGGCTGCATGTGATGCTCTTGGCTCCACTCAAGTGTGGGGCAGAGGGGCTGTGCCCAGAGCACATGGTTGGGACCCAGCAGGAGTGGGGGCTTTTGTTTCTTATTGGGTCATGTGAGGAAGACATGCAGAAGACCGGTAAGGGGAGACTCCCATTTGTTGAGCATCTACTATTTGCCGGAGACACTTGGTGGACTTCATCTCAGCTTACGCCCACCCGCAGAAGCAGGAGCTGCGAGGCTCATCCTCCCTGCCAGGACAGGAAACTGATCAGACAGGGAACACTGGGGTCTGACCCCATTACGTCTGTCCTGGGCTGTGTTCTCATGATGCCAACCATACCATAGAGAAGAGAGAGAGAGAGGAGGGCGAGACAGAGAGGAGCCCGGCAGAGGGAGAGAGCTGCCCAGAGAGGGAAATACGGAGAGGCAAAAATAAAAAGCAAGAGTGGAAAGAGCATGAAGGCCTGGCCAGGCTGAGGCCTGGAGCGGGTCCTCGGGGAGTAGCCGAGGGTGGGAACGGCCGGAAGCCGGCTCAGCGAACCTGGAGCCAAGAGCTGGGCTTGGCCTGCAGCATGGTGGAAAAGCTCTCACCTCAGGATACTGGAGAGAGGGAAGCTGGCAGGAGGGGAACGGGGTCTGCCTGGGAAGAGAGCAGCCGGGCCGGATGGCCAGGGACTGCCAAGCAGGGACATCATCCGGCTCCAGTAACCTCTGTGGCTTCTCGGGCTGGCAGGCCCTTGCTCCTGGACGTGCAGAGCAGCAGGCCTGGAAGCCAGGACAGAGGGAAGAATGACCAGGCCTTCCTGGAATACTGGTTGTTCTAAGGACAAACCCCTTAATATGTAAGTAGGGTAGCTTTATAGTTCATCTTCCAAACTGGGACACTGTGAGTGAGAGGGGACAGCAGGCATAGATGGATTCGTACAGGCTGCCAGGGCCCTGCTCAGCCAGGCCTCGCCCGTTCTCCACAGCCTGCTCGGGTCTCTGCCCTTTGTCCACACTGGCTTCCTCCACAGACAAGGAGGGCCTTGGTGTCACCGCCGACACCTCTCCATACCCTTCATTGTTCCTACATACCCTTAAACTCAGCTCAGGCAAGACCAGCGTCCTGTGAAGCCATTCAGAACCTCACGCTGCTCCTCTGTGGCAGGAGCCTGCAGCCATCCGGATAATGAAACGTGCTCTCGACGGCATGTTTATTTCTGTCTGTGACCTCCCTGCAGGCAGGCTGGGGCTGACTCGTCCACCTTGCATTTTGATCACCCTCATAAATGCCCCAGTGTGTAAATGACTAAGTCACCTCCCAGGGTCCCTGTGCTGCCAGAGCTGTGTGCCCAGACTTGTGCTCTTTGGTTCTTTCCTATACCAGGAAGGAAGGGAAGGAGCAGATCCTAAAAAATACCTCTGGGCACAATGCGTACTTCTGGTTTCTTCCACAGGCTGAGCCCCTTCAGGAAGGGCCTGTATGCCTGGGCTCACCTCCCAGGGTCTAGCCTAGCTTCAACCTGCCTCAGGGGCTCAGGTTGGACTAAATGATCTGCTAAAACATTGACTATCAACGCAGGGAATCATGGGAAGTCAGAACTGGACGGATCATGAGATGCCACGTAAATGCTGAGTCCAAGCCCAGGGGTACTGTAGATGAAGCTTACTAGCCTTCCTCCCCTTAGAGGTCATCTTGTTCAAGAAGCCATCTTTTTTAGGAAGAGTTTTGTTCTGTTTTGTTTTGTTTCGTTTTGGTATTGGGGGTTGAACCCTCAGGTGCATAATCACTGAGCCATATTCCCAACCCTTTAAAAAAATATTTTATTTAGAGACAGGGTCTTGCTAAGTTGCTTAGGGCCTTGCTAAATTACTGAGGCTAGCTTTGAACTCACAGTCCTCCTGTCTCAGCCTCCTGAACCACTGGGGTTATAGGCATGCGCCACCATGCCCGGCAGGAAGACTTTTTAAAGTGTACAGTTCACTTTAGTATATTCGCAAAGTTGTACAACCTCACTGTCAACTCATTCCAGAACATTTTATCGCTCCATAAAGAAGTCCCAACCCCTACAGCAGCCATGTCCCTATTCTCTTCCCCTCGAACTCTGGCAATCACCAATCATCTTATTTTAAAGACAGGGAAACTGAGGTCCAGAGACGGGCAGTGCCCGCCAAATCCCCAGCAGAGCCAGGAGTGGAGTTGGCTCTCGCAACGCCAGCCTGCTGCAACTGGGCAGGCAGCGCTGGGCTCTCCCTGCACCTCAGGTATGTGCCGACCTAACCCTGGACATGTTCAGCACAGACCTGCTGAACGGGGTCCACCAGGCAGATGTGAGTATACCATCTGTGACCATGCCCTTAACTGCTGAGCCTGCCCATGCCCAGAACAGAGCCGAGGACCTCTGAGGTGTAGGAGGGACACTTGGGAAGCTATTTACAGCCCTATCCTGCTTCCACAATAGCCAATGTCCTTCCAAGGCTGGGAATGCCCCCCAAATGACCACGAGGCCTCACCACCTCCTTCAGCATCCTCTCAAGGCCCCATCCTCAGTGAGGCGGTGCTGAATTCCCAACAGGCCCTGCCCCTCCCACTGGTACTCTCTGTCCTTCCTCTGGAGGGATTTGTCCTCCACAGCACTGGCCATCATCCCTGTGATGTATTGTATCCCTCCCTCCCTTCTCAATGGTTTGGGTATGATGTGTCTCCCAAAGGTTGGTGGACTGGAAGCTTGTAGGATGTAATGGTATTGAGAAGCTGTGGGGTCTTTAGGAGGCGGGGCCTGGTGGGAGAAGTGGGGGCTCCACTTTCATGAATGGATTAACGATGTCTTTCTGAGGAGGCTGTGTTACTTCTCTCGAGACTGGGTTTTAGGTCTCATAGGAGTGAGTTAGGCGTCTCTCCAGCTGGATCAATTACTGCAGAGTGAGTTGTTATAAAGTGGTTCAGCCTGGCCCTCTCTCTCTCGCACACAGTCTTTCTGTATGTGCCTGCTTTCCCTTTCTGCTTCCCCGCATGAGTAGATGCAGTATGAAACCTTCACCAGAAGCTCATTGGATATGACCTCCTGATCTTGGACTTCCCAGTGTCTAGAATCACAAGCCAAAACAAACTTTTTTCTTTATAAAGTATCCAGCCTATGGTACTTTGTTGTATCAATATTAGACTAAGGCACCTTCTTTATTTGGTCCTTGTCTGTCTTCTCCCATCACAGTGTCAGCTCTGTGATGACAGGGGTTTCGTCTGCTTTGCTCACTGCCGTACCTCTGTTTCAGGGACAGTGCTTGGTATATAGAAGGTGCTTCATAAATATTGGTTGAATGAGTGCATGGACGTGGCAGATGGTTTCTTATCAGCAATATGAAGAGGAAGAGCTAGTATGCCTTCTTTATAGATGGTAAACTGAGGTCCAAAGAACTCATTGGCACTAGGGAGGCCATTGTACCCCTGACCTCGGTCCTGTCATAGGAGCCTGGAGTGGGTCAAGGTGGGCTTTAGGAAGCAGGGGCCAGACTTCTGGGGTTCGCCATTATTTTTAGGATCCCCCAAACCAGCCAGTTTTGGAACCCAACCTTTCCTCCTTCCTGCAGTAAGTTAGCAGCTCTCACATTCCATGCTTAGCCAAAATGGAAAAAGAAAGAAAAAAGGCAGTACTGACTTTTAAAAAGGACTTAGCTCTGGGAGCTCCAACACGGAATGCTGCCCATGATGTCACGGGCCCTGAGGCCCTCAGAGCAATGCTCTGACACTTCCTAGGGTGGGCTGGGCCTGGGGTCCACACGCACCTTTCCCCAGAGCTATGTGAACACTGTGGGAAGACAGTGACACCGTGGACAAGCCTGGGCCCAGACCCTGGGCCGGGGCGAAGCCAGGTGCTGGGCAGGCGGGGCACACGCCAGCTAATAGGCCAGAGGTGCACCTCACTGTGGCCCACGTTGATGTCTACCACTCGTGGGACGCACAGGGCCTGCATTCTGATCTGCACCTTTCCACAGGGAGCTAAGGTTGGTGTGGAACCCTGCCTGTGGTCACTCACACAAGAGAAGAAATGACAACCTTAGACTTTACAGTCCTCTGACTGTAAATTCTGTGTTCTACTTCAGAAGAGAAGCATGGGTCTTTCTTAAGAGAAGTTGACATGAGGCTGTGGTTGGCCATGGGGAAACTACTTGATTAAGTCCCAGTCTTCACCTTACAGTTGAAGACACCAAGGTTCAGAAAGGGGCAGGGACTGACCCGAGATCACACAGTCAATCCTCAGGCTAGGCAGCGGTAGAGGCAGTCCCTGGGTTCCTGACTGGGGATAGTTCTTAGTGCATCCTGCACTTAAACAGTTCCATTCAGGCGGAAGCTCTGCTGCCTCGGAAGAGACGCAAGAGACGCCAGGCCTTTCCAGGATCCGGTCTAAGGCTGTCTTCCAGGATCTGCTGTCAGGATTTATTCCTCAGGGAAGAGCTGTTGGCAAAAGTAGGCGAGATATTGATTATGGCTGGGGTCGGTGGGGGGTGGTTTGGTTGAGGGAGGACAAGGGGGAGTAAGAAGGGAGGGGCAGTGGAAGTTTCTCTGAAAAACTAACCAAAGGTGTATCTATCATTTTAACTATTGCTTGTCCATATTTTCTCGTTTTCTACAGTTATGTAATTCATATTTGAAAGTGATAAACTGTTTAATTGGGAATGACCTAGATTTCAGGACTTGTCGGCCCTGCCCTGCTGTGTGAACTTGGGCAGGTTCCCATGCCTCTCCGGTTTTTTCTTAGAAATGCTGAGAGGCAAAGGAATCAAAAGGCTCCTGGCTCAGAAAACAGCTCTGTGACCTCTCCACGAGAGACGCTTACCTGTCTAAGGACAAAATACAGCAACCAAGGTGTGTGGCATTCAGAGAAAAGCCAAGACTCTGAGACACCCACTGTAGCCACGTGCAAGTCCAGCGCTGTGCAGGTCAGGGATGTTGCCTGAGACATGCCCACCTGAGTCCCCAAAGAGGGCCTCCCTGAGGAGGATGGAGATGGCCCAGCAGGCTTCCCCAGGGTCTGTGTGTGCTCAGATTCCAGACCTACTAGGCAACAGCTTCCTGGAGACCTGGCTCCCAGGAGGGAGGGGGATGGGGCGGGGACAGGAGCACTGCTGTCAGTGGAAAGGGAAACTGCCTGGTGTTACTTATAATTGCACTGGGAGAAGACACCATCTTGAGTGACCTGATTTGGGTCAGCCTGATTGACTTCTAAATGCCTTGAGAAAGGTCAATGCCGGGACCTGCCAGGTGAGGGTCAGACTCCAGGCTGGTCACTCACCCAGTACCTGCCACCCAGCAAGAGGGTTAAATGATTTTAATATGTGTGCAGGTCCTAGACCTAGGGCTGGCGTAAAATAAGCGGACAATAAGAGCTGTTCAATGAAAAGTTAGCAGCTGCCTATCTGGTCAGCAGCTTGGGGTGGTAAGTCCAGACACGGAGAAACCACTGGGTCTGCGTGCCCAGCTGGAAGTCCTGTTTCTGGAAGGCTCAGCCCACACCATTCATTTTCTTCTGACTAGCACGACTGTCTCTGCCACTAACAGGCACCGAGACAGCACCCAGCTGACTGTTCTGTGTGGTCCCTTCCTGGTCTTGTCTGCTCCCCATTGATCTCCAGGCCTAAGGGCAGATCATGGCTCACCACCTCTGAGTGACTCCACCCCCCATGGCTCCCATTCTTCACCTCCTAGAGCAGCTAAACCTCAAGCCTAGAATTCTAGATGGGAGGTCCAGTTTGCTCCCTCCATTGATACACACATGGAGAACCAAGGCCTGGAAAGGGAAAGTCTGTCCCAGCCCCCAGCTCACAGCCGGTGAGTTGGTGCTGCGCTGGAGCCGGGCCAGGCCCAGGACTTTCTCCCAGCCTCCTCTGCTCTCTGTGGGTCCCCTGAGGCCACTCTGGAGACTCTGTTCCCCTCCCCACTCATGACCACCCCTCACCTGGTCTTCGTTTGCCACGTCCTCTACATCTTTGTCTGGGGTAATTCTCATCAAGTGGGGTCAGTCTCCTGGGAGTAGGCAGCTAATGAACTTCAGATGTCCCAGCCAGACTGGGCCTGGTGGCTGCGGGTGCTCAGATGTTCCTGCTGATTGTGGACGCCTGCCCTGGCCAGGGGGCTGGTGAAAAGGAAGACTCATGTCCCCTTCACAGGTAACAGAGCTGGCTTGGATGAAGCAGCTGCCAGTATTTGACCCTAAATCCTTGACCAGGGTGGCTGTGTGGAGGAGATCTGGAAAAGGGCAGGGAGCTGGAGGACAAATGCGTTTGCATCATTTCTTCTGGGTCCTTAGCAGTTTCCATTGAGCTGGTGGCAGGGAGGAGGAAGACAGGGGCAGCCAGTTCTGTGCATGCCCTGGCCCGGGACAAATGTCATCATCTTCAACCTCACAGGAATCCTGCAGTTAGAACTGTCAACGATCAGTTGACAGAGGAGGATATAGAGGCCCAGAGAGGTCACACAGATCCTGAGTAGCCAAACTGGGGTTCCAGCCGCCTCCGTCAGAGTCTGTGTTCTGCCCTGGGACAAGCTGGGATGTTTTAGGAGCCCAGAATGGTACACTGTGGTCTCCAAGCTGGGTGCAGGGTGAGGGCCTGTGCTGCGCTGGGGTTTCAGACACCCAGGCTGCGGTGCAGCTGACTCATGCCTGGATCTTGACAAGGCAGCAGATTTTGCATTCACAAAATGGGGGTCATCATCTCAAGTTCAGGTGAGGTAATGCTAATTGCCATCATTGCATCCTCAGCCAGGCCCAGAACACGTTCGCAGAGGCAGACCCTCTGCTGGGGCTTTCCGGTGGTGAGCCGTGAAGAGCTTGGATTCCAGCGCTGCTGCTTTCCAGCCGGGCAAGCCTGGCTGGCTCCTTTGCCTCCCTGGGCCTCCATTTTCTCCCCTATGTGATGGAGATAATTAAGTTTCCAGCTCAGAGGGTGGTTATAAAATTAAATGATTTAGTATTTGTCCAGGGCTAGAAGGATCCCTGCCACAGGGCACATACCCGGCACGTGTATCAGCCAATAATGGGCTCGACCTGTAAGACAGGTGTTCTTTTCCCCACAGGACAGATGTGGAAACTGAAGTGATGCAGTGCAGCAATTTTCAACCTCATGGCATCTGAATCACCTGGAGAGGTTGTTAATGTCCTGCGAGGCGGTGCACGCCTGTAATCCCAGCAGCTCTGGAGGCTGAGGCAGGAAGATTGTGAATTCAATAGTGAATTCAGCCTCAGGTACTTGGTGATGCCTTAAGCAATTTAGCAAGATGCTGTCTCTAATAAAATATAAGAAAGGGCTGGGGATGTGGCTCAGTGGTTAAGTGCCCCTGAGTTCAATCCCAGGTACCAAAAAATAAAACAAAATGAAATCCTGAGAGCCGGGTCTCACTCCCAGAACTTCTGTTCCCGTAAGTCTGGGCTGGGACCTGAGAATATGCTTTTCTAACATGTTCCCAGGTAATGTTGATGCTGCTGGTCAGGGGACCACAGTTTCAGACTCATTGTTCCAATGGAACTTACTATGGCTCCTGTTATGCCAGGGTCAGTTAGGACCAGGAATAGTGGGAACAGTAAATAATTTGGTGTGTGAGTAGGTGGGTGAGAGATCATGGAGAGCAGGAAGGATCTTGGACTAGCAGCCCTGGGCTTCTAGTCCTGAATTTGCTTCCAACTCCCTGTAGGACTTGAGCTCAAGTTACTTTCCCCTTGCAGCCTGGGTTTCCTCCTCTGAAAAATGGGTGATAACTCTGCATCATGGGCTCTGTGCGGATGAAACAGGGCCACATGCATAGGAAGCCGGGAACAGCTGACAGGGCAGCAAAAGACAGTGGTGGACCTGGGTGGAAGGCATCTGTCCCGCTCCTCTCCCAGCATGGAGGGCTGCAGCTCATCCCTGTTTCTTCCCTGAACCTGAGTTGGGAAGATCACCACCACACTGTCCCCCACACCCCATGGCAGAGGGCAGCGTGCTTGATGCGGCCACAGGCTGCATAAAGGGGCCTGTGTCCTGGCTGCTCACCTCCCACTGTGCGTCCAGTGGTTTTCTATTTCAGTTGCTGTAAAAATATCACCTTTGATCTCAGCTTGTGGCTCTTAAAAAAAAAGAAGAAGAAACCACCAACAGGCGGGGTTCTCCTTCTCCCCCTCACCTCAGCTCCTGCTCTCCTCCCTTCCCCTCC